>NW_024609835.1:111387000-112807172 GCF_016920785.2 Ixodes scapularis
TATTGGTCCTGCGAAAACCCCTACCCCTCCGTCACCCCTTCACCAACACACCTACGCACAGTCTGCCGGTGAAGCAAGCGCCGGGTTAGTATGAACTAATTTTTTGTCAAGTGCTTGTTGCCGGCGTTGTTTTCAGCGTTAGCGCATATGGCGCGTGATTTGCTCGGTTTTCGAACGACGAACATGCGCGCGCTGTGGGCTGCGAAAATCGCACGCTGTACTGTGGATTTGTAAACATTGGAATGGTGACCCCGTAAAAGGTGTGGTCATCGGAGGCCGGTAAGGGTGCGACGCCCATGCGATGGACATGGTAAACTCATATAAGCAAAATCTTTTCCGCAGCTGACAAAGGAAGGTGCGCGACAAAAAGCCCCCCCCCCCCCTCCCCCCAGAATCGGACGTTCGGCGATATATGATTTTTGTTTTCCGACGAAGGCGATACATCTTCATATTTTATAGTGTCACCGGCAGCATAACAAACGCAGGACGTCGCGAGTGTCCAAGCATCTCATTATCGCTCCTTGACTAATCAGACTCTGGCATTCGGGGGCATCGATTTGTTCCGCCGCTCATTTCAGCGAACGCCGGTTTAGAAACCCTGCTTTTAGGATCTCTTTATAGAGAGACCTAGTTTCGAGAAAATGGCAACAAACCCCCTTTTAGCAATTTATTTTTCCTTGTTCTTATAAAAATACATTTTAAAGTTGGGCCGCGACGCAAAACTTTTGGCGTCTTGCCTGGTTTACGGAAGATAGAGAAAAAAAAAGGGGGGGGGGGGGGCGTTGGGCAAGCACCAGAGCCGTGTATAGACCGTTTTATCGTGGGTAGCGCCATTTTGAGAGCGAGAGAGAAAAGGGGAAAGGGCTACCGGCGCTTTCCCCCTTTCTGATTGTGTAAAAAGAGTGAAAGTCCCGGATGAGAGGCTTGGCCGGTGTTGGGTGTCTGCCGTGCCCCAACTTCATTCGCACTTTCTTTTCTGTTTTGAGCTCGAAAACTTAATTAGAGCCACGAGGTTCGATGGCAATAGTCCCCCGGTCATGGGGACACCATTGCTCGGTCATAGGGTGCACAAATAACGACAGAAAGCGTCGAATACTGCCCAAGGACCTCGTAGCTTGCATGGAATCCGGCAAGGCAAGTGCGGCTGCAATGTTTTGAAGCTCCACCACTTTCCGCATAACTGGAAATGATGAACCATTCATAAATTTTTGCTTGCAATAGGCCTATTTCAACGTAGCCGTTTTTAGTCATGAACAAGCGATACACGAAACGGGAACCTCAATTAACTTTTGTAAACACCCGGAGCTGCTACACATCGTTTTGCTGCGCTGCTTTTATCTTGCGTGTCCATATTTCCTTGTGGATGAACGACGAAGACGTTCTAGATGTGCTTATATAGAACCGCAGAAAGCCTCAAAGCAGCCACGAATTATTTTACTATTTGATGCAATATTTTGAGTACTAACCTCCAATTTCTATCACAGACACGTTCGCTGCCGCTGTTCCCCCCGTCGCCGCACTGGCGGATGCCATGACTCGAACAAAGAAACGTGCACACTGGGCTCGAAGACGCAGATCGCAACACACGAGACGTACCCTGCAGCGACTATCCAGCGCTTCAAAGCGCCCAATCAACAGAAACAATCCCCACCAGCGGCACTCCAAGGAGCGCTTTTGCCGGCTCTCTGGTATCGCGCAGGAGATCGCGATTCAGGAAAACCGATAGAACTACCTTTTCAACAATTTCTAGCCTCACCCGGTGGCGGAAATGAACCTTCAACTAAGTGTTGTAAATGATAAAATCGAGTCAGTCACCACTGCAAATTATCAATATTAAGATAAATTCAGTTACAAAATTTTACAAGCTGCAACAGCAATTATCACGAGAAAACTGGCACGCACCTTGCGAGCGTACCCCATGTTCATCGGCGGTACAGCGTTCGGTACGCGCTCTATTCACAATATGTTCCGAGCACAGTCGAGAGGATGGCGTTTAGGAAACGTCTTTTCGGTTTACGGACGCAATCCACTGCCGCCAAGACCGGGGTCATGTGAAAAGCGATGGAGCTTCAAAACATTGCAGCCGCACTTGCCTTGCCGGATTCCATGCAAGATATGGAGGTCCTTGGGCAGTATTCGACGCTTTCTGTCGTTATTCGTGCACCCTATGACCAAGCAATGGTGTCCCGATGACCGGGGGACTGTTGCCATCGAACCTCGTGGCTCTAATTAAGTTTTCGAGCTCAAAACAGAAAAGAAAGTGCGAACGAAGTTGGGGCACGGCAGACACCCAACACCGGCCAAGCCTCTCATCCGGGTCTTTCACTCTTTTTACACAATCAGAAAGGGGGAAAGCGCCGGCAGCCCTTTCCCCTTTTCTCTCTCGCCCTCTTTCAGTAAAACGGTCTATACAGAAAGTTTGGTCCATGTGAGGCGCGGGCTGAGCCAGGGCGTGCACCAGACGCAGATAGAGGGCTTGGCATGCTCTCTTGGCCTACTAGAAGCCGAAAAGAATTCCCTAGCGGTGGTAGCCAGAAACAGTTCTAATCGTTTTAATAAGTGCGTTAGAGTTAAATGTAGCAACCCTTCATGGTTGAAAATAAGGTGCACGTTATGTTTCAATTATGATCATGCAGAAAGATGTAAGAAACGAATGTGCCGCTCGAACTCTGTTTTTCTCGGACACAGCGTGACCGCTCGGACGGCAGGCTCCCGGCCCTCGGTGCCTGGCCTACGGATTATGTCGATCGTTCCGCTAGTCACATTCTTCCACCATAATTTTGGTGGACCCTGATTGAGGCATCACGTGCACCATATTTTCAGTCAACAAGAGTTACTCCGACGCATTTATTAAGTTTGTTTCTCACGACCACCACCAGGGTAATTTTTCCGGCTTCTGGTTGGCCACAATCGAATTTGTGAAAACGCCCTGAAACACGCCAAGTCCGCTTTCGGCCAATGGCGCCTCGTCATTTGTCTCCTATACTTCTCAATGAATGGCCAAACTCTCTACATATACTGCTCTGGTGAGCACGGCTGAGTGAATCACGTGCTGGCCTTTCCCCGATAAACGGCGGCTGTTTAAACTGAGGCTCTGTTATCTCTAACCATAGCTTCGATAAAGCGTGCCCGTTCTCCTAAACGTGTCTCGATGAAATAAAGAGTCGCGTCCCGTGTCTCTCAAGTTGTACGTGACAATAGTAAACTTCGATAGCCAAAACCCGAGTTTTCAAATTTAGTGTGCACTGCATGATCCGTCCTCATTGATGATTGATCGGGCCATTGTGGGAAATTTACAGATCACTCGTCACAGATCGAATATGGTGATAAGAAAAGTGTTCCCTTTAGAAAATGCGGCAACGTCAAACGAAATTGTAACAAATATCTAGTCGTCGCCATTCGTGCAGTGGTCGCGGAATGTCAAATATTGCTATCAACTTAAGAAGACTGGCACATTTTAGAGCTGTAAAGGCCCTCCCACTAAGAAATACGAGTTGTGCTGGGACAACGATGTTTCACGCGTTCAAAGGACATAGCGCGGATAGCATTTTTGATCAGAATGTTTCTTCTTAGGCCGAATAATGTGAAAAAGTTGACGCGCAGGCATTTTTTTTTCAGGGCATACGTCATTGCTCATTTGCTTCTAAAAATGTTCAAAACATGATACAGCAAAACTAAATAATAACAAATAGCGTAGCATACTGACAGTTTTCAATTATACCACACGTGTTCGTAATGAGATAACATCCTCAATAGTTTGCACGAGTATCATAACGCGAAATATGTTTACACGAGTAAAAGAATAAATTTTTGCGAGTGGTTTATAGCAGACACTTTTCGCTCACTTCTTTCGATGTAATGTCTGCATTCTTTGCATAGTTAGGTGCCGTACAAAGCTCGTAGCGCAATGTAGAGTTTGGAAAATGGAGCCGATTTAATTGCACCGCTTTAAGTAGAGCATAAAACTAGTCACAAAAGAAGGACGAAGCGATTACAACCTCCGAAAAATGCAGCCAACTCAAAAATATAAAAAAAAAATCGCTATTAAAAAAATAATAATAATCAGCAGTCTCCGCGGTATGAATTGAAAGAGGACGGTACTCGATCCGCCGTTATTTATGACGAGCGGTAAAGCAAAGAAGCGCGTTTCGGACCACGCCCACGAGCGCACACACTCCGAGCAGGACGGATCGCGGTGAGAGGAACAGCTAGGGCGCATGTCGGAGATTTAATGATCTCGAGACGACCATCCATTTTTGTTTTCTTGCCCGTACAAGCGGCCGCGTGTACACGTGACCGACCTTTGGCTCCACTCGGCACTCGCTGCTCCATGCGGCCGTACCTTTTCCGTCTTCCGAAACCCGCGTGCCCCGTTCGCTCGTGCGCGTTACGGGAAAAGATGGGCGTCATCTTGGAAGCGACAGTGAGAGGCACTTCCGCTTACGGACGGGCAGCTCGCGGGCAGACTGCGATGGATGTGCCCGCATTATGCATTCCTCTTCCATGTGCCAGGTGCGGCATGCGAAAAACTAAACTAGAAAAGTGTCGCCTTCGGCGAGTTCTAGGTATACGTACCGCAGCTTCGTACCTCCCTCCGTCCGGTAGATGTTTCTGACTAGAGATTCTCTAGGCGTAGTACCGTTTAGAGGAATGTTTGTGAAGGTCATTCAAGTCGTATATTGTTGCAAAGGTATCGATGCCCATTTCCTATATGAAATCATAAGAATCAGATCTACCGATTTGGCTGGCATGTCTTAACAAAGCTGGGAAAAATGATAAATTCTGGAGCTGTAGGTTGCTTCTGCGCTAATTGTTATTATTCAGTTTATGTGAAAGTTATTACTGTCTATGTTCCGATAAGAATCGAATTGTTGCATGAAAAGTAATTTATTTAAATTTCCATGGAATAATTATTGTAATTGAAGATAATCAAACATTAACTGTAAGTAAAAGTGTTATGGTAGGAAGAACGAAGCATGAACCAACAGTCAATTTTCTAGACGCTTCATTATAGCTCTGGGACACTGACTGAGACGTAAGCATTTCATTATAGAAAAGTGCTACAAATCGCTTTTAGTCACTGATATTTCCGCGCGTGCATGACCGAAGGACAGCGCTGCTTTACACTTTTAGAAGATACGCGTTCACCCTTACCCAGAATGTGATAGATAAGGGGGCCAACATGGCCTTGTCCAGTCAGTCTCGCCCTAGCGCGACGCTCAAACATCCTAGACCTAATGTTCGAGACACCGAGTGTAATACGCCTCGCAAGTGGGTCATTTTCGTCTTCTGCGCATGAGAAATGAAGTAGCGGTGACGTCAGAACGCCGAGCCCTGATTGGCTGATCGCGACCCCCTATCTCAGCGTCGTCTGCTCCTTTGCAACGTCGTCTGCTCGCAACGTCGTCTGCGTCTGTCTTACCCTTCCTGCGACTTTCGGAAGTGCAGGTCTTTACCAGCGAGCTCGACTTCGCCTTTCAGAGGGGGCGGACGAAATAACTCGAGCGGTGCGTTGTTTTTGTCTACCAACTAGCAGACGCGCATCAAGGAGGGAAGTCGAACGACTCAGTCTCACTGGCGAGCTCTCCCGAGGCGCTGAGGTTTGTTTGCTAAGAACCAAGAGGTAAGCGTGTTTGTGCCCCACAAGTTCCCTCCCAAATACTTTTCCCCTCCTTTCGTGTGCGGCGAGACCCCTCATTCTTTAACGGCGCCGGCGGGTTGGAGCAGTTAACATCGTCTGCTTTACGTCTGCTAGTCAAAGCGATGGCTGCTTTACCTTTCCTGCTTTTGTCGGAGATTCACCGCTTTTTCACCGGCGAGAGTCACCGTTGCCTCGGGAAACAAGGAGATAACAAGAGGAAGAAAGTGACCTCTTAATCTAAAATTGAGGTCAGCGATCAAAGTATAATACGGGAAGGGTTCAGAAAGGTCGCGCGGGCATATTCCATTCAGCACGCCAGCCGGTTGTGGGCAGACGGTCGCCGAGTCGCGGAGTGCCTGCTAGGCCTAACTGCCGTACTCGCTTGGTCGTGTTCGGTGTAATCATGGCCGTTGGAGCTTTTCCCGGGTGTTTGTGGATCCTGCGTTCTTGTTCGTCGTGATCTTTTTCAAGTGCTTTTTACTTTTTTCTTGCTGCTTGAAGTCGGGACGCGTGAGAAGCGCGCGTAGAAAAATAAACGTTCGTGGATCGTCGCGACCGCGACGCTGTCGGCCATGCTGATTTGATCGTAAGAAGTGCGTAAGACAGCTTCGGAGCTGTCGTAGGATTTCGTCGTAACCTGCACAAAACTTACGAAAATTTCGTTTCGTGAATACGAAGTTGTTCTTAAGTTTTGTCTTACGCACATTTTTGGCGTAAGATCGTTTCGTAAATCTGGCCTCTGCTTTTCCGAAAGTCGCAGGAAAGGTAAGACAGACGCAGACGACGTTGCGAGCAGACGACGATGCAAAGCAGCAGACGACGCTCAGATACGGGGGGTCGCGATCAGCCAATCAGGGATCGTCGTTCTGACGTCACCGCTACCCCCTGCGCAAGAAGCAGACGAACTTGCCTTCCGTATAGATATGGAGGCCAACATGATCTTGCCGAGGGAGAGATTCTCGCACTCTCGCGCTCGCCAGCTGTTACGCCGACACCGCGTCGCTCACAGCTGCCGCCGTCGACTATCTCTGCTGCTTTCTCGAAGCCCTTTCTTTCTTTTGTTTCTGGCACAAGTTCGTCGATTAAGCATTTGTGTTTAGTTTTTCGTCGATAAACTGGTAACAAAAACGTTGTTGACGAGATTCAGATATGACAATTTATTATTTTGTATTATCCAATTTTTCGCATCCCACCGTTTTAAAATGCTATCTGTGGATTTGATTTTAGCAGAGATCAAGTAATCTATGAATAGTGCAACAGTATAGAGTCCCCATGTCGTCTTGAAAACAAAACAAGCACGTTTGGACTCTGCTATTGTATGTATTTACATTTGAGCGGATAGGCAGTGGCAGCAACACGATTGTTAGGCTAGTCATGCGTCTATTTTTCGGCACGTCACTTGATCACGCTTTCTCTAATACCGACGTGGAGAGAGGGGGGAAAAGAGACAAAGAGCAAGTAGGTGATTGGTCGGCGAGCGCGTGGCTTCCACCGCACTGTTAGCTGATGGGTAAATGGAGTACACACAAAATTCCTTATATCATGAAGAATGAATCCTTGTCCCAGGGCTAACACCCTAGGGATGCTACTGAAACATCCATAGATTGCTGGGGAACACCAACAGAACTGGCAGTGTTAGCAGTGCTCTACGAATAAAAGTGCAAAAATGCAGGCAACCTGGTAAGCTAATGTCATAAAAAAGCGAGGCTGGGAAGGGATAGAAAACGGAGAAGCACACGCACCGTCTGAAAACACAGCTTCGGATTTTATTTCACATCGTCACTTTTATACGGGCATCTACCCTGCCCGAAGGATAGCATACCTCCTCGCAACGAGAAAACGAGAAAAACAAGAAACAAAATCCACTGTCACGTGGTGACAGCTAACCACAAGCATGTGGTCAAGGGTCAGCCCAAACCTCTAGGGGTAGTTTATTTTAGGAGCAACAAGTTTAGAGAAGCAACAAGCACTGCCATATGCAATTCTCGCATGCACAGAAACGGCGAATATACTAGAAGGAGCAAATCGTGCACGCGAAAGCAATCCTGACGCTGCTGGCTGCTCCACCAGCTTATATACTCGACAGTCTAAAGGCACAGATTCGCAGGTAACCGACTCCGCATTTACAAGGGTTACTGTGTTGCTTTGTTTTCGTCAATATGTCACGTAAATCATGAAATATCTAACTCTAGGGAATGTATCTCCAAGTAAAAACAATTGGTACAAGCAAATAATTGGTACAAGCAAAATAATTGTTACAAGTAAAACAACAGTCATTAAAGTTCTCATTGGAGGACGAAATGTTCGCCTCAATTTACTGCTGCACACTTTTATACACCCTTTTCATTGTCTTTAAAATATTAAGAGTGTTTTATGCAACATCACCCCATCTTACGATTAAAATGAATGTATGATTGAAAAGGGTGTTTAAAGAGTGTATGCCAAGGTGCCTTATATATCTGGAGGATGCCTTTTACGCATTCAGAGGTGCAAAAGTTGTTAGTGCGCATAGTACGTGATTCTACTATCACTCACTGGCGTTCTTATTTATGACCCTCGCGATCTCCAGCGTTTTGGTAAGTCAGCTAGAGCCATCATTTCACCCCTTAACTTTTTATTCGTGTTCCTGCGCAACTATTTCTCTAAATTCATTTCTACGTCACTTTTCCTTTCTATGCAATTAGCTTTTTTATCTCTTGTGTCGGTTGTATGTGGCCATCAAAGTTTGTGCAAAGGAGCAGACACCACGTTCATTTCCCTTTTTCTGCTGGTTGGAGTACCTCGTTAAACGTACCGAGAAAAGTTGAGTAAACAAATTATGAAGTTTGTTTTGGTTTTTTTACTTTTTATTTATTTATTTTTTAATTGGACACAAGGTTTCGGAAGAAATGGGCAACGGGCAATACATCCTGCCAGACGAGGCCCTGATGTCGCCTATTTTCTCGTATACTTCCTATATCCCCGTTAACATCGAGGTCAAGTGACTTCTGGATACGCTATCACACACTGAGCTGGTTGTTGCATAAATTTTCGAAGCAAGCATAAAAGCTTTTTTTTTTTTTTACCGTTGGCAACAAGAGACGGACAGTCATATCCAGTAGCCAGAATTACGTACTATTTTTTGTTAAATTATTAGGGATGTTCGAAAAAAAAATTTGACAAACGCGCCGAAGACAGTTAAGACTGCTTGCTCGTGAGGGAGCGCGAAATCATTCCTACATGTAACGCATTCCTACAAGCAGCGCCCCGTGTCTGTTTTGCATTCGGCGTTTCGGCTGTGACATCATCTTAACCCACTGCACAGGCGCGGCGTCCCCGCTGGCTTCACGGCTTCCATGACGAAGCATCTGGGTTGCTGTGCTTTTCTTTGTGTTTTATTTCTGAGGCGTGTCCGCTTTGACCTTAAAAGCCCCCGCCAGCTTCACGGCTTCCGTGACGAAGCATCTGCGTTGCTGGGCTTTTCTTTGTGGTTTATTTCTGAGGCGCGTCCACTTTGACCCTGAGCGGCGCGTGCTTGATGACGTATTTTTATGGCCACCTTTCGGGCACAACGCCGACGCCGTCTTTTTGCGTAATGGGACATATAAAGCTTTCGCCTTAATATTCGGATTCGAGTCGAAGAGCGATTATCCGAATAATTCGATTTGATATTCAAACTGCTATTTTTCAAGTTAACAAATAATTTTACACATCGAATGCTGCTGAACTACATCTGGGTTTATTAAAATCACCGGTGGCCTCAGCTGAATATAAATAAAACCTGAATTGACCTGAATTGGAAGATTTTTTTTTTAGATAAAAAATAGTTAGTTATATTATTCGAACGTTAACACTCGCGCTCGAGCTCCTTTAACGCGCTCGACAAAAATCAGCAAACTACGTATGGCGCTACTTTGAATTTAAGCACCTTGTGTCACGTTCAAATCCTTGTGCTATAAACCAGTTGTCGCGTTTATTTTACGAGAGTTAAATATCAAAGCACGGATATCAATCATCATAAGTTTACCCCCTTGTCGCCTTGTCCTCTACCCCGTAACGTCCCGCGGTTCCAACAAGGTGCCGCGGCTATAGGTGGCGCAGGACATCGCTCCGATTCAAACAATTCTTGGGTGCCTTCATACACAATTCAGCCGTATCTTTATTCACATTCAGTGTGCTGTCGCTGCTTGTATTTCCGCGTTCATGTCTGGAAACATTGTTCAGTCACCATCTTAAGTTTTTCGTTGGCAAGCTTTTCAAGAAATTATCAAAGCCGTGTTGATGAACTGGCCGGTGATTTTCGTTCACTTCCGCACTTTCTATCTCGTATACCAATATAAAGTGTAACCTTTGTTCATTTTTGGTCAATGAAGCAGGAGAGAAGTTTATTGTTCTCGTTGTTTATACTGAATGGCAGCGAGGCAAGCTGAACAAGTGCAGAAAATCCAGGCTCTAGTTTGTATGGAATGTGAAGTTCGTACCGCATTGTACACTGTTAAAAAAAAGTAGTAGTATTTACTAGATTAGAGCTAGTAACCGCCTGTCACATATGTTACTAGGTACCTAGAAACTGCAGGTAGTAACGGTCAAGCTAGTAACGGTTACTAGGTCAAGAAGCTAGTAACTGTTACTAGCCTCAAAGTAGAATCCATGTATTTTACTACCTCTTGCTCGTAACCAGCGCTGCCTCCCAACGGAAGACTGAAAACGCACCTAGTCACGTGATTTCCGGTGAAAAAAGAAGAGGTGTGGTGTTATGCCACTTACCACCAGGTGGCAGGCACAACAAATATTAAAACTGGAAATGAGTAATCCAGGTGGCGCTCGTCACCGTCCAATTAAAGGTACACAAAAAAGGCCGCCGATCAATTATAGTTTATTTTAATTCATCCACATTTGAAAGTAGATACGTATACACATGCACACCCTCATGACACAATTGACACAAGCCACATACAAATACGACACGCTATGACACGCTCACTTTAATCACTCTAATCGCTAACTTACTGCCGGGGGTGGTGGGGATCGAACCCAGGTAGTAACGGCTGCATTTGCCAACTTTTTACTACCTATCGCTCGCTTGAGGTAGTAAATGGTTAGTGAACTGTAGTAACGGTCAGAAAGAGGTAGTAACTGCTGCAGTTACTAGCTTTTTACTAGCTTTTTTTAAGAGTGTAGGGATGTCACAGAGAGGTGACGCACCTTTCGCAGACATGAAGGCCAATTTTTTTTTTGAGCGTTGCAGCACTGAATAATTTGTCCCTCTGACAATCAAGTTTTTTTTTTTTCATCTTTTGGGAAATCGCTAGTGAACTCCCCGCAGCGAGACAATTTTGTTTAATGATATTTCTCGAGGGAAGGCAATAGTGCGCATGGTGATTTACTTGGTAGAGAACTCTTCGAAATCTATTTATTTATTTGTTTATTTATATCACAGTACTGTAGGCGTTGTCGAAAAACTATACAGTCTGATTTTCACAGTGTTGAGCCCGAGAACGATAAGATTTGCGGTTCTGTGGCAAGCTGGGCACTTGAACAACGATCTTCTCGCTTCGAAGTTAGAAGTATCCGGGGTCACAGCTGGTACTATGACACACTCCCTTAAGGCCTAGTACAAAGCAGAAAAGGCACCCGCAAGAGCCACTATATATAAGCCACGCCTAGATTATTAAAACTCCACTCATCGACTACTTCTGGACGCAGCAATTTTGGAGCTGCGAAGAGCTGGGCGGACGGATTTGGCGATCAATACGATCCAAAGTTTGCGAATCTCAGAGCCTTAGGTACGGTGTTAGGAACGTTAAGAAGCACGAGGGATACTATTTGGCTTTGTCGACGACTGTGTTTTGACGATTCTAGAGTACTATTAACCGCTTCTTTTGATTTCCGATGATGCTTCATATAACTAGTATATGTTGGTTCGTTCGTTGGTGGTGTACTTTGGTCCTGTCAAGTTTTGCAGGCCGATGGTCGTTGAAGTTCTCAGGAGGCGATGGAGACTTTCCGAGCTCTTTGGCGAACCGATTTATTTTACAAACTATGTACAACTGTACAAAGTAGGGGAAGTTGGCATACTCGAATCGAACAGGTCTTACAGATGTCCGAATCAGTCCAAAATCGACCTCCCTCGCCCCGTCCGGGGCTTTTGAAGGCACTCACTCCCTCACCCTCAGGGAAGTCTTAACCAATGGTTTCAAACTTTTTCAAAGTCACGGGGCGTCAGCCCTCCAATGGTCAGCTGGGGGCCGACCCGGCCGTTCATCAAGTTTGCAACGGCCACGGCTGACAGCTCCGTAACATTGGCACAGCTTTGGGTTCCAGACAGGGTGGCGCCGCACCAGAGCTCCTGGCCCGAAACTCGATCGTCGCCAGCGTACCCTGTGGGACGCTGGAGCACACAAGAAAACACGCGCACACACAAAACAAAACGTCCCCTTCGCGGAAGAGACAACGTCTTCGCCGCGGGGTGCCTGCTCGAGAGGACCGCGGTCACCCGTCGAAAGTAAAGAAAACAACGACAGCCAGGGTGCGTCTGCTTCCCCTCTTCCCCACACCCCCGCGCGGCCGTAATGAGGACCACCCGGTGAGGGGGTCCCTCGCGACTCCTTTACACCTCCCCACCAAGAGTGTTTCTGGTCCTTCTTGGACCTGCTAACAGTTTTATTACCCCTCCCCCAAGACGAAAAAAAAAAAAAACCCCAAAAAACAACCATAAAAACAACGACACAGAACTGCGGAAAACCAACACGGTTATTTCCGCGACGATCACAATGCCCGTACACATGGGCTGGCACAGAAAATAAAAGCACAAGTTATCACAAAACCAAAAGGCGAGCCACGCCGATAAACAGCTTACAATGCTTAAAACAATCAAAGAAGAAATGCACTTGGCGCGAAGTAACAAACGGCATACAACACTGACAGCAGCTCTCTCTGCTTCCCGCTTAAATGGAGGGGCAAGTCACGTTAAAAATAATTAAAAGAAATACATGATTGCTCCCTCAAGCGCTTATGGCTCGGCGCCTAGCTCGTCTTACCTCCCAGTTCGGAACGGGCGCCGGCCGTGTCGCAGGGCTCCCAACATTCGTTTGCAATTCTGGACAAGGCGTCCGCGTTCCCGTGTCTAGAGCCCTTCCGGTGCACGACTTTGACGTCGTACCTCTGGAGAGCCAGAGCCCACCTCGTTATCTTTGCACCGTGAGGGACGCTTAGCGTCAGATACGTCAGGGGATTGTGATCGGAGACCACCGTCACGGAGGCGCCGAATAGCCATACATCGAACTTTTTCAGACTCCAGATTACCCCGAATGCCTCTCGTTCGATCGTGGACCACCGCATCTGAGTGGGCGTGAAGCGGTGACTTGCGAACGCGACCGGATTTTCTTCCCCGCCCTCTCCCAACTGCGCCAAACATGCTCCCACCGCGATAGCCGAGGCGTCGGTGTAAAGCCAATACGGCCTTTCCGGATCGGGCGTGTACAGCGCCACCGCGTCACACAGCGCCTTCTTGAGTGCCACGAATGCCTTGTCAGCCGCATCTGCCCAGGGCAGTCGGTTCGGGACCCTCTTACTGGTTAGCTCGGTGAGCGGTTTCGCGATCTCCGCATAATTCGCTATGTAGTCCCTATAATACCCGCGTAGCCCCAGCGCGCTACGCAGCTCCCGCTTAGTGGTAGGGACCAATAGGCCCTCGATGGCGGCCAGTTTTGTCGGGTCCGGCGCATGCTTGCCGGACCCCACCACGTGGCCGAGGTACCTGATCTCAGGCTTAGCCACCTGGCATTTCTCTACGTTTGCCGAAAGGCCGACTTGTTCTAACGCCGTGAAAACTTCTTCCAGGTGTGCCGCGTGCTCATCTAAGGTTCCACTAAACACGGCGATGTCATCAAGGTACGCGCAGGCATAGCGTTCATGCCCGCGGAGTACCGAGTTCATGATCCGCTGGAACGTTGCCGCGGCGTTTTTTAGCCCGAAAGGCATGACGCGCCACGCGAACTGCCCCTGGTGGGTCACGAACGCCGTGGCCAGCTGCGACTCACTCGCGAGGGGCACTTGCCAGTATCCCCTCCGTAGGTCGATCAATGTGACAAAGTTGGCTCTACCGACGCGCATGATTAGGTCATGTGGGAACTGCATCGGGAATGCGTCCGTCGTCGTCACCGAGTTGAGTTGTCGATAGTCGACGCACAGGCGCACCGAGCCGTCCTTCTTCGCCACACACACGACGGGATGGGCGAAAGGGCTCTCGCATTCGTAGATCAGCCCCGTCTCTAGCAGTTCGTCGGTCTGCCGCTCGACCTCTCCCCTCAGCATTTCGGGTATGCGGTAGGGGTAGGCCCGCTTCGGCACGTACCCCGGGTCTAGCGCTACGCGGTGTTCTCCCACCTTTGCTATACCCGTGTTGGGCGAGAAGAGCCGGCGGTGTCTGTCGAACACCGCGCGAACGATGTGCGCGTCTCGTCCGAGGTGAGCCGTTTGATCCTCTGGAAGTTGCGCCTCTTGACACGACCTCACTTTTTGTGGGGTACATTCTATGTCCCCAAAGTCATCATCCTCCTGAAACGCTACGCCAATGCCTTGAACGCGGCAGTTGTATGGTCGTAGTTTGTTGGCGTGCACCAGCTTGCGCTTACCGTCTGGCATGTCTACGTAGTACGAATGATCTCGAAACTTTGCTCGGATACAGCACGGCCCTATCCATTTCGGGTACATCTTGCCTGGACAGGCTGAGTCGAATACCAACACTTGTTCGCTCACTTCAAACGATTTCGGGGAGGCTCGTTTGTTGTGCTGTGTCGCGTACGCGTTCTGCCGGGCTGGTGCCGTCAACGAGGCTTCCTCCGCGGCGCGCTCGATTTGGATCTTTAGTTTGCGTAAGTACTCCGCCGGTGCCTCCCTTAGTGTCACGGGTATCGGGATGTCCCCCGTCCAGGATTGCTTCAACACTGCCAACGGGCCAGTGGGGCTTCGGCCGTACAGCATCTGGAAGGGTGACACTCCGGTGGTATCATGCGGGACCTCTCGGTATGCCCACAGCAGGAACGGAACGAACCGATCCCAGCCGCGGCCCTCCGTCTCAATGATATGGAAGAGCATGTTCTTGAAAACCCTATTCCAGCGCTCGACGGCGCCGTTGCTTTCTGGGTGGTCAGGGGTTGAGAATCGAGGGCAGCAGCCGAGTCGCGCCAGAAACTCCCGCGTGAGCTGCGCAGTGAAGTTTGTTCCACAATCGGAACTAATCACACTCGGGATGCCCGTCCTGCTGAAGATAGAAAGCAGCGCATCGCAGGTCTCTTTCGCCGACAGTGACCGCAGGCACACTACCTCCGGCCAGCGAGTGCACAAATCGATAACGCAAAGTGCGTACCGGTGCCCTCTCGCGGACGGCGTGTCGAGCGGCCCGATCACATCAATGTTCACCTGTTGGAATGGGAACTCGGGTCTTGTCAGCGGAATGATCGGTATGCGATCGCTCTTTCGTGGGTCGGACCTCAGCTGGCAACCATGGCAGCTCGAGCAGTGCAACCGGAGGTCGCCCTCGATTCCCGGCCAGTAGAAACTGTACTTGACTCGCGCCTTAGTTTTCCGGAACCCCAGGTGCCCTCCCCAGCATGACTCGTGGGCCAATATCATAACCTCGGGTCTTCGCTGAGCTGGAAGGACGAGCTGATAAACCTTTTGACCCAGCAGCTTGTCTTGGTGAAATAGCAACCCGTCTCTGATTAGCATACCGGCACGTCCCTTGCGGCCGTTTGCCCACGCTTCGCGCAAGGAGGGATCCCCCAGTTGTTGTTCGCGGAACTTCGACCGCTCTGCGAGCGCGTCCTCCGTTTCAGTCTCATCCGTCTGTGACAAAGAACTCGTCTCGGCGCGGTCCTCAGCCTCTGCTTCGCTACAGTCCGCCCTGGTTTCTACGCCTTCCCCGGGCTCCCCCGCAGGACTGCTAACCGCCGACGGCACCGCCTCCCCCACCGCCACGCTTGCCACCGTTCCGACCGGCGCGTCCGCGTTTATTGCTCCAAGGAGTGTCTCCCATGCCTCTCCGGAAAGTAGGCAGTCAGTGCGAGACGTGAGTCGGTCGGTCAATGCGCAGAGAATAGGCGCCGTTTCGCGAACTTCAGCAAAAGGAGAACCCCTGTCGAGGAAAGCCAAGGGCAGCAACACCAGACTCGCCTCCACAGATTCTCCGAAAGCAGATTGTAGGCAGATCTTGCCGCAAGGCGTCCTGAGCTCATCGGGCACCATGGCTTCCCTCACCACGGTTATGTCCGCTCCAGTGTCGAGAACGGCGTCGAGCTCGCGTCCCCCACAAGCTATTCGGGCCGATATCAGCCCACTGGGCGGCGGCGAGCGCGGCTCCGTGGTGACCTGAGCAGTGAGCTTTTCAGTTTTAGATGGTGCCTTGCCGCTCCCGTTTGCCCGGCGACTCGTAGCGTGTGGACAGTCAGCTCTTAAGTGGTCCAAGGAGCCGCACCCGTAGCATTCTTTCCGCTGGCCCGTACCCAGTCTAGCGGCTGGACTTCGCGTGAATTTCGTCGTATTCGCGGCTCCCCCGCCTTTTGTTTTGTCTAAGGCCCCCGAGCTCTCTGCGTCAACACCCTTTGACGCAGCGCCTCTACCCTCGGCCTGCTCGTAGAGCCTCATCAGCCGGCTCAGCTCCGGCGCCCTGTGCCAGCTAGGGTCCTCTTTCAGGGTGACGTAACTAAGCGCCTCCGGCGACATCCTTGCCTTCAACTGGTCAGCCACAAGAAGGTCAATTAAGTTGTCCTTAGTCTGAATTCCCCTCGCTTCCAAGTAAAAGTGGAGGTAGCTGCGCAGCCGCGTGGCGAATGGCATCCATGCCTCTTCCCTCCTTTTATTGGCGTTTAGGAATCGTTTTTGGTACTCACCGGGCGCGAGCTGCAACTCTTCGAGTACGGTCTTTTGGTTCGTTCGTTGGTGGTGTACTTTGGTCCTGTCAAGTTTTGCAGGCCGATGGTCGTTGAAGTTCTCAGGAGGCGATGGAGACTTTCCGAGCTCTTTGGCGAACCGATTTATTTTACAAACTATGTACAACTGTACAAAGTAGGGGAAGTTGGCATACTCGAATCGAACAGGTCTTACAGATGTCCGAATCAGTCCAAAATCGACCTCCCTCGCCCCGTCCGGGGCTTTTGAAGGCACTCACTCCCTCACCCTCAGGGAAGTCTTAACCAATGGTTTCAAACTTTTTTAAAGTCACGGGGCGTCAGCCCTCCAATGGTCAGCTGGGGGCCGACCCGGCCGTTCATCAAGTTTGCAACGGCCACGGCTGACAGCTCCGTAACATTGGCACAGCTTTGGGTTCCAGACAGGGTGGCGCCGCACCAGAGCTCCTGGCCCGAAACTCGATCGTCGCCAGCGTACCCTGTGGGACGCTGGAGCACACAAGAAAACACGCGCACACACAAAACAAAACGTCCCCTTCGCGGAAGAGACAACGTCTTCGCCGCGGGGTGCCTGCTCGAGAGGACCGCGGTCACCCGTCGAAAGTAAAGAAAACAACGACAGCCAGGGTGCGTCTGCTTCCCCTCTTCCCCACACCCCCGCGCGGCCGTAATGAGGACCACCCGGTGAGGGGGTCCCTCGCGACTCCTTTACATAACTAAACTCGTTTTCACCTCACAAACCATAGAAAAAAGAAAAAAAAAACAGTCTTGCTTCCGCAAAGCATTACTTATTTTCCTTTTTTACCTAGAGAAATAGGATATATTCCGGTGCATTTTAGACTAGATATACGTATGTTATCTCATTAAGACGCACACGTTTAAAACGCCAGAAGCATCGCTTCTTTTTTTTTTTTTTCCGACAACCAAATCTTGTAAGAAATGGTTCTCGCAGCGTATAAACAATGTGAAACACTTCCTCTTTTCTTGAGGTGAAAATCGGGCATGGTAACAATGATTTTGAGCACTAAGATAGGCGAAGTGTTGTTATTCGGAATCGTAGCCTATTTAGAGACTCCATAGTAGCCATCGTCAAAAAACAATCACTCACCTATATTTCTCATTTGTCTTTTGAAGTTTTTTCTCCGCAGTTAGTTTTAAAGCGCGGAAATCTCCTCATCAGTGGCCAGTAGGTGTGGCACCGGCGCTGCTTTCAGTGAGGGCAACGCTGTGCGTAGCGACACCAAACCTTTAGAAACAAAGTACATGGAATTGGACTCGCAGCCTCAGATCGAAGCTTCCGCGAAGGCGCGAGAGAAAAAACAAAGGAAAAAACGTAAGGCCGAATTTTCGCAAGTTTCCGTGTGCTCAGCACTCAAACCTGACGGCCGAGGCAAGTGTGGTCCAGCCTCTGTTCAAGTGACCGAGAAATGTGTGCCACTGGCCCCGGCAAACAGCACCGGCGATGCACTAGAACAAGATGTCAAGAGGAGGCTCGAGACAATGTTACGATTTACGTCGTAGTTTATGTCTATAAAGTACTTTTCTTTTTCGGAATTCTTGCTTTTTACGTTTTTTACAGATTCAGACTCGCAATGGTGTTCTTAAAGGGACCACGCAATGATTTTTCCAACCTCTTCCTCCTTAGCTTTAATCCTCAACTCAAAAGCAAAATGAGAAACCATAGAGATGTGCCGTGTTTGGCTATCGGATGCGATGACCCCAAGCTTCCACCGTGCTTTTTAAGCACACGTACCACGCAAGCGATGATAAGAGCATACGTCAGAGTAACGTAGTTCTCGTGTCCAATCCGTGAGCTGGGTTCGGCTGATGTGCTTTGGCACCGCGGATGCATGACGGTGAAAAGACCGAAGAGAGGAGACAAAAAATAGTTCGCTATATTTTCAAACTTTCGTACCGAAAAGGGGGCTTTTGACTTTCTACTCCCTTTCTTTTATCTCACTGAACGATATGCGATAAGTAAAATTATAATCTAAAATATTTAATTCCAGCCAAAAATGCATTTGATGGTCTCGTTAATAAAAGCTTACTATAGGTGCTGCGCTTGTGACAACGACAATGAATATCATATTAAAGGATTTTATAAATGTGTTTTTCCGGCTGCCATTATAACTCAAGAAGGTATAGGTAATTCATGTTTTATTTTTTTTTCTCAAAAATCTGATCGAAAAAAAAGTTTGTATTAAGAAAAAAGTTCAACGTGGTAAATCCTTTTTTTTTAGAGTTGTTGAGGCAACTTTTAGGAGCGTTAAAACCGGACGGCTCTTACACAGCCGCGAAAATGGTGATTCGTCTGTGCTGTGGGAATAGATTTGCAACCAAAACAGGGATACAATTTACTTAAACTGTAAGCTTTCGTCTGAATTTAGATCGAGCACGGTCGATAGAAACATATAAAACTTTTGCGCCTCATTTTGTTTTTGAACGACAAATTCCATTCATTTTACAGTAAACTTTTCACGTGGAAGCAACTCCCGGTCGTGGGAGCTGAAGAGTAGTATAATATGTCCAGCATATAGAAAAAAAAAACAGATAAATAAGCAAAGTGCTCTGCCTTATTAATTTATTTTAAGGCTGTAACTTGCTTCGATAGATGTTTATGGTAAAACTCAAACTATATGCATATTTTAGAAAGTAGACTATTATAAATTTGCGTGGTAACTTCAAGGAGTTCGTTATCAAATGATAATAAGCAGAACGATATTTCGTTCATCTATGAAATGTCAACAAACTCATTGCAGTTATATAAGGAATCACAAAGGCCATGATGCCAAATAATAAAAGTATGCACATGCTGGATGGATATTTCTTGCAGGGATGAAGAACGCATGAAGTAATAATAATAATAGTAATAATAATAGTCATAGTAATAATAATAAATATGTGGGGTGATTTCATCTCAAATGGGGCAGGCTAAAAGGGGCTCATTTTAATTTTGACAAAAAAGTATATGTTTTGGGGGCATTTCTCAAATGGAGGGCACAAACCGCATGTTGCCCAGATTTTGTGGTCTCCAGTTACGAAGCCGTAGTGGCAGAAACTGGTATTTTTGTCTGCCGTCGCAGGTTGCGTGTTTGACACCCACTGCTGCCGCTACTGACCATCTTAACTTTTCCCCTCATTTAGTAGGTCTCATGTAACTACCTTGATGTATGTAAATACTTTTAGGAATTCTATTGTTTTCTAAAATAAATGTCAAACTCGTCGTTCAGGTCAATTTTCGGACAACTTTGACAGGTCCTTACTTTGTCTGTTCTTAAGGTGAATTTTCTTTCTTTAGATCTATGTAGAGCCCAAAGCAAGCCCATTATAGATATAATAATACCATTATGATATGTCGAGTTGCCACTCCGCCACCTTTATGTAAACGTTGTGAGAAATAAGAAATGTTGAAAGTTTAAAGTCGATTTTCTGAAAAATTTCATTTTTATAAATTTTTATTTTTTAAATTCTTTTAGATATAATTGTCGACTGCAAGAAGAAACGATTTAGAAATGTAATATTTTGGTTATATGTACTCTATTTGAGACGCCATCGTGTAAAAAAATTGTGCTTATTTGACTACAATAGAGCAACCTTACCGGCATTGTGCGCCTCTACGATTTCGAAATCATGTTCTTATTTTTGTTTACATTTTCAAAAAAGAATGTAAAGTAGGCGAACTTGTGATATGCATTGTAATCTAAAACTTGAAATAAGAGAAAAGCCATATAAGCGGACCAGAAAACAATGAGTAACACGTATATACAAATCAAAAGGCCGCGCAACTTTTCAAAAATTGTTTCTAAATAGAATGGTTCAAAGTAAACGAGGGTGGCTACTTATTATACAGGCTATTACAATTAAACGATATATTTTCACGCCATTCAAATCTTGTACATAAATCTTCTGGAAATATGCACCGGGTTTTGTTCTCCTCACATCTTGCAGATCGCCGACGGTTGACTTCACAGTTCTTGCACCTCAGTAATGTGGAAACGCTCGCACAGAACCGGTACGAAAAAAAAAATATATCGATGGCACAATTTCCGAAGGCAGTACACGTTTTTGCTAGTTTGACGTAACTGTGAATCGGTTTTTAACCTTTTGTAGGAGCCACGCAGTCTACAGTTGCAGTTTTGAACATGCCGGCACGCCACTCACTGATTATCTTCTAAACTTCGGGACACAAAGCGGTACGTGCATGCCTTGACACGTGTATGCAGCTACTCCAGGTTTTCGCAAATCTTTCCTAGGGCAACGTTCATGGCGTCTTCCTCCAGTGTCTTCCTCCACACGTGTGAGGATCGGATGCCCCTCAGTGGGTTTTCCTTCTGCCACTCTTTTTTCTTGAGCTCCCGGAAACGCGTGAGCTTCTCTTTGGTAATTGAGAGTAGAACGATCCCTTTGACTTTCGATCTGAATGCCTCAACGAAGCTTTGCGCATTCGTTGTGGAGTACAATTCTGTAGTTGTCAAGTTATAGATGGGATGCCTGGTGCTTGAGCACGCCGCCCACTCCATCACACGAGCTTCTCCCGTACCTGATGCGGAGAATATCCACTTGGTGACAACATTATTTTTCTTGAATTCGTACGTCTGGTGCCTGTTTTTGTAATGGCTTGGAGCACCGTCTCAAATATAAACGAGTTGCGTGAAAATAGGCAATACTTCCTCCAGCCGCCCTTTGACCATGTAGAGCGCAAAGAGCGCATGACACGAGTCAAGGTCGATGTCGTCGGTCACAACGCCGAAGCTTAACGTTCCATGTTCGGTTGTAGCCACGCAGGTAAAGTTGGAAACCATCTTGCTGTTCCAGTCATGTCCTTGCCGGCATCTTAACCATAATGCTTCTTTCAGCTTAATAGCGGCTAAGATATCATCACTCAGCCATGGCTGATCTGTTTGGAGCTTTCTAAATTGTACAACTATTTCGCTGGAGTCTCTAAAGGACTGGAATACTTAACACAGTTAAGATAAGCGTCGGAAGAATTCGTTGAACCTATGAATGAGATCCATTTGTAAGAGATTATTAGCGCATCTAGCTTTTTACGGTTGATAACCCTGACACTTTTAGGCCCATCGTCGTGCGGCTTCGACTGGTTGTTAAAGCCTAGCTGACAGCCCAGAAATCAGTGGCCAGCGCGCTTTTCAGAGATTACCGAGGCATTGATTGAATGTGACCTAATGTTGTCCATAAACTCCTCCCTTGTGGGAGCTTGAGTGACGTTTTCAATTCCCAACTCTGCAAATAAGTTTAGATCGATATTGAAACTCCCCACAGGGCAAACGGAACCGCCGACAAGAAGCGTATTAAGTGCACCTGTCAACACAGCGGTTCGGGCGAGTTGGTTGCTCATGTTGTACGTGGGAAACAGCGCACCCGCAAAACAGTCACTCAAGTCAACATACACACAAAAATGAGGAGACACTTACCTGGGCGCGTCCATCGGACACGCCGCGCCGTGGCGCTGTTCCAGATGGATTCAGTGGATTCGGAGAGCGAGTCCAGATGTCCTGAACCCCCTTTTGAATTTTGCATGTGTAAAAATATAGGGCTTGGAAACAGGGAGAGGGGGGGGGGGGTCCTAAATAAGTGATACGCTGAAGAATACCCTCCCCTCCCCTCTGGAGATACCTGCGTCCACCCCTGCCCGTGACGTGACGACAATCCTACAGAAATCAGCCCCCCCCCCTTCCCCACCCCCCAAGTACCAGGTGGTATTAGGAGATCGTTTTATTCGCTTTAAAACTGCCTTTTTGCGTTTACCGATGAAAGACTTGTGTTTGTGAGCTGCTGTCGTAAAGGAGGCCATGTCTACACAAATAAATAGGCGCTAAAAGTTCGCTTCCGCTTGCGATTGAAAAAGAGACCTTTAAAATACCTATTGTCCTAACTATAGTAACTAGATACAGCAAGTATACACGTGAGGTCTACGCGCCTGGGATATTTCATAGTTTCCCATCTGAAATTCGGCAAGCTAACTCACAAAATAGTGATATTTTATCTTTCAGGCAGAAAATACGACCTACGTGGATATTTTGTACGCGAGTGCTCTGTAAAGAAGTAGTCATCGGATTTTGTATTTTCTGTAACTGATTTTTTCTGTTTCTGAAAACTGCCTTGTGACTGTGTCACTTTTACTACAGCTGCGTGTTCTCGGCATTATTTGTTTGTTTTGTTTTTTTCTGAACTTTCGGTTGGGCGGCGTCACACAAGCCACCGTTGGCTTTGATTGCTCTCGTATGTAGGTATGAATGTTCTTGAATACAATTTATTAGTGTTATTAATATTACTATTATTCTTACTGTTATTCTTCTTCTTATTATTATTATCATTATCATTATGTCCTTTAGTGGCCATGGAAATAGTGTTGGTAGAAAAATAGAAAAAAAAAGCTGCTAAAACAGTCTAATAGCGAGTTCGTTTCACACGCACTGGCACCGTTCGAGTTCTCTCCCAGAATGCACTGCACTCTCAGAGTGTTGCACGGAAAACTGGACTCAAACGAACTCTCCAAATGCACCGAGTGCAGAAGATTGATGCTGCCGCCATCTATGTTGTAGAAAAGGTACCGACTTCAAACCGAAACTAGCGCCTTTCTGATCGGAGTGGTGCGTAGGAATGCGAGAATGCAGTCGCTACCAACGTTTATCTACAAACGTTGGTCGCTGCAACCTGTAGTTTATAGTTGCGATGACTTCAAACAGCTCGGCTGCCGTAGAGATAGTTACAGGCGGCGTAAATTTCCGCAACCAGCTGTCTACAAAGCAGCTGGTTGCGATCTTTCAATTCTTACAACTGTTTACACTGAAGAAAACTGATGATGCTGTCCGAGCACAAGCATGATCCGTTTGAGCATGGTATTATGCGTGAACTACTGAAAGGGTGCGGCTTAAAACTAGCCTGTTGGAATATCCAGCAAAACTGGGACTCGATTTGGATCGTCAATATAGGTAGATCAGATATTAGCCTTGGTGAGGGCGTCGAGAACGAGAGCCTTCTCGAACAAAATACGACGGGGCAAGTTAGCTGAAGTAGGTAAATGTTAAACATGATGATGTTGCCCAATCCTCGGGTAAAGTCTCCATCTTTAGATTTCTCTGATGCTTATTGGGCAGTCAGAGGTTTCTGCTGGGGGAGTTTTGTCGACAAATGTTAAATTTTTCGCCCGCACACGGATGGTAATAGATATCTCGGGGGCTGCTGTTACGTTTGTTCTGATCATTCCTTTTCACACTGGTATATTTCAGCGTCTGTGCGGCAACAAAGCGATTTAAAACCGGCAAACAAATCACGAGTTGTCAATTGCTTCCTTCGGGAAATAGCAGACGCTCACAATTCAAGCTCGCGTTTGATTTCGTGGCCCCAGGGACGAATTTTTTATCAGAAAATCTTTTTTTTTTTTTCGTTCGGTTCCGCGACACATCGTAGCAGACGAACCCTGGTCGTCTGCTCCCGCTTCTTGCCGGCCCCGCCGGAGCGAGGCATGACGGGATTGCATTTTGGCGCACTCCCGATTTTCTCGGTGCAGCGAGTGCATGCACGCGTGGGGTGTCAGCGCTGAAACGAACTCGGAGAGTGCAACCACTCGTGGAGTGCCGGCCGAAACGAACCCGTTCCTCGCTGCGAGTGGGCACGCGTGGGCACGAGTGCCGTGAAACGAACTCGCTATAAGTCTCAACACCCCCAAAACACCTGAAATGCATCAAGAATAAAACTTACACATCATAAGTTGTTAAAATATGAATGAATACATTTACATGATTTACGTGATAGAGGAACAGACATATAAATTCAGCTCTTGATAACTCCGTGCAGAAACTTATCTGCAAACAAAATGAATGTTGTGCAAGAGGACATCAACCCTTACCTTCTCGTCGTTTACCCTGAGACTGGGGTTTTTTTTTTTGAAGAGCAGAAGAAATAGAAAAAACAGACAGGTCTCAAACTCAGCTCACTGTTGACTTCCACCAGCTAGCCTGTACTTTGACTCTTTTCTCGTTAACCCTTACCTTGTTCTTTTGGGCACACGTTTTAACAAATTGAGAAGAAACGACGCGGTGGGTGTTTGATCCTTCCTAATCCAAATTAGATGTCACTCGCTACTCGGTCTCCCTGTTTCGGTAATTTGCGTAATCAGTGTCTGTATTGTGAAATAATTACAAATCTATATTAAATGTAATTCTAATTTATTAAAATATATTTAAATTGATTTATGCCTGCATCTGCACTTCTTTATTTTAGAAACAGTGCTTTATCTATTTAATATCTCAAATGTACGTAAAATTATTTTTCTCTGGAGGTTTTTATCCTAGTAAGACTGTTAATTACGACTAAAAAAATATGATGATTAAATCTTTTTTTTTTTAATTCATTCCTAAATTTTCATTGGAAACAAGTGAATGAGTTTTCTTGTGAATGGAAGAATTACTTTAAAGGGGCGATGTGAATTTATTTTGTTCAATTAATGATGTTCTTGCTTATGTATTTCATACTCAAATATGTATATCATCCTATGAGTAGACTCTGAGCTCTTAGAGCACATATCGTCTAAAAGCAAACATCACGGAATAAAATCAATTTGCTTAAAACCGAAGCCACAAAACAAACAAACGTGCAAATAAAAAACAACAACAAAAAACATAGCTCCTTTCACTCTAGCACTCTTTTAGGTCGTCATTTACTCTTGCACGTTTAATGCAGATTGTGTCGCTTGCTTTTCTTATTTATAGACATATCGTATCAAAACTTGCTGAAACCAAAAAGCAGTAAACAAATATATGCGCAGCGATGCACAAAACGAAATACAAGGCAAAAACTCAACGGTTTCGCGGAAGGTTCAGCGTACGGAACGGTTCGTTTCCGATGCATCGTTTCAAGTGCACGTTATCTAAACAGGAAGTTGCCAGGAAAAACAAAATAGAAGAATTCAGCAGCGCGCACGCGGCCAGCCACTATGGCAAAACGATCGTGGGACTCGTAAAAAGGCTCCGTGAAGTAAAGACCAAACCAAAAAGATTGCAAAAAAAGAAAAAGAAACAAGGACAAATTTTTAAAACGTAACAAGGCACGCGGGTCAAAAACAAAACAGTCTCGGTCGACTTGTGTCGAGGAAAACGGCGCCTCGGGACATTCCCTCAAGGGACTCTTGGTGGCGCGGTCGGGAGTGCGCGGCGGCGTGATCTCGGCGACGTTCCTGGCGACTTTTACGAGAGCTTGATTTACATCGGGTCTCCGTCGACAATACGGCGATCTAGAACAAACGACATCTGTTTCGTGTCTTCCGGTCCACCACGCGTGGGGACGGAAGGAAGGAAGTGCCTGCCACGGCCAGACGTTCGCAAGCAGATGCGCTTCAAAAGCTTGTCTGGCCGCCCTGGATGAAAGACGCTTTGTTTGGGCGCCAGTGTAGCAACCATGGGCACGCCTTAGCGAGGTTTGACTATCGGAAAACCTACACGCACCAAGCAAGATGTTGGCGCCAGAGGCCATACTTGCAAACGTCTATGAGGGCATACTCGTCACGGCTCTAAACGACGCATGCTACAGCAACAAGAGCCACAGCCGCTGTGACCGTGTTGTATTGAGTAAACGTAAATTGTGTGATTCAAAGGGATTCAGACAAAGGTGAGTATGGTGCAGCTCACGGTTAGTCTGTGGGCACAATTAATCAAACGACGTATGCTACCGTCACAAGAGCCAAGGCTTCTAAGAGCAGTTTAGTGAGTGGCTTACATTTGCAATGCGTTATTTCGTGAACGTAAATGTTTGGCATAGATTTTATTCCAATTCCTTGAGACAAAAGTGGACAGGCTGCAGCTAACAGTTGATCTGTGGGCTGATTAAATCATGCGGTATTCAGTAAACAAATGGTGAAATCTAACACATTCAGCTCGAGTCTGCGACACAAAAAAGGAAGGTAGAAACACATGACATCGTTCTCGAACATAGTTTGCGTTGTTGGTAATGGAGCGGTATAGCGACAGTCAAGCACGGTAACCACTCAGCCACACACGTGCTTGCTCGCCGATGCGCGTGGCAATGTCAGTAATGTTTTTTGTTTCGTTTTCGACCGGAGTTGACATTTAAAGGTCAACTCCGGTAAAAAACTAACTCATCAAGAACAATATATATATATATATATTTTTATTAGGCGATGCATAATGGTAATTACTCAAACACTCGAGCGACGTGTGAGTGACAAGAGGAAAGTGCCACCAACGATGCCACGACCGTCCCGCACCACGGCCCACCAGTGACGTTCACTACTCCGAAAATAAAAAGAGCGAACAACGCGGCGAGAAAATTGGTACCCTATCCCGAAAACTAGGTCAACTATTCATGCGGGAAGGGTTTTTATTTGACCCGAAATAGATTTTTTTTTTACGGGGCCAGTTGTGAAATGGAGTTTGAGTGGAATAACAGAGATATACACGCAACACAATGGTTCTAAAACGGTTCGTGATTAAATAAGCACCACTTAGAATAAAAATTTCACTTTGAAAATATAAGGAAATCACAAATCTACCCTATTCAGGACGCATTATCGTTAGAGGAAATATAATAAAGAAATCCGAAGGAGTTCACCTTGTCACCTTTCGGCTAAAATGGGCGGTACACCACGTAATTTTGGTTGGCGCTAGAAATATTCTTCGTCGCCAGGCGCCAGAGTTAGGAATACGAACTCAAGTTGCAATCGCGTGCTTTGCTCTAAATGATATTTCAGTCGCTGACAGCTTAAAGGGAAGCTAAAGAGGCTCTTTAAAAACGAGTTAGATGGGAATTTCAGAGTATTTTTATCCCGTGAATCTAAATGTCATGTTCGTTTACCCCGAGGATGTAACTAAACACAAGGAAACATCAAAAACCTCCGACCAGTCGTTATGTCATAAAAGGATACTTCGGCCTTCGAGCGCGTGTCACTTTTGTGTGAGGCCCGTGCAATTGCTAGTCACCAGTCGTGTCGTTTTTTGTTTTTCTTACTTTTTTGAAAATAGAAAGAGTACGCGTGCATAGTTTTGATAGGCGCTGAACATGCACGTGAGCGGACATTCCGAAAACTCCTTCTTTGACTTAACGCTCCAGGAAGGAGGGGCTTCAGCAGTACTTTGAAAATGATTTTCCGTAACCTCCAAACACCAAACTGAAAAAAAAGTAATCTCGATATCTGTGATCCTGGAGGCAAAAGGAAGACGATTTAGGTGTTTTTACTAAAATAGAGAATCGTTTCGGCTTCCCTTTAAGAAGCATATGGCACGGCCACACTTTTAGCAAATATGTACAAATGTGTAGTACAAAGGTGTATCTACACCTTTGTACTTGTAAACCGTTGTCCCAGTGCGGACACCCCAAAGGTATACTTTCTACATGCAGGGCTCAGTTAATTTTTTTTACACGCGGGGTCTCACATAAAATGATCACATTTGAACGTCTACTTCGTTCCGCCATCGCACGTCTAGGTGTTTTTCGCAATGGTGAAATATGATGGCCGCATGAAATAGAATGGCGTCCGCTTAACGTGAGACTGGTCTTGGTTGGTATCGCGATACTGTAATTTGTGACTTTTTGGT
This sequence comes from Ixodes scapularis, assembly GCF_016920785.2. NCBI lineage: Eukaryota > Metazoa > Arthropoda > Arachnida > Ixodida > Ixodidae > Ixodes > Ixodes scapularis. The sequence continues at coordinate 111,415,101 of NW_024609835.1, forward strand.
GGCAACTTCTAGTTGTAACTCGATACATTTTTTAAGGTAACTGTAAGAATAGCTTTAATACTTTTTTAAAGCATCTAAAAAGTATCTGCAAAGATACAAATATTTTTTGTGAACAAGTGACTTTATTTTGTGAACTCTACACCAGGTTCGACCCTGACCGGCGGTTGGGCCCCACATTAGACACGACAAAATAAAACAAGTACTGAAACCGTCTTCGTCAAACCAAAGTGCCGGCCCGGAGGGCAGACGTTTTTCTACTTCTGTTTTTCGATTAAAAGGTTATAAGGCGCGAAAAAACAGGACGAAAAAAGGGGCACGTACGACACGGACAGGCGCCAACTTCCAACTAATTTATTGAAACACGAATCGTCGTCAAACTCGATCCCAAACGCCTAAACACATGCAACTGATAAAAATTCCTATCGGTCATTACACACATCCTTCAAGAAACAGAATTTCTTTGGTTAACAGATAAAGATATGGCATGCTTACGCATCTGTCAGCACTTTGTGTATACAGAAAGCTTCGATTAGTTCTCTTTCCATTTTTTCATTTCCTTTCTTGATAAACCTTGTGCGCTCAAACAAAGGTTCCACCCACATCGTTTGCAGTGCTCCGCAAGATGCCCACCCGAATTATTGCGTGCAGCAAGCTTATGTTCGCGCGCTCTTTCATCAAAGCATCGGCCGGTCTGACCGATGTAAACTTGGCCGCAACTAAAAGGAATCTCATAAACCACCTTATTCACGCATTCCGTGTATCTTGTTACATATTTCTTTGAGCACACTACATACTTTTGTCTTGTCATCGCGAAGCATATCTTCGAATGTTTGCACGGGGCTGAGAAGACGACGTTAACCCTGTGTCTAACAGCCATTTGCTTTTTAAATTGTGGGACACTTTGTGCAAATATGGTATCACCTGCACTGGCATCTTGTCTGTCTTTTCACGACTTTTGTCAACACCCTCTCGTTTTATTTTCTGTAAGAGCCTTCCACACACACTTGTCACTAAGCTCTTACTTAAGCACACACAAGTGTGTGTGAAAGGCTTTTACAGAAAATTAAACGAGAGGGCGTTGACAAAAGTCGTGAAAAAACAGACAAGATGCCAGTGCAGGTGATACCATATTTGCACCCAAAGTGCCCCAGAATTTAAAAAGAATGGCTGTTAGACACAGGGTTAACGTCGTCTTCTCGACCCCATGCAAACTTTCAAAGATATGCTCCGCGATGACAAAACGAAAGTATGTAGTGTGCTCGAAGAAACATGTAACAAGATACACCGAATGCGTGAATAAGGTGGTTTATGAGATTCTTTTTAGTTGTGGTCAAGTTTACATCGGTCAGACCGGCCGATGCTTTAATGAAAGAGCGCGCGAACATAAGCTCGCTGTACGCAATAATTCGGGTGGGCATCTTGCGGTGCACTGCAAACGATGTGGGTGCGAACCTTTGTTTCAGCGCACAAGGTTTATCAAGAAAGGAAATGAACAAATGGAAAGAGAACTAATCGAAGCTTTCTGTATGCACAAAGGGGCTGACAGATGCGTAAGCATGCCATCTCTTTATCTGTTAACCAAAGAATTTGTGTTTCTTGAAGGATGTGTGTAATGACCGATAGGAAGTTTTATCAGTTGCATGTGTTTAGGCGTTTGGGATCGAATTTGACAACGATTCGTGTTTCAATAGATCAGTTGGAGGTTGGCGCCTGTCCGTGTCTTACGTGCCTCTTTTTTCGTCGTGTTTTTTTTGCGCCTTATAACCTTTTAATCGATATGAACCAACTAGCCCCAGCCAAAGTTTTATAGCATCACATTTCTGTTTTCCTTTTTCATCGCGCAGAAAAGTTCATTTAGCATTTGCTTCATTTCAACCTTTTTTGTGCGCGGCTCTCTGGCACAGTTTTCGCCCTTTCCGCGACCTCATTGAACTCAGTACAAAACGAGCGTGTTGGTAACGGTAATTAGACATGAGGAAGATACATAGAAAGGGGGACGGAAAACGTTGTCCGTCCCCCCTTTCTATGTATCTTCCTCATGTCTAGTTACCATTGAACTCCCCCACCTCTTCAGCCATGCGACAGAGCCACTTCGTGGAAACACTCGACGCGGAGATACTTAACGGTGACCTATTTAACGCCGAACTATACTCTGTATCACTAGTTGCGTGCAGTACAGGGGAAAGCAACGCCAGGCACGGGGAGAAAGGGCAAGCTCTAGGAAGGTTGGAGAGGAGGCGAGAAACCTTCTCGCCTCTCTAACGTTCCTAGTGCTTTCCCTTCCTTCCCTCGGCCTCTATTTCGCTCTTCTCCCTCCCCGCCTTCTTAGAGCAGGTCGCTCTTTCTCTTTTCCTGGCGTTGCCTTCGCCCGCACTGCCAACTCTTGACACGGAGTACAGAGCCCCTGTCGTCGGTGCCGCAGCAGTCCCGGCCGAGAGCGAGTAGCCGCCAGTAGACACTGTCTGACTGGGCCAGAGGCGATACTGTTACTGGTCAACTTACACTTTCCCAGGGGCCGTTCCCCCGTAATCCTCAATTGAGTCTTTTGTTTTGCGTTTCATAGAAATTAAAAAAAAAAAAAAGCAATTCGAGCCGATTTTTTTTTTTTTACTTTTTTCTTTACTTATTTAGATACTAACGGTATTTTCCACTTTATTCAGTTTCAAATGGTTTAGCCTTCTGTTCCCCTCCCTATCTCCCTCTTTTGTCAGCTGAGAAAGGGGAATAAGACAGCTCTTAAGAGAAAGAGGAAGAAAGAGAGAACGTCACAGGAAAGAAGGAAGCTACTTGAATGATAATTAACAGTTATCGCTCAAATGATAGGCAGTCACGTGAGTGACGAGCAACAACGGCCACGGTCTTTGACCTTGTCGAATATAGTGGCGACAACTTCAGTACTCGCTGCAAGCACTGCAAAAATGTATACACAGCTCGGGAGGTCCTCTTCTCCAAACTTCGCAAGCACCTTGGGATAAGTTCTTACTTTCATTTTTGGACACTACCGTTAGCCATGAATGTCCGCACAAGGTGCAGAAGGCGGTTGCCCCTCTCCTGGGTTTGGGCCTAAACCTGTGAAAAGGATTAGATTAGCTCCACGCCTGCATACTTCACTGCCGTTCAGCCCACCCGTTCAGCGCCTCTTTAGCAACGGGTGGAGCATCACAAGGAGAAAGTTAAATGAGGATCACTTTGAAAAGCAGTTGCAGCTGCGTTACAACATAAAGTGAAAAATTATTATTTAGTACATCTTGTATCAAAGCAGCAAACGCTTTGATTCAATAGAGCCGTGCGACGGTAATATTATGTATCTCAAAAAGTGAAATGAGAGTTTTCTGAGAGTTCCAAATACATATAAATCGTAATCATTCTGTGTTGTCATCAATGTCTTCATAATTAAATTTAAAGAAAAACAACTAAAGTATCTTGAAAGTAACAAAGTTACAGTGACCAAGTTACTGTAACTGTAACGCGCTACTTTTATTTTTAAGTAACTATGACTAACTTAAATACATTTTCGACAAACTATCTGTAACTTTAACTAATTACTTTTTGAAAGTAACCTACCCAAGACTGCGTGAGACAGGATCAACGGTTGAGGCCCAACGCTTTACACGGATTTTCGGCGGTGTGAAAGAGTAGGTTGCGTGTGTCCGTTCGTCGTCTTGCATACGCTCTAAACCACCCCAAGCAACCGCCCGCAAGCGCCGACACCGTGACCGTATCCATTACGGTGATACGCGACAGTGAGATCGACTGCGTCCTGACGAGTCTTTCCTCTCCAACCCGGTCCTGTTTGGCTGACCTCCGGGATCTCGTGTCGGCTGCATTTTCACCGGGACCGGATAATTTTCAAAAAGGGAATCTTTTAGTGAGCACAGGCAAAGATGTGATTGAACACAGCCTCTGTTTGCCGTAAGCGAAGACCAAGTGCTTAGACTCAGACAAGGCCGACGTTTCCGACCGTCCTGCTCATCTTTTTTCACGGGAGCAGCGTGGGACGCTTGCCTCGAGATCGCGAGGTTTCGACGTATGCCTCTTTAATCGTGTGAGCGCAAACTTCGCGGCTTTACGCGTAGAAAACGGACATTCAGCCAGCAAAAGAACTGAGCGGTTGCGTCAGCAGCGCTTTCAGTATGCGCCTACTTTCCTACTAGATACTTATAGCGTTATAGTGGTGATGGTTACCTACACAGTAAATGAACGTATAACCAAAGCTAAAATAAAATTGGGCGGCTGGTTGCGCCATCTATAATCCGTTCACCTTTAAGCTGAGACTGCAGCCAATGCCACGAGCACGAGAGCTCCAGGTCACTGCTTTGAAGCGATCATCCGGAGAACGAGCACTCGTGATAGAAATGCACGTCTCAAAGCCAGGAGCGCGGGCTAGCTCGAGCTTGTAGCTTTGGCTGTAATCTCAGCTTAAGGGTGAACGGAGTATAGCGACGATGCTCAAGGCTACGAAATAAAAAGGGAAAATGCACTTTCGGAAACACCATGCACGAGAGGATGGCAGCACACAGCTGACATGGACAGCGCAGCTGGCACACCACAACATATCAACATACACGCATATCAATACGAACAACTCACAAAAGCACATACAAGCTGGCACACATTTTTTTTGTTATTACAATAGCCCGACATTGCTACTCAACCAATGAAGTGGCCCGCTCAGTATGACTAGCAGAATTTTTGTTTTACACCAAGGGATTGAGGACCCTACCTTATTTTGCTTGAATACATCGATGCTGCTCAATGATTACTTATATAATACAGTGATATGAATTTAATTCTGAAAAGTGCACATCTCTCATAGTCTAGATTCTTGCAAAAAGACACCATATATATATATATATATATATATGTTTATTGATTTAATCTTTCGAACGAGCCAAAATGTAGCACGATTCAGCTTTGTTTTCTGCAGTTAGAGTGCTCAAGGCTTGGATATGCCAGCGACGAGGATGTTTGCTGCTGTCAAACTGTGCTGCGTTGTACGACGCTGTCAAAGCTGCTAACTGAGCCGCCATTTTGGTTTAGTGCTCGATTTACACGCTCTCTCGTAGAAATGAAGGGTTCAGTGAAAGTATACGCTCGAGTCGCTATCGCTGACAGCGTAGTATTCGCCCTAGTGCGGACTTGCATTTCATGAATTAACGTAAACCGGCGGTGGAATGGTCAAGTTCATGATCCAACCGTTGAGCCCGGTAAGCAAATAATACGGATATTCGAAGATGCCGCAACAGTGGCATTCATTCGATAAGAAAAATAAATCTTCCAAGTTTTTGAGATTGGGATTCGTTATTTGTTCGATTGTCACTTTGACCCCACACCCTTTATTGTCACGGAAGAAGGGACTTGCCAGCCTGTTTTATCAGAGATTACGGACACCTGATCTACCCACTTTTTATATTAGCAAGCACGCTGGGAGTTTACATAAGCAATTTAGAAAGTTTTAATCTTCATTCTCCGGGTTTGATGTGCAATTCTATATTAGTTGGCCTCACCTTAAAACAAATCTTTAAAAACAATGTGTTTTTAGAGGTTCCTTTAAATGCAAAACGAAAAAGTGGTCTTTAAAGCGTTGAACTATCACGTAAATACTTTTAAGAAAATCATTTTTTTTGGGAAGCCGCCTTTACAATATAGAACTGGACTCCTCCACTTTTTAGAATCACTTTATGATGACTTGCAAATTGTATCCTGAACAAGACACAAATGTAAAAAAATGTGACAGCCTATTCCTACTCTTAGATTAAATTTGATAAACTGAAGTCTCAAACGGGAGAGTTTGAGATTTCACATATATTAGTACCAGTGAACAGTAAAACTTGCGAAACAAAGATAAAAAATACATACAACCGCTCAAAAAGGCATAAAATTATATAAAACAAGTTCAGTTCGGTTCAGCGATCGGCACAGACGAGGACGACAAAGCTACTCGTCGGAAATACCTCGACGGCACGAGAATAGACAGAACGTTCACCTAAGCTCGGAGCTGGTCGTGCCATTTCCTCCGTCCTCAAAATCGAACGTGCTACAAATTGATAACCTTGACGTGATGATCAAATCTGAGCGCGTGCCATCCATGGAAACTTTCTCCACGGTCCGGGCCTCGGCAACGGCTTGGCCTTTTCGGGCGAAAATGCAACAGGCCATGACCTAGGCTTTCCCCCTGTAGATGAAGCTAAAAGTAAGCGCATCTTTCACTTCCACGGCCTTCGCATTCGTAGCCTTCGCCACCGCCTCTGCCCGCGTCACGTCCGCCGCCGGAATCTTGCTCGCGCGCCCCGTCGGCTCGGAAAGTCATTGTTCATTGACCTTTCTACACTGCTTACAACAAAGCACATCGCTAGCTGACCAGGGCCTCCTCATCGCTGCTACGTCAGGAATCCGCTAGGTTGCTCATCTTCGAGGATGAAAGTGAATCGGCCCCGCAGCAGGCCGGCATCTCCCTTTGAGTCCGAGGTTATACTCTGAGCTGATGGAGCCGGACCCACTGCTCGATCGGGTCGATTTGCCCGCTGTCCTCTCCCTCACTGCCTGACCTCTGCGTCAGCTACCTTGCACGGCTTTCGAACGCTGTCCTTCCTGCTCTCTACAACGTTTCCCTGCTCGCGGCACACGTCTAAAGCAACAACGCCTCTCTGGAGCCGTAACTGCTACAGTAACGGAACCATTTCGTTCCCCGCTGTCGGCAGAACCGCATGCGACGGCTCTCGAAGAGAACTTTCTGGCGGTCCACAGGTTTCATCCTCGGCACCGTCAAAAACGACAGTGCTACTCGTCGGCACAAGCTCGAAGGCACGAGAATCAACAGAATGTTTTCACCTAAGGTCGGGTCGATCGCACCATACATCTTCCGTCCTCAACATCGAACTTTCTACAGGGACTACGCAAAAGACACACTTCAAATAAATGTAATAATTGGTCAGATAATACATAAATCGGATTTGCACAATTGTCCATTATGTTGGATGTCTTTTTTTTTATTCTAACTGAAGACAAATGTCATGATTGCAAGATTAAAAAGGCATCGACGATGCTACCTGAAGGAAACAACAGAAGGCACAACTCTGCAAACAGGCTTCCAGTGTTGACTCCTTTGGCGGCCTAGAGTCTGTTGCTGTATTATCGGCTTTCCACGAGCCTTGAGGCCAGTAGTTACACTAAGCTCGGTGCCCTTGCTCCTGTCACCCGTAATGTGGATTTGACACTCCGGAGTTGGAATGATTCCGAAATCATTCCGCCCTTCCGCTTCTCCGGAATGTAATGAGATTTCAATAGCGGCTCCCCTAGGAGGAATAGAATGGGAATGGAATTAGGTGATTTTGCCCGGAACGGAGTGGGATGGAGTGAGCTCTGGGAAGCAGCTAAAACCCCCAGTGAAGCAACTAAAATTGTAGAGCTGTAGACGAAAAAGGTCTTCTTCTTGGCGCTGCGAGACGCGACAGTGTGGGTGTTCTGACCATGTGCAATTACAGCACAAGCCATAGGCCACCGAGTGGGGACATTACCACACCGCCCGCGTAGCTTAGATGCGTGACTCATCACTTGCCATGTATTTTCTAGAAGTTGATGGTATGTAAATACGGTCGTTTTGTGAAAGAAATGGCTGGTTTGAAGTTTTGCTGTCTGTTACGAGTCTTTTACGATTGGTCACGCGATTGATATCTGCAGTGCAGCCATACCAATTTCCACCAGTGCTATAAGCGACCACCGCTTGGCTTAGTAGAAGTCAACGTTACTAGAACCACTCAGTTGGGAAACTGCCATAGAGACTGCTCTGAAAAAGTGGCCCAGTATGTCCACCAGAACCGAGCTAATGGCGAACACAACGCCGTCATTTCTCCCGCAGCGGCCACTCGAGGAACTGCACGTTACTTCTATTTCGGCTTTAATCGGCCAATTTGGCGCCAAAACAGATACAGCTGAAGAGGTTACAGGGGTGCCACCCCCGACTCCCCAGCGGACGCGCCGCGAATTTCCACCGAAGTTAAAATGTACCTAGGTCGGAACGCGCTACCTGAAAGGACCGTTGAGGCATGGTTGTATAAAAACAATATTAATTGTTCCGCAAAACCTTGCAAACTAAAGATTATAAAAACATCACGCGCCCTTCATTTTGTAGAAAACTCCAATAAATTTCATACAAAAAGAGTCTTTCCCACTTGTTTTTATGCAAAAACATGCTTTCTAAAAGCTCAAGGTGACCACAGTACAGACAAATGATGAAGAGTAGCGCTGTTGTCGTATTTAGCTCGGTCTCGGTGGACGCCAGCGGCCCAGGTTTCGACGGCGAGTTTCCCAACTGAGTGTTCTAGTAACGTTGGTAGAAGTGATGCTTTCAGGACGTGTATTATATATCTTTGCAGTTATGTATAGGCGTTTGAGAACATCAGCTTTATGGTGATGTTAGGAAGGTTTCCTTCGAAACTGTCTCTTTCCGTCAAACGGTTTCCTTCGAAAAAGAAACTGTTTGACGATATCCTTTCCGGGCGCCTAAAAATAAAATATCGTCCGATTTCCCAACTCAACGATCATCCTCTGCTACATGCGTCGAGCGCCGGCATTTTTTTCGAGCGAGGATAAGAAGCCAGGAGGCTACATCACTTCGGACGCCGATTTTCGGCATTTCAAAAAGAAGGGCCATAGTGCGTTCGCAATGGCGTTAAAAAATGTGTTTTACGAGTGCCGTTATTAAATGTTATAGAAGTGTTGCATACAAAGCTTCTAAATTTCATAATAGTTGACGTCAGAAAAGCAAAATAAGCGAGGAGGGGAGGAGCGGGAGAGAAGAGCGCCAAAAATAAAAAGGCCGCCGCACGTGTGGGGAAATTTTTTTTTCGCGTTGTGGTATTTCTTTGTGTGTATATGACTTCAACCGGCCTCGTTTAAAAAAAAAAAAAAAAGACCTTTGGGGTGTCAGTCACCCTTCAAGAATGACCGTGCTGGTATACGACATGTAAACAAAACCTTTACAAACTGCAGTCAAAGTTTTTGACATCTGGAATATGTACTGTCCGTCAAGCCTCCTATGCCTCTCCTTCAGTCGTCTTTACCACAGATGGTGCATGAATTGGTAGGCCCTGTAAGAAAACGAAGCTGCATATTTTATTATGTTTGTTATGGTAAATTCGCATCAAAAATGTTATTTCAAATATTCATATGGCTTCTGCCTTTTTTTTTGTTACTACCAAATCAGTGGTTCTGGCTGCTCAGGGAACAACTAGTAGCCACAAGATGTGCATCATGATATTTTAATTTGATCAGGCGAAACTTGTGTTCAACTTCTGTTGGCGCCACGGTAAGTTCGGAACGTGCGGCTGGTGGCGCAGTGGTGACGTAATACGTGAACAATCTTATGATCAGCAGTGTTGGCAAGAAGCGTCAAGATTTTTTTATACAAACGGAATAAAGTTTATCACCATGTATACCATTGTTATTCATTTTAAAAGTCGTGGTAGCGTTGGGCTGCGGCTCGGGCCAACGACGCTAGACAAAGCCACTCTTAGATGACCAACCAAAAAGCCTTCTCTTTTTTGTCTTCTTTCCATAAATACACCTGGACGCCCGGCAACAGGCTGCGATCTTTCTCGAAGATCACGTCATCATTAGTCGATTCAACGAGGCCTTGGACTCTGACTCAGCGGCACCTCTTGCCGCCGCCTAAGACGAAACACCGTGAGACCAGCGTTGTACACGTTCCTCAAAAAAAGGAACGAAAGTTCAAATCAAATCAATTTATTTTCACCTTGTTCCCCGTTCCTTCTGTTTTCTGGAACGCGTTCCCGTTACAAGTTCCATATGTGAAAAAGGAACTCGTTCCCGTTACAGCTAAACAAATGGAACGTATCGTTACATATACGTTTGATTTGTATTTTCATAATTGCTATATATAGTTAAATTGAGGACCGTTTTCTTCTTTTTTTTCTATCTATTCCATCAAATGGGAACGTCGAATTCGAATGCCGCGATGGGAGTGCACGAGAAGAAAACAAGCGGAAGCAGGGTTTCATTTGTTGATATATTGTCACGGGCGGTGACTAAAAAAGCAATAAATAAACAGGAAGAAATAAACGTTTAATGTGGCGAACTTGTGCCAAAAACAAAAGAGTACAAAAGATAATAATAGAGCGTCGCGGGCGTCGAAGTCGGCGCGGCAGCAGAGTCGAACGCTGGGGCGAGACTGGCTCCGGCTTCCCCGCGGAGCCGCTTTTGTACACACGTTGGCTTCTGGAGCATTCGACGTAGAAGATTCGACGCGTAGAACATTCGGACCTCAAATCAGCTAGACGGTTCTCGATTTCACCAGAACATCACATTACAGTGTGAACAAAAATGCATAGTCGCGGCCAGGAATCGAACCCTGGCCCGTCGCGTGGGAGGCGAGCGGGATAACCGTTAGGCTACGGCCACGCTGCCTACTTGGCGCGCGGCAATATCCACTTATAAAAATATCAAATTTTAACCCTATTCATGTTTGTAGTGGGCGATTTAGACGAGCAAAACGTATTGTTACCCTTCATTGCAGGAGCGTTTTACAAAAATCTCATGCGTTTCAACCTAAGAAAGTCCTTTGTTCGAACTTAACAACAGTTGCTTCTCGGTGTTTTTGTCCGCACGACGATCAAGTGAAGAAGAGGGTTAGGCTTTTCGAAAGTCAGTCTTGAAAACTGCAAGTCGCTCTTCATGAAGGTTGGGTTCGTTGTTCAGTTTGAAGGTGGGGGAGAATTAGAGCGAGAATAAAGGTTAACTTTTGTTTATCTTTTAAGTGTCCAATGTTCGGAATACAAGGGTGTGTTTGATGTCTGGTAACCTGCTCTTTTGTTGCAACTGTAGGTCTCTTTGTGAAAGTGCAGTGATGGCTGTAGTCGGCCTTAGATTTCTGGGCGTATGAGGATTTATGGAAACAAAGAAAGTAGCTTAGTTTTAAACGTCCCTCTTTTTGTGTCTTTTCCTTCGATAGACGTTTTGCTTTTTGTACCGCAGTCTCGAGCGCTGAAAAAAGAATCTATGTCCACTAGCTCCCCTGCGCCCGACGCTTACCAAGCGAGGACCACGCAAAATGAACCCTAAGATAAGTAACCAAGAAGTTAACGAGATCTTACTGTTCGTAAAGTTATTGATTTTTAACTTTTTGAATTTTCCCTCTTCGAAATAAAATAAAAATTACCCCACTGGGTGAAAAAAAAAACGCCGTTCCTTTTTCCGTTCCTGTAAAAATACAGCGAGTTCGCGTTCCAGTTCTATCGATGCAAAATGGAACGGCAGCTTTCCTTCGTTCTTCCTAAAAAGAACGGGTTTCAGGAACGCCGTTCTGAACAACACTGCGTGAGAGTCAAGGCGGCCCCCGTCAGGCGGTAACTCGAGGTGATCGCATCCGCTGGTAACACTACAGTCGCATATATCGAGCGAGAAAGATGAAATAAATTTGGAAGCCATTCCACTCTGTGAAGGTGGATGAGCAGCGAAGCTGTTTAGCACACGACACAGACGTGACATTAAATTTTTAACAGCGTTAGGAATGCATTTATTGTCTTGATCGGTGGTCATCGTGACGAAAGGTACGCGCACGCACGTGACACCCGCCGCCGCCGCAGACAATCTCGTTGCTGCTCCCGCCGTTGCTCTTCGTAAGATCGTTGCTGTTCGGGAGTCCGGACTCCGAAGTATACTCGGCCCCTTTAGGACGAAAGAAGAGAAGTGAAACGGAAAATGGAGAACGGCAGCTTGTCTTTTTGGTTTTTTATATATATATATATATTCGCTTCGACGACTATCGCCGCCCCGAGGAGTCGAGGGAAACTAGATACGCGCGAGTGGACCATCACCTTGCGGAGAGGATATACACGCACGACGGGACCACCACCCCGGGAGTGCAAAAGGAAAGGAAGTTGGGCACGCAAGAGCTTGGAACGACGACAAAGAGAGGGCGGTGCGAGCGTGCAGCTTTTAAAGGCCCTCGATAAAATTCCCACTTACAATTACCGCCAACCATTTTTGCGGAAATGCGCGAGACACGTGCCACGAGCGGATGTTCCGCCGCCATTCGCTTCCAAGGGTCACTCATTTCAGTGTTGCGCCGGCATTTACTTCCAAGGGCCGCTCGAGACACGGGCCTCGTTCACTGGCTTATTTGGCGCTACTTGCAAGACGAACGCAAACAGATCGAGGGGCTTTAGGAGTTTCTGGTCGCGCACACGGAAATTGCTAAATTACCTAAGCTTCAAGGATAATGCAGTGAATGGTGTTTTACTCGCCGGACGCGCCCGCCTTCCCCGTATAAAAGATTAGAAGTATCTAATCAAAATAAAGCGTTGACAAACACGCCTGCAAGATGTCATTTGTTTGAGGCTTTTGCTTTAGAAACTGCTGCAGATGCTGGCACGTGCGGCTCGTGGGTGCGTAAACAGCTTCAATGTAAAACATACAATAAATATGTTGAAAGTGTGCAGAAACAACAATATTCAACATTTCAGTTGCACGCCCGCCACCCTGTTACAGACGCAATAAACAGTTGTGCAGGTACATTAGCGCATTAAACAAAATAATAGCGGATAGAAGACTTCCAGAAGCTCTCTCGCCTGCAGCCCATTGAGATATCAGGATGTTCGGACCAGGCGGGCCAGTGCGGGACGCTGAATTCGACGATCTGACTATGCAGCTCTTGCCTTGTGCCAGTTCTCGCAGGTCAACTAGGTGTGCTCGCGTTTTTGCGTTGGTTTCCATTTTTACGTGCTCGATCGGGCACAGTACGTACGTAGACGTGGATGGCTCTCCGAGGACATGCTAGAAGAAGCTTGGTACGTCCATTGAGCCGGACGCACTAGCACATAATGTAGGCAAAAGCTTGAAGCTTTATGATGTGCTAAAGGTATATAGAGCTCATTGGAAGTCAAGACAACGTCATGAGCTATACATGTATGAGAATCCGCAAGTCGTAGGTGCTGGCGTTCGTCCACGCTCGAAACAACGAATGCCAAGCGTAGATTGTATGCGCATGGTGAAAGTAACACATATTTGTTGTGCGTATGTTTATACAGCCGGAAGTTAGTCTGCCTCGGTGGGCGTCTGGTGTCTTAGCTGTAGATGAGCAATTTCGTCAGTGCGGTACAACCGCTAACCTGGGGTCCTTAAGATGGACCACGCAGTAGTGATACACGACCGCACGCCGGTACGAGACTCATCCAGATCGAAACGCACAGGGGCGGGGATTCAGCCCAGTATCCTGGGTCCTCGGTTCTGCAGCGCGAGCTTTCGCTCCACGTGCTCCAAGCTGGTGTGCGCCAAACCACACGGCCAACGATCCCCCAGTAAAACATATCTTAACTATATAGCCGGCCAGAAAGTTTCAACTGGGGTACCTCACCCTGTAGACGATAGAAGTGGTGTCAAAAAAAAGCAAAGTTGAAGCCGGGAATGCTTATGTGGGCTCACTAAAGTGCGCTGCAATTTCGACCGTGCGTGTACACGGCGTAATTCAAGCACCATCCGCTCGCTTCGATGTCATCAATTTTCGTGAGTGAAGGTAAAAGGCTAGCGATGATAGCACGAGGGTCATCTGTGAGAAAAAGGTAGCTGCGAAACAGGATGCATCGTGTCCGTCGATGCCGGCTGGTGGATTCACCGCAGCGGTTTGGCGCAACTCCGGCGTCTGCAAAGCGGCTTTGACGGTTGCGATGAATAATGTGGTCTTTTTTCTTCGCCAAAATTTGTGTGAGATTTTGGAAAAAATTAATCCTTATTTGCACTCGTTTTTCCTACAATTGGCTGCGTTTACATGAATGCGGCAGCAGCGTATACCAATTCGAAAGGGAACCAATCACACGCGCCAAGTCCCCCTGCCGCTCCTTGTTGAAGCCAATCACAATCGCCATATCTCGGTTCGATGCTATACGGTCGCGTCGCACCCATGCACTCGCTGATATTCCATATTCTAAAATCCTATCACGGTGCAGCTAACGCCTCTCCCGAAAGAAATCGTGGGGTCAACGAGGGTGTCGAGGAGGTGCTGCTCTAGAAAAGTTTATTCGGGCTTTTCCTATTGCTACGGAACAAGGCAGGGCACGGTATAGGGCACGACAAACATTTCTGTGCCCTTGCATGCAAAAATTTAACTGAGGCTGAAGTAAAAACAGGCCAGGCATGGGGAACGCCCATCGCGTTGTGAATCTGATTCTACGATAAGGTGACGATGCGTGTGCGTCCTCAGCGCAGCAGCTATGAACCCAAACCACAGCTTACTTGCCAGCCGCTTCGCTTCAACCTTCCAATCATTGAGTTTTTTCAGGTCCGTCACAAAGCGTATAAGGCTTTGGTTGCATTTAAAATTATATTATGCTTGCTACTCCCAAAACAATAGGGACTTTTAGCAAACCGTTACCGTGTTCCGCGTACCCCACTACCGGAGCCTTTGAAGCATGCTTTTAAGCGCGCGCCCGGGTGATACCGTGGCCGCGGAGCACGTGCTTAATATCATGCTTCAAATGCTCCGGCAGAGCCACTAAATGAGCTGCGCTTACCGCCGAATTCAGAAACCTCACTCAAACTACACTCAAACTGAAGGGCCCCTCCACTTCCTCGAGGAAGGCGCGAGGGCCGCACTGGCCCTCGCGCCTTCCTCGAGGAAGTGGAGGGGCCCTTCAGTTTGATTGTAGTTTGAGTGAGGTTTCTGAATTCGGCGGTTAGAGTATCGGCACTCCCTTCCCCAACATTGTTGTGGGCGCCGCCATTTTAGAGCTTGAGTAGAGCAGACGCAACTGCCGACCGTCATGAATCAAAGGTGCGACTTCCTCAGCATTAGACTGGGTGTTAGGAAGCTCATGCCATTTTAATTCTCTCTGTAGCGAACTGTTTAATCTTTAGTGGAAAGCGGAAAAGCGTTTCCTATGATTTCAGATAAAGCTTCAGATAACAAGCATTCATGATATCAAGACACAATATAGTCAAGTGTCGTTACTGTGAATCGTAGCTTATTTAGTGGCACTAGGTTCCGGTAGTGCGGTACTTGGAACGCGGCAGCGGTTTGCTAAAGCTTCCCAATGGTAATTCCCGGAAAAAAAAGTTTTCCCTCCGTGTTTCTACGTTCCGTGCTTCCACAGCGCGAATTTCTAATGCGTTAAAAAAGAGGAAAAAAAAACTATTGAAGAGTTTCTTTAATGTAATATTGTTAAGTTAATTTATGGTTGGAAGCGGACAAAGAGGAAAACAAGAGTAAAAATTGAAGTCATTTTTGAAGGCCTGCCGGGAGGGTAATATTTGTAAGTACATTGCCTTCCTATTTAGCGGCGGATGAATGAAATCTAAAATGACAAACAGAGAGGAGATACACTCAGCCACGCAGTCATTCACCGGAAGGTCAGCTGTCGGCCGAAGATTAAGTTGACTTTAAAATGGGTAGGCCCTTTTTTCGCAGAGTCGCCACTGGAGATTTCAGTATCAGCCGCAGCAATATTGGAAATGTAAAGTAGCCAGTGTCGATCCTAGTATGTACTGCATCAGAAGGGGGTCATGTAGACGAAAATGACGATGTTCCTGGGAAATATATGGTCAAAGATGGTTGCAAGCAATGACAACATGTAGCACAGAGGGCATTGCCTTAGCATTCAACGCCTCACACAGTCTGCACTGACTGACGGACAAAGATACAATTGTCCCACACATTTGCTTTCAAAGTTAGGGACGCTTCCCGTAGAACGGGTCGGCAATGGGCACCATTGTGTTTACTATAGCCATCGTACAACCACAAAATCAGTGTTGGGTGTAACGTGTTACATTTTTCATTGATGTGGAAACGTACTTGTTAAGTTGTCAAGACAGTACCGGGTAACGTTCTTACGTTACTTATTTCAAGTAACGGGTAACGTAGTTACATTACTCGTCACATCTTCTTACCAAAACCTGAAAAAAGAACACTTAGATTTTTTGCGTGTTTCTATACCTGGTTTTACCCCAAGTCTAGACGCAGCCGATGCTACGAGCTGATAGGACCAATCAGACAGAGTCAGAAGGGCACCACCAGGGTGTTCGTTGTGTATCTGCTTGTGTTTTATCATCGCTGAATCAATCATAAATAAAAAAAAGACCCAGTGACTTACGCTTTTGACGCAATGGTCTCATTGGACAGGTCCCTGGTTCCATATCAGGGCCGGGAGGATTTGTTTCAGTCGCTCACCAGTCACCTAACTGTGTCTGGAGATTCGTGTTTATCCTTTTTTCCCCTCTCCAAGGATTTTTATTCTTATCGATTAGCTCGTAGCGTTGGCTGCGTCCGGACTTAAACTGAAACGAAGTATAGGTGCAGAGTCATTAATGGTTGCACTTACTCCACATGCCTTCAAAATTTTGCCTGTTTTTTCCCCATGCAAACAGTGCCACTTTAAGCGCGATTCAAACCAACGCTTCTTTTTGCGGCTGTAGGTCGTGCGCGCCCCGGATGTGACGTATTTCGTTACGTTTTTGCTGTTTCCGGGCGCGCTTTCTGAGTCAGAACCGTGCGCTCTGGTTTGGACGGGCCAGCTTCGGGCAAGCGCGCACGCGCGCAGGCAGGCACGAGCGCACTCTGGCGGTCACCTTCCTCGCGTCGGAAACGGAGGGAAAATTCATAGATGCAGCCATACTCGCAAGCAAGCAAAGTGCAACTGCGACAGACTGGCCGGCCAGACGGCGAAGAAACTCGGAGCCGGAACTAGATTGCCCTCCACAGATTGGCCGGGACACAGAAGCGCCCTACTACGTCACCGCGCGTTTTTGTGCGCGTTAGGAAAGAAGTTGAAGTCAACCAACTTTTTTATGCGCGCCCGGAAGGAGCGAAGAACCGGCGCGACGTCACGAAATACGTCACATCCGGGGCGCGCACGACCTACAGCCGCAAAAAGAAGCGTTGGTTTGGATTGCGCTTTAGGAGAACCCCAACGCCCACGCCGTTTGTCCCAGTGTCGACAAGCGTTGTTACCGTCAATCCATAAATAAAAAGTACCGCAAAAATAAAGGGCGTTACACTTATCGGTTTCGGTAACTGTAACCCGTTTATTTTATTGTGAGGTAACGTTGGTCTGTAACGCGTTCCTTTATTTTGTAAGTACCGAGTAAGGTATATCTTTATTTTTTTCAGCGTAGCTGTTATGCACTAGGATGTAGGAAAAATGCGTCCGCGGATGTGGACAGAAAACTTCCCATTGGTCGTAGCAAGCGTGAATAAATAAAAATACAAGCGTGAGTCAGTCTTCCTTGGCACTATTAGGTAGTGAGGACTTGATCCCTTGTAATCTCTAGGCATCGTCCTCGAGGTCGTTCTAGAAGTCGTCCTTGAGGACTTCCGAGAGGTCGTCCTAAGGGTCGTCTTTTAGGCGTCGTCCTCGACGTCGTCCTAGAGGTCGTCCTGAGGTCGTCCGAGAGGTCGTCATCTAGGCGTCGTCCTTGAGGTTGTCCTATAAGTCGTCCGAGGTCGTCCTAGACGTCGTCCTCGAGGTAACCCTAGAAATTCGTCATCGAGGTCGTTTTAGAAGTCCTCCTTGAGGTCATCCGAGAGGTCGTCTGAGGCGTCGTCGTCTAGGCGTCGTCGTCTAGGCGTCGTTTTCGAGGTGTTCTGGAAATCGTCCTTGAGGTCCTAAAGTTCGTCCTAAAAGTCATCCTTGAGGTCTTGCCAGACGCTGTCCTCTAGGCGACGTCCTCGATGTCCTTCTAGAAGTCGTCCTTGAGGTGGTTCGAGACGTCGTCCTCTAGGCGTCGTCCTAGACGTCGTAAAAATAACAGCTTCGCTGGTCCTCCATCTTCACGTAAAGTAAAAAAAAAAGAAACTATATTTTAAGGAAAAATGGAGGAAAAAGGTAGCAACGGCGCGTCTTCCTCCTTTCTACTGATGCGCCCCCTAGCGGACACGAGAAGGAGGGAGGAACGAGACGTTTTCCTCCTTCTCCACGCAGACGCGAGAAAGATTTCGCCCTCCCGACTCATCTTTCGATTTCGTTTTTCGAGCTCGTCGCGCACGTTGCTTAATAAATGTTGTTGAGTTGATTGAGCTTCAGCGGCAGCGAAGGCCGCCTGTAATTCCGTCTTCTAGTCCAAACGTGCAGAACATTTCGGCTGCATTGACGTTTTTATCAGTAATTTTATCAAACGAGCAAACGAAGCCGCTAGACACAGCGAAGTTCCGGAGCAGTGCCTGCAGCATTACGTACACTGGGTAAGATGGCCGTCTCCGGACTTCGAAACTCACGCGGAACTATAGTAGCGGAACCACGCGGAACTGTGTCGACATTTTCGACGTTATGGAAATCGCAGGAACTGGGTCCAAGACAGGCAGGTTTTGCTACCGGCTGCCTGGGTGCCTTCCGTGCTGAGTTCGGTTCTGTTTTCCGATGCCCAGTGCCAACCGGCAATCAACGTGGTTTTGTATTTCTGCGTGCCAGCAACATAGCAGCAGCATCGTGATGGCAGTGTTGTGCGTTGTGAACAGAAAACTGGAATTATCGCCGATGTGACCGTGTGTTCGTGTATCACTGGGGTAACAACAAGATGAGATGATGTAAACTGTCGGGCATTGATGCCGCTGGTCGGGCCGTGATCGGAGTGGGCGGGGTGTCGCAGGTTGACATTCCGCTTTACATTAAAACGTTTAAGACCACTTGAGGGATTAGGGGAAATCGATCGACGTGCGGATAGTCATGTTTGAACGCTGTTCTGAACAGTAAGCTCCTATCGCATGTGTATGTGACTGTCGGTTGTCTCCTCCCCGAGAGCGATTGCGCTCTGGGGAAAGGACTTAGCAATACGACATTATGACGGAAAGTACGTATATTTGCAGTGTGGAATTTTAGCATTAAAAATAAAAGGTAAAATCGAAAAAAACTATAATTTATTTTGCTGTTTAAATATACTACGGTTCCTGGAGAAACTGCCCTCCAAGTGGCACGCTGGGGTGAGGGCTAGAAGTTTTCTAGCTCGCCACGGCGTAGCTCCGTACACTTAACACCTGCCGCAAGTCGCGGCTTTGATTGCATTCAAGTTGATCGAAAAGCGATTTTTTTTTTTTTTTTTGCTCGTGAAGCATCACTTTTAGCTGAGTGAATATCCGCTCTCGAGATTAATTCAAGACGGCAATTGCAGCCTTGCGCGGACAGCAAGAATAGAAAAACGAATACTACAATAGAAATACAGCCTACGACGTGCCGTGTGGGGAAACAAACTCATGGCTTCGAACCGCGTTGGAGCGGCTTGATTTATTTTCTTTCAAATAATTACGGCATGATCGAGCGTTTGCTTTTTAATAAGAGATTCATCCCCTGGGCCGTTCAAAATACTCTCAGAGGTATGACATTGCTGGAAAAAAAAATCAACATGCTGGGAATATTTTTTATTGCTTATTCAGTCACCGAGAAATTCCGTACGTTCAAAATGACCAGTAGAAAAGACGGAAACGCAGAGCTCGGGTGTAGTGTTCGGGTTAGTGTGCCGTTGTATAGATGTTTGTATGTGTCATGCATGTGTATGTGCTCAACCCATGATCACCTGATGCTTGTAGTACGCGTAATGTGTGTGTAGTAGAGGATCCCGAGGCGCAATGGTGGCCTGAGAAAATAAAAATATTTTTGTAGAACGTGAATTGGGCAGTACTTAGCGCCACCTAGCCTAGCTACTTGCAATTACTCTGCTTGACCCTGCCATCTGGTGGCAAGCGATTTAACCTTCTTTCACGCTACGCGATAAACAGCGGCTTCGGGTTTGTTCTTTGACAGCGGCTTTTGGTTTCGCGGATTGAGTTTGCCATTGCTCCGTGATGTGCGGTTGACGAAGGAATTGTGACTGGAAGAACACCAAAGGTAGGACGTAAAGTGCGCAAAGTAACTGAACTGGGTATCGGTTGTCTTCGTTTAACATCGCAGTGCTGTCGACGAGAATACTGAGGATGGTTGAAAAAAAACCGAGACTGCGGGTAAACGACACAACACTAAAAAGTCTCTTTTTAGTGTTGTGTCGTTTACCGGCAGCCTCGGGGTTTTTTCAACCATGTGCAATGTACACCAGCTCGTTTGCGCCCTTACTTTTTGTTCATTAAGTCTGAGGAACTGCTTTCTAAACGTAAGTTTCTGTGCCTATGGGGAGAATCTGGCTTCGGAAATAAACACAGTTCGCGGAAAGCTCGTGTTACGCTTTTATTTGCTGCTTTTCTTGTTAAGCCCTATTGTGCTCGATTTGCTCGACTCAGGGCCGCCATAATGAGATGCAGGCGACGGAGGAACTATTTGCTTCCCTGCTTCAGGGACGAAAGTTTCTTCCTTTCTAAAGGAACATAGGTTACAAGACCGTTCCTCCCCTTACGGAGGACTATCGATACCCTTTTTTCTAAGAGTGTACCTTGTTTTTCTTTTTTTGTGTGTTAACGCCAACAATTTTGAACAAAAGCAAGAGAGGATACTGCAGGAATAAGGGCACGTTTTCGTGGCCGGTGTGGCAATGACTTTCGTCTGTCTTTAGTTATGCACCATGGAGGATCAGCCTGCTTCCGTGAAGCCGACGTAGAGCCCGCCCGCTCGCCTGCTAACGCCGTCATCCGAGACCGGCTCACTCAGATTTGCGTGGAAATAACATAAAGTTCTTGATTTCATCATGCTTGTTTCCACCTTTCCCTTTCCATGGTACTGTGGGCCGCTCAGTATGGGTAACGGGTCTTTGACCTGCATCAAAATATTTAGACCGGTATTTCTTTTTGTTCTCTAATGTATCAATTCCGAACATCTGAAGTCAATCGATGTGCTAGCTCTTATAATGTGAGAATATTTTACGCGATTCAATACAATTCGGCGACAATAGTTCTTGGTGACCTAGATCACTGCATGCAGTAGCGGAACTGGAGGCCAGGTCCAATTCCCGCTGTCGTATTGATTGTATAAAGACCTGTTTTGAGCGCCAATGCATGCTCGTGGGAAATCCGTGAGCGACGTTGGACAGTCACGGGGAGTGTGGTGGCGTCACAGTTAAACGTACAGGGAAATGGTGTTGCAGCCACTAGCATTGTTTGGTGTTGTCGCCGCCTTGTGCTTCAGAAAACGTGACTACAGGACGTCCGGCGGAAATATATAAAATTTGTTGTGTGGGTATATTCTGAACATATTAAATGGGAAAAAAGGCGTTTCTGGTTTAGCTGTATTATAGCGGTGCCATTTTTGTACCTCACTCGCGATACACTCTACAACTACCATGACGTCAAAGTTACCCAATGGTGTCCCTGACGGAGGTTCGGTCTAGTTATGTTACCCTTTCGATTTTGGTTATGAATTATCTGCAATATACAATCATTCCTCTGGACGGTGTATTACTACGGTAACTGAACCGCGTTTCCAACTGGTTTAGCGTCCTATCCCGCCCATACATCGAAAGATGGTTACCGATGTGGCAACAAATGATTTAGAAAAGTCGGAGTGTCATGCTGTCGAATGTAGCGTTTTTATAGGTTGGTGGTAGGAATACTTTCGAAAAGCACGAGAGATTACGAGTGTCGCTCTAGTCGTGGCGTCCCAGCTCCTCGCTGCTAAAGTTTCCGTGGACAGTGGAATTGGAGAGTGACCTGCAGCAGTACACGCGTGTGCCACATCTCCCGCTGCTGGCATACCGTTAGGATCGCGACCGGGTATAGCGTGACACTTTTATGACGTCATCAAGTGGAAATCGAGAGACCAGTTTTTAAAGCGATAGCAATCTTCAGCTTGCCCCACGTCCCCCCTCCCCCCCCACACACACACATACACACTCCCGATATCATAGACATTTCTTGATTCCCAATGCGCAGTTTTCCTGTAAATTTAGCGGAAACATTTACGTCACGTGACCTATACACCAATTAAGTTTCCCCGCTAAATTTAGCGGAAAATTTGGTGTCACGTGACCTGGCGTCACGAGACCTACAAACTAATTCAGGTTCCCCGCTTAATACTGCGAAAAAATTGACGTCATATGGCCTATGCGCTACCACACTTTCCCGCTAAATTGAGCTGGAAATTTGATGCGACTTGACCTGATGTCACGGGACCTACAAAACAATTAAGTCTCTCCCTAGCGGAAAAATCGACGTCACATGACCTATACACCAATTCAGTTTCCCGGTTTAATTTTGCAGGAAATTCGATGTCACGTGACCTGACGTCACGGAACTTACAAGCCAATTCAGTTTCCCCGCTAAAATTAGCAGAAAAGTTTACATCACCAAATCAGTTTCCCCGCTAAATTTAGTGGAAAAATTTATGTCACACGACTTATACACCAGTTCAGCTTCCCCGCTAAATTTAACGAAACATTCGATGTCACGTGACCTGACGTCACGGGACCTACAGACCAATTCAATTTCCCCGCTAAGTTTAGCAGAAAAATTGACGTCACGTAATCCCACATCAACCTCTAGGGCTCAAGGCCCTAGAGGTTGTTCTTGAGGTCGTCCTAGACGCCGTCCTTGACGCCGACCATCGCCTTGTAACGAAAGAAGGAGGTAAATATGACGAATGCTATTCCCATTCATAGACAACCAATTAACAATAGTGGTTCCTGCAGCCAATTTTTTGAACATGATAAACAGACCAGTCGAAACGCTATCTATTCACCATGATATTACCGGCACATTTGAAAATTGCATATTTCCTCGTGTCTTGGGGCCATTCCCTTCAAAGCGTTCATTCAACTCGAACCCGAGACAACGACCCCTCAAGCATCCTTCCAGAGCAGGCCCGGGAAGTCCGTACCATTCCTCTTCCGCGGAGATCGCTGTCCGCTCTCCATAAGTCACCGGTGCCC
Source organism: Ixodes scapularis (assembly GCF_016920785.2). Taxonomy (NCBI): domain Eukaryota; kingdom Metazoa; phylum Arthropoda; class Arachnida; order Ixodida; family Ixodidae; genus Ixodes; species Ixodes scapularis. The sequence goes on from NW_024609835.1 coordinate 111,437,886, forward strand.
CCCTGCCGGGCTGTTTGTAGCTATCCGAGTGGCGAAACCGAGTCCCCAGCAAGATAAAGAGGCAACGGCACACTTCTTCAGGCCCCGACGACAGGTCCGGCAGCCGCCTAACCGCCTGGCCCACACACGGACACACGTCCTGCCTCCCAATGGCGAGCCCGCCTTGTGTCCCCCCGCGCGGCTTGCTGGTTTTCACCGCCGTCATCAGCATAATATTAACATTTGCTTGCGGTTTCGCGGACCCGGTCGACAAAAGGCGCGGTGGCTCCTTTCTCGAGTCGGTCCGAGTGTGCCGAGCCGGCACGCGGTCACCGAACTTGGGCATCCTCGTTTTTGAAGGCACGCATCGCTCTTGCGTTGCCGCCGGTCGCCACGCTCACCTTGTGCCAGCGCCACGAATGAGGAGGCAACCGGAGCATCTCGCTGACAAAGGGGTAGAAAGAGAGAGGTGTAGAAATTGCCGGAGGTGACAGGCAGCGCGGACGAAAGTTGGAACGCTTCTTGGATTCTTTGCTGAGACCAAAAAGGTGTGGCGAAAAAAGGGTAATAATTTTGTTTTATTATTATTTCGAGGCACGAAGCAGCGTTTCTATAAATAGCTCTCTTCGCGAAGAGATAAGCACCAAGACCTTACGCCTTACTGCGATAGACTGTGCAACAATGTTCCATTTGGTATAATTTCTACAACGGCCGGGTCGGTCGCTCCACCAAGGCAAGGCGCCGGCCCAAGAATTCCTAATTGGCGGGTTCGAGTCCCGGCCGAGTTGCCCGCAACCTGACTAAAGCTTATTACGAAGAAGCCTTGCAACCAAGATTTTTATCGCGTGTCAACAGATTCCCAAATGGTCGAAATGAATCCTCAGTCCTTCGCTGGGGCGTTAGTTTGACAGGAAAACCCCCGAAAAATTTACTGGAGTATTTCGGTTCAGGTATCCAGCAGTATTTTCTATATTGCTCCAAGACATGCGGCATTTGCTTAAGGCATTCACACAGCACGAGGAACAACACCATAACAGAACAGCAGACGACAAAACAGCACACGACAAAACAACACGGGACAAAACAGCACTGTCAAAACACCAGAGCGATAGAAGAGCATGTGCGAAAACATCACGCAACAAAACAGCACAGCAACAAAACAGAACGCACATAAATGCAGGTTGTTTTAAAGCGTTAACATTACGGGCGACATTGCAGAGATTTCGACCACGTACCCTATCGTCGCCGCTACGAAAAAACCCTTCTCGTCGTTTTTAGCGCGAGTCCAGGGAAATGTGGTTTTCCCAACTTCCCTGGAGCGACGAAAGGAATCTTCTGTGTCGTCTGCTTAAAAGAGTTGTTTTCAGACATTACTCGCGTTATGCAAAATCCCACCTTGCCAGTACCCAGCTGCTACACCTAACGTTGGATGAGAATCACCGAGCACTGGTGGCGCCGTCAGTAACATCCCGGCGGCTATGAGAATTAACCACGCCGAACCTTTGTCCTAAGGTACGGGATGGCACCATTCCACCCGCATTGCGTGACTGTGCTACAGCTATCGCTTTCGTTTCTTCGCACATTGTGGGCGCAATGTAGTACGAGTTTTTTTTTTTTTTTTGTCGCTTTAGGACACATAACGTGATATCCCCCACGCTTCCCAAGACCAACAACAGCGTAGAAGCATGGCACCGGAGTATTCAGTCTTTGCTCGGGCTTCAACATCCTGACCTGTACCGGCTCATCGAGGCCTTGAAGACCGAGCAGTTCCTCACCCAGAAGAAGGTGATCGACGGTCAAAGAGGATGCACCCAATCAAGTTAAAAGCCACACGCGAGAAGCTCCCAAAGACTGCGAAACGTCCTGTCCGAGTATAACACACCACCCGTCATTGGTACATTTTGGCTGACACTTTTCTTACTGCATGTAAGCTACATGTAAAACGAGAGTGTATGTCAAATAAACTATTTTATTAGCCGTTCCACTAATCTCGTCAATTGTAGTCTTCATTCTCCCTTTTGGGTAAATAGGGTGCCGCATTCGTATCGATATAAAACGTTAACGGTTTAACAATTAATCAGCCATTAAAATGACGGCAATTAGCTTTCCGTCATTGGCTTTCGGTGGGAAGGTTTTATATTGCTGAACATGCGCGAAAAACTATAAGTAGGTAATAGAATATAACGACTCAGGTAATAATATAAAGTCAGATAACGGTAGATGATAAAATGTAATGGAAATACAGATGTTCTGCTGAACACGTTAGCAGCAAGTACTTAATTTAGGGGCGTGGTGCTAATAATGTGTCCTACAGTGAAAAAACAGCATGTATTTACGTGCGTGCTGTTTCGTTGCTGTGCTGTTTTGTCGCTGTGCTGTTTTGTCGCGCGCTCTTTTGGCACATGCTCTTTTGTCGCTTTGCGTATTGACGCCGTGCTGTTTTGTCGCGATCTGTTTTGACGCATGCTGTTTTGTCGCTTAAATGTTTTGACGCGGCGCTGTCCTGACGTGGTGCTGTTGTGACGCACGCTGTTTTCACCATATTGTTTTTTTTTCGCGTGGTGTTTTGTCGTGTGATGTTCTGTCGCGTTCACACGAAGAACGTTCAAATAAGAATAAACGAATAAAAACGAACAAATATGGCGCGGCTTCTTTCCAAAGCGCCCCAAATAGACACTTGACCGCATATCCAGCCACCCCACCGTGTAAAGAATTCCGTTGTATTGCGGTACCCGTATCTCCCCTGATACACCAAGTTGTAGGTACATCATAAAGTTTTGAAATACAAATATGACGATGCTTTCAAAGGTTGTAGATAAATAATAATCAGCGCGTATATTGTGGTCTTTTGTTTGTTTTTTTACAAAATATTTTTAGCCGAGCATTACAATTAAACGTTTTTTCTCAATCCCATTTTAGAACATACAATATGAACTAAAAATTAAATAATTTTCAAAAAGATATAGCAAAACTGCAATTTAAGAGTAATAATAAAAACGGCCGCGAGCAGGTATTTTTTTAATATTGTTTTAATTTTGTTAATTGATCTCAACATGCCAATGAGACTTCGTACCGGGATGTCAACAATGTGCATTTTAATAAATACGAACTAGAACCTATGTTCAATCAAAATCATCAGGAAGGGATCGGTGCAAGAAAGGGCCGCGCTTCTATGGTGTTTTTCGGCAGACTATATCCAAATGTTACAGAAATTCGAGTTTTTCTATTGATAGGGTGAAACTTTTCAGCAACGGGCTTTCGGCTTGAAACTCGGGTTTCGGAAAGTTCCAGAAGAGCGGCCGAATATGAACCGTTTTGTGTAGGTTTGAATTGTTTCGGAGATTTGCCGGATGGCATGGTTGAGCGTTGCATGTTATTGTAACTGGAAATTTTATAAACCGCATGAGATAATGAAAACATTAGCCAATAAACTTTATTTATTAAATTAAGTTTCTCAAGTATTTTGTGGAGTTTTGGAAGGATATGCCAGGGTCCGCAGCTACCGGCGACGCTCAAAGCGTTTTATAATTCACAACCGGACGTAGTTTTATAATCACGCGACCTTCTCTTCAGTTCGCTCATTTCTTTTGAGAGGCATTGTGAAGACGACCAGATCGCTTCAAGGATGCGTATGACTTCTATGAGAGACAGTTTTCCAAAGTGCGCCTCTGGACGCTGTGGAACCTCTGCACGAGCACTCGTGCAGCGGGAGCAAAAGTAGTAGCAACGCGCTAGCGCTACTTGCACGTTCCGCGGTGTCGAATGGTGAAATAAATGTTAATGCATCTATAGATTATAATCACCGTCGCTTCACAAGGCTCCTTCTTGGCGCAGTAGTTTAGCGTCGATTTGACAATAGTGGGACCTGGGGTTCGATTCTGCTTCGGGACGCTCGAACTTTTTTGTGCTTTCTCTTATATTTACCTTCTTATATCACTCGCGCGCGTGCGTATTCGTTTTGTTTAACAAAGCAAAATTTTACCAGGTGGTCTGCTGAAAGAAATGCTGCCACATTTGGAGATCTACCTAGTTAAGCTCCGATAATTTGAGGGGACAACCGTCGAAATACAAGCACCACACCGCGCTAACACAGCCGACCCGTCCACACAATATTGTCGACTCCGCTACCTCCGCGGCTCGGCTCTGTCGTGGGAGCTAGATGATGTAACTACATTCCAGCGAAGCATCACTAACATGCGTTAGATGCAAGTTGGTAATCCTTAATTTAATTTGTACTATATTCCTTCACGTTTTTACGTAAGTATTAATGTTTGCGAAGTTATTTCGTAGTTTACTTTATACGCTGGCACAAAACGAGCCGTATGGAAATCTTTCATCTGGGGGGCATATCAAACACTATATGATTATATACGGCGTATATAGAGCCTTGTGTGGCTTACCTGGCGTATATACAGCCTTATTTGGCAAATATAAAGCCTTCTCTGGATTATATACAGCCTTATCTGGCATATATACATCATTATCTGAGGTAAATACCCAGAGATCTGGCGTATATACAGCCTTATATGGCGCCCGGTTTTCAATATTATAGAGAAGTATAAAAAAAAAAGAAGTAATAAAAAGGTGCTTTGTTAGCAAACTGTAAATGACTCACTGTTCACGAGCTAAATATTAGCACAAATAATCCCAAACTTCATCTCTGTCAAGCTTAAGTTTGGGATTTTTGTATAATTTGCACGATTAATTATTTCGAAGTGTTAATATTAGACCATTTGCCAAATCCCCCAAGCGCCCCACCCACTACTCGTGGAATCATAGGAACGGTGCTTCTTCAGCTTGCTAGTGATCAGCAATTTTGAGGAATTCCATGGTTACACAGTTCTGAGTGGAATTCGGAGTCGCCCTGAACACGCGTCGTATAGAACCCAAGGACCTGTCATAAAACTTATAAAATTTCTCGTCAATGTCAGCTTTTTCGTTACTGTGCATGCTGTCCACTCTTAAACCTGGATGAGCTGCAGGCATTTCTTAATTATTATCATTCTCGTGCAGCTTCAAAGACGCCGATATTAAGTTAGAAACGTTAAAAATGCAATGAATAGCCCCGCTGACTCCGAGCTAAAATGTGGTCCTGGTTGTGATTTCTCGGCTTTTTAAGCAATTGCTGCTAAAGCAACAATTACGACAAATATAATATTGTAAGACATTTATGTGGCTCAGCCAAGTTGAAAGGTCGATCGTATGCACAGTATAATGAGCGCTGGCACTGACGAGATAGATCGACTGAATAACTTATTGGCGCCCAGAAATCAAAGAGGAAGGTCGAGGAACCGCTAGGGGGATCCCCTTCCAACCTCCCCCCCCCCCCTTGGACTCCGGTGGCGTCTTTATACAGTTGGACGACTTTGGCTTGTACGTGGGTGTCGGTGCTACACTCCCAAACCATGTGTTACACTCAAATCTGCATAACCATAGAACTGGACGAAATTGCCGATCACTATGGAGCTGAAGGAACATCGTTCCCATGATTCCTCGAGTGCGGGCCGGGGCACTTGGGGGATTTAGCAAATGGTTTAATAACAAATATATGAAGTCTGATTTCAGGCTTGTGTGCTTCTTTTGATATGCCTGGCCAGATCTGGAATTTCCACACTTAGCCAGATCTGGGATTTCCATACCTGTCCAGGGATATCAAAGTATATCTTGCATTATGAGGCTATATCTGGCAGACATATTATACAGGTTATATGTGGCCAATTTTCGATATGTGCACTATCTGAAATATTCAGATTTGGCCATATATAAATTTTTAGTAAAAAAAACAATCTTTTTTTAGATCCTGATATTATAAATGGACAGATTAAAATAACCTTTTGACTGTAACAAATGTCGAATAAAATGAGGCTGCTGTCCTAGACTTTTGTGACTTAAAACATTCCGCAGTGAAAGATTTAAGGTCCTGAAAATTACTCCCCAATTTCAATTTTTAAGTAACAGCTGGTGCTGCGTTTTCACGGAGACATTACGCATTAGGTGGCCCCAAACTTAGTTTTTATTTTTTGCCAGGCGATTTATTATTATGTCAAAACACTACCCAATCGATGTCTTGCTACAGAGTCACGTGTATTTAAAAAAAAAGTAAAAAAAAAAGAAGTTTTTCCTTGAAACCGAAGCCGAAAGTGAACTAGGGAGAAAGAAGAAATATATCCGAAGAGAGAGTTAACAAAAGTCACATGGCTCTGCAACTTTTTTTTTCAATGAACATAATTGCAGATTTTTAGAAGCCACAAAAAATGGGTATCATATTTACTTTCGTTTTTTTAATATGTAGTGTGTGCCTTCGACGACCCGCGACTTTGATTATATTTGGTGGCTGTGTCTAAACCATAAAAAAAGGCACGTGACCTCGGAGAAGAGAGGGAGCGCGACTCAAACTGGCCAGTTTTTGATCGGCGGTTTCCGGGTTGAAAGAAAATGAATTTCGAGTCGCAAATTGTGCTCTGGGCAGTTGGGCTCTAGTATAACAAGTACAAATAAAAACCTTGGCGAGCTTAAGTACCGTATCAGTGTCCCTTTAAGTATATGAAATCACATATCAAAGCTTCCTCTATGAAAGGCTACGGCAAACTATGGTATAAAAATAATCGTATTGAAGCTCAAACAAAAATAAGATTTTTGATAGATCATCTTCTGCGGATTGCGCGACCTGTGAGCGAATGCTCAATCTGTGCTCAAGGTGGCGCCACAAGCCACTGATCTCTTTATTCTCTACTATAGGGGGCTGGATGCCACCTAGCCACTCTCCCAGCAGGGCGCAAATGGAACCACTGGAACTTGGACGCTTGTCCCGGAAGTGAGGCATCCTTTGGGCTTTATAGTGCATTCAGTCAATGTTTTGGTCCACGCCTTCTCGCTTTCTTGAGTGGCTTCCCAAAATAATTCTCTTGCCTGCATGTAGTGTCATTGCCCAAGAAGCAGGACTAATATTTTCTCAAGTTAAAAAAAGTGAAAGCCGTTTACAACTCCCTGTAATGCCGAATTGGAGCGCAGCTCTTGAGGAGGAGGGAAGGGTGCTGGGGGGTCACGTGACCTTGGGGGGTCACGTGACGGTGACAATGCCGATGAGATCATCAGTGACGTCACTGATGACGTCATCCGTGACGATGACGACGTGTATACCGATGACGTCATTAGTGACGTCACTGATGACGTCATCAGTGTTGATGACGATGCGGATGCCGGTGACGTCATCAGTGACGTCACTGATAACGTCATCAGTGATGATGATGATGCGGATGTCGGTGACGTCATCAGTGACGTCACTAATGACGTCATCAGTGATGATGACGATGCGGATGCTAGTAATGTCATCAGTGACGTCACTGATGACGTCATCAGTGATGATGACGATGCGGATGCCAGTGATGTCATCAGTGACGTCACTGATGACGTCATCAATGATGATGACGATGACGATGCGGATGCCGGTGACGCCATCAGTGACGATGACGTCATCGGGGGCCACCTGACCTCGGCAGGGGGTCCCGTGACCTTGGGGGGTCACATGACCTCGGGGAGGGGGTCACGTGAACTCAGGGGAGTCACGTGACTTTGGGGGGTCACGTGACCTCGGGGAGGGGTAGGTTACGTGACCACGATGGGGGGCCACGTGCCCCCCCCCCTTCCTTCCCGAGGTCACCTGACCCCGGGGAGGGCCCGCGCGGTGCATTATGGGACATTTACCATAATGCACCGCGCGGTTACGCCGACGCCAACGCCGCTCAAGCCGGAAACGGGCGCCTAAGAGCTGCGCTCTAAAACGAAAAATATTATAAACATAGAAATAAAACAGCGCAAACGAACACGAGGATATTAACAGTTTTCACTATGTTCGTACCAACGCTCAGAGCAGTTGGAAAGCCTGTTAACCGCTCACTTCCAGGAGTAGCCGCTTACTTACGGTCAGGGGCGAATTGATTGGTCAGGCTTGGAAGAGGGGGGGCTGCCCCCCCCCCCCCCCCCCTAAAATCTACTTCTGCTTATGGTGGCTGCATGCTTGCGTGCTCAATGGGCCATCCGACCCTTAAAGGAGCGGTGCAACGATATTCAATTGGAATGTTTTTCACTTTACACGAGCTCAATGGCACTAGTGGGACTCAAGGTTACTCGCATGCAACACCACTGACCAAGAAACTCTTTTGTTGCGGTGCAATTTCAAGGACAAAAGCGATCATTTTCATTTATTCTCTCCTTTACAAATTTTGGTGACGTAACGTAACGCAGTACACCCCAAGTGACGATATTTGAATGTGGTTCATAGATTGGACCCGAGCATTGCGTGGGCACTCGATTTGGGCTCGTGATAATTACTAGCTCGAAAAGCATTCGGGTAGTGGCCCGTGTCCAATCGCTGCAACGACGACAATAGCCGAGCCATAACAATTTCTGGAACTCAGCGCGTGTCCTGTGCTTTGCCAACCCCAGCGCGTTGCTATGATCAACATTGGCGGCATATAATCGGCTCCAGATCACGTGGCCGCTTGTTCTGACTGCGAGTTGAGGAGGTGAACTCTGCTCGTTTTTCTTTAATTTTTTACGGAGACTTCTACTGCCGGGGGGGGGGATACGAACGCGTGTTTTATAGGTCATTAGCGAAAGGGATACGTTTTGAACGGTATTCGCGCAAAGTACAAAAATTGTTGCGTCGCTCCTTTAAACGAGACGAGTGGCCCAGGTTCCCGCTAGCAACGCAAAGCTTCTGCGCACCATCACAAAAAGTTCTAAAAAAAAAAAAAAAAAAAAAAAAAAAAAAAAAATCACCAGCTTCAGATTTTAGTTACGATAAAAAAAAGTCTCGAACGAAATAAATTAGATACTTTAAAAAGTCTAATGCCAATCAAAACCAAACATTACTTAAAAATCGACAAGAAGCTCACGGGTTTCTCGTTGACAAGACAAACTCCTTATTTGGAGCGGTCGTTCAACAACTGTCCCAATTTCGACCTGAATACTTGATCATTTATTTTCTCTACTTACATTCCTTGCAGCCTTATCTTTGCGAATAAAATAGTTGTTAGGCAAACAAAAAACAAGAAAACTCGGTCGTAACACGAGCTCCGACGCTCTTGGCCCGTCTGGGTCTTGTTCTTCCTTCCGAGAAAACCTCGACGGTTGCACTAGCTTGATAAACGGCTTTGGGCGCACGCTGGGGATCTCTCCTCGATAGCGTGCCTGGCTGCCAGCATGCGGAGATCGTGGAATTAATTAGCGGTCAGCGGCAGCTCGCGTCAGACGGAAGTACGACTTGGAACTTGTTCTTTGGTATCCCGTTGCAGTGGAGGACCCGTTTAGGGCGGAGATTAGACACCCGTTATTTGACAAACGCTTCCCGTTTTATCTGGAATATTGCCTCACCCGGGGCGTGAAACAGACACGACTTTTCGGGCGTCGCGTTCATTCAAACCGCCGGTGGGAAGTTCGAGGTTTGAAGCGATGTTGCCGAGTCACTGAGGCAGCGTGCCATCTGTTTTTATTTCCCATAAGTGGGACTTACTGACGCCCGGTGGCGGTTAATACCGGCGGCTAAAATAGCAGAATCTTAAGAGTTTTCGGCTACCTAACCGGCTCAGAGGGCCGGAATCGCCTTATAGGTTCCAGCCGGTTCCACTCAAAAAACATCAACATTGCCTTTTTTTCATTTTCACTTAACATGGTTTACTCAGAAATAAGTCTAGATAACGCTCCTATAGTACACAAGTGCGTTAATTTCTCTACATTTCAAGCCTCTCCCCCCTTTTTCCGTCTGCGGAATAGGATTATAAAAATCGAAGGGAGGACGGAATTACGGCTGTCATTTGCCTGTCTCTGCGTCAACTACGTTGTGCTCAATGCTGGCATAGCTTCCAGAGTGCTCTAACGCTGTTTAAGTCTGAGAATTATTAATATGTACGCTAGAGGTTCAGCGCTGGATCTAACCTTTACAGGGAGGTTCGGTTTCAAATGGAAGCGGCCAGCGACCAGTCTACGTTTGCGATGCTTCCAATTCGAAAAGGGGCGTTCATTCTAGCCATTCGCCGGAGAATAAACCAAATAAACTTTGTTGTTAGGGGCGTTGTGAATAATAGGTAACTTTATTAAAATTGTAGAAATATTTTTTGTTAAAGTATTTTTTTTTTAAATTTGTATGCAATATTTAATTTCGCAGTATTTCTTGCTTAAATATATGTTCCAGAGCAGGTCTGTAACTACAAGCGACGAACCTAAGAAACTATAAAATTTGGAAAGAACGCTGTGCTTGTTCAAAGTGCGTGAACAACCTGATGACGCTACTATTAAAACTTCTCGAGATTTATATATAACTATATAATAATGATCTAGTCTAGAAGCTTTGCAAGCGGTAAAAAAGAACACATACACTAGTAAAAGTACGGAAAAAAATTAACACTTTATATTTTTTTTTAGTATTTGAAATACTGAATCGCTTTTATCGGACGCCAATATTTTTTTTTTGACCAATCTGTAAAGCTTTTGAAAATGAGGATAGTATGTTTTAAGCTACTATGACAATAAAAAAATGCATTATTGATCGCAGATCGCTATAATTGCTTGCCTTTCACTTCATTTTGAAAATCTACATGAACGGGTAGTATACTGATCCAGTATTCCTGCGTGCTCTTGCCATCTCTTCTGACTTCCGTGATGTCCTTCGTTGCTTTGGCATAAAAATATTTCCTGCACAAAACCTCTTTTGCGGTGTTCGCGCTAACAGTGTCGGACAGTGTGCGCAAATGCATGTGTGAAGTTGACTTAGCACTATGTTTAATGCCATACATTTGGAGAGAAAAAAAGGAACACAGTAACTGACTCATACTTTCATCTACGAAACTTAAAGATATTCCAGGCTATTTATTTAGTACATCAGAATACTTTGCAATGCTCTTATAATCAAACCCAGGTGACAGCTCAGGTTTTGACTGGTTGCAATGCCGCCTGCTTCAATTTGAAAGCGCACACTGGTTGGACCGCTAGCGTGGATTATAATAAACCTATGATCCAAGCTACTTCCACGAGTACGTCGCTTCAAATAATGGTTGGCTGTGTGGAAGTCAAAAGAAGCAGAAGTGAGATATCTCTTGTCCTTCTTATAGACAACCTTGTGACATGGAGGCTGGCAGTGAAGAGACTTCTGGTTCAGTGCCGACAGCTATTAGGCGTATCCGCAGTTTTCTGGCCAACGGCCAGCAAGGTATTTCACCGAATGGTTTATTAACGCTCCACAAGGGCCTCGTGAAGTCGAAGATTCTTTATGTGATTCCCTTTGTCACCGTTCGACAGCCCCAACTAGACGCCCTTGAGCGTTTTCATCAAGTTGCATTACGACTATGCTTGGGACTTCCACCATACTTCAAAGACATGCAGACGCTAATGGAGGCCCAAGAGCAGCCAATCTCTCTTCGACCAGAAAGAGCGGAGATGCATTACTTTACGCGAATGCACACCACCCCATCGGCAAATACATCCTATCCGATTTGCTCACACGACCATCATCAAAGCTTGGTCAATTAACAGCACAGTTTCAATGCGACATTGGAAACCCCGGAATACTCTACATCCCCTACCCTCCACACTTCACGCGCCTACCACTGTACGTGCGTCAGTCATTGCCAAACCTTCCCCAAACTAAAGATCTTCACCAAACTGTCGCTTGCACTGCTGCTGCCATGGCTTTCGAAGACAAATACTTTGAACATCTTGAAGTGCACACTCATGGCTCAGTGGACATAAAGAGGTAAGCTGCAACCGCGGCTTAAAAATATCCGCACTAACAGTTGAGTAAGCGGTTCTCCTGAATATTGAGACAACGCCTACGACAGCTAAGACGGTGGCAATCCTTTTAATTCTCAAGTCTCCACAGGAGAATGCTGCGACTGGAAAGACCGTTATCTTAACAGATTCCCGCGGTACACTAGATCACATCGCCGATAACGAGAATGCCCCCCCCCCCCTCCTTCCCTGGTAGGTCAGGAGACTGCGCACCTAACAAGAGAGCTGGAGAACGGCGGATGGAGACTCGTATGTGAGTGGGTTCCATCGCATTCTGGAATTCGTGGCAATGAGCGCGCGGGGTACCCTGGCAGCTGGTTCACATAACTTCCCGACAGTTACATACCTCTTGAGACGATTCCACGCGAGGTACATCTCATTGCGCGGGACCACAGAAGGAGGCATCCAGAGCCCGAAACAGCCAAGGTACGAAGTACAGGGGGAACAGCGCACCCGCAGAACAGTAATTCAAATCAACATATATACACACAAAAGAAAGAAACACTTACTCAGCGCTGACTGACAACTCTCTATATTTACACTTTCTCTTCTTCTATTTGTGCTATATGCAAGGGCCAGGGATAATAACTGGTCTTTTTTTTTCGTTTCTTTCAATATGATGCTAAATAGTGAACTAATTTGAAATTAATGTAAAGCTATGTAGACTAATTCTTTTTGTGACAAGGTGAAAGACGGACTACTAACGCATGTGCCGTTATGTTTCGCTATGTTCTCTGCCTCGATAATTTCTCTTGTGAGCCTGTTATGGTGCTTGCCAAGCACGCCGCAGTTACTCAGCTGCACTGAGCACCCACAGTCCCGACAGTGAATGCCTAGATGACCGGAGCTTTTGTTGGTGAATGTGTTGTTATGCTCTCGAAGGCGATCGTTCAGACACCTTCCGGTTTGACCTATGACAAAGAAGCCCATCATTGTGCCATATATTCATAATTTTTGTCACGGACTGAAAAAAGTAGCTAACCGAGTAAACTTGGAAGTCATCTTCTCAGCTCCTAACAAACTTCACAGCTTATGCAAGAAGGTAAATACTCCACCAATAACAACAGTTGGCTGCAAAAAGAAGCACAAGAACACCTTTGTCCCTTGTACAGAAAAGGTGGTCTACTCCCTTCCCCTCTCTAGTGGAAAGCTGTACATAGGTCAAACCGGAAGGTGTCTGAACGATCGCCTTTGAGAGCATAACAACACATTCACCAGCAAAAGCTCCGGTCATCTAGGCATTCACTGTCGAGACTGTGGGTGCTCAGTGCAGCTGAGTAACTGCGGCGTGCTTGGAAAGCACCATAACAAACTCACAAGAGAAATTATCGAGGCAGAGAACATTGCGAAACATAACGGCACATGCGTTAGTACTCCGTCTTTAACCTTGTCACAAAACGAATTAGACAACCTAGCTTTACATTAATTTCAATTTAGTTCACTATTTAGCATCATATCGAAAGAAAAGAAAAAAAAAAGACCAGTTATTATCCCTGGCCCTTGCATATAGCGCAAATAGAAGAAGAGAAAGTGTAAATATAGAGAGTTGTCAGTCAGCGCTGAGTAAGTGTTTCTTTCTTTTGTGTGTATGTTGATTTGAATGACTGTTCTGCGGGTGCGCTGTTCCCCCTGTACATCATGAGCAACCAACTCGCCCGAACCTCTGTGTTAACAAGGTACGAAACTTTATACCTGTTCCAGACTCCAAATTCACACGGAGAGATGCGACGCTCATAGACTTCGAACAAACAGCGCCTTCACATAGAAGACATTACAACGCTTTAGAAGGGCCTATCAAAGAAGCAGTCCCGACTGCACTGCGTGCGGAGATGTAGAATATATTGGCCACATCTTTCGTCATTTCTCAGAATACAACGATGCCCGGAAAGCACTCATGGAATCAATTCTGACGATGAGCTCACACGTGACAATGGCTAAAGAAATATTGTACCCAAAAGACCAACATCACGGACCGCCTCTAACGTTAACAACAAGTCGGCAGCAGAAGAGCTGTCCTCTTGGGAATACCTACGTGGTGAAAGTTGATGAACTCGTGACAAGTGATAATGATGCAAAACATGGGACACCTGTAGCGCCGCCACTTCGCGGCGACGCGTCGGACTGCTGTGCACCTTTGTGAAAGAATGTGGGACAGACATGCGTGACAGACGTCTTGGGTCTACCGGCGTCTGTTTTCTCATCTAGGGACCTCTTTGCATGTCTCCTTAACGAACTCTGCCAACGCACTGAATCCCCCCTTTTCAAGTCTTTCCCCCACAGGATTCTTTATGGGCGTGCTTCCGCATTCGCGGCCAAATAGTTAGCCAAAATAGTCCGCGTAAGTGTATCCTCTTTCGTATCTTCTGTATTTTATCTCCGACGCGCTCCCTTCCACTCATACCTACAAAACGATTTTTAGCTTTCGAAAAAGAATACTCACTAGCAAGACATATTTTGAAAATAGAATTTAACAATCAGATATCAGCTAATCCCAGCAATATTTAAAGAGCCTTTGCTTAAAACTATACTCAGTTTTTTTTTTTTTTTTTGTTAAGGCATATTTATTTAATGGGCTTGATGAGTGAGTTCCTTGACTCAAGTTCCCCAGTCGTAAAACGACATAACAGAATGGTTCGAAAGACCGATCACGCTAGGAGAAATTGAGAAGGCTGTTGTCGACCCACGCAGTCATAAGGCTTTAGGACCCGATGAAATTTCGTCAGAATTTTAGAAAACTTTTTAAACCCGTGACTGCACAATCCTGCATCACGTATTTTCTGAGCGCACACATTGGAAGAGCTTCCTCCTTCCTTTCTGAATACCAACACCGTTTTAATCGCCAAGTCTGACGACTCTGTAATACTATGCCGTGTCACCAACTACCGTCCGATTATGCTGTGTAGCACGGACAATAAAATATTCACCAAAATTCTCATGAGGTGGCTTCAACACGCAATTGATCAAATCCTTGAGTACCGCCAAACATGTGGTACTTACAAGGACAATAGTCAAGCACTCATATCGCACGATGTGTTGAGGAATGTTGCTCAGATGAAACGCGACAGTTTCTCATGCTCCAGATAGATCTCGGAAAAGCGTTTGTTAGAGTAAACCATGAGGTTCTTTGACACGTGTTGACAGATGCTGGAGTTGGGAAACTTATTTTTGATGGATCTAGAATGGCTTACAAAGGATGTTCTATAAAGCTTAGTATGAAACAGACTCTCACTACAAGTATACCAGTGCAGTCATCTGTCCAGCAAAGGTCCCCGTTGTAAAAATTACTATTCGCCCTATATCTGGAACCCTTTTATTTGAGCATTGCTAAAAGTGAAAACATACGAGGATTTAGTTTCAACTCTGTGAAGGCCACAGTTCTATCATATGCTGAGGACGTTGCTATATTTTGTTGTGACAGATAAAGCATTTCGGGGGCGGTTGTTTTAACCAAACACTTTTGCAGAGACTGTAGCTGCAGTGAACTGTTGAAAGTGCTCTGGATACTGGCGCATACATGGACGACGAAAGCTTTAGAATAAGAAAACATAAAGTGGAGTGAGGAACCTTGTAAATATCTTGGTGTGCATCTGCACCAATTTTGCTATAGCACATTTTATTTGCCTGCTGTGACTAGCGATTTTAAACAACGTGTTCAAGATGCAGTAAACTACTAAGTGGGCTAGTTGGTACACGTTCAAAAATGCCCATTTGTGATATCTCCATTTTTGCAAGAGAAAGGGCGTGGAACATTTCTCTTATTGCGAAAATTATGTATGTGCTGCAGGTACTTGTCCCCGGATGAATGTTCAAAATATCCACAGAGTGTGTGCTTTGTTTGTATAAAATTATGGATCAGAGCCGATAAGACGGGAGACCTTTTTTCGGAGTATTTCACTTGGTGGGATTGGTTTACCACACGTCAGGCAACTTGCATCATGTTTTTTTTTTCATTTTTATGGGACTAGAAACAACACTTTGTACGCACGATGACACAAACTAAATTAGGGTGCCAGTTACCACCCCTTCTGGCCTTATCGGTGATATCTAAATTTATGACAGCCTTAGGTTTTCTAAAAGAATCAGTCGACTCTTAAGCTGTTATGAACACGGTTTTCACGGAAATACCTATCTTTAGTGACCAGAAAAGAGCACACTAGAGCACTTTGGATACAAATTTTCTGGTCCCCTTTTATCGGGCATATAGTTTACTGATGATCTAGGTCAGGCACGTTTAGCCAGGATTTTGTTTCGGGGGGGGGGGGGGGGGGGGGGGGGGGGGGGGCGCTTTGACAAAATGCTCTATGAGGAGGAGGGGGGAGAGGAGGTCCCAGCAAAATAGAAGATTTCGCCCCCCCCCCCCCCCCCCCCCCGGCTACGTGACTGGTTCAGGTCAATGTACTCTGTTGGGTTAGAATATTTATACCCCCCCCCCCCTCGCAGTAAAAGCTTTATTTTTTAAGCTGTAGACCTTTCTAAAAAAGAGCGTATGGCCGGTGCCATTTCCAGTGTTCGTGCGTATGGCGCGTGCTTTGCTCGTTTTCCGGAGCGACGCACACGCGCGCGCTGAGCTGTGGATTTGTAAACACTGGAAAGGTCAATACAATAATACATTAACCGTGGAAGCATAAATGAAAATTCAAAAAAAGTTTTTTTTTTTGTGTGTGTCTTTTTTTTGTGTGTGTGTGTGTGGTTGGTCGACCCCTTATTGTGTAAACAGTCAGAAAGTGTTGAACACGTTTTCTTAAATTGTTCGGATTCTGTACCATTGTAAAATATCTTAAAGCGAACTTTAAAAAAATGATCTCCCTATTACGCCGCACTCCATTCGTTTCATTCGTGTCGACAAACATGATAAGGTTCCATACGATATTTTAGTGCTCGTTGCGCTTTTTCGTATTTAGAAATCACGTATGATAGTGAAACATGCAGGTATTAACCCCCAGCCTATAAATTTTCGATAAAATCATCACTCAAATTAAGAGCGTTTATGCTCCCGCAGAAATGACCCAGAGTGGGCGCCATAAGTAGATACTACCCCTTAGATGAAGTTCTAAGGTGGTTTCATGCTTTAACCTTTCACATGTAGTGTGTCTCAAGAACTGATGTAGAACTATGATTGAAATGTTTTAGTGTAATTTTCTGTATGTCAGTTACGTGTGTGGACGTAATTCTGAATTCTGTTTACATCGACGTTCGTGCGCCTCGATTGAATCGAGAGAGTAAGGAGCATGTGATCTAGGGTTTCAAATTGTGTGGAGTGTCTATTGTGTGAAATTGACATATGTGCAACCATTGTGTAAAATTGATTTACTCTGCATAATAATTGGTAAAAATAAAAATAAACCGCTTTAAAGAAGAAACAAACTGGTGGAGCGGTGGACCGTGGAGTAAACGACTACCGTCATCGTTGGTCGCTGGTTCAAATGCGGCTCAATGGACGGAAATTTGTTTTACAGAATCAGCGGCGACGACGGACACACCTGAGTGCGATCATATGATTGACGATGCAGCTGATTACGTTACTGAGATTTTTCGCGAAAGACGACCATGCAACTTCCTGGGGAGGTTTTACTATCAGCTGTCGCTGTAAAATGGCAGAAGCTCTGAAAAACATTAAAACCGACGAGTTTGAAGACTGTTTTGAGCATTGGAAGAAACGCTCCGACAGGTGTATTGCATCATGCAGAGAGCACATTAAAAGTGGCAAACGTTTTAAAGCGTAAATCTAAGTACACGATTTAGCAACAAAAAAAAAAAAAATCCGGTTTCTTTTGGGTTCCGCCTCGCACATTCCACTGATGAGTTTGTAAGGGAATGTGACTGCCCGGGTACGACACGCGCGTCCTGTTCGCCGAGCCGCTTCGTGTTGAATCTCTTGGCTCCCGAAGTAGGCAAGCAACCGAAGCGTATTTTACGACCCTTTGTCGGAGTCTTCCGGACACTCGCGTCTTAGACCAATGTCTTTGATTCATTACCCTCGTAGTTCCGTATACTCGTGCCTGGAGACGGGCGTGTTACGTGTACACTCTTGGCTGGTAGATGCGGCCGTGAAAGGAGAAGCAATGACCTTCGAACCTGCTCAAGGACGAACGAGGAAGCTCGGAAAGCCGCCGCCGATGAATGACGAGCATAATTATTTTTGTAAGCGATACTTTTATTAAAACAAATTGAAAGTGGAAAATAGTTTAGGGCTGGGCAGTTGATCGATTGATCTACCTATTAATGAACTCATGCTTTAAGCGCGATTAATTTTTGAACCGATCAATCCGTAAAGTTTTGACGTGCCAAAAGAAAGTAAAAATTACACGCTCTCACCATACAGACGTGGACGACTCCGGCTGTATGAAGGAAATACTTCAGGGGAAATTTCTGCCTAAAGTAAACTGTAGGGGCGATATTTGTAACTCCTGACAAGTGAAGAAGGTTACACGTGTCTCGGCCACTTCAACGCCGTTCGAGTGCACGTACGGCGTTGGAGAGACTATTGTGAACAAAGGAAATCGCCCATCTCAGAGACTATCAACGAACCCTTTGCCTAAGGCAGCTGATGTGTGAGTGTCTTTGAGCTTTTCTCAACTACACATCGGGGTTTATTCAAATTCAGAACTTTATATGTTATCACATCAAATTGAATGTGATATCACATGTTATCGTTTATCACATATACAGCCCCAAAAATTAAATTTTACTTTTTTTAATATTTGCGTGGAAATGAGCGAGGCCAATTAGTCTATTAGGTAATTGATGGAAGGGTGGCGATTTATCGGGTTGACATTTTTAAACGACGCCCGTTTTTATAAAGTGGTTATCATAATTTAGAATATAGAATGTGACAATTTACCTACGAAGCGTACGGGCGTGGACTTTCGATCATTATGTTTATTCTAGTTATAAAGTTAACACTCTTTACTTCTTCGTGGATACACTCTGCAGGGAACAAGAAAAATGCCAATGAGTGATAGATGTTTGAAGCTTTTATCGGTAGCCGTTTATCGGTAGATTGAAAGAATGATCAAATTCGAGTGAAAAAATAAAAGCATCATCTTGTCATCCAATCCTTCATAACTTGGTTGCTTCTTGAAATGAGTTGTGCGCCTGATGAAATTCACTTCAGGCTCTTTAGTGGGGTGAATTTATTTGTTCTTTTAGAGAACTAACACTTCAACGTAGAACGTTGTTTCTCGAATCGCGGTTGAAATCCTTCCCGCGAAAAGTATGTGCTTCGCACATAAAGCAGTGGTTAGTCTTTTCTCGTTATCTGCCAAAAGGCCCATTTAAGAAAATTACTACTGTTCGCTTTCTAGTAATTATGTCTCAGCTTTGCAAATTTAATGCTATGATTTGAATCAGAAACACTGTTTGTATTATCGAGAACGGCTAAATCAACTTATTTTATAAAAATATAACGTAGCTACACAGCATGTGACGGCCTTTCGAAAAGAGGATGAATTTGGGCGCATTTCTACGCTTGATTTTAGCTTACGTCCAGACGCAGCCGACGATACGAGCTAATGGGCCCAATCAAACTGTGCAAATAATTCACTGGGTTTTCTCTCTAAATGATTGGTTCATCGATAATTGAAGACGTGCGGAAACATAATGAGCACCATATTTGTGCGTGTTTGACGCGGTATGATAGCTCCCATCAGCTCGTGGCGTCGGCTGCGTCTGGGCGTGAGGTGAAGTGAAATAGAGGTTCCGGTGTTGTTTTTTTCAAAAGCCGCTCTCCTTTTTTTTTCCTCCCCACTCCCTTTCCCTTCCCCTTCCCCTCCTCCCCCCCCCCCCCCCTCCCCTCAACCCCCCGTTTTGGTTGCACACATCCTTCTTTCTTATGAGAGAGGAAAGCAGTAGCTGCGCGCATTGGCCACGGAGTACGACCCCTGGCGGGCGCATAGATTAGCTCAGATAGGAAACCGAAACCTAGGAATACGTTCAGATTGAGCATTTTTTCGGAACGCCGTAAAATGCTGCCCCTGCCTTGCATCTTCACAAAATTTGTTGATTTAGATGTTTTCGATGATGCAAGGGAAGTTTCTTATTGAAACCATAACTTTGAGGTTACTGAATAGAAGTGAATCACTCGCAAGTAATTACTAAACTAAGCATATCGAGCCTATTCATTTTCTCAAATGGGTCCTTTGGCAGAAACCGGTAATATCATAGAGCAGTGTTCCAAGCAGATCGGGGTTGTTCCGTTTTATTTGCGAATATATATGCGCCGAAATATACATAAAAATGGGATATGCAATGAACGACGCAACGTAAAATTGGAAAAAACGTACGCAAAAATGATGGAGTGGACGCATAAAAGTTGTAGAACTTGCATATTAATACCTAACGTAATTCAGTTAGAAACGTGGAATTACGCGTCTGCTTTCTTTGAACAAAAGAAGGGAATTCGAATTTCAGACTCTAATTGTTCCAAACAATTTTCGAGATCAAAAAAGCAGCAGAGAGCACGTGGAAATTACAGTTTCACTATGGATCTCTACGCCTGACTTTCCGATGCTTTTGATGAAATTGCCTTATATGAGAATTTACAAGTTAACACGCTGCCTGTCAATGCACCTTTTACCAGAAATTTCAAGCCCCAATTGGCATTGTCTCTACACTTAGACATTTCGCAACTTGTACAATAATTTGTTGTGTGAAACCTGAAGACTACAGCTCCGCTCATGCCGTTAGAGCAACCACCATCTAGTTTTTCTTTGCCATGACGGTCACTGTTTGGTAGCTGAAGTAATGCGACATTGACCCTATGTCACTAACTAAACCTGTAAAAAATATTCTGATGATGAATGCTGAGCGACTCATTACGGGAGAGGGGGGGGGGGGAGAATGCAGTCGGGCTAGCGCACTTAGATTGGTTGCTTTTTGTTAGGGTGGGGCGCCATCTCTAAAACTGCCATGAAACTTGGGCTCGCCGCTTCCAAACAACAAAGGTGACCAGCTGAACGCCACGGACCATCAGA
The DNA here is from genome assembly GCF_016920785.2 of Ixodes scapularis. Taxonomy (NCBI): domain Eukaryota; kingdom Metazoa; phylum Arthropoda; class Arachnida; order Ixodida; family Ixodidae; genus Ixodes; species Ixodes scapularis. Next base: position 111,458,621 of record NW_024609835.1, read on the forward strand.
CGCCTTAAGCGCCTAGAGTAATCTTGAGCATCGCATTATTCCTAGATGACTCTCGGGACATATTTCTATACCTTATTTTTTATTGAAGATTTCGATAATAAACAAGTGACAATGCTCTAAAAATGAGTCAAAATGGCAGACTGTCAATTCGAGTCAGACGGTTCAACCACTGACGTCATTCTTCTTTTATGCCCCGCTTAATCTTACGATGAACCGCAGTGGACGCTATGAGCCACCTGAGTCAATCCACTGCTTCATGAGTGCTGCGTGACCATCAGATGAGGCGCCACGACGCGTAAGGGTATTGTCACGTGGTACGTACATAGTGCTGGGCTGACTGGGATGGATTCATGACTGCGGTGCATTGTGAGGTGAAACGAACAAGACCAGGAAACCGCCCATCAGATTTCCAAAGTCGGGGTGTGTGGCTAAAGCGAATGATGACGGTGATGTGTCAAGTTTTGGTACGCCTAAACTTTTATGACGTAAAAAAAGTCAAGGCTAAAGTCAGCAAACTCAAAGAAACATCAGTAGTTAGTAGTATTTGGTTGTAAAACATTGTTATTAGCAAGGCTATGCGAACAATGCCAGTGGTTCCAAGATGGAAATCCTAATTAAGCCAGGCCTAGGGGCAATGATATGGCCTAAAAAGGATATTGGAGTTCTTTTGTTAATTATACAGCTCACACTGTGGCGAAAAATGTATCGTAGGTGGTGCAATCATCCAACTTCAATTTAAAGACAGTTCCCGCACGTCCATATTATGATACAGTGTTGTCTCGTTAATATAGGCACCTTTGTCCAGCCCTCCCTCCCCCCCCCTCCCCTAAAGGAAAGAAATAAAGTGAGTTGTTTATAAGAATAAGATAAACGTATTTACCCAATTTGCCAACAAAATTTGCACACACAACCCCCCCCCCCCGGGCACTAGGTGTGTGCCCGCCGCTTGGTGTCGTCGTAAGGTGATAAATGTCGAAACCCCTTCATGTTCCAAAGGTATCGCAAAGTGCTCCGATGCACGAGGCACAAGTGACGTGCAGCCATTGGGAAGATCATGGCGGCACAGCGCAGCACTGAGCTAGATTTCAGACGCCATGTTCTTCCCAGAAGTGGTGCGCGGAACGTGTCTCGAGCATTTCCACAACAATGAATGGCTCCACTTTTCCCAGGATTGAGGGGCTTTGGAAAATGTCCATGACAGCTCGTGTGAACAGAATGAGCAATGAGTGTGCGCGCTCGCGGCAGTACTTGTGAGCATATATACTCCATTCATTTGGCAAAGAGTCAGAGACCGCGATCATGCTCAGCTGGTCCAGAGGTTTACGGGTCGATTTAACCCGTTGTAAAGTAGGGAATTGAGCTAGTTGGTACTTCAACATGATAGAACAGTGCACAGAACATGGATGAAGAGAAAAGAACAGGTAGAACGAAAGAGCGCTCTTTCGTTCTACTTGTCCTTTTCTCTTCCTCTGCGTTTTGTGCATTCTTTTATCATGTCAATTTAACTTAAAAACGATTACAATGAGCACGATGTTTTACATGGTTATTTTTCTAGCTGCGGTCGCATCTTTGAGACGCTCTTTGTTGCTGTCAATGAGTCACCCTCTGCATGCATGGTAGGTTAAGTAGAAATTAATTTTAAAGCAAATACACGTATTAAAAAAAATTGCTGGGCAAAAAAAAAAAAAATGTTGTTTAAACTTGTGTTTGTGCCATTCGACTGTTACTCCGTAGTTAAAGATATTGATTTTCATCATTTTTATGGCACTTTAACTGAAAACGAAACTTGATATTTTTAAGGTGAGCACCAATTATGATTACATCCGTAGCTTTATTTTTTGAAGCACTGGTACTACTGCGTATTTATTATCCTTTTTGTTTCTTTTTTCCCCTTTTTTTCAGGGCGTCCGGTGGCGACGAACATCACCCGTTCTTCTAGTATTCGTATTCACATTTTCAGTCATTTCCTTCGCCAAAGGTACGTGCAAACTCGAATTTGACTTTACTGCTGCGCATTTTCCCAGCCATTGAAATATGAGCTGTTTCTATAATGGACGCTACTATGTGATATGGCTTCATCAACCCTCTGAGCAAGGTGCGCGTAAAAGTAACTCAGTAAGATCGATTATGGTACAGATAGGGTACCTGCATCAGCCTCGCTAAAAAGCAAACAAAAATAAACTGAAACAAAGCTCTTATGTGAACACTGGAACGGTGATGTGTTATAACAACACCGAGAGAAATTGGGGGAGACAAAGAGACGAGATCCATGTGGTGACGTGCCAGCGCCGAGCTTTGATTGGAGCGATTAGAGGGTAGGCACAAGGGCTAGCAGCCTTTCTGTCTCGACCCACCGTCTGAACGCGTTCGAACACACAACGTCGGCGTCCGGCATTGGAACGCGAGACACTGTGCGGAGAACAGACGGCTATCTTGTTCGCTCTTCTTAGAGGGAGACAGAGCGACAACGGCAGCAAGCTTTAGGTCTACCGACTAATCATTCCAATCAGAGATCGGTGCTCTGATGTTCCCCGTGCGGTCTCGCCTCCTCCTCTCTGTTAGTTTCTTTCCGTAGAAGTGGAGATGCTCAAATTGGGGGAAGAAGTTGTCCCAACCGTCGCAGATCTCTCTCATTCGTTCCCTTGAGAGCATTTGGAAGCGATAAAATGAGAGATAGGAAAGACGAAAAAGAGTAGGAATAGTTGTGTGAACTACAAAAATACTTGCCGTGCTGAAGACAGCTAGGAAGATCGACAGCACTTGTTTGAAGCGTATATTACACAAACGACTGAGGATGCTTGGAAAAAAGCAATCGAAATAGAAAAAAATAATTCCTTAGGGATAACGTATATCGCCTGGGGCTGACGTCAGGTAGAGTGTGTACAGTGATTAAATCGCGAAATAATGACCTAAGGCTTACTAATGAACTTTAGGAATAATTGCCCTAACTGGAACATTCCAATTAGCGATCGCTCGCCCGTCGTCGAATTATGCCATCGTTGTTGGAATTCAGAAAACTAAATTCTTCTCGGCGTACTTCACACAGGAGCGATTTACCCGAGCTTCCAGAAACACGTAGTAATTGAAGAGGATAATAACTTGACAAATGATTGAGACATACTCACTGGGCAAGAAGAAACGTTAGAGCCAGTGCCGGAAATTTTCAGCTTGTTATTGGCGAAGAATAATTTGATCCGGAGAGCAAAGATGTTGTCGTGCCCACAAGCTGCTTAAAAGTTTCAGAAAACAAGTAAAGGGAAGTTCGACAAAACCTCGATGGTCACTGATTTGCCTCAAAATCGGTTCAGCGTATTAATAGGCACATCTAACCTTAAGGCCAGACGCAGCTCATTCTACCGAGCTTTCTGGGACCAATCACTCAGACAGCACCAAAAGCGCACCATCCCGGTGTTCGTCATGTTTCCGTACGTGTTCTATCTCGCTAAACCAACTGCAGACAAACAGAAAAAGACTCAGTAACTTGAGCTTTTCTTGATTGGTCCCATTAAGTCGTAGCGTCGGCTGCGTCTGTACTTAAGCTGAAATAAAGTATAGCATCACTCAACACGTAGCGTGTTGATTGAAAATAACATTTTTTCATGAAAATTAAAAATGGTTATTGGACATGGTTGTTCGAATTTAGACATAATGCCGGAAATACATGCCGGAAAGAGTAAATTTTGCTGTTGCGAAAATGTGTGGAGTATATGTAGCTCAAAAAAACGCCGGAGCTCTCTCCCCTTTAAGCATACCGAACAAGTTAAATGATCGATGACACTGTACTCTGTATGTAGGCATAACATGTAGTTATAAAAATTGCTGCTACGAACAGTTCAATTCTGAAGGAAATGTGAGGACTGTTTAGGCTCAATACCGACGAGTACACAGGAACGAGCTTTTAGCTTTAACAACTGGTTTGCTCGTAGAGTCGAGCTAAAAATACAAACAGCTTCACGGTCATTACACTACAAAAATCATTCGACTGCGGCGTCACGGTGGCAGTCTTGTCTTATTTCAGGTTTTCTGATGCACCTTTCTTACAAACAAGACTCATTCAAACTTGTTTAGCTTTATAATTCTGAGCTCACTTTCAATATAAAGCATGTTTACGGAAAATATTTAGACTGCTCTTGAGTCTTTAATGGGAATAGCAGCAACGGTAACACTTTGGTTTCCCTCAACGATGTACCACCCCGTTTTCGTCGACGCTGCGCAGGTCTCAAAATCAGTCCCAAGTCGTGCGAGAATGCCATCGGCCAGTACGGTACGTGCATGTTCGTCTGGGAGTGCATCAAGTTGGACGGCCAGCACCTGGGCACCTGCACGGACGGCTTCCTGTATGGCTCCTGCTGTCAGTACGACGACAGCGAGAACAGCGTCGCCGGCGGCCTCTCGGCAGGCTCCTCTTCGGCCAGTCAGGCCCCTCAATCTCCGCACAAGCCTCACCGGCCGGTTCCGGTCAGGCCCGCGGCTACCACCAGCTTCAACAGCGTCGCCGCGTCATCCAGCAGCAGCAGCAGCTACCCGCAGCGGAACTTCACCCTCATCTACCTGACGCCCACGTCATCCTCACAGCGCCCGACAACCGTTAAGCCTACCGCTGCCAGCGTGACTCGTCCGGCTACGAAACCGAGCACGACGGCGACAAAACCGACGTCCACGCCACCGACTTCGATGGCCACGGCTACAAGATGGCCTCCCACGTTCAGGCCTCCGGGCATAACGACCTTCTGGTCGCTGTTCAGGCCCAGGCCCACGCTGGTGCCCATCATCACCTTCCGGCCAACCAGAAGGCCGCCTTTCAGGCCTTCGCCAACGGCAGCGACGTCGACGACCACGACAACCACAACGACAACAGTGTCGACGATGGCTACCCAGGCTGCCACGAGGCCAACGCCGTCGGCGCTGCATAACGTGTACGGGAGACCGTCGACGACGCGAAGACCCGCGGCGACCCCGACCTCGAGTGCGCTGACAGCTGTGGCGTCGGTCACGGGCTCCAAGAAGCCTCCCCAGCCACCTGTGCAGCTGGTGAACAAAAGACCCAAAGGTGGGACTAGGAAACGGCAACGAAAGCCATTATACTACGTAAAGTAAGACATGAGGAAGAGGCTGTTCGCACTTATGGACGTCTCAGGACAATCTATAGACGAGCAAAAATGAGATGTGATAAGTTCGGGAAAGAGCAATTTTAGGACTCAGAATTTTACTAACGAGAAAAATTATTATTGCCATAGTGAATAGGTTAATATTCCAACTAGTATATCCAGTATATAATAATTAATGCCGAATAGGTTTGAGTTGCTTGCAGAACTTATTCCGCTGCATAAAAAACATAATAAGGCAGCTTCATAAGAGAATGTGACTTGAGCTAAGGAGCAATGTTGCTAAGCAGATTGACCTTTTAGCGTACGTTGACTTTCTATATAGAACATAATGTTTTGACCATTCAACACACTTCATTTCTTCGTCTTCTTTATTTTTTTTAATTTTCTTCTGGAATTGTGTGTATGTGTGTGTGTGTGTGGAGGGGGGGGGGGGAAGGGCGGGGTATTTGTTGATTACTTTCTTAATACATCATATTTGCTGAACTTAATTAGTTCGGTTTGTTCACAAACTCTACTAGTTCATGTACTCAAAAACAATTACCGTGCGTGCGTCTGTTTCCCCGCACAGAGCACCAAAAGTCAATTACTACGAATTTTAAAGATCCTTTCAAATGACGAAGTCTTAAACACCTGCATTCGAAAATGCGGTCTGCGCTGTGACGTTACAACTGACGTTTCGTATTCTAAGTATCCCAGCGAATATGACATTTCTGTGTCAACCCTACTTTTAAGGAGGCGGTTGGGTAATATCACACTGATATTACTTTGGACCCACAATAGACCCTTTTGTAAAACCCAAATCAAGCAACCTTGGCAGTCGCGATTTTTCGGGCCGTGTGATTGGATCCGAGCTCACGCCGAACGCTGGTGCAGCTTTCGTGTCCAATCAGATGCTCAGATTAGGTGCTCGAACAATAGCAGACTCGAAGAATCGCCAGAGCAACCATGAGGTGGCGCGCACTTTCGAAAAGGATATAATCTTTCATTATGTTAAATGATATTTATACCGGGCTGAGGAAAACTGAAAACATGTGAAAATGAAAAGGGACAGCAAAATCGTTCTAGTGTCACTTCTTGGTATGGTGTTGAACATGACTCAAATACCGAAGTGATTTACCAAATGTACAGTGGGCGGAAGTATGAACTGGTTCAGCCAAGTGCGAACCGAGAGGGTAAAATGCCGGCATGGTGAACCGTAGTACGGACCGCTACTGTTCAACAACAGGGAATAATGACAGTCAATTCTTATCTTCTCCAACATGTTGGAACCTGGGGCACTAAGGATGACACGTCTATATTCTTCCCGTTTGAATGCAGTTGAGCCGGCTCGTGTTATCCACGCATGCACGTACCATGGCACATCAAACTATTTTGGGTGGGGTCGTTCACGCCGATAATTTGCTAATAGGGTTCGATGCGGCACTATACTTATGCATATGAATGACGACTTCGGAAACTTTCACAGAACTCACAAAACGAAATTCGCAACAACAACAAAAAAAAAAAAAGCTTTATGATTCGCGCCAATTACTTGTATATTTATTTACCTTAAAAATTCAAATTTTTTTTTTTGAATTTTCGATTGTTTTTTGGTTGTTACGCGCAACAGCGGGATATTTCAGCCTTGCTTACTTCGAGGATTGACTTGCATGTCTGGCCTCCGGTTTGCAGGAGAATGTGGAGTTCCTACGTTGCTGCCTCAAACCAAAGTGGTCGGTGGAAAAAGCTCATCCTTCGGCGCCTGGCCCTGGCAGGTACGAAGATGCCCGTTTCGTCGTTCTTCTGTTTTTCCCTGCTTGCTCGTCTGTTCGGTAGCCGCTAGAGACCGTGCGTGGCACACCCTGATGACAGCGGCTTTATTTTTTTTTTTTAAGCGAGTGTCTAGGGAATGCCGTTTATGTTGCATAAGTGAATTTAAGCCTTTATTTTTCGATTGTGAGTCTATGGCGCCGACACTATTTCCTGATTGTTTATAAACACCCTTTCACCTTTAAAACTCTAGACAAGCGGTTAGCCGCTATATTTTTAAAATTCCCCGATGAAGATCAACGTGTCTATATAGACACGTTGATTTTCGTCGGGGAAATGCATAAGGTCTATTTGATTTCTGCAAACATATCTATATAAATCATTTTGAGGAAATCAAATAGACGTCACGCATTTTTGGCGCGACGTACCTATTCGCGCGTTGTCGAAAATGCCTAGCTCCAACCCTCGAGAATGTTGGCCTCTTCGTCAGAGTTTCGTACCATTTCTGGACAAGGTGTTTTAAAATCGCGGAAACCATTTGTTAAAAAAAAAAAAAAAAAAAAAAAAAAAATTCTTGCACGCCGAGGCTTGACAAGGTTTGTTATCGATCATAGCCTACAATCCTCAATCGTTTGTTGAATTCCTTACTTCCAAACTAGCGAAAAATGTTTTTCAACGAAAAAAGGAGCTCAAAACAAGGATTCAAAGAATTTCGAAGTTTATTATACAAACGCGCAGCTTTACACGTTCACCGTACAGGGCGCTTGTGTTCAGCAGGAGTGCAGGGGTCAGAACTGACGTAAGCCTGGCGACATGGAGAAACATTTCGTATCAAGGAAAAAACCCAAAGGAGAAAATTATATAAAAAGATTTGTGCGGATCAGCGAATTTGAGAATCCGAAAGCCAGGGCTGCATCAGAGGCGCTCATGTGGACGAGGAGCGCTCTGGGTAAGTTGATGCGTCACTACGATCTAGACGCATCACATTCTGAGGGGCCTATTGCGCCTCAAAATAATGAAGGCGCGCCGCCATCTTTGAGGCAGGTTGATTCGTGTTTTCGATGTAAAAGTTGTAAAAGTTATTTCCATATTAAGCAAAAACACGAAACGATGAAAAAAAAAAAAAACGGACAAAACAACAGGCCTCAATTACATTACTAAAAAAAGTTGATCTATTGTTTTCTTATTGTTCCGAGTTTTTGGTTATTATGAAAGCCCTTTACCAGCTCGTCTGTGTTTTTGCGCTTTCTTCGATGTATGTTATATTTACACTGAAATGCAGTTGGTTCATGGGCCTTCAGCACGTGTTGATATTTCTGGGTCTCCAGAGTTCTTGCACAGTCGACGCTTAACATATTAAAGAAAAGTTGCATTTTAAGTTGTTCTTTTTTTTGGTTGCATTTTAAGTTGTAGGATGAGCCAGATCTCATCCTACATGCCTAAGCATATCAGAAAACCAATCAGTTCTATTATGCGTCGAACTTGTCTGTGTTAAAAAAAAAGTGACCAAACATGACGAGAGCCTTTTTGGCCAAGCACCCTAGAAAACCCAGCAATTTTGATCATGGGTGTATTTTTTTTTATATAAGAAACGCTGCCAAATAGGGCGGCACGTCTACTTTCTTAGTATACATTTAAAAACGGAGCCGTGTCGCGACGTTTCGTCACGTTTTAACGGAACCACCAATCCCAAAATTTTGTCCGTCCGTTCGTCCGTGCATTTTCCGCTACATGTAGTGAAGAAAGTGACACCGGGTGACGTCAGGCGACCGATACACCTTGGGGAAATTGACTGGACGTGATCTATTTGTCAATTCAGTTTCCTCGCTAAAAATATGTGTTGTGACCTAAACTAATTCAGTTTCCACTCTAAATTTAGCAGGAAGTAGGCGTCACGGGACTTAGACACCTATTCAGTTTCCCCGCTAAATATAACGGGAATATTGATATTACGTGGCGCATACAACAATTCAGTGTTCCCTCTAAGTTAGGCGGGAAAATATATGTCACTTGAAACACCCATTCCCTTCACCCGATCCCTCTCCTCTCTCTTCCTCACTTTATCTCCCCATCCATACCCTCTCCTAGCAACACCTCCTAGATAACCCTAGGTCATGTTGGTCCTGGGGTGTTTTTCCCATCCCTCTCCCTCCTCACGTACCTCCAAGTCCTTACCAGGGTTGTAAAAGTTACATCAAAAATGTACCCAAGATACAGTTACAGTTACTCATACGAAAAGGTACCTAGTTACGTACCTAGGTACTCGGTTAAAAAAAGTACCTAGGTACAGGTGCAGTTACTTTAAAGATACTTACTTTATTTTCTCCGAATTTGTCAATATATACTGGAAGTAAAGCTTTTTTATACTAAGGATAAACACAAAAACGAGTTCGATAAAAGTGCTTTATTGGTGTCATTCCGAGAAATAAGGAAAACCGTATTCACATGAGCCGGTGCTGGCGTCGAAGGGCCCAGAATACGTCGGCCGCATGAAGAAACGCATGAGTCGAGAGCATATGCACCTAACCTTTGCAACATCGAGCGAAAGGCTTCAAGCTTCCTCGTTTTTTTTTTGTCTTCTTCTTTCGCTAGTTTGAAGAAAAATAAGCTTTTCCTTTTTTTTCTTTTGGAACTTTCTCAGTTTTGATAACCGCCAAATTCGAGTCTGATTTGTTGACTGGAATCTGTATTATATTCGCAATGTTCCATTTCTTTATGGTTGTAATAATAATTCTCTTTCAATTATATTCTATGTTGTATTTATGACAGAAGAGAGCCACCATCAGGACAAGATATAGGCAACAGAAACTGTGCACAACTTTCAAGTTATCTCTTCTCTTGTATAACTGTCAGAGGATCTTCAAACACACAATAAGTCGATTTTGGTTTGAGAAGAAGGAAGCAAGTCGCTATTTTCCCTAAACGTGTTTCCGAAGCGATTGGATAAATTGGTGTCGCTAGAACGGCATCGCTAATCCACCGTTCGCTCAAATGAACACCTATATTCACTAAAGTGTGTCGTTCGATGAAACATCATAGGCGGGGCTTCGTTCACTAAAACCTCGTTCGATCAAGTCAGTGCCTCCAATGCCGTACCCAACTCAATGTTAATCACGGCACATGGTAGTGTGTTAATACTTCAAGGTTCATATTTTCTATCATTTTAATGAAGTGAATAAAAAAGTGTCTGTTAAAGTAACTTCACTTAGTTACAAGATACTGGAAAATGTACCTAAGACACAGATACAGATACCGAGAAATGAAAGCACCTAGGTTTGTACCTCAGGTACAACAAAGGTACCTAGATACCGATTTCCAGTTAGTTGTACCTACGTACTTTACAACCCTGGTCCTTACCACTCCCTTCCTTCCCCTCCTAACACCGATTCAGTTTCCCCGCTAATTTCAGCGGGGAAATATACTGCATGTCGCACCAATTCCCTCTCCTCGTTATTCTCTCCTCTTTACGTTTTGCTCTCATTTTCTTAATCGCCACAAAAAACTGCATTCCTTTAGTCGCAAATGCGAAACACAATTAGCAACCACTGGCACACAACACTCCTCGGGATATTTTTTTAAGAATTGCACAGGTTCTTTTTTTCTTTTTTTTATAACCATGATATGTTTTTTAACACTACCCCCTATCCCGAAATGTTGTCCGTTCGTCCGTCCGTGCACTTCCCTCTAAATTGAAATCGGAAATTGATATCACGTGACATATACACAAATTCAGTTTTTTAGCTAAATTTAGCAAGAAAATTGATGTGACGTGACCTGACGTAACGGAACATACAGGTCCATTCAGTTTCCCTACTACATTTAGTAGAAAAACTGACGGACCTATACACCGATTCAGTTTCCCAGCTCAATTTCGCAGGAAAGTGGCGTCGCATGACGTCACCTGACGTCACGTCACCTATACACCTTGGGGAAATTGACGGCACGTGACCTATACGTTAAATTAGTTTCCCCGCTAAATTTAGCGGGAAAAATTACGACTTAGGGCCAAAACATCAATTGAGTTACCCGCACAATTAACGCGGGAAAGTTCACGTCTTGTGACCCAGACACCAATCCAGTTTCCCCGCTAAATTAGTGGGAGAAATCGACGTCACGTGACCTGCACAACCATTCAGTTTTCCCGCCAAACTTTAGCGGGAAAATATACGACACGTGACACACCAACTCCCTGACCAATTCCCTATAAAGCAATCCATGCATTCTAGAACTTGTTTTTTTTCGTAGGGTTCAGTTACCACACTAACATTTACAAATTCCTGATTCCTGAATGTTGATGAGTTAATATTTTCTGCTAGTGTTACGGATTGGAGCTCTTGCGGAGCACGCGTGCATGCTTCATACTCCTCCACTGAAGTTGTGTATACCATAAATACTTATTTGAGTTGGGGTAAACCAATTCAACAAGAAGCCGTCATCGGCAGATGAACATTCAAATTTCAGTTTACGAAATATCAGCATGACTTCTCGCAGCATCCACTCCGTTATTCCCAATTTTCTGCAGTGTCAGAAGCACTCTCAACGGAGCTACGTAACCCGCCTAGACTTTTATCAAGGAGCAATATTGTAGAGTACTCCTGTAGCAGGAGGACCCAGCATTTAGTATTTATTTCTGACTTTAGAAAAGAAGAAAATCAACTTTTGGCGCGTGGCTAGCACAAATTACATAGATTAAAAAGGAAAGCCGGTAACGTTAATCAGACGACTGCCAATGCGTAGGGGCTGTCTGCACATTGGCAATCAACCACTCAATTTTTTTAGCCCCTATGAGGCTTGTGTGGAGGGTATGGAAGAGAGCTTCGTGAGACTCAGAAATTTTAAAATATTCTGATACAATCAGTGTATTGAATCGCACGTTTTTAGCGTGTTGCGGCTAACTTTAGAGCTACGTTGGTTATATACTGAAATAAAAAAATGAAGAACTTTCGTTAGTTTTAATTGCGTCATCATAATTAAACCCGATATATATATAAAAAAAGATGAAAAGGTGGGATTTTTCTTTTTTTTTTTTTTTGAGAAAACACTATTTGATGATGTTACCTCTGTTCCTGTCATTGCAGATAGTGCCACCATTGTACCACCCATAGTGTTAGCAGCAGTACGTTCGCTAATCTATTTTGTTCACATAGAAAAGAAAGTCTGCCGACCATTATCTTCTTAATTTTTGTTAGAGCAATCACGCGCATTTTTTCGTATACTTCCTCGACGCTAGTTTTCTGCTGAAAGTATCCACGGGCGTAAGTTGATCCTTCGTAGACTCATAAGGAACTAGCGAGCGTTTGCGACAGGACACGTTTGTTGAATTCTTGTTCGTTCCATAGATCTTGTCCTTCTCTGGACTCAAAAATTCCAGGGTGCGAAAGTGTAGGAAAAATGGCATATTCGTGTTTAGAGAACGAGAGAGAAAGAGAGAGAGAGCGAGAAAGATATGAAGAAGAAATTGGAGTTTTGGAATGATTGGCAGCCAAAACCATGGTGATTTGTTTTTAGCTTTTATTGGTTCTACAGTTTCATTTTGCCAATAACGGCGTCAGTTAAAAAATGCGCTTTTTATAAAATGCAGTGCTTTTGTTTCACCGCGTTCCTCTTCTCACAATGTCAAATAAATCCGAATCTTCGACATAAAAGACAGGGCATAAGAGAGATCGGTGGCCGAGAGGGATGGGGGATCGGTGGCCGAGTGGGCCAAAGCGCACACCCAGCTCGACGCGCGTGGACCGAAAGCTCGCGCTGCAGAACCCAGGGCTCCTGAGTTCGAGCCCCACCCCTGCTCGTTTCGATCTGGATGAGCATCGTACCGGCGTGCGGTCGTGTATCACTACTGTGTGAGCACGTTAAAGACCCCAGGTTAGCAGTCGTACTGTACTGGCAAAATTGCTCATCTACAGTGTAAACCAGCGTCGCCCCTACTGGCAGACCAACCTTACGCTGTATAAGTCACTAAAACGTCCAATTTGACTTTTTGGCCGAGAGGGCTAGCGTACAGCATCTCAGGCTACGTGGAGCGAAAGCTCTCGCTGCAGAACCCAAGTATCCTGGGCTCAATCCCGCCCCCGCCCGTTTCGACCTGAATGAGCATCGTACCGGCGTGCGCTCGTGTATCACTACTGCGCGATGCACGTTAAAGACCTCGGGCTAGCATTTGTAGTGCACCGGCTAAATTTCTCACTTACAGTGGGTGACACTATAACCATGTTAGGTAGATAAACCTCCCACTGTGTAAATAACTAAGGACTACTTACTATTTTACAGTGCGTTAAATGGGGTATATGATCACATTTTATAATGTCGTTATTTTTATTGTTGCAGGTGTCGGTTAGGAGGACTTCATTCTTCGGATTTTCCAGCACCCACCGCTGTGGCGGCGCCATTTTGAACCGCTACTGGATCGCCACTGCGGGTCACTGCGTGGATGAGTACATGTCACTTTTTCTATCTTCACCAAAAGACCGTTGGTTGCAAAGACGGTAATTTCAGGCTAAGAATTCCAGGGTTCAATTTGTCTACGAAGAAAGAGAAGTTTATTTTTATTTCATGTAAAATATCGTGAACCGTTGTGTGCGTTACGGCTTTCATAATATCGACATCTTTCATTTTGGATGGAAGATGACCACTTCCGATGCGGTCCTTGTGTATTGTTAATGTAATATTTCAAATATCACTCAAAAACGTATTTCTTTTTCATCGTGAATTTACGATTTATCACCACAGTATTGCTGTTATACCCTAGTTGCACTAGCACTCTTAACATTCATTAAGCCAACGACAGTTGACTGAATCGTGATCGGCCGGAGTAACACGGCGGCACCAACTGTTATTGAGCAGATAACGATCATTCACTTCAACTGAGCTGGCCTAGCTCAGACTTTCTGTCAACTTGTGAGGTAAACGCTAAAAAAGCGTGCTCCTTGCTCTAGAGCATATCTCAGTGGCACAAGCTCTCGTGCATTAAGGGCAGCTGCCAACGCTATGAGCTCGCGCATCTAGCCATTGCTGCGATACAACATGCGGAGCGCAAGTCCGTCTGCTTCTTTGGCATAGGTTGTGGTGACGTCGAAACTCCCAGCTCTCATTGGCTCTAATTGAAGGATAGTGGGCAGACCTCAAGGCAGCTTGCTTCGAGGTCTACCTACCATCCTTCGATCAGAGCCAATCAGAGCTCGGTGTTCTGACGCCACCACAACCCCTGCAAAAGAAGCAGACGAACTTGCGCTTCGCATAGAGTTAGAGGTTGCGGGGTCCGCCACATCCCCGCCCATGCCAGCGCCAGCGAATCACTCACCATTGCGGAAGATTGGGGGAGGCACCTAGAAAGTACCGTAGCAGCAAATATTGTCTGAAGAGGTATGATTGGGTGCCAGAGCTGCCGCTAGAACTATCACGGCACGTCGCGGTAGCCACAGCTCGGTGAGAGCGGCCATTGTTATGTCGGTGGTGATAAGGCTTGCGGTTTATATTTCTCGCTTGAATTCTTGTGAAACGTTCTGGTGTTCCGTTTCTTTTCTCTAAAAACAAAAAGAAGCTTATTAGATCGCAGCTCTTAGGCGCCCTTTTCCGGCTTGAGCGGCGTCGCCGTCATCTTCGGCATAACCGTGCGTTGCATTATGTGACGTTTTTCATAATGACTTCGCAGGTGACGTCACGTGTGACGTCACGAGAGTCACGAGAGGGAAGGAGGAGGGGCGGAAAGGGGGAGGAGGGAAGGAAAAGGAAGAGGAAGAGAAGACGAGGGGAGAAGGAGGGTGAGGGGAGGAGGACGGGGAAGGGAGGAATGATGAGATGAGGAGGAGGGGAGGAGGAGGAGAGCAGAAGGACGAAGAGGGGAGATTCCAGCTACCGGTTGTGTAGGCAATTGCTGTCATCATTCATAAATCACAGGGAGGCGCGTATGAACACGTGGTGTACTCGGTATCCATGTGGCCATCTACATGGGTACGGGTCTGTGCTGTACCCATCGATCTTTGTGGCACACATCAGGCGAAGTTGGTAAATTGTGTGCCGCCAAGGCCGACAACGGCTTGCTCGTGGTAGCTCTGTATTTCTCGCCTACGGCACTCACCAAATATTTAGTGCAAGACAAAGAAGAACTTCATACCAGTCATGCAGGATAACATCCCATTCGCCCCGAGGGACGTGTACTCGCTCTTCGGCTGTGTCATCTCGGGGCAGCACGCTCAAGACTAATGTTGAGGAAATCAAAAACACCGAGCAGTCTTCGACAGAGCCGACAGCAAGTAGGATGACATCGAGAGAATCATGTGCTTCGTCAAAGTGTTGACTCTAACGCTGCCTCGTTCTCCCGCCTTGCTCCTGCTGTCCTGTTTCCTGGCACCGGCAGAACTTAGACAGAGGGGAGCTTCCAGATGTGATAACTATATTTACTGCCTCGTGGCAAGCGGTGAGCGAGCATACCATTATGTGTATATGTGTGTGTGTGTGTGTGTATGTATATATACCGGGGGTGATATTTTTATTCGAAAAAGATTTATCATAAAACTTCCGTAAAAGATGCACTAATACGGTTTGCCCAGGTGAGTTATTCGGCCTGGGGGACATTATGTGGGTGGCTGATCTTTTCAATAAGGTGGCTAATTAATTAGAATTCGTTAACTACTTTTTAACAAGTGAAAATATACGTAAGGTTCCAACTAGAAACTTAGAGAGTGTTATCGAAAGCCACTAGATCAACTATTTTTATAACGACTTGAAGCTCGTGGGAAACTCCGGGGCGCACCAAAGTTACCACTCGTGAAGCAGGCGCAAAGGTAGCAGTGGCGGAACGCAATAATGATGTAACTCTCCGCGTTCCGCCGCTGCTAGCTTTGCGCCTGCTTCACGAGTGGTAACTTTGGCGCGCACCCGAGTTTCCAACGAGCTTCAAGTCGTTCTAAAAACAATTGATTTAGTGGTTTTTAATAATGCTCTCTAAGTTTCTAATAGAAATCATATGTCCGGCTTCACTAATTAGAAAGCTAATTAAATTTTTTTATTTAATTAGCCGATTTATCGCAAATATTAGCCACCCCGGGAGGAGGAGGGGTACGCAGGGGGAGGAGGGGCATACCACCCTCTCCGTACCCTCCCCTCCTCCTCCTCAAGAGAGGGAAATTTACTAAAATTCCCCACTAAATGGCAGGGGAGGAGGAGAGGAGGGTATTCCCTTCCTCTTCCTCCGCACCCTTCCCTCCTCTTCCTCAAGAGCTGCGCTTTAATCACGATGGAAGAAACACAATTCTTCCACCGTGTTTTTTCCACCGTGGCTCTAATTCGGCCTTACAGGAAATTGTAAACGTCACCAAAATTTCTGTTGCCCCAATACCCAAAAACATGCACCCCGAGTTCCATCAGGGGAGACGACAGGCTAGCGCCCGCGCTCTTTAGAAGAGACTTCAATATACCCGCCACGTCAGATACACTGACGCCGGCAGTTACCCGGGTCGACTGGCCATGGCCGTCAGCGTAATCGACGAAGACATGCGGGAAGTGACCACCGCGACCGTTCCTACCTTCCTCCCACTCGAGGCAGAAGAAGCGGCGATAGCGCTCGCTATCCCGTCCACCCCAGCTATCACATCTCTTTCAATAATTACTGACTCGCAGGCGGCTTGCCGTAGTTTTTGCAACGGTCGCCTCTCCAGAGTTGCTCATCGAATTTTAACTAATAACCCCCCTGAACAACTCCCTACAGTATCCTTAATATGGACGCCGGGGCATAATTCCCTGAGCGGGAACGAACGCGCACACGCGACAGCCCGAGCTTTAACCCTCCGGGCCCCGCCAACGCAGGAAGGCCCATCCCCGGTCCCCATCCCGATCCCCCTTACCTTTCGTGACATCCTTCAACATCTCCGATTGAGTCGCCGCACCCTTCCTCCGCTGCACAAATCTCTAACGAGGGAGGACGCTGTAGGTTGACGCATGTTACAAACAAATGCTTTCCCCACCCAGCCTCTTACATGTTTGTCGGGTATACCCTACAGTATACCCGACAAACAAATGTCCCCTGTGCACCGAAAAGGCTTCATTATATCACATCCCGTGGGCATGCCCTAAGATTCAGGCTGCCCCCCTCCCCAGTTCCCTACCTGAACTCCGAGCAGTGGGAAGCTGCGCTGTCCAGCTGGCATCCGGAAGACCAGCGTAACCTAATCTCGCGGGTGTTATGATCGGCCACCCAGAGGGCAGGTTCGGCTTCCTGGCAGCGCCATCGACCACCCATCGAGTGACCAGAGACTCGGGCTCGGCATTCTGGCGCCGCCGAACATGCCGACCGACGCGGCGTGGGTGGGGTGCGGCTTCCGGGCGACACCGAGCGGGCCACCCGGCACAGCGGGAGCTGACCCCCCTGACACCCCGCTGAGAAACGGGGGCCCGCTTCCTCGGCCTTCGGACCGGGTGCTAACGAACGACGTAGACAAGTGGAGACGTTTGGGTCTCGGCGTGTGATCGGGAGAGCTGCCTGTTCCCGCGATCTTCTGGGAGACGGGACGAGAGGGATGCTTGGACCGGGGTGTGACCACGTGGGAGGTCCGCGTCCCGGGAGACCTGCAGAGACGTCCCGTGGTGACGAAAGTGCCCTTTCCCCTCGCGGGACCTTGGACAGGGACCCCCTCGCCACTTCAAGGAGGCTACATTAGCCGGTGCTCGGACTCGTCAAGAGTCTTCCCTTCTCAGACGCCAAAGCTGAAAGATGATGATGTAAATATTCCTGTATATAAACGTCTTCTCCTCTCAGTGAACGCTCCTCAGTATCTTCGAAGTCCACGACGCTTGGAAGTGGGAGCATGCTCGGCCCGGAATCGTAACAACTGGATGGCAGCGGTGGGATGGTCTGTGCAGAGTCCTGGTTGCTGTGTTGGTGAGTGTTCAACTTTCTCTTGGGATTTGCCAGGTTTGAGTAGATGGTGAAGTTTGCTTAAACTTGGTGATATAGCTGCCGGGGTAGTTGGCTTTATTTGGGTATTCCCCGGCAGAGAGTAAGGTGAAAGATTGTCACTCGAAACAACCATGGACTTGAACAAGTTGCGCAGACCAGATCTGATTCTTTTGAGTAAAGAATTGGGGCTCGATTTGGGGGGAGTCCAGAGAAAACCTCTCATAATCGAGGCGATTCGGGCGAGTGGTGGGAGCTAATCGAGGAAAGGATTAAGAAAGAGGAGGAAAGAGTTAAGAAAGAGGAGGAAAGACAAGAAAGGGAGATCGCAGAAAGAGAGAGAGAGCGTCTTTATTGCAGAGAATCGGAGGAAAGAGAGCTCATGGAAAAAGAGAAGGAGCGTCTCTATCGCAGGGAGTCAGAGGAAAGGGAGCTCATGGAAAAAGAGAAGGAGCGTCTTTATCGCAGGGAGTCAGAGGAGAGGGAGCTAGAACGGAAAAAGTTAGAGCTTCAGATAGCCCAGGTGGAGGCAGAGCGGGCAGGCCGAGAGACACCGAGTTCTAGGGTTGGTCAGGCTACACCGCGGTTAAAAATGAAAGACCTCCTACAGCCCTTTAAAATTAAGGAAGATATTGGCTTGTTTCTTGTAAATTTCGAAAGAACATGTGAGAAGATGGACTATTCGCGCGACACATGGCCGCAATGGCTTTTGACAGTTCTGCCGTGCGAGGCCGCCGACGTGGTGGCTCGGCTGGAGAGAGCGGAGGCAGACGATTATGACAAGGTCAAATCGGCTCTCCAGAAGAAGTACCGCCTTTCCGCCGACGCCTTCCGTCGCCGATTTCGCACTGAGAGAAAGAAGTCGGATGAGTCCTTCTCCGAATTCGCTTACAACCTGAAATCCAATCTCGTAGAGTGGCTGAAAGGAGAGGAAGCTTTGGGAGACCACGACAAGGTGGTCGAGTGTATCGGTCTCGAACAGTTTTATAACTGCTTGACGGAGGAAACCCGCCTGTGGGTGCAGGACAGACCGGGGGTTAAAACGTTGGAGCGAGCCGCCGACCTGGCAGAAGAATTTGCTTTAAGGCGCGATGCTGAGAGAAGCCGGGTTCGTCTCGGAGCAAACGCAGGCGGGGAGCCTTCCAAGAAAGTTGGTGCGCACGGAAAAGAAAATGCCGGGTTACCAGGAGAAAAGGGTGGTGACAGGGGAGAACAGTCTCCTGCTTTTGGCAAAGAAAAGGACATCGAAAAGAAGGCTGAGTCTGAGAAAAAGAAAGCGTATGAAGCTAGGAAACCTCTTGTGTGTTTTAGATGCCAAGAACCGGGACACATTAGTTCTGGCTGCCGAAAGCCGAGAGTGGTCTTCTCGTTCGTCAGTGACGACGAGGAGAGCACGCAGTATCTCAGGCCTTATCTCCACGACTTAGTCGTGAATGGAAAGGCATGCAGTGTTCTCAGGGACTCTGCAGCTACATTAGATATCATCCATCCAGACTACGTTAGCGCACGTGACTACACTGGCGAGTGCGCTTGGATAAGGCAGGCCGTGGAGGAGAGTAGCGTCTGTCTTCCGATGGCGCGTGTAGAGGTGAAGGGGCCATTTGGGGTGCTGTGCACGGTGGCGGCGGTGTCTAAAAACCTTCCGAGGCTCTATCCCTATCTGTTCTCAAATCGGTCGGACGCAATGCTGAGGGCAAGGGGTTTGAGCTTTCCGGGGGTTACCGCTCAGCCAGTGACCACTGCCAGGGTTCGCGAGCAAGCAGCGTCGTCGAGGGCCGCGGACAGAAGCAAGATGAGATCTGCTAAGTCATCCCGCAAAGTCGAGGCAGGCGTCCTGTCTGAGCCAGGTATACTAGAGACGCGGCCATGCGGGGATGCTCTCCATGACGCCGCGAAATGGAGTATCACATCGAGTGCCGCGACGCTTGGGGCGGTGGACTCTATTGCTTTGACACCGCGAGAGGGCCCTTCTGGCGCACCACCAACTGTTAGGAAATCGTGGTCGGCCGAAGAAAAAGGTGGCCCAGCTTCGAAAATTAGGGAATTGCGGGGAAATCATGTCGGGTTACAACGCCGCTTGGAGGTCGGGCCCTCCCGGCCTGGTGGCTCGAAAGGAGCAGATACAATTCAGCGGGTTCGTGAGCGAGCGGGGAGGATACCAAGCGAGCATATCCTCCCCTTGGCGCATGAGGCTGCGGGCCTATCTTCTCAGGAGCTGCATCAAAGGCCGGATCGAGCTCAAGTTTCTGGCGACGGGTCCCGACTCTCGCTTTCCGGAGAAAACTCGCGCGGGAGTCGGGGTCAGACAGGCCACAGCTAGATTATTGTTCGACTTCGTCGCGGTTCCCGAGGACCTCGCGAAGCGCTCCTAGCTTTTATGGGAGTTCGAAAGTTTTGCGTATCGTTTCGTTGCTTTGCTATTTTAGGGTTTTTTGTTCGGCTTCAGCAGTTTCCGCTGTTTGTGCGTGGTCGCGCACACACTTTTGCCATTTCGTTGGTTATGAGAGATTTCCTGAACCAAAATGAAAAGCCGGGCGCCTCATAAGCAAAGGGTTATGTTTGTGTTCTGTAGAAATTCAATTTGTGTAAAGTGTATCCATAAATTCAGGGTTCTCTTGAGTGACAATATTTATATTTGTGGTCTACTTTAAAAGGACAAAGTTTGTATCAGTTTTATAGCAATCTGGCAGATCCCAGGGTTGTCTGCGCACTTGCGGACCTGCGACCTTGGGCAATGTGCGGCCAGACCATTGTTTGTTTCATCTGGTGCACTGACGAGCTCCCTTGAGAAGGTGACTGCTGCAGTCCCCGAGAGACACTCGGCGAGCGACTGCGGGTTCTTCGGGATGCAACGTGGGCTGCAACCCTTTCGACCCCTCTTCCCCGGCGGCGGAGGAGCTGTTATGATCGGCCACCCAGAGGGCAGGTTCGGCTTCCTGGCAGCGCCATCGACCACCCATCGAGTGACCAGAGACTCGGGCTCGGCATTCTGGCGCCGCCGAACATGCCGACCGACGCGGCGTGGGTGGGGTGCGGCTTCCGGGCGACACCGAGCGGGCCACCCGGCACAGCGGGAGCTGACCCCCCTGACACCCCGCTGAGAAACGGGGGCCCGCTTCCTCGGCCTTCGGACCGGGTGCTAACGAACGACGTAGACAAGTGGAGACGTTTGGGTCTCGGCGTGTGATCGGGAGAGCTGCCTGTTCCCGCGATCTTCTGGGAGACGGGACGAGAGGGATGCTTGGACCGGGGTGTGACCACGTGGGAGGTCCGCGTCCCGGGAGACCTGCAGAGACGTCCCGTGGTGACGAAAGTGCCCTTTCCCCTCGCGGGACCTTGGACAGGGACCCCCTCGCCACTTCAAGGAGGCCACATTAGCCGGTGCTCGGACTCGTCAAGAGTCTTCCCTTCTCAGACGCCAAAGCTGAAAGATGATGATGTAAATATTCCTGTATATAAACGTCTTCTCCTCTCAGTGAACGCTCCTCAGTATCTTCGAAGTCCACGACGCTTGGAAGTGGGAGCATGCTCGGCCCGGAATCGTAACACGGGCCCGTGCCGCAGCGACAGCTACAGGGGCCCTGGAATGAGGGCTCCTCTCGCCTCGGAAGAGCCAAACTAATTGTTTATTAAAAGCTTTTTCTCTCCCTCTCCCTTTCATTCTTTTTTTTATTTTGTGTTAAGCGTTTATAATGAATGAAATGTGTGCATATAATTCATTGGAATTTCTATTTAAGAATATATAAAGTGACATCAGTTTTGGTTTCAACGGTGTCTGTTGACGCGCATCTCAACTGGGGTATTTAGGGCTTTGTACCGTATAACACAGGACAACTCAGTTGAGCTCGATGGCAGTTGAGAGATCTCAACGATCGTTGGCTTAATAACAGTTGAGAGCGCTAGTGTAACTAGGGTATTAGATACTTCATTTAATAGTTCGCAACGCAGCCGGTGCGGCTGGATGCTCGTTCGATGGCAGTCATGAATCAGTGCCCAAGCGCTCTGCTCGAGCCTGTGCGTGCTCAGTCCCCGCGCCCGTTGCGTCATACACAACAATTGCTTAAACCCAATGGAAGTTCTCCGCACTGCTGCCGATTCATATATATACACATAGCTTAATAAAATATTTATGCACATCTAATTTTCTGTAGAACATACAGGGAGCCAGTCACCGTAATATACAGAGGAATACTGGTCCCATAGAGATTGGCAAACGACTAGGCTGGAAAATTAAGTTTGCAATGGGGTACATAACGGAATGTTTGACAACTTCGTCTTCTTCTCGATGACACTTTGCAAAATTTGTGTTAGGTCGAAATGTTTTTCAATGTTTTTTTGTTAAACTTTACGCAAGAAACAAGGTTGTAAGCTGATCTTGAGAGGTCTAGCTATACTCGGCATGACATTTTTTATGACACGTTGTTAAGGCGCGCGCAATTTCAGCAGCGCTGTAAACGGTATACATGCGTCGGCGGCACCGAATAATAGGTTGCCATGCACCGCGGGGCTGCAGCAGGGTGGAAACAAGGCTAGCCTTAACAACATAGCCCGATAATCTTGTGACATAAGAAATACATAAAAAAGCATCCTACTTCCCTTGATAAAATCTGGAAACATTAAATGCACAGTTTTCTTGAAGTTGTGCGGGGCTTTTCCTTGTTCGTTTTTGTGTTATATTATTATATAAATATGCCCAACGTTTTGTGAAAAGCGTCTCTCTGCTAAACTTACGGGGAAACTGAATTGTAACATAAGTACAACTAATTAAAAATCGTCAGCTTGATTTATCAAGTGGTACTTTTGTATTACACTATTTTAAGATTTTTTTCGTAGAACCCTAGACCAAAAAGCAACTTTGATGCGCCCGCCTAACAGTTTGAAGAATACATAGTGCACAAATAAAACACGACTTCTTTAAGTGACCCGCCAAAAGAAGAAAATATGTTGTTGTTTTTAGTCTCAAGTGAGTTCTGAACAAAGAAAAATATATTTCACTTTGATAACACCAAAATGAGCTGACGAGAAAGATTGTATTAGATAACTATGCAGTGAAATGTATTTTGATTCTAAATTCAGTACGATGGGGACGGTGGCGCCATCCATACACGTCGCGTAGAACCAGAAAATAGCTTGCACGCTGACTAGAGAATAAAACAAGTTGTAGACAAACAAACAAAATGTACAAACCGGTTATGCAACGCGTCTCTGCGAGATTCTTGGTGTGCAATGCCACGGCCGCTCGATGAGAGAGTGCTCGGCCGTGGCAGTGCTCTCCTCCACCGGTCCTCACGAAGTACTCAACAGACTGGAGGAGGCCGCATGATTCCGCTGTTCTCCGCCAGGTGGCGATGCCTCCTCGACATTTAGGGGTTATGGTTCCTGGTTTAAAGTTCGGGCGGTTTTTATGAGCTACTTGTTCTAAACACATCTTCGGAATACACAGGCTTTACTTTTCCCAGCATGCTATTTATTCTCTCTAAATTCCAATTAGCTACTGAGGAAATGGCAATTCAAGGTTATGCCAAAACCAACATTCAGATTTTCCCGCACTCTCCAGCGGCGTGACGTCACCAATTGCAACTCCAGCAGGCAGTCTAAGAAAACAATAGTTTGCGTGTTTTCTTTATAGTTTTGCTGGCGTGAACTTAACCAACATTAATTTCACATCATTAAACTTCCTGTAATCTGACGTCGCGTTTTTAGTGTTGCAAAAAAAAAAAAAAAAAAGCCTTTCAACATCTTGAACCAAATTTTAAATAATTCAATAACTTCGAGAAAAAAAAAATCGTGTCTTATAATTTGGGGTACTACTTCAGATGAGTATATGCATTATGTGGAGTCAATTTTAACGGAAATCACTGACATTAAAATTTCGTTCTCCTTTATAATTTAGAAGTGACATCTTATGCTAATGCTGAACTACAGTGAAGAGTAGAAGTCAAACCGCGTGGCATAGGCAGGTTGGCCATTGGAGAGCCCATGGTAAAACTCCCAAAGAAGTTGTACAGGGGGTAAGTGTATATTTAAAGGGGGCGGAGAGGGCTACAACCATCTCTTGCCGTCCTTAAAGGCAACTTTCTCTTAATGAAAAAAAGCCATACACTCTTCTTTTTGTGTGTTCCTTTTGGGAAGGGATGTCTTGTTTGAAAAAGCAGTTATCTTCTGTGACGTTACTTCTCTTCGCAGAGCCTAATTACCACCGTCCCCCTAGGTCTGACCCATAGGTCCACTCTGACTGGGATATATAGAGGTTAGTCTTGGTTCGGGGCAAGGGAGGCTAATAGCAAACTAGAATTGAAAAAAACTTCTGAGGTAAATGAATGCAGAGAGATGGACCGGCGGAATATTCTGGTACCTACGCATGAGCAGCGTAGACAGAAGATGGAGGAAACTAACCCGAAGAGTAGCGTAAAGGTACTGTTGTAACACCGGGAAAGATGGGTGGATAAGGCCATTGAAGAATATTGTAAAAGAAAGGGGGAGAAAACTTTAGGTGACAAGAGTGCAGGAGAAATCATGCTTTAGAAACGTACAGGGCAAGAAGAGCTGATATTAAAGAGGGAGGAATATTTGATAATTATAGAGGATGTGCGTAAACCACCTAAAGCTAAAACAGATTTTTTTTTTTTGTGAACTAGGACGCACAGCGAAAATATCAGAAGATAGATTCAACACCCACTTTATGCAATGCGAACAGGGAATGGAAACGCAGCATGCCATTATAAAATCGAAGGACTCGACGACCAAAATAGATCACGCGAAGAGGCCGACTTCCTCAGGGCCCTGCAATTCGATGACAGCGGTGCAACAAAACATTTTAAAAAGGTATAGCTAAATAAAAGCTAAAGGTGCTCTTATGAAAAACGCAGTTGGAGTTCAATGTAACTAATATTCTTATCTCGTGAATCCGAATATGACAAGCAATTGACCCGCACATATCGCTAAACCCGAGAGACAACCTTCCGTTACAATGCAAAGTTAAAATTGTGAACGCTCGTGCAGCGCCATCCACGCCGCAATTAAAATCAGTGGAAAGCACTCATATTATTTCTACTACAACAGGGTTCTCCCGAATATCATGTATTTTCTACCCCGCTAGGGGAAGACGCAATGTGTAAATTGGGAATAGGGGTTTAATTCCAATGTAGACTGTTATGCTAGTGACCAAGTCGCCATAGAATGGTGTACGGCTATTCCTGCCTATCTCTGCTCCAGCGAGAACGGGAATGTAATTACTGGCCTTCTCATATTACAATCACACGCACCTTCCAGATACCCGCGCTCATAATGCACTAGTCGAGTCGTCATACTTGCAGTTTTTATTTATAAGACAGAAATAAACAGCCTTTCGTAGTCCTCCGTGATGTCTCGTTAAGAATGCCCCTTTGATGCCCGAGTAACCCTCTATTTAAACACAATTTTCGGGAAATCTGGGTAAATACATGCATTTAGTTTTCGTTATTTTGCACAACTCACGTTTTGAGCCCTTTTGGCTGGAACAGAGGTGTCCACAATAACGAGACATGACTGTAATAAAGTGGTAATACAGCGGTTGCCCGGGGGTGATTTAAGGGACACAACAACAATCTGCTAGAACTTTTCGTTGTCCACAACCGGAAGGACCGACTGCCTATATCCTCCTCAGTGTATTAGAAGATTAGTTCTACGAATTATTTCTGCAATTCGAAAAGTCTCGAAATTGTTCCTGTCTTTCTGTAACGTTAAGGGGGGGCCGCTTTCTCGCAGTCTGCTGCTCTCTCAGATCCGCATCCGCGTGGGCGAGTACGACTTCTCGAGCGTTCTGGAGCCGTACCCGTACGCCGAGCGGGGCGCCAAGAAGAAGGTGGTGCACCCCAAGTACAACTTCTTTACCTACGAGAACGACCTGGCCCTGGTGAGGGTGGACGAGCCACTCGAGTTCATGCCCCACATCGCGCCCATCTGCCTGCCGCCGGACAACGAATCCGACGACCTCATCGGACGTAACGCCACCGTCACCGGCTGGGGACGTCTGAGCGAAGGTACGCCAAAGGGAACTTTCCGACGCAGAGTATCGCAATCGACTCTTACGTAGATCCAGGTATCGCAGGAAGCGACCGTCGCTCCTGCAGGAGACGCGGCGCCGTGCGGCGTGCGACCTTAGTCGAAGCCACGGTGGTCGAAGCTGACACGGAGGAGCAACACCCTCTAGAATATTTAAAGCCCGCACACTAGCATTTGGGCGTCATCGCAGTGAAACTGAACACACACACACAGATTGTACACGAGTGTTGCATCAGGGCTTGGTTAGGCCTCGTCTCCAGTCAATCCGTCGAAAAACGCTCGGTGTCGGGCTAGGTCTTAATAGACCATTTGCTATATTATCCAAGCATCAAGGAGAATACAGCGATTGGTGTTCCACGCGCCACACGTGCACGCCTTTCGCGTATAAAAGATTCGAAGTAAATAAGCAAAATAAAGCTTAGGCGAACGCGCGTGCAAGATATAATTTGTTTTAGGCTTTTGCTTTAAAAATTTAATACTGCTGAGGCCAGTACGTGCGGCGCATGGAACACCAATCTCTGCATTCTCCTTGATGCTTGGGTAATATAGCAAAGGTCTATTGCTGAGTTGGCGTCATTCAAGTGCTACTTAGACTCTACTTAGGCTGTTCACAGGTTGGATGGTGTCCTTTCCTTCAGAAGTCTGTGCGCTGCATAGTTTACGATTGCTTGTCCACCGCCGCAGGCTGGCTCGCACTGCACTGTTTTCTTACGTAACGCCTAAGTCATCGGAGCATCAGTGCCTCAAATGTCACGTGCTACTCTACCCTTTGAACTGGTTGTCACTCTTCATTGGAAGCACATATATCTCAGTGACTCTCGACGTGAGCCCGATGTAACTTTTCATAACATAACGCAACGAAAGGAAACCGCTCATTCTGACCAGAACAGGCATCGCATTAATTTGCGTCATCTCTGCGTACAACGCACTCAAGCTGTCGACGTAACGTCAGTAACGTTACGGAGTACGTTGAACGCGCACTTTTAGTATAGCGAAAGGCAAACGCGTACCTATCGACTTGCAGCGCCATCTAGACGTGCTCCTGCGAACTGCTTCAAACAATCCAAGGTGGGTATTCATTCGGTCAAGCCAAAGCAACCACCACGAATCTCCTCTCTTTACTACGAAGTGCTTGAATCTCTTTCCAGCTGCCTGTTGTAAACGTGTTTTGTCTTGGGACACAGCGCGAACAACAGACGTGGACGAAGAAGAAACACACAGGACGAGCGCAAACTATCAACTGAATTATTTTAATAGGGAAACACGTGCAAGAGTGGATCGAGCAATTAAAATCAAGTTAGAGGGACTTACTGGAAGAAGTTTCATATACGTGGATGAGTACCTTGTATTCGTAGAAAAACCCACTTTTAACCAGACAATCCAGAACGTGCTAAAGACATACAATGAACAAGGAGTAGGGCTAAAATTAACTTTCGAAACCCCCAAAGAACACCAGATTCAGTTTCTGGATCTCAGTATCGATGTTACGCATGAGCATGTTTGTTGGTCTCACCATCCCAGAACCGCTAAATCTCTGCTCGATTTCCGGTCCGCCCAGTCAAAGCTGATAAAAAACGGTATTGCTGTGTCTTGTGTCCGGAATGCGCTGTCAAAATCGTGCGAGCACAAAATGAAGGAGAGCGTTTTATACCAAATAGCAAGGCTCCGAGAAGTAGGCTTTCCAGATCCGGTGATTACCGAAGCCTGCGAAAAAGTAAAGAAGATTTTCAGGGCCAATGCAGCAAAAAACTGTGCTGAGTGGGAAGGGAATAACAAAAAGAAGGTGGCGTCCATTCCTTACATTCACCGCGTTTCGCACAGGCTAAAGGGAATCGCAACAAGATACGGTGTGAGTGTCGTTTTTTCGGCCAAAAACAAGCTGAGCCAGATTTGCCCCGCCATAGAAAGGCGTCTTAGTAAGCGGAATAATCCGACTAGTCATGGTTGCACTGTAAAGCAAGGCACACAGTTCGTTTCATGCACCGTTGGAGCAGTGTATAGGATACCTTCTTCATGTGGGCGGGTCTGTATTGGCCAAACGGGGCGCTGTTTGAACACACGTTTAAGAGAGCACCAGAGTTTGTTGAAGGGGTGTGCATACTCTCATCTTGCAATGCACTGTCGGGATTGTAACTGTGAGCCGAGATTCAGTGACACTGAAGTTTTGTTCAGACACAGGGATCAAGTGTCTAGAGAAATAGTAGAAGCGTACCAAATAAAAAGGGCGGGAACCTCGTGTGTCAGCCAACCGTCTTTGGCACTGCTGGACAGTGAGGTGGCGTTTTTGAATTTGGGATAGTAACACGTGCCATCACGCCGCTATGAAAGTGTCTCGTGATACGCAGACGGGGGGTGAACTGAAAATAATGAATGGTCGTTTTCATGTGTTTTCCTATTAAAATAATTCAGTTGATTGTCAGCGCTCGTCCTGTGTGTTTCTTCTTCGTCCACGCCTGTTCGGGCTGTGTCCCAAGAATAATTCCCACCAACTCGCCCAACTATCCATTCTTCTGAGTGTTTTGTATTTTTTTTTTTCTTTGGGCTGTGCGACCAGCAGTTCGATCTATGGTTCGCTCCAGTGTGTTGTGGTATCCCTACTATCTTATGTTGGCCTCGTCATTTGCTTGGAAGTATGCAAACAATAGGTCGCACCGCTCGCGTACCGACCGCAGAGAAAACGCATTTTTGGGTTCGACGGCGTCGCCAACGTTCTTGGTTATCGACACCCATCTTTGTGGGCGCTCGAAAGGGTTCGTTGCGTTGATTTCTTCGAGGAGGTTGTGGGTCACCTGTGTAGGGGTCTCGTCCGATTCCCCAGGCCCCTGTCTCCGGATGAACGTGACACAGCAAACGCATAGCTCTCGGCAGAAGGGGTTTATTCCACTCACATTCTGCTGGGGGTTTCGGGATCGGGAGAAGTGATCGAGGAGGCCTGGAAGAGGTGCGCCGCCACTGTATGCTGCATGCCGATCGTCCCTGCGGTGCTAGTCCACACCGCATCCCGTGGACGTCGCCGTCGAGGGTCAAATCTGGGGTCTAAGTCCGGACCATGTCACCGGGCCGTCGCCCGAGCCGGCGGCGCGGTCGCCACCAGTGCGCACGTCCGTCGTGGCCCGTTTCCCGCGCAAGAGTCCCCTCTGCCAATCTCCCGTCGTCCTTCGTCCCAACTTCCCCCGTTCCCGCCGTCGCCGCGCACCAGACCGGCCGGAGCCTCTTCTTTCCCATCTTGGGCGGTCTCTCGCTGGAGCTCCCCGTCTGGCTCTGCCGCGGCACGAGCAGGGCCTCGGGCGCCGACGCTGTCCGGGAAGGGCGTCCTATGATGTCCACCGCCGACATGTCTTCAAGATGGGTCCCGTGCGAGGAGGCGCTCGGGAACCAAACCTCAAAGGCGCCGTCCTTGCCACGGAAGGGACCGAAAACGAGTCTCCAGGCGCCGGCGTCCGGTTGTCGGCCAGAAGGGGGCTGACGGGACCCCACACCATCCCCCCCTCAAATGAAGGCCCGGGGGTCATGAAGGTCAGAAGTGGAGGTGGCGCAGTTGACGCAAATACCGCACGGGAGCTCAGCTGAGCGTCGCCGATAATGGCGATCACCCTTCATGATCGCGGCGAGGGTGCCAAACGAGGCAAGCCCGCAAGGACAGTTCATTCGCCGGGAAGCTCGACCAGGCAGCGTACAGTCCAGAAGCGGGCACAGAGCACCACCGCTCACAGCACGAACCGGCACTAAGTCGCACACAATACACCAAAATTGAAAGTCCCTTCCACCCCAGTGTTCCAGACAGAAAAACAAACGCTAACAAATCGCGGCACTGAATATTGTACTGCGTAAACTATTGTCGAAATGTATAGTCATTAGACAACCATTGCTCTTATACAAGACAACCCAATCTCTCTCTACTAAAGGTTACATAATCTACGAGACCGCTAGAGAATCGTTTCTCTGACAACAAAATTCACTTTCCTCACAACTAAATCACCTGTGATGAAGGCACAAAACATCAACACAAAAGATAACCGCCTGCACGTCACAAGCAGCTAGAAATCCTACACCGTTTGCGAGGTGCGATACACAATAACCATACGAACAAAACCTGCCGCTGGCAGTACCAATTAACATTACGCATATTCACGTAGACATCGTTCGCGACTCTTACGCCACAAGCAAGCCACTACTACGGTACGCGGCATGCCGTCATCGGGTTGGATAGCCGCCACCCCGAGAGGCCCCTGTCCCGCGGTACCGGCCATCGAGGCCAGCACAAGGGGACACCATTTTGATATGCCGGATGGTGCGTCCAGCAAGTCTATTGGACGTCCTTCTTACAAGGCTCTGTCCGCAACGTCTGGCCGTGTACCAGAGGTTGCCGCGTCACTGTTCGGGGATAACCTCCAAACAAGAGCGATGAAAGTGCAACGGGGGTTCACACCGAAGTGTAGTAGAGTGACCACTATGGAGTCCTGCCCTGCACAAGCTCGAAAGTTGAGATCAACGCATTGACGCACATTCAAATTCTTCCCCGGCCAAGCCACAACACCGCATGACTGAAAAGTCTTCTTGCGACTGTCAAGGTCGGCCAGGATCGAGCAATGGAGGTACCTCATCTACGCGTCTCGCGACTCTTCTATTCTCAATCCAAGCAACGAGTCCTTGGATGAACGCAGCAGGGTAGGCACAAAGCCCGCCCCAGACCAAGTCAAAGCACCGCATAACTCAAAAGTCTTCTTGCGACTGAAAAGACTGGCCAGGTTCGAACAATGTGAGCACCCCGCACGCGCCTTTTTTCTTCCGCGCTACAAGCGCGACACCAAAGTGTCATATAATCTAAACGGCCGATCTTGGAAATGGACGAGTTAATAAACTATGTTTGCTTCGCATAAACCGTTTCCGCAGCGTCGAAGTGTTTACCGCATTTACCGCTGGCTTCCAACACCCGCTGGTCATTCATGCAAAAGCTGCAGTTTGTACAGCGACGGGCTGACCTAACGCACAACAGTTATAAGCCGCCGACGGCCATGCCGCTGCCATAATTTCTAGGCTTCCCGGGCACCCGCCGACTTGAACCGTACGTTTTTCCCGGCCTCCCGCGCAGCTGTACAGGATAAAACTATCAATAACTCGTCTCATTATCGCAAAACCGCCACCTCCTCCGTGAGGCTCTCCACCACACGAGAACGGCTGCTTCCCCACCTAACCGTCTTTCCCTCTTTTACTCTAACCCGTTATCCCTCCGCACGCCCTCGCGTCCCAACGCGTACCAAACACGGCGGAGAACCGGTACCATGCCCAGCGGCAACGCAGGGCACGCACCTCCCCGCCCCTTCTCCGGGCATGGGGACAACAACTCGAGAGCAATCTCCGCCCGAAGCGCAAACTCCGATATGGCGGTGTGAGGGTCCGGCAAAAACTGCACGCAATTAAGCGGGATCACCCTCACGACTCTACAGCCAGGGACGAACAAAACTTAACAATCGCGTCAACCTGGACCCCACGGAGCATTACACACAGCCACTGATAAGGTGGGCACGTAAACTCGGTGGCTCTCGGAATTCCGATGCATTAACACCAGGCTTCGCGTATCCGGCAACACTTGGGGGGATTAGTCCCAAGGTGTCACCTCTGGCCGCAAAGTACTGCATCAGTGCGGTTGGAACCACAAGGACGCATAATGTACCTAAACGCTGTGGACGCACGGAGCTCAAAACCGCGCCCACAGCTCAAACAAGGCCAACTGGGAGCGAGCGTGCAGCAAAACTAGAACGCTAGTCTCCCCCCGGACAAAATGCAGTTCGGGAATAATTGCCCAATGCAGTCCGTGCAACCGCCGTCCGCAATATAAGTAGTATTGAGATACTCCCACAGCGAACCCTCTCTGACGCGAGCGATCGAAAACAGTCAATCGAAAACACTGCAACGACACGCGAACAAAGGCGGCTGCGCGCGTCACGTCGCCTAATAGATGAGCTGACATCTCACCCATCGGGCATGGACCGCCGGAGGCGCAGTTGGGGCGACGGAACACCCGACACTGCAGGCCTCAAAAGGGGCGGGAATATCCACGCACACTGAGCACTTGCGCGGCATCAAGAGGCTGAAGGATAAACCTGCCAGCATCCGACGGCACAGCTTAACAGTAGATTAAGGCGCTCCTCGCCACAGGAGATAAACTCCTGGTTGATTGGGACAAAGGATTGTCAGCAAAGACAACGTCTAGGTCCGCGCTTCCTCATCAAGCAAACGATCATGTCGGATCTCGTGCGGCGTTGCTACAACGAGGATCGCCCCCAAAAGGAGTGCGGAAGCAATGCCCCAACCAACCGGAAACAGGCCAGGAATCGGAACACTAGCCTGAATTTAAATCAGGCCCCACGTTGGGCGCCAATTATGTAGGGGTCTCGTCCGATTCCCCAGGCCCCTGTCTCCGGATGAACGTGACACAGCAAACGCATAGCTCTCGGCAGAAGGGGTTTATTCCACTCACATTCTGCTGGGGGTTTCGGGATCGGGAGAAGTGATCGAGGAGGCCTGGAAGAGGTGCGCCGCCACTGTATGCTGCATGCCGATCGTCCCTGCGGTGCTAGTCCACACCGCATCCCGTGGACGTCGCCGTCGAGGGTCAAATCTGGGGTCTAAGTCCGGACCATGTCACCGGGCCGTCGCCCGAGCCGGCGGCGCGGTCGCCACCAGCGCGCACGTCCGTCGTGGCCCGTTTCCCGCGCAAGAGTCCCCTCTGCCAATCTCCCGTCGTCCTTCGTCCCAACTTCCCCCGTTCCCGCCGTCGCCGCGCACCAGACCGGCCGGAGCCTCTTCTTTCCCATCTTGGGCGGTCTCTCGCTGGAGCTCCCCGTCTGGCTCTGCCGCGGCACGAGCAGGGCCTCGGGCGCCGACGCTGTCCGGGAAGGGCGTCCTATGATGTCCACCGCCGACACCGCCAATGTCTTCAAGATGGGTCCCGTGCGAGGAGGCGCTCGGGAACCAAACCTCAAAGGCGCCGTCCTTGCCACGGAAGGGACCGAAAACGAGTCTCCAGGCGCCGGCGTCCGGTTGTCGGCCAGAAGGGGGCTGACGGGACCCCACACCTGTCAATACCGCCCGATCAGGCCGAGTTCCACTCACTCCGAGAAAGTCACACAAGAAAGCGCTACCATTGGGAAAAGGTTTAATCTGTACTGAAGTTCAGAGTCCGATGAAGAGGAGGGCCAAGGCTGTGTAGTGGTCCGGGTCTTCTTCTGGAGGCCTTGCTCAGCACCGGCTCGTTCGTCTGTCTGCAGCTCCGAACTCCGCGTGTCCTCGCCCGCCACGAGCCGATCGCCTTTTTCCCTTTTTCTTCTTTCTCTTTCTTCCACAGGGCTGAGGTCATCTTCAATGGTGAAGCGAACCCGTACAACGCGCGTAGCACTTCCACTAATTTGCCTCACCGTCGGCATTTTTCAAACTGGTGTAGTGTCGCGCTCTCCCGTGCGCGACGAGAGCAACGAGAATGGCACGCAGGGGACTGCTACGTATACGCTCACAAAAATCGATAGCGAGCGTATGTACGCATAGCTCGCTGCAGCGCGTGCGTATGGCTCACGCGCAGTGTGGAGGACGCAGCGTTAACGCTAACGTAAGGGGCTTGCGTTCACCCCTATACGTAATTCTAAAACTGTATAATAAAAAGGAGATAATTATGCATGGTCAAACTGATAAGTGTAACGTTCAAAAGTTCGAAGAGCTGCCTGCTCGTCAGACTTTGGTGTAAAATTTACATTTGGTGAACGCAAAGCAAGATATATAAAACGCCTGAAACTCGGCGGTTCAAAATTACGCTTTTCCGCAAGCGCTATGGATCACTAAATTACATGTAACCCCTTCTCTGCGAATGAGGAGTTGGTGGTGAAGGGGAAAAAAGTGCGACACTCTGGCCTGCCGTTTAGTTTGGCAATCCCAGAAGTTCAACTTGGTTTTCGTAGGGTCGACGCTAATATACCATTCAAACATTCGGTTGCTTAGCAGTTCCTGAAGTTGCCATGCCATGACAACATGGGTCTCGGCAAACTCGAGCGTTTCGGGGAGTCAAGAACACTATATTGTATGTTAATTTGCAACGCCTTCCTCTACAATATCAGACTGCACAAAGGGTAGTATTCACATGTCATGACTGCTCTATGAGTCGTAAGGCGTACTACATCTTAACCCAGTGTTTTCCAAACTGTGGGTCACCACCCCAAGGCTGCCTAATATATTCAGAAAAAACTCGCTAAGGAACCCGAAAACTTAAGAAAATTAGAAAAAATAATCTGACTGAGTTTTATTGCGCTGGTACCGATGACAACAAAGTAAAGTTCGCAGTTCAACACCAAGCCAGAACTGAGGTTTGCGGTGTCCGAATTCCGACCACATTTTAGAAATTGTCTGTGACAAACATACTCACTTTAGTCATAAGGAAAGGTCATTTCTGCTGGTATCCGTTGAGTTTAGGGGCTGAAAGTCTTGGACTTGTTTCGCGGCCTCATGAAAGAAGTCCAGAGGCTCTATAATTTGGACCCTTGGTGAATAAGTTGACGAGGAATTCAGCAGCCGCGATTGGCCGGTGTCCCGCTTGACCTTGACGCTGACCAATCACGGCGGTCTTAATCCCTCGCCGACATTTTCGTTAAGTGTCCAGTTTAGGGCACCATTCCAAACCATAAACGGCTGCTTTCACCAGGGCAATAAAGGATAACGCATTCCAAAGCGACACTCTGTCCCGGGCCACGTCGAATTCAACAACGCATGATCGAACCGCGAGTAAACATTTCACCAAATTATTATGCTGAAATGATAGAATTAGATATTATTCTCGCCAAGAAAGAGAGAGAGAGAGAGCAACTAAGCGGTATAGTTTTAAGATCACACCAATTCAGCTAATGTTCAAAAATGCTATTCTAGCCCGTTCAATGAAATGTCCGGACCACGTGGAAATTCACGCTCCTCAAACACAGCCACGCAGATGCACACACAAAAAGTACGCACCGGTAATAGCTTAAACATGTGCACACACATGTACACAAAATAAGAAACTTACGACCTTCGAGGTCGTTAACGCTCGAAAAGCACCAGCGTAAAGGAGGTAACCAAACACTAAGCACAAACGTTTCTACAGTGTTGAAACCGCACTATGGCGTGACCTCTAGGGCGGACGAGGTTTTTCCTGTGCTTGCAAGGTTTACCATCGCGACACGCGACCAGCATCACAACCAAGGTTAATGTTATGAAGTGTTTATTAGCGTCGCGTTTTTACAACCAAGAAAATTGAGGTCCACGAGCTGCTCATCGGCCAACTGTCCCAAGCTGCTTGCGCGTGATAACTTGTGCTCCCTCTCAGTGAAGTGGCTTCCTCCTGCGTTCAAGATGTGGACTTGTCTACATCTTCCTTTTTCATTCGTAAACAAAATTTATGTCGCGGTAGCGGGCTGGGTTTTCTTTCGTTCTCTGGCATCTGCGTAGCGCGATGCTGTTCCTTCTGCGTTGTATGCCCTCGTCGTCTTGAACAATATATGACCTTCGCTGCGGGGCTCTAGCGAGTTTGACAGCCGGTTTCCAGGTTCCTCGTTTTTGATCTTGAAGGTAGACGTCTTCTCCCATGTGTAATTCAGGTAGAGGTTTGGCGACTTTGTTGTTGTACCGTTGCTGAGTTCGTTGTTTGTCTCCCAGCCGCTGTTGTACCTTGCTTCGGTCTGCGCGCCCCTTGCAGTAAAGATGGATGTGTAGCGATTTCCGTCCTGGTATGTCTCTACATGAGACTTTCAACGGGTGATCCTAGAACTCCATCTCTGGGAGTGTTTAGCCATCCGAGTAGGCCATCGTTGCAGTCTGGTCTTCCGCAGCTGCATTGGTCATGAGTTTTTCGACTCCTGCCCCGCTCTCTTTGCCATCCCGTTTGACTGAGGACAGTACGGGCTGGAAGCCACGTGGGAAGTTCCTCGGTGCTGAAAGAACTCTTTGAAATCAGCGCTGTTGAATGGTGGTCCATTGTCAGTAACCACTGACAGGTAGACCATGGACAGCAAACGTTGCTAGACAGCATTTGATTATCGTGCTGGTAGTAGACCTTTGAAGCTGGTGCACTTCATAAAAAAAAATACGTAGTCCACGAATACAATATAGTTGGGTCCTGAGTGCTGCAACAAGTCCACTCCACCAATTTTCTAGGGTGCGGTTGGCACTGGACGGAGCAGAGAAGTGGCCCCCTTTGTTGCCTCGGCTTGTGCTCCTTACACGCACTGCAATTTTCTACCACATTCTTGATGTCATTCTGCATTGCAGGCCAGTAGAGAGCTTCTTTAGCACGATGGAGTGTCTTCTCCGCTCCGCTGTGAGCCTTGTGTAGCTTTGCCAAGATCGTGCTCTCCATTTCTTCTGGATGACGAGTCTATTCGACCTGAAGAGTAAGCCCTCCCCCTCGTGTATTTCATCCCTGTACGGCCAATATGGCTTGAACGCGCCTGGAATGTCTTTTTTGTTGCTCGGTCACTGCCTCTTTGCATACTGCAGCATGGTACTCAGATCTTTGCCCCTGCTTATTGCTTGACGACGTTCTTGCAGTGTTTCATCTCTGATAGGGAGACACGCCAAGATATTCACCTTGAAAACTTCTGGCTCTTCCTCCTTCGAAGGGTTTCTTGACAGTGTGTCTGCAGTGTACAGCTCTTTACCAGGAAAGTACTTCACCAGCAGGTCATACTTTTGCAGGGTAAGTCTCATTCTTTGTAATCTGAGCGGACTTTGATTCAGAAGTTTTCTGAAGATCGCCTCGAGTGGCTTGTGGTCCGACTCCACGGTAACGGTTTGCCCGAAAATGTAGTCGTGAAATCGGCTGCATCCATGGACAACCGCCAACAGCTCCTCTCGACTTGGGCATAATTCTTTTTGCCGTCATTAACGACCTTGATGAATAGGCTACTAGCTGTCCCTCCTAAAGCAACAGTGGACCCGTTCCGCTGGGAGAGTTACCGGTTCGTTCTCGTCGTAGAACCGCTGAGTCGGTGCGACAGTCAACGCTGTTCGAAGTGCTGTCAAGCTTTTATATTGCTCATCTGTCCAGGACCAGGCCGCCTCTTTCTTTAAGAATTGCCTTAACGGTGCACTTTTGTCGGACATGTGTGCGATGAACTTGCCAAGGTAGTTAACGAGTCCTAGGAAGGTCCCCAGTGCTCCCACATTTGGTGGTCTTGGGAGATCAAAGATGTCTTGTACACTCGTTGGGTCAATCAAGAGTCCCTCAGGTGACAAGATATATCCCAAGTATTTGGCCTTTGAGAAAACCTGCATTTCTTTTTGTTCAGTCTGAGGTTTACCTCACAACACCTCTGCAGCACGGTTCGCTGTCGACGGTCATATTTCTCTTCCGTTGTTCTCCAAATAAGAATATCGTCGACCATGATTTCAACTCAGTCGAGACCTTCAAACACCACATGCATAGTCTTCTGGAATACTTTGGGAGCTGAGGGTATGCCGAAAGGCATTGGGAGAATTCTGTATCTCCCTAACGGTCTTGCAAATGTACAGAGGTGCGAACTCTGTGTGTCTAGCTTGATCTGCCAAAACCTCGTGGCTGCGTCGAGTGTCCAGAACAACTTGGCTCCTTCCAGTCGTGCTGCAATGTCCTCCAGTGTAGGTTTGCAGTAGTTTTCTCGCATGAGAACGTTGTTGAGCTTTTGAGGATCGATGCACAGTTGGAGTTTGTCCTTCTTTTTCACAACCACGATTGGGTGAACCCACTCTGCTGGTTCTGTCACTTGTGCATCACCTTCTGTTGCACGAGGACATCTATGTGACTTTTCAGCTGGTCTCGGATGGCTACCGGGACTGCACGTGGCTGTTGCGTAACACCCTGCGCATCCGGCTTGAGCTTCATGTGATACTTGACACCTTTGATTTCATCAACTCCATGGAAGAAGTCCTCGTGTTCTTTCACTGCCTGATCGCAGTGCTTTTCCGGTGACGCCACTCGCTCGATCAGGTTTAGCCGTCCTGCAATGGTACCGCTTACCGTTGTGGGTACTTCCCGTTTCACGATGTACAACTGCACGTCGGTACTCTGGTTGCCATG
The DNA here is from genome assembly GCF_016920785.2 of Ixodes scapularis. Classification (NCBI taxonomy): domain Eukaryota; kingdom Metazoa; phylum Arthropoda; class Arachnida; order Ixodida; family Ixodidae; genus Ixodes; species Ixodes scapularis. The sequence goes on from NW_024609835.1 coordinate 111,496,485, forward strand.
GGCGACTGGCAGCATAATGCGGCCTTCCACTTTGCTGACATAGCCAAAGAACAAACCTATTTTCTTAGTGTGTGTTTGCGGTTTCCGTCTCGTGATTCGTCGCAGTTGCGTTGGAGACATAACACAACAGTTTGCTCCTGTGTCCACCCTGCAGTCAACTGCCTTCCCTGCGGCTGTGACTTCAGCACCCCAGAGCTGTTCATCCTCAACACTGTTGGATAGACCGCAAACCAACTTCTCTTCTTCGGAGCTGGAACTTGGAGATTTGTATTGTTCAACATGGCGAACATCCTACCTTATCCTTCCGTGGCGGTGCTCTTTTTCTCAGTGGGTCGTTCTTCGCGCAACACGCTCGAACGAACTATCCCTTCCGATCCCAGTTTTTACACTTCGTACCTTTGGCAGGGCATGTTCCGCTTGTGTGAGTAGAGTATCCACACTGAGGGCATGTCTCAGACTTGAGTCCATGTACAACGGCAGGCGACTGGCCAGCTTGGATATCTTTGAGCTGCAGGGCTCCACGCTCCTCCGCACGGCACTTTTGAATCACTTGTTCCAAAGTCGGGTCGTCGTTAATGAGGCTTTGTTGCAGTCGCTTGTTGGTCATTCCAAGAATGATTCGATTTAGCAACATGCAGTCGTGTAGCTCGCCAAAATCACACTACTTCGCCAGCGTGCGCAGCTCGGTAAGCCAGTCATTGAATCGTTCTCCGTAATGCTGGTTTCGGGTGCCGAATACAAAGTCCCTATACCTCACGTTGACAGCAGGGGTGCAATGCTTTTAAGAAATCTCAGCTATCTTCTCAACGCGCAGTTAGTCACCCGGGCTTTCAAACGTGAACGCTTTGTAGATGCGCCTTGCGTCTTCCCTACGACGACCAGGAACGTCGCGGCCTGTACCTCGGCATCTTGCTGCTGCAATGCAGTGGCGGTTGAGAACAACTTAAATTCGTCCCACCGTGTTCTCTAGGATATCTCCAGGTCTCCGGACATGTCGAGTGGCTTTGGCGGAGGCTGCTATCTTGAGAACCGCCCCCCCCCCCCCCCCCCCCCCCCCCAAGCATGGGAAGTCGCACGTTCGGACTCCCGCCCGACTGCTGCGTAGCGGTGCCACTTTCTTCCCCCATTTTTTAGGCTGCCGGTCTCTCTTGCCTTCACTGTTGCGTCGTGCGACTTCATATCGGTCTTAACTTCACTTGCGAGCGTTTTCGTATTCCGTTCTTGACACCATGTTATGAACTGTTTATTAACATCGCGTTTTTACAACCAAGAAAACTGAGGTCCACGAGCTTGCCTCGACATGGCCACGTTGCTCCCCGAGTGTACGCTGCTCATTGGCCAACTGTCCCAAGCTGCTTGCGGGTGATAACTCGTGCTTTCCCTCGGTGAGGTGGCTCCCTTCTGTGTTCAAGATGTGAACTTGTCTACCGTTAACATTTCGCATGGAAAATGCGTTCGCAGCGTGTAGACTCTGGCGACCATGCCACCATTCCCACGCCAACCTCCGGCGCCACTTTTGTTGAAGGATTGCACAACCGTACAAGCGCGACCGGCATGCAATGCACGAAGACATGAAGCGGACGCCCATGGAAGGAGGGTGCGGGCAACTGACTTCCGCAATGCCGCGCGGCCCGGGGCTATGGCGGGGGTTCTAATTTCAGACGTCTACAGATAGCGTAGCAGGTGCGGTAACCTTCGTTCACCTCGTGATTATTTCAGATGCCGCAATCCAGGAGCACTGACTCAAAGCGCTACACACGCCCTCGAAATCACCGTAACCCACACAAACTTTTCATCAAAGCATACCCCTCAAACTTTCCAATCCTGAAATGACGTGAACTTGTCTCAATCATTCTTATATCCCCAAGGAGTACATGAGTGTGTGGTGTGCGCAATAATCTAAAAATACCAAAAGCTCCTTATAACCAAACATAGCAAATCATAACGCACGCTTAATGCGGGCACGACACATTATGCGCTACCTCAGCATAATGACCAATACAGTTTTCATTATATATATATTTTTTTCCCGATCGCTTCTAGCCAATTGCCACATAAATTTCCGTGTCAAATTTGTGCATTACTGTTTATCCACTGAAATGAAAAATCTTGTGGCATCGCAAAATACCGCGGGAGGGTCTCGACGCGGTATTTTATATTTTTGATGACTCACAGAGGTTTGAGAAGTACTGGCTTATGACGGTCTAGGAAGAAAGACGTCCAGTTGGCTTCGAAATAAAGCATTTGGGTGCGGGCCTAGACATTCTGGGATTTATTACTAACATGATGAGTATTGTTCTGACTAAGTGCTTGCATATACTCTGTTGCTTGGTTCGCCATGGTAACCAAACTCATATTACGGCATGCCCTTTCATAGGGTATGCGTGGATTTGCGGACGGTCGGAGAAATTTCTGGGGGTAGAGAATTCCCGCATAAGACCTTCCATGCTTTATTTAAAGTTGAAGTCCCCCACAATCGACGAACTCAACGGCAACAACAGCTTTCCTGTAGTTGCTATTTCTTGGTGAAAGAAAGTCCCGAAGTCGATCGACCTTTCTTGAAACGCCAGCGCCACTAGTGAGCGCTCAGGGGTATTATGGGAACTGTGAGGGTGTCGCGTTCTTTAGACAAGTTAAGTTTAGCCTAGTCGAGCTTTTTTGTGCAAGGTGATGCACGCTAACTTTGGAAAAAAGGGAACGGCAGCTCATTCAGAAAGATGGCCCATCCAAAAAAGGGGCGTGGACAGCCGTGCTGTGTGCTGAGCTGCGACACAACACCCTGGAGGATCGTCTCCTGTCATGGAGACGATCCTCCAGGTTTCGGAAGGATGAGAAACGTAAGAGAAAATGGTTGCGACCCATCAATCGATCCCTTACACAGGGACCCAGCGTGAACGTAGGCATCTTGGTTTTCGCATGCGGTACGGCGGAGCAGACGACCGACCAGCGACCCTCACTGTTCCCATAATGCCTCATGCGCTCCGCTTGAGCGTGCGATACTATCCAGAAAGGTCTACTAGAAAAAGCCCTTTCCGTTCAAAGTGCAGTGCATTTGAAATATAGCAGATTTGTTCGATGTTACGTGAAATAAGCGTTATGAACTGAGAAGTTGCATTCTCAATAATGTCTGGTGCACACACATTCGATTGCTTCGAAATGTAATAATGAGTCCTTTTTTTTTTCTTTTGTGAACAATGCGATTGATAGAACTTTTAAAGCAAATAAATCGTGATTTCTTTCGAATCAAACGCGAAACAGATAGTAACGCCGGACAGCGTGAAATCCATAAAATGACAGTCACCGCTGTGGTCGAGAATGAACGTCGATATAGAGGAACTCCTGTCTACGATTAACAATAAATAATAAATTTGCGCGTGAATGAGATGCGATCGATTGTTCAGTCCTGCACAGCTGCCATGCGGTTACGTAAACCAGCGTCGGCGAACGTTTTTATTCGTTTCTTCTAGGGTGCCCATTCAAAACATTTCAAACATACACGAACGTATTTGTACCCGCTTTATCCTAGTCTGTCGTAGGTGCTCAAACATTTCTCAAAAACTCTTTCAAAAAAAAAAAGAAAGAAACATTAGAGAGTGTCTCAAAAACTTGCTTGCAGCAGAGACCGAGCATACGAAGTGCCAACCAAACGTGGTTAACGTGGAATTGGTATCCTTTCCTGTTTATACAGGGTGCTTGCTTTTAATTCTAGCATTTTGAATATTAAAGAAAACAAAGAAAAAAAAAAGATTCGTGACAGGTACACTGATCGTCACAATCGGTCGAATAGCTAAAACGTGTAAATTAACCTTTTAAAGGAGCTGTGCAACGATATTCAGTTGGAATGTTTTTCACTTTACACGAGCTTACTGGCACTAGTGGGACTCAAGGATACACGCACGCAACGCCACTGGCCAAAAACTCCTTTGTTGCGGTGAAATTTCAAGGACAAAAGCAATTATTTTCGTTCAAACTCTCCTTTGCAAAATTTGATGACGTAACATGGGGATCGCAGAACACCCAAGTGACGATATTTGAATGCCGTTCATAGGCTGGACCCGAGCCCTGCGGGGGCACTCAATTTGGGCTCGTGATAATTACTTGCTCCAGAAGCATTCGGGTAGTCGCCCGCGTCCAATAGCTGCAACGACGGCAATAGCCGAGCCCATAACAATGTCCGGAACTCAGCGCGTGTCCTGTGCTTTGCCAACCCCAGCGCGTGGCTATGATCAACATTGGCGGCATATAATCGGCTTCAGATTCCGTGGCCGCTTGTTCTAGCTGGCTGCGAGTTGAGGGGGTAAACGCTGCTCGTTTTTTTTTTTTTTCTGGGACTTTTATTACGTAGAGGGAAAAACGAACGCGTGTTTCATAGGTCATTAACGTCAGGGATCTGTTCAAAGCGGTATTTCCGCAAAGTACAAAAATTGTTGCATCGCCCCTTTAAATATTGAAAATAACCAAACATATTAGAAACCTGCTAAACGTTATCTAAAACAACTTAATCAGTAAATGTTAGAATTACCTAAAGCGCGTGACAAACACGGGGGTTTGCTAAAGAAAACGCAGATAATAATGTTATTATCCGCGTTTTCACACCACTAGCCTTGAGCCTGTTGCACCGGTGGTAACGTTAGCTACTCCCGTGATTATCACCTGCTTTAGGTAGTTTTTTTTTTTTAATTAACTGACTTCGTGGTCTTAGATGAGTCTCAATAAGCTTCTGAATGGAAGCATGTGATTATTTTTAATAACTAAAAGTTAATTAACACAGCTTAGCTAAAGCTTCAACATATTTCGATGATTAGCCCCTTGCATTATGCTCTTCTGGCCGTAAAGCTCACCTGCGCAAACCGCTTTAAAGCTCACCTGCGCAAACCGCTTTAACGTACCTTTTAAGGTTTTTTATCTTTTTTTTTCAATCGATCTGTTCGATATAAAATTCGACACCCTGTATTTAGATATCTGAGACTTACATGTTTTATTAAAAAATAACTTATTTCTAACATATTTTCTGTTGAGCTACTGTAGAGGCTCCCCTTTCTCGCAATATTGCACACTCAATTGATGCATGCCTGCTTGGCCAAACTTCTGCGCTGGTAAACGGTTCGATAACCCTGCAATATCGACTGTCCTTCGTTCCAGGTGGAGTACTGCCTTCGGTGCTCCAGGAAGTGAAGGTTCCTATCGTGAGCAACGAGAAGTGCAAAAACATGTTCCTCGCTGCTGGAAGGCACGAGTACATCCCGAACATCTTCATGTGCGCCGGCTTTGAAGAAGGAGGCAGAGACTCCTGCCAGGTGAGACCTGCCTGGAATCCGGTCCTGAAACAACCGACGTCTAAATAAATGTCCGATACAACTGTGTCGTACGCGAAAATAAGGAACCCCACAAAAAGAGGAAATGAAGGGACCACGACGAAAATAGTCCCTGGAAAAGGGGAACAAGAGGGACGAAGGACAAACACAATTCTCCAAAAACAGCTAGGTGGCTGGTGCGCGACCAAAAATATCCGTTTGGTCCTGCTATCGCACCACGGACCTCTCCATTTCCAGTGGAGCGCTCTACCAACTGAGCTAACCAGGAGTTAGACGTCAGTAGAGCAAGCGGGTTTTATCAGCTGCCACGAGTCTTACACCAAAAAAGCTTCTGAAGTCGTAAGCTGGCTTACAGCTCCTATAAATGTTTTCGCTGTCGAATCGAGGCGAAATTTTCTAATTGTTTACCGGAACAGGCTGACTTGGTATTCCCCGAGAGACGGACAAGGCGCAGAGCACGAGTACCCTAAGCATGGGTTCAAAAAAGTGCAGAAGAGACATATGTCAAACGTGTCTGCCCTTACGACATTTGCAGCGCCTAAGGAATGGGGAAGAAGATAATGTGGTCCTCAACTAAAAACAAATTTTAGTATTTGCCTAAAAATAATTTTCTAAATCTATTCGACCGTAGAGGGCTCCTAATTTACGCTCAATCAAGTGGGGAAGAAAGTAACTTTTCTTGCTTTTTATATTGTCACTTTTTCTCAGCGAAGTAGCTAAGTAACGTAGCAGGTTGATCTATTCACTGTCGTAAATAAACGCATTTTTTCTATTTTTCCCGTCTCTCTTTAGTTCAAAATTACATCCTCATCGGCTTCGCAAGACAGGCAGAGTTGCCTCAGCAAATGCAGTTGTATACATATTGTACCTCTTCAGCATTTTGGTCATTAAAACTAAATGTGGAAGTTTCCCTCTAAAACAAGAAACTCCGTACACCGTTTTTAATGACCTCGAGAAGCACAGTCTAGTAATTCAAGCAGGATCTTTTGAAGAGCCAGGCACTAAATGCACGAACAGACGCACGGCCGGTGGCAGTAGAAACAGGTCTCTGCTTCGAATCATGTACTCCAGAAACGAAGGTATTAGAACGTCTGTATGAGTGGTTCTTTGTTTGCTTGTGTGAGATAAGAATGGATCTGTGCAGCCATTATAGAACCGGCTGAATGAGACAATGGTATGCGAAGACCAGGCGAAAATTTCTGCACCCAGTGCAATAGGACCTCGACACAGCACGTGCCTCGCCTTTTAAAACGATGCTATAGTAAGCCCAAGGATTTGCCGCTAGTTAGAAAACTAGAATATTATAATTGTGATTATGACCTATTTGTCTGTTTCCACTTGCTCGTTCGCGCACCCACTAGCTTTTTTGTTTTCTTCTTGCAAAAATGTAGGAGAGAATAGAACCGGGGTCTTCTCTTAATACTCCTGTCACATAACTACAAAAACAAACAGAATAAATCTTTTGAAGAAAAAAAAATTAAATTGGTCTTACTTACTGCATTTACATCAGATTAAATATATTTAAATTACTGTAGTTAGAAAGTAGTGATTCTTTACCACTATATATTTCTCGACATTCCATATTGATTTTTACCAATTTGGAATGCCGCACTGAAAACAATGCGGAAGAAAGAATTACTGTAAATGTAAATTACAGTTCAATTAACGACGTTTTATCGATGCAATCCCCGACATACTAGAACAAAAACAGCTTAATTTGCCGAGTTAAAAGGCTTTTTTTTTTTTTCGCTCTTTAATTCGTTTTTACAAAACATTACTTTTATCTTCGTGTTTTTTTTTTGCGTTCTGATTTTGTTGCAGCAGGAAGTTACGTAGCTGACGAACAAAGTGGGAAATACTAGGGTGCCTCAATACCCTTTTCTTTATGGTAATGTCCTCTGTAGAACCCGATTACAGTGTACTAGCGATAGGGGGTCGTGTTGGGACTGGCGCGGCGCCCGTGAAGCGCATCGAATAAAGCCCCTCTATCCTGGGAAAAGTGGCGCCATTCATTGCTACGGATCTGCTGGAAACACGTGCCGCCCGCCACTTCTGAGAAGAACATGGCGTCTGAAATCTAGCTCAGTGCTGCGCTGTGCTGCCATGATCTTCCCAAGGCATGCACGTTGCACCTGCCTCGTGCACTGATGCATCAACGATGCACCTTGGGCTACTTTTAAAAAATGAAGGGGCTTTAGGCTCGAATCGATCTTTACAGATGGCATCACCGGTGCACGTGAAAGGCGTGCGGTGCGCCCGTGCGCTGTGATAGGCGGGGAATATGAAATGTTTTTTGTCGACCTGGTACACTGTCTCTTTTTCTTTCTTTCTTTCTCATTTCTTTGATTTCTCTGATTTCTTTTTTGTTAAATATATGAACGTAGTTCCAAAGGTTGTAGAGGGGCTCAAAAAGAAGTTTGCAGACTGAGCTCGTTTCTTCAAGGCGCTTTCCCGCCAGACCCAGATTTTTTTGCCCAGACTTCCCTTGCGGCTCTGTCCTTTGGAACGATGGAGATTGACGCTTTCCGCTCTCATTTCACACTTCATTCTGACAGACATTTTGACAGACGTATCAGACTCCAGATGCGAATAGATAGCTTCGAAGCTCAGTACCACGCCCAACAAAGACTGCATATGAACAAGCGACACATTCTGAGCGCGATTTCATCGCAGCTGCATCTTTTGGAATATACCGCATGTACTCAATAAACTCTGTCTTATGGCTCTAGAACTTACAACTTATTCTCTGACATACTTATAAGGATATCTAACTAAACTATGTGAAGACGACTGACTTCGAACATCTTAGTGTCGGTTGCGGGTCTTCCTTGCCGGTCAGAAAGGATAAATACACGTCGTAACTGGGTTTGAGACCCGATGTGTCTGTCCTGTTTTTAACGTGAAACGCTATTCGGCTAGTTGTTCCAAATTTCCTGAAACCGGATTGAGGGAAGCCGAATTAGGTGAAGCACGATTGAACCAAAGCCGGATTAAGTTTCCCCGCTAGATTTAGCGGGAAATTGACGTCACGTGACCTCAACCCCAATTCAGTTTCTCCGCAATATTTAGCGGGAAAAATGATGTCACCGCTTCGTGCCACGTAGCCTATTCGCAACTTCAGTTTCCCCGCTAGATTTTGCGGGAAACCTGACGTCACATGACCCACACATAAATTAAGTTTACCCGCTAAATTTACCGCGTAAATTGACGTCACGTAGCCTGATATCAGCTGACCTATAAACCAGTGCAGTTTCTTCACCAAATTTAGCCAGACATTTTCATTACGTGACATCGATTGCATATTTGTGCCAGTCTTGGGAGGTACCGCGATACTGTAACTTTTATTTGATAACTTTGGACCGTAACTCAATAAAAAAAATTCAGTTACTGCAACGATAACTTCAATACTTTTTTGAAAAGTAACTAAAAGTATCTGCAAAGATACACACACTTTTTGCAAAAGAAACTTACTCTATTTTGTGAACACCACAGCGGGTTCGACCGTGCCCGGAGGTTGGGCCCCACATTAGACACGACCAAATAAAACAACACTGGAAACTTTTTCCTTTTTTTTTTTTCAGAGGAAAGTGGCAGAGCAGGCAGCGGGCGTTTTTCTGTTTTGTTTATCCTTTTTTCATCGCGTGTCAAAGCGCATTTAGGATTTGCTCAATTTCAAATTTTTTTGTGCGGAGCTCTCTCGCCCCGTCTTCACCTTTATGGCCTCATCGAACAGCCACGCCCCTCCAGCCAAACGACAGAGCCACCTCGCGGAAATACGTGACGCGTAAACACCCAACGGTTAACTGTTTCACGCCGAACGAGGGCCTATGTCGCCGGTTCCGCCGCAGTCGCGGGGACAGCTTTCTTCGCGAAAGCGAGCCGCCGTCACTAGACCGGACATGTACAAGTTACTAAAAAAAAAAATAGTTAAGTTAAATTACTGAATATTGGCCTCAAAATTAATTTGAGTGGAGTAGAAATTAGTAAAATGGAAAGTAATTGAGTAAATCACTAGCTACCGTAAAAAAAGTAGCGAATTACTTTTGAACTTACTTTTGTATTTTTTTAGCAACAAGAAAGTGCATTAATTTTTTGATCCGTTAGCGAAATTCTGCTAGACAAATATAAAGCGGCTTGTGTTTTCACGTAAATGCTTCAATAGGTGGTCCTGCTTTTGCGTGATCGTACTTTTTGCTTACCGGTCAATGAGTTACTGCTGCGAATGTATCACTTCTACTTTGAGGTTTAGCCCTGCCTGAGCTTGATTTTGCAGACAGTGTTTGAAGCTCGTTTGCGGTGTTGCGTTCAGTACATCTAAAAAGTACTTGAAATAAAGTACAAAGTCAAATAGAGGTTACGTACTTCAAGTATAGTAAGCACACCGGGTGCAAAGTAAGTAAAGCACTTCAAGTACAACGAACTTTTAAAGTAAAGTACCAATACTTTTTGACACAATCTTTTATGATGCCCTTTTATATCCTATTTTTTAAGCTTTATCTTAACTGGTACGCATCGCTCCAGGTGTAATCGAAGAAGCGTCAGTTATTTTCTGAAATGGCGGCAAATATTGGATGAAGTGGAGTCTCACCAGAGTAGTTGTTTTATTCTCGCTGACGATATGACAATACACTTATGAGGCACTTAATTTGTGTCGGTCTTATAGCCCCCAATACTTCACTCAGAGAAATGATCAGATGACGTCTCGAAAGACGGTAGCGCGTTTTCACATGACGATACGCCATTTTTTGTTTCCAAATTTGGGGAATGTACTTTGAAATCGGGAATTTAACTTTCTTCGGAAATTACCAGAAAAATACCTTACTAATGTACAAGTATATGCTCAGAGAATGTACTTTAAGTAAACTTTTTTTCTTTTTCTTTTTCTTCTAGAAAAAAGTTTTCTAATCCTACTTGAAATAGAACTTTAAGCACCATTTTCTTCAAGTACTTCCCAATTCAGCTTGTATTTACTTTTCTTTTTTGCAACACCGTTGGTGAAATTTTTAGTTTCTCGAACGATCTTCGAATCTTGGAAGACCTGCATATGCAAAGTTTTGGGAAGAAAGGCAACGCAAAGAGGTCACTTTTGCGTTGCCCCTTAGCACGCGATCCTTCAAGTACAGCACAAACCACGGGAGAACCAGGTGGGCTTCAGAGGGGGTGCTGCATTTTGTTGAATCCTTTGAGTAAGGCTGCAGTGTGTACACCTTCTGTAGAGGGCGAAAGTTTCTACGTTGGGGAGAAGCGGGGACAAACCCTTTCTTATACGTCAAGTCTCCTTGAGCTTCGGGACACAAAGAAATGCCGGTTTTCGGCGCTAATCCCGCATTTACTGGGCCTCACTTGCAACGCGTCTCTCCGCTCCCCGCGCCTCGTAGCAGAACTGTTGAAGTGGGGTGCTCGTAAAAATTTTAGAGGGTTTCGGACCTTCCAAATCGTCTCCCCCCCCCCCCCCCCCTTTCCTTTGCCACATGCGTCCCCCTCTTGAAAATATCAGCTGATCTTCCAACATGTTATCTATTTTTGTGCAGGAATGTTTGTTGACCAACAAACCTACCACTAAAATTTAAAAATAATTCGTAATTTGAGTAGAAGTTACTCAGAAAAAGTAATTAAAGTAAACTACTAATTATCGAAGTCAAAATGTCATTGAAAGTTACAAAACTAGTCAGAAAAGTAGTTATACCACAGTAACTTGAGTAGAGTAGTTGAACTACGTACAAGTTTGCAGTAGACACTGTATGACCGGGGCCACAGACGATGCTTCTACTGGTCGACTTGTCCTTTCGCGGGGGATGTGAGCCCATGATCCACGGTCGAGTCTTTTGTTCTGCGTTGCATAGAAGAAAATAAAAAGAAAAGCGTAACGCATTTGGACACGACTTTGTGTTGTTTTTGTTCGCTTTTTTCTTTGCCTTTTTTATACTGATGTTATTTTCCACTTTGTTCAGTTGCAGATGGTTTAGCCTTCTGCTCCTCTCCCTAATATTGGAATGGATTCGTCTGTTCATCGGTATCTCCCTTTCCTGTCAGCTGAGAAAGGGGAATAAGAGAGCTCTTAAGAGAAAGAGGAAGGGATACTGAATATTGCAAGAAACGAGGAAAATATTTGGATCGTAATTAACCGTTATCGCTCAAACGAGAGGGTGTCATTAGTGACGAACGACAGGTGTTACCGTGGCCCGGCTATGAACTGCACTTTGATGTTTTTCGAATCTAGTGGCGAATAACTTCAGTTCTCGCTCAAACACTGCAAAAAAGTACACGCATCCGGGAGGTCTTCTTCCTCCAACCTGCACATGCTCCTCAGGCTGAGGTTAGACTTTCATTTCTGGACAGTACCCCTAGGAATGGAGACGGAACGGTGAGAGGCTGAAACCTCGACAGGACTCTCAGCCTCAACGACTTTACCACCATTAGGAAAGCTTTTTACGCCTGAATACTGCACTGTCGTGTAGCTGATCCGTTGAGCGCCTATTTACCAAGGAAAAGGATGTGCATCAAAAGGGGAAAGTTAAGTGATAATAACTTTATAAAGGATTTGCGGCTGCGTTACTTGAACCAAATAAATTACTATTTAGTCCATCGTCTATTGAACCAGCAAACGCTTTCATTGAACGAAGTCGTGCGAAGGTAATAATATATATATCTCGAAAAGTCGAATTAAAGTTTTCTGAGAGTTTCAAATAGTAAATATAAATTGTAATCGTCGTGTGTGTTCATCAATGTTTTCAAAGCTAAGTAAAGAAAATTGTATTGAAGGTAACTAAGTTTCTATGATGAATTAACTGTAACTGTAACGAGTTACATTTATTTTTAAGTAACTGTAAATTAAATACATTTTCGAGGAACTATCTGTAACAGTAAATAATTACTTTTAAAAAGTAACTTACTCAAGACTGATTTGTTTAGCTATCGCAAAAAGCTGGCGATGCTTGAACGTTGACGTATCCACCAGAATTGAGTAATAATTCGCTATACATTTTTTTCCCCTTTGTGTCGAGTCAGCTATACGTATGTTAAACACTTTGCGTTTGCCTGTTTTCAGCAGAGTATTGGTAGAGCAAAGCAGATATTAAACGTCGTTTGCCCGTAATTGATAACAGGTAATTTGATTGGTTGATTATAATTGTGTATGCATTGATAGTACTTTGACATATTAATCAGCGTCTATACGCGATAAAACAGCAAATTACTAAAGCTTGGCCATTTAGCGTATTCGCACAGTCCCAATTCCTGCAGGGAAATTTATCTCCTGGGCCCACTCAGACCAATAATAAACTGTAAAAACGGACATCTTAATATCTGCCCTGTCATCATGTTTGCCGGCTGCTGTCTGCTCCTGAATCTAAAACAAATGTTTGTCGGTGTTGTTTTTGAATTAATCTCTAATAAACTATGTGAACTTGAGGTTTTATAACTCTAATACTATTGACGCTGGAAGAACTTCTAGAGTTCGCTAGCTTCTCGTGCCTTGTAGCCACAGCCTTAAAAGTATTACCTGGATATTTGAGTGGACAGGTACGTAGATTTTGGATTGAAGTGAAATATATATCTAGAATGCAGATAAGTTGATTGCGTCCGCATTTCTCTTGTAACAGTCATGGCAAGCGAGTGTTCCATTTGCATCATTTATCTTCTTCGGCTTGTTTGAAGATAACCGAAACCTTTAATCCGTCCACCATTTTGCTTCTAATTTCTAACGTCAATCAGGGGATTTTGTGTTTTTTTTTTATTTCGCTTCCGCCCATGTCAGATGGTAGCTACTTTGAACAATGAATCGCCCTGTATGAGCACATTTCCCGTCAGCGAAGCAGAGTGGTGGCACATAGTCTCGGATTCTCTTGCGGCTGCAGTCTGGTACCATCGCATGCGAAGTCTGTTAAACAAATCAGCTGTTTAAAGTATAATTGTCCAAACAGAAGAATACGGTTATACTGCGAGTGCACCGGCGAGTTTTACTGTGTTTCTGCTTTCAAGTGCTTTTCACTATAAGATACAAGACAAAGCAGTTGTTAACGTGACTTACAGCAGTGTAACACCTACAGAGTTAGTATAATTTGCTTATGGAGACTTCTTTATTTTTTCAAATGTACGTAGAAATATGGAGCCTTAATCTATATCGTGGTACGAAGCGGGACCAAAGGACAGGGACATTACCGACGGCTGCGATTGGCCAGCTCCGCACCACTGTCCAATCGCAGCGGGCCGCGATGTCCCAGTTTCTTGGGCCCGCCGTGTATATTAGGCCCCTGTATGCACATGCGAGACAAGCATGACCATTTTTTTTTAAGAGGCCCCTGACAAATGAACTCATATCTTTCGTCGCGGCGACAGTGCTTTTATAAGAATCCCACTCAATAAATACGTTTGGCCTACTCATAAATCATTTGGCATAATACTACAACTTCAGATACCGCTCACCAGGTCGTTCCTGCTCTCGCTCTAGCTCGGAGGCTACACATTAATTCTTGATAACCTTACCTGGTTACATATTACGGCGCCTAGTGAATTAGCTGACGCCTAGACTGTGTCTAAATAGGGGTAACGTGAACCTGCCGCGGTTACGCGATTAAATTACGACATGTCAAAGGTATACAGTCCTCAATTCCTAATACGCCACTTCTTTGATATTACCCCATAGATGAGACAGTCTGCGCAAACCCACCAACCCGAAATCAAATACAAAAAAAAAAAAAATGCTTTCGAAATTGAATTAAGGACGGCTTTTTTTACACTATAGAATAATTGAAGCTGGTCAGGAAGATTAGTTATCGCGATGCCATGTTGAAGTTTCAATTTAATCCGTTTTACCCTTGTAAGATTAAAGCAGTGTGAAAATACTAAGTCCTTGCGCTACGTGATGCGCCGTTCCGTTAAAGAGGATAAAGGTGGGTGGGAATGCCCTACCCGTGCTAGCTTTCTGTTGATAGTACAGTGTAAGAAAGGCAAAATGAACATTGAATGACTCAGTGAATCATTCGAACATATCACTATTCACATGATCACAGTTGTTTTCATTTTCAATTGCAGGGTGATTCCGGTGGGCCTCTGCAAATACAATCCAAGGACGGCCGTTGGTTTCTAGCCGGCATCATATCTTGGGGCATCGGCTGCGCCGAACCGAACCTTCCTGGAGTCTGCACAAGGATTTCTAGGTTCAAGGATTGGATCATCAAGAGCACAGCCTAACGACACAACGTACTCTAAACCGGTTTACCGCCCGTACAGTCTCAAATCTATCGTCTGCGAAGAGGATCTGCTGGAGTGAGTGTGCGCGAGGTGTAATTGCCGGTGCGAAGTATGTGAATTGAACCTTGGGACGTGAACTGGATAGAAAGATGGAGGACGTTTTCGCAGAATGATAGAACTCAGCGAGTGCACCTTTCGTGAACGATGAACTTTCTTTGAACTCTACTCGACGAGGACATCTTTCGGGTGACTTGAATCGTGAGTGACGTACGTGAGCTCTTATCGAGTGAGAAGTAAACATTTTCATGCCGCTGCGCGTTTTACGTCTGAAAGCCCTGAGCTTTTTTAATTCGCCGTCTGCGGAAGACGTGGCGTTTCCTCAGAAGCTTGGCGCAGGGCATGCTTCTCGATCGCTTCGATGGTCATTGACAAGGTGAGAACGTCAGGGAGGAGTTTCATTTGTCCTGCCTTCAGCACGAGCTTTCTACCATGGGTAACGCTTCGAGACCTCGCGAGTCTCGAATGTGCACGCGCAGTCAAAGTACGGCGGAAGGAATCGAGCCCGTGCTGGAGGTTGGGCGCTCCAAAGAGACGCCCTTTCGTTGCCATCCTGTCGGGGACTCTTAGCGCCGAGATGTTTCGCTGGCGCCTTCTTATGGTTTGCATCCTTGGCGTCAGAACCAGGATTTGTTTTGCCGTGACGTAACGAGTTGTTATCCCGGCTAGTTATCATCAGCTGCGACGACAAGTTCGATGGCGCGTTTAAAAAGCACAGTGGAGACAGGAGCCATCACATCCTGAAACTGACACCGTCGAAGTTGACAGTCTCTGACAATGCTCTCGTGCTCGTAGTTTGGCCAGGCGTGGATAGCCAGGAAAGCCGCCCACAACGACGCTTTTGCTGCGCTAGTCGTGAATTGGGCAGGAGATCGAACTATAGGGGGCGCTTTATCGAGCTTGTTGTGCCCACAGTTCGGTGTTTGCAAACACAAAATAACAAAGAAATTGAACCTGCTATAGCACGATCTGGGCCCGAGTTCGTCGCTTTGACCACTGCTTTGGTCGCATGGAGGACTGCCTTCGAATAGTCATCTTCAATTTTTCTGATCAAAAACAAACAAGGAAATTCAGTGTGTTATCCCAACAGCTGAAGCGTATCGCTAGAGGCGTGACTGTTTTATCTCTTCCCCAATACAGAGTAACTATTCGTCTCACCATTACAGTGACTAAGCGAAAAGGTTGCGATCGCCAGTTACATACGTTTGATCCCGTTTCAGCCAACGTTATTAGATTAGCGCAGTACCGGAACTGCTAATAGACGCTGCTTGCACGATCAATATAACCCCCCTCACTCACCACGACTCGCCACTCGTCGTTTGACTGGCCGGACGGCTGCAATGGTAACTGCAATGCCTTTTATGGAATACGTACGTTTCGAAGCACAGCCGTCTAGATGCCGTTTCATTGTACTCTATGGGACACACAGTTATAAAACAAAAATCTAAATGGCGCTTCGAAGGACGGGAGGCGGACTGAAGTGAGTGAGAGGGGTACAACCTTCCGCGAGAGTTCCACAACCGAGGTAATCTAGGAACGTTGGCTTAAGCTACATTGACGCACGTGTAGCGGGGCCGCCCTTTGAAGCTACCCGCTGGCACACCTAACTTTGCGGTTAGTTCATGTTAAAGTGATGTCCAGCGCTTGTGGTTCCGCACTGAGAAGCTTGTGCATCGGGGACATGCTCGAACTGTGCACCTTCATACAAACGCGCGGGGGATTGTGGTCTCGAATGTTGCTCCCGCCATACGAGCATGCCAGGGGCAGAGGCGCCTTCCGAAGTAAGTAGTTAGATTTCCCATCAATGTAGGCTAGTCAAAAAAGGTGCAAGCGCATCCGAACGCTTGGGTTGCACGAGCACCAGAGAAAAATATGCGCTCGTGTTTGGGGTCTTAGCGGTGAATCCATGTCACCTCTCTTATTGGACGGGAGAGCACGCCCAGTTTCAAGCTTGCCAATTGTTTCTTAATGCGTGTGCTGCGCATCCTTGCACTCGTGGGGCGTTAGGACGCTACGTATGTAATATAAGATCCGTAGCAACTGTATACGTATTTATGACGTGACACATTTCTGTCCACACGTAGTTATTGATTAAAAGGGAAACACCGCAAGCTCTTAATACACATCATCCAATCACAGGGGGGTTTGGGAGAAAGGGACGTAGGGGGGCGCTAGCCAGGGGAAAAGAAAGGGGGGGGGGGGTTAAATGAGAATAGAGGCTTTTGGCCCTGACGAGTGTATGAAGCTAACCGAGGGTTACATGCACACCAGCCATCTTTCTGCTGCAGATCTTATGCTGTAACAGGATGCAATCGGTGGCGACTACGATACAATTTCGGTTTTGAATTTCACACTTAGAAGTATTACCTTCAGATAACCAAATTCTGCATTTAATGCACTTACAAGCACAAGAACACAAACAGCAGAAACATAAAGGAAATGCGAGTATATAAATTATGCCGCCTTTCACTCAGTGAGTCTGGATGTACAAGGTGAAAAATTTTTATGTCACACGTACTCAGCCAATGAACATGTTTCAACGTGTGTATTGGTAATTGTAGGCAGCGCCTTAGACCATAAACAAAATGTACCCCCCCCCCCCCAACACACACACACACAAAAAAAAAGAGAAAAAACAACTCTTTTTTCGTATTGCAAAAATTAAGTACGGATATCCGAACGCCTATTCTTTGCCCGAATGTAGCCTGGGTGTTCCAAACCAAATGCCAAAGTTTCAGAATTAATCGGTATTTTATTCAAAAGTTATACGTGACTTTCTGAAATTTTTAATGGGAAAATGACGGTCGACGGAGCTCTCGGATATTTGATGCTAAATGGCGCCATCTACCGAAAACGGGCAAAAGTGGGTCCCATTTTCCCATTGAAAGTTTCAGAAAATCACTTTTGAATGAGAAAACGAATAACGTTTAAACTTTGGCACCTGGTTTCGGCCCCCAGAGCTACCTTTGTGTAAAAAAATAGAGTTCGGCCATGTGTACTATATTTTCTCGGTAAAAAAACACGCAATCTTTTTTGTTTTGTTTTTTATAGACATGCTGGGCGACAATTGATATATACATCATCGGTTGGGAGAAATCAACATGGTTACTATTTTTATTATATAGGCAGACGGATAACGCAACAGCTGCACCACCCAGAAAACTAATGTTTCAGGAGAGCCCAAATATAGAAGAATGCTACGTTCTGAAATGACCATCTAACAAACATAGCACATTTTAACATTGATTGAGTTAAAGAAATTTCACCAGCCTAGAAATGTAATAAGGAAGTTCCGACGTCACGCGAACATACTCGGTGTCTGAGAAAAAAATATGTACGGTGTTTTAAACACCCAAAAAATAAACTACACATCGCTGAATGCTCAGCTCTCCACACACATATCTAGCGCTAATGGTCTGGATCAGATGCAAAATTTCTGAACAGGCGCTTATATGTTTCAAAGGTTATAAGCGATTATCAGAAGTTTTCATTAAAAAAATGGCGGCCGAATCGAAGCTTACGAATGCATAAATATGAATTACATGGGCCACATGAAAGGAGACCTAATTTCTTATTAAAAATTTCTGACAATGACTTTTAATTTTTTTTATAAGACAAAAACATGCACTGAGATTTTGACATCAAATCGGAACTGCTAAAGCGCCTCCTTTGGGCAGAGACCGAACGTTCTGAAAAGCCCACTTTATATGAGTAATAAAGAAAAATGTAGACATTTATGGGTAACGGTAAGTCTGCCATCATTTTCGTACCTTCTCTCTTGGGTAAATTTGAACTTCACGGACGATAGCTTTTTTTCTCTCGGTTTCAATCAGCGTACGTTCACAACGCAGATTAGCGTTGTTTCTCTTGTTAACTTCTCACAGTGATTTTTTTTTTTTTGCTTTAAAATGCGCAAGAGTAAAATGTCCTTCAAACAAACTACCTGAATACCAAAAAAAAATTCTTGGGACGTAGGTATGCACGGACTGCACGCGTTCGCCATCTACATGAAAGATTATTCAAACTATATGACGGATGTGAAAAGATGAAAAACGCAAATACAAAATACTCTTTGTTTAGTTTTATTTTTTATTTTGCTTTAGGACGGTTACTGCTACAGACGTCAGCATGTGCAACTATAACTACACTCGCGCAAGCTACTTGGTGATTGGGTAATTTTGCAAAGGGGTATGTATAGAGCTGCTTACACAAGTATGTGATTTTAAATAAAATTAGGAAGGTTAACAGGCTCCAAAGGGCTACCGTCATAGAAGTGCGCTACATAATACACTTATCTCTGTCACTCTTTTGTTTTAAGGCAAGCCAGTATGTTAAGAACACGTCCTCCAATATCTGGAATGGAATCTGGAATTTGAAATGTTAATTTTTAAAGTGTGTGTACTCTTTTAAATTTGTGTTTCCATTTCTTCGCTACATTTGCAGCACATACTGAGATTTGGACCAGTTTATAAAAAATAAAAAATAAAACTTTGTGACGAGGTTGATAGGGCTGAACGAGATATTACTCGTTGCCATATTAAAATGAACTATTGTCGTAACTTTAAAGTTTACTTTTCTATCTACGCACATGTCATGGGCTATAGTCATGAGGGACAACAATACATTAAGATCTACTTAAGTACTATAAGCTCCGCTAATAATCAGTGCGGCTCTAATCAGACCAAATAAGTGAAGGTAATTAGTAGACCGACGTCGGCTGGCATGGCACATCATAGGACTTAGCCATTTCACCGGGCACGCAAGAGTAAAAGTAATTGCTCAAACAAAACAATGTATCTGCGAATTCAGATTTTTTTAGCCATTTTAATATTCGGTGTGACTCAGTTTCCACTACAACTGCAGGTCGCAGCACACCTACCAGTTGTGTGAATAACACGGAGTACGTAAACATCTCTTTGACGTTTCCTTCTCCGACATCTTGACGTGCCCATACTTCAAAACTAAATCTATTGGCGGTGGGCTCATCTACCGGGTGCCCCAAAAGTTACACACAGGAAGACTGTTCTTTCTTGTAGGAAAAGGGGATGTCGCTGGTTTTGAATGCGGAGAAAGATTTCTCGGCGTACTTTCAGCAGACGTCAAAGCCACTGATGAAGAAATGACGGGTATCAACTGTCGACCACACTGTCACATTAGGGGAGAACGGAAGATATCGCGCTAATCGTGCAAAGGTGGTCCTAGTACCTACCTCACCGATAGATCCCATTCCCTTCGAATCAAAGAGGAACCGCTAACGCCCTCGCGCTCGTCACACTTCAAACTTGACACAAATGTTATCAATGAAGCCCATCGAATATCGCTAAATAACGGCATAATTTATTCGTAACCTTCACAGCGGAAGGAAAAGCCACAACAACCGATTTTCTTAGCAGCGGTAAATTATATATGACGACACTGCGCTATTTGGTTGGTATTTGCCCACCTCTAATTTATGTGCGTGTTTTACCGCCAACTGATCCAACCAAGCGTAAAGAATGCGTCGTGATATCGTGTTTTTAGTTTGTGTGTTTTGTGTAGCCACTAGCTTTTTACACTGTCCGGCCTTGACGTCTCTGACTTTTCTGACGTCAAGTCGCTGCGGTGGTGTTTCATTTGAATCTGGTCTCTGCGTGCGCGCAGTTCCAACACGAGCAAACACCGACTTGTTTGTCGACAGTCAGTCGGTTTATGGACAGCCAAGCCGTAGCGCTGGAATTTCGGCTTCTCGGAGGCCAGCGCCGGGCAGAGATTGAACTCCAGTACTGCGTGATTGCTCGACTCGCGTTCCCCGTGATTGGACACGAGAACCAGCCGAACACTGACGCAGCACTCGTGTGCAATCTGTTTCCAGTACTGGCCCCCGAAAAGAAGGCAAGACGGAAAGCGCTACATGTACGATTTTTCGATCTGCGAGGTGTTGCGCAATTCCTCATCTATAGTCCATGATACATCAGTGGCTGTACACGCACTGGGGTGCTATCCCCTTATAGGTGATCACTGTATTCCACAAATTCTAAGTCGAATTGCTTTTTTAATCACAGCGTGCACAGCTTATTTTGCCGTCCTTCAAAATATATGAAAACGTTGATTTTGCCCCCAAAATTAAAAAAAAAAAAACACGAACATATAAGTTTTTTTTTAATAGTTGGAATTAAGAACACACGTGTAATGAGGGTACACATCTATTTAGTATAAACTGTTAGCTTGCACTAGGTTCCATGTATGTTCAATTTATTTCAGCATATAGCAGGCGCTCCGCATTCACATCGACTTCACCGAGGCAAATTTTCGGCGGATCACACGGTAATATGTAAAATGTGCTTTTTCTTTTCTTTTCGTCGTTCTTTTTTATACAAAGAACGTGCATTAAAATTACGCCGGTGAGTTGCTTAATTTAATTTTGTTCCACTTACTCTAATATTGTTACACTTAGGTTTTTGGCACTGTCTTGTGGCTTTCTAGCCACTCTGTTTCACTGTTACAGAGAAACGTAAAAAAAGAAGCATTCCTTTTTTTTTTACTTTACGATTTGATTAAGGACTTGGAAGTCCTGCCTTCAAGCCAACTGGAACAGTGTTTCTTATACCAGTAGGTAGAACTCACTCCTCTTCCTCGTAAAAAGTAATCGTTCATAAGTAAAACCTGGCTCCATTTAAAGCATCATAAAAAGGGCAGAACAGTGTTCTACAGATTTTTAAAGTATCCGTACCGCCATCCCACCTAAAATAGGCGGAACATATTTACAAAAATGGTCCGCCTAAGTAATGATGTTCGTTACTCGAGATTGCGCCGGGACCCGACGACGGAGGCAGCTGATGGTCGCTGACGGAAGTGTAAACCAGACAGGGCTCTGCGGATAAGGAAAAAGAAAAGACGCGTCTATTTACAAGCAGGGGTATTTTCTCAATCCTGCAGAAGGTCACACCGCGTGCCCACTCTCTCGTCTTCTTCCTTTCTAAAATGTCCCCTGTACCAGCCGGCACGAGCGCCGCCAGTGCGCCCACACACAGGGGCACATGTGCAAACGCAAACACGCACTGAAAAGAAAATAAAACTCAGTCCCGTTCCTCCGTCCATTCACGGCGATGGCGGGGCCGATTCTCACACCTCCCAACTAAGTATATTTTTAGATCCGAAATGTCAAAATTAATATATAATATCTAAACTCAAACGCGTACGCATACCAGTCCCACCTTGCACAGAGTTTGTGATTCAAGCCGTAAGAATCCAAACTATAATATAATTAATTTACACCAATACACAAACCACATGCTAGTGAAGTGATTCTTACTGTGCCCGCCAAGGCTCCAAAGGAATGACAAAGCGCGTGCCGAGACTAGCGCAGCATCTGGCCTCCTATACTTCGTTTCAGCTTCGGTCCAGACGCATCCGATGCTACAAGCGCGAGCATGTGGCCCAGAACAGTGCTTGCACTGCACGAGCGCGCGTGCTTGGCAGGGATGTTGAAAGCCCGGAGCTCGCGCTTGTAGCTTTGGCTGCGTCTGGACCGAAGCTGAAACGAAGTATAGCCTCGGTCTCTTTGCCGACAGGTTATTCAAACCATCCAGATTTCGACGGGGCTTGAAGCGGACGGTGTATGGCTGGTTCTGGAACATCGCCGCGCAAGAGCGACGGCAGTTTATACTCTGTCCTGATTTACGAATCAGGAATGGTCCTCGTAGGCGGTCACCGTTGTCGACGTTTTCTGCACTCCCAGCCCTCTCACACGTGGCCGGCTGGCAGGGGATCGAGTCTTTATCGGCGTCCCTAGCTATATTCTGGGACAACTTCATCTCGAAGACGACGTCTACGTCGCTGTCCCCGCTTTCCCTGAAATCTTCACCGGTCCGCTGTGACGTCAGCCGCCCTAACAAGATGTCCGATATCTTGTCGACACCCAAGTCCTTCCCGTGGTTGTCATCAGCTTCCAGAACGTCTGCCACAAAAGTAAGATACTCGGTTCTTTGTCGTCGTCCACGTTCTCCCCGCCGTCGTCCTCGGCTCGCCAAACGCCTGCCGCCCAGGCGATAAGTTCAGCCCGTCGTCGTCCACGTCGTCGCCGTCGTCGTCCTCGGCTTGCCGGAACGTCCGCCTCCCAGGAGATACCCTCGTTTCTTCCTCGTAACCGACGCCCATGTTCTCAATGTGGACGTCATTGGCTTGCCGGAACTTGTGCAACCCAGGTAAGATGTCGGGACCGGCCCCGACGTTGTCGCAGTTCACACATTGGTCGTCCTCAGATCGCCGGGACGCCGGCCGCCCAGGCAAAGTGTACGGCCTTTCGTCTTTGACGTTAACCTGCTCGTCGTGGTCATCCTCGGCTCGCTGGGACGTTTTCCAGGCACGGGAGACATTCAGCTCATTTCTGTCGTCAACGTCCCCCAGCACAGACACGCAGCTTCGATTGTTCTTCGACGACCGCTTCGTGTCGTCGGCCTGTAACAGAATCTGAGGCGCCTCGCGGACCGATAGATCCGACCTCTTCTGACCTAGGTGGTCCACGTTGTTGTCGTCGGTTTTGTCTACATCGGTCGTCACCGTGTCAGGCTCACGGCTGGAGTCTTCCTCCACAGTGACATTCTCGGCGTCTACTCTTTTCTTGTGAAACATAAGTTCTTCGTCTGGTGTCTTCGTCCGGGGACATTCGCCGGAAAGGTGCCCCAACTATTTGCATTAAAAACACTTCACCCGATAATTTTCAGGTATACTATGCCCTGCCTTGAATACTCGTGTTTTTCCTTGAAAGAAGTGGTGGTTTCAATAAAGGGCCTCCAGACCTCAGCTCGCGATAGTCCGAGCTCTAACCCGTTCTTTGAACGCACCATACCCACTTCTCTCACCCACGTTCGGCCTATTCCCTAGTGCACGCATGCTCTCCGTGAAATAAGGTCGCACCAGGAATCCCCTGAGCTGCTCAGGGACTTCACATGTCTCGAAGACGTTTTCTACGCCATCAAACCAGCTCGGCACTAATATTTCGGACGACGGCATGGAAGTCAGTACTCCTTTAATCAATCTTGAAAAGCTTAAATCTTCATCTCGGAGGTTGAACTCCATGCCAGGCTCCACTGGCTCGCGTTCGGTTCTCTGAGCGTAGATGTTCTAGCTCTAGCTCGAGACGTATTAGCCGTTTTTTCTCCCTTACTAGTTCTATCTCCTTTTTGATTAAGCTGTCTGATCGGAATCCTCCGTTCTCATCCCCTTGTGCCTGCGAGTTTGCCACTAATCCACTCGAAGGTGACGATTCACCTGGCCCGTCAACATCCCTATTCCGGACCCTATTCTGCTCTGACGTTAGAATCGGCATCTGCCGCTCTGCGCTGTCTGTATCCATGGCGGGCACACGTCAAAGAATCACTTTACCGTAAGGTCAACGACTGCCGCTGGATCACAGACGCAGCCCGCTGCTCAGAATAGTCAGGCACGAAAATAATGTCCGAGCTGTAGACTCAGACGTTCCTCGCTGGAGTGGGACGGCCTCTGGTCTGAAGTAGCTCTATCACCATGAAATAGCTCGGTGGTCGAGTCTTCAAGGAGCTCGGTGGTCCAGTCTTCTCTTTAGAAGGCTCCGCCGGTGCCGCGTCAAATCGCTGTCCGTCGATTCCGTTGTAAACATCACGCCGTCGGGGTCCGCTGACGCAATCCTGTCGACTGCGCCAGTAATGATGTTCTTTACTCGAGATTGCGCCGGGACCCGACGACGGAGGCAGCTGATGGTCGCTGGCGGAAGTGTAAACCAGACAGGGCTCCGCCGATAAGGAAACAATTGCAGTGGCTTGGCTCGGCTCTTCCAGGATATACGTATATAGCGTGAGCGGTCGGGCACGCCGCTCAGCCTCCTGGCGACGCCGCTTTGCTATAGACCTTTTCCACAAGGGCGCCGCCATCTTGGAATGTCGTCACTTCCAGTATGGGCGACGACAAAATAATAAAACGTTTCAACCTGTAACTAGCAAAAAAATAGAGGGGAGCCAAAACGAGAATGTGTGACGGTTAGGCTTATATCCTAAATGTCTTCTATTGGCGTGGCGACGGCAAAACAATGTTTTCGCCCATACTGGAAGTGACGACAATTGACCTTTTTCAGAGTTCGTTGAAGCGACCGTGGCGCACCCTCGTGGAGATAATTCAAAACGTTTGCGGGCTCAGTCCGTCCTCCCGTCACCCCGTTCGCTTCCTAGACGCGATCGTTTTGGTGCGTTCGTTGTGGAAAGTTTTTCTCGCTGTTTTCCGGCTGTCGTTCTTTACAAATGGCTGATGACGATCACGGAGGATCGAGTAAAGCAACCGTCTTCTCAACTTCGACTTTATCCGTCTGTACGCTTTTCAAGACGGATGGAGTAACGATGCTGCATCGGGACCGGTCGTCAACACAGCGTACGTCGATCGGTACTTGGCGAAGGACTGAAGACAACTCCGGAAAGGATAGGCCTTCAAAGAAGCCTACGTCAAGAAGGTCATGGTGAAGAACTTTGATACCGACCACACCGTTCACCTTGTAAGGAGCACGTGTGCACCGTCTACGAAGCCGGGACATTACAGGCAACTGATATCGCTTTCCAAGAGCGCCGATATCGTTCAAGCGTCTTGCGACTGCGTGGCAGTGTGAGTTTATTTCTTCGGTAAAACCCGTGGCGATGTAATAATGAGTCCTAAGGATTACAAGATGTGTCAATATTTGTAAGGCGTGAGCCCCATTGTCGCTATCCTTTCGGCAGATTTGTATCAAGATCCGTGTGTGCCAGTCCTTTGATCATATTTTATGCGTGACGCGATAAGTTATCTAAAAAAACAAAACAAAAAACAAGATTTGTCGTCTTCGTCTTTTTTGTGGTACTTCAACATGCAAATAAAAAGGGCCAAGCTATGTCATCGATCTACTTATCGAACTAGGTGACGTGTTGATATAAAATTCTGTAATGGGACATTTTTTTATTCAATATTTTAATGAGTTTCAAGCGTAAATATATACTGTGCAGGTTTACTATGTAAACAAGGAGGAAGCGAAGTCTGGGTGATTCCGGTCTCGTGAAGATACCCCTGCGTCGTAAAAATCAGGAACAAAAACCTCGCTACGAATGACTAGCCTGCACGGAGTATGACGGGTATATCCTGAGTTCAAACAAATATGAATGAACTAACCTCCAATGAAGTGGACGCTGCAAACACGCGAGTTCGCGGATGGCTGCCAAGGCGTCCCGTCGGAGTTCTGGCGTCGCAGCGCTTAAATCCATTTTTCTCTCTTCTTGAGGTGCGCGGTAGCTTTCGGGAATCTAAAGAAGCACACGTTCGACGTGTTTTTCTTGCTGTTTCTACATCCAACAGCCGATCAGCGGTGAGGCATCGCGACAGTGCCGGACAGACGCGCCTAGCAATGCGGGCGAAGCCAGGCAGCGTACGAGGAGAGCCCGCAAAGATGGCGGTTTTCCCTCTCCTACTCTCTCCTCAAGTTCGGGCATGCGCACAAAATTCTCCGAAAAAGGTCAATTCAAGATGGCGGCGCCCTTGTGGAAAAGGTCTATACTCTGTTTCACCTTCAGTCCGAGCGCAGCGGACGCTGGGAGCCATCCCAGCATATCCAGCGTGGAGAGAGTGTCATGTGACCTTGAGCTCCCTGTGGCGCTCTGCCCAACTGGCAGGTCACGCAATTTTCTCCCGGCGCTGGATCGGCTGGGATAGCTCGTGGCGTCCACTGCGCTCGGACTGAAGGTGGAACGGAGTATAGACGTTCCTCCCTTTGCTCCGGTGTCTCCGCAGCACGTTTAGCCTTCTCCTGTTCGTTCTTCCTACGCTCAACCGCTAATAGACTACTTCCATAAAGCCCTGCATGCAACACGGCGCGCGTTGCACTCTGGGAACTAGTTGGCCAGGGAGGAGGGTGGCATGGTTTCGGTTTCGATCGACACGTCGACAAGAAATCGTTTTCTGGTCCCGAGAGCGTCATTCGTGGTCTCCAAACTAACCTAAATTGCCAGACCTCGAAGCTTTAGCACAAGCCTAAGACGTATAGCTTGTCTTAACACATGCTTGTTGTATTTTTGTACTTGAGCCTTCCTGTTAGCGTTCCAATCGAGGTATGTGGACGAGCCAGTGCTGGGAATCTCGACGCTGCGAAGCTCGGGGGTCTTGCTTGTGTACGAATCAACAAGCTGTAGCAACCAATTAGTACGCATACATCGAGCTCGCGCCTTTACATTAGTGTTGTTGATCAGGAAATTTGTTTGTTTTGTGCGTACAGAGACGAAATATTACCTTTTGCAATTACTGTTTTTCTTAATATGTCCGAGTATGCGAGGTAAACATCGGAGGCGCCATTGAAAAGCTCAATTTTAACACACTTCTTACCTCTTCTCTGTACTGAACCGCAGCACTGCACGAAGTGAAGTCCCCACCCGCTTGCTTTCCACTAATATTCAACATCGCGTATGCACATAGAGTTATCCTGCAATCATATAGGCAAATTCGCACATACAGACCGTTTTAAGAAAGCAAAAGTCAAGCACTTGTGCGAAGAATGTCGCACCGTTCGCCGGAAGTGCGCCGGACGGGCATGAACCACTATGCGCACCGCATAGGGTTCACGCCCGTCCGGCGCGCGGTGCGACATTGTTCACACAAGTGCTCGAACGAATTCAATGCGCGTTTGACGGTTGCTAATGGCCATAATATTTGTTATGTGTTTGTTTTCTTCCTGCCTGAGTATGCCGAGATAATTTCAGACACACCGTTCAGGCACAGATCTTGGGCGTCAGAAAAAGCTCGTCCAAAAAGGCATAGCGAGGAGTAGGGGACGCTTGTTAGGGCCTCCGTCGTAGCTAGCCGATCTCAGCGTTTGCGAAAACTTAATCTTCTATCAGCCTAAAATTTTAGTGGAAGATATATGATGACACGAGGAAGGCATCATAGTAACTTTTCTCCAGTAGTGAGGTCGAATTTATTGCGTTTCCTTAAAAGTTTGTGCGTAAACGCTGGGCTCAACTTTGATACCCTGTGAGGATGCGGCTTGCTTTTCGCCCAATAAAGTAACAAAAAACGGACGTTTAGCAAAAAAAAAAAAAAAAAAATACGCGTAAGGCTTTATATGAACAAATTTCAGTTCTAGTTCACTGGTACTAGACGGGATTATTGAAATTGAGCTCAAACATGCACTCGTGGGGTGAGGTGACTAATAGCGAGTTCGTTTCACACGCACTGGCACCGTTCGAGTTCTCTCCCAGAATGCATCGTACTCTCAGAGTGTTGCACGGAAAACTGGATTCAAACGAACTCGCCAAATGCACCGAGTGCAGAAGACAGATGCTGCCGCCATCTATGTTGTAGAAAAGGTACCGACCTCAAACCGAAACTAGCGCCTTTCTGATCGGAGTGATGCGTGGGAATGCGAGAACGCAGACGCTACCAACGTTTATCTAGAAACGTTGGCCGCTGCAACCTGTAGTTTATAGTTGCGATGACTTCAAGCAGCTCCTCTGCCGTAGAGATAGTTACAGACGGCGTAAATTTCCGCAACCAGCTGTCTACAAAGCGGCTGGTTGCGATCTTTCAATTCTTATAACCGTTTACACTGAAGAAAACGGATGATGCTGTCCGAGCACAAGCATGATCCTTTTGAACATGGTATTATGCGTGAACCGCTGAAAGGGTGCGGCTTAAAACTAGCCTGTTTGAATATCCAGTAAAACTGGGACTTTCGATGTGGATCGTCATTATAGGTGGATCAGATATTAGCCTTGGTGAGGGCGTCGAGAACGAGAGCATTCTCGAACAAAATACGACGGGGCAAGTTAGCTGCCGTAGGTAAATGTTAAACATGATGATGCTGCCCAAGTCTTGGGTAAAGTTACCATCTTTAGCTTTCTCTGATGCTTATTGGGCAGTCGGAGGTTTCTGCTGGGGGAGTTTTGTCGACAAATGTTAAATTTTTCACCCGCACACGGATGGTGATAGATATCTCGGGGGGCCGCTGTTACGTTTGTTCTGAGCATTCCTTTACACACTGGTATATTTCAGCGTCTGTACGGCAACAGAGCGATTTAAAACCTGCAAATAAATCACGGGTTGTCAATTGCTTCCTTCGGGAAATAGCAGACGCTCACAATTCAAGCTCGCGTTTGATTTTGTGGCCCGCGGGACGCGATTTCTATCGGAAAATCTACTTTTTTCCCGTTCGGTTCCGCGACACATCGTAGCAGACGAACCCTCGTCGTCTGCTCCCGCTCCTCGCCGGCCCCGCCGGAGCGAGGCATGACGGGATTGCATTTTGGCGCACTCCCGATTTTCTCGGTGCAGCGAGTGCATGCACCCGTGGGGTGTCAGCGCTGAAACGAACTCGGAGAGTGCAACCACTCGTGGAGTGCCGGCCGAAACGAACCCGTTCCACGCTGCGAGTGGGCACGGGTGGGCACGAGTGCCGTGAAACGAACTCGCTATAAGCCACGACTTACTACGTTCGCATACGCACGCACAATATCCGGTGTTTCGGGAACCAAGAAAAGTGCCCCGGTCTTCGTTTTGTATCGCTCGAGAATGAGTGTCAGTGTACGTTCGTGAAAAGTCAGATAACCGAAAACGCAAGCAGCGCGTTCGGTCGCGGCGTGATAGCATGAGATGAAGCTGCTCAGTCGAAACCGAAACTGAGTGGCCAACTAGTTCCCAGAGTGCATTGCGTGATATTTCGCCGCGATGGGGCGCGTCGGTTTTGGAAGTAGTCCATTGCCAGGCACCTACTTCGGGATCCGATGAGTTAAGCTTCTCCGCTCTTCTGCGCCGCTGAGCAGCAATTTCGCTCTCCTTCTCCGTGGCTATACCACACTGGCAAACGCACTGCTATATGTATACCCCCACTGATACCTCTGCGCATGCGCACAAAATGAGAGGCGCTACCAAGCGGCTCCGGTGCAGCGTCAGACTTGGCTACTGCGCAACGGAGGCGCACATCTGGGCACGCGCCGGCGCCAGTGCGTCTGCCGCGGCTATGACGTCGCTCCTCTGGAATGCGCAGATCGGCGAGGCGCGAGCGGCGCCGGCGGAGCGCGCGGTGGCGGCGGAGCGCGCGGTGGCGGCGGCTCCGGCGCGCCAGCTGTGCGCCGTGACGTCACTGCTCCTCATGCATGCGCAGCAGGGCTCTCCGGGAGCCACACGAAACTGCTCAACCTCGACCAGTGTAGCTCACGCTACAAAAGAAAAGACGCATCTATTTACAAGCAACGCTATTTTCCCAATCCTGCAGAAGGTCACACCCCCTGCCCTCTCTGTTGTCACCTTCCTTTCTAAAATGTCCCCTGCGCCAGCCGGCACAAGCGCCGCCAGTCCACCCACACACAGGGGCACAGGGCACACGTGCAAATGCAAGCACGCACAGAAAAAAAACGAAACTCAATCCCGTTCCTGCACCCATTCACGGCGATGGCGGGGCTGATTCTCACAGCCTGCCAAGTGTATCTTATGTTGAACCAGATTAAGAGTGCACTGTATCACAATTGCATCGCTCTGGTTTGTAGTATAAGACAAATATATAGATGCACGCTGCTGGGAAGATACATAATCACATGATCAAGCTGTAAGTCCATGGACAGCTTTTAGCACCTATTCAGGGTTGCGAAACCGAGAGCACAAAGCTCCTCACGCAAGGTTCGGTTTTGCGCATGAGAGACTCGCGCCATCAAATCACTAGATGACGCAGTAAGGGCTCAAGGCCGCTGCAGTCACTGGACAAGGTAAGAACGGTTGGGAAGACCTCCGGTTGTCCCGCCTCCAGCGCGACCCTTCTACCATCCGCAACGCTTCGTCGTCTAGTGCATCTCGAGAACGCGCGCACAGCCAGAGCCTGCAGACCGGGCTTTCGCCCGGCGGGATTTGTGGCTCGTTCACACTTGGGGATTCGCAGGCAAATCCGTAGGGAAATTGACGCCGGGAGGGGTAATACCTTCGCAGGCGACGGCATATTCGACCACTCGAGCAATCGGTTCAAGACCGATTTGTCCCGGGCGGAGAATGTTTAGACGCCGTCGAAGCCAATCGGAACGTACGGAGGAATTGGCGCTTACCGGCGTCACATCCTGGCCGATGGCGCGCACACGATTGGCTCTCACTTTTCACCCCCCCCCCCCCCCCCCCTATTCTCTTCTTAGTATGCCTACAAACCCACACATCCTCGCCGAGTCGCCCAAGTTGTTAGGGTTGCCGCCTGAGATGTCGGATAGTTCCCGAGCTGTGCAAAAGGCGCCATCTCACTGGTATCGTTGTGTCGGCAGAAATGCTGATCGAGACTAAATTATTCCACCTTCTTTGGCAAGAGGCATCTGAGCAACGAAGGCAGTGCCTGCCCACAAGGAAGATCTGCGGAATAAAATTGGCGTGAGTGGTGCGTACGCACGTTGTCTCCCTTTGCTCGGGCTTCCATTATTGCCTTCTCGTATTGTCGAGGGAATGTTGGGCATTTTCTCGGCACTGTAGGTTAGCGTGAACTGCAAGAGAAAATCTGCGAGAGCATTTTTTTTTTAACACCACTCAAGCCAGGTGCAGTTTGCCCTGTTATCCGCAAGAGACCGAAACCGGCCGAACGCGACGGGTGGCAACAAATGTGAACAATCCCCTCTTTTTTCGCCTATTAAATTCGGACGGGGGACGAGAGAATTTTTCGCAAGTGTGAACGCAGCCTAAGCTGGACCAAGCAGTCGGGACGTCGCCACCCGCTGCGATTGGCCAGCTCCGCACCGCTGACCCATCGCAGCACGCGGAGATGTCCCGGTCCGCTGGTCCCGTAGTGTACGCTCTAAAAAAAAGCCAGTGCGTCTACTTTCCTGCACACCACTCGGAGGCAGCTCAGCGAATGACAATGCCAAAACATATGTTTAGACCAAAAAACGCACTCTCAGAAGTGACATTGAACAATGCAAAACGTCACACTTGTGTTGC
Organism: Ixodes scapularis; assembly: GCF_016920785.2. Lineage (NCBI taxonomy): Eukaryota > Metazoa > Arthropoda > Arachnida > Ixodida > Ixodidae > Ixodes > Ixodes scapularis. Next base: position 111,527,966 of record NW_024609835.1, read on the forward strand.
TTAACGTCAGAGCTCATGCAGAGTCCGTTTTTCGGTCAACACATATGTTTCGGTATTGTCATCCGCTGAGCTGCCTTCATAAGTTGCAGTAATTGGCTCTCCGGGTGTTCTGCGGGAAAGTAGACGATATGGCTTTTTTAAGGCTGTAGATTAGGCCCCTGCTGTTCTCAACATTGCCAGTGACTGGAGTCAGTGTGCCAAGATTTCAGAATGTTTCCAACAGCTGTTCATTCAGGGTCACATGGTTCATGGGCCGCGTTTGCAACACGAGCAGCGAGCAGAAGGTGAAAGCTTTAAAGGGGCCATGAAATTAATTTTGGGCTAGGATAAATCATTTTTTACTTGAATCTTACTAATCGCGCATAGTTTACCTGGGTAGTAGAAAGTCGAAAGCCTGCTTTTCGGTACGAAAATCCGAAAACAGAGATAACTATTTCGTACCTTCTTTTCTTCGAAAGCCTTCGGCCTCTTCATTGTCATACATCCACGGTACCCAAAGCACGTCAGCTTTGGGTACCGTGGACGGCACTTATCATCACTTGAGAATGACAAGTTTCATAGTACACTCAAGAAGGATGGCGGAATCTTGGTGTCATCGTACCGGTGCCCAAGCACGTCACGACCACGTGATTTCTCATTTCGCTTTTGAGTTGAGGAGGAAAGCTAAGGACGAAGTTGAAAAATCACTTCATTTTTCCTTTACAGGAGCTGTGCAACGATATTCATTTGGTATGTTTTTCACTTTACACGAGCTTCCTGGCACCAGTGGGACTCAAGGATGCTCGCACGCAACGCCACTGGCCAAGAAACTGCTTTCTTGCGGTGTAATTTCAAGGACCAAAGCGATGATTTTCATTCAATCTCTTCTTTGCAAAATTTTATGACGTAACGTGGGGATCGCAGTACACCCCAATGACGATATTTGAATGCGGTTAATAGATTGGACCCGAGCATTGCGTGGCACTCAATGTTGGCTACTAGCTCGATAAGCAGTCGGGTAGTTGCCTGTGTCCAATCGCTGCAACGACGACAATAGCTGAGCCATAACAATGTCTGGAACTCAGCGCGTGTCCTGTGCTTTGCCAACCCCAGCGCGTGGCTATGATCAGCTTTGGCGGAATATAATCGGCTCCAGATCACATGGCCGCTTGTTCTGGCTACGAGTTGAGGGGTTGAACGCTGCTCGTTTTTCTTTAATTTTCTACTGGGACTTCTATTGCATGGGGTAAAAAACGAGCGCGTGTTTTATAGGTAATTAACGTCAGGGATCCGTTCTAAGCGGTATTTGCGCAAAGTACAAAAATTGTTGCATCGCCCCTTTAACCGCTCATTCACACTGGAAGCGGATCCGCGTTCGCGAAGCGGTTGCGAACGCGGTTATATAAAGATCCACTACAATTGTACACGCACTCGATGACATCAAGTGCGCGTGCAATTGTACTGAATCTTTACACAACTGCGTTCGCAACCGCTTTACGAACGCAGTTCGCAAAGCGGTTGCGTTCGCGGTTGCGCAGCGGTAAGGCCGGTTCTCACTAGAGCCACTCTATGTGGCAGCGTAGCTGCCAGAGTAGCGCCACGCTTTTCCCTGTGCCGCCTCTCACCGCGATTGGTCACATGCGGCACCATACCAACGAGCCGAGCTGGCACCTTGGAACGTTACTGGAGCAAGCTCAGTTTCACAGCTCCGCCTTCGACGTGGGCTCAGTGGCGGTCACGAGAACTAGCAGCGCTGCAGTCGAGTCTTGCTTCCGGATTGTCTAGCCCGCCAAGTTTGAACAGCAATACTCGAGCTTGGGCGAGTTGCTGATTCATACTAACACTTCACAGCACAAGGAAACAGACGCACACAAAAATAAATTTCAGACACCCAAAAAAAGAACACTCATAATGCGCTGACTCTCATCTTTGTGGTATATTACACATCATCATCTTTTTTTTTTTTTTTTTGCTAATACACCCATGGAAGTAAAAAAAGAAAGGAAAAAAAGAAAAAGAAACGGAAGCTCTCAACGCAGTGGTAGCAGACAACGCGCGAGACAGGGAAGCAAGATCCGACTGCAGCGGCGCTAGTTCTTGTGACCGCCACCTGGGCCACTCGACTCTGCAGGCGAGAATAGGGAGCTGCGAAACTGAGCTTGCTCCAGTAACGTAGGCACCGTGCCCATAGCAACCGAGTGACTACTCGTCACGTGACCTCGTAAGAGCCGTGATGTCACTGGTAAGATGGCAGCGCCCACAGCTGGTGGATGCGAGTTTGTTCGGTGGGCGGAGTCGTGATGTGCCACTGCTTGCCACCGATACGTGAAGATCTGAAAAAAATGAGACCTTATACCTTCCTGGTCGAGAACGCTCTGGATATTAGCACCTGTGCGACAGCATCAGTCATATCGCCGTAGCGGTGCTCAAATTCCCGGATGTGTTCGAGGATCGATAAGACTTTTAGCAAGCAATTTTGGCATACTCTTAGGTTTGTTTCAACGTTGGAGTGTCTGAGAGCCGATGCGAAATGTTTGCGTCGGATGTTGGGCCTTGGGGAAGTTGTGTCAGCCCCAGGTAACCGCATAATCACAAAAACGTTTAGCGGGGAAGCTCCTGTGATCTTTACGTTTTGTACTAGCCAACGATTTTACGATATAGCTTTAAGGATAAACTTTTCAAATTTTTGTAGCTTCCTTTTAAAGTTTGAATTTCTGAGAATCGAAACGAAAGGTATACGTCGCGTGTAAGGCCTAGGGCAAGTTGTTTCAGCCCCGGGTCACCGAATAATCAAAGCAACTTTTAGGGAGGAAGCTCCTGCGATCTTTAACCTTTTGTACTAATGAACGATTTTACGAATTGGCAGTGATATAACATGCTTTCGTTGCAATGGCTGGCATTTGATCGCAGTGTTTTCTTTTTTTTTCTTTCAAGTCACAAGCTAGCGTTTGCTCAAATGACGTATATGAAATGACCAGCTTTATAACAATGCATCGACACATACTATTAAGCTTAGATGCTCAGATGTGTGTTCGTCTTTTTAATCAACAAGTTACAGACATACATAATTATTTTTTACGAGTGTAATACTGATTTTCTGTAACTGGGCCCGTTTTCTGCTCATTAATGTCGGTGTGCTATGATGTAATCATCACATATGTATGGTTCTAAATATCCTCTTCGCAATGCCTACAAAGGCCACAATGACGTCAGCCGACCCCAGCACATGCATTGGACGCGAAAACTGCGTCCCTCGAAGGTATGCTCTCGTCAACAATAAATTCGTCGGCGAATATTTGAATTCGCGTTCGCGGCCAATGAGTGCGCTCACGGAACTTGTCATCACTTGTGAATGCCAAGTTCTATGGCGTGCTTAAAAAGCAGGGTGGAGGCTTAAGGTCATCACACCGGTGCACTAGCATGTCACGACCGAGAGATTTCACAGTTAGCTTTTGAGTTGATTATTACAGCTGAGGAATAAGAAGTCAAAAAATCATTTAATGGCCCGCGTGCTATACCAGATAAAAATATTGCCTTTTGCATTCCGATAAACTTCCGGACGACCACAAAGCCTGTCGGCCAAAACACCTCATATCCGGCGTCCGTCTTTTTCGATGGCGTTAACAATCATTTGGAGACCTCCATGCTGTTCTTGGTTTACCTACGTCGATTGTTATTGCCCAAACGAGGGTGAGACCGTCGTCAATGACTCTCCTCGCCAGTCGGTGAGATAATCTCCTCTTGAATGAATGATTGGGTCTTGAAGAATTATGCTGCTAAGCATACATTCGCTTACTATGGGGCAGTCGAGCAACAGTCATGTCCCGAGTCAATCGTCCTGTCGTGGCCGGCGTAATCGGATTTCGTTCCATAGGAGCGAAGTCCGAAAACACAAGGACGGTACATACGTCCCACAAAGCGGCCGCCATCCCTGCGGCGCGGAAAACCGCTCGCCTTGTCCGTGCACCTACGATACTTAGCAGCTCTCGTCGCCCGACAGTCCCTGGGCTGCAAATCGTCTCACTTCACAGAAGAAGCAGGCACCGTGCCTCCAGAGGCTCGTGACGTACCGCCATGCCAAGCGTCTTTTACCACTTTTCAATGAACGAATGTAGATATCAACTAGAAAAAAGTTGCCGCGCAGCGTCGCTATCAGCACGCTTACCATGGCAACCCCCCAGAGCCAAAATGGAGATCACTATCAGTGCTTCTGACGTCGTGCATCTTGATAATTTTGCGTCGTGTCACTACTCTGGCAGCGAGCGTTACTGGAACAAGCTCAGTTTCGCAGCTCCCTATACTCGCCTGCAGAGGCTAGCGGCCCAGGTGGCGGTCACGAGAAGTAGCGGCGCTGCAGTCGGATCTTGCTTCCCTGTCTCGCGCGTTGTCTGCTACCACTGCGTTGAGAGCCATCCTTTTCATTTTCTTTTCCGTTTTTACTTCCGTTTGTATAATAGGAAGAAAAAAAAAGATGATGAAGATTAAGTGTAATACACCACAGATATCAGAGTCAGCACATTGTGAGTGTTCTTTCCTTGAGTTTTTGAAATGTATTTTTGTGTGCGTCTGTTTCCTTGCGCAGTGAAGTATCAGTATGAATTAACGACTCGCCCAAGCTCAAGTATTGCTGTTCAAACTTGGCGGGCTAGACAATCCGGAAGCAAGACTCGACTGCAGCGCTGCTAGTTCTCGTGACCGCCACTGAGCATACGTCGCAGACTCGCAGGCGGAGCTGTAAAATTGAGCTAGCTCCAGTAACGTTGCTGGCAGCTACGCTGCCATATAGAGTGGCTCTAGTTCTCACATGCAGCGAAGCACTAATGTAGCGCTGCTCACGTGTCGTCAGGTACTCATCGTTTGGCTTTAGCAACAGTTTTTACGGTTCGATACAAAGCTCATGACCGCTCCCTTCAGCACGCGCACAGCACGAGGTCAGCACTATGCTTGTAATAATATTTGGGGTTGTGTGGATATGTGTACAGCGTGTAGTTGGTCAGCCATTTCAAAGTCCTGACGAGTGACTCGCTGTAGATGAGCAATTTACCCAGTGCAATGCAACCGCTAGCCTGGGGTGTTTACCGTGCACCACGCAGTAGTGACACTCGACCACACGCCGGCACGATGCTCATCCAGATCGAAACGGGCAGGAGCAATACCACCTAGAACACAAGGCCTGCGCGTTTCCTCCTCTAAACGCCATCACTAGTAGATCCCCTCAGCGCCCCCTAGCTAGCCCGGATGAGCAACATCGTCTGCTCCATCGTCTGGTCCATCGCCTGCTTCAGTGGTTTGTGTAACAGATAATGAAACAGATGTGTCTCTTGCAAATAGCATACGATGAAGTTAGACGTTCACGTGGAGCGTCAAATGCATTAGCGAAATTTCCTTACTGCTGCGCGAAGGGCTGAAAAGCCCTTCGTTGGACGCTGGACGCTGACACTGGACGCCATTTTCGAGGGGGCTGCTTCGAAGCGTTCTACCGCAGAACGAGCGCGCGCGCTAGAAATGCGCTTCTCAAAGCCAAAAGCGCGTGCTAGCTCGCGCTCCTGGCCGAGGGAGCGTTCGCGCGCACGTCGCAAATGCACTGGAAGCTCGCTATCAGCTCGCGCTCAGCAGTCACGCACACAGCTGCGGCCGCAAGTGAATGCGACGTAGTTGCGACGCGGCCCCTACTCTCGTCAAGCTTCGGGGTGTTTGCCGCTTGGGGCGGGCCGGGGATCTACTAACGAAACGTCATGCGCAGGCCTTGTCTTCTAGGTGGTATTGGCAGGAGTGGAGATTTAATTCAAGATTCCTGGGTTCTGCAGCGCGAGCCTTTCGCTCCCATGGAGTTATTATAATGTACGCTAGAGGTTCAACTGGCGCTATACTTCGTTTCAGCTTCGGTCCGATGCTACAAGCGCGAGCACGTGGCCCAGAACAGTGCTTGCACTGCACGAGCGCGCGTGCTTGGCAGGGGTGCTGAAAGCCCGGAGCTCGCGCTTGTAGCTTTGGCTGCGTCTGGACCGAAGCTGAAACGAAGTATAGTGTGCTGCTGCAAATAGAAGCAGACAGAAACCAGTCGGAAATGGACATCCGGTAATGCATTTCTATGGGAAAAAGCGAGTGCATTTTCTCGCTGCGCTCGTTTATAAGAGCAAATATCACAAATATTTGTACGTACTAGGCACATTGGAACATTTCTCAGTCACGCAGACGAAATAATTGGTCACTTACGGCGTTCTTATTTGAAATTCGTGGCACGAAAAACGGTGCTAAAACCGCTCCGTACATGTATTTACATGTGCACTGTCGGACACTGTTAGCGCGAACACGGCGTCGGCGCTTTCCAGCATGGGGGATATACGTGCCAAACGAACGAAGGACATGTGGAAAACCAAGAGAGAAGGCAAGAACTACGCAGTAACACTAGATAAGTAGCTCTTTGTGAATGCAGACGATCAAAATAAATTTAAAGCCACGTAATATAGTCCGATTTGATATAAATAAGTACTGCTTTATTCTTTGTGCTCATCAATAAGTGCGAAGATGCATATTTTGGGTTCATATCATCAACCGCAAGCTCCAAATTTTTGCAAATAGAGAGAAGTCAGAAAACGGGTGCCCGATGAAAACTGCCTGACATAGAAAATAATAAAAAGACACACTTTTCGTAGCTCACGTACTTCATTTTTTACATAGGAATGTTTTTTAACCGATCGTAAGGATGCACAACGGTGTCACAACGGTGTCACAACGGTGTCACAACGATATCCCGATACTCCGCCACCGCCTCCCTTGCGCATGCATAGTATCGTTATCGGGGCTATCGGAGGTATCGGAACGATCTACTAAAACTCTCTATTAGCAATATATAAGCGCCACCGGAATGCTAGCAAACCTTGAACACACTCTACATTCCTTTCTATCGTTAGTTTGCTTAGAATCGTTGTTCATTTTTACATACCTGCCATGGAACAGAGGTTTGTGTCTGAAATATAGCGAACCTTAACATCGTTCAGTGGTAAAGAAAAAATGCTGTACTCAAAGCAATTACACTTTTACATTATTAAAAATGTACATACATACTAGCCGGTACGACCCAAATAACCAAAGCGTTCTGTGTTATTTTCCGGCGAAGAGACAATTCACGCGCGTTTTCCCATAGGATTGCACAGGAGCACCGCAAAACTAGACTGGTTGCTGTCTGCTTCGATTTGCCTCGCGGAAGTTGCATAGACAGTAGCGCCAGTTGAACCTCTAGCGTACATTGTAATAACTCTATGTTCGCTCCACGTGCTCCGAGCTGGTGGGCGTTGGCCCACTCGGCCACCGTAGGGTGCTTTCATGTGCGCTTTGCTTAGGGTAGTGTGCTGTGCTCTACCTAGGGCGGTGGCATCTCGCCATTTTGTCCTACACGTTTATTTTTATTTTTTGTTCAGAGGCGCGTGAAAGAACGCGTCCCTGCACGCGTTCGTGGCGCTGACTCTGCTATGGCGACATTTTGTTTTCGTCGATTTCTTTGTATTTTCCTCGTGAGCACGTGCTGTCGGCATTGGGTACTACAAAGGGTGGCATTATCCTAAAGAGAAGGGCACTGAGGTGCCTAGGCCACCGATCCCTCGCTGTGCTTCTAGCGCTCTGCTGCCTGTGTGAACAAGCCTTTAATTGTCTGCTGGCATTGCGCCTTCCTGCCCGCACTCGGTCTTGCCGAGAGACGACGCAGCGCATGCTCACTTGCGACCAATCTGCACAGGAGATATCCTGCATTAAACGGCAAATGCTTTCCATGGTGTTAGTCGCTTCCTCACTCAAATCTAGACTCTCTAAAGGCCACGCGCTCTTTGGCTCATTTTGTTTTGCTGAGCACTGTAAAAATTAAGACTAAAAAAAAGTATTGCTTATAAAAACAAACCACCTCGAGAGCGCTCGCAACCAAGAAAATCCGTCTTTTTTCAGTTTTGAAGTTTATTTTTTTGGGGTAAATCTCCTCCACCTTCGAGACTTGCCCTCTATTGTTATATACGTACATGTTATTGGTTTAAGTCTGGTCGTTATATACATTTCTATTTGTGGTAATATAGTAATTAATGCCAAAATTCTAGGTACATGGTATTGTAGACATGATTTAAAGTGGTCTCGACTAGTACCACAATAGCCGCTTTGGTGCTTGCGAGGTGAAGCGTTGGCGTAGAGGGACAGAGTTGGCGGGTTTGAATCGCGAACAAGGTACCCACAATTTGTCGGAGGCTTATTGCGGAGAAGGTCGGGGTTTTAGGGACACGTCAAAAGGTTCTCATGCTTTCGAAATCAATTTCCAGTCCTTCGCTTTGATGTGCCAGACGCCCTTCGTTTGTTTGTCACGCAACCCCCCCCCCCCCCCCTATTTGATCGTAGTTCCACGAATATTCTACCCCTTTGTTAACTTAATAACACGATTTTTTTAATAATAAAGTGAATCGCCTCAGAGAAGTTAATATATAGGCCCTCCCACACGATACGCGCTTCAAGTATTATAAAAACGTTCTATAAATTTATTTCACTTGTAGTGTCAATTCCGTTGGCCGCTCCATACACCAACACCTGTTTACGGACAAACCGGAGCGCCCCTAGCGGACGCTACCGGCGCCGCGCACGCGCGATGGGGGTGTGGGCAAGGAGCTCGCCGTCGCCCATAAACAAACCATTGAAATGCGGTCTTGTCTTTGTTGGTAGGAGTCCCCTGCCCTATATAGCGTTCAAATTGTTGATTCTACGTCTTCCTGACGATGTCTGACTACTGGAGCGGCGTCAGCGAATTTACCGAGGCTCGTTACATCGCAAAACGTCGTGTGAATAATGTGACATGTGGCGATTCATTCCGCATGGACGCCGCAGTATGTACGCTAAAGCCTGGTTCGCACGATGAGATTTCGCTCGTAAATTTCAGTCGCGACGCCGCTCGGGCTGCAAAAGCGTGAACCGTAGCCAAGATGGTCGACGTCGATACTGAAAATCGCAAGCAGAATCGCACCAAGTGAATTAGACATAACAAGTCGGTGATGGTCACTGGTAACAATGATCAACATCTCCTTGTATCTACTGTTTACAGCGAACCTACTTACCAGCCTTCAAACTTAAGTCTTTTGAGGCCTGCACTTGCTTCCTATCGCAAGTACCGGGCCAACATTTGGTCTACGGGCCGGCGTCGTCTAAGAGAGCAGACGACAAGCACAAAGGTTTGAAAGAGCAGACGACAGTTCGAACGATCAGGCGGCCGTTTGAACTAGAAGACGCACTGAACGTAGTCCGCAGGTGGTATGTACAACTTGACTGTTTTCTGGCGTTCATATTGGAACAAAACAAATAAATATGATCACCACAATTATCCGTGAATTCAACCCAAAGAGTTTTTCGCCCAAGCGATCGTTGTCCGACGGCGTCTGTTTTTCTCTTTTCACGGCTCAAATCCAGACTCTCGGACGAACCGAGCACGTGAAAACTGACCTTCGAACCTTTCTCGACTCTTTTCGTACGGCCCCACTCGCGGCGTTTTGACGAGAAGGCAGGTTCTTGTCTGGTTCCTTTCAAAACAGCGCAGGAATACACGTCTGGCATGGGGACTTCTGCCCACAGCCCCAGACCGGAAGTGCGCCCGACGCGCCCCCACCGCGCGGTGACGTCACAGAGTTGAGTTCGTGTATACGGAATCCGTGCTGGCTGTATAAAATCATTGGGTTCTTGTATAGACAGTTTTATCGTGGGTAGTGCCATTTTGAGGGCGAGAGAGAAAAGGAAAAAGGTCTACCGGCGCTTTCCCTCTTTCTGGTTGTGTAGAAAGAGTGAAAGTCCCGGATGAGAGGCTTGGCCGGTGTTGGGTGTATGCAGTGCCTGAGCTTCGTTCGCGCTTTCTTCTCTGTTTCAAACTCCCAAACTTAATTAGAGCCATGGTCTTTGATGGCGACAGTCCCCCGGTCATCGGGACACTATTGCTGGGTGATAGGGTGCATGAATAACGTCGAAAAGCGTCGAATACTCTCCGAAGGCCTATATAGCTTGCCTGGAATCCGGCAAGGCGAGTGCGGCTACAATTTTTTTAAGCTCCATCGCTTTCCGCATGACTGGAAATAATGAACCGATTATCAATTTTTGCTTGCAATGGGCCTATTTTTGGCGCAGCCGTTTTTTTGTAATCAACAAGCGATACACGACACGGGAACCTCAATTATCTTTTGTAAACACCCGGAACTGCTACAGATCGTTTTGCTGCACTGCCTTTATCTTGCGTGTCTGTGTTCTTATATTTCCTTGTGGATGAACGACGAAGACGTTCTAGATGTACTTTTATCGAACCACAGAAAGCCTCAAAGCAGCAAGGAATTATTTCAACATTTGATGCAATATTTTGAGTACTCACCTCCAATTTCTATATCGCTGGAGCGTTCGCTGCCACTGTTCCCCCCGTCGTCGCACTGGCAGATGCCATGACTCGAACAAAAAAACGTGCACACTGGGCTCGAAAACGCAGATCGCAATACACGAGACGTACCCTGCAGCGACTATCCAGCGCTTCAAAGTACCCAATCAACGGAAACAACCCACCAGCTGTACTCCAAGGAGCGCTTCTGCCGGCTCTCTGGTATCGCGCAGGAGATCGCGATTCAGGAACACCGATAGAACTAACTTGTCAACAATTTCCAGCCTCTCCCGGTGGCGGAAATGAGCCTTCAACTAAGTGTTATAGATGATAAAATCGAGTCAGTCACCACTGCAAATTATCAATATTAAGATAAATTCAGTTACAAAAGTTTACAAGCTGAAACAGCAATTATCCCAAGAAAAAGCAAGATCGCACGCACCTTGCGAGTGTACACCATGTTCGTCGACGGTACAGCGTTCGGTGCGTACTCCATTCACATCTTCCAAACGCAGTCGAGAGGATGGCTTTGAGGAAACGTCTTTTCGGTTTACGGACGCAATCCGCTGCCGCCGGAGACCGGGGTCATGAGAAAAGCGTTGGGCCCAAAAATGTTTTTTTTTTCCTTTTTTGTCAGGCGATTTGTTATGGTGTGGGAATACTACCCAATTAATATTTTGCTACAGAGTCAGATATTTTTTTTAATGAAGCAAAAAAAAAAAAGAACGCCACTGCTTGAATTCGAAACCGAAACTCCCGCACCACACGGAGAAGTGGAGAGGAGGACAGAGTGAGTAGCGGAAGTCATGCAACTACACCCGACCGTGCGGGATTTTTTTTCTCTTCGCACGTAGCAGACGAAATGCGTTCGTTCGCCGTGCGATTCCTTTGCAGTTATGTCCGTTCCGCGCGCTGTTCTGTACTTCAAGATGAGTTGTTTTGTAGATTTAAGTGTTGGCCATCAGTAGTGAGTGCCCGAGTGCCGTGGTGAATTCCCATGATTGGCTCCGAAAAGAATACTCTTAACATGTTGCGTGAAGAGTTGCCTCACATGTCCTGCATCTGAAAATGGCTTTGTGCGGCAGAGTGCACAAGTTTCCGAAAAATCAACGGGTCGGGATCAATGGCCGGCTGCAATTCCTGTAGAACAGTTACGCGAAGCTCGGAAAGCGGACGCTACCCGATATATATGCTCCTTGCATTTTGTGGAAAGTGACTACATTGAGTTCGCAGGTGTCAAAAATGGAAATGTTCAGCGACGTATCGTCCACAACAATCGTTTTTTTTTTTTTTCAGTGAAAATTGTAAAAAAAGAAATGTAAAAATCGCAAAATGCTTGACACAATACAAAAAGGTACACCCACACTAGGGATCGCACCCGTGCCCTCTGCGTGTGAAACGGACGTCTTTCCACTGAGCTACTGAAGGAACTCAATCCTGCGTAGTAATAAGGCGGGTAGACTGTATGTTGGAAGTTTGCTGGAGATTTCCCTTCAATACATGCACTCACGGCTTGAAGTCGGGCAGCACCACCCATATGCCACATTCGCACCTGGTAAAGAAACCGTACGCGCGCGTATTCAACTCGAAGTACGCACTTCCTGCTTGACGTTGAGCGAGCGATGTCTCCAGCCACGAGAAGGCTCGGCGACGTCTTCGTGCAATCGGCTTGCTGGTCGGGCGTGTCGTACGGGATGAATATCAGTTCTTTTGAACGGTCTAAAATTTCTATTTTGAAGGAAGACAGAATTCGCCGGTACCGTGAACGACAGTTCTGAAGTAGAGGTCCCACGCCCGTCGCCCGCTTCCATCGCCGTCCAGCCACCGAGTCCCACGACACGCGAAACGATGCACGTACAGAATGCTTCCGGTTCTCTGTGGAACTTTTTTTTTTCTCAATCAAGGTATTTGCAGTTTCTTGGAAGCCACAAAAAATGGGTTTCATATTTTGTTTTTGTATGTTTAATATTGACTGTGTGCCTTCAATGACCCACAACTTTGATTGAATTCGGTGGTCGCGCGAAAACCTTAGAAAACGGCCCGTGACCACGGAGAAGAGAGTGAGCGCGACTCAAACCGGCCAGTCATAGATCGGCGGTTTTCGGGCGGAGAGAAACCGAATTTTGAGCCGCAAATCCTGTTCTGCGTAGTTGGGCTCTCATATGGCACACACAACTAAAAACCTCGGCGAGCATAAATACCCTGTCAGTGTCCCTTTAAAGACATTGCAGCCGCTCTCGCCTTGCCGGATTCCTTGCAAGCTACATAGGTTCTCGGACATTACTCGACACTTTCTGTCGTTATTTGTGCGCCTTATGACCGAGCAATGGTGTCCCGACGACTGGGGGACTGTCGCCATCGAAGCCCGTGGCTCTAATTAAGTTTGCGAGCTTAAAACAGAAAAGAAAGCGCGAACGAAGTTCAGACACTGCAGACACCCAACACCGGTCATGCCTCTCATCCGGAACTTTCACTCTTTATACACAACCGGCAAGGGGGAAAGCGCCGACAGTCCTTTCCCCTTTTCGTTCTCGCCCTCTTTCAATGAAACGGTCTATAGGTAAAAAGCTAGCCTATCCATTATAATTTGCTTCCAGAACCTCGAAGAAATCTAATTTAACAAGACGTGATGTTGGGCTGGTTGGTGCCACGAAAAAAGTTAGCAACAAAAGAGGTCTATATTTGTTGAACCCGCTTTGTCACCATGTTTAACAAAGTAACTATACTTCTGCATACCAAATGGCGTCCTTAGGGTGCTAATTAATATTTAAAAAAGTTAATTGTTCTGTATAAAATATTTTAAATTAAGTGATTTTTCCAAATTCGGATTGACCTGTCCCTTGTCATTCAAGATTCAGAGTTGTTATTGCTTTATAAGAAGCTTAAGCTTGACTTTTAACTCTTGCCAACAGTTCACCGTCTTTTCAATGTATAAACCATGTTGCGACTGCATTCATGTGATTATCCCGATCTTTAGAAATGCGTTTATGCAGTATAAAACAATTTGAACCAAAAGGGGAAAACCGGGTAGGCTGTGTTTACGATACGGTCGCAATATTTAGGTGTGACAATGTACATGCCGAGCCTAGTGAAACGAAACGCTTGCACCGAATGCAGGACTGGGCAGAGATACTCCAAAAAGTATTCGGAAATACAAATACTGAGATACATGTGTCTTAAGGTTTAACATACAGATACTGAGATACATTTGTCTTTTATGTAACAGGATATCCCTGAGATACTTCTGCAAAAACATAGAAAAAGTATTGATACAGATACTTACAGAAATATAATTTTTTTCCCGAACAGTGCTACGTGGGGAGGGTGCAGTTCATGGAGAATGCGAATGTAAAGTTATGTTTGGTCCTTTTTTGTGCCATTTCATGCACTACCCATTACCTCAAAATCTTTATTTGTCATTAATGCCGCTAAAAAAACATGTCACCCCCGTTGAACCACTTAGTTACAGAACGGTACAGACTGTGTACCATGTTCATAAAAAGCGTCTGCACGAAATGAACCCTGTTTTCGCGTGAGGGCGTGTCTCGAGCTGTAGTATTACATGCTTTTGAGTCCCCAATAGTGTGGGAAGATTGGAAAACAGGGCCGTACATTTTCCCCACTCAACTCCTTTACAGCGTTCCCCCTGCTAAATTGGAAAGAGTCGAGGGCTCTGTGAAAGGAGCTGATTTTGGCATTCTTACAATGCTGCTTGGTGACCGGGATGGATTACGTTTCGGGCGGGTTCAAATTACAAATTCTGAAGCAACTTGCGCCAAACAGATGTTTTTATCTTTTAAATATATTTTACAAAGGGCAACAAACGTAACAAGATACCTAAGTCTGGTAAAGTATCGCGATACAAGCGACACATTGGAAATGTATTTCACTACTGAGATACAAATAATTTTTTTTTTCAAATGTATCTCGATACTGAGATACAGACACTCGAACGTTTCTCTGAACACGGCCGCACTGGAAGCGCGCGCTCTCTTTCTCTTCTTATGGCCTTTGCAATTGGGGCAATCGCCACCTCCCACCGCCATTGGCGGGAGGCGCTGTCACCTCACGCCTGGGCTACCCTTTGCCGTTTGCACAGAGCGCGTCTGACAGTGCATCTCAGCGCTGTCGCATCTCGCGGCCGAGATTTTATAGCCTTTGACACCTGATCCTTACGTTTAGACCCTCAGCCACTATCCAATGCGCTTCTGATGAGCCCAAAACGGTGATTATTTGACGCACATCTCCGAGATATTCGGGAGTAAAAAGTAGTAAGTAGAGACGGCGAATGCAATTGCGGAAAAACTATACTCGCCTTTACCTCCAGGACTTCTGTTGCAACTTAAGAACAGGAGGAGACGGACCTCTTCTACGTGGAGGAACTTCAAATGATAAATAATTCGTACACTCTCGTGAAATGTAAGCAGGCCCAATCCATCTATTGCCGTGGTGTGTATATTTTCGTACCGTACTCTGTAGAATTTTCGCACAGTGCATATTACAGCCTAAAGTGCTTATTCGAGGGCTTGTGCACATATCCAGCTGATTTTTTGTTTCTGTCCGTGACCGTCTTTCCATGGTTAATCAGAAGTATTCTGAGGAACCGTTGCCAATACAACAACCTACGAAGCTCGAACACCAGCGCAAACCAGCTCAAGGGACTCTTCGAGTGGGGCGATGTGGTGGTGATGTGGTTGCGCCCTGGCAGCAAGCAAGTGAACTACATACGGAGAAAAAATGCCATTGACTCCCGGGCGATTGCAAAGGCCGTAAGAGGAGAAAGAGAGCGCGCGCTTCCAGTCCGACCATGCTCTGAGATACCATGTCGATACATTTGTATCGCGATACCGCCCAGCCCTGATCGAATGTACCATATTCATTTTCAAGTCAGTGATTTAATTGAATGAAACGCCAGTATCGAATTGAGCACGAATGTTTATAAATTGGAAAAAAAATTTAACCAAACAAATACTTAAACATGACGTAAACTCAAATACAACTAAACGATACACACGAAACTGAATGAAACAAATATTAAGATACAGCACAAGAGTATTCAATTTCAATCACAAGTCGAACAGGCAGTCGAAACGCGAGTTACCGTATCGCCGCGATCGCACTGAACATGGGCGGCGTGTCACAAGATGACGCGAGATTGACGTCATGACAGCATCGGACCTACTACGCTCATCTTGTTTCGTGCTTATCTCCTGAAAGGACTGCTCGAGGACTTTTGACCATCCTGTGTGGCTTTATGATGTCCATTCGTTTCAGCAATATCTACAGTGTAGGAAAGGGGACAGAAACCTTGGCAGTCAATTTTGGGTCAATTTTGAGTAAAAGTTTCAACTTCCTCGCGGAAATAATAACACAGTAGAGTCGCAAGTTGTATGTTAACACTTATCTTGGAGTGTGCGTCTGCTCAACTTTGAAATAATATCAGAAACAAATCAATCGAACGACACGTCTGCTAGCAATAGAGTTAAAGTGTACTGAGCGCACACTCGGACGGCTCATCGAAAGCGCCATTTCACAGATGCATGCCTGCACGGGAGGGAAGTGAATTGGCGTGCTTCAATCGAGTGAGACATCGAGTAAAAATAGTTCCTACATAATGACATCAGAACAATTACGTTATGGTTTATAGTCACAGAGCAGTAGGCTCTTATAGTGAGGTATGTTTTTGTTGCACAATGTTTCTGTACGTACTACACACCATCGGGTGAGACGTCGTCATGTCAAAAACAAGAAAACCTCTCGCCGATCTAAGCGAATTGCTCGTGACACTTCCTTTCCTTTGCCAAGCGCCAACTTTGTCGCTTACTTCATATTTCGCCGCTAGACGTGACGGTACGCGCGACAGTGAAAACAACCTAAATAAATAATTAATATTGGATGCAATGCATGTATTAGTTTACAGAGGCGCCAGCACGACACGTCAAGTGTGACATTTCCGCCAAGCGCAGAGGCGGAAAGACGTCGCGTTAGAGCAAGCCCCGACAAGGAGTGCCAGAGACCAGGAAAAATTGTCGCTGGCTGCTCATCCTACATGAATGACCTGCTGCATAAGCTTTTTAGGTTTTAACTTCGTGATTTTTAAACTAAGTTCGCAAAGGTCTAGCTCTACTTTATGCCGTTAAGAAGCGTCAAAGTCAAACATACGATGTAATACAGATAATCTGAAACAGTAAATTAATTGCACAGGTGCGGGCCTGATAATACTCGGGCCCTTGAGGGTTAGATTGGGAAGCAAACAAGGCAAAAGAGCAAACAAAAAAGAAAAGTGCAGCTGCAATATGTAAAAAAATTAGAAAAGATCACAATAGGTGAGCGGCGTTTGACAACTTCCGGTTCCTTAGTAAATTTTGTTTCACTCTTGACAAACGACGACAATGAGCTGCGAGCCTTTTGAAGCATAATTCTGAAACCTGCAGGCTGCAGTTTTCAGGACCAAGCTTAGACAGTCTTGCAAATCATCGTCGTCGTTTGTCAAGAGCTAAATTAAATTTTCTAAAGAACCGGAAGTTGCCAAACGCCGCTTACCTATTGGTCCGAAGCCAAATAAAAAAAACATTGAACAAACATTGAAATTGTTAGAAGAAAAATCAAAAGAACATTAGTTTAAGATGGATTAGGTTTTTGATAGTGCTGTTCTTCTATACTCCGCTCACCCTTAAGCTGAGACTGCAGCCAATTCCACAAGCACGAGCGCTCGAGGTAGCGTTCTTCCGCAAAACGAGCGCTCGCGCTAGAAATGCCAGGAGCGAGGGCTAGCTTGCGCATGTAGCTTTGGCTGTAGTCTCAGACTAAGGGTGAACGGTGTATAGGGAGTATTCACTGGACGCCATATTTGTGGGTGCTGTTTAGAGTGCATGCTCAGAACGAGCTCACATGAATAGGCTGCTAAGACCAGCACTCTTGATGGTGCGGAATGCACTTTGCAAAAGAACTATGGAAGCTCACCATCAGCACGCGCTCAGCATTCGCGCACACAGCTATGGCCGCCAGTGAATACTCCCTATAGACGTTTCTAAACATGGGTTCCCGAGTGGTGTTCCATGTTCAGTGTACCCCATGCTTGCAGACAAGTGCAGCATGCGCGTGAAGGTATACCTTTGTTTGCAATCGTCTATACATAGCTTGCAAGCGTCGCCACATGCTGGGTACTGACGGTTATTCCAAATTATTGGTTTTTTCGAACTACAGCGTGTGTGGTGTGAAACTAGGACGAAGAACCGAACTGTCGCATCGCATAAAATACTGGCATGGCCGCGAATGACGTCACATGCAAGCTATGTATACACCTTTTCCACAAGAGCGCAGCCATCTTGAATGTCGTCACTTCTAGGATGCGGTAAAACATCGTTTTGATTTCTCCACGCCGCTGGAAGGTGTTCACAAAACTGCGTGATTGGCACAAAATCTTGTTTTGCCTCACCTACATTTTTTCGCATGTTTCATGTTGAAATGTTTTATTTTTTTTTTTTCGTTCCGCACACCAGATACGGAAGCCACACTACTGAGAACGACAGAAAACTTTTATTTATATATCAGTAGGCCGTCTCACTATACAAGCATTTCTGTCCGGACGCCTTTTTTCGGAGGTCGATACTGGGCAGAGCAAAAGGGCAGAGTAGTATTTTGACGTCTGCGGCGTCATACCCGATTTTTGTCAAAATATAGCTATTTGTACATATTTTGTTACCTTGACATCTTCACATCTTCACTTCGCGCACTCCTCCCGAGTGTGTTCCCAGCTCGTTCCTCCGAAGTCAACACAACTGTCATAGTAAAAGACGGCCCGTGCCCGTCGGCTGCAAAGCGACGCGTAGATGGAAACATATCGCCGCGGCGTTTTCCGCGGCCTCGGGAGATGCAGGAGCGAGCCGACGTTAAAATTTTCAACTACGAGAGTGTGAACAAGAGCCACGTAAATACCTGTGCACACTCGGAGCGGACACGCGCGCTTGATCGAAGTGCTTCGGGACCGATCTTTTACGATTACCACTCGATACTGACGTGACACTCGGCAAAGAAAGGTGGGACCGGCATTGCGTAGCTTCCGCAAACTGTTAATAGCTCGACAGTGACGTACAGTCGTGTCAGAATAAAAATGGCATACTATTAATAAAGTTTACGGACATGCCGTGTTGCGAAGGTAATCCATACGACGTTTATTTGAGCTTCATATTACACAAAACAAGGAGATGGAATTGATGAGTCCCCTTTCGACGAAACCGTTCGTCACCGCTGCCTGGGAAAACAAGATGACAAAAGGAAGAGATTGACCTCTTAACCTTGTGGGCACCCTGGCGGCTTCCCAGCCCAGTTGCCCGACTGCGAGGCAAAGGTGGCGAACTTTTCCCGCGTGGCGGCGACGTCACGCCAGCCACGCGCACATCGCGTGCGCCGCCTTGATAAGGCGCCGAAGAGAGTTCCTGCCGCAGGAACTCTCTTGGGCGCCTTATCAAGGCGGATGAAAGTCTGGTCCGGTACGTTCGGGTCATGCAAGAGCTCTTCGAGAGGGCGGACCCGAAGTCACCGGAGGCGGACAGAGTAGCTCGGGTCAGAAGACAATGTCACCCCAGGTACCACGTCTACCTGATCAACCGCACCTTTGAGACCCTTGAAGAGCTAGCCCGGGGCGCAAGCCTCATCGAGGAAGCTCTTCATGCCGAGCGGAACTACGTGTCGCCGCCACCAGCCAAGTACGCGCTCGAACCGGCATGTGCATGGCGGAGCCCCGAGGCCTCCACGCAAGTGGACTGTCCGAACGAGACCTCCCTTCCCCACCACGTCAACCATGAGAGTTGGCGTGGCATGCATGGTGATCCCCCGTGCGGGATAAGCGTATGTTCGCCTAACTCTCCCCGAGAGGTCCCCGGAGGTCACAACGTGACCCGTGAGGGTTTCGGGCGGGGGTCGCCACTACAGGTGAAAGGTCATTGGCAGTGCCCTATCGTAAGCTGGGGCCCAACGGAGATCACCACCCAAGCTATAGCCATCTTTATCAGTCTGCTCCTGAAAGTGCTGGCGAAAACTGGCACGGTGCGGTCGCAAAACCGCAGCCCAGCAGCAATGACCCCGCCGCAACGGAACAAGCCCTCCCCACAACAGCCAGTCGCAAGCCTGGTGGAGGCCCTCCCATAGTGGTTCCTTATCCGATCACTGGAGGCGGTCCGACGGGCACCTCGGTGCGGGTGGCCCAAGCAGGCAACTGTCGTCGGACTGCTGCTACGAGTGCGAGCAGCCCGGCCATCACCGAAAGCAGTTCCAAGGCTTCTGGACACTACAAACAAGAGGTGGCACGAGACGGCGGCAAAGGGCCGGAACAAGAACAACCAGGGAAACTACTACGGCCGGCTGCGCTGAAACCAGACAGCCACTCGCCGACGGCCGCTGCAGTCCCTCGGAGCAGTGAGGCCGTGGCACAGATACCATCGGTATGTCGAATCTAGCCCGAGCCTAACATCATAGAACCGCGCATGACGATTTCACTGCTCGATTTTTCCATTGCCGCACTTTAGGATTCTGGGGCCGCTATCTCGCTCATAGGGGATTTCGCTTTCGAACTCTGCAAAGCAAAAAGGATAAGCTTCCGGGAGTGCGAAACCCGTTTGCAGTAGGCTTCTGGTACAGCGATAACAGCTGGAGGAGCCGTGAAGCTGCAGATTCGGTTTAATGGAAAGAAGCGGCGTCAGCGATTTCTTTATATGCCTGGACTTGTGGTGCCCGTGATCTTGGGCCGAGATTTCATTACAGGCTAGGACATAACACTCGACTTTTCTGGTGGTGGATACCGGCTGGGACAACAACCAGAGCTGACTCCGTTTACCAAACGGGAGGACTGAGTCCGTAACCCAACCACTGCAGCCCACTTCACCACCGTGCCAGACATCTTGCCTGCCGGCGTTCGAGAATCGTTGAGAAAGTGCCCCGCAAGCAGCCAGCAGAAGCAGGAGCTGCAAGCCGTCCTGCAGTCTTCCTCACCGATGTTCACGGAAATACCTGGAAAGACTGGCATTCTGCTGCACCGCTTTGAAACCGGTGACGCGCCACCTCGGAAATGCAGCCCTCGACCGATTAGTGTCCATAAAAGAGCACTCCTAGATGCGGCGCTCGAGGAAAAGATCGACACCGGTTCAGTACCTGAGTCGAAGAGCCCGTGGGCATTCCCCATTGTTCTCGCTCCAAAAAAGACGGAACAGCCAGACTCTGTGTGGAGTACAGGCGGCTTAAGGATGTGTCCGTACGAGACAGCTACCCTTTCCCCAGCATTTCCTCCGTGATGTACGCGCTCGGTAACGCGACAGTGTTTACAACGCTGGATTGCAGTCGCGGGTTCCTTCATATCGAGATTCACCCATCGGACGTTCCAAAAACGGCTTTCATCTGAAACAGAGGGTTGTTCGAGTTCACCCGACTGCCGTTTGGCTTGTCTAACTCTCCAGCCAGTTTTCAACGCTTAATGGATGTCGTACTTGAAAACTCGAAGTACGAATTTTCCATGGCATACATGGATGACGTGTTGTTTCCTCGAGAACTATCGAAGAGCATGTCGAGCACCTTCGCATTGTACTTGAGCGAATGCGTAATACTGGGCTCACGATTCATCCCGGAAAGGTTCAGTTGGCCGCGCCCAAGATTAACCTCCTTGGATTCGTTGTGGATAACGGCACGCTCCGCCCCAACGAAGGTAAGTTGCGCGCGCTAACGGAATACCCAAGCCCACATGACGTAAAGAGCCTACAAAGATACCTCGGAATGATTGCGTTCTACAGGAATTTCATTCCACACTGTTCCGACATATCGTAACCGCTCAATCACCTTGTAAAGAAAGGCGTCAAGTGGTGTTAGGCTGAACAGCAACAATGCGCACTCGCAGCCCTTTCAAAAGCTGTGACTGACGACGCTTGTTTACAGCTTCCAGACTTGAACAAGCCGTTCGTTCCGCAGACAGATGCAAGCGACTGTGGCCTGGGTGCTGTCTTGTTGCAGGACTATGGCGGTGAGCTTCGGCCAGTTGCTTTCATGACCCTCACGCTAACTCCAGCCGAGCGCAACTACAGTGTCGCAGAACGTGAATTCACGCCATTATTCACGCTTTAAAGCGATTCGATATGTACCTAGATGGCGCGACGTTCCAGATTCAATCTGATCACTTAGCGCTATCATGGCTAAGGGGACTTAAGAATCCGGCTGGACGTCTTGCTCGTTGGGCGCTTGCGCTACAACTGTACGACTACTCCATTGTGTACCGCCCGGGTTCAACTAACAAAGTTGCTGATGCGCTTTCTCGTGCTCCACTTCCCGAGGAACACTCGCAGGATACCCATGGCTTGGTGACCGTCGCGGTCATGACGCTATAGGATCCCCGGATTCACGGCGGGGTACATTGGTGAGCCGCAAGGAGCTTCGCAAGGCGCAGCTAGATGACGAACTCTGCCAACGCGTGTCCGCTTGGCTGGCAGCAAGAGGTCCAGTCGACCGCCCAAGTGACGAGGAGTTCGACTCCTACTTGATGAGCGACGACTGCCTCCTGCAGCGCTACATCCCCCAGGCCGACGACGATCCGGATGGCTCGGCGTTCCGGTCCGTGATACCCCGCAAGCTACGTAAGCTTTTCATCCGATACATGCATGATTCTGCCTTTCCAGGACACAGCAGTGGGAGCAAAACTTACGAAAGGTTATCCCAAATTGCTGCCAGGGATGAGGCAGGATGTGCTCCGATACGCTCGTATCTGCTCGGTGTGCCAGAAGGTAAAACCACGTGGTGGTCAGCCCCCCGGTCTCATGCAACCAATCGTGAGCCAGAGCCCTTGGCAGATTTGTTGTTGTAACGTCATGGGCCCCTTCCCACGTAGTACTCGCGGCCATCAGTACTTGTTCGTGGTAACCGACCACTTCACGAAGTGGGTTGAGTTATTTCCATTGCGGAAGCTAGATTCGAAAAAAAATCTGGGAGTGTCTACTCAAAAAATTCGCCAGGTTTGGGTTTCCTGCACAGCTTGTGAGCGATAATGCCTCCTATCTCACGATGAGGTGTTTGTGAACGCATGCGCGGTGCTGGGAATTAAGCACAAAAGAACTTCCCGATACCACCCACAAGCAAACATCACGGAAAGGGTAAGTCGGAACCTCAAGATGATGTTAGTGGCCTACACTGAGCGCCACAAGGACTGGGACGCGAAACTGTCCGAGCTGACATTCGCAAACCGTACGACCGCTAATCGGTCAACGGGTCTCACTCCTGCCCAATTGAATTTTGGCAAGGAGCTCGCGTTCCCGCTTTTTAAGTCTCCATTCTACAGAGTCTGGGGAAAGGCTTCGCCCCTACGTGGAGTTCGCCGAGGACTTGCGAAAGCGCTTCTCCGATAACCTTCGAGAGGCCCGAGAGAATCTCGACGTCGCCCGATTACAGCAGGCAGAACAGTACAACCAGGGGCTACGTGACTTGCAGTTCGAGGTGGGAGATTTCGTACTCCAAAGTACTCACCCACTGAGTGACGCCGCGCGAGGCTTCGCAGCCTCTCTCGCCAACAGGTGGTTAGGTCCGTTTCGCCTGCATGAAGGGTGCTCACCCCTCACCTACAAACTATTTCACTGAGTCTAGCGAGGAAACCGGACCTGTTCATGACACCGACCTTAAACGATTTTTTCAAGCAGAAGACGAAGATTCCTCGCAGGACCAGAACGACACCGACGGCAGTCCCGTTCCGGAAACACCCTTGTCTCCACCAAGGCGGCGGTATAACCTGAGACGTCGGTGACACCAAAGAGAGAGGAACCTTTATTTTGTGTCTCCTTGGCTTCGCCTCTCTCGCATTTTGGGGGTAGTTTTCCACTTCCACTGATCTGCCCCCTTTTCAAGAGAGGGGGGAGAAGATATAGTACCCACCTCAGATCCGTTATTTCAAACTTTCTGGAAGGGGTGCATGCGAAAATAACGTCAGGCTCAACCCTCTCGTCTGCTTCCTTGTTTTTCTACGAAGCTGGCTCATGGACAACACCGTCACCACCGCCGTCATCGGAACGACACGGCGGCCGGTCTCATGGTGGACCGGGCCACCAAGGACGTCGGTGCACCAGGGACGGCCTAGGCAACCATGGACCGCCGCCACCCTCTACAGGATGGACCGGCAGCTGGCTCGGATCAAGGACCATGTCCAGAGCAGCCACCTGCTGGAGGCGGTTCAGAGCTACAAGGTGGAGCCCTGATCCAAAACAAGCTCAAGCGACAAGCTGGAGCTGACCGAGCCGCGGCGCTCGTCAGCAGCCGCCGGAGCAACGCTGCGCCGAGTCGAAGTACCTGCGAGGCCTAAATTCTGCCGAGCTCGCTCGGTCGGTGTCATCGTTGCCGTTGTAGCTTTTCCCGGGTGTGTGTGGATCCAGCGTTCGTGTTCGTCGTGGCCGGTTTCGAGTAGTCCCTTCTTTTCTTGCTGCTTGAAATCGAGACCCGCGAGAAGAGCACGTAAAAAATAGATGTCCGTTGGTCGTCGCGACACTGTCGGTATATATATATATATATATATATTTTTTTTTTGCGTTTTTGCCAGTGACGTCACGGACGTCACTGCCCCGTATCGATCGACCTCCGAAAAAGGCGTCCCATTTCTGTCTGGTCGTTTGCCTGCAAGTAAATTCGCCTCAGCGTGCTTCATTTTTGTTCTTGTGCTCGACGTGTTTCGTGGCTGGGTGAGATTTGTGTTGCGAGGTTGGGTGCCACAACCACCGGGCAGCACATGCGAGCCAAGACATGACGTTCCACACTTTTCCGCGAGACGTGCAGTGACGAGCAAAATGGATCGTCGCCGTGCGTGGAGACTGGGTTCCCGTCAAGACCGAGACCCCGCTTATGCAGCAATCATCTCACATAACAGAGCTACGAGCTGAGCTATAAGCGGAGAGGAGGCTCGTAAGCTGAGGTGTGATGCTGTGCCAATGATATTAAACTACATCCATCTGCTCCTCGCCCAAATCGGATCAATCAATTCAATTATGCAGCGAAACCGAAACCAACTAGGCCATCTGGATACGATACCAGAAGTTGTATTTATCACGCGTGCAGCCAAATTCTGTTTGAACCGCATGTGAAAATGGAGCGTGACTACGATTCACCAAGCTCGTCCAAATTCGCCGTTTGCCTTCGACCCACGGACATCGCCTCTGAGGGAACGACCCGCAGCCTCATCACTGATCCAGTGGATCCGCCGAAATGTGTACCCGATGCCGCTTCGTGTACCTAGGAGCCACTTCAGAGGCGAAATCTGCATCCTTTACTTTGCAAGCGCTCCTAGTTCGATCGGTGGCTCTGGCAGTTGTGTTTGCGCTAAACGGCATGCGTTTGCTCGAAGCTTATGGCTGTTTTCGAAAATAGCTAAAAGGCGTGACTTTTTTTTTTTTTGCACACGCTTGGGAACTGCATTAAAAAAAATGTATTTCAGAAGGGTACAGCCTAGGAGACTATATAATTCGAAACAAAATACAAGACATCCATCGACCAACGCTTGTTACCCCGACCATCCGACAAACCTTTGCGTTTGGTGACGTCACGCAGCACCTACGGTTGTCAGTGACTGACACTGGCAAAATTCGGGGTGCAGTTTCGTACATATGCTCATAAAAGGTTTAATTAATAACGGGAGGTCATATATCAAAATAAAAATGACGCTTGTCTACAGGAAGGCTCCCTCGACGTAACGAGCGCAAAAACTTAAGTACTTCCGGTTTCGACCGGACAATCCCTTCAACCCGTGGAACACAAAGATTCTTTGTGCAACTTTGTCTTTTCTCACGAACCCGCAGATCCTTTTATCTTCGAGACGTTTTTCAATTAAAGGGGCGAAATATATTTTTTGGGTTATGGGGATATTTATACAGCGTGTAGTTGGTCATCCATTAAAGTTGCGACGAGTCACATGCTGTAGATGAGCAATTCAGCCAGTGCAGTACATCCGCTAGCCTGGGGTCTTAAACGTGCACCACGCAGTAGTGATACACGACCGCAAACCGGTACGATGCTCATCCAGATCGAAACGGGCAGGGGTGGGTGGGGATCGAACCCAGGATCCCTGGGCCGGTTTGTTCATCTTGCGGCCGCGGCTGCGGCTGCGGCCAAAAGGGATTTTTATGTCACGTGACGAGCTCCATGGGGACAAGGAAGTACCTAGCGGCCCTGCCTAATGTCAGAAAAGTCCGTGTCGCTTCGAGTGCAAAAGTCTAATTTTGCTCGCAGAAACTGACTGCAAAGGCTTTCAACTGAAGTCCAATAGACCATTTGCAGTCCTCCCAAGCGCCCCGGCGCGCGCGCGAGGAATCTTGGGATCGGTGTTCTGTCGGCCCCCGTCGTCTGGCTGCTCTCCGTTGGAATCGCATTACCTCGCCCTAGACGTACTTTTCATCTTCGTTGTTTATATTTAATCTCCCCTTTTTTATCTACTCCAGTGTATTTTTCTTGTTTATAAGTGTATCTATTTCGTTCAGCGCTTTGCATTTCTTGTGCATATTACGTGTTTTCGTGCATATTCCATCGTTTTCGACGCGGCCGTCGACGAACACCACGCCGCTTCGTTCGCCGCTCCCGGGGTGAGTACTGACTGTTGCCGTAACGCTCTATCCCACTCCTAGGCCGGTCATTTAACCCGTTTGCAGTTGCGAGAGAGCAGTTTCGAACATCAGTACAAATGTCACCGCTGTAAGCAGAGAGATAAAGTAGTCATCACGAAACGAAGGCCAACATGCCTTCGATTCGTGATGCGCTCGCTCTGTGAAATCTGAGCGTGGGATATCGAGTACTGCTTGCGTGTTCAACATTCGGGACGGTGCTTTGTCGTTGCGATCTTTTTGCCCTTCCGACGCTAGCGAAGCTGTACCAGCGGTCGGCGTGCCTCGGCAGCGCTCGTCAACAACCGTCCGCGCGGCGTCACTTTTCTCGCGTTCGCTGACCGTCCGCGAGCGCCGGCTATTCATCGTCGCGGCTGGTATGCGTATGTAGTACATTGCATAGCTTCATAATCGCTCTTAACAGCGGTTGTGAGTTGAGCGGGCCCTTAGCGAGCGAGTTATGTGAGCAACTGCAACTTTGAAACTGATAGTCACTTCACTTGTTTATTTCACTATTCGAGATGTCAGCGGAATGTAGTATCTTCTTAGGTCACCCTCGGAAGCGACATGACGGGCGGTACAACCTGCTGTGTACCTGGCTGTGCCCACACCACTCTCACTACCAAGCATGTGTCCTGGAATCGCTTTCCGAAGGACAGCCATCTACGCAACATTTGGGTATAGCGAATCAACAGGAAAGGTATTTACCATATTTTTTTACTTGTTATCTACACTCTCCTGATAATGATCAGGAAGGTATAGTGTGTTTACTGTCCGACGTTGCCCCAAGTTATTTTACCGATATGACAACATACCTGCAAAAAACTTTTTTTTTTAAATAGAAATAGCATTCATTATTTTTTACCCATAAGTGCAGCATACCACTGAAACAAAAAAGACAATCTCAAAGAATCCCAGATGTTGCATGTGCCCTTTTCACCCTCTTGGCCACTTCCACCTGCACCGACATACCAATATCTGATTGCATGGCAGGAATGTCACTTCATCTTATTACCCTACAGCTAAAGCAAAGATAGTCTCACAGTGCTTCTACCATTTTCAGCGTGCATTCACTCCAGGTTTGTTAGGCATAAACTATGTCCTTGTTCTTAGTGCCCGCTGCACAATGGTACCGGAAGTGTTTAGAAGGCGGTGGGCTGACGATGGGGAGGACGAGAACTGAATTCTACCCCCTTGCCCGGATAGTTTACTGACCCCCCTGTTCAAATGCTACGTCTGCTGCATCCATTCTTACTACTGAGATTGAGTTGCGCTTGCTCCAAAATTGAATGGGTGAAACTTAATATGCTGCTAACTGCTTCTTTTGCGTGCAGGTACCATTGGTCGGTTCTCTCTGTGGACGCCAACCTCTGACAGCAGAATATGCGGTGCTCATTTTAACGAAACTGGAAGAAAGAAGCATGAGGACAAAGCTCCTTGGTTTTTTTCCAACCAGGACACTTCCGAAGTCTATGTTATTTGCCTATTTTTGTTTCTTTCTGCAATAGTTGTTTTTCCCTGCTTATATTCTTGCTTGTGATCACTGTATACATCGGTCATTTCTCACGCGAGTTACGCCACTGCTGGTGGCGTCTGGTGATTTGTGGACAGCGGCGCTACCTAGAGTCACTAAATAAAGCTACGCTTCCAGAGTACCGAAACTCCCAAACTACGCCTCTGAAGCGCGTCAGGCGCCGCCTTCTTGGGTCCACGCGCAGATGGAGGAGCGCCTGTAGCTGAGCCAAGCCGAGCTGTAGCCGTCGCCTGCGCCAGCTGCCGTAGCCGCAGCTGTGGCAGCGAATCAAGGTCGTGTTGTTCGTATCTCAACATATGAGGGGAAAAGTGCATGCTGAGCGCCATACTTTAGCGTGCGCGCGCAGTAAACAGTAAAACAACAGCAGGCAGCGGATCGCTGGACCCAAGATGGTGGCGTTGAAAAAACGCGATGATGATGATAGCGACTCAAATGACTGTCGCTGTCCAATGATGCCGCAGCGAACCAGAATATTGTTGAATAGAGCGATTGCATTGTCGGCAAAGTGCCAAAGAAAAGGAGTGCGGTACTCTGAAAGCGTAGCTTATTTAGTTACTCTAGCGCTACCCAGTGAGCATGACGAAATGCGTGACCTACGGAAGCAATCATCGCTCTCATAGAAAAAAAACGGAGCTTTAAGCAATCATAATGTCAGATTTTGTAGAGCTGCAGACATGATAACAATGTTCTGTCTGAATACATGATATCCCTCAACGGCTAGACGACGCAAATGGACTGCAATCTAAAGGAGGTTTTGCGACGTGCGGTTAAGTCGCATCAGGAATATCACTGAAATTGAAAAAGTATAACATTTTCGTCCGTCACTTAAATTTGCAGTGGGAATAGGTGGCATATACACCTACTGACTGCCTTTTTCTAGGATTTGGCTTGGCTTAGCTAGCTTGCTGCTTAAAGGGATACTGAACCGAAATTTCGAACTCACAAAACAAGGCTGGACAGATAGGCGGGACGGTGCAAAACCCCAAAACATCACTCATACAGCGATATCTCTAACGGATCACCATATTTTTAGAAAAGAAGTGCCCGAGTGAACCCGGCCTAAGAGACAAGGCACGTCATGATTCCCATTCCCTATCCTGCTCGCTACGTCCCGTGTCGAGCTGGTGAACCGAAGCGAGCAGGAGAGAAGCGAGGCTGCTTCCCCTCATTCTCAAATTCTCCAGGAGGACAATGACGTCATAGACCTCGCTTGATCGCGCCCTTTTCCGAAAGTGCGGCCATCCGTTTGAGATATCGATGTACGAGTAATGTTTTGGAGTTCGTAGGTTCCCGTTCAATCAATCAATCAATCAAATCTTTATTCAACATCGCACACATGTTGGGGGCGCAGACAAAAAGCCTATAACAGGCTTGACTAAGGGTCTGCGCCCCCTACAAAAACTTGGCATTGCAACAGGGGCATGTCATAGCAAATCCCATTGCTTCTACAGCATTACTTTGCGAAATTCAAATTTCGGTTCAGTATCCCTTTAGGCACCAGGGAATTTCGCTCTGCTTCCTTCATCTCTAATGGCCCCAAATGACGGCTTTTAATCCACCTCTCTCGTTGTGGAAAGTAGTGAAAGCTCTGCATGGTTTGCTGTCGTACATTCAAGTGCCAGCTCATCTCGATTCTAAATAACAGCAGTGTGTTTGAACTGTTCCAGACAATGCTTCTCTATATTTCCGACTGCTCTATCTGACACAATCGGTCACAATGCACGAGGACTTCAGCGAGCTGGAAAATACTCTCTTAGCACGTAGACAAACATAGGAGAAAATGTAAGCAGTGAGAGAGCGCAGGCGAGCTGTTAATTAATCGACATCTTGTAAACCCTGAGATGGGGAACGCTTTTTTATCGTTCCCTAACTCGGGGTTTACAAGATGTCGAGAAAATGTACCAACATTTATTTTAGAAATATTTTGAGCGAAAACTGACGTCAGGTGCAAGGACTCTATAATTACTGTCCACCGTGTTTGCTTGACTAGGCAGCTTCCTAGTGGCCATTCAAGCAGATAGAGTTGGACATGCCTTGTCAGGAGTTTGCGGTCGTAATATGCTTGAGCCAACTGCTTTATAAGAAGTTGCAGCTGTGCATATCGTTTGTGTCACAAATTGAAACACATATCAATGTGGAAATATAATTATTGTTTAATGAGGGGCGCTTGAGTCCAGTATGGACAGCCTAAGATAGCACCGAATATAGTCTATTTCACAATAACATGGCAGGTGGCAGACTCTACAACCCCTGTGAACTGATTGAAGTGTTGGAGTCAAATGTATGTGACAGCTCCTTACTAGAGATAGAGAAGTGTACTCTGATTGGCTCGTTTGGGACAAACCTTTTGTTCTGTGCCAAACTATATTGAATAAGGATATAACCTTCGTTCCCTTTTTTTATATGCCGGTGGCTGTTGAATGCACTTCGTCTCAGAAAGAACTGCAACAATCGCTATTTGGCTACAACATTCCAGACAAGCTACCAAAGGGTAGAAACAGTGGCCGCTATTGATCCAGCTGGGCTCTTGGTTGTTTGACATCTTATGTGCTCTGTACAGTGTAAGGTGTGCCTTATGCTAGACAGAATTCCAGCCGGTATGTAATGCTTATAAAATAATTGCGTGAACAATTGCCTTATCCTTGCATGCAGATGTTGCGGCCTGCCCAAAGGTCCCAAGCATGACTTGCGCAAGGAAGCGCCGTGCACTGCAGCCGATGCAGCCGCAGCCGGCCTACTTTCTGTCGGACCTTGACCTGGCACAGACCGTGACCCTGCCTGCTAGCCAGGAGCCAGCACAAGCCGGCAGCCCCTTGGCCTCCACTGGTGCCCCTGACACTGATGATGTAGTAGCTAGCGGTAAGCTCCTAACATTGAGCATCAGTGTTGCTCGTCTGTTTACTTGGCATCCTTGTCCACTGTGCAGCAGTCCCGATAGGTGCATGGAACACTTACATGCAGTACGTTGAACTTTACAAACTGCACTAACGCAGTCACCGCTGGCTATAGCACGCAAGTGGTGGCTTTTCCATACTCGCAGCACGATATGGCACGGTGCACTCTAAGATACCGCACATGCAAGGTACCTGCGGAGTTGTTCTTTCAGATTGCGGTCACACGCTAACTTCGTTGTTTGCCAGGTACAAAGGAGATGCTGCCACAGCCCTGCTTACATGTTATTTGCCTGGAGATCCAGTTTGAAAAGTGGGGACATATGCTTTTGTGTATCCATTGTTCCCTACAAGACAAGCGCGACTCTCTGGCGTCCACAAAAAAACCATCCCCACTTTTGTTATGGAGCACCGGCAAGGCTATGCATGCTCTTAGGATTTGCAGTCGACTCCAATGCATGCGCGCGAACGCTGCACCGGAGCCTCTCAGGGCTTCGAGTTAGCGTCCGCAGCATTCTCTGTGCTCCAAGTAAGTGTAGAACAAAGCTTAGTTCTGTATTTCCCCGCAGCACCCGTGACAATCGGATCTCGAGGCAAATAACCAGCATTCCCCATTATAGTTCCTTCGTGTGTAACAGAGCTGCATTAAAGAGGTTGCATCAGAATTAATTGGGGGGCTAGTTGGTTGAACATTTACACAGTGGTTTTAAACTAAGAAGAGAAGGAGGGGACAGAAAAAAGCGCTCTGTCCTGTCTCCTCCTTCTCTTCTTAGTCCTTTGCACTTTTAAAACTACCGTCTAAATTAAAGAGGTCATGAACCGACTCAGTTACTTCTGCTAAATGCTGCTGTCGCACAAAAAAAGCTTGAGAACAAGCAATATACTGCTCTTCCTCACAGCCAGGTAAAATAATCACATGATTATTGTTAGGGGTCAGCTGCTACTGTTGGCGCAGTGATTAGACACAAGCCCAAGCCCCAATATTTAGCATGGCATTGATTGTAACCAAATAGTCAGGTGCTCACTCAGTGCTTGTGTCCAGTTCATAAACCGTCTGTATTTAAGTGTCTGTCACAGAAACCGGCTGTTCCAGAAACCGACGGGGGTCGTGATGACGTCTGCGGAAGAATAATGGCCAGGGAAGTAAACGACCGCCTTCGGCGGATGAGCTCGCGGCCAGGCGCGTGTCAGGTTACGCAGGGAGCGCTTCGTTGAAGCGACCGCATGTTCGGTGTTTCTTGGTATACACAACCTAGAGTGGTTTTGGGGGGGTACACAGGTCTCTGCAGCCCCAGATTTACGAGGCGAGCTGGCGGCTCGCTGCTGGAATGTGTTTTTCGTCAGCGCTCGAACTGCCTGGCGGGTCTTAGTGTTTAGAAGAACCCTGATTCAGGGTCAGGGGTCAGACCGAGGGGGCAACAACCTACCGTGGGAACAAAGAGAGTGCGGGAACCGCGGGGTCGCCAGGACTGCCAGTGCGAGAGAGAACTCTAAGGCAGACGGACGCATCGCGACGTCGAGGGATGCGGCGAGACCCTGTCGACGGCCCCACGCCAGGCACCGGACGAAGCTTCCAGTGAGTGTGCGACCGCAAAAAGTGGGCGTGCGGGGCCAGTGAGCCGCGCCCACGGTGTGCCAAGCCACCCGCCGGAATTTCTCCACCTCGGACGGACCGCGCAGGGAGACGCCAGCACCTCTACGCCAGATGAGACTTTTTCTTTGCACTCACCTATTCTCCTATTTTAGTTTACCATTAGGACTCTCTTAAACTTAGTATTTTTTAGTACTGTCTAAGCAACCCCAAGCATGAAACTGTAAACCGTTATACTGTGTGTACCTGTGCTATCTGCCGTTTGATGTCTACGTGATTTTTGCATATTATATAGCGCCTAATTATCTACTAAACCCCTGTCAAATTAAACGTCATTTATATATCCGACACACGCCTCCGTCTCTCTTCATTGGTAAGACTCTCCACAAGAGCGTGGCCCTATCGCTCGGTCAGCGGTCCCCTTCTTTCACATCGTCATTCGGGAGGCCTACCGCCTTCCTGTGACAGTGTCGTCAACCTGGTGTGAACCCTAGGCTTTGTCAACATTGTGATTTCTGACTGTAAAATAGCCTTCTATTTCTCAGAATATGCCCTTGGCAGGGAAGCCTTTGACCTGTGGTATACAGATTATAATATAATTATATTCGTGCCACAGACCTCAGTAGGCTTGTATGAGGTGCAGAATATCCAAACGCGTATAGTTTCTTGGCCCCTTTAACATGTGATGCTTTTTTGTATGGCAAATTATATGCTATTTGGCAGAGCCAAGGCAATTACAGGGACCAAGCCTAGTCTTCTGTTTTGATATATGACTGCAAAAATGATGTGATTTGTATTTTGCTATCTCCCTATCTGGCAGACCACCAGTACAGCATCACAGGATCTATCGATCAAGCCCTGCGTGATCGGATGAGGCAGCTAGAGGAGCTCGCTTCTGCAAACGAGAAACTGCGCAAGGCCAATGATTGTCTACAGAAATAAAATGAAGCTCTCCGGAAGAAAGTAGCCCATCTTGAGGAGATGTATGACCAAGCGGAGGAGGTCATCGATGCTACAATCCCCTTTCAGAGCTTCACGCTCACAGCCGTGCAACAGGACCCAAAGAAACTGGCCTTCTACACGAGATTCGACTCCCTGGAGAGATTTCTCTTCTTTTACAAGTTTGTTCAGACAGGTTATGAAGCTCACAAGGAACCTCAGGGTCCGCAGAGAAAGTCACCTTATCTATCCACGGATGATCAGCTGCTGCTCGTGTTCTCCCGCCTGAGAGTGGGGCTTCTGGAGCAGGACCTTGCATACCTGTTTCGTATCTACATCAGCACAGTCAGCCGGTTGTGGACATTCTGGATTGGTTACGTGACGGACTACCTTGCTCAGCTCAACTACTGGCCGTTACGACAGGTTGTGAACAAGTACATGCCGGAGTGCTTCATCGAGACGTATCCATCGACGAGGGTCATTCTGGATTGCACGTAAATCTTTATCGAGACACCCAGCGACTTCAGGGTGCAGAGTGATACCTACTCAAGCTACAAGTGCCACAACACTGCAAAGGGACTGCTGGGCATCACCCCCAAGGGCTTTGTGTCGTTCATGACACAAACCCCCTGGACGCGGCCGGCGACCTTGCCGCCGGCCGCGTCTCTGACAAAGCCCTGACCGCATATACCGGGCTATGCAACCTTCTTGAGCCCGGAGACTCTGTCATGGCAGACAGAGGCTTTTTGATCACTGAAGAGGTCGAAGCTGCAGGGGCTAATCTCAACATTCAACCTTTCCTTGGGGGGAAGGCCACAACTCTCCCTGGAGGACGAAGCGAAGACTAGGGCGATAGCGAAGGTTCGAATCCACGTGGAACGAGTGATCGGACTATTGAAGTGTTTTTGAATCTTGAGGGGTACCTTCGCAAACAGTATGAGCAAGAGCCTGGACTCTATCTGGAAGGTCCGTGATTTGCTGTGCAATTTCACAAGACAGCCACTGCTCAGTCGAACCTAGAACTGCAGTCTTGTGGCTTTGTAGACGGTGCAGGGCATCATTCCGATCGGCAGCCCCCCACTATCATCACGCAAACATGGTTAGCGCCCCCAGGATTGTTCAGTGGAACTGTTGCTCGCTTAAACACAAGAAGGCAGACTTCATCGAAAACTTTCATGTTCACTCGTCATCCGACATAACCGCTGCGTTTGCTCTACAAGAAATCAACGGCCCCTCCCTGCTTTGCCACAGTACGATGGACTTGCTCCGAACATTGAGACTACTGCCCCCTTGCCTTGGATTCGTTCCGCCCTGTACGTTCATCGATTAGTGTGCTTCACTCCTCTCGACACCTCACAGAGGTGCCCTTCAATGACCAGCATTACGGGTTGCCGCCAACTCCTCAACGGCCCGTTTTTCTCTTCTCTGTCTATGTGGTCCCAAACACGTCTCTAAACGACTAGACAAGGCAGCTGCTAAACATCTTTTTTCTTAAGCACTTCGCCCGTCTTTATCGAAAAAACAACATTCTCGTATGCGGTGATCTTAATGCCAAACACACGCATGGGGCTACGACACTGACCTTCCCCACGGCATGCAGCTTCTTGCGGACCTCACAGAGTTGAAACTTTTGTTCCTCAACATCCCAGACACCCCCACACGTATCGACCAATCCTCCCAACAGCACGACACCTGCCCCGACTTTACCTGTGCTCGTTACCCTCGACGCTGGAGATGGCAGGTCGCCGTCGACCGCCTCGGCGGTGATCACCTCCCCATTATTTTACACTACGACTTCCTATCCGCAACCCCATCTCACTGCCACGCCCGCTGCGACACATTCTTCACTAAGTGGGATAAGTTCCGAGCAGCTCTTTCTACCGTCATGGAACTTGCTGGCTTTTACGACATTATACGAGCCATCCAGTCCGCCCACATGTCTGCCACAAAGCGGCTAGCCGTAGCGGACGACAACCCAGCACCTGGCGAGCATTTACTCACTGGACCGCCATATTCGCCTGTTGTCCCGTTACCGCCCTTCTCGCAGACCACGATGACTCCTCAAACCTTCACATTAACTCCAAAAGACTATCTCGTGCTACACTTCGGGACTCGCTTCGAACTGCTGGATTTCCCTGTGCAGCTCCATCTCCGGCAATAGCCATCTTTCCAAAGTTTGGAGGCTCCTCCGTTTTCTCCTCGGGGACCACAAACCTAACCAATTTGCTGCCACTGTTGCCCTTCGCAAAGGTGTCTCTCCCGAGGAGCTAGCTGAATGGGCCTCGGACGTCTTCTTTCCGCAACCAGCGCAACATAACTCTGGATGCAACATTTGTGTTCACCCTGTCCCCAAGCTCTCGGGATGGACTCCCCACTCACCCTCCATGAGCTCGAGGCCACCCTCGACAAGGCCAACACTCGCGGTGCACTTGGCCCCCAACAACGTCATCCTCGGGCAACTTCAGAACCTCAATACGGCACTCAAAGAAATCATGCTCATAGAGATCAACCAGGTGACTCCAGACTACTGAAGCCCCAGAAGTACCTGATCGCTGCCATTTGTCTCGTTCGTCCTGGAAGCTCCCGAGATGACTAAAAGCTTCTCTTCTTTTTATGCCCAAACAGCAGGGCGGATATGGTGGCCACTTCTTTGGACGTTAGGATTCCTGTCAGAAGTACTCAATGCAATAAAATGTTGTTCAAACTTGCCAGGTTTTAATTTTAGATTGCTTGCATACTACACGACGGAGTAGCAAGCATTTGATTATTCTTAATTTTTAGCTAGGACTGATTAAATTAATTTGAATACTTTTGAATGTTTTATTTTAATGCACACATATCCTCTAAAAAGAGTGGAAATGTAGTGATTGATAAAGAAAAATAGACATAATGGTGGTGCCACAGTCGACTCCTAGCAGAACTGTTTGGTGGGGCAACAGGCAGACTGAGATTAAAGCCCCTCTATCCTAGGAAAAGTGGCGCCATTCATTGTTGTGGATATTTTCGAGACACACACCGTGTGACACTTCTGGGAAGGACATGGCATCTGAAATCTTTCTCACTGCTGCGCTGTGTCGCCATGATCTTCCCAAGGGCTGCACGTCGCACGAGCCTTGTGCATTGACACACTTTGCGCTACTTTGAAAACATGAAGGGGCTTTAAATGAGATACCATTGCGTATGCCACGGGCAGAAATTCAAGATGTTGAAAACAAGCTGTTGCATTGTAAATTGTGCAAATTACTAAAATCCTCCGTCAATATGCCTCAGCAAATGAAGATTACAGGGTTTACAGATTGGGCCAAAGGAAGACGTCCGTCACCCCAGAGGAAGAACATGTGGGGATCTTGACGTGCAACCAAAATTTTACCATCAATAGAGAGTTTTAGTAGATCGTTCCCATGACTCCGATAACGATACCCGATACTCCGCCACCGCCTCCCTTGCGCATGCATAGTATCGTTATCGGGGCTATCGGAGGTATCGGAACGATCTACTAAAACTCTTTAATAGCTCTGAAATCAGTAACGACACTACCGTAAACCAATTTTGCTCCCAGGTGGGTCGCCGAAAGCGGCGTTGGTAGCCACAGCACATGGTCATTGTTGGAACTTGCATGCATAATGCAGAAGAGCATCATGCCCTCTTTAGGTGTCGCATTCTCCCACACCATCTTTAGCGTTTGTGTGTATGGCACAGGCTTTGGATGGTTTCACAACCGACGACCACGTGCATGCTAGGCTGTGAAGATTACAAGCTGGGGCGTGGGTTTGTAAACAATGGAAAAGTGTGAAAAAGTGCACAAACTCTATTTTCAGTACACAAATATTGCGACTACTATATCGGACAGAGGTATGCGCTACAGCTTGCAACAAATTCTTGTGCCGACATGAGCAGTCTGACGCATTCCAACTACTTGTCATCACAGCCCCTTTCACTTTACTAAAGTTGGTTTATTATATGTTCTCCAAGTCTTTGGCATTAAAAATGAGGTCGATTCCTTGGTGATACTGCCGTGCCGGGCTGTGGCCGGCGGTGAAACTGCACAGCCCACCAGCGACGGCAAGCAACCAACTGAGCGTCCAGAGCTAGAAACAAAGTTTTACAGATTGAGTCTCTTGGGAGCGGCCACTTGTCTCCCAGAACGGGTTGAGTAGTGTCGGCCCGTACCGTCACCACGAACATGTGGTTGTGATGCTGGACGAGGCACATCACGACGCGAGTCGACAGGTCCACCTGAGGCCGAACCGTCGACGGAAGCTGAGGGTGACGCCAGCTTCGGAGAGACGCAGCAGCACCTGCCGCAGGCGTTGGTCATGTTCCTTTTAGAGCGCAGCTCTTAGGCGCCCGTTTCCGGCTTGAGCGGCGTCGCCGTCGCCGTCGCCGTCGGCGTAAACAAGGTCATCCCAAGGTCACGCGACCCCCAAGGTCACCCCAAGGTCACGTGACCCATCCCAAGGTCACGTGACCCCCAAGGTGACCCCCACGTGAACCCCTGAAGGTCACGTGACCCCAGGTCACGTGACCCTCCGGGCAACCTGACCCCCAAGGTCACGTGACCCCTCCCAAGGTCACCTCAAGGCCACGTGACCCCCCAAGGTGACCCCCACGTGACTCCCCAAGGCCACGTGAACCCCCAAGGTCACCCCAAGGTCACGTGACCCCCCAGGTCACGTCTCCCCGAGGTCACGTGATCCCCCCCTCCCCGAAGTCACGTGACAACCCCCCCCCCCCGAGGTCACGTGACCCCCCGGAGTATATTAAAGAATGAGGGGAGGAGGAGGAGAAGGAGGAGGGGTTTACCCTCCCCTCAGTACCCTTCACTCCTCCCCCTCAAGAGCTGCGCTCCAATTCGGCGTTACAGGGAGTTGTAAACGGCTTTCACTTTTTTTTCGTTCCGCCGAAGACTAGGATGTCG
Organism: Ixodes scapularis; assembly: GCF_016920785.2. Taxonomy (NCBI): domain Eukaryota; kingdom Metazoa; phylum Arthropoda; class Arachnida; order Ixodida; family Ixodidae; genus Ixodes; species Ixodes scapularis. The sequence goes on from NW_024609835.1 coordinate 111,565,798, forward strand.
TTGACCATGTTGGCCGTACCGTCTAGGCCTTCCAAGATCCACGCCACCTGTCGCTGGAAAAACTCGGGAGCCGACGTGATGCCAAATGGGAGTCGGCAAAAGCAATAACGCCCATGCGGCGTCATGAACATCTTAAGCTCTTGAGAGTCCTTGGAAAGCTTGACCTGATGGAAGCTTGAGGTAGCATTGAGCTTCGAGAAGACTGCCGCATCGCCCAGGAGTCCGAGGACTTGATCGACAGCAAGGAGCAAATGACATTCTCTCAAGACAACTTGATTTAATTTTGTAAAGTTGGCACAGACACGGTAAACTCCCGACGACTTTGGAACCATGAACAGTCCAGTGCCCCGAGGTGTGGGGTTGGTGACACGCCGAATGGCTCCGTCTTGCTCCAGTTAGGCCAGTTCTGTTCGCACCACCTCGCCCAGGGGTATCGGTATGCCGCATGAAACACTAAGTGAAAATGGATTTGTATCTGGGGGTAGCCGAATTTTGTACTCCTTCTTGAGCATACCGAGACCTCTGAAAAGTCCCTGCGGCGCCGGCACTTTCATGTCGTCCGAGAACTTTACCACACCCAGAGCCTGGATGGTTGGGAACCCGAGCAGGGTCACAGAGAGGGACTCGATCACGTGCAGACGCTGATAACAGGTCTTGCCTCGCCACAGGATGGTAGCTATGAAGTACCCAATGACTTTTAGCGACTGGTCTCCTGGTGCTGTCAGCAGGTCGTCAACCTTGTCCAGAGGATGAGGTAAGTTCGGGAAGGCTTCCAAAACACCCAACGCCTCCGCGCCGAAATTTACCTTGAATATCGCCGTGTAGTTGTCGACACTGACCTAACATACTTCGCCTTGGCCTTCTCAGTCTCGAGGATTGCGTGGAGCTCTAAGGAACGCCACTTTGCTCTGCTTTCGTTTCCAAGCGCAACAGATGTCCGCGAAGTGGCCCTTCTTGCAATAATTGCACAGAGACTTCCGAGCAGGACAGTCTGAGCGTGCGTTGTGGGCCTGACTGCAGTAGCTGCAAGAACATGGGTCGTTATCGCCAAGTGAAGACACAGCTGATCTTACCGTTTCGTTATCTTGCGTTGGTGCGTCAGACCACGACGAGACTTGGTGGCGTCAAAGTTGACGGTGACCTAGAAACTCTCGACTCCTGCGAGCAGTTTTTTTTTCTTTTTCGGCGTTTTCGACCTGCCTCGCCTGCGTCCACGCGTCCTTGAGGCTGAGCTTGGCATTCCAGCAGAGCTGGCCGGACAGACATCCGTCACAAAGACCAACAACGAACCAGTAGCGAACCACGCGTTCTTTGACTTCGGGGGACGTGTAGTTGCACCACTTGATAAGCTTGCAGAGCTCGGCGTAGTAACTGTCGACGCTCTCTCCCGGCTGCTTAACCTGCGTGTGGAACCCCGAGGACTATTACACCTCGTTGACGAGGTACACGAAGCGTTCCGAGAAGCGCTTGACTACCGTGTTGTAGTTGTTCAGGGAGGCGGTGTTCAAGCTGAACATGGCGAGATGGACCCGAGCCTCGGGGCCCATGCAGTAGAGAAGTGCCCGCACCTGAATGTCCGGTGGTGCTTGGCGAAGTCTGGAGGCATAAGCGTACTCCTCGAGTTGCGTAAACCGGGTAGGCCAAGAACCGGTGTTGTCGAAGTCGAAACCAGCAGGCTGACGTAGGGAGCCGCCCACCCATGCTGGCACAGTGTTTGCAACCCGATTACCAAAAGTGTCCAAACTTGGCACTAGCGCCGCCCACAAAAGACGCTACAATTTTATGATCAACACTCAGACTTTCCGATATTTAAAAAAAAGTCTGTCAGGCGTGGCACCACAACGTTCACCCACAGTGCCTCGTCAAAGGGCACCCGTGTGACCCAGCAGTCCTTCGCCGAGTCGACAACAAGGTCACACCACTCCAGTCCTGTGAGCGCAAGTTGTCCTGTCACCTGGTAGTAGTGCTTGTGCTTTTTGTCGACACTCTTGGCCGCATGGATAAACTCCACGAACCCTCTGATCATCACCTCATCGAAGGTCGTCAGGTTCGCATCTATCACCCGTGACACGGTTTTCACTTCGACTAGTCCGTACTCCTGTATATCTTCGTCCCAAACCAGCCCGCCTGGTGACGCCCCCAGCATGGGAACGCCAGGATTGATGCAAAGGCCAACACCGAAGACTTGGACCTTTTGCTTTGCCTTGTAGCGCTTCAGAGCAGCCGCCTCATTTTGAAGTCCCGCCCTCATGTGACGTGTTGTGCCATGTCCGCCCGAGAAAATCGTTCTGAGAAACCTTTCGTTCCCTGGTGCTTGTCGTTTGACTACGTCTCCGAACTGCGATGCCGTGATCCTTTTCTCACGTTCCGTGTGCCACAGCATACTACTGCTCTGGCTGCGTGTCTCTTCCTCCAGGTGCTCAGCTTGTGCAAGAGTCAATGTGCATGGATCGCTTGGTGGCATCTGGTGATTCCAGCACTCTTTTACGGGCAAGTTGATCCTTGCTGCAGAGGCCCCATCATCCGTGTTCGAGTGCTCCTGAACCTTCCTTGGCAAGGGTGCGAAGGCAGCTTCTTCCATCACGTCCGCAAACATTGGGAATATTCCCTTCTCGATAAAATCTGTATGCAGCCTCTTGACGGTTGCCTGCGCTACATCCACATGCACTTCCGTGGTTTTTCTCGCACTCTTCGCCTTGTTGCTAGAGTCGTGCTTGACAAATTTTAGTTCCTTCAACAATGCCGTACTTGCACCTCTGTTTGAAGAAGATGGGCCCCACTGCCTTGCTCCTTCAGTGCAGGCCATAGCATCCGGGATGTAGGACCTTCCCTCTCTTATCAGGTCTAGCATGTGCCAAAGCAGTGCTGCCACATGCTTTCACACACCGCCTTGGCCAGCCTTGCAGGAACAGGAAGCCTTGCTGACCTGCCCATCTCGGCAGAGCACAGCATGCACTGCGTATCGCCTCGCAAGGGTCATGGAAGCCTCCACGTTGGCCTTGACAATTGTCTCTGATGCACTTGTGGTGTGGAGGAAGATGTTCTGCACTTTACGAGCCTTGAACATTTTGTAGCCAGAACTTGTGGGCTTCTGTGGTCCAGCTGCTTGGCCATGCCCTTGGATGTGGCTTTCCGAGAATGCGGAAGGAAAGTCCTTCAGCTGCTTGGTCCAAGGTCCTGCTGGAAGTGGTAGCTCCCGCGGCTTTGGTACATCCGGTGTCGCCATAGCCTTCCCTAAAAAAAGGCAGCTCAGTCAGCGTTTTAAAAGAAGGGCGGCAATTTGACCAACACAGTTGGTTAATGGGTTTGGTGTTGTTTTGACAGAATTAACCCAAACTTGCGAAGTAAGAGTTCATCTTGGGTAACAAACCCTCAAAAAAAGCCTGCTGTAAACTTTGTGCCAAAAAAAGTGTTTGCTATTAGGCAAACATGCCAGCTTTTGTAATCTACAACTTCTTGTGTACTTTCGAACATCACACAGTTGAAGGAGCATTCTGAAAGCGGGCCGCGCACTGGCGTTGGGGACAAGCATCTGCAGTGTCACTGAGCTGCTTGTTGCTGCTGCCCTCTCAGTGTTCATGATATAGTGCAGCTCTGAAAACGAAGAACGCGTTTTGACCATAATCCGTTTCGTGCCAGCAGCATAAAGTTGAACTGTAATTTCGTTTCGATAAACAATGGAATCTCCCCCATACTATGCATGAAACACAGTCAGAACGGCTTCTCCCCGCCGCGACGAAGAACCGAACGTGAAGGATGTGATGCTGCGCGGACGGTTGTTGAGGAGCGCTGCCGAGGCACGCCGACCGCTGGTACAGCTTCGCAAGCGTCCGAAGGGCAAAAAGATTGCAACGACAAAGCACCGTCCCGAATGTTGAACACGCAAGCAGAACTCGATATCCCACGCTCAGATTTCACAGAGCGAGCGCATCACGAATCGAAGGCATGTTGGCCTTCGTTTCGTGATGACTACTTTATCTCTCTGCTTACAGCGGTGACATTTGTACTGATGTTCGAAACTGCTCTCTCGCAACTGCAAACGGGTTAAATGGCCGGCCTAGGAGTGGGATAGAGCGTAACGGCAACGGTCAGTACTCACCCCGGGAGCGGCGAACGAAGCGGCGTGGTGTCCGTCGACGGCAGCGTCGAAAACGATGGAATATGCACAAAAACACGTAATATACACAAGAAATGCAAAGTATAAGCAACGAAGATGAAAACGACGTCTAGGGCGAGGTGATGCGATTCCAACGGAGAGCAGCCAGACGACGGGAGCCGACAGAACACCGATCCCAAGATTCCTCGCGCGCGCGCCGGGGCGCTTGGGAGAGACTGCAAATGGTCTATTGACCGCAACATCATACGTTAGGAGCGGCAGGTAAAGTTATGGCCAGGGAAGGTAAATATAAGCCAAAATAAAGGAAAAATCATGCAAAGCAAAAGCGGTCATTGTGCATCTATATATATGTCCCAGCGACGTTGAGAGCATAGTCTGCGTAGTCTAACGGTTAGAGCGCGGGGACATGTAGTCGCGGCGTGGAAGTCCGGGTTCGAATCTCGGCGGAAGCTTTTTATTTATTCTGCGCGTGTTTTTTATTTTTTAAGTGTGATCTTTTTTTACTAATCATTTACTAGGACTACTGCGCCTTACACGGTTTTTACTGTTTGCCCTACCTGTTGGGTCGACAAACCGGAAGAAAAAAAAGATTACGGTAAGCCAAGTGAACGCCCTACTACAATCGTTCCATAATGTTCATTAAAGGAAACCAAGATCAAGCGAAGTTAACGTGCAAATACGAACGTTTCACACAAACGGTGCCGAAACAAGCATCCTTTCCCACCAACTACAATTTTATGTGTTTTCAAATATACAACGCTCTTGATACGACTCTTCTCAATAGCAGGAGGCGCCTGTTTAGTACTAATACGCACTGCAGTCGTGTAAATTTTTAAAAAAGTTCCACGAAATAAACACACACAAAAAAACGCGCAGACCTAAAAAAAAAAAAAAAACACGTTTTCGCCGAGATTCGAATTTGGAACTTTTGCGCCGCGATGGCAAGTCCCGGCGCTCTAACCGTTCGACTACAGGAGACTTTTTTTTTTTTTTTTTTTTTATTTGCACAAAATACGCAATACACACAAAACACAACACACTCGAGTTTAAAACGCCACGTGCTTTACCTGGAGCCGTAACGATCCTTAAAACGCCTTCATACCTATTAAGCCATCTAACAAGCCCACCCACCCACCCACTCATTTCTAAAACACTCTTGACCTGCGAAACAACTTCAATAAAAAATAAACGCGCTGACTTTGGGCGGACTTCGGCATGCCGTATCGCCATACGGGACCTCCACAGACCGTACAATCCAAGGGCCATGAACAGATCGTAAGGCACAGTTTCACCTTTCTCCACGGGAAGAAAGCGAATTCATCAATGCACATATCTTTTTTCAGGGTCCCTTGTAAAACGTCTCAAACGAAGACAGCGTCCCAGCAATGCGGGAACGCATGCTCAATAGTCTCAGGCTGTCGACACAACAAACAATTGACACCCAAAAGAACGTACATGCCCTGCTCTTGAAGCCTTACCTTCACTGGTAAGGTGGCAATGTGTAAATGGAAGAAAAACGTTTTTACCGCTGGCGTGCCGCCAGCGGTAAAAACGTTTTTCTTCCATTGTCCAGGACATTGACATTGTCCAGGACCTGCCACATATAATTGTCGGTAAAGTGGCACCGGAAAAAGCGCGTCAAGAAGGTCGCGGGTCAATCTTTTGCGTGTTACACTTAGCAAATAGTCCATTGAAAATCTCACTACCAAAAATTGAGAAAAGTCTACAACTTCCTTTATAAACGCCCGTCTTTGCGGGCGGACCCAACTTTGAAGACACAAGGAAGGACGGCTGAAATTGAGCTAAGCGGGTTTGGATCATAACCTGCATCGGTGGATTCTGTTGATCGCGTAAGAAAAGAAAACAAGAAACAGTCTTTCGAACAAAAAGATGGGCGAGCCCTACCCCTTCTTTGGAGACATGGTGAAAAAGATTGTCTCGGCACATCGGTTCACTTTCCGACCACCAAACAAAGAGCGCGAAAACTCGATGCATCTTCTGGATGCAGCTTCGAGTACACCATAAGACTCGAAGGACATACCATAGCTTGGCGGTTAAAATGCATTACATACAGTTGCACGAGGAAAAATAGACAAATAGCGGTTGCGCCACCCGGATGTGCTTTTCCTAAGTTGCTCTACTACACTCTCCCAGTATGGTGTTGTGCTTTTCATGTGCTGCAACGGGGCCCCGAGGTATTTCCACGGGGTAGTACCCCATCGTATCCCTTCGTAGACTGCTGGCGTTGTAGCCCACGTCCCCTGCCATAGACCAACACTTTTGTCCGGATTAACCACAGCCCCCGTTGCAGCGCAGAATGATGTGCAAAGTTTTAGAGCCTCTACGACACTCTTTTTGTCTGCACAAAAGAGCGCGATATCGTCCTCGTAAGACAAAACTTTTGTTTCTATAGAACCCATTAAAACAGCTCGATTACAGCAGACGCTGCTCGCACCGGCGCTGGTGCTGATATATAAATACACAACCACCGCTTTTGTTTTACGTGATTTTTCCTTTATTTTGGTTTATGTTTACTTTCCCTGGCCGTAACTTTACCTGCTGCTCCCAACGTATGATGGGGCAGTCAAATGGATTTCAGTTGAAAGCCTCTGCAGTCAGTTTCTGCGAGCGAAATTAGACTTTTGTAGTCGAAGCGGCACAGACTTCTCTGCCATTAGGCAGGGACGCTAGGTACTTCCTTGTCCCCATGGAGCTCGTCACGTGACATAACAATCCCTCTTGGCCGCAGCCGCAGCCGCGGCCGCAAGATGAGCAAACCGGCCCTTGGGGGCGAAATATTCCTACCTATTCCTACCACTCCCTAGTCGCCGAACAAGAGCAGCACGAGGGAGCGCGCGGAGAGGACCGTGGTTCATACGTGTGACATCACAACAAAGAATACCAGCGGCGACCAACATGATTGGCGGTCTCTAAAAGACACGGCGCAGGCTTGGGGCAATGACATTTTAAAATCAACACCGTCAAAGTTGACAGTCTGACATCGTTCTTATTTCAGCCGATAAAGTAGAATTTACTAAAAAACGTCCTTTCCGTTCCTTTCCTTTCTCTCGGCTTTTTGCGTATGATCAAAGTGAAGCCCGCCGTGGCTAGGTCAGAAGCAGCCGAGTGGCGCTGCCTGCATGCAGGCGGTGTTCGCCTCTGGGCAGCTGTACCCCCTCACGGTGATCACCCTCGACGGGATAAAATCATTTTAATGTTTTATTGACAATTGGCCACGTAGGCTACCAAGAACATCGGTATGGGTCGGCCAACAGAAACAAGAGCGATGGTTCACACAAAAACAATCAAAACACTGAAATGGACTGACAGACACTTACAATTATTTTAGGAGTCTTTAAAAGTAGCTCTTAGGCACCCGTTTCCTGCTTGAGCGGCGTCGCCGTCGGCGTAACCAAGGTCACCTCAAGGTCACGGGACCGCCAAGGTCACGTGATCCCTCCCAAGGTCGCCCCAAGGTCACGTGATCCCTTTTAAAGTCATGTGACCACCCCAGGTCACGTGACCGCCCCAAGTCACGTGACCCCCAAAGTCATGTGACCGCCCAGGTCACGTGACCCCCGAGATTGCGTGACCCCCTTCCCCCCCCCCCCCCCCCCGAGGTCCCGTGACCCCCTCCCCCCGAGGTCAAGTGACCCTCCGGAGCATATTAAAGAATGAGGGGAGGAGGAGGAGAAGGAGGAGGAGGAGGGGTCTACCCTCCCCTCAGTACATTTCCCTCCTCCTCCTCAAGAGCTGCGCTCCGATTCGGCGTTACGTTTTTTTTTTTTTCTTTAAAAATTGGGTTGTGTGTATGTTTATACAGCCTAGAACTTGGTCTGCCTCACAGGGGCGACGAGTCTCCCAGCTGTAGATGAGCAATTTAGCCAGTGCAGTACAACCGCTAGCCTGGGGTCTTTAACGTGCACCACGCAGTTGTGATACACGATTGCACGCCGGTACGATGCTCATCCAGATCGAAACGGGCAGGGGTGGGGCTCGAACCCAGGATCCCTGGGTTCTGCAGCGCGAGCTTTCGCTCCACGTGCTCCGAGCTGGTGTGAGCTAACCCACTCGGCCACCGATCCCCCTTTTTCTTTTCTTTTTTCTTTTCTTTTTGAAGAACTGTGAGTGTTTGTTTTTCGTCCGGTTCAATGTTTCATTGTTTCTGTGTGAGCTCCAGTTTATCCGATGCGCTCTGCTACGTGTAAATAAGAGTAATGTCAGGCTGTTAATATCGACAGTGATGTTTAAGAACACGATGACTCCAAGCTTTATTGGCAACGTGAGCGATCGAAAGCATCGCTGCGGTCGGCCCACCACAATTGGCTGAATGCTGACTACAACGTCAGTAAAGGACGTCTCATCGACGGAAGTAAGAATGTAAGAACTTCAATTTTGACGGCGTTGGCAGTGTTGCTTTGAGAGCGCTATGATTTCAGGCTTCCGCCATGCTCATTAAAAACACCATTGAACTTGTTTTTCTCAAGGGAATTACGTCACGAAAGGTAACCGAACGAGGGCGCCACCGAAACATCTCGCCACGCACCATCGAATGTGTCGTTCACAGTTGATAATCCTGAGCCTGGCGACAAGATAGGGAGGTGTAAAAGGTCATCGCAGCACGCGCCCGCTCACTACGAGCCCTGGTACGAGCCTCTCGCTTTGGCCTGGCATGGCCGCTCGTGAGTTCAGGAAACGCGTACAATATTAATTCTGGAATCTTCAAAAACCATTATTTCGAAAATTGCGCGCTTCTCTGTTCCTCGTCGTCTCTCAGTTGGAGCACCTCTAAGTAGTTGCATCGAAACAGGGGGACAGGAAGAGGGGAGGCTTACCCCGCCCCCCCCCCCCCCCCCTCCACTCAAGTTGCGTGGAAAGAGGGGCAAGGGCATAAAGGGGTAAAGGGGGGAGAGGGGAAGGGTGGAGGCGTATGCTCCAGCCTCAGACCATAACCTCCTATATAGTGTCCAGACATTTGGTGGGGTTCTTTACGGCGGTCCCTCTACTAATAATCGCCGCCCGATCGGTATGCATTCCGGCCGTCACCCAGGGAGTTACACACTGCAACGAGAAGACAGCGATTGGGTTTACTGTACCTCCCGGTTGCCCGTCGTCCAGGCCCGCTCCGGGGTTCACCATGGGCCAGGCCAGGCAGCCCGGTTCCGACGTTCTTGTCCAGCTTCAGACTCGCTCCGCACGCACTGTCTCACGCCAGCTCGTGTCTTCTCCGCCGACCGCCTGTCACGTGCCCTCTGCCTTGTCTTTCACCCTCGGCTCCCTCACAATTCAGAAAGGTACAATAACAAAATTGGGGGAAGGGATCTTCCTTTTCTTTAGTCCAACCTCCTCCCCCCCCCCCTCTTCTCTCTGTCTGTCTCTCCCAAACATTTTCGATGGCACGTCCTGACTACGACTTTGTGTGTCTGTGTGCGTGTATGTGTGTGTGTGTGCGTGCGTGTTGGTCGTACCCCTTTTTATTTTCCTTCCCCCGATTCCTTTCTCTCCATCCCCGTCGCCCCCTCTTCTTTCAAACCCTACTAAACGTCATTACCCACACCGCCTCTCGGTGGCCGCGGTAAGTGTTGTTGACAGCGGCGGAAGATGAGTTCGAAAACCGGGCGTACACCGCGCGCGGCTCCTCAATATCAAGAAGTTCAATCTTCGCCTTGATTCCGATGCGAAGATTATGGCCTCATATAACTCATTCCCAAAGTTGTGAAACGTCACTTTGTCGTCACCAAATAACTTCCAGAAACGACAATCTCGTGACGAGAAAGTTCAGAGTATTCACAAGCGGCCTAGGGACAATGTAGACAGCATTAACTTCGACGGGGCGTAGGGACCTAGGGACAGGAGGGCGCAATGTCATCAGTGCAGCCGTTCAATCGGCTGGCCCCATGGTGTTGCTCGCGCGTGCTCTGGTGAAGCTCGCTCGGACTTTGTGTTTCTCAACCTGGTTAGAATTTGAGCACCGAGAGAAATGTCGACAAAACAGTGCGCGCAATACTAGCTTAGCTATGCGGGATTAAAGACTTTCAACTTCAGTCACAAAACGCTAGCTAACACGGCACGAAAGAAATTGACGACAACAGTCATGAGTTTGCCCGAGCGTAGCACCAATGTTGCTGAAATAATGCATAGAGATCGCCTAGCCCTACACTATACTACTTGGAACGGCGTACCGTACTTTGTTTTTTAGGTAATTCAGTCTAGAGAGAAGGCTTCCTCTTCCGAGAATTCGGTCAATCATTTTAAATTTTAGCGGACTGTGCATTGAATCCCCGCGTTGATGGATCACTGCCAGCGCGCGTTCTTGAAGCAGTACCGAGACCCTCGAACCTAGCCTTGAACGATTGACCTTGAACTATAGGGCAATCCTAACGTCGCTTCAGTCACGTTTTTTTATAAGCGGCCTGCAAAGCGGCCGATTCTGAATAGGAAAACATTGTCGTCAAATGGAAGTAATATACATATATATACTGGAGTGGTATAACTGGTTGGTATGAATTGATTCACTCTTTTCGTCGAGGCCGCACAAAGTGGTTTCATAATTTAATAATCTCATTCGTTACGCGTAAAGAAAGCTCTCACTGTGGAGATCTGTCCAGCGGCGTAGAGGTAACTGAAAAACGTTTACGACCTGTCTCATGGTCGTGCACTTTTTACCATGACGAAGCTTGATTCAAATAAATGCTTCAGGTGTCTTGTCGTCGATTCGTGTCATGTGTTCCAAAGTTATAGCCTTGAACATGAAGGCACGGGTAAGGTCGAAAACTTGGCTTACACAATGACATTATGTGATGACGCGAACTTTTGCTAAACCAGAAGTCTGATGTCGAACGTTGAGTTTGAACTGGTTCGGCTTTCCTTCGAACCTGTTCCTTCTCCATAAAAATGCGAAATTTCTCAAGAAAATATTTTACAAAGTATTTAATCCCCATTTTATCAAATGATTAACAATGTCTACTTTACAGAATGTAAAATCAAACAGTCAACATGTTCAATATGTGCCACTCATAATTTGTTTTCTTGTGTCCTCTATATTAGCTGATGCTGATTTTTTTTTAATAGATATACACTCTCATTTGGTGTTTTTAATGGCGCCTTTGAGGATGAAAATCCTGAAACATATTGGTCTTCTGAACATTCAACGCCCTAGTTAGTTGAATAAGGCGAAACACCGACAAGACACATTCAACAAATATTTCACTTTACGCAGATGCGCGTAAAAGTCGGCAGTCAGTGGAACTCCTTGGCGAACTTTCCGATAATAGGTCGAAAAAGCCGAACCTGGTCGGAATCGAACATCGGCAAGTTCGCGCCGACCTTACTACAACAGGGTGGAACATCTTAGCCCTTTGTTGCAATAGTGGCCACTGCAGTGGACAAAGTTAACTATTTTTTTTAAATAAACTTCCGGGCCGCATAAATATTCATTGTGTAATTTTTCTTGTTGAATACAACACACTCCCCTCTGTAATGGCGTTGGCCCTGAGTGTATTGAAAGAAATAAATAAATACCCGTACGGATGGTGTCCACTTCAGTGGGCATATGTGTTTTCGATTGCCACTCATGAATGGCGTCACTATTTCATTGATGTTGACATATTCAGCATCCAAGATTGCAGCTTCCGAAAATTCCACGTAAGGCACGTCCATCCTCGCAAAAGCGTCGTAAACTGTGGCAAAATCTTATTACTCCTGTGCCAAACGTTTCCATGCCTGCGAGGAAGTTTTTTGAGGTTTAATCTGTATAAATATGAGTGTTTAATAAGTCTTCATTTTTCAGTAAGTGATTCATTTGTGGCTTGTCCACTCCGGTGGACACCATGAACAGCGGCATTACGGGGCCATGTGCTATGCACAAATAGTTTTTTGGTCTGCAGCGCTGTAAATATACTGGAATGGTCCAACTGTTTGTTGTAATGAATAAGGCGCCATAATTCTACATATTCCAAGAGAAGAAAATACAACATTCAGTTATTTCTTGTCTTAGGGGCGAACGATCTGCAACCAAATCAGCTTTGCAGGAAGCAGACATATCCATGCTTAATTGTATATTCCACTATCTGACTCAGAAATCAATGTCCTACTTAAAGACGGTCAGCCATTAGGAAGTGGGGATGATCTTCTAGAGAGACAGCATGCTGACATTGATTATGCCATAGAGGACGATCAAGGGAGGTGTGAGGATAGCTCGGAAGATGCCAGCCAATGTGATGACAGTGATGAAGAGGATCGCGACACGGAAACCCAAGCTCCGTCATCAAGAAAAAGACGTTGAGCTTAAAAAGAAAAGCCAAAGTTATAGTCATAGGACGAAAAGGATCTTGCGACCCCAGTGCATGCTGTCCATAGTAGTGGACGTTCTGTAATTAACAAACTACACTCCTGAAAGCTAAAAAAAAATATATATTGGGCCTCAACTTAATACCAATGGTTGCAAAAACACAAAATTTTATGACTTGCATGGACGTTCTTGAAGTATGCAACAAAGGGTTAGGCACCTGACGTAAAAAATTTCTTTTTAAAGATGAAAGTGTTTAGAAAACTGAAGAATATGTTAATGAAATGAACACGTCCGGTTTTCCAGTGCTGCTTGCTCCAGGAACATTTCGGTTTGAAGCACACTTTGAACAACAATACCATAATGCTGCTCATATGCAAGGTGCAGAATCAGAAGGGAGCCTTGTTTGTTCCACATGTGAGCGCGCGTGCATTAAAAAAGGAGATTACAACGAAATATACAAATATTTAACGAATGTGTTTTGCAGATAAAAAATTACATTTCAAAATCAACTCACAAGAATAGTGTCGCTTTAATTAATATTAGGCTTGAGTTCCAATAGAGCAACAAACAGAAACCACCGACACCGACAAGCCTCAAACACGAGAAGGTATCATCGCCAGGCTATAACAATCACTCGTGCCTGCTTCGCAAGCACCGAGAGACTACAAGCCTGCAGCCAAAGATAGCATCGCGTGCATACAGCACGACGTGCTTCAGGCTTTTCGACTTCGGTAGTTTCCGCTTATCGTTTTATGGTGCGTTTACACTTGCGAATTCACGGGCGGATCTGTGCCGGCAGTGAGTGAATTTCGGAGCCTAGTGACCAAATGTGCTTTTTGCTGGCAGAAAATCTAGATCGGCCCGGGACCCAAATCCAGATTTTCCGACAATGACTCGTTAATTTCGTAAACCGGCTGGAAAATCTGCGCTTCTCCGGCACGGATTTGCCAGCGAATCCGCAAGTGTAAACGCACCATCAGTGGAATTCGTGCATTAGCGTCGAAATAGGCACTCTGCATTTTTTTTTTTTTTGTTTAACTGCAGAGATGTGCAAAAATAAAGAATTCGTACGCTTTGTTAATGACGCCAGATTGCAAATGTGTTTTTTTCTTCTTTTTTTTTTGTTAAAAAATAAGCGAATATTTAGTTTTTGTTTTTACTTCACAGTACAGTATATAAAAGGATAGCTCTGAGAATTTCAGTGACATCTTGAATGCTTTAAAGTTTTAATGTATTATATACCTCCCGATCCAAAGAGACGCGTGCAGTCACTTTTGTGTTCAAATGTGACTTGTCTCTTGCCGAGATGCTACTACCATCGTGAAGCCGGCCTCATTTTGCTTGTCAATATATTTTATATAAGGGTCATCCCCAAATAAGCGCTACATTTTTCCCCAGCGAGATTTTATATAGTACACTCTCAAACTATTAAACACTCAGGTCTAATCCTATTCTGAGGTCCGTCATTCGCTTGTACCTTTGTGTGGTTCGAAATAAATGGCAGCCTATACACGATCAGCAGGAAAGTAAACACACTCACTTTTTCAGGGTGTAGGTGCCTCAATGGCGTGAACGCTTGCACAAAGTGACAGTACTCCTGAGTCAGAGATGTACACGCTCCTTCAAGAAAGGAACGAAAGAAACAATTTCGACTCAGCATGTATGAAAGTTGTTTCGAGCAATCAAGCTTTCATAAGCCGAAACAACGCAATCCTCCACATATTTTATATGGCTCGCATACAGTTGTATAATTGAAGAAATTATATAGTTTACTTTGTACTATAAACAGCCCATACAAGAATCGTTTAGGAAAAGAGCCGTAAACTATGACGGGAACGGCAAGGATCGAGCTATGACATGGATATTGAAAAATTTCATCTTTATTATCGAGTCTGAAAGAGTTAAGTAAGAATTAGGCCGGCTGTCAATTAAACGTTTTAGCCCGATTAATCGCCATACTTTAGTCGATTAATTAAGCGATTTATCGGTCAAGTTTATTTCTGTGCATGACATTAAAAAATACGAAATTAATTTTTTTTTTTTTTTTGTGTTTTGCGTTTGTTGAATATGTGTTATGTGACGCAATGCACAATTTTGAATATGGAGCAGCCACGATGTGTAGTTCAGAGCAGTGCAAATGCACCCATACTCAGAGATTATTACTTCAGCTGTATGATGCAAAGTTTCCGTTGATATTCTCCGGCAAGAGCGACTACCTTTGATTGTACACACGTTCAAGTGTCCGCTTAGCGGACACTCGAACGCGTTGAAGTGCCCGTCACACGTGTGACCCTTTGCACCTTGTCAGGAGCTACAAATCTTGCCCCTACAGTTTACTTTAGGCTAAAATTTGATCTAAAGTTTGCCCATCAAACAGTTGTACTCTTCCACGTTTGCGTAATGAAAACATGTAGTTTTTATTTTTATTTTTCTTGTTCGTAACATTTTTATTGATTAACCGGTTAAAAAAATTAACCCCGATCGGAGCATTATTCGATCAATCGGTAGATTAATCGATCAACTGCCCAGCCCTTTTTAGAATTGTGCTTCTTAAGGTGGTTTCGAGTGGGTCAAGCAACGCCCTCCCTCTGACGGCCCACTTGACCGATGCAACGACGTCGCCGCTATTTAATATACAGTGTCGTCGGCAGAGTTCCAAGAAAGGAAAAGAGCAAGATAAAAAAAAAAGCAAGAGATGGCGATGAGGGTGTCACGGGTGACCTAGTGCATGGAAAACAACCGGTTCCTAACAATGATCAGTTATCGCTCCTGGCCTGAGACGCTCGACTGCTATTTCGGCGAGATCATTCTTTCCGCCACTGCGACCCCAGCGCCGCCGCGGTGTAATCGCTTACACTATACGACCCAGGCGAGGCCAGCGCCCGCGAATATAAAAGAAGAGCACGTCTGGAGTTCATCTGCTGCGGAATCTTAATTAGCTCCTTGATTGATTTTCTTCTTGGTCGTCGCAGACTAAAGACCACAGACATGCCGAAGATGTTATACTTGCAATCTACGATCTAGCACATATGCTCGTCGGAGATTTCACGACCACGAAGGTGGACGGAGATTACACTAAGATTGTAAAGCGTGTGCTGCCACCGAGTGGCCTAATGTGGTCGTTGCTTGGAGAATACATTAAGACAGAAAGAGGATTATAATCCTCGCATAGTTCTAAATTTTTTGGCGGTGCGCTGAGGCTTGTGCCCTGAACCTCAGAAGGCGAAGACGAAGCGCGTCAAGATTCCACGCTGTCGAGCATTCTATACTTCGTCTCACCTTTTTCACGGACAAAGCGCGACTGTTGTGCGAGCGCGAGTGGGTAGCCCTAACTGCCTGGACTATGTGCATTCGGGACAGAAGCGCTAGGGCAGCCACCGAGGCTTCATTCATGGCAAATACCTGGCGCTTTTAGCATGCTAGTCTATGGTAAAGTGAGACGAAGTCTAATCTGGTTTCATCTCCTCTGAGTGCCACAGGCATCACTCATGAAATTAAAATTGTTTCACTATTTCTATTATAACTTAAAATTAACGTAAGCAATGAATTTTTAAAATTAGAAAGTGTCGGCGACAGGAAATAAAAATGACTTCGCTTACACCTTTGTTTTTAAACGTGAAATGTGCCAATCTTTCCCGAATTAGCCGTTTTACGGGTGTTTGACTGTTTTCGTTTAATTTATTATACGCACACCCCAACTGGTAAAGCTCCAATAAATCACATTTATATCCAACAGTGGTTTCACACGGATTCTCGCGCGATAAATTATAGACACGATACATAACGGGATGCACAATTATACGCCGCCGAGGTCTTCTCGATGCTGGTATCACCTTGGTCATCTGCGCACATGGTAAGTCTTACTTCTCCGAAGCGCATTTCCGAGCGCCATACAAGATTCACAGCCGTTGCCTTACGCCAGACATCGCGCCGCTGTCGACGGCTTCGGTGATGCCACATCGCGGGAATCCAGCGAAGATACACTCTAAGAAAAGGTGTATTCCTACACCCTTTGTCCCATGTAATACACCCCAAAACTTCAGTTCGAAGTACAGCGCACTGACGACGATCTGACGGTACTAACTTTCAGGAAAGGCTTGATAGCCGTGTAGTACAACTTATCAAAATAGTTAAGGTGTGTGTTACTGATTACAAAAAAATAATAATAATCGGGGCTTTCTTGGCCCTACTGTAAAAAACTCGGTGTTTTCTTTCTGTGGCCTTTGATACGTACTTTAGCTGTTTAATAAGCTATATCCCACCGTTATCAAGCCCATCGTAAAATATGAAGGCGTCTGCTCGACTGTAGTACGCTGTACGTCGAACTTAAGTTTTAGGGTGCATTATATGGGACAAAAGGGTGTGAGGTGATACCCCCTTTTTCTAGAGTGTATGGTACATAGACGCTTTGCAGCAGCTGTGCATGGGCGCCGCCATAACCGACCTTCAATTTTTTATTCCTCTTATTACGTTTTCTTTACTGCGTCATGACCACAGCAGGGCGGGTTACTGCCATTTTAGATTCTACTGTGTCCTTCCACCCAGCATTGTCTTTTGTGGAAGTTCGTCAACACCCGCTTCACTGGTTCGGCATTTGGGAAAGACAAGAGGTCAACAATGGCGGCTGTAATCTGTCACGTGTGCAATGCGTCTATACAACTTTTAAAAAACAAACTGTGGTCTGTGTACATTTAAAGCCTAGAACTTCGACTACCTCAACGGCCGACTTGTGTCCCGGCTGCAGATGAAAAATTTAGCCAGAGCAGTACAACGGCTAGTCTGGGGGGGTCTTTAACGTGAACCACACAGTAGTGATGATACTCGACCGCACGCCGGTACGATGCTCATCCAGATCGAAACGGGGCAGGGATGGGGATATAGCCCAGGATCCCTGGGTTCTGCAGAGCGAACCCAAGGATCCTGGGTTCGCTTTGCAGAACCCAGCTCGGAGCTCCACGAACACAAACTCGGAGCTCTATGTGCCCCGAGTTGGTGCGTGTGCGCTAGCTCACCCGGCCACCGGTCACCCCCGTACAACTTACAATATATGTAGTCACCGATAATTTAAGAAATGCAGGGTTTGGCGCTTTTTTCTTAAGTTTCTTGGTTCGTGATTGGTTTTTCGGCGTCCTTTTGAGTCAATGCTACAATCTCATTGGCTACGGAGCAATAACAAGATAGTCGGGACTCGCCACACTCTGTCTTTCATAAGTCATCTGTGTGTCTATAGTATAAGAAATCGCGCCCCCGCAGGCATAAAAACGTATACAAAAACAAATAACATGGAAAACCTTGTTTAGAACAAACACAAGTTAGTCGTGACGCCCACAAATTGTACAAAATGACCAAAAAAAAAAAAAAAAAAACGAAGCCAGGCAGTTTGATTTGAGTAAACATGTTGCGTCGCTGTCCGAAGAAGTAAACTACAGCGTGTTTCACATGCAGCGATTTGGCCCTGGAGCGGCGCGATTTCTGCCGTCGCGGCGCTCGTGCCACTCAACCGCTGGTGCTGGCCATGGAGCGCCGCGACGGCAGAAATCGCGCCGCTCTGGGGCTAGAACCGCTCCATGTGAAACACGCTTAAGTAAACGCCACGAAATATGTTGGCGGTGGCACCGCCCCTGACTACCTAAACCGCCACTCCAGTCCCTCGAAGTCGCAAGGGCCAGTGTGTTTACGCCGAAACCACTCGAAAGGCCAACATCTGCGGGTTCCATCTGTAAGTCGGTCACGTAATATGAGGCAAGGTTGACACACATTTAAATTTTTGTTTTCGTGCGATTTCGCTTTCCGAAGATACGACCGGGCGCTGTAATGTTGCGTAATGTCCGCTAAAAGCCTAATAAACCGTTGCATACATATCTATAGAGTGTCATAAATCAGTCAAAACCTTGTAATAAAAAGTCAAAACGAGAAGGACTTTTTTGTAGTGTAAACTGGAATAAACAACAAAACTTACACAAGCTTGATCATGCTTACCAACTCCGGCATGCACAAAATGTCCCGCACAAACAGCACACTTATTTATTTATTTTTAATTAGTACTACTTTTTAGAAGTTTTCTTAATTCCCTTTTTCTATCACTGTCTGGTTCCTTCCCTCTGCTTCCCGATTCCCCTTCTCACTCCTTCCACTTCCCCTTTCTCTCGCCTGCCCCGCCCTCCTGCAGTGCTTTCCCCGCTAAATTTCACAAGAAAGATGGATTAGTGCAGCGGTCACGTGACGCCAAGTTAGGACTTAGATTTCCCCGTTAAATTTAGCGTAGAAAATGGATTGTGCAACATCCCAATGCTGGTTCATGAGGCTCGTTCATGAAGCTCGTTCTCGACGTTGGAAGATGGTCGTTCGTAATGACTTTCTCATAAAAATCGACCCATACAACAAATTCTCCGTTAAAAATTGGAAGCTTTTGTACCCGTCTATACGTACCCGCGTTGTGCGATATCACACCTTGCTGATTCCTTTCACAATCCTAAAAAGAAAAGTTACCGAACGTTTGACTTTATCTTTCCTTTTAAAATCGTTGTGTTTGAAAATATAGGCCCCGGATGTCTCCTTCTGTCTAAAAAAAAAAAGAAAAAAAAACTCGCACACACAAATAGAACTCAGCGGTTTTTTTGTTTCTTTTTTAGTAAGGGCGTTTAAAGCAGCAATCTATAAAAGCGACGTCACCTCCAGGGCCAACGTTCGCCGCGGCTCTCGCCGCACAGAGCAGCAGTCAAAACGAGGGAGGCAGATCAGGTGAACACGATTACGCAACATCACACACGTAACCTCAAGGCAAAGAGAGGACGAGAGGTGAAAGAGAGCTGGGCAGCGAAGACAACCGAAGGTAGCCCCGACCAGGTTGTTTCCGTATTGCAGTTTTTTTTTTTTTTTTTTTCATTGAGGTTAGTTTTATTTTAGGCAACCCATCTTGACGGCGAAGCGTGTAGTACCGTCTTGGATTCTGCAATCCTCTCGCGGTCCTTTTCGCCAGAGCGAACGCGGCGCGCTTTCTCTCGTCACTTCAGGCGAGGTTCTCTCGGACGACGTTTTGGCGGGAGGTCCGCTCCATTCCCTTCACCCTCAAGGCGCGGTGGATGCTACTTGCTCGTTGGACGAGTCATCTTTTGTCACGTGATCACGCTCCTGCCCCTACTCACGCGATGAGCGAGGGGTCAGGTGATGAAATGCCGGCGGTTGGTTTGTCCGGTGAGCGCGTAGCTTTCACCGTACTGCCAGCTTAGGGGTGAACAGGCTCTCTCCCTCCTCGGCTGGAGTCCCGTCGGTGCACTGGGAAGATGATGACCCCTGCTCACCGGACGGACGGAAGTGCGGGGCAGGCAACGCGTCAATGGACCACGCTGCCAAGCAGCTTCCCCTCGTCGTCCCGATGTCTTGCGCCCATTATTTCGTTAACGGTGCGCTCCAAACTCCGCTTACTGTCACGTCGGACACAGTCGCAGTCCGGCGATAGAAAACACTTTCTCCTTTTTTTACCTTAACAACGTGATAGTGTGTATGAAAACGATTCGGCTGGACTTCCTTGGCGCGGGGTCTCGTCGTCCCGGAAGAGCTGTTAAATTTCACCGCCGGAATTGAAAAAAACAAAAGCCGGAATTTATTTTTTTATACATGCCTTACACGTAACGCCACTCTAGGGAAGGACGATGTCCTGCACCATGCTCGTAGCGGACTTCATACCGCGCGGATGCGCTCACCAAGGCGTAGGATGCCGCTAACTGCCCGGGCATCCACCTATTTTCAACAAAGATACCTAGTTTTGTAACATGTGAACTTGGAAAAACCTGCCCGGCTTACGATGGTCACATTTAGCCAGTATCTGTGAAATATTCAGGCATTGGTGCGATTGCGCTACGAGCAGAAAGTTTCGATATGCCACCGGCAAAGATTCGACACAAAAAGCGGTCGTGTCGCTAAAAAAAAGTCTTTAATGCGCGTTTTAAAATTTGATGAGTGGCTCTGGGACTCGCTTGTACAAACATGATTACGATTGTGCGAAATACTGGTAAATAACGCAAGGTTACAGTCATATTTTAAACCCCAAGACAATGATCCATCAAATAACGGACAAGACAATTATCATAGTCTCAGGGTTTAATTATGATGTTTCCTAACCGGCTCGCCTGCATAATTTCGCTCCTTGCTAAGGTTACCCATCTCGCAGACGGCACAAACCGATGCCCTGGCGGCGACGTCAAGGCGAGCTTGCACACGGGGGCCGCCGCCAACCGCTCGCCATCTGGTCGGGCTCACGGTGCGACACTCGCCTGTGCTCGGCTGGGAGCCCCGAAGGTGCGCTCGAAGCCTGGAAACAGCCTGATGTAACGAAAGGCAAAGGGCACCTACACCACGAACGGGCAAACGCCGATGCAGAGGTGTAGGCGAACTTAAGCTGTAGAAAAGTGCCGTCGCTCGCCGCTATAAAATGCGTCCCGCAAACTCAGTAATCCGCGGCCGCATCCCTTTCCTACCGCTCGTACTTTCTCTAACTTGGCGGCTGCTCTGTCTCGCGGGACATGCCGACGAAACGATCGTCGGGATATGTAGTAATTGCTACAGCCGAGCGCGGCGCAGTTTACCATTGCTCACTGAGAAGGGCCGTGGAGTCAACCACCAGCATGTTGGTTACCGGTGTTCGACGTCATCATGTGACGTAGGTGCAAGGCATGCATTGGAGAAGCTTCCGCGTGTCGTGAGTGACCGACAGTATGGAACCATTTTATGCTCTTTTTTTTTGTGATGTCTCTTCTGTTTCTTGAGTAAACTGTATATTTATAGACGCACCTTACGTTGATAGTTCTGCCCTATGTATCGTTCCCACACATGGCTTGCAAGTGACATCACATGAACGGCAACGGTGGTGTCCTTGCTGCCGAGTGCGCAACTTCTGGAGCACGGGTTTCGCAACAGCAAATTTTTATTTCCCGTAAAGAATAATAATAATGTCTCTATTTTTTCATCACTCGATCAAAGGGAGGCCGGTGGAAAAAGCTGTGAAGACAGCTTGATTTGTCCCCGGCCCCCTACATTGGCAGAACAGAACAGCTCAAGCAAACAAACAAAAATAGCTGATACAAAAAGGGCTGATACAGAAAACTGTCGTGGCAGAACACATCAGCGCACAAGCCTATTTACACTGTGTGGTTATTGTACATAGTATTTTCGAAGCTCCTTCAGTATGCAAGTCCAGTTGAAAGTCATGATCACGAAGCTGTTAAGTAAATGTGGTAAAGTATAGTTTAACATTTGCAGACAAAAGTTAGTTTTATGAGGGACTATACTCCAATGTTCGGCGTGCCGTGTTGGATAGGATCACAATGTTTCTAGCTAATATCGCGAGTCGCCAGTAATTGATAATTTCGTTTTCTTTTTCTCTTTTAAACCAGCTGTCAACCTGTAACTCTACAAGTTATGTACAGTTATAATAGCGTAAGTTTTGAACAATCCAACAGTATAAGAGTCCTGCGGGGAGCAGCAGGTAATCCTAACTATTTTCTTTGAAGCAGGAATATCTTACTCTAAGTTTCGGGCTGTGGTTGTGCTTCAGATAAAGTGATAATAGCTGAGGCAGGAGTAAAAAAGAGAGCTGTAAATAATTAGTTTCGCAGAAGTTGGTAAGATAGAGCGGTTCCGTTTTGCTTAAAGGTTAGATACTGTAATCTAGAGACTACATACTGTACATGGTAATCCCGGTACATGTTCCGAGGAAAGATAACTCCGAGCGTTTTAAAGCTTATCAAAGATTTCAATGGGCGTCATTTTTAAGATGAGGCCGGTATTACATGATATTAACTTACTTGTAGGAATGACCAGCAATGGTCATTCCTACAATGGAATATGTCACATATATAGATGGAATATGTCACATCCAAATCAGGTATAGGAGATAACGTTACAGGTGGTGCTTTCACTCCCACGTCACGATTGTCATCCGCAAATGGTAGTCAAGGACAACAGAACACGAATGTGTTGGGTTGTCCTTCCTTCCCCTAAATCTTCGGGTTTTGCCTAAAATGTTAAACCCTCACCAGCTTGTTTGCGCCCCTAACTTTTTGTAATACCACTCGGGTTTCGAGCTACAGCGGGTCGCTGTGTTCTCGAACCTCTCGGTGTTCCCTAGTTGACTACCCTAGCACAATGTGCGCGTGACGCCTCCGTACCTGTGGTCGGAGAAGGCGCGTTGACAGAGGCCACTCACCTTAGCCTCGTTCTTTAGGTTGAAGTCTTTAAGACTGGCCTCGGACTTGGAAAGACGTAATTTGTGAGGCGCGAACCCTCTCGCCCGTTCTCCTCTTTCCCTCTCGGCCCTCCACTGACGTAACCGTATAATTTCCTCGCTCCTTCGCGTGCCGTAACTGTACCTCAATCTTCGGGGAGTCCTTTTCGACTCTACTACACAAGCGGCGTCTCCGGTAGGTCGTGCGAAAAGCCATCAAGGAGCAAGCGCTGACGACGCTCACCGCGACCCTCCCCTCGTCACTTGTTCGCAGCTTTTAGCCATAACCACACACACACAAAAACAACAAATTTAAGCTCACTTTTGTGTGTGTAAAGAAATTGCATCACTCACATTCCGCATTTGATGTTTGAAAACGAGGCATAAAATGGAACCGCTGGACATTTTGGCGGTTCCTTAGCTGTTTTTACGCCGGATGCTACCGACATTCTTTAGTGTCACTGACTGGCTATACTTCAATGTTCAGTCACGCAGGTGTGTACCGATGCCACAGTGTCGGCGTATTTCTAAGCTCTGCTTTGGTGTTACTCTGTCAAGGAGCCGGTACTACTTCGAGGATAGAATTGTTCGGGCTCTGGTACTTCGGCAAACTTATACAACACTCGCGTTAAAAAAAAAAAAAAAGGCTTACGCCGACATAGGTAGCTTAACACTTTACGTGAGGGATCGTGAAGGTGGCATGATGCGGCTATATTGCTTCGCGGAGGTACCAAATTGACCATCAAAGTCTGTCGACATGCACTTCATTTTCGATACGCTAGTGTAGGTTTTACGGTGCCTTCAACGCGTCTTTCAAGAGTCCCACCCCGCCCATGCATTAAAAAGGGTCCCGAAGTGGCAAAAAATGATGTCACAGAAGCCGGCCTGTCGTGCTGTTGAATGTCGCGATACTGGCTGTCGGTGATAGAGGTCTGGGCAGAAAAGTAGCAAGGAACGCATGTGTTCCTTCCGTCGAAGAGTCTCAACTCCTGGTTGCTGAAGCTCTCGTGGACTCTCAAGCTTGAGAGCGCCCTGCAGCAGAACAGGCGTCTGTCACATTCACCCCAGCTGCTGTGACACCACCAGGATCGCAGCAGGCGAAAACATTACACCTCTATGACGTCATCAGGCAGATATCGTGGGACTACTTTTTTTTGGACGCGGTGACGTACCCCACCAGTCGGAGGGTCGTTCCTGGCAACACACTTGTCTTGAACGGGAAGCGCAGGCTGTTACCACGTGAACGGACTGTGAAGTGGTGGGTGATACTTGACTATCTTGTGATAGACCGACAGAGCGCACATCAGGCCAAGGAAACACGTATAGTGCATCAAGTCGTAATCTGCCGTTCGCCAAGTCAGGCCGTCCGCACATGATAATAGAAACATTCTCTCGAGAGAAGGATCAACGAAAGATTTCCTAATGTCAAATTATCACACTGCCAATTAACTTTGTCCGAGAAGGAGCTGCTGAAGCTGCGTAAGACGGATGATGATGGTGCGCCTGCATTTCGGTGATTTTTTCAGCTACCCCAACTAATTACATTGGTCTGAGAACCACGGATCTTTACCCTTTCCAGCACGCTTATTAGTATCGCGAATTTCAGAGTTATTGCCAGTGCTTAATTAAAGTCAAGGGGCTCTCAGGGGATCTTAGCTACCCCCACGGATTTCGAGGGGGGTCTGAAACCCCTTTGGGGAATAGATCCAACCGTCGCGTCCCTAGCGGCGAAGTTGAGAACGAAACCCATGGGTGCAGCACGAATTATTTAGGCGAGTTTCTGACGCAGCGCTCGGCTGACGTAGCCGAACGCTGTGCCAACGTTTGGACGTATCTGCAAGCGAATTGTTTAAAGGCAAGCTGCTTGCCAAAGTATGTCCCACTAGTAAGCATCCTCCCTAAGCGTTAGCAGGCACGTTTAGCCATTAGCACAGAGCGGCGCCTTGCGCTTCCAACTTGATGTGCCTAAAGTTCCTGTACAGGCTCCCTACGGGAGCCAGAGTTTCGCGTCTGTTTTCCACGTGCTGCCGTGCCGCTTTTCGCCGAGATCCAATCACGTGAAAAGCCGGATCAAGTGCCGTGCAGGAAAGTAGACGTTGCACGCGCCCCTACGTACGTTCCCCTGCTTTTGAGCGCGCCGCGCACCTCGAACCCGCGGCGTCGCTATTCGCCGAATTCAGTCACGTGACGAGCGGGATCAACATGGCGTGCAGAAAAGACGGCGCTACGGAGACGAACGCGCAACCCTGGCACCCATAGATCGTTCTCTGGCACCCATAGATCGTTCTATTAGGGTCATAGCGAGAGGGTAAAAAGAGAAAAAACTGCCCTGCCCCTCTCGCCCGTATGTCGTCTGCTCCGCCGAGTGGGCAGTACTTAGCATCCGGCTGGCGTACAAACTCTGTTTGAAATCGCGTCATTTTGGAAATTTCAAGCGCAGATGCGCAGATTTTGGTATGCCAGTTATCGTGTATTACTATGCTACATAAAAAAGACTAATAAAGTCCAATTGCTCTGTTATTTGCGTGCAAATAAAAAAACAAATAGAGAAAACTGTGTCAGACTGGCCGGTCTCTCCGGCGAAAAGTGAATCCGGTGGCTGAACCTTTTTGCTATACAAAGTTCGTACTGGTGCAGGCCTTTAGCGAGCATGACTGGAACTCTGAAATAATAAATAGAAACGTGCTCTCCTGCCGCAATACACGCAGTAGTTGAGGGTAGTACTGCCGGCTGACTCAACTGCTGTTTAAGTAACAGAAAAAAGATATGCCAGTTGATCATTTACCGAAGTAGAACAACTGAGAGCTCTAGGCTGATTTTGGTGTAGCCATAACTATTCTAAGAACGGGAACCACTTCACAACGGCAGCCACGAGCGAGAGTTCGATGTTCCGTACTGTACGCCGATGCAGCCCAAAGATGGAGAATGGCAACCTCTCGTTTGGTCGTCTGCTAGCGGAGTCGGGCGCGTGCCCTCTCTCTCGTTTCACCCCGCTGAACCCGATGAATTTCCCGGTTGTATGGAGAGGGCGCTGCTGTCGAACGAAATGGTGCCACCCAGAGAGCGCTAAATGGAATGGTCCAGCGGCAGTCTCGAACGAAGCGATTTACAGCGCACGTCCCTGGTTTTGAGAGTGCACGTCAGTATTGCCTGACTGCGCTGGGCTGTGGGTTTTCTCGTCAGTGGACTGTGGCAGCCTGCGCAGGCGCGATTCCGGACGCTAGTAACAACAAAATGGCCTCGTTTTTCTTTGTGTTTGTTCTTTGGCGAAGAGAATTTCTCGGAGTTTTTAAGAAAGCATTGCACTATTTTTGGGAACAAAACAAACAAATGAAATCTATTTTCGGCGAGTCCGTGCGCGACAGAACAAATGCAACTGGAATGTTTGTTTCATTTTATGTTGATCTTTTTAACTGCTCTATTCACTCAGCCGTGCCAGTCTACAAAGGTCTTAACTGACGAAAATATTTGACCACACGACAAGATAGCCGAACTGCATGGGGATTCCTAGCTCACAAGATGAAATTCAACGAGTCTCATATCAATCGAACAACATATATTGTACGTACCCCACGGTGCCGCGTTATCCAAACAGCATTTGAGAAAGGTCTCAAATAACACAGTATATCCGGTATACAGTGTCGCCGATAGCCACTTCACGACGATCGGATGGAATCCGCCTTTTCTTGAGGTACATTTTTAAGAGTGATGCTTTTTTGTACAACATAAAATGAAATGAACGAACGTGTTCATTCAGTACCCATATTCCGGACCCTATCAGTTTCTTTTAGCCAAAACCGGGAACGTAGCCGGAAAGGCTTTTCGGAGATTATTTCAACGGAAATAATCCTCGAAGAACGTCGAACGGCCCGCGTCGCGGGCTGCTTCACGTTCGCTCTCTTCGTTCGTTTCCCGTGAAAATTGAGCAGGCTACGAGCCCTGGTATTCCCTGGTTCTCACAGTGGTAGATAACACACAACACGTAAGCATCCTGAATAGGAAAATAAAGTAAAAACTTTCAAGGAAAGCCGGCGAACTCGGAATGCACAATGCAGGTGGGGAGTCGCGCTGACCGGATTTCCACAACTCAGGCGGGTGGCAGAAATTTTTGTCTGATAGGGGTCGCTCGAGTCGCAAAATGGCGGAGGCCAGAACTCTGGATGGTGCCCTCCAGCGTGCGCCTTTTCAGAGCTCCAAAACGTGTCTTGGCCGCATCGGAACGCACGCCCACCAAAGGGAAACACAGAGAACGCACAGTGACGATTTAACAAATGGCGCGACGACATGCGTGCTTTAGATCGAGGGGAAAAACAGAAGCAAGAGGGCGCATCTGACGGGTAAACAAACGCGCAAAGTGTTCAAAGTACATACGTAACCAGACGTTCACACGTTACTAAAAAAAAAGTAGGGAATTACATTTACAACTACACGAGTCTAAATTGTAACTAATTACAAGTACAATTACCGTTCCTTGAAAGTAAGTGACCGTTACCACAAAAAGTAATCCGTTACTTTCTCTACGCTACTTTCTACCTTACGGCCGTAGGTTTAAGACACAAAACACAAGTGTTATGGAAGCGTTTATTGTTGCCACCAGACAGACTTCCGTGACCATGAACAACAGGGCTCTCGAATGTCTCGTCGGACTTCTTGCCTCGTTTCTAAAGGCTCGGTTGTACACCGACGTTGAGCGCAGCGA
The DNA here is from genome assembly GCF_016920785.2 of Ixodes scapularis. Lineage (NCBI taxonomy): Eukaryota > Metazoa > Arthropoda > Arachnida > Ixodida > Ixodidae > Ixodes > Ixodes scapularis. The sequence goes on from NW_024609835.1 coordinate 111,593,126, forward strand.
GCGTAGCGTAGTACAGAAAGTGGACCTTTGGTTGGCCGGCGACAAGGAACTTTATATCTGCGACCAATCAGTATCTGTGTACACCACCCTAAGCCGCGTTTGCTACGCTTGATGTCGGACAAGCCCCAAATGTTTTGTTTCATTGTTTTTTTGCCAGACGATTTATGATGGTGTCAGAAGACTACCCAGTCAATGTTTTACTAAAGCGTCGCGTATATTTTTAATAAAGTTAGAAAACGCAACTGCTCGGAGCCGCGACCGAAAGTGGATAGGGGAGGAAGATTAAACATAGAGCAGGAGATAGTTGGCAAGAGTCACATGACTGTGCAACCTTTTTTTTTCCAATCAACATATTTGCGGCATTTTAGAAGCCACAAAAAAAAAAATAGATATCATATTTGGCTTCTATTTCTAATATTGAGCGTGTGCTTTAGATGATCCGCTACTTTCATTATATTTGGTGGTTGTGTCTAAATCATAGAAAACTGCACGTGACTACGGAAAAGAGAGTTAGCACGACGCAAACGGGCGAGTTCTCAATCGGCAATTTTCGGGCAGAAAAAATACAAATTTCGAGCCGCAAATTGTGTTCTGGCTAGTAGGGCTCTCATATGTCGCGTATACAAATAAAAACCTCGCTGAACACCCTTTCAATTGAGGCACTCACAAATGCCTTGCGCACTGCATTGCGTGCTTCTTGAAAAAAATGGTACAGCTCTCTGCCCTTGTGAAAGTGCAAGGCTTCGTTTTCCCAGCCGGAGTTCGATGCTGTTCGAATCGCAAAGCTATAAAGCTTGTAATACAAATAAATAAATCTCGAATAAAATTGATGTATGAGAATAGATTATACAGATATATTTTAGCCGGCAAATATCAAATATCAAAATGGTGGTACAGAAAAGTAGCGAGGCACGGTAATTACATGTAACAATGAAATTTGTAGATTATGTTTTTATGTCAACCTTCCTTTAGCTCTGAACACGTGCCGTGCGTTGGTTGGGACATCGGTGAATAAGAGGTAGGAGCTTTTTAGATATATAAGGAGTCCCAAGTCACCCGGCTTCATCTACCGCGTGCCCCAAATGGCGGCCAGGCTTTATAAATCGACCGCAAAAATTGGTTTCTTAACCTATCGTGTTCCGATTTCGTACAGCGTTGGCCACAGGTGGTGCAGTTTTCCATAAAATTCGCAAAGAGCGAACTTACCTGAGGAAAAAGTAAAAAAAGAAAAATGACTTACTTGGCTTCGCTGCTTTTCCATAAGAGTTAAGCCTTTTTCTTTTTTTACTTTTTCCTCAGGTAAGTTCGCTCTTTGCGAATTTTATAGAAAAATGCACCACATTTGGCAACGCTGTACAAAATCGGAACGCGATAGGTTAAGAAACCGATTTTTGCGGTCGATTTCAAGAGCCTGGCCGCTATTTGGGACTTGCGGTAAAATGTACCGTAAAAATCGACGCCTGCACGTAACAATAGGGAGTTTTCGTAGATCGTTTTCGCTGTCCCGCAAGGCACTCCGCAACCCGCTACGATAGCGGGAACTCCACAGTCAAGGCTATCGGCGCGCAGGCGCAGTAGCAACTTCTTCGTTGCGGAACGCTTAGCGGAGGGGGCAGCGCGGTCTACGAAAACTCCCTAATCTAAGCTTTTCGGTAAAAACGTATTACGTACCGGCCGTTCTTTTTTTGTAAACATGAAAAGCGTAGTTTTTTTTTTTTCTTTAAAGAATAGGGCTAAGAAACTTGCCAGGGTCAACGGCGGGTGGCGACGCAGACGACCAAGTCGAGTAGCGGGGAGTGTTTAGCCATAGCCTCCTCTATACTATGTTTAGCGTTCGTTTTGATAGATAGCGCTCCTTCTTTATCAAGACTGCTCGCGACCAACACGGTTCATTAACATGAACATAATCTTTTTCTAATGTACCTTTGGTTTAAAAATAAATGCGAACAATAAAATCAAAACTTAGTTTAAAAAAAAATGCGTTTGCATAACGACGGCAGTTTTGCTGCCAACGGATTTCGTCTGCGTGTCGTCTGCTTTTGTTCGCTGGTCGGCTGCAACTTCGGACGCTGCTTCCGGCGCCATCTATCAATAGAAAGTATTCACTGGACGCCATATTTGAGGGCGATGTTTAGAGCGCGTGCTCACAACGATCTCACATTAATAGCTTGCTGAGATCGGCAACCTTGATGGTGCTAAATGCACGCTCCAACGTTACTAGAACACTCAGTTGGGAAATTCGCCGTCGAAACCTGGGCCGCTGGCGTCCACCGAGACCAAGCTAAATACGACAACAGCGCCACTCTTTATCATTTCTCGGTACTGTGGTCACCTTGAGCTTTTAGAAAGCAGGTTTTTGCGTAAAAACAAACGGGAAAGACTTTTTTGTATGAAATTTATTGAAGTTTAGTAGAAAATGAAGAGTGCGTGATGTTTTTAAAATCTTTAGTTAACAAGTTTTTGCGGCACAATTAATATTGTTTTTATACAACCATGCCTCAGCGGTACTTTCAGGTAGCGGGTCCCGACTAGGTGCATTTTGACTTCGGTAGTAAGACGCGGCGCGTCCGCTGGGGAGACGGGGGTGGCACCCCTGTAACCTTTTCCGCTGTTTCTGTTTCGGCGACAAAATGCCCGATTAAAGCCAAAATAGACGTCACGTGCAGTTCCTCGAGTGGCCGCTGCCGGAGAAATGGCGGCGTTGCGTTCGCCATTAGCTCGGTGCTCGAGGACAGATCGGGGACACTTTTTCAGAGCGGTCTCTATGGCAGTTTCCCAACTGAATGGTTCTAGTAACGTTGGCACGTTCCAAAAGGACTGCGGAAGCTCGCCGTCAACACACGCTCAGCAGCAGCACACACGGGTATGGCCGCCAGTGAATAACACACCCCGCAACTCGTCTTCGTCGTCTGCATGAGTCGCCGCCCGCTGTTGACCCTGGCAAGTTTCTTGGTCCTTCTTTTTTTTTTTACAAAAAGGAAACTTTCTAATTATTAAAAAAAAAAAAAAAACCGACCAGTGAAATACATTTTTAACGAAAAGTTTAGATTGCGACGTGGAGATGTCAATTCTTCTGGTCTCTTTTAGACCGAACCTGGGGACTTGGGCCACTCTATTATTACCAGCAAAGACATTGGAGGATCCCTCAAAAAAGAAAAATATAATGTCGATTAAAACGGAAATGTAGACGCATTTCCTGATAGCGAACAAAACGCATGTTGCTCGGGTCGGCCGTACCACAGCTCAGTGTTCAGCTAAATGGCAGGTGAGGCAAACACAGCCTCTCCCCACAGTGACCGCAGTAATTCTAATTTTGTGAAATACGAGCTATATTCTTGTATAAGAGTCATACTTCATACTTCCACGTCTGGAAGGTGTAAGCAAGCACTTTCATTTCGAAGCCGATCATCCAGGAGTTAGGGAGCGCGATTCTCACGGCGCGGTACCACCATCACTGAAAGTTTTCATATTTTAACGAAAACGTGTTTTGATATTCTAAAAAATATTTGACGCAGGGAAAGGGTGAATGGAATTTAGGGCAACCTGAACCTTCTAGAAGATTAGGTGAAAAGCAGCACAAAATCAAACAAACACTCGTCTCTCCCAAAGATGGTAATTGTTCTAATGTATTTTGAGCCGCATGCCATTAATGTTACATCCTTTTCAGTCGATTTCTCTGTTGAAGTTTATTCAGTGTAAAACAAAGCGTCCCCCCCCCCCCCCCCCCCCCCACCCCCTTGTTGTGACATTATGCAAACTTTCGTAATCACTATAACCGAGGAGGGCACAGTTAATTGTCTCGAGCTTTTGGAAGGCGCGTAGTTGACGGTCGTTTTCTGTCCTCTTCCCTTCTTCGAAAAACAAAGGCATAGGGAAGACACAAGAAGAAAAGGCGCTCACTTATCCACTACACCAACTCGCGTGCACTTTGACTTTTTTTTTCTTTGGAAGGAAACCATTTGACCTTGAGAGTCGTTTGCACCGAGAGTCCGGTCCTTTCTATCAGTGCGCTTCCCCCTTCGCCATGGGAGAGCAAGCTGACGAGTTACTTTTTTCGAAAACCAAACAAAGAAATAAGGAAATTCGAATCAGTGGTTTTAGGTGACGAAGAAAGGTTTTCAGCATCAGAAAAACGCCAATTATCAGTGTGATTCCGCTTAAATATTTCCCTTTTTTGGTTTTTGGTGTTTTATATTCCCGCTTTTTAACCCGGCGTAAATAAAAACGAAGATGTAATCGATTACGATCATTCGCTAATGTAAATAAGAAATTACTTTAGAATTACTTTGTAAACCATGTAATTATTCCCTAACAAAATTACTGATAAATGCAATGGATTACTTGATTTTGTTACTCGTAAATGATTGCAAACAAGTATGGATGTAACGATGCCCGCCGTATTTGAATGAGAGGTGCCGGCGGGGTAGTGCCATAACTTGGCGGCATCGCTTCTTTTACAACTACAAACATTGCATGAAAAACAATTGAAATACAAGAAAGAAAACCGCTTTCTCTGCGGTGCTAGCTCTCAGCTGTATTCCGGTTCGAGCACGAAAGGCAAATCGTGATTGATTGTGGAACGCCAGGGAGTGGTGTACGCGGTTGCCAGACTGCCCAAGCGTTGTTGCCAGAATCCGGACTGCTAATAGCGCTTAATATTCTTCTTAGATACTTCTCATATATTTTGAGGAATTATCGTTTTGCACGGTGTTGGTACGAGAGGAGGCTCAATTTGTTTTATTATACAGGTTTATAAATCCGATTGTCGAGAGATGCATGGTTGATTATTCTGCCTCAAATCTCGATCAGCAGCTCGCTTTTCTGGTTCGATTGGTGGGACAAGATTGCCTTTGTCACTCTGACTGTCACGAACAACAGGAATGACGGTTCCGTTCTTTATCTCCTCACACTTTAATAAAATCACGGCTCCTCAGGAACGCGCTCACAACCACAAACTTCAAAACACGAGTACGGCTGCCCGGCCATATATCACACCGCTTTCTTGTGGTGGCCGCAAAGTTGCATTTTGACGTATAGCTGAGTTGGGGACAAATAGCGAGTCACTTTATTTGTCATAATTCAAGGGGTTCCTGCCAGTAGTCCTGCTCTTTTTTTCCTGGCTATACTTTTTGTTAGTTGTAGTTACGCTTAAGGAATGTATACTTTAGCTCATGTCGCACAGCCGAATGACGTCATATTGCAACGTGAAAACCGTCACACAAAAACGCTCTATACTCAGTAGAGAGCTTTGGGTAACTGTTTTTGCACATCCGGTAGAGTGCTATAGGCCGCATAAGTCTCGCGCATGCGCAGTTCGTACCGGAGAGGTCATCGTACCGTATAGGAAGTGCAAAAACGGTTCCCTAAAACTCCCTAATTTCCCTTTTAGTCAAGACCATCCCCGACGCATATAGGACCCGATGGAGTCAAAGAAGCAGCGGCAAAAGTGCATTGTCACGGCGTGCATCGTCTTTATGCCTCTGTCATCCCCAACTAATTACCATTCAGGCAATGCGGAAGAACGCGTGCTTCTGGCGTCGCCTCTTGCTATAACGGGTACACCGCTTGTTGCATAAGGTAGCCAACTAGGCGGCGCTGCGTGAATCCACGAGTAGGGATGGCGACTGAAAGGCGCAGACCTCGTCACCTTTTGCATCACACCGGCGACTCTCTGGAAAGAAGAACGAAACGCGCGAGTTTTAAAGTGGTCCCCTAAAGCTAGCAATAGAATACACGTTATACCTAAAACATCCTCAGCGCGGACATGTTTTGCGTATATCGTATTTTCCGGACTATAATCCGCGGACTATACGTGCTTAAAAGTTGAAATTTTGCCGTGTGCGGATTGTACAGGGTTTTGTATTTTTCTAGGTCATTGACTGTGACAAGACGTGAGCAATTTTATGAATAACAGACTATATTAATGGTGATTTATGCATAATACAAGCGTCATTTTTGTGAGCTAATACAGTAGGCCTTTGTCAAGGTGTGAGGCGGAAGGTAAGTTTTAGGTTCGGATTAGGCACTAAGTGGGTAAGTGGGGACTATAGACCTTTGTCCGGAAGTGCTCTTTTTAGCCTCGACCGCAAGGAGCAAAAGCGAACAATAATCTCGAACCCAGACGCTCACGGGGAGGGGGGGCTGCGTCGGCCTGGCCCGCCCCTTCCCGTTGAGGGCTTCGCTGGTGTGCCGACTGCCGTTTCGCCGGCATCGGTCCTGTTTACCGCTGTATGTGAGTATAGTGCCCGTAATGTGAGAGCCGTGTGTTCATACGCATCTTTGCCGCTGTTGGTTTCCATCTAGCCGAGCCAGAAAACATCTCGCGACGAGTTGACCGCGCCGCGAGTGACGAAGAAGATGCAAACATGGCGACGGTTCGTGCGATTGCTTTGATGGCTGCGGTGTTGAGTGTCTTCAACGTCCACGTGAGAAGGTTCCCCTGCCCTTCAAAGTTATTGCAAGCACCACGAAAACTGTGGAATCATCGTCTCAACTACAAATAAGCAGGCCTTCACGAGAAACAACGGTGCCAAGCAGGCGCTCGGCACAGTTGTGTCAGGCTCACGCAGCCAGCGGCACAGTTGTGTTGGTTGTGTCGTCAGAGATGTTCAACAACGCCGAGGTATTTTCATTTATCATTTGGAATGGCTTCAAGAGTGGGAAATTAATCTATTTCGCGGATTGTTAACGCCGAGGCGAGTGCCCTCCGTTGCAGTGCCGTCGTCGCGCAAAGTGCAGAGAAAACCGGGTGGCGATGGCGGCGGTGCTCTTTGATCTTGCGCCGTCGGGTTCATGAAGTCCGGAGTAAACGTACGTACGTGCGTCTGCTGGATCGGTGTTTTGGACTTCCTCAAAACTCTTTCTCACGCGCATTTTCCTTGTGAAGCTTAGCTCATCACACCTCATCGTCGACTGCGCTCATTTGACTACGACGGACGAGCTTGCGTGATGTGAATTTCACTGCCTAAGATCCTTGGTGTGCTGTAACGAGGGCTAATAAAATATCACCGCAAACTTCTGAACAAACGAGTCGAAGTTTCGTCTGCTATCATAACTGATCGCCTGTCACAATATTAATCAGTAGCGTTCCTAGACTCCACCCCCACAGGCACCGTGCTTCGTTGCCCGATAGTAAGTGTCTCCTGGTACCTCGTAGAATTCCAGCTCCCACTTCAAGTAAGTACCATCCTTTAGAACTCGTAATTAATAGTTTCAAACCCAGACGCTCGCAGTGTGTGTTTGTGTGTGTGTGTGGGGTGGGGGGGGGGGGGGGGGGGGGGACGCGTGCTAACATACTCGGAGCCCTCGTTTACGCCGCTTCGCAGCGGCAGACAAGGCGCAACGTTACAAAAGAAAGCTAATCCGAGCTGTCTATGTAACTAGACCAATTCGCTAGTCATTCGATGAAACGTCGTGGTCTCGTTTTCATTCGCTAAAACGGCGTTCGATCAAGTGAACGCCTCCCACTTATTTAGGCTCGGCAGAGCCGCGCTGCCGCAGAAAGGCAACCCTTAGCGAAAACTAATACGTTTGAAATATGCCACGTTCTAATTTGAGTGTATTTGAAATACAGTTCATAATTGTAAGTACACGAAAAATATACCGAAAATATAAACTTCTTTTTTTTTTTTTTACTTAGTACTGAAGTATACTTCTAAAAGTCATTTTAAAATACCTTTACTTAAACTACATTTGAAGTTCCCTTCATGCGTTTTGAAATATGTAAATACTAAATTAATAGGCACAAAATACCTTTCACATATATTTCTTGAAATATTTATTTAATTCATGCAAAATATACTCCAACCCTAAAAAAATGGAGCAATCAAAAATACGTGCAGAATACTCTTAATATACCTGAAAATCGTAAATACTGTTGTGTTATACTCTAAGTACCTTTTGACTGCAATACTTTGGTAGTTTGACTTAAACTACCAAAATATTTAAAAGCTCCCCTTCTGAAGTTCACTTCAAGCAGATATGGAGTACACTGAAGCACCTAAATACAACATTTGATTAGTTTGTCAATTGAATTGCGCAGCATCGCACTGATAAATCAGCCCCGTTTATGTTATTGTTTCCTTTTTTCTATCAAGAACACACCTGATCAGTTCCTTGCACACCAATCACAAACGGGGTTCGGGAACTACAACCACAACATTTGCTGATGCTGGAAAGCTTCAGTAGGTGCTGTGAACAGATACGTTTGGCGTGGTTTTGTTAGCACAATGTTAGTTCACTGAACGTGTATACTTACCATTGTACGTGATGTGAATAGTAACTTTAATACAGTGACATTAACTACCATATTAAATAGTCAACTACTAAAAAGGAAAGGCAAAACAACTACTGTAAAATATTTATTTTTCGCGGGCTCAATATTTCGCGATTTAGGTAAAAGCTGGAGTTTTGGAATAATTTGCAAATTCTAATTTTCGCGACGCGCTGGGATCGCAATATAGATTTTAATGTTTTTACATTTTGCCGGAATTGTTCACGGGACCTATTTTTCGGAATTGTAGGCGATTCGCCAACTTTGCGTGAATTAGGTCCTCACGAAAATAAAGTCGTTTACAGTATTTTAAAGTGAAGAAACTGCCTTGATTCGCTTCGTCCTGAGTGGTGCTACGCAGAGAAGCAATAACACGTATTTTATGAGCCGTTTGTGTGGATATTGTTTTAGGGACTGTGCCGAATTGTTATTGGTTGTACCAATGCCTTTTAGTAAGAGATATCGTCCACGAACTTCAATACACTGTTTCCCCTTTGACAGACTCCCGAGGAGAAGATTGAATACTTGGAACCTTAATAAGCGCAGAGGTGGTCACCGAAAAAATGATTACCTTCAATATGTAGGCTGCCTCTAGAGCAGTCAACGGGACTGTGAATGAATTGTTCAGTGCGTCATGGTGTTTGTGTTTGTGTTCGTTTCTAATGTAGCTTTGTGAGATGTATTTAGTAGTGCCTTCAAATACCACAGGGACACCATTTGCTGACAAAATCGAAAATAAAAAAAAATTGTGTAACCGGTTTTTAATGCACAAATGGCATCTTGAGTGTGAAGGAATAATATTTTTGGTATATCTAAAATATTTTTTGATTCATATTTATAATGTATTTTGAATACCTTACGCGCGTATTTCGAATGCGGCCAAAATAATACAGAATAAATACAAAATGAATATTCGTACTAAATATATTTGAACTTCGTTTGAAGTACGGCCTCTTTTTTCTAAGGGAAGCAGATCGCGAAAATCGGTCTCAAACGTGCCACGAATGTAATGTCGTATACAAGAAGCCAACAATCAAGCATTTGAAAGCTACAAGAAAGCGGTAGCGAAATATTTACTACGCAATGAACCCGGACTGAAACGCGGATGTCAAGGGTCAGCAGACACCGGTTTTCTCTTGTTTTCTTGATCGAGATGGGTTCTCGAATGTTCACGACATCTTATCTCTTGAAGAACGGGTCGCGGAGGCTTCTGGTGAAGACGTCGTTCACGATGTGCCGGTGAATTCGGACAGCCTGCCGCATCCAGCTCCGCAAAGCAACGCCGCCAACGCAGCCCCCCCCCTCCTGCCTGCCAGTTCTCTCCGCGTGGTGGCGCGAGCGTAGATAAACATGGCGGCGCCCTGGAATGGGCGCGGACACTGGTCTATACGCTGTGTGAGGGCTATGCTCCGGGTGCGGACTACCTAAGCGAAAACTTTCATTTTTGACCTCAAATTTGTTCTTGAGGACTATGGACCGCATGGGGACTATAGTTCAGAAGATACGACAGTTTGAACAGCTGCACGTGTAGCAGCCTCGGGGTTTTCCCCTTCCAGTTCGGTAGGGCAGCTGGCCTTTTCTGTGGTCGGTCACTACTTAGCTAAAACCTATTACTACTAGGAAAAAAGTTACATAATATATATATATATATATATATATATATATATATATATATATATATATATATAATTTTTTATGGTAGCATTAAGGGAGGCATTCAAACACGCGTCCGAAAACAACGTGAAACATGACTAGCATGCATTGCCGAGAACACCACGTGGCACGCTTGGCACGTTTCGGTGAGTCTAATGACCACGACAGGAGTGCGCAGGAAGTCTAGTGCGCAGGCGCTCTCCGGGACGCGAGGCGTCCAGAGCGCTAGGGTAGGATTTATACTTCGTTTCAGCTTCGGTCCAGACGCAGCCAAAGCTACAAGCGCGAGCTCCGGGCTTTCAGCATCCCTGCCAAGCACGCGCGCTCGTGCAGTGCAAGCACTGTTCTGGGCCACATGCTCGCGCTCGTAGCATCGGCTGCGTCTGGACCGAAGCTGAAACGAAGTATAGTGCTGTGCAGTCCAGCGGCAAATGCCCTTCAAAGGGATTAATATTGCTCCGCCAGTCTATCGCTTCCCCTCATTTCCTTTAGTTCACTGACATTGCGGCTTGACGAACTACCTTTTTTATTATTACTATGAACCTGCGGCTCCCCTCCCCCTCAAATCTCAACGCTGGTGGTTCCACACAATCATGTCTATAGTTCGGGTCAGCAACGCTATCAGTGCGTCTTGCAGCGTCCCACAACGAATGCGACGCCAAAACGGACACCGCTGCTGCTTTGCTGGGACTCGGGTCTGGTCTGGGATACACTAACTATGATGTCATGTGCAGGCCTTGTCTCATATAGGAGCACGGTTCATGACGCCAACGCCAAGGGACGCCGGGTTCATGCACTGATTTTCCAACTCTCGACCTACGCTGTCGTATGTCGCGAAGTCATACCGGTGTCCGATTTTGTCAGTGTTCCGTGTGTTTCGACGAAAGAATGCAACGGTTGTGACCGTCGTAGTGGATAGGCCAAGCAACCGCCGAGACTATACGATCCACACCCTTCGTTAGCATCGATAGCTTCTCCTTGTGGGCTTGCGTGCTCGCTCCTGACCCTAGTTACGCAGCCATATCGTAGCGGTAAGAGCGATTCTTTGCGGTGGTTTCTGTGAGGAAACGTAAAAGCGGTGCAAAAACCACCTTTTTTTTTTTTCACTTTCAAAAGCCCACGACGCGAATCCCTGGTGTCAGGCGGCCAGGTCCTATACGTGACGGCGGGGCGTTCTGCTTTTACCCAAAAGACAGTAAGTGCGCACGCGAGCTTGTGTAACGTAATCATGCCGTTCCCGGGGCTCAAGTAAACAATAACTGTGTAAAGCTTTCCGTCGTCGCGAGAGGACAAAAAGCATTATACAAAAAAAAAAAAAAAAATATATCAGACATTGGCAAAATATTCGAAGTAACAACTTTTATTAATATGCATTGAACCAAAGCCTGCGTCGGCTCTGAAGCACGCGCAGATTCACAGCTAGTTCTAAGGAAGTGGGTTGTGTCAATACTGTTAACCCGCAGTTCATGGCGCAATATAGCACAAAACATCAGCTTTATCTAAGTAGATAAAGTCGGCCCTTGCTCCATGATAGCGGAGTGCATCACTGATGATGCAGGTTTATGCAGTTAACCTTATTTTGTCCTTTTCACTGTAAAGACCCCTTGAGGACCTTCAACAGATTAGGTCACGAGATAGAACAATACTGGTTGGACCGCGAAGAGGAATTTGAGACGATGCAGTGAGGACGGGGGGCCTTTATGTGCGCTTTGAGCGCACATGAAGGCACCCTAGGGGCTTATGGCACGCGGAGAATACGGGACGGGGCAATTGAACGCGGGGTTCTCGGAACGTGGGGCTGATGACGCAAGGCTTTTTCGACAAAGATTCTGCACGCGGGGAAATCGGGCTACACCCTATTCGCGACTCCAGCGAAATCGACGCCGCGTAGCGGCAGCGCCGAGAAGCTCAGGAAAGGAGGTCGTTTCGACTCAGTCGTCTGCTATCGCTGCTTGGTTCTCGTAGGGAGCATAGAAACAAACATCGTTTTCAGTAATTGTTTTTATGCTTCCGCCGTTTCATTCCTATGCACTAACTAGAAGAAGGTTTCTACCGTCGAAAAATAACTTTGCTTTCAAATGTAACACTGATTTTACGCTGCAGTGCAGGGATTTGTGGTGGTCCGCGTGCCGAACGGTAAAAACGACCTCCTTTCGTCCGCCATTTCGCCTGAGCAGCGCGCCCCCTATAGTTCGCTGGAGTCGCGAATATCTGCGTCTCCCCTTGTTCTAATAAATTAAGGATGACTCGAAATGGCGCCTTCAAAGGAGTTACCAAGTCTCGCCGTTGCGATTGTTTGACTGGTAAATCAGCTAAGCGTTCGTGCCTCACCCCACCACTCTCACATACGAAGGCGTCATCTGTCGAAGTTAGTCGCTTTCTGCTTTCATACTCGACAACATGTGGTAGAAAATAGACCGGTCACCTGCTCCATAACAATGCATCGCCTCGAAACAATTTCGACCCACTCGATGAGCAGCAAGCGTCGCTCTTTCCAATCGCGCCTAAAACCGACGTTGCCGATGTTGCGGACAAGTTGAGACTATTCTGTGAAGAGCGCAACGGGTGCATTACGCCTGCGGGCTGTTGAACCGATAACTCCATAATCTCGCAGTACCTTCGTTATGCTCGTTTTATGTCTCCTACGTTAATCTAGAACGCCTAAATTAGAGTAGGGGTTTCATATGTAAGAGGTGTACCAACAGGGGTTCGAATTGTGTAAGCGTGGCGTCATCCAAAGCCTTCGGAGGGCAGGTGAAAGTCGCAATGTAGCGGCTTGCTCTACAGTCGTTAGAAGTGACACTGCGCTATTCGATTGAAACTGTCATTCTCACATCCCTAAAATGAAGCCCTCGCGCTTCAAATATGTTTACCCTTTTTAGCGTTGAAGCCGTGTCATCTCAGTTCCGGGTCCCATTCTGAGGCACCAACTTACCTAAAGTAATCAGCTACTGTCGCGCAGCCGTGAATGTGAGGGAGAACATTCAAAGGGCAGAGGAACTGAAAGTGGGAAAAAAAGTAATCCCCTGCGGTGACAAACAAAAACAAAAAAAAGAGCGAGAGAGAGAGAAAACTGAGCGAAAGGAAAGAGCGTGAAAGATAACCAAAGAATGACGAGAGGGTTAGTCGGAGGATTATCGACCGAGCCCCGCATTCTTTTCCCGAGGACGAAAGGAACCACTTAAACGGGCAAATACACACACACACGCACACACACACACAAGAAGAAAAAAAAAAGAGAAACGTGCTATGGGGCAGGTTGCACGGACTGGACATCCCAGGAAAACACCGCCGCCAAATCTGGCGACGTAAAATAGTCGGCTACAGCTGTGTGACCGACAGTCAGAACGGAGCGGCGTTTCTGCTGCAGCCACGGACGGACTTCCTCGGCCGGACCCAAGATTTCGGCGGGGGACAGGTGAGCGGGCCACGCGACGGCCCGTCAGACCCGGCTTCGGAAGAAGCGGAGCGAAAGTCTGCCCCCTCGCCCGAGCTTGTCCCCGGCGACCAATGAGGGGAAGACCCTCGCCCCAGCGCCGTCGCGACCTGGCCTTGCGGACCGCACGCGCCGCACGAGACGCACTCGAGCAGCCGCCATGAAGAGCAGGCTGCCGGTCCTGCTCGCCGTCGTCTCGCTGCACACGTGGACGGCGCTCGCGCTCAGGGCCCTCGACCACAGGTTGTTCGGTGAGTGTCCGGCCCATGCATCCCGGATAACGATCCGCGGCTCCGAACGAACCATCTGGGGAAATCGCCGGTTCCGGAGGTTCTGGTAGGAAAGTACGCGAGCATGTGCTCGAGCGAGTGACCCACGAGCCATCCCAGCCAAGCCAGGGCTGTGAACGTGTCATCACGTGGATACACGCCCGCATGACGCTGCGCCTCTCCCGAAGGTCACCTGACAGTAACACGGCATTTGATTGGCTCCGATGGCTCGTAGTGGACGCTGCTGCGGTCGATCGTAAGGTGAAGCAGGATACCGATCGGCTCTATTGTGCCGCAGTGACCTACTTTGGGCTTCCCCAAAGTGTTTCTTGTGTGCCTCTGGTGGCTTATCTTTTCGCCCCCAAGTTTGTTCTAAGACAGTAGAGTAGATTGTTGGGCTAGTTGGTTTTGGAACTTGGAATACATTTTAGCGCTCAAAAGCAAGGACAAAAAGACGAGATTCAGACACCACAGTGCCACGTTCTAAGACGCTCCTTCCCTCTCCCACCTAATGCGCGCGTTGTTTCGTCATCAGGATACTGCAACCCCGTTTCCCGCCAGGTAAGGCCGGGAGTTTTCGTAGATCGTTTTCGCCGTCCCGAAGCGCTCTCCACAACCCGCTACGATACCCGGAACTCTACAGTCAAGGCTATCGGCGCGCAGGCGCAGTAGCGGCTTCTTCGTTGCGGAGGGCTTAGCGGAGGGGGAAACGCGGTTTACGAAAACTCCCTAATTTATACACCAACTCGTGTTTACAAACAAACCGGAGCGCCCCTAGCGGACGCCACCGGCGCCGCGCATGCGCGGTGGATGGTGGGCAAGAAGCCCGCCGTCCCATAAACAAACCATTGAATTGCGTTGTTGTCGACGTCGGTGGGAGCCCCCGTGCTCTTTTTCGCGTTGGAATTGTTGATGCTACGTCCTCCTAACAATGTCTGACTACTTGAGCGGCTTCAGCAAAACTAACGAGGCAAAACTTTGCGTGATTAATGTGACGTGTGGCGATTCATTTCGCGTGGACGCCGCAGAATGGGCGCTAAAGCCTGACTCCCACGATGAGATTCTGCTCGCTGTTTTCAGACGTGACGTTGCTCGGACTGCAAAAGCGTGGACCGTAGCTGATATGGTGGACGTCGATACTGAAAACCGCAAGTAGAATCGGACATTACAAGTCGGTGATGGCCACCGGTAACAATAATGATAAACATCTTCTTGTATCTGTTTACACTTAGCCTACTTACCCCAACCAACCTTCAAAGGTGTTTTGAGGCCTACACTTAGTTCTTATCGCAATTGCCGGGTCAACGTTTGGTTTACGGGCCGCTGTCGTTTGAACGAGCTGACGACAAACAGCAGCCAAGTTTGAAAGGGCAGACGACAGTTCGAACGCATGCGTAATTGGGGTACGGGCAAGAAGCACCGCGTCCCGCGTCAACAAACCACTCGAATGTCACGTTGTCAGCGTCTGTGTAAGTCTGCATACTCTTTTTCGCAATTACCGGGTCAAACTTTGGTCTACGGGCCGCTTTCGTTTGAACTAGCAGACGACAAAAAGCAGACGTTTGGAAGAGCAGACGAAAGTTCGAACGATCAAGCGGCCGTGTGAATTTGAAGACGCACTGAACCCGTGGGTGGTTCGGACAACTTGGCGGTTTTCTCTCGTTTATGTTGGAACAAAGCAAATACACCTGGCGACCGCAAAGTGTTGCCCGCGCACGCAATCGTAGTTCGACAGCGTCCGGTTTGCCCTTTTCGCGGCTACTATCCACGTTCTCAGACGAACGGAGGGAACACATGAAAACGGATCTTCAAACCTTTCCAGACACTCTTGGTACAACCCTTGTCGCAGCATTTTGACGAGGAGGCAGGTTTTTTGTCTCGTTTCTTCCAAGGGAACACAGGAATGCATGTCTGGCACGGTGACTTCTGCCCACCGCCCCAGGCCGGAAGTGCGTCCGGCGCGCAACCACCGCGGCGTGACGTAGAAGAGTTGAGTTTGCGTATAAGATGGATTTTTTAGCGTCACCGAAAGAGGACCAGCCCGGGGCACGGACTGGACGTCAGCACTCAGCTCAGACTCATGTTCTCATTGATTAAACACAAGTACAAGCCGAAGGCTGACGTAGCAGTACTGCCCAATCCGTTGGGCCTCTTTAGGTGTTGCTGAAAATGCAGCAGTGAGGCTTTATATCTACCCGTCTGAATCTTAAGAACCATAGTAAAACCATAGAGTTAATATAATGCACGCTAAAGGTTCAACTGGCGCTAGTGTCTATGCGACTTCCGGGAGGCAAATTGAAGCAGACAGCAACCAGTCTACTTTTGCGGTGCTCCTGTGCATTCCTATGGGAAAACGCACGTGCCTTTTGTCTCTTCGCCGGAAAATAACATGAATAACTTTTATTACTTCGGTTGTACCGGATAGTATGTACCTTTATTAATATTGTAAAAGTGTAATTGCTTTAATTACAGCATTTTTCTTTACTATTGAACGATGTTACGCTTCGCTATATTTCAAGCCCAAACCTCTGTTCTATGGCAGGTATGTAATAACGAGCGACGCTTCTGAGCTAAATAACGATCGAAAGAAATGTAGAGTGTGTTCAAGGTTCGCTAGCATTCCGGTGGCGCTTATATATTGCTAATATGCCCGTCCTGTCACTCTATGAATATGACTCCGTCGTGCATCTTTACGATAGGTTACCATTCGAATGTAAAAAAAATAAAGTACGTGGGCTACAAAAGGTGTGTCTTTTTATTATTTCCTATGGAAGGCAGTTTTTATCGGGCACCTGTTCTCTGACTTCTCCCTACTTGTAAAGATTTGAAGCGAGCGGTTGATGATTTGAACCCAGAACGATGCATCTTCGCACATTATCACGAGCAGAAAGAATAAAGCAGTACTTATTTATTGCAAATCAGACTATATTACGTGGCTTTCAATATATTTTTATCGCTTGTATGCACGAGGAGTTACTTATCCAGTGTTACTGCGTAGTTTTTGCCGTCTCTGTTGGTTTTCCACATGTCCTTCGTTCGTTGCGGAAAGCGCCGACGCCTGCCGACGCCGTGTTCGCGCTAACAGTGTCCGACAGTGCACACAAATACATGTACGAAACGGTTTTAGCACCTTTTTTCATGCCACGAATTTCAAATAAAAACGCCGTAACCGGCCAATTATTTCGTCTGCGTGACCTAAAAATGTTTCAATGTGCCTAGTACGTACGAAATATTCGTGATATTTGCTCTTGTAATCGAGCGCAGCGAGAAAATGCACCCGCGTTTTCCCATAGAAAAGCATTACCGGAAGTCAAATTCAGACTGGTTGCTGTCTGCTTCAATTTGCAGCAGCACACTAGCGCCAGTTGAACCTCTAGCGTACATTATAATAACTCTATGAGTAAAACGAATGCCCCTCTTTGCGTAGATAATTAGGGGGACACACAAGTGGGTTCCGAGATCAATCTGCGGGCTCTAGGCATCCTAAAACACCCGTAATTACATTTATGCACTGCAGGTTTCCATATTAAAATTCAATCAAAGACCATGACAGGCCCCACTTACTGCACCATGGGGCAGACGCTAGAGGGCACCGTCAGACAGCGGTCTCAAAACATTAATAGCTGTATTACGTCTCCTACACCCGAAGATTTGACGATCTTTTGTCAAATATAAGGCACAACGCGCCTAAAATGAGTCAAATTTTATGGGGGGTAGTATAAACCCGAAATTGCCTCCCTCCTTACACCCCTGGAGAAAGCAGTACCCGTGAATTTCTAGGCGCCGAGAAGCTGAGAAAGCGGGGACGTCACAACGCCAAGCTCTGATTCGATAGATTAGTGGGTAGACCTAAAGCTAGCTGCCTTTGTTTATACGCTACTTGTCGAACGCGTTAGAATGCGAAAGCCAAACGCCTTACGGCGCGTTCGACGAGTGCAGTGGATATAAAGGCAGCTAGCTTTAGGTTTACCCTCTAATCATTCCAATCAGAGCTCGGCGTTGGCGCGCACTCCTCTCCGCCTCTCCCTCAGTTTCCCTGTGCATTGCTGGGAATTTACTAGGACGTCCTGTCATCTAGAACTAATCACTTTTATTGACGAAGGCCCAAAAACAACCTTTTACAAAAAAGCACTTGAGTGCCACTTGAAGATATATGTTGCGGGATTTTAGATGAAGTATGTGTTATTATATGAAGACGTACACGTTTCGAACCCCAAAAAGACATGGTCAAACAGCGCACATAATAACGCGGAGGAAGAGAAAGGACAGGTAGAATGAAAGAACCCTAAAAGCAACGCGTCTTCCTTCGAAAGCCACATTTCGTAAGAACTACTTCGTGCGACGTATGAACAACGCGCAAAGCTTGTTTATTGTTGAGGCCTTTCTCAGACGAGCCTCTCCTCTTCTTCATCCCTGCTTTGTGTGCCTTCTCGACGGCGCTTGCGCATGGCGAAACCACGAAACCCCCTTCATGTTGCCAGCAGCTGAGCGGTGTGCGTAAAGACGTGCCAAAGAGTTGCGGGTCCCGCCGACGGCAACCGCAGAAAGCTTACGTCGCGATTTACTGAAGCAACTGGGAGACGTACGATGTCCACCAATATGAAAAAAAGACCCACTTGGAGTGCGTGGCCGAGGCGGCGGCTGCTAGGGGAGCCGCCCACCCTTTGGGCAATTCTGTACCGCTCCGAGGAAAGGTAAGGCACTTTGTCAGTGCACGTCGATTCAGTATTTCTGCGTTATCGTGCTTCGGCCCCTCGGAGCGATCTACCCGTTTCGGAAAACCTTTGTCAAAATCGCCTTCTCTGCGCTGCCATCCTTGTTTGCTGGGCTGTGGAACGCCTTCTGGGCGTGTGCTGTTGCTCTGCAGTGCGTTATATCATACGCTGCGCATGCTTCTACACTTCAGTGACTCAGCCTTTTTTGCCCGGGTGATAAGCGATGGAAAGGTCTATTGGAAGTGGCCGGATCCCTAGACAACGGCGGATATAGATGACGCAGCACAACCGCCACTAGGAGACGATGGATGCGAACACGCAGTTTCAGAAGCGCAACGTCACGTCGCTCGTTGTCTGCGAGCGCGCCATGTTATCCTCGGTGAAACAAACCAAGCGCAGGCATGCACTTTGACCTTACAGTTTTAGTCCGTGCGTTTGAACCTTTCTTTGTTCCAGTTCCGAATTTGCACGTTCAGCGGTGTCGTTTGCTCCGCCATTCGGCAGTAATTCCGACCTTCTAACAATCAGCACGTGACTTTTGGAAGCGTTTTTTACGGAAGTGTCCACAACCACAAGGCGCGCCGCGCTCTCACCAGCATCGTCGCGGCCGCGCGCTCGCAGTGGATCTTTCGTATAGGGAGTATTCCTGGAGTGTTTGATCCGGGTCGCCGGTGCTACTGTGGAGCTCGAGGTGGCTTGCACGCTGGGAAGGTCAGCCGGCTGAGCGATCGTATCGCTCTCAACAAATGCCGGCTTGAGGCGGTCAACGGACACGTCCGTTTCGCGGCCATTAACCCGCAGCGTGAATGTTTTTTCGTCGCGTGCCATTACGGAGGTGTGGACCAGTGTAAGGTGGCTGGAGAGAACGGCGGATGCTGTCGACGCGCAAAAACATGTAGCTACTGCTGTGCAGGTCGCGATGGAAAAAAGGAGGCTTGCTCTGGCGTGTACGCGTCGGTGTAGCGCGCACATCACCGGGTCCTCCACGTAAGGCAATCCTACGGTCATCATGAAGCCGCCATGGATGGGGGTGGTAGGGCTGACCAATTCAGCTGGGGGGCGCAGCGATGTTCCACAAAATAAATGTGATGCGGCACATCTGAGTCACCAATGGAGAGAAAGACAGACGAAAAGCGACAACGTCTGACGAATCGCAATATCGAACTGATCTCGCTCTTTTATTCCACGGGATCTTCCTTTTCTTTTCTCAGTGGCTATCGCAAGGGACGTATCTGACCTTTTGGGGTTTACTGCTCGCTGTTCGTCGACTTCAGAAATAAAGACTCCTCCCCCCCCCCCCCCCCCCCTTCTTTTTTTTTACTTAACCGAGGATAGATGTCGCTAAAACATTGCCAGCGGTTTTTAGAGGCAGTTGAGTTCTTATACTGAATTGGGCCACTCGGAATGTCGGGTGTTCGTCGCTAACAGCCTTACTCATGAATTACGGAGTGATTTTTCTATAGTTTTAACTCCTCAGTTGGCGGGACATTTCTCTCATTTGGGGTGGATTACGCCGTTCCGTTCCAAGTAGCCATGCTTTATACTTCCTACATCGCCTGCGACTCTATAAAAACGTCCTCGCGCTAGTCCAATGACCAAGCGTGACTTAAGCGTTACTCGCCCGAGGGCGAACACAGTTACAACCCAAGAACATAAGCCCTCGTGGGGCTCCTTTTTATACAGTAGTGCAGGACAGATTTTTTGCGAGTTACCACTTTGCGGATTTAGTGTAGGCTACTGGAATTTTAACCGCTGGATGGCCGAGCTCAAAATAAACCGGAACCGGATAAAACATTCCCTGGCATCCAATTTTCTGTTCAGTGGTTAGCGTGCGATATTTAGTGCGTTTGCGTTGATATATTTCGAGCTCGTTATTTTTTCTGTTGTCACGTCCCATGCCCATATCTTCTCATACCAGGTCGGTCAGCTCCGTGGCTGTTTGCGTGTGTCGAAACCATCAGCATTTACTTTCAAAACCGAAGGATGAAAACTGTTTCGTGTTCCGAATGTATTGTGCTTCAGTAATTTTCTATATTAAAACTACGCGGTCAAATTCAGAACACGTTTATTCTCGAGTACAATGTTTGTCGTTAATATGGGATCGAACTGATCGAACGTTTTATGTATGACGTTCCGACGGACAGTTTCCTTTTATAACACAAAAAAGAATACTAAGCTTGGACAATTCCAGGAAGGCCCCGACGCGTGCAGATTCTTATGGTCGCCCAGGGGTTTGCAGTAGCAGTCCGGGGATTTTAATTCGAATGATTTTATTATGAGGCTTATTATGGATACTCGGTGAATCAAAGACGATGTTGCTTTGATGTTTCGAGGGTTATTTCCCGAAGGAGGAAATATAGAGACCACGACCTTCCCTCACTCATCCTGCTTTCTGACAGAAAAAGGTAATACGGGTACTTGTGCCTGGAACGCGTCTCCGACCGGTGTGTTTTCCGCGCCCAAAAAACTGGTCCTTCAATTTCCGCCTGATGACGTCATAGAACTGTCACGCCGCCGCCGACCGCGATCCTGGCGGTGCCACAGCAGCGGTGGTGGATGTGGCAGACGCCTGTTCTGCTGCAGGTCACTTCCCAGCTTGGCAGTTCGCGGAAGCGTCGGCGACCATGAGTTGGGACGCTGCGACGTCAGTGACACTCGCGTTTGTTCTACTTTTCACCCGGATTTCTCCCACCAACCGCAACGGCCGCGGCATCCACGAGACAACATGACGCACCGGTCGCCTCGGATCATAATGTAGAAAACCCGAGACTGTGGTAAAAGCAGGGAAACGGTGTAGGAGAAGAAAGACAGGGGAAAATAACATGTCG
The DNA here is from genome assembly GCF_016920785.2 of Ixodes scapularis. NCBI lineage: Eukaryota > Metazoa > Arthropoda > Arachnida > Ixodida > Ixodidae > Ixodes > Ixodes scapularis. The sequence continues at coordinate 111,614,299 of NW_024609835.1, forward strand.
TTTTGTTAGGCCTTCGAGACCGCTTTGATGAACAGGCGGGATGGGACGCTGAGCGCACCAATCGGAGTCGTATTCCATTCCCTTCAATACTGGAAGGGCTAAGACGCTTATGTATGTTTTTTTTTAGTAAATCAATCGTTCCTCACAATGAGAGTATGGCGAATAACGTGAAAGTTGCTGGCTGGAATATCGGCGTTACAGGAGAACTAGTGCAGGATTTTATAATTATGAGAAATTTAATTAGACTACTTACGATGTCAATATATACATCTACTTTAACACCAACGTTCCGCTGGCATGGTAAAAAAGCCCAATAAAAATTCTGTGGTGAAAACTGGGCTTGGCGCATTTCAGTCTACGGTGTCCTTTTTGTATATTTTGCCGGAAACAAAATTCATAAGAAATCGGTGCTCGGATATGACTCGCCAGTTTGTTCGGATATGTAGTTTATTAACTGCGGGATCCTATCGAAATTCGGGGCCTTGGCTAAGTGTTCCCTAATGGCATGGAGTAAAGGCATGTAGACTGTTTAACACTATAATGTAAATTTATTTGCTAATATCAATCTGAAACTCCACTGCGGCATTGTTTACACTAAAGACGGGTCTCCAAACCCCGCCCCCCGGGCCAAATCCGGCCCGCCCAGGTCTTTCGATCGGCCCGTGGCTTGGCACGGTACTTCCAATGAAGCCCGGTCCGCGACACGCTTTTTGCCAACCCGCTGAAGTCCCTAGATAAGAGCTTCCTACAGTTAGTAGTGACATTCTTTGAAGTGCCGACTGCGTGACGGTGCAGGTTTTAGGAAGCGGATGGCGGTGCACAGCAGAGGTTTAAACTGAATGCCGCCATTTTGTTACAGAGGAATGCGCTTTGTCGTTCGTATCGGTTCTCGTTACTTGTGAAAGAAGTATCAAGTCAAGCGACCGTAAACAAACAGTGTCCCAGCACACGTAAACAAATATACAAGAAGAAATATAAAAGAAATCTGCTTATTGACGAGGCGTGTCCTCTCGTCATATTATTAATTAGACATTGTCATCACCAGTATCACGGTCTTTAGTCCCCTGTTTCTTAACTGGGTAACTGCGTACTATGTTAAAATTTCTTTGCGTTCCCATACATGTATGTTGCGATTAGTGTCCTGTGCCGTAACTATTGCATATTGTCAGCGTCAGTTCTATCCTTCTCATTGGTCTTCTGCACTGCGTGAACCTATCAACGTTCCCATGCGCTTTGATATACACCTTGTGAATTTTCTGGGTCAATTATTGTGTGATGTCATAGCTAGCTAAATATTGAATTGCGAAATAAAGTATATATCTTTTCATCCACGTTAACTTCAATTTTTCATCTCTAACTTTACATATTGAATTTAGATGGTGACCTAGGATTATTTATTAAGTTTATTTTCATTCATAGTTGATTATTTTTTACTGCCCTCAAGACAGCAAGAGATCCCCGATCCCGCCCCTTAGCCAGAAAATTTGGAGGTCCCTGCACTAAATCAACAAATGACGGATATACAGGGTGTCACAAAAGAAAATTTACACGGTCTTTTTTACCGCAAAAATAAACTAGGCATCGCCGAACGCTCATTCTCCGCCCAAAGGTAGAGCTAGAGGTCACAACCAGGTGCCAAAGTTTCAGCCCGATCCGATAACTTAATCAAAAGTTACAAGCGATTTTCTGAAAATTTCAATGGGAAAATGGCGGCCGACGGAGTTTTCAAACACATGGGGCTCTATGGCAACAGAAACCGAAATCTGGCAAAAATGGGCTCCATTTTCCCATTGAAATTTTCAGAAAATCGCTTATAACTTTTGATTAAGTTATCGGATCGGGCTGAAACTTTGGCATCTGGTTGTGACCTCTAGCTCTACCTTTGGGCGGAGAATGAGCGTTCGGCGATGCCTAGTTTGTTTTTGCGGTAAAGAAGACCGTGTAAACTTTCTTTTGTGACACCCTGTATATGAACAAAATTAGAGGGCGCGATCGAAGTGATTTTTTGTTCTCCTTTACGTAGAATTGCTGGTTCATAACCGACTAAAGTATTATTCTGAGCACGTTCACAGATGACAGAATATATGCTGAAGCATGTCCCTTGACATAACCGAAAGCGCTCCGAGTTAAGCGTACGCTAGTATTCCCCAAAGCAGCGTGGCCCCTGCGAACTCTATTCAGCCTTGAGAGGCGCCTGACACGAGACTCGGCTATTTACGTTGCTTCGTGCGCTTGACCTTGTTTTGGGCGAGTTTTCTTATGGCGCCGTCGCATCTGCCTCGGTTCTCCTGATTTTGACTCACGAGGCGTCGCTTCGCTTGGTTGCTTGACGGCTCCTTTGCATAAGATGGCAGGCGAACCGGGAACGGGAAGCTGGGCGTGTAACATAACGGGATTATGCAAATAGGGGAGAGCTGCGTTCCTCTGCCGTAAAAGCATGGAAGATTAAAACCCCTTTACCCGTGTATCTGGATGATCCTGTTTAGGAAAAACGAAAAGAGCTTGAAATACACACGCGGGCGAACGACAAAAAGAGAGGAAGTTTGGTAGACCAAGGCGTTCACTTAAACCTAAAGAAAATTATATTTGCGAGAAGGAAAAAAATAAACAAGAAAAAATTAGCAAAAAACAAAAAATAAAAAAATAAAAAACGTATTTTCAACATTTATATCTGATAGTAGGTTTGTTTCGGTTGCTTCCTTTGATTCGTTTCTGGTTTTGCGCGAAACGCCTTCTCTGAGTAATTTCTTCGTGTTTTCCTTCTTCGAAGATTTCTAACCTGGAGGAAGTTAAACCGAATGCATTTTTCTGCGGTTTTGTGGAAGAGAGAACAGAAAAGACCACACTACATAATAAACAAAAAAGTAGAGGAGGGAGAGGGGGGACGGAGAGATCGAGGAGCATGCCGCTATCGTCTCGAGCACCGTTCTAGCATTGGAAGTATTTTGCCCAACATTTTCGTGCTGCCTTTGGGACGCCCAAATGAGCTAAGAAAGTATACTTTGAGGCTTGACCTCGGTCAGCTTGTCTCGAATGCTGAATATTTCGGGACTAAGTACAATGCTGCTTATACACACTGGGTTAATTTCGAAGTTTAATTTTAGGATTCAAGCATTAGCAGCGAGCAGCAGCATCAGTTTTCCTGTTACGCACAGTTGCAAACCAGCATGCTCATTTATTCTACCATATTCTGTTGCGGGTAAAGCAAAGTCTTTGGGTACACGATACCTGAAACAAAGTCTGGCACTGTACGTTGTGGTTTGACACCCACTAATGTCGTCGTCCTTATAGAGTTTCATCATTTAATCATTACCTCGTCACCTCATATTGCTCTTCATCAACAGTAACTACAATAGGCTACCGCCATCCAAGAATTGAGAAATTGAGTCGTTCAGTCCTTCATTATGTTTATTATTTATATAATATTATTACGTTATATTACCTCAAGACGATCGACGTCCATCTTCGATCTTCAAATATACCTGTATTTAAATCAGACGCACAATCACAAAGAACACAGCGTGCCGCTTCTTTTCTTTAGATTGTCTTTTTGAAACCAGTGCAAGCTCGCGCGTTTCTTTTCTGAGATGGTTAGAACTGTCGCACATAAAACCCGCGTTTTTTCTACCCGGCCACTTCCTCCTCTCATTATGTGTAGTTGGTTATAACTAAATAAGCTATAATAATTAGTGTAATATTTATATTCAGTTTCAGTTTCAGTCAGGTGAAAGGCGATTCGCAGGAGCCACTAAATGATCTGCGCTTAGAGTATCGGCACTTCGTTCCCCGACATTGTTGTGGGCACCGCCATTTTGGTGCGTGTGCAGAGCAGTCGCAACTGCTGTTCTTCATGATTCAAAAGTGCGACTTCCTCAGCATTATATTAGGTGTTAGGAAGGTCATGTAATATTGCTTTTCTTTGTCGCGAACTATTTAAACATATGTAGAGGACAGAAAAGCGTTCCCTGTGATTTCAGATAAAGTTTCAGATAACTGGCAAGCATGATTTTAAGCCACAATATGGCCAAGTGTCGTTACTCTAAAGCGTAGCTAATTTAGTGGCACTAGCGGGAACAATGAGGAAGAGGCAGGCGTCAAAAGGTAGTAGCTTGTGGAACCCACTGCGCTTACGTCATGGCCCCTCCAGGTATTACAAGCTCATTGAACAAGGGCATGAATAGTGTCATTAAATGACACTATTCACTTAGGGTGAGTGTAGCTGCGAGGTTGAGGGTGAGTGAGGGACTGAGGTGATTGCAATAATGACTAATTACAGGCCTCAAAAGACTTAAGTAGGCTCGGTGCAAACAGTCGATACCATATGTTGATCATTGGTACCAGTGGCCATCACCGACTTGTTACGCTAAGTCTGTTCCCGCTTCCGATTTTCAGTATCCACGTCGATCATCGCCGTTACCTTCCACACTTTTGCAGCACGAGCGACGTCGCGACTGAAATTAGCTAGAAGAATCTCATCATGGTTTCGGCGTCCATTCTGCGGCATTCATGCGAATGAATCGCCGCACGTCAAATTATTTACGCAAAGTTTAGCGGCGTAGCGAGCCTTGATAATTTCGCTTAGGCGATTAAGTGGTAAGACATTGCTATGAGGACGTAGAATCGACAATTCCAACGCGAAAAAGAGTATGCAGACTCACACAGACGCCGACAACGTGACATTCCAATGGTTTGTTGACGCGGGACGCGGTGCTTCTCCCCTCACTCTATTGCGCATGCCTTCGAACTGTCGTCCGCTGTTTCAAACTTGTCGTCTGCTTTTTGTCGTCAGCTCGTTCAAACGACAGCAGCCCGTAAACCAAACGTTGACCCGATAATTGCAACAAGAACTAAGTGCAGGCCTCAAAACACATTTGGAGGTTGGTTGGGGTAAGTAGGCAAAGTGTAAACAGTAGGCACAAAAAGATGTTCATCATTGTTCCCAGTGGCCATCACCGGCTTGTAATGCCCGATTCTACTTGAGGTTTTCAGTATCGACGTCCACCATCTCAGCTACGGTCCACGCTTTTGCAACCCAAGCGACGTGAAATGGATCGGCGCACGTCACATTAATTACGCGAAGTTTTGCGGTGTAACAAGCCTTCTTAATTTTGCTGAGGCCGATCAAGTAGTCAGAAAATGTTAGGACGTCGAATCAACAATTCCAACGCGAAAAATAGCACGGGGACTCACACCGACGCCGACAACAACGCAATTCAATGGTTTGTTTATGGGTGACCGCGAGCTTCTTGCCCACCGTCCACTGCGCACGCGCGGCGCCGGTGACGTCCGCTAGGGCACACCGGTTTGTTTGTAAATATGAGTTGGTGTATAGAGCAATGCCGCTCCATCCACGGAGCCCCGATGACAATTTAGGCCTAGAGACGAGTACGGACAAGCGCACGGCGACGGCCGCCGGGTACGAAGTTAATCAAAGCCTGCCGCGCGTGCGTTCCACCGCACATACAAACAGCAACAAACAATCAGGGTATTTTGCCACAGAAAGTTACTTCCGCCGTTTTAGCGAAATAAGCGACTACGGTATTGATTTTGGCGTACGCCATAACCACTACCCTAGTCGAAGCGGAGGGGTAGTGAGATCGGCGTCCTACACCGGCACTGAACGAGTTCACTCGCCTGCCAGTCGCTAGCTTTTGGGTATTCCCACTGACTATTGCTACATAAGCTGAATACCTACCACGTATACAGGATTAAAGCGAAAGCAGCTTACCTTTTATCTTTAAACGGCTAGCGCCACAAAGGCACGAGCCGCTAAGACCGCGTACACGTTGAACGAGAACGACAGTGACGTCAAGTCCGCCTAGCGACTGATTTCCAGTGTTGCCGGGGCCTCGAGCGGCTAGTTTCAGTTTTGTCGACCGCGCCGCAATAAAAAATTTGAGGTGTCGATATCTTTAAAACTATGCACAATACCGAGAAAAAATTACACCTTGTAATTTAGGGACGCTGACTGCGCTAAAAACAGTCATAATCCCAAAATCTAAACTATGGTTTGGAGTTGCCCTTTCATAGATCGTTCATGAAACATCAACCAGCGGAGCAAGTGAGGGTCCGCGCCATCATATTGGAAATGCTACAGATGCGCATGAACAATATAAACCAATACATACATAATGTCAAATCAGAGAGGATTGCATTGCCTTTCGAACGACATCGATCCCACAAAACACTTTTCAAAAGAAGATGAGTAATGACCCGCCAAAAACTACCTAAACTGCCACATTCAGTGGACTATTGGACTTAACGCAACAATATAATTGCTTTTTCAAAAAAAGAAATTAGCAGCGAAAAATATGCTCGTGCATATGGCACCGTCCGTCGCAGCGAGAATGATGGAAACACGCGTGGCAAGCCTGTCGTCAATCTGGTACAACGCAGATTATAACGATCAGAATTACTTTCAATCAACAAATTTTCGATTAGACTGGCAGGTTACCTGACACCCCAAATACTTTTATGATTCTCTCAACAGTTGCCGTCTCTTTTCCAATTTCTTTATTTGGACCCATAAGATTCTGCGCCTGTAAAAAGGTGCCCCCCAAGAAAACTTTGTTGTAGTTCAAGTCAAGACGCAGCCGACGGTACGAGGTAATGGAGATCAATCAAGCAACGTCAAAAGTGCATGTCACTTGGCCTTTTCTGTTTATGATTGGTTCAGCGATGATAGAAGAACGCATAAAGAACCATGACGAACAGCGCTTTTGACGGTGTCTCATTCTTCAATCAGCTCGTAGCGTAGGCTGCTTCTGGACTTAAAGGAGCACTGACAGAACATTTCTACTTTCGTTAAATACTGCTTAGAACCATTCCATAACGTTCACAACTGTATAAACTTGCCTTATTCTTTTTTTTGTAGGCAATGGCAGTCCACTTTGAGATTTGGGAAATATGAGCATCGTCCTTCTTGCCAACTCAGAACCAGAACAAGCGGCCACGTGGCCATGGTGCCTATCCTATGCCGCCAACGTTAATCATAGCCACGCGCTGGGGTTGGCAAAGTAGAAAACGCCTACTGAGCTTCAGGCGTTGTTAGCTCGACTATTCTCATCACCGCGGTGGTTGGACACGAGCTAGTGACCAAGTGTCCGCCGAGGCATCGATTGTTCGAGCCGAATTCGAGTGGTCACGCAGCTCTCATGTCCAATCCATGAGCCGCGCTCGACTGTCGTCAGGCGGGTGGTTCCGGTCCCACAATCACGTCGTCAGTCTTTGCGAAGGAAAGACTGAAAAAATAAATAGACCCCTTTTATGCTCGCAATTTTACCGCGAGAGAGAAGCTTCTGATTCAGTGGCGGTCTGTGCGAGTATACTTGGGCTAGACTAAGACCAGTATACGGTAAGCCTCTGCAAAGTCATGAACATTTCAACCCGATATCGTTTCATGAACCCTTTTAATATCCGTCAGTACCCGGCAGTGGTGTATGGTTTGCCTGACAGAGATCCCCGCATCCTTAGATCAAGCTCCTGCCTAACGTCTGCAAAGAACGGCGATCTCGATGGTGCGGAATGCGCGTTGCAGAAGCAGTGTGAAGCTGAGATTACAGCCAATGCCACAACCACAAATGCTCGAGGTCGCTGCTTGGAAGCGTTGTTCCGCAGAACGATCGAGCGCTCGCGAATTCATGTCTCAAAGCCAGGAGCGCGGCTAGCTCGCGCTTGTAGCTTTGACTGCAGTCTCAGCAGTGAGCGTTCTCCGAAGCCACATTCAGAACTAAGTGACTCCACGATGGAGCCATACTTCCGCGAACTTGCGCTGCTTCTTAGCAACTCATGACGTGACGGCATTCGAATGGAGCTTCACAGACCGCCACCAGACGCTATTTTGAAATCTGCTCATTCATTTTAAAATTAGTTCTTTTGACTTCTCTGCCTGCTGCCCAGAAACACTAGTCAAGGCTAGTGCTTCTGGCCGGCCGGCAGGACATGAACCACATCTAAACAAAGAACGTAAAGTGCAAAGATTTTGTTTCCGTACCCCTTTAAGAAGCTCGTGTCGCAAAAAGCCGGAGTCCGTGGACGAAAAATTTCTGATTGATCGATAGGGCCATGACGTCAGAGCCACATGACCTCGCGCGGGAATTTCAAACAACCCACGACGCTGACGTGAAACGTGATTTCATGCGTGGTCTGAAAGTGATTACAACACGATATGTAATGTCAACTTAAAGTCGCCGCATGTCTCCAAGGATTTCACTTTATAAAGTAATTAATTTGCCTTAAAGAAAAACAAATTTAGGAAATTTAAGGTGGAGGCGGGATTCAAATAAAACCTCGACCTCTCGGTTGCGACCCAGACACGGCTACCAACTAGGCCACGCAGACACGCTGCATGGCTTGGGAACGAGCGAAGTGTTATATGCTTAGTTATGGCGTTCAACTCTTAAGGGCGAAGCTTCAGCGTCCTCTTGTAATTCTTATACTCCGTTCACCCCTAAACTGAGACTTCAGCCAACGTTACAAGCACGAGTACTCGAGCTCTCTGCTTCGAAGAGTTATTACGAAGAACGAGCGTTCGCGCTAGAAATGCATGTGTCGAAGCAAGGAGCGCGGGCTGGCTCGCGCTTGTAGCTTTTTGGCTGCAGTCCCAGCTTGAGGGTGAACGGAGTATAGTGAGGATCACCTAGACAAAATGGTCTACCACCGGCCCGAGTGAGTCATTGCCTCATGTGCTCGAGCGCCACATCCAATAATCGAGACACGTGCTTTTGTGTTAAACACTCCCGTGTCTACACAACCGGGGAGACCAAGTATCCATACGGTATCAAGCATGGGCAAGACTAGGCATATGTACTATACAGGGCCAGCTGCGTTGCCCAGGAGGCGCTGTGAGAAGGGACGTGTTACAAATTTCTTTGGGTAGTACAAACTTGAACTTCTCAAGCTGTCACATGTAGAAGCGAAGCGTGCCGGGTGCGGAGCACGATAACGAAAACAGTACATAGAAACAAAAAATTAAGCGCGAAACACATGTACGACGAAACCGTCCGATCCGACGTGCGGACTGCCGGAATGACCTTGGGGGGAGAGGGTTTTCGTAGCATCGGAGAGCGTTGAAAACCCTCGCCTCCGACCGTCGTATTGCGCGGTCGGACGTCGGATCGGACGGTTTCGTCGTACATGTGTTTCGCGCTTTAGCTGTCGAAGCGCAGGTCAAAGCTAAGACGATAAGAGCGTGAACTCAAAAACTCCGTATCACGCGTTTAATAAAAAAGCAAGACAAACAACAAAATAACGTCGGGAAATAAGATGTTCTGATGTTACCCCGCAGAGAAAAGAGACGCGTACCTTAGCGGTGGTAGCATGAATCTCTAACTTCCGATTGTTTTGCGGCTTTGAATCTAACCGATGTCGGTCGTCGAAAGGTGTTTTTTCGCTCTTCAGCACTACACATAAAGAAAAAAAAAAGCGAAGCGAAGGAGCCACAAGTTGCGGGAGGCCCAATCAGGTGAGCTTGTACTACCCAAAACGATGGCACCACAGTTTGTTCAAAGCTTCAGCGCAGGAAGCCTATTAGCTTTGATCCTTAGAATATGCGCGCATGACATGCGCTGTACCAGGCTTTCGTTTTCACCTTTAATTTGCACCCGTAGCATTCCTTGTACAGTCGCAGACGATAGGATAAAGCCCACGTGAGCGCGTGACTCCGAAGCCACCAGTGCTAACTAATGAAAGAAATCTGGTGCAATACGACAAAAAAAAAAAAAAAAAAAAAAAAAAAAAAACGCGGACGAAAAGGAAGGGAAAACTGGACAGGACGCGGCGTAACTTTCAACTGAATGATTTATTGGGATGAAATACTTCTAAAAATATAAAAACCGGCACACTTGGCAGACAAAGATATGTTCTAAAAACACACACCCCTCAAATACCAGCGTCATTGGTTCTGCGTTACACAAGATTTGTCGTGGTGCGTTACACAAGATTTGTCGTGGTGGGACTTGATCAGGAAGGCTTAGTGAATTTCTCCGGCCGTTTTTGTTTTGTAATGGCCCATGATACAGGTCTCTCCAAAGACGGGGCCGCAGTTCTCAGAGTTGTGCCCGCTTTCGGAACGGTGACAGTGGACGGCTAAGTGGCTGTTTTGAAACTATGGTTTGATAAAACGGCATTTCAGCGGCTGCTCGATTTTTGTCGTTACCCCAATTGGCAAGCAAGCTATTGCTGAGTCATAATTGGTTGCAGTCATCCGCGGTGAAATAAAATTTAAAAGATCGCTACTGCCTCTACGTTGATCTTTGAAGAAACGCATAAGCATTTCGCGCAGGGAGTACATATATAACAAAGCACGGTGAATGCAGCCTCTCCGCCATTTTGCGTGGGGTGAACACTCCCGAAACCACTCTTTTCCCTAGTGCAAGCAGATAAGGCCACTTGGCATATATATGTATGAAGGACGTGCGCGCGATGCGCGGAAAACAGTAGCCATTTCGTTGTTGTGCATACATGTTGTGAATCAAGGGGCGACGACACCGTGTGCTAATAGAACGGTGGCATAGTAAGACGGCTGCGCGTCAAGAACGGCGTGGCAGGCCAAGGTACGGAACTGCAGCCGGTGTGCGTTCACGGGTCTTCAAAGCCGGTGGCAGGAGCTTCCATAAGCATCCAAAGCGCGCAAAACAAATTGCCTTGTTTTGTATGTTTAAACAGCCTTGATGTTGGTACGCCTCAACGAGTAAGCTGTCGCTTAGCTGTAGATGAGAAATTCAGCCGGTGCAGTACAGCTGCTAACCTGAGGTTTTCAACGTGCATCACGCAGTAGTGATTACACGAACGAGTGTCGTTACGAAACTCGTTTAGATCGAACCGGGTGGGGGCGGTGGGGATCGAACCCAGGAGGTCCCCAGTGCAGGCTTTCGCTCCACGCTCCGAGCTGAGACTCGTTAGCTTACTTGGCCACTGATGTTTCTTAGGTGCTGACGCGACGTGGTATATACCTGAGCATTTAATTGGCCCTAAAATTTTGTTTCCGTACGCCTTTAAGAAGCCATCGTGCAAATTCGTTTAGAAGACATTAAACTGTCGTTTCGGCGACAAAAACGCAGTTTATTCGTTTCTGTAACAAATTTAGCGAAAAAAATTTACCTCACGCGATGTCAGGTCACGATACGTCATGGTATCACGTGCGACTACAATTTGACACGTGGTGTAAGGTTACGACATGCGACGTCACGATGTTCCTAACCTAAGAGCATGTGACCCTTAGATATATAAGGTGACGTCAATATCCGGGTTAATTTTCAAGGTGGAATTCTTAGATGGGGGGGGGGGGGGGGGGGGCGGACGGACGAACTTGTGGGATAAGCGGTTTGTCAAAAAACATGTTATACCTCTAAAAACAAAACAAAAAAAAAAATGCAATGAACAGGCGTAGAAACGCGTCTTTGGAAGAGTCCATATTTGTACGCCGGGGTCAAGCGTGCAAGACTAGGTTCACCTGCCCGCTGCACGGCTGCTCTTGCGTGACTCCAGAGCCTCGGCCAATTCTTTTGTCGGTGGTAGAAAGAATAGCCATTGCCGTGCCATCACTTTGCTCAAGCATCGCTTTCATACCCGGGAAAGGCGTCTCGTATCGAGGCGCCTTTCCCGACTACTGATTTTTCGCTCCTAAGAAGGGAAAGCGAAAAAGAAAAAGACCGACGTGTGTTACGTGTGGGGAATACATCGATAACTGAAGTCTACTCACCCTGCATCAACCTGCGTTTTTTTTCTTTTTCTTCTGGGTATAAATTTAATTTTTGATTATAGGTTTCCGGTGCAATGAAGTTTAGCTAAATTTCCCAAGCATCACGGAGAACGCTGGGAATGCAACTGCACGTGCTGCTCGCGCTCGCCTTATTACTATAAAGATTCTAAGTAAATAACCGAAATTAAGCGATTAAAAGTTTTAAGCCGATTAATCGACAGCCTTATCGACTAATTAATCGATTATTCGGCCTCGTTCATTTCCACGCATAATATCTATTAAAAGATGAAATATTACATTTTTTTTTGTTTGCCTTTGCCGAATATGGAATAAATGGCGCAACATACAATTTGATTATGAATCTACCTCGATGTATAGTTAAGAACAGCGCAAATACACCCAGACTCAGGGATTATTACTTCAACTGCATGATGCAAAGAGGTTCGTTGATATTCTCCAGCAAGAGCGACTTCCTTGCATTGTTCAGAATAGCCTCTGCTGCGCTCAACGGACACTCGAACGCGTTGAAGTGGCCGGCACACGTGTAACAATTCTACTTGTCAGGAGTTACAAATCTTGCCCCTACAGTCTACTTTAGACTAACATTTTACCTAACGTTTGCCCTTGATACAGGCGTACCCACGTCTATATGCGTGGTGAAAGCGTGTAATTTTTACTGTATTTTTTTGGTCGTCAATTTTTTACTGATTAAAACAATTAATCACGATTAAGGCATTAATCGATTAACCGGTAGGTTCACTAGTGCTAAGCGCGATTTTTTTTGAGTCGCTGCCAAATACTTTATTTGTTACTGCTTTCGAAAAGTTATTGCCGGAGAAGGCAGCACGCGCAGCGCGTGTAACAACGCTCGCGCACGCTTCTTGGTGCCTAAGTAATTTAGCAAAAGGCCTATTAGCGTAAGTTGTATTTTATTAAAAATATTAATGGTCCTTGACATTTATTGACAATCACAACTTTGACTCAACGCTCTGTTCGCTCTAACCTGGAAAGAGATCACGGCATTTGTTGAGTCAAAATAGCAAAAACTGTGTGCAGTTGTTTCAGAGTACTGTGCGTGGTTTTCTCATAATTTTTTAAGTGGACTGTTTTTTTTATATACGAACCAACGAACGTCCAAATTGCAACTAAAACTCGACACATTATTACATTAAACGTGTCAATGGTGCTTCGTTTCCAGCTTATTGAAAGGTACTTTGAGCAAAAGCTTGATCTCCCGGCTTTTTAATTATCCTGACACCTCTAAGCATGTTTTTTTTTTTCCAAAATATGTGCAATGGAAACGTTAAAGGGTTGCTGAGCCGAAACCTGGATTCCACAAAACACGCGGGAAAAGCGTGCAACGGGATGCTACAAACACCAAAATGTCACTCATACAGCAAATCTCGGACGGATGACCGTATTTTTCAAAAAAAGGAGGCGCATTTGGCACAAATGTTGACGTCATGTTTCTCCGAGAAGGAGAGGGAACGGCCTCGCGTCTTCTCCGCGTCGCCGCCTTGAGGGAGCGAAACGAAGAGAGGAGGGAACTAGGTATCTTGACGGTCACGCGCCTCGTCGGCCTGGTTCACTCCCGACCTCTTTTTCCAAAAATACGGCCGTCCATTCGAGATATCGCCTTACGAGTAATGTTGTAGGGATTGTAACGTCCCGCCTACATCTGTATTTTTTTAAATCCAAATTTCGGTTTACCATTCCTGTAAGTCACTGTGTCACTTTCCTGAGTCAAAAACGCCCCTTTTAGCGATTTCACGCCTAACAAATAGATATTCTGAAACCCTTGGGGTATGCGCCCTGAAGAAACACGGCCGAGATATTGACTACGTTACTGAAACGACTGTCACTCTTCTATGCTTGGTAGTGGGCAGGACTTTAGGCGCTATTTTTGCGCTGAACTTTGGAATGGGTCGAAAAATTCCGAAAACTGGCCGGTGAATATCTCAGAACCCATTTTCTTCTGCCAAATTCTTTCAACTGATCTGACTTCCTATAGTATTTGCCGTCAACACTGCAACAGACCAATCGGGAAATACGCCGCGCTTACCATATCGCCCTTGTGACACACTGGAAAACCAGTGTACAGCCCGTAAGGGGAGTACCCATGAATATAACGAGCGGTCTCATGTTGGCTTAGCATTTAGCGACTTCAGAACGCAAAGAAAGCTGAACGATAAAAAAGAAAGGGTACGTAATGGCCTTGCAATGTTTTCGTTTTGTTTTCTTGGTGTTTTATACTCTCACTGGTAAGAGAAAAATATATGCGCCGTTTGCAGGATGGTAAAAGAGAGTTTGCCCATAAAATCAATAAGGAAAAAAGTTAATCAAGAAATGCTCGCCAATTAGTGATCATGATTAATACCTAATAGAAAGGAGTGGGGGAGCTTCTGGCGAACTCTTATTTGTCGCCGACTGTAATGTCCGCCGAGACTGATTAATACTTGAGGACGGCCCCCATTGACCTCATACGCCTTAAAAAAAAAACAAAAAAAAAAAACACACAGTTCCAATTGAAAGTAAAAAAAAAACGGCTGTATATGCAAAAAATTTTAAATATGCCTGTTTATCGCAGTTTTTTTTGCAGCGCCTATACATCTGTATGTTTCACAAAAGATTTTTGAAAGCAAGATGAGTCTTCATCATCCACAAGAAGCGACGTAAACTGATAAAAAAGGAGCATATAACATATCAAACAAGTGAGAAATGGAGTTGAGGTTACCATGAAATTACGCAAGTTGATTAAATTCGTTTTTTTTTTACGATTCAATGGCGTATTATTTATGGGATAACTGAGACAGGTGACATAAATAGTAAAACAATCAGTGACTTCGGACTATTGAGACAAGCGAATTCATAATCAGTTCCAATCCAGCTTTTTACATGCGAACGGGTTTAATTGTAGGCTGCCATTTTATTCACGTATTTACTTACCATCTTCGTTACGAGTAATATATACCAGTTTTTTGTATTTATTTTTTATTATGAGTCTATCCTAGTATAAAACCTCGACTGAACGACTCATGTCTTTTTTTTTATGTTCTTAGAGGATTATTTTGAGGAACGTACGGGGAGCGAAGAAGACAGGCACCCGGCCGTCCGGGAGTTAATTCCTCGCACGCGATGTCATCGGAGTAACCAACCGCGTCATCGAATCCTGGTGATGGTTAATTCCTACTAGTTCTTGTCGAGAAAAACAAATTCGTTTGATCCAATATGCGTCCGTCAGAGGAATGCGTACTCAGTAGCAGACCACCATAACGCCCGCTGATGTGATGTTGGTGCAAGCAGGGGCATGAGTACAAGAATCGAATCACCGGATTCATTTCCTGACATCTGTGTGCGCCCTGATTTCATACCAGTTCAAAGCGATTGTCCAGCTTCCCCCGTTTGAAGGCTTTGAGTGCTGTGCCGCGACGCGGCTCTGACACGAGGGTTTGGAGTTTGCGTAGTTGGGAATTGAAATTAGGGGGGTGTATAAATTTTTAGGGGCGAGGGTAGGGGGGAATTGAGAACAGAAAAGTCATTGCGAATTAAGTGGGTGCCTTCACGAAAACAAGAAGAGGGGGAGGGGTCCCCCCCCCCCCCCCGTTTCCCTAGGGCTTCTGGTCAAAATGTCCAACGAGACGAAATGTCCATCGAGTCAAAATGTCCAATAGGCCACGTGACACCCGTGTCAAAATGTCCATCGGGACGAAATGTCCAATCGGGTCAGAATGTCCATCGAGTCAAAATGTCCATCGAGACGAAATGTCCAATCGGGTCAAAATGTCCATCGAGTCGAAATGTCCATCGAGACGAAATGTCCAATCAGGTCAAAATGTCCATCGAGTCGAAATGTCCGAGACGAAATGTCCGCGTGTCATTTTTAACCCGTTCCATGAACGGGTTAAAGATGACACGCGGTTTTCGCGCGTCTCCTAAGAAACGCGCGAAAAACTGCGGGAGGCACAGAATGCGCCGACCCCTGTCCAAGGCCTTCTGACTAATGCCACTATCAGTGGCTTTAATTATAACAAGGGTGCAGTCATCTGTCCCCTTTATCGAGGGAAGGAAGCTAGGATGGCAGCGAACAAAGCATGCGATGCCGAATCTGAAGCATGCTGGGTTTCTTCGTACACACTGCGGATTCATGTGCTCGCCCGGGGGAAAGATTCGGGGTGGACGACTTAAATAACGTAATGACGAATGCACGTGCAATGAGTAATTTCCTCTTGAGTCTCGTTTTAAACGCTTCTGCTGCAAACGTCCGCATGTGAACCTCGTGGACCTGGGCACAAAGCACCCTCCTTGGTTTTTATACATTAAAATTGGCGCAATATAAGATAACATTGTAGAGGCAAAAAGATACAGACGAA
This sequence comes from Ixodes scapularis, assembly GCF_016920785.2. Taxonomy (NCBI): domain Eukaryota; kingdom Metazoa; phylum Arthropoda; class Arachnida; order Ixodida; family Ixodidae; genus Ixodes; species Ixodes scapularis. The sequence continues at coordinate 111,630,370 of NW_024609835.1, forward strand.
AAAGAAGACATAGAACACAACCTTTTTTTTTTTTTTTTTCGTTGGTGTCTTTTTGCGTTTTTCATTCCTTTTAGTCATGAACCAACTACCTAATCCAAAGTTTTAGTTAGCGCTATTTTAACTTTGCTTCAATCACCTTATTCATCACCGTATCCTAATTACAAAATCTATTATTGCATTTGCTGCCGTTATTCATCACGTTTAATTATATTGCCTTAGGTGTCTCCTAATTTGAAGGTTAAGGAAGGAAACCCTGTTTTAAGCATCGAAAAAATAAGCTGGAGCAACTTAACCCAATTTTTCGGAACATAGCGTAGTCTGATTCATTTTAGGCAATGCTTAGAAATTTTCAGTGCTGAAATGGTGGTCAACATAGCCCGCGAATACATGAAGATGAATAGCGTCCGTCACCGGGAACGGGCCCCATTTGTTAATTTAAAAAAAATCCCCCCCCTCCCCCCCCCCCCCCCCCCACACACACACACACATTTTTTAACCAGAGCACAAATCTGAAACTTGACATTTTCTTCCAACCGCTAGGGTTACATTTTAGCGGACTACCAGCGTCTCAACGTATATTAGATTTTTTTTTTCGATTAGAAATATTTTGTTTTACCCCAAAAAAGTTTGTCAGATTTCTTCAAGTCATCACCCTACTACCGCTTTAGCGAAAACCCGGGCGCCTGTAAGTATGCGGAATTCTAAAGACGTCCGTCTCAACATTATGCAGTGCCAGAGTCTGGGCCAACGATACAAAGAGGTCAAAATGTCTATCGGGTGAAAACGTCCACCGATGCGAAATGTCCAATTGGGTCAAAATGTCCAAAGAGTCAAAATGTCCAACGAGACGAAATGTCCAATTGGGTCGAAATGTCCCAAGAGTCAAAATGTCCAACGAGACGAAATGTCCAAGCAGGTCAAAATGTCCAACGAGACGAAATGTCCACCGAGACGAAATGTCCAATATTGGACATTCTGACCCGTTGGACATTTCGTCTCGTTGGACATTTTGACGTGGAATCTTCCCCTAGGGTGTGCGTACGGAAATCACTGCATTCAGTATCGGAGCGCTCCTAGCGGACGCCACCGGCGCCGCGCATGCGCGATGGAGTGTGGGCAAAAAGCTCGCCGTCGCCCATAAACAAACCACTGGAAGGCGATGTTGTCGGCGTGAGTCCCCGTGCTCTTTTTCGCGTTGGAATTGTTAATTCTACGTCGTCCTAGGCTCCTAGCAATGTCTGACTACTTGAGCGGCTTCGGCGAAATTACCGAGGCCCATTACACCGCAAAACGTCGCGTGAAAAATGTGACATGCAGCGATTCATTCCGCGTAGACGCCACAGAGAATGCACGCTAAAGCCTGATTCACATGATGAGATTTTGCCGTTTTTTTTCAGTCGCGACGTCACTCTGGCTGCAAAAACGTGGACTGTTGCGGATATAGTCGACGTCGAGGCTAAAAATCACAAGTAGAATCAGACCCAGTGAATCAGACATAACAAGTCGGTGATGGCCACTAGTAACAATGATCAACATCTTGTGTGTACTGTTTATACTGTTTACACCGAGCCTGCTTACCCTAACCCACCTTCAAACTTAAAGTTTTTTTTTAGGCCTGCACTTCTTGTCGCAGTTACCGGACCAACGTTTGGTCCACAAGCCGGTGTCGTCTGAAAGAGCAGACGACAAGCAGAAACGTTTGAAAGAGCAGACGACAGTTCGAACGATCAGGCATCCCTTTTGAACTCGAAGTCGCACTGAACGTAGTCCGCAGGTGCTCCGTACAACTTGGCGGTTTTCCCGCGTTCATGTTGGAAACAAAGCAAATAACCGTGACGAACCCAAGTGTCCGTGAATTCAACCCAAAGTGCTTTCCGCTCAAGCAAGCGTTGTCCAACGGCGTCTGGCTTTTATTTTTCACGGTACCTATCAACATTCTGGGACAAATCGAGCAGGCAAAAAACACATGAAGTCTGACCTTCAAACCTTTCCCGACTCTTTTGGTACAGCCCCAGTCAAGGCGTTTTGACGAGAAGGGAGGTTTTTGTCCAGTTTCTTCCAAAAACAACGCAGGAATGCACGTCGTCCAAAGTGACTGGCGCCCACAGCCCCAAACCGGAAGTGCGCCCGACGCGCCACCACCGCGTCGTGACGTAACAGAGTCGGTTTCAGGTTGAGAATTCAGGTGAAGCTCTTCTCACCTCTTTCCATTTCAGCACAGCGAGCGCCGAAGTGGAGGTCGCCTCCTCTCCAGCTTTCGCTCCTCTAAAATAGAAAGATATAGAAGAGGCTTCCCCTGAACTTTTAACCTGGCACCGACTATAGTTTTGTTACGCGCAGAGTTGTACGCGTTACTCGAAAAAAAAAGGTAATCGACTACAATTACGATTGCTCTTGGTTCAAATAAATTAATTAGATTACTCAATTACTTAATAAGAACAGTAATAGACCGATCTCACTAAGTGTTCCACGCTTGCGTGACGCCGTCGTAACTGTACTTCATAGTAAAGTCACTGGATCCTGGGAAAGTAGCGCCAAGCTCCCCGTATGGTCGCCATCTTGGTGCGAGAAATGAGCAATTTCTCCTTGACCCCTCCATTCTCGGTGAGCCGACCTAAATTCGCTGGTGACAGGTAGCTCTATGGAGACGTTTCTTCTATACCGAGACTTTGCTATGCACACACAGGTGAAACAAGCGCACATCTTCGTATTACCACCACATGCCGTGTCGGTGTGTCACTGAAAAATAATTTTACCGTTTTGAAATGCGCAAGAACAACATAATTGTAAGAGATCTGTGGAGAGGGGTATGATAAGTTGATTGCATACACAGTGACAAAAACGCTTATATTGGCGAGGAACGCTTCCAGCCGAGGGTGCTCCAAGGTGATCTTGGCGCGACTGGTTTAGAGCGACCCTCTGGAAGCTTTGAAGACTTATATAGACCGAAATGGCGATTTCCATGGCAAGTTCTTATGTTAGTATCTGTTTGTGTCCGGCTAGTACAGGTAGCGAAGGCAATGGCGCCACTTTTCAAGAGTCCAGTGACATTAGTCACTGTACTTTAGTTCATAGAAGATAGGCGCCAGTTCGCGAGACAGCTCGTGCCGCCTCGTGCTCCGCTCGCGCAGAACCTCAGCGCGGTTGTTGCGCGTGCAGCAAGATTATACAGTTCCCACGATTTGTGGCGGCAGCGTGATGAAGCTGGCTGTAAGATCTTGTTAGTGGCCATTACTTGGAATCGGAACCTTTATTTTTACCGATTAGCTCAGATTTTCAAAACAACAGTTCTTTTTGTCGGTTTGAAAAAGAAAAGGCTGTTTCTTATTGACCATTATTGGATTAGAATAACCTAAATACATGCGACTTATACTCTTCATCCACGACTTTTGGTAGACGATCCTTCTGTCCGAGACTTAGTTCGATGATTTATTGGTAGGAAACTTGTACAAGCAAAGGGAGGATAAAAACGAGAATAACGATTAACAAAGCAATTTTAGTATTAAGAAAAACAAAAATCAGGTTACTCGCGTGATTACTTCCTAATAAATGTATTCGAACGATTACAAAATACTATAAAAAGTAATTGATTACGAGTAATTAAATTACTTGTAAAAAGTACCGTTCAAGTCTGATTACGCGAACGTATGCCGAGGGTATTAAACTACAGGGGGCGTTGTATCCAGCTTGTTTTCAACAAAATTTTGTGTTTACCCAACACATTAAGGTCTGCGCATGTTATAAGTATGTTACCTTCTTCCTCGATCGAGCGCGGCGCGCAGATTATACACGAGCACTTTGAGTCAGTGTTTCTCTGAAAGAACACGAGCGCCAGCCGAGCGTCGACAGGCGTTCGGCTACGTCAGCCGAGCGCTGCGTCAGAAAAAAACAAGCATGATATTATGTATGTTCCTGTTGCTCTTCCTCTTGCTTTAAGAGCGAAGAGACAGAGCAGTCGTGTCGGCTTGCGAATAAAATAGCATTAATGACACTTTATCATCTTTCATGTACACTCGGTCTGGTAGTGGCACGCGGCTCAATGCCACAAAAGCGGCACGTGGTGACGACACCATCGACACCTATGAATCTAGTTGTCAAGCAGGCGCCGCTTAAAAAGCGCGAATCTTGGGATCTCCTCCGCAATAGTCAGTTCGTCTTTCAACGCTGTCGTTGCTGCCCCCAGTGTGCGCACGCAAACGTGCTTTGTCCAACTGTTTCTTCGTTACGAAGTAGAAAGCTGTCTCGTGGTGCGCAACATCCGCTCCGCTGGGCACGGGATGTACGTGGCTTCGCAAAGAGCGGACGCACTGCAGGCGACAAAGCGGGCCACCCGCCATCCTTGATGTTCCCGAGACGAGACGCTCTGTTGAGCTAAAAATGTTCAAGCCCCACCAGGGTTACAGCAAAAGCTGTACGTTCAAAAACTCCGGCATTAAGACTTTTTTTTTTTTTTTTTGCGAATTTTTGATATTAGGTACTGCAGATTCCACCAGTAGCTCTCTCCCCCTTTTAAAATTCAAGACTGCAGCCAGAAATATATCTTCCCGAATCAAGCATGTACGCATATAATGAACCGGTTAAGTGGCTTTTACGCAAAAAGTATACCCGACATTATGGTAATGACAAACAAGACAATCAACTGAAACAATGGGAAGTTCCCTGCTTGATATATCTGAATAAAATTGTAGAGGATACCAATTCGTAACAAAATGCGCCAAAAAACAAAGACAAAAAAAAACAAAAACACAAGCATTGTACTAGCAATTGTCCTCCTAAGCTAGCTTGTTTAAAGGGACACTAAAAGGGTATTTATGCTTGCCAATGTTTTTATTTGTACATGGCATGTTTTATTGTACATGGTTACCGCCATAAATGCCATGTAGATTGTACATGGCATGTTTTATTTGTACATGGTTACCGCCATAAATGCCATGTACATTGGCATAAATGCCAATGTACATGGCATTTATGGCGGTAACCCAATCTACAGGCCCTAAGGATCCTAAAAATCATAAAATTACGGTCATGCGCAGCGGATTTCCCTATTAAAATTGCTATCAAAGTCCCCGGCACGCCCCCCCCCCTTTCTGAGATGACCCCGGAAAACGGGAGGGGCATCTCTTTACGCGTCAGCCAATAGCAAGCTAAGGATTCCGGCGTCATTGTGCGTCACCAACGCGGCCGACCGCCGCCGACCCGCGGAGGAATCTCTCGAACACGCGCGGACCGTCGTCAAGGAGCCCGGACTTCGTGCTCGGCAGTCGTCGTTCGTCGCACCGCACCGTCGCGCTGCTACTGCAATACGCAGTCGCATTCCACATATAACAAGGAAAAGTTTGACTCGCTGACGTGGAAGGATCGCAAAGCTGGCTTCGGAGTCGGGATCCACGGGAAGAAGGAACACGTGTCCCGCAAACGCGCACCTGCAGACGCCCCGGGAAGCAGACGAGCCGACGCGCCGACGCATCAGCACCTAGCAACAAGCTTACGGGGACGAAACATAGTTCGCTGGTTTTGGAGCGATAATTTCGGACTATGTTTCCCGCACCAGAGTCAGTTCACGTTTTTCTCAAACTCTAATTTACAAGAAGCTTAAAAAGTGTTGGAATAAAGCGCGAAACACATGTACGACAAAACCTTACGATACGACGTACGGACTGCCGGAATGACCTTGGGGGGAGAGGGTTTTTGATTAGCATCAGACAGCGTTGAAAACCCTCGCCTCCGACCGTCGTATTGCGTAGTCGGACGTTGGATCGGACGGTTTCGTAGTACATGCGTACTACGCAGAATAACAACATAAACAGACAATCGCAGAAAGGTCCAAAGGGCCCCTTTAACACGACAAAAAAAAAAAAAAAGAAAGAGGGGGGGGGGAGAAGAAAAGAAAACGCGTTCGGGTGTAGTCACGTGACTTCCGGCAACTCTACCCTCTACATTTTTTCATAGAGTTATTATAACAAACGCTAGAGGCTCAGCTGGTGCTAGTGTCTATGGGACTTCCGGTTGCAAATTGAAGCAGACAGCATGCAGTCTACTTTTCCACTCTCCCTGTGTATTCCTATGGGAAAACGCGCGTGAATTTTGTCTCGTCGCCGGAAAATAACATTAATAACTTTTGTCATTTCGGTTGTACCGGATAGTATGTACCTTTATTAATATTGTGAAAGTGTAATCGCTTTAGTTACAGCATTTTTCCTTTACCACTCAACGATGTTAAACTTCGCTATATTTCTGGCCCAAACCTCTGTTCCATGGCAGGTATGTAGAAACGAGCGACGATTCTAAGCAAAATAACAATCGAAAGGAATGTAGAGTGTGCTCAAAGTTCGCCAGCATTCCGTTGGTACTTATATATTGCTAATATGCCTGTCCTCTCGCTATATGAAAATGACCCCGTCGTGCATCTTTACACGTGGTTAAAAAAAAAAAAAAAAAAAAAAAAAAAAAAAAAAAAAGTTCGAAACGTAAATAATAAAGTACGTGGGCTACGAAAGTTTTTTTTTTTTTTTTTTATTATTTCCTATTTTGGGCAGTTTTTATCGCGCACCTGTTCTCTGGCTTCTCCCTATTTGCAAAGATTTGGAGCGTGCGGGTGATGATTTGAACACAGGAAAAGCATCTTTGCATATATTGATGAGCAGAAAGAATAAAGCAGTACTGATTTATTGCAAATCGGACTATATTACGTGACTTTCAATTTATTTGATCGTCTGCAAGCACAAGAGTTACTTATCCAGTGTTACTGCGTAGTACTTGCCGTCTCTCTTGGCTTTCCACATGTCCTTCGTTCGTTTGGCACGTATATCCCCCATGCTGGAAAGCGCTGACGCCGTGTTCGCGCTAGCATTGCCCGACAGTGCACATAAATGCACGTACGAAGCGGTTTTAGCACCGTTTTTCATGCCACGAATTTCAAGTAAAAACGCCGTAACTGACCAATTATTTCATCTGCGTGTCTGGGAAATGTTCCAATGCCTAGTAGGTACGAATTATTCGTGATATTTGCTCTTATAATCGAGCACAGAGAGGAAATGCACTCGATTTTTTCCGTAGAAATGCATTACCGGAAGTCAATTTCGGACTGCTTGCTGTCTGCTTCAATTTGCAACAGCACACTAGCGCCAGTTCAACCTCTAGCGTACACAGCGTACATTACAATAACTCCATGCATTTGTTCTTCCTTCCCAGTACAGCTTCAGATACAATTTCGAACAGTTGGTTGTTTTTTGCTTTTTACTTTCAAAATATGTAACAAAGTAGCAAAATATTGATTTGGTAATTTTGTGCAACCAAAAAAAAACCACCTAATCAAAAAATATTAAAAAAATTGGGGGGGGGGGGGGGGGGGCTGTCAGTTAAAAGCGGCGTCACATTTATGGAAGATCCCATGTATTCGAAGTTTATTTTTCGCCAAATTCGAAGGCTAGTTGTTTTACGGAGTTTATTTTTTGCCCAAAATTCTGAGTTTGTTTTATTCCCAAAGTTCCGAAATTCCGAGTTTGATTTCACAGTGTTTCTTATTAAAAATAAGTAAATTATATCTGAGTGTAAACATATATGCTAGATGAAACAATAAAACGCGCTTGTATAAATTAATATTTCTTCAGCTGGATTTGGCGTTGGTGCAATTGCCATTGGCAATACTAATTTGTCCCACGACAAGAGTTGCGTACAAGTGTTGCTTCGATAAACGTCGATACCTTAAAATCAATAAACTTCTGGAGGTAGTCACTGGGTAGCTCGCGTATTCATCCCTATTCCATCAACCTCGGCCGCGCGAGGTGGAGCGGTAAAGGGCGCAATAGAGAAGTTTAATCTGCCCAACTTTCGCTATTTCTTCAGTCTCTATAGTCCATAGCTTTCACAGCTACAAAAACAAACCTCTCCTTCCTCTAAAGCACGAATAGTATGGCTCAGACTGGAAACCAAAACAGTGACTTTTGTCATACCTCGAAAGTACTATGACCTGTTGTCCTGAATTGACCTTGACGAGATGAGCGGTAGGACGTCTTTTGACAATGGTTCGAGATCTGAAAGATAACTCTGGTCGCATTTTCCGATTACGAGACGGAATGTCCAACGAGCCTGAATGTCCAACGAGACGGAAGATCCAATAATGGATATTCTGGCACGTTGGACATTCAGGCTCGTTGGACATTCCGTCTTGGTTGGATCTTTCGTCTCGATGGACATTCAGGCTCGTTGGACATTCCGTCTCGGTTGGATCTTTCGTCTCGATGGACATTCAGGTTCGTTGAACATTCCGTCTCGGTTGGATCTTTCGTCTCGATGGACATTCAGGCTCGTTGGACACTCCGTCTCGGTTGGATCTTTCGTCTCTTTGGACATTCAGGCACGTTGGACATACCGTCTCGCCTGTCACGTGCTAGAATAATTTTTCTTCTTAAATGTACAAACTTCTGTGTATATTTAGTCCTCGTTCCTGCAGGCATTGCTGTAGTTTCATCATACTAAAATGTCGTGCCACAAAAGCCGACGCTGAGGGACTGACAAAGAAACAGAGCAGACAGAAATATTATGATTTCATATATAGGAAGGCTTGATGGTTAGTTAGCTGAGTGCCGATGCGCAGCTATATGTACCAATCGGTTAAAGGTGTCGATTGTACGACGCCAAACGCTCCTTTGATATTAACAGTTCAAATGTTTGGAATGTTCCGATGATGTAGGTCAGCCAATTTGAAATATATAATAGGGATGCGATGTCCGGGTGTTCTAGTGCATCGCAATTGGGGGACGTCTATGAAAGCCGCGCTTCATATCCCAGGAATTTATAGTTCAGTCCTCATCCCTGCCCAGTTCGATTTATATAGATGAGCTACATTTGGAGACCCGCATTGTAAACACATGACCACCCGCCAGCGCCACTGACTATGCGCAGAGTCAATATTTTTTTTTTAAAGGAGCTTTGGGAGCTGTGAGTGCGAGGGATCAAGAGTTTGCACAAGCGTAATTTCCCACTAATAAAAAAACAAAGATATCTTTTTTTTTTAAATTTAAAATCTACATCTAACGCTTCTATAAACGCATGGGGGTGGTGGGCGGTGTGACCGAACAATTCCTGAGTAAATGCAGAACAATTCTGTGAATTTCACAAATTTTTATTTTTGGTCGTTTATTTCTGGAACAGGCAACTACTCACTGTACACTGCAGTCGTCAGTAGTTTACATACGCATGCATTCCCTGCCAATAGGTTTGTATGTAAGTGAGCAGAGTGATAATACTAGTATCACGCAGGACGAAACTTTTTTTTGCATGTGACATGCATAGTGGTTATCAGAAGCCCATGTAATTTAACTGGCTTCTGGAAGCACTCCAAAGCTCGCCATTCTGTCGAGGTAGTTCATGACGTATTGGTAGGTGGGAGCTTGACTGCTGATAAAGGACGCGAACGCATCTATCTCGGCGTGCAGCAGAAGGTCCACACCCGGATTTATTAATAGCCTACATCATGTGTGAATATGACAATAGATCGTTCCACGTGGGTTTTTATTCTTGTAGGGCAAGCGTTTTGCACCACGAATCCGGTCACTTCGTCGAAATTCCATTGGTCTCTGGACAACTGGAGGAAGGACAATTCGTCGAATAGGGCAACTCGCCCTAGCCGATTCGCAGAATGAAAAATGGGGTGAAAGTGCTCGTTTGTCGAACTGTCGAAAAGAGTTGATTAGGGTTGGGTGTGTAGTTTGCCGGTGACAGTGGGGGTCAACAATGAGACCTTTCCGAAAAAAGAGAGGATGACAAATGCAGCTCTCAGAATTGGCAAGGGTCCGATAGTTAATCGTACTCGGGTTATTCAAAATGATAAAAGTCGGGTTCTTCGTGAATATGTTCACTCGCAACTCTAGCATTATGGAATTTGGGAAGACCGAGCTGACTTCCTGATACCGCGTGGTCATATGTGCACTTCTAATATGCGCATATGAATAAATCACGGTCCAACTGTCGCAGCGGCTCTGTGACAGAGTTAGAACCAGTTGAAATCCGATCGCAGCCTTCGCAAGCTACCTGGGCGCGTATCGGTGCGATTTCTGCATGCCACGTGACCAGAAAAGTCAGAAACGACGGAAGCCAATCCCAAAAAGTATTGTATTAATTATTCATATTGCCTACTTGTTGCTTAATACATGGTTCACTGCGACAGCAATCGCTTTGGTCGCCGAAACGTGCGAAACTAATCGTCGCGATAAGCGTCAATGTGCCGAATCCTCCGGACAATCACCGGACAAAAGCTCACGACTTGAGGACATTACCTGTACAAAAGCTTAATGAAAGGAACGTTGTATTATATGACTGATTTTGATATGAGGATAGAATTTTTGTTCCTGGGGATCGAGAAGTCCAATCAGAAATGTCTAAAACTTTCACGTTCGTTTTGTAAAAAAGAAGAAAACAAAAAATACAATCTAGTGTAATTACACATACTACACCGACTTCACATAACAATAATGATAATACTAAAAATTCAATCAGGCGTTTTTCTCCCATGCGAGAGACATCACCTTTGCGGGACTAGGGACACGAATAAGAAAAATACAGCAACTCGTACAATACGGAAAAACTGTGGCTGAGGATAAGCACGATTAACGATTTTCAGAACTCCCTAGGACCCCACATTTGTTTCCGCTCCAGAGGAACGTCCCTTCTAAAATCAAACGCGTGACTGATTGTCAATGGTCAACGAGTTCGGTCTTTCATCTTGTAGCATGTGTGACCTTTTAAACGTCATTTTTTTTTTGTTATAGAAATCATCTTTAAATTTGGATAAATAAAACGAACAATAAATACATTGTTTTTGAGGTTTTATGAAGTCTACAAAATACACGAGCGTAATTTAATTTCTTTTTGGGGACTTCACAGAGGCAACTTCAGTGGGACAAGCTCAGCGGCATACAAAAACAGCCGTGCATCAAAAATCCCGGTACTGAAAAGCCTGGTGCCGGAGCGACCACATACCGAAATGATCGCGTACCGATATCTCCGCACCGAAATGTCCGGTTCCCCATTTCATCGAACGCATTTTTCACCGCCGTAACTATCAGTAATCCGACAATTCAACAAAGAAATGTCTTCTAAATTCTTTGGAAGGTTCATTCTATATATGTTGGATATTCAGACTCGTTGGACAGTCAGGCTCGTTGGACATTCCGTCTCGGTTGGATCTTTCGTCTCGTTGGACATTCAGGCACGTTGGACATTCCGTCTCGATTGGACCTTTCGTCTCGTTGGACATTCAGACTCGATGGACATTCCGTCTCGATTAGATCTTTCGTCTCGTTGGACATTCAGATTCGATGGACATTCCGTCTCGATTGGATCTTTCGTCTCGTTGTACATTCCGTCTCGCCTGTCACGTGACCGATTGGACATTCAGGCTCGTTGGACATACAGTCTCGTTGGACATTCAGGCCATAAGCGGCATTTTCCTACGACCATTGCTCCTGTGCGCTGATCAAACTTAATTGCAAAATACTGTCTTTTTATTTCCTTTTCTTGTGCGTGCGTGCGTGCGTGCTTGTGCGTGTGCGTGTGCGCGTGCGTGCGTGCGTACGCGCGTGTGTGTGTGTGTGTGTGTGTGTGTGTGTGTGTGTGTGTGTGTGTGTGAGAGAGAGAGAGAGAGAGAGAGGAGGAAAGGGGAGGGCACTGGCACATCAAAATTAGCAGTTCATCCGTTAAATTCGAATTTACCAAAACTTTACTGGCGGGTGTTTCTCGGGTGTTTTCGGATTTATCCGTTAACACGGAACCCTATGGTGGTGCACGAAAGCACCCGATGTCAAAAGCCCCATGTCAAATGCTCCGCGGCCAACACCCCACCTCCCCCTCTCCTTCAAAAGTCCCAGTTCAGAAGCCCATGACGCGAAACCCCCATGTCATGGGGCCGGGTCAACGTGAAGGCGGGAAATGCGGCTTCTAACTATAATACAATAAGTGTGCAAGCGAGCTTGTCTAACGTAATCATGCCGGGTAACCGTACAAAAGCTCACCGGATAAAAGGTCATCCGTTTTTTCACAAACCCGAACAAAAGCTCACCTCATTTATTTATTTTTTCTACCTGTGCGCAACAGGGGTTGCGATAAAGTGCGGACGCGATGGACATTGCATCATTTCTAGGAGAACCCGTACCCCATCTCATGCAAAGGTGTCGACAGATAAGCCATAACAGGCAGAGAAACAACGATCTGGGACCAAAATTTAGGTCCCCGAAACTGAGTTGAGCTGATAAGATCAAGCTTGCTTGACTTAAGATATGCCGGAGCACCCTCCATGCCACGCCCAAGGAACTTCGTGGACCGAAGTTTTTGATCGAAAGTGTGACCGAAGATGTGAAGTCGCCCATCGGTGACCTCGCTTTTTCATTGTGCTTATGTAACGCTAAGCGCGCACATAAAGGACCAATTACCTGGAACTTACAAACATGTCTATCCGCTAATTTTTTTCTTCCTTTTTACCGTTTACAGGGCATACCGTTAAAATATTAATAATATTGTGTAATGTTGATAACTACTTGTATTTTGTTGTTCTTTGATTCATCTGTATTGCTGACTTCCTCTCTGTGAGTGTTAATTTATTTTAAACTATGATTATTAGTGTGTTATTGACCCCCCCCCCCCTCCCTTGTATAATGCCCTGACGGGCCCTCAAGGAATAATAAATGAATGAATGAATGAAAGGTCAGGCACAAAGTCACTTCATTACTAATGCGTGGGTTTTCTTGGGCTTCAGGGTAATATTTGAAGTGAATGGCTAAAAAAATTAAATTATTTCCTTCAATGAGCGTTGTAAATGTATTTGAAATCAAGGATTATCTGAGGGTGATGAGAAAGGGAAACTGAAGCAAAACTGTAATATACAAACCATTGAGTCGCAAATCTTAGGAATATTTTGAAGGACCGTGAGTAGGTCCTTTTGGATAAGAAGAAGACAGATGACCAATTTAGAAAGCTGTGCGGGATTTTGGACAGGCAAGCGTTCCTTCTACCACAGCCTGTGCAAGAAGGACTAAGCTACATCAGGAAAAAGTCTACCGGTGATATCGGCGACCTACTGGACTACTGTGATTGCACGTATGTCAACGGCCGCTTCCGTTATGCTTCTGCTCCTTCTGCGGCGGCATTCAAAGCAAATTCTTCCCTTTGTCCGACTGTGCACCGGCGACGACCGGAGTTTCCCCCGGAACGGAGGAATATGTACGACACAACTCTTCAAGATAAAGATCGGACGAACAACACCGGCGAAGGATGGAATACTGGGTTTCAGAAGCTTGTCGGCCACGCCCATCTAAGCGTCTGGAAGCTGATTGAATGCCTACAGCAAACTCAGGCGCTCGTTGCCATGGCATTGACACAATCCCGGAGACGTGAGCTCCAGGTGAAGCGGATGCGAAAATACACCCTGCACCCGCAGAATCGTCTCAAAAAGATTTGTGAGGTGTTCCAGGTACACCGAGATCTACCGAGATCTACCCAGACTGCTGGATCTAGCAGGGGACTGCATTCGCTTCTAACTAGTCGATCAATAAACTTGTTTCTACTCTAATCAACAAACCATGCGCCTGTCAGATTTAATTTATCGTTAAATTTTAGTGCCGCACGCATGGACCTAAGTATCCGCACTCGTGTTGAGACAAACATGAAATTTCCTCGTGGCGAACTTTTGTCCGGGTCTGTGAAAAAATGGGTGAACTTTTTGTCCGGTGATCTTCTGTCCGATGAGCGTTTGTCCGGTGAGTTTTTTTCCGGGATTCATCATGCAGTATCCGGGACTCAAGTAAAGAATGAAGACCTGTTCACACATGTAGTGGAGCGTTACAAGCATAGCGCTGACCTTGCACTAATCGCGTGCTGACGGGAGCATTCACAAGCTTGGTATCTCACCGTCAAAACTGTTGCTCATGGCAGACGATAAATAGCTGACAAGTGAGCAGCGCTACTTCAGCGCTTCGCTGCATGGGAGAACCGGCCTTAGCTTTCCGTCGTCTTGCGATGTTAAAAGTGAAAACAAATGAAATAAATCAGTCATTGAGAAAACATTTAAAGCAAGCGATTTTATCAGTAAGCATTGAATCAAAGCTTTCTTCAGCTCTGGAGCACGCGCGGATTCACAGCTATTAGCGGCCAGACGTTTTGGTGGCGCCCTCCTATGTTTCCCTCTCATGACTTCATTATCTTGCGAACTACAAGATGTATGGTGTTTTTTTAATAAGTATGGTGGAAGCTTGAAATATTTGCATTCTAAAATCGACACTGCAAAAAGCGTTAAAATTGAAGCCCTTACATTACACTTATTTCTGTCCATTAGAAATCCTTTGCTGACGTCACAATCAGCCTTCGGCCAATCGCGGAAGGTTGACCACAGCGACGCTTTTGGTCGAGGATGTCGCCAATACTCTGTTTCATAGTTAAGGCTGAACTCCACTGATCGAATTATGTGACGAATAACTGACGAACGTCGCTCGACGGCACGCTTGGTTTGCGCGCGACGTAGCAAACACTGTGCTGATTCCACGCGCAGAGCAAAGACCGCCGTGCCGAATTCGTCGCTTTTTCGCAGCATATTCGTCCCGTGGAGTCCAGCTTTTAGTGTACAACACTGCCAAAGCTGCTGGAGTGAGCATGGGGCTTGATCTCGATGATAATTTTGCACGCGTAGTCGGGCAAACAAAACGATAGATAGAGCCACACGCTCGCGCCCGTAGATTTGACACAGTTGTATATTAAGTATGAAAGGGAGTATAGTTCCGACGAATTGAGTTCAGTCAAAGCTCTTAACCCTCAGCTCATGGTGCAATACTTATCACAGCACCAAACACCGGTTTCCTTCTAAGAATATTTGCATCCATCTAGGTCGATAAAACCTTCGCTTCCTCTATGACAGCGGAGTGGATAGCTGGTGATGCAGGTTTATGCAGTTTACCTTTTTTTTTCCTTTCACTGAAAAGACCTTTTGTAAACTCTTAACAGATTAGGTGAAGACATGGAACAATGCTGTTTGAACCGCGAAGAGGAATTTGTGACGATAGCAGTAAGGACGGGGCTTTTGGCACGCGGGGAATACGGGACGGGGTAGTTGAACGCGGAGTTTTCGAAACGCGGGGCTGATGACGCGGGGCTTTTGCGACAGGAATTCTGCACGCGGGGCAATCGTGCTACACCCAACCGTACACACGTACGTACGTATATGTGTGGTTTTATGTGTTTTTTTTTAGGTTATTATTTGTTAAATTAAAGAGCGAGAGGGTTAAAGAACGCCCTGAAACTCGGAGTAAAAACGACGCAGGCACTAAAATATGTCTCACTAAAAGGTCCGAGGCCTTTTAGTGTAATTGGCGTTTTTACCCGCAGGCTCGGGGTTTTTGTCATGCTTAATGCTCACTGGCTTGTCTGCGATACTACATTCATTTTGGTGTTCATTGATTCTCATTGTCGCTCAATTTTATATTCTCCAAAATGGGAAGTTTACTTTATCTGTATTTCCAGTTCCTCGAAATTAGAGGGAAAGAAAGGACACCTTTTCTACATTTACGCCCCCGTTGATGCATCGTCCATACGGTGAAAATCGCGCTAACAATATTTAGTGAGGTCTCTTTAGCTGGATGGGGCGGTGAGATTGCAACCGGGATTGCTTCACTAGGCTTTGATTCTACGAAACTCTCCGTCAACTCTCTCCAAGAAAAGTGCCGTGAACGCGGGGACGGGGCCGTAAGAGGGGGGCTAACAGTGAATTTACAGCTGCGCTCTACGCGATCATTTATCTTTCAGTATCATAAAATTACCATGCCTTCTGTCTAAGACACACACATTGTGCGATCTATATTAGGAATTCTAAGAGTGGCCAGCATTATCACACTCATCGGGCTTTTGTAGCGACTCAGAAATAAAAACTACCTCTGTCATAACACTCATAAACAAATGCTGTGGAAATAAATTACCATTTTCGCAATCGCCCGAGATTTGAAAGATAAAAAAAAAAAAAAATGAAGTGAACTTTCCTCAGGACTTCTAAAATTTGTGTAAAAGATACCATTTTTTTTAGGGGGGGGGGGGGGGGGGGGGGGGGGGGAAGGGATGTGGATTAGTTTGAATTGACGATCAAATTTTACCGACGAGTGGTCCTCGCGGTTTTATCCGAAAACAAAAATACCCTGCACGAAGAGTACCGATGCAGCTATGTTGGCAAACTCAATTTTCTCAATTAGCCTAATACATTCATTGACAAAGTTTCTCTCGAGATATCTCGTATGTTAGGTGAAAAAAAAATGAGACAAAGATGCCCTATAAAATTAAATTTTTTTTTGTTGAACAACAGAGTTGTAAGATTTTTTATAGACGCTTTCTAGAACAACCAAAAAAATAAACAATATGATAAAATTTTCTGAAGTCTTGCGAAACATTGATACGTACTATATTGTAAAGTAGTAAAAAAATGTCGCGTTTTCAGCGGCCCATGGTACAAAAAAAAAAAAAAAAAAAAAAACAAGTGGGACAAAATGAGAAGCCGTACCAAAAAGAAGAGAGGTTATCAGTTCTTGCAGTAAGACAACTTGGAATTCACTTCATAAACTCCAGCGTAACCTTCGTGAGCCGATTTTTGGCATGCCATGTACTAGATCCACGCAGAAAGCGGCTGATTGGCCACGTGGTTTATTGCCACGAGGCACTTCCAATCTTAGGTCGAGTGGTCTGCAGAACACTTGGGATTTGCTGACTTCTTGGATGGATTAGGCCTATATCCTTCATCCCTAGTAATCTTCCCCCTCACGTACTTTTTTATTGCAAGGGAGAGGGTGGAGTGCCAAAACCAGGACAAGCTACTCCTGCATAGGCCTCCACTCTTTCCACGTTAGCAGAACAAACACTAGAGAAAAGGCGAGGAAGCAAGAAGGAAGAAAGAAAAGGCCTCCAGAGGGTAAGACAAAAAGCGTGTTATACGTTAAGGCTCGTCAGAATATTAGGCGCAGGAGAAAATCAGTTCTCTGCCTGAAATACTTATTTTTAACTCTTTTATTTATGTTCCATCCACTGAAAAGCACACACCTGATCTCTCCACAATGTCCTCTCCTTCCGTAAGACGAAGTCCGTCTGATACGGTCACTGTCACAACAGCAACGAGAGGCATCTGAGGGAACAGGACAATCTAATTGAATCTTATATTAACAGACAACTTTCTTTCGATATCAAACTGCACGCCAACAAAAAGAAAGACGTACAATTTTTGTATATGGCGCGTGTTATAAATTTCCGTACACGAAATGCCCATCGCTTTCTTCTCATTGTTTTGACCAATTACACCAATGTTTATTCAGTGTAAACAAGCAAAGGTACATATCGGTGAAATTTTAAGTAATTATATATACATTCCATTGTGGACAAAAGAAAGTTCATGTTACCCAGAAAGTGTTGTATTTTTTCGGGGTCTAACGTTTGCCTCTGCTATCTTACCACAGAAGCAACGAGGTTCTTAACCTAACCTACTTGCCGACTCATTCATGCAAATACCGAATTTTGAAATCCACGCAGGAACTCAGGCGGAAAATGTAGATTATAAAGAAACGCTGCATTATTCATCGATGCTTCAAGACCGGTCCAATCCTGAAGCATTTGTGAATATTACTGCTGCATCGACGAATAACAGCTCGACGCTTTTGCTAACATCCTCGTATTTCTGTAACTATAAACATAAAACCCTGTTAATTCGTCCTTAACACGTTGTTACTCCTGTAATCTGTCTACAATCATGGCATCCAAAATAATATGTAGCACTTGCTGTAGCAGAATCACCAACATGCATCAATTGTTTATTGTATAACACATTTCTGACTCGACATAAGAATTGTGCAGTCATTATCTGTTCAAATGAACAGATCACGCGCATGCGCAGAACCGTTCGCTGCAAACCTTTATCGTCTTTTTTGCATCCCCTAGGGAGCCTTCATGTGCGCTTTGCTCCCCTAGTCACATTAATTAATGAAATGAGCGGTGTCTTTCCAGAATTCTGTCGGAGCATCAGGAGGAAAATGCTTTCAACGGATGTTTGACAAGTTCCTCGCAGTGCAAATCGCAGTACCGAACTCGTTATATGAAAAAAAAAAACTAAAATATATCAATCACAGATAATTAAAAAAAAAAAAACGATCACACCTTTTTACGCGTAATACGTAAAATATTCAACTCACGTCAGGAGCAGTTAGTTCCCTCAATAATAGGATGGCATGGCATTTCTCTTTTAGAAATTGATTCAGTGCAACTCTTGCTCGTAATACTAAATTTTAGTAGCTGTTTATAACTAATGCCTACTGCAAAATTTCTGGATGCAAGCTTAGGATAAAAGCATGTGGTGGAACTCAAAGGCGGCGTTAGTGCGGCACAACTTTCGCGCAAGCAAAGATAAAGAGGACACCTACTGCAAACGCTCTCGAGGAGCATTGACCTCCGGTGAAAGGCCCAGTCCTGGCGACCTCTTGAGCTCCTTTATTCAAGTGCAAAGAAAGTTCTCAAAATTGGTCGAGTAAGGCTGATGTAATACCAAACCCTCTTTTGGCGAGCTGTTCGAGTTAATTAAACGCGACGAATTTGAGAGTGGTGAGCGGTACACAATATAGGGACTGTAAACGGAGGCAGGACCGGTTTCAACGTTTTATGTAACAAAACATACCAGAGCCCAATCCTACAAGGGGGGAGGGGGGACATTATAATATGAAGTCAGCTAGCAGGTCACTGTAACAAATAACACATATAACAAATATGTTATTTCGATCACGTGGCATTTTCATTTTTCAGTACCTGAACAAAAGCAAGACGACAAAAGCAAAAATAGAAAATACACACATAAAAAATGCTGCAGACGGTTGCAGACGGCCATCAGACGCTTCAGCAATTCTCGAACCCAAAATACTCCGGCTCAAGTGACAAACAAAAACTCGTCCACTGCAAAACGAGTCAGGAACGTCAGCGAGGCCAGCCGGCGGGCTGTTTTTCATTTTCTTTGCTTGCAGTCATGTAGCCCAATTTCGCAAGTCCGGGCTTATCCCGGTCACCGCCCATTGCCACGGTTATTAATCCTCCTGGCTGTTTTTCCTTTATATCTGGCTGCAAGGACTGGCCGTGGCGACTCATGAGCCCCGAGCCGTTTGGCTGGACAACGCAAGAACGTCTGAGAGGCGGTATAAAGAAGAAGAAAAAAAAAAAAAAAAAAGCAACGCAACGTAGCCTAGCACCCTAGAAAACCGACCTTGGCGTCTCTAAAACAAGACGAGGGTGAACGACCGGATGTCCCGAAGTCTCTCTCTGCCTACCGGCGAGAAGAAATGCGCCGAGGTGAAGGAAGCCGGCCCTCGCAGAGCTGGCGCACAGACTCATGGCATCCACCGCTTTTTTTTTTCTTTTTTTTTTTGTGGACGCATCTTTTGGAACTCTTGGTTCCCTCGCTTGGGCACCTTCTTCCTCCTGCGCCCTCGGCAGCCGCCGCCAGCGGACCCGTCTTCCGTGTTTTCCGGTTCCGCCATTGGAAGACCTCCTCTGCCTTCTTCTGCCTTTTGCTAGCCTCTTTCTCTCGCACCCTCCCCAACCCGTTTCCTTCTAACCGATATTTCGACTAGCAAGGTCACGCTGCAGGCGAGGAGAGGGGGTGTGCGCCTCAGTACGCGCTCGGCGGGCACCTGCGGAGGGGTTGCGAGGGTGAAGGTCAATGTGTTTGCGGTGCTGCGGCCGCTCGCGGGGGATGCTGGTTGCCCCCCCCCCCCCCCCCCCCCCCTCCCCTCCCCCCCTCCATGACCCAGCCAAGTGGTTACGCGGTGGGACGCTTATGGGTCTGTGTTCGCCAATGGCTGACCGGTGTCCGGACTGCAAGAGGACTGTGCACAGCCTCTCGCAATCTCAAAGATTCACTCGCCGAGGCAGTTTATGCAACTGTTGCTAAGCACGCTCTGGTCAGAGGCACTTTATCGTATGAGAGAGAATAAAACGAAGCTTCATTTATTACCTCACACCACGGAAGGTGGGCCTGGTCAAAGCGAATCCAGAACAGCCGTCTAAACCTGCCTCGTCAAATGGGCCTTTATAGTGGTGGAGACTGTATGTAACAAAAATCCCGAATGTAGAGATTTGCGTAGGAAATCGGCACAAAGCTTGAATGTTTCAGGCCAAACAAGGCCCCTTTTGTGCTAGTCCAACCTCAAAAATTGAAACAGGTGTTTATAGTGGAAGGACGGTGGCACAAAGTTGGGTACTAATGCTTGATCGTAATCGATATGAAGACAGCTCAAGAACTCTTTTCCCGAGATGCACCACATTCCAGTGACACAGCTAATAATCTTAAGTATCGCACTAGATAGTGGATGTGCCTACCTGTCGGAGAGGGAATGACAGAATAATCAGAGTTTAGTCGATCATTTTGATAACTCCGATTACGACGTACGGCGCGTGCTAAAGGGAGCCGGGGGAGTATCAGGTGTCTTAATCAGAGTTATCTGAACAATATATTAAAACACTCGCTTAGTTGCTTTCCTGTTCACAAGGTATGGCATGGAATACCGATGAGCGACTCACCCTCGTGCTAAGCAGGGGAGTACATCTTGTCCACATTACTGGATGTCACGACATACCCGAAGAACAAATCAGACAACGAAGTTCAATATAGGTTACAGAACAAGATAAGTAATAACTCAGAAATATCGGGTTTGATTTCTCAGATATCCGGGGCAATGGGGCTCCAAGCCTCGTAATAAACTTCACTCTATAAATCCTGTCACAAGATTACGGTGCAGTGCGAGGCTTCGGAACGAATTTTACGATGTTGTCCTGTGCGCGCTAAAAATTGGACATACACCCCCCCCCCCCCCCTCCCCCTCGCGGCCACCTGTCAGTTTAGGTGCTAAAAGGGGAAAGGGGGGGGGCAAGGGGGCAGACGCTCTCTCCAAAACCTTTTCCCTCGTTTTTTTGTTTGTTTGTTTTTTGTTTACCATTTGTTTGAAGAATGCGGGAGCACTCTTCTCCCCTGGGGTCAGGAAGTGGCCCGTTGTCTTCAACGACATACACCAGCCACATCCAACAGATTATTTCGAGTTCTGTCATCTCTCTTTAGACGAGATTGTTAGCCGTCGCTTTGAGGTCGTTTTGGTTTCCGCTGCGCCATATCACACGGCGGCGAAGGCCGCGCCACATTCTCCTGGGCGCCGTCCGCGGCGACTTTCGGTAAACACTTGTCGGTAAAACTTTAGCGATTTCCGGTTTATCCGAGAAGTTTTTTTTTTTAAATCAAAGTAAGAAAGATGAAAAAGAGTCTGGGACATTTTACATTAATGTCTGTAGAGTGCCCAGTCTGCTGTGGTCCCAAGGAGAGGCCCACTGCAGCCACTTTTCTAACTTCCGAGTACTGACCAAGGGCGGATTTATCTTCAGCGTTGGGATAGCTAGTCGTTGTTGTATTTTTTGACCAAAGCAGAAACCGATTTCAGTAGGTGAGTGTGCTGCACACTGCGTTCATTTTCGTACTTGGAAGGGGGTGCAGTGTTAAACAAACAAGAAAGATACCTTCTGTATATAAAAAAAAAATCAGGCAGTTTTTTTGTGGTTCGTGTGTTCCAAGTATTCGTGTGTTTATATCCAAATGCAACGGGTGTTTTAATAAATCATTTCTAATTATGAACTTGGATGTTTCGAATATCGAAGGAGCATATAATTTATCTGCACTGCAGAGTAAGAGAAACATATCCAGAAACTTTATTAAGAAGCCCAAGGTGCCGCTTAATGTAGATTTTGATCTATGTCCCCGCTCTAACTATACGTATCGCTGGTCAAAAAAAAAAATAAAAAAAATCCACATAATTGTGCTTTGTTTTGTAGAACGAAGATACAATAAATAAATAATTATTAAGAAGTAGAACAACGGTGTTCGCTGGTATCTACAGAGTACGCACAACTTTCTTTGACCGAGTGCGTCACAGAATAGCCACCGAAGTGATCTTCTATACTCGTTTTCACCTTAAGAAGAGTAGTAAAAAAATTCCGGCCTTTCGCGGTGCATTACTGATTTCACCTTTCAATAGAGAATTAAGACAAACGTAGGTGTGTTTTAGATTCGGTATATTGTTATCTTATCAAGGCGTACGTGTTTCAAATGCAAAAAAGCATTGCTTCCTCGTCCGGGAACCACCTGTAAGAACTACTTCGCGCGGTGTATAAACAATGCGCAAAACTTTCCTTTTTCTGAAGGTAAAAACGAGTATAGAAAACAATTCTAATTACTCATTTTCGTTACCTTTTGCTACAGGTGCTGTCCGCACTATCCAGCCCAAGCCATGCATGAACAAGGCGTCGGGCCAGGAGGGCACCTGTATGTTCGCTTGGGACTGCTTCAGTGCGGGAGGCACACACCTCACCTACTGCACAGACTCGTTCTACACCGGAAGCTGCTGCAAGCTGCCGCCAGGAGTCGTTGTGCACCAACACGAAATGCCGTCCGACCCTACCAACAGCATCGACTCCATAGCAGATGACAGTGATGAAGACTATAATAAGAAAACCAAGAAGCCTTCGTTATCCACAGCCAAACCCACAGTGCCAATGCGCAAAACTACGCCGCAGGCGGTTCACCTCACTAAGCCGACAGTGTCACCCCAGGAAACGTCGCAGAGCACACCATCTTTCGGTGGACTGTCTACTTTCACTCCGGGACTCATTACGTGGAGGCCACACGAGACCACCCTTGTGACGGACTCAAAAACGCCGCTGGTTACTTCTCCAGGACCCGTGGAACATGGAACGACTTCCTCAACAAAGGCGAGTAAACCCAGCACAACGCGAATACCCATAGTAGCAAGTACGTTCCTTCACCCAGAAGAGCCACCGAGGACTACCGGATCAACATTAGTGGCGACAGAGAAAACGCAGCCTACAACGAAAGGACCTCCAAAGATTGACGTTGAAACGACGACGCAGCCAATCTCCATGATCCCAAGTTCCGAGTCCGCTAAACCTCACCCCTCATCAACGTTAACGCCAACTCCGGGTCAGGAACCGCACAGTACACAAACAACACCGATGCCTGCGACCTCTTCCGTTCAAAGTCATACTTGGATAGTCAACGAACACGAGACGACCATGCCAATTCCAACGTCTGTGCCGAGCGAACAGTCGTGGGTAGTTGTGGACGAGGCGGATGCAAGCGGTCAGCAGACGACCATCGTCCAGGTTCCATCAACGCAGAAGATGCCATCCACTAAACCCCCGCACACCTCGCCCATGTCTGATTGGTTGACAGTCACCGAAATGATGACGTCAATTTCCTGGGTTGACATGTCTGAACTATCTACCTCTCATATTTCGCCGCCCAAAACATCCGAGACATCGTTGCCACCCACGAAAACCACACCACACAAGACTACAGAGAAAACCACGGTTGCTTCACACGCACCAATTTACACTTCTACGACCCATAAACCAACCACGGGTCAAGTGGCGCCGTCGGAGTTCTTGAACACGGTAGACGTGAACACGCCAACGCGCATGCAAGTGTCGACAAAGGTGACCACCCCACTGACAACGAAAGGGGCCACCACGCAGCCGACTACAACGCAACAATACGTTACTAGCACAGTATCAACGACATCGGGTAGACCCGCAAGTGCATCATCCCAGACCAGTGTACCAACTAGCTCTAGCAAAGTCACGACAGGGCGTTCAACAACACTGCCGACGACGACGACTGCCCGAACGACTGAGAAACCGAGCACACTTCCAAGTTACACGACCCCAAAAAGCACGACAGTCACGAAAGCCAAGCCTACTCAAACGACGAAGACCTCTCCTTCGCGCAGACCGTCGCCGACGACAGCCGGGACGACGACTCCTGCAACGCCAGCCACACTCACCGGCGACAGAGACATTCGGAAAGGTAATATAGATTTTTCTTTTGTTCCAACTACTTTCATCGCAATGCGCGCCACATTAACCCTGTTAATTTCCCCAGTCTGCGGTCGACCCAAGGTTGTTCCGAGAGCGAGAATAGTGGGAGGAGACCAGACGAAGTTTGCGCAATGGCCTTGGATGGTGAGTGGAAAAAAAGAAAAAAGAAAAAACATAGCTACACATGGCTAATGACCTTTGCCGCTTTTCTTTGGGCGAAGCTCTGGCTTCTTGCTGCGGTAATGAATATGCGGAATTCTACGTTTTCAATGAGCAAGTAATCTCGGTTGGTCATATCCTAAAACTGCGCGCTAATCTGTTAACCGAGCGGACCTCGGTCATTAAATAAATTACATTAGTTGTCTTTGCCACGCTTGTTCTTTTTTTTTTTAGGGCAAAGCATAACGATTATAATGTGTAATTCCTATTAAATGAAGTGACTTCTTGTTTTTATGTATTTAGAATGGAAATATTTGTTGAGGAATTCGAGCCTGAAATTGCTCATTTGTAACTTGCTACATTGCTAGCACTCCTTTCTTTATATTTCTCTCTCGATAACCATAAAAGACGATACCTGGAATGATTCAAGGCCTCTCGTTCTATTTTTTTTTACAAAGTATTTATGACTGACCTTACTGGAGCCGTCGTGGTTCACCTTTGTTGTCGCTTTGTGTTCCTCATTGTGTCCCATCTGCCCATTTTCACACAAATTGTGCCAGATAGACAAATAACAGAGAAATTCACTTGATTAAAAATTTATAAGCAAGTAGCTTCTGTTTGATGTGGCTGATGCTGTCAATTGAACAATTTACTTCCATGTTCCAGATATCTTTACGGCAGTTCAAGAGGAACACATTTCTGCACAAGTGTGGCGCAGCCCTCCTGAACGAGTACTGGGCCATCAGCGCAGCCCATTGCGTTCACAAGTAAGCGGTCCATGGACAACGCAGAGGATGGTGCTAAAACGTATTTCACGTTCCATGATGCTTTTAGGTTGCGTAAGATTTCCTTTCTGAAACAAAAAAAAGAAAGAAAAAAACTGATTCAGTTTGGTCTGACAAAAGCACTAACTGTTGCTGCCGGTTCTGCGCCGAAATGCCCTGATCGCTCATACCACATCACAGTCCGACTAGAGCCACTAAATAAGCTACGCTTTCAGAGTAGCGAATTCCTTTCTTTGGCATTTTGCGACAAAACAGTCACTCTATCCAACAATATTCTGGTTCGCTGCGGCGTCATTGGACAGCGGCAGTCACGTGAGTCGCTATCATTATCATCACGTTTTCTCAACGCCACCATCTTGGGTCCGGCGGTCCTCTGCCTGGTGATGTTTACTGTTTACTGCGCGCGCACGCTGAAGTTCGTCGCTCAGCACGCGTACTTTCCGTGTTACCTCGAGATACGAACAACACGACCTTGATTCGCAGGCGACGCAGGCAGGCGACGGCTACAGCTCGGCTTGGCTGGGCTAGAGTCACTCCTCCATCTGCGCTTGGGCCCAAGATGGCGGCGCCTGACGCGCTTCAGATGCGCAGTTTGGGAGTTCCGATCCTCTGAAAGCGTGGCTTTATTTAGTAACTCTAAGTCTGACCGTCGAATACAGTCATGTCTCGTTAAAGGGAAGATGGGGCACTTCTGCATTTGAGACAAAACGCTTGAATTGCGTTCATTTGGCCTTTAGGATAACAGATATCACAATTATATTTCAATGCGATGCGCCGGAGGGAGCAATTTCAAAATAGGGCTGAAGCCCCGCCTCCCTAGCCTTGGGCAGCCAAAAGATCCATCGATGACGTCACGTACAGCGACAGTCTTTCGCCGTTTTCTCGCGTTCAACAGTACTTGCGCAGCAAATGGTTTGGGTATTCGGGTTCACGGGGTACAGATACAGAATAATTCACTTCTAACTAATTTTTTTCAAGAAGCTCCGTAGCTTCCTTTTTAATATGAACCCCGCTCATAACGAAATCGTTACGATCTAGATCAGGGATAGGCAGTATTTCAAATACAAGTATTTAAAATACGTATTTCAAATACTTTGTGTATTTTGAATTTGTATTTAATTACAAATTGGGTAATGTATTTGACGTCTGTATTTAAATACTGAAACATGGGTATTTCAAATACAATTGTAATTAAATACAATATTGTAGGCAAAAATTCATCCCTCAAATGTATTGTCACTGTTCAGAGCAGGAAGAAAACAACGTTCTGCACCTAATGCAGTGTCTCTCAATCAAGCACAAGTGTTTAGTGACTTTGTGATTATGGTGCTAGTCCAGGGCAAGAATAGTGACGAAATCGACGTTCACAGGCAGACTGGCTACATAAGTGCCTGTGACAACTTGTGATGCTTTCCAGCCTGATTTCTATCCATATTTTTGGTTTTGACTGGAACGTTATAAATGCGCGGGTCGTCCAGATTTTCGTAACTGATGCGAGCTGCAACAATAAAAAAATTCTCTAGCTAGTGCTGTGTGTCTTGGTCGTCTCGGTTCTTTGTTGGTCTATACCAAAATGTAATCGACAAAAAAAAAAAAAAGCTGCTTGAGGCTCTGTACTTTTTTCACCTATTACGTCCAAGCTGATTATATTGTTTGTGATTATATTTCTATTACCTTACTAAGCATCGCAAACTAACTCCCAAGTGTGCGATGCAAAATTAAAATGAGATGCCCAGAAACCCATTGCAGGTGCCCTGAAGTCGCTGACATAAATTTTGAGGAATGTATTTGGAAAAGCATTTGGAGGAGACCAAATACATTTGGTTGTATTTGTATCTTGTACTTAAATGCTTTTTTGAAAATGTAATTAGATTCGTGATTAAATACATTTTTACGAAGTATTTTGTATTTGTATTTCGATACATATTTGCATGTATTTTGCCCATCCCTGATCTAGACACGGTTATGGGGACTGACTCGGTAAATACGTGCGTTTTTGTTTTCTTATTTATTTCGCACTATGAACGATTTTTAAGGGGGCACGGTAGTTTTTCCAGTGTCGCGAGTAAACATTACAGATGATTGTATAACTGATAATGAAGGTTTAATGGGGCAAACTTGTGCCTACAAGCTTAAACAAAAAGGAACTGTGCATAGCGCGACGGCGACGAAAGTGTAACTGCCTTGATGTTGTTACTCTCAGCTTATTTTATATCAGGGATGGGCAAAATACATGCAAATATGTATCGAAATACAAATACAAAATACTTCGTCAAAAATGTATTTAATTACGAATCTAATTACATTTCCAAAAAAACATTTAAGTACAAGATACAAATACAACCAAATGTATTTGGTCTCCTCCAAATACTTTTCCAAATACATTCCTCAAAATTTATGTCAGCGACTTCAGGGCACCTGCAATGGGTTTCTGGGCATCTCATTTTAATTTTGCATCGCACACTTGGGAGTTAGTTTGCGATGCTTAGTAAGGTAATAGAAATATAATCACAAACAATATAATCAGCTTGGACGTAATAGGTGAAAAAGTACAGAGCCTCAAGCAGCTTTTTTTTGTCGATTACATTTTGGTATAGACCAACAAAGAACCGAGACGACCAAGACACACAGCACTAGCTAGAGAATTTTTTTATTGTTGCAGCTCGCATCAGTTACGAAAATCTGGACGACCCGCGCATTTATAATGTTCCAGTCAAAACCAAAAATATGGATAGAAATCAGGCTGGAAAGCATCACAAGTTGTCAGAGGCACTTATCTAGTCAGTCTGCCTGTGAACGTCGATTTCTTCACTATTCTTGCCCTGGACTAGCACCGTAATCACAGTCACTAAACACTTGTGGTTGATTGAGAGACACTGCATTCGGTGCAGAACGTTGTTTTCCTCCTGCTCTGGACAGTGACAATAAATTTGAGGGGTGTATTTTTGCCCACAAAATTGTATTTAATTACAATTGTATTTGAAATACCCATGTTTTAGTATTTAAATACAGACGTCAAATACATTACCCAATTTGTAATTAAATACAAATTCAAAATACACAAAGTATTTGAAATACGTATATTAAATACTTGTATTAGAAATACTGCCCATTCCTGTTTTATATAGACTACGTAGTCTAGGATATTCTGCACAGGAACAAGAGATACGTGTCAATATCGTACACGTTCTAGATCAGTCGCGAAAGATAAAATGAAGATCTCGACTGGTGAGCTTCGAACCCCGAGTCGTCGTGTGGGAGCCGCGCGCGATGCCAGCTCGATCGAGCACTCGAGAATATTAAGGAGGCATTACTGTAGTTGCATTATTGTGATCGTCTCATAGAGAAAACGGTGATGGGTGAATTAATCCTTGGCCATGACCTATTAAGCAACGTTAAGAATTGTCTTTTCCTGATAGTCGAGTTTATCAATGTTTGTATATTTGTGTCTATAGGTATATACACTGTGTATTTCCTACCAAATTATCAGTTGCTTTTATCACACTCCTGCGGTACCGCTCCTTGAACGCTGCCGGATATTCCGATTAATAAATGGCTAAACTACGAAATTAGGCAGTCGAGAGTCCCGGCTCAATTTAGCTCGGAAATTGACGTCCCGTTATATACCACGACGCGCGACCTGACGTCACGCGACGCGGTCACGCGACCTGACGTTCCGGTGTCAACCCTCGGTGTGACGTGGTGTCATGTCACGTGAGATCAATTTCTACAAACGCGCGCACATATTTTCGGAATACTGGGTTCCGTTAAAAATGATTCTACGGCTTAATAAGTTACGAAACTAGGCGCTCGAGAGACCGACTGAGATCCTCAAAGCAGCCTCCTCGAGAGGCCAATCGGAACTCCGGCGGCTCGTTTGGGTGCGCGTGCATTGAAGCGTTTCTCATTAAATGCATTGCCGGCCGGTCGCGCACCGCAGCGCCAGAAAAGATCAAAGGAATACACAGAGGAGATTCCTCCGTTTCCTGGAGAGCGAACGAAGCCCGTACCGCACACTCCAGAGGTTCCTCCGGTCGTTCACCTCTTTGGGTCGGCAACGAGTCTTGCTGGGTCTTCTACGCGGAATCAAAACCATCTGCCAGAATTGCATAGATAGGTGGTTTAATAACACCACGATGATAATGGAAGGATTTAGGATAGGAGACCCCACATTTTGATTCCAAAAGAAAAACTTGGGTTGTGCCACTGCGCAAGCGCAGTTGTACAATATAACGCCCAAGTTCTTTGGGGGGCCCAAAGCGTGGATCCTACCTGTTCTTAAACTTTCTAAAGTGCTTTACGAGTGTTGGTAACCCGTGCATAACTAGAAAACCGATATAGACATGCTCATAAGTTATAACCGTTAAGTTAGCATGGAGGCCACTGGAGTTCATTAGCACAGGAACTCAGAACAGAGCAGCTTGTAATATGAGATTATCAGATGGGAAGAAAACCTAATTGAAACCAGAGAGGACATTTGCAGTTTTAAATGCGTGCCGTTCAGGTGGTTTATCGAACAGGTGGCTTGCATGGAAGCTCATTATCGATGATATTCAACTAAGAAAATCATACGCACGTTACCAAGGTCAGGATATGGATTTACAAGCAATCGCTCTTAACGAAAATTCGCAAAATGTTTGGAGTGCAATATACTCGCTGCAAAATTTACCTTTCAGGCTCTCTTATATACTCATTATAATCTGCTACACCATAGGATCAGCAGTTGATGTCCCTCCTCCAACGCAAGCTTTATTTTACCTTCGATCACACTCCTGCGGACACGAAGTTAAACGCGCAGGAAGGCAGAGCGCGTGCTGGAGGTACAGCGCCTGCTGATACATCGCAGAAAATTTTTCTAAGGCGGTCCTCTCTCTTTGTTCGTGCAAAAACTGTCTGCAGGCATGTTGGAAGCATATACTTATATGCACAATGCAAACGCGCTTAAAACATTCGTGAGGCGTGTATCCAGATAAATCTGTCATCCTGTCTGCAGAGAAACACCCTGTCTTTCGTACGATGTAAGAGCAGGGAGACTGCGGCTTTATGTTGTAACAGGTTGTAGCAAGCTGCGAGTTGTGCACACGCTATCAATGCCCAATGCTTAAAGGGCAACTCCGCTTTATTTTTTTTATATTTAGAAAACTATGCAGCCCTCTTCAGTGTCATATAGGAAGACCACGTGTCAAATATTACCATCTAATTCCGTTTATATATATAAAAGCTCGAGGTACATCGAAGCACTTCTTATGAGCTGTGAATGCGAAAGCATGCAAGCCGCTCGTCCACTCCATTTTCGTCTGCTGCGTACTTTTCGTCACCGGTCAGCGGGCGTGCTCCCCTGGGCACGCTGACCTTGGACGCTCCGTGTTAACGGCGCGCTGATGGACACGCTGCGCCATGGGGTGAGCGGTCGTGGAAACTGGCGAGCGCAGCGGCCAATGGGAGCCCCGTCGACGCGTGCCAGCCAATGGAAGTGAAGGCGAAATCCATCAGCTTTACTTCGCTCCTTTGGGATTGGGGGAACTAGGGTCCGTTTTCGCGCTTTAAACTGTTGACGTCAGCTCGTTCCATGGGACAGTTAATGCTTTCGCATTAATAAACTGGCCAGCAAACTTTCAAATGAGCCAAGTTGCCGAAATCTGCTAACTCTAGCGCGCGACGTAAGGCGCAATCAACAGCGCAGTCAATGCCACGGAGTTGGAGTAGCCAGCATTGAACCACTACGTCAGAATCATCTCTACGTCATTCTTGCGCTTTGCTTGTTTTTACTTCTCAGAGCGAAACTAAACTTGGAGCGCTGACGCTAGCGTTTCTCCTCGCAATTGAGGCGACCCGAGCTTCTCAGGGCTCGGAGGGTTCGGGGGCTTGGGGGGCTGACGCCAGCGGGTGCCTTGCCGTTGTTTTTCTCTGGTGCGCAACAGAAATCAGCACTTAAACAGGAATATAGATACTAAGCTAAAAAAAAACTATTAGTGCAGTTGCAAATGGTTACTTAGTTGCGGTATGAATGTGGTACGGTCTATCTGGGTCACAATACTGTTCGGCAGGTTATTCCATTCCGCTACTGTTAACGGCAAAGTAGAGTTAAGAAACGCGAGAGATGGAGCGAAGATCGGGCGTACCTTACACACGTTATTGATGCCAGGAAATAAGCGATTGGGTGAAAATTGCAGTGACGTTCTGATGTCATTGTTACGATAATAGATCTTTTGAAGAGAGGACAGGCGTGATAATGTTCTTCGGGATGAAAGTGGATCGACGTTAGAGTTTATTCTTAGTGAAGTGATACTGGTGTCTCGTGAGTAGCCTAAAAATATAAATCCGATTGCGCGATTTTTAACTGCCTCTGTGTTTGTTACCAATAAATGTTGCCAAGGAGACCAAATGGATGACGCGTATTCGAGTTGGGACCTCACACATGTAGTGTTAGCTAGATTTTTTTACTGACGACGTGCTAATTTTAGATGGCGTCGAAGTTAGCCCAAAGAGCGGTTAGCGACAAACAGGATGTGTTCCATGCGAGATCGCTAGAAAAGTGAACACCGAGATATTTGTACGACCGACCCTTGGTAATAGGCTGGTTGCCGATTGTATAAGTAAAAATTATAGCACTATGAGCACAAGTTAGGGAAACGAGTTGCGTTTTAGAATAATTAATTGTCATTTTCCACGTCTTACACCAGTCGGCAATAACGTTAAGGTCAGCTTGTAGAGATTTTTGATTGTCCAGGTGAGACACACAACTGTAAATTATGCAGTCATCTGCGAACAGTCGTGTACCGGATGTTATGTGATCAGAAAGGTAATTTACAAATATTAGGAACAGTAATGGCGCGTTCACAATGGAAGCGGATTCGCGAACGCAAAGCGGATCCGCGCGTTCTCAACCGGAAAGCGGCTGGCTGGAATCGAGCGGTTGGAGCGCGTTTTTGCCAACCGCTTCGGGACCGATTTCACGAACCGCAAAGCGGCAACCAATCACAAAGCGATGCTGACGTGACGTCAATGATTTTTGAAACGAGATGGCACCTGTCGCTGGTGAGGCGACCAAGGCGCTGTAGTCCTAGCGTTACAGCTGACAAATCAACGGAGAAAGGTGATGTTCACGTCCGCCACTTAAATCCGCCGCGAAAAGAATCGACTCGTAATTTTAACGGGCTTCGCACCGGTGATTCGGTTTGGGCAAGAGTGTGTTATTCCAGGTGCCACAGCCCGAAGCTCGCTGCCTTGTTAGTCTCTGTCCGTAGAACGTCGGAACCCGCCCCTGATCGACCGAAACGTCAGCTTTTCTACCCACGATAGTCACGTGAACTATTGAAAGCTCTCGACACCGCGCATGACCAAAACGAAGGGCGATAGAGACGTCGTGAGCCTGTTTGCGTAGCCAACGCACTACCGCGGAGCGGGCAGGGTACCTGCGCTAGCTCGACCTGTTTTTACTACTAACAAAAAAAAAAAAAAAACATAAAGGAAACATACTCAAGGAATAAAGTGTACGTTCCAGACGATGAAGAGGTAACCCATACGACCTTTATTTGAGCTTGATGTCAAACAAATAGCACACTCGATCGACGTGCGAGTGACGAGAGGAGAGTCCGCTACCAACGAAGCCACGACCGGGTACTGCTCGCAACTTTGAAAATAATAAGAGCGAACGAGGAGGAAAACTGACCCTCTATCCGGAAAACAAGGTCAGCTGTTCATGCGGAAAAAATCCACCTCAAAAAAGAAAAAAAAAGTAAAGAAAAGGTCGGGGGCATCCTGTTCTGAGTCAACAAGGCGCGCCTGGCTGGGCTTTGCTTGTGGGCGAAGTCGAGGGAATCACAGGCGAGTTTGGCGGGTCCATGCCTCTTTTTTCGCTGCCTAACTCGTGATGCGTGCGAACATCCCCCCAAAAAAACATCAGAGTGCCAAAATAGCAAAATTTTGACTTAGGATTGTGGATTAAAGTGGATTTTGGATTTTAAAACAGGGTTGCCAAACGCAAGTCTCGAAAGATTACGCGTGATCGCCGAGAAACCGCCAACCGCCTCTCGGTCTGCCTGAACGGGGTCGCTCGCAAACCCCATCCGCAACCGCTTCGCGAACGCGGATCCGCTTCCAGTGTGAATGCGTCATAAGGGCCCAAGAACACTGCCCTGAAGGACTCCGGATGTTACAGGACAATATGAAGATTAGGAATCGTTAACTACAGTGTTCTGAGTTCGATTGGTTAGATTGCCTGACCCATGATACCACTGATGGATGAATATGAAGTTGATTTAGTTTAAGTATTATTAAAGTATTTGATACCCTATAAAATTCCTTAGAAGAGTCAATAAATATGGCGTCAGCCTGTATGTTATCATCGATGTTACTGTGTACTTCATGGACAAACTGCACCAGTTGAGTTTCGCGGGAAAATGATTGAAGGAGCACATGCTGATTTGTAAAAAGGAGGTGGTTATTTTCGAAATGCTTCATGACGTTTGAATAAATGATACGCTGGAGACGTCTACGCACAAACACTGGTTAGAGAAATCGGATGATGGCTCGGTGATGAAGTTCGATCGCCTGATTTACAGATGGGAACAACTTTGCAAACTTTCCAGTCTGTTGGAAGCTCGCCAGAAGTTAAGGATTGCTGAAAGACGATAGAAAACAAGCCAATTTGATTTGGTGTTTTTTAGTAGTTTGGAATTACTTTTGTCGTCACCCGAACTCGATGATAGCTGGATCTTTTCTATTGAGTTTATAACTCTTGAATAGGTTATTTCAATGGCGTTCATGGGTGGCTGGTCAAATCTTGAAGATGAGGCCTGTTGTCGTGGTCATCCGACGTGAAAACGGTGCTGAAATAATGGTTAAGGCTGTTGGCACTTTGTTCGTCTGCCGGTGCTAAGTGGTCATTACTGAACAGGTTTAGCTGTCTTCGGATCAATTACCTCCTAAATTTTTTTAAGGTTTATTGTGAACAATGTTAATGTTAAAAAAACTTGCTTTCGCTTTCACAATCGATTTTTAATAGGTGCTAGCTATCAAGTTTAACTTTTCCAATACGATGTCAGTAAACGACTGTTTAGCATACCTAAACAACCTTTTTTATGTTAAGCTAGTGATGCGTTTTGTCGTGCCGTTCAATTTTAATTGTCGGAATGTAAATGTTAGCAAGAAGCGTGATTTTGTTCTTGAACAACGTCCAGTTTTTGTTCATTGTTAGGTTTTCACAGCCGCTCTGAAAACTCTCGAAGAATATATAAAACTCGTTGTTAATGGCATCATGATTAGCTGTATTATAGTTTTTAATAGTTTTGAAGTATGGTGACCTTTGTTGAACCTCAAACGCAAAATTGAGATGAATGACGGCATGATCACGAACCACTAACAGGTGAATGATATGTTATATATTTTACAGGTGCAGCGTCAGTATTGAGGCAGAGATATGAATTTTGTTATTGGTTGGTCTCGTGGGCTATGTGATTATCTGAGCGAGATTAAATGTAAGGCAGGTATCCACAAAAGTGCCCCAAAGTGTGGTTTGAAAATAAAAGAGTATCCCAGATTAGGTCAGGACAATTGAAATCGCCTAAGAGGATGCATGATGCGTTGGAGGATTGTTTGGAAGTAAGAGTCGTGATGCTCTTCAAAGAACCCATTAACGCGGTTCGGCGGCCAATAGCACACACCGAGAAAAATGCAGGAGGAGTAGGAATGAAGCCGTAATCACAACATTTTAAGAGAACTTGGAACTTGAACCAGGCAATCTACAATGTGATTTCGTACAGGATTTGTGAGTACACCGCCCCCACGACTGAACTCCCGGTCGCACAGGTAAAGGGTGTAATTTAAGGAGGAAGAAAACACTTTTAAGTCTTTGATATCGGGTCTCAGCTTGGTAAAAATCACTCTAATCGCTGCTTAATGTCGAAGACTATGACGAGGATTGCGACACCGTAGACGTGATCGTCACGAACCGCGTGCTCGAAATGCGAAGATAAACGAGGATGCTTGTTATGTTACGAGGACAATGACTGAGACCAGAACCATGTCCATTCCATAAGCGTCGTGCCCCGAGATCCTGTCTCAATCTCACGAGCTCCCCAACACTTCCTTATTTCCAAGCGCGTATGTCAGGAACATCGCAAAGCTGAAGCTGTAGACGCGAAGAGAGCCAAGTCTGTGAGTCCGTGCAAGGGGAAGCCGCACGTCGGGCAGGCGACGTCACCAACACGACAACCACGACGGCCTTTTCGAATGGGGAAGGTCCGAGGGTCCCGCATATAAATCGATTTGTCCACAAAAAT
This sequence comes from Ixodes scapularis, assembly GCF_016920785.2. Taxonomy (NCBI): domain Eukaryota; kingdom Metazoa; phylum Arthropoda; class Arachnida; order Ixodida; family Ixodidae; genus Ixodes; species Ixodes scapularis. Next base: position 111,665,525 of record NW_024609835.1, read on the forward strand.
ATCGCGCCATTTTTAAAACAAATTTAGCAGAGATATAGCAACATACAATGGGTTCCTAGCAGTATAGTTATCTCATATTTTATTTTTGGCGTATCCTAACCCTTTAAGTTCATGCGTGATCTACGGATACCGAAATAATATTGGCTGGAAAAGAAAGCCGTCGCTTCTGTCGTTGTCATTGCGATGTATCATATCTAATTTTGTGGTTTTGTTAAGAGCAAAAGCGAACGCGTTCACATGCGCCTCGACCTTTTGCATTCCGTGTAACCAGACATTATAGCATTTATTGTGATTAAAGAGCATACTTGTGACTATTATTAGCGTAGTTCGTAAGCACGTGCTGCAAACTTCTTGCTCAATATATCCGGACACGCTCGCGCGGCGAAGACTGGGGACGAGTACGAAAATTTCTGCAAGGTGTCGCCCGTAAAGTTGTCGCTTCAAGAGTAAAAGGTTACCAACCACGAGAAGTCCCCGTGCGCTCTCGACGGTCGCATGGCCTCCGACTTCGCGCTTCGGGATCTCGGAGGCCATGACGGACGCGAGATGGTTTTAGACGACGCCGACAGTGGCGGGACCTGCGTGGCTACCTCTCTCCTTTCGACGGCAACGACAACGTAGGCTGAAACGCGTGTCTCGGCTCGGTGATAATGAGCCTTAAAGGGATGGTGAACCGACATTTGGATTTCAGAAAACACCGCAGGAGCTGTAGACGGGACGCTACAGTCTCTACAACACTACTCGTAAGGCGATGTCTCAAATGGACAGCCGTATTTTTGAAGAAAGAAAAGAATAAAGGTCGATATATAATGAGACCGACGAGGCGCGTGACGTCAAGATATCTCGTTACCTCCTCTCTTCGTTTCTCCCCTCAACGCGGCGAGGCGGAGAAGACGCGCGGCCGGTCCCTCTCCTTCTCGGAGAAATAAGACGTGAACATATCTGTCAAACGTGCCTCCTCTTTTGAGAATTACGGTGTATGTAGCGTCTTGTTGCACGCCTTTTGCCGCCGTTCTTTGTGGAATCCAGATTTCCGTTCAACATCTCTTAAAAAAAAAAGAAAAAAAAAAAGAAAAAAAACTTGAAAATTAAAAAAAAAGTGTTTTTTAAACAGTCTGGTTGCGAGTCGCGACACGCGTGTAAAAAATAATTCTAAGGCGAAAAACAGTTTTTTAGAAGAATATTGACGGCGCGAGACCCGATTTAGGCGGTAGGTGGTCGGTAGTCACCTCGATTGCACTTGTTTTCTCTCTCGGCATTTCGGGCGCATGGAGGAGAGGTGGATCGGCCTGGCCATCACGTTGTGTTGGGGAGAGCGTATGACAATGTGGTTGAGGTGGAAAGAGTGTATGACCATACCGTGACGTCATGGACCTGGCGCGCCAAAGTGAAAGTAATCCTCCCGCCGACAATATTGATTAAAATTTTTTTTTTTACGTAAAATTATTTTTTGACCCGCTCTGAAACGTGGTCGGGTGTAGCCACGTGACTTCCGGTAACCCTCTTCTCTAGATTTCTCCCTCCTACTCGGTACACATCGTCCGCATGTCGCGGCCATGAGCTTCCGTGCTCATCTCTCGGTTTCAAGCAGTTGGGATCTTTTGGCTTTATTAAAAACATTCGTCACTCTGCAACAAAATATGCGGAGAACAAGTTGTCTGCTTCTTGCGAGGGAGTTGTGGTGACGTCAGAACGACGCCGTGCTGTGACTGGCTTTGATTGAAAGGATAGTGGGTAGGTCTCAATGTTAGAGGCCTTAAAGTCTACCCTGCATTTTTTTTTTTTCATTCGGCCAATAAGAGCTCGGCGTTCTGACATCACTGCAAGCTTTGCGCAAGAAGCAGACGAACTAGCGCTCGGCATCGATTGGGTCGTCTGCTGACGCCATAGTAAACAGCCTGGAAAATAATAAATTAAACATTTTTGGGGGGTGTCAGTGTCTCTTTAAGCAACTTCAAGCTAGGATCACTATTGATTCTCGCCATGAAATGCCGGCGCTGAGTGATTAAGAATCGCAGGGCATGGCTTCTTGCTTCTTGCTTTGTGATTCATTCTTCGGGACCTTTATCCACAGGTGCCTCATTGGTTGACGAGTTCTATTAAGACACTCACCAGGCTCTGCCTTTCTTTATGAACTGTGAGAAATTACAAAGGCAAATGACTTCATTTATTTAACTTATGATTTATTTCAAAATAATATTGCTAGTCTCTTATAAGACTACGATAGGAAAAGGCATATACGCCTCAGTCAAAAAAAAAAAAAAAAAAAAAAAAAAAACAGCCGAACAAGAAAAGCACGATACACTTTGATACCATATTTAGCAGAGCCCCGAACTGATTGTTGGACGTCCCTGACATGCGCAGCGTGTCCCCCAACGACATAATGCTGCGGTTGGGCGAGTACGACCTGAAGAGCGAGCGGGAGCAGCTGCCGCACGTGGAGCGGCGGATCCAGATCGTGGCCACGCACCCGCGCTTCGACGCCAGCACCTTCGAGTACGACCTGGCCCTGCTCCGCTTCTACGAGGCCATTCCATTTAAGGACAACGTGCTGCCCGTCTGCGTGCCGGACACCAACGACTCCTACGTCGGCCGAAACGCTGTTGTTACCGGCTGGGGTCGCCTGTACGAGGGTACGTGGTCCTCTCGCTAGGTGGCGCAAGTTGCCGCCCGATTCAAAAGGCCAATTTGTATTCATTTATCGCTTTATTCATTCCTCTCTTGTTGGCGGGAAATGGTACTTGTGACGTGTTGCTTTTGAAACTGTCGCCGCCGAGCGGCCTAAACGGGGTGGTCGGGCGAGTTAATTTCACACGCGCACAAGGTTACATCCGCCGTCCCCCACTGAGCATCCAAAAGGCGACCTGTTGCGTGCATCCTGGCGCACACGCGTTGCTAGGTATGACGTGGTAGCCTAATTTTAAGAAATCAGCCAATCCAGCGCGCGCTCTTTTGCTAACGCGTCTATTGTCTGCATTTTGCAAATACGCAGAATTCAAACGCTCATGTAACAAGTTCTTAATGCGTTCACGTAGAGTAGTCAGTGTCTTACTATCGTGGAAGCTCTGGCCGGCAATCGAACCAGCGGCTTCGTGACGTAGCAGTTATGGAACAGCCTAGGTAGAGAATCAACGCTTATCTTTTCCTCCTCGTTTGATGCTGCATAGGTGGATGAAGTAAAGTATATACGGTGTCCCAAGTCATCAGGCTCGATCTAAAATGGGCCGTAAAAATCGACGCGTGCATGCAGCAATCTAACCTTTTCGTCAAAGCTGTATGTCACGGGTAGGTTTTTCTCGTAAAAATAGAAAGCGTAGATCCCTTTCTGTAAAAAAATAGGGCCAAAAAACTTGCCGGGGTCAACGGCGGGCGCCGACGCAGACGACCAAGTCGTGCAGCGGGGCGGGTTTGGCGCTCGTATTGATAGATGGCGCTACCTCCCTAGCGAGACTGCTCGCGACTACCATGATTTATTCAAATAGACATAATATTTTTGTAATGTACGTTTGGTTAAAAAATAAATCCAGACAATAAAAGCAAAACTTAAAGATAAAAAAAAGCTTTTGCATAAAGACGGCGTTTTTGCTGCCAACGGATTTCGTCTACGTATCGTAAGCTTTCTTTCGCTGATCGGCTAACCCTTCGGACGCCACTCCCGGCGCCATCTATCGATACGCGCGCCAAACGCACCCCGCAACTCCACCGCCACCACCGAGACTGACTCTAGGCCTCCGCGCGCTTCCGTGACGACACGCATGCGGGATGGGCCTGGAGGTCGGCTTCACCTCGCGCTCAGAAGGTTTACGACGCGCTGGTTACCGAAGGCCGCTGATACCATTGCTTAAATAGCGCAAAGACAATAATGATTAGGACTATGCCTAGAAAATAGTTTTCCAAAACATAAAAAAATACCAATAGTTTTTTTTTTTGCTTTGTTCATACATAAACGCCTGTGCACCGCGATGGATGTTATGAACACAAGTCAAATCACCGCGGTACCTGTAAAAACCTCGCTTCTGGCGCGATCCCTTCTGCAAAATATTTATGTAGCCACTACAGTGGCGATACCTCACATTCAAAGAAACGCGAAACGCAAAGCAGATTGGCAATACAGAGGAGGAAAGGCCAGGAAGGTATTGACTCAGGTTTTCAAAAACAAGTGATTTATTACAGGAGATGACAAAAATGAAGAAAAGAATGCAATACAATATCACACAAGATGGATAATGCACTTACGCAATTCTGCCAGCATGACAGAATTACCTCTACACAGTCGAAATGATTTTCACTTCTGCGGAGTTGGCAGCTTTCGGGTTTCTTTTGGATTAGTCTGTTTGTCATTTGCTGTCTGCAGCCTCTGCTTTCCTTTCAGAATGCTTAGTTGGTTGTTTACCGTTTTGCACAGATTGTTCAGCAATGTATTTGCCGCTGCACTCAAGATATGATGCATGAGCTCCTGTTGGGAATGACCGAATCGCAGTAGTCAAGAGGCTCAAAATTACTGAGAAGCACGAGACACAAGTGGCTCCTTCTGGTTGGTCAGATCAAGAAATTGTGAAGCATACTGCTTGTTTCTCAGCTTGTCAAGGACAATTTGAGTGAAGAGCACTGCGTTCAGTACAACTGCTTGAGGAAATTTCAAGCCTCCCATTGTCATACCTGCAATGAGTATGTTTTCGTGATGGTCCAAGTCTGTAAGTTCTAACACAAGGGCTTCTTTACAAAATGCAGACATCAGCTTCTTCAACGCAACATGTACACCCTATCCTACAACGTACGTCGCAGCCGGCATCCTTGTAGCTTTCTTCTTTATGTCAGCATTTGTAACCTCAATTTGAAACTGCTCGTGAACTGAATCAACAGTGATTTTCGACACGGGTGCTACTCGACCTCCAAGTCAGGAGGGTCTAGTACTTTCTGCAGCCTTAGTTTGTTCTCAGATTCGTAAATCTGTCAAACCGAGACATGGTCCTGGGAACCGCTCAGCAGGCGGTACTGTCCGAATCTTTCTTCAAGCGAATCGGTCTGAAATTTTTCAAGCAGAACATATTTGAACCGCAGCTCCTGCAAACAGTACAGAAAAATTTCACGCAGAGCATGGCTTGTGTGACCGAGAGCCATGTGCGTTTCTGGTGTGAAACGTCCCGCATCACGCTTAAGGCTGGCCCAGGAATCATCATCATTTATTATTCCCTGAAGGCCCAGGGGGCATTACCACTCTGGGACTTTTTTCAAAAATTCCAACTGCGGGCAGGATGCTGAACTTCCTGGGTACTACATGTCATCCCGCAGGCGTTCGCCTTTACTCGGAGTCTTGACATTTACGATTTGCCCCCAAGTTAGAATGGTGCCTATGAAGACTGGAGTCTCTTTTGCATGCTGAATGGTGGTAGAGTTCAGTGCAGCTACTGTTGACTCGTTGAAAATTCGCAGTGCAAGCTTAACATTTTGACTTTCCATATTGGAAGGGTCGAGTGCCTTTAAAGACAGTGTTGGTGCTATCTTTAATAGCTCATTTTGTTCGGCTTCAAGCAGCTCGCGCAACGCTTTAAAGGATGCTGTTAGGATAGGCGGCTTGGGATCAGTGCTACTTGGGTTGGGGAAATACATGCACTTTCCACTGTTCGCTGGTTCAGCCAATTATTTATCACTGACTTCAACACGTGAACTGGGTCTAAAATGTAAAATAGTGGCCGAGATGGATCAGCTGGATGCGGATACACAATTCTCGCCTGAGGAGGGTTTGCAAAAAACTTTATTGCCTTCCGATTTATCGAGTTGTTCGAAACAACTGCTACAATTCTGAATCCAAGTACTTCTAGGTCAGCGATTAGTTTTCTTAAGAGTTCCTCTAGTCCTTTTGCGTCAATTTGTGCTACAGGCAGAATGTGAACAACGTCTTTGTGGTTTGAGAGGAGGCTTTGCAGCATGAAAACATGAGCTCTTTTAGCTGGACTTGAGCTGTTTGCAGCAGCACCTGTGACATAACCACCATTGTAATCAAAGTACGCTTGTATGTGAATTTCATCCATCATAAGAGTCACAGTCCGTCCGTGGTCTTTCATAAGGTTGAAGATTGTCTTTGCATAGTCTAAAAAACAAGAGTCTTGCTGCTCTAGGACAGGGCTCACTCCATATCAGCCCTCCGCCGTTGACCCTGGCAAGTTTTTTGGCCCTATATGTTACAGAAATTGAGCTACGCTTTGTAATTGTAATTTTACAAGAAAAAAACGACCTGTGAAATAAACCTCTGACATAAAGTTTAGATTGCTACTTGCAGGCGTCAATTTTACGGTTAATTTTAGATCGAGCCTGGTGACTTGGAACACGATGCTTTAGTTATTGGATGGCTCATTCAGAATATTTATGTTATGCAGAATAAGCCATGCAGTAACTGATTATTTCGAATGTCACTTATGCGCCATTCAGCGAAGGGTTGTAGATAAAGAGCTCGGCAAAAGTTTTGCGGTGTCCCCATCCAACCGTGATTTCCGCATTGAGCCTCTTCTGCTTAGGCTATTTCACTAAACGCTACATCACGAAACAGCTCATTTGGCAGTCGCCATCAGAACTGTTCTCTCATCAGACAAAATACTGGTCGTGCGTTCCTTATATGTTTGGTGATCACTATACAACGTAATTGAATCACCAGGTGTCCATCGGCACTAAATTCAATTCAAGAAATTATCTTCCACGTTGCGAGCAAACAAAGCCTACACCTTTCAGGAAGCCTCGCCGGTAATCGTGGACCCCACACCGAGGGATGTCGCTGATCCCCGTTAGATATAAAGGAACATAATCACCACTCTGCAGACCGTGACATATCCAACCATCCAAAGCTCACAAAACCTGTTCGCACTGAGCCCACTGTATTCTAGGGCAGTTTCTTGTATTCCGCCCGGTTACGTTTTTGATATCACGTTCACGATTCAGTGTTGTCAGCTTTTACACTTCGTAGGGTACCAATATTGAACAATTTCTTGTGTGCTTTTAGACAAATATTTTAGAAACAGATGGCGTTTCGTTATGACTCATTTGGAAATTGCAAAGATTTTATGTTGCTCTTTTTCCCTTTATTTTTTTAAGGAACCCGTGCAAGTTTTATTAGGACGGTTAACAGCATAGGCATAGCCATTTAACCTCGTTTTCCCTTCCATTTAAGCATACCCCAATAAAAGGAAAGAATCTTTATTTATTTTAGGTGTGAGAACCAGTGTTGCAAAATGGGCCCCCCATTCCATTCCAATTCCATTCCGGGAATTAAAGTTTTCGATAATTCAATTCCTTTCAACTCCTAGGAATGGGGACACTGGGCGCATTCCCACTCCTGGAAAGGCTGAATCGTTCCATTCCATACCTCTAATTCCTAAACGTAAAAATTGGCACTTGACAGCTGCATTGCATTGCAGGGTTGGGCAGAAATAGTCAAAAATGTATTTAAAAATACAAATACTGGGATAGAAAAAAATAGCAGCTAAAATGTTGGTACTAAAATATATCTGTAAAAATGTACCGCGATACGTATCGGAAATACATTTTAAATAAAGTCAAAAAGTCTTTGGAAAATTAAATACAGGAATACACTTTAGGGAGGGCAGACATATAAATACTGATAATGCAATACATTTTTCAATCATAATGTAAAAAACCTGAGATTGTGGTAAAAGCACAGAAACGGTGCCGGAGAAGAAAGGCAGGGGAAAAGAACGACACTGTTTCCCTGCTTTTACCACAGTCTCGGGTTTTTTTACATTATGATCAACATCCACCAGCTCGCCTGCGCACTCACAATTTTTTTCACATTTTTCGAATTTCTTTGAGACGCCAACTGAGATGAGGCTTTAAGTTTGAAGTGGAAGTTTTTTTTTATTCCGAAATTATTTTCCCGCAGGCTTGGCGCTTCGCCTTAAAGGTATACTCGCGGTCAGCTTTCTGTGGCAATGCCGTCAATACTAGGGGAGAGTGCGCACCAACCGCCGCACACGCGCTTTCCTCCTCTCTTCGGATTGCCACAGAAAGTTGAGGGAGTCTTCAATGGGTTCAAAAGACGTTCCATAAAGGATTGACCGCGGTCCCTTCCCTGGCATCTTGTCTGTCTGACCAGTAATGCGAAAAGACTTCGACCTCTATATGATTTCCATCAAAATGACACCATGCCCCTGTCCAATAAGGGCGCCCGTCTCAACACTGATCACATGACGTCACGGTGGAATGAGCTAGTATTCTTGTATCTGTACGTGTTTTGCCTTGAACATGAAACTTTACTCACGCTGCTGTATGAATACGTACTTTCGTTGTAGGTGACCTCGTTGAAGAACATGCAGGAAGTTGCATTTGGAATTTTCGAGAATAGGGTGGAGCATCCTGAAGCACATGTCTTATCTCCTGTTACGGTTGAAAAATCGATACGGTGGCATCCCTTGTGACGGTCCTAACTGCCGACCTTCCGCCTCCAACGCATGAATGGCCGTCCTCACGTTTCGGCTAGCATCATCCAAACAGAGACCTCGTGGAATGCGACCTGATATTGCCGGCACCGGTGTGAGCTCTCCGGGGAAAAGCGCGCTCGAGACCAGTCGCAGGAGTACGAAGTCTGGGTTGGCACAGCGAGGCCACGTCTGGCCTTCTTCCTGGGTGTCGGATCACCAGAGCAGCGGGTCAGGTTCACGTCGACGGATGACGTACCCTTGAGCCGTGCAACAGGCGCAGACGCATTGGGATTTGTGTTGAGCTTCACTGGTGAAAGGCGCCACCGCCGCCCCCCTTCCCTCCCCCCTTTGTTCTTTGCTTTGACGCTTCTTTTATGTATTGCAGTTCTTTTTTTTTTTTTTTTTGCGTATGCGTTTGTTAGAGTTCCACGCGGGTTTGCAGTTTCCCGCTCATTTTATTTCTGAACAGCTGACTCGCTGACTAACTCGGTATAGCTAAACGTAAAAAAAAATTAAATGAATAAAAAGTATATATAAATACCGGGCCCATTCCATTCCCATTCCATTCCGGGTAAAAGGCACCTAATTCCATTCCCATCCCATTCCCCTCAACGTTGCCGCCATTCCATTCCCACTCCATTCCGGGCTCGCGAAGAAGTGGAATGATTCCGGAATCATTCCAACTCCGGAGAGGTAACTCCGCCACACTGGTGAGAACATAATAGCGCTTCAAGACAGGGAGGAGAGTAAGAACGAGACAACACATTGCGCTAACTTCAACTGCTTAACTGTTAGCTGGCGTGGCATGGGATTGGTTGAATGGCCCGATGATGCAGAGTGTTTATTCCCTTGCATTTCCGAGGATTAAACCAGTTGAAGTTTGCGCATTGTGTTGTCTCGTTCTTACTCTCGTCCCTGCCTTGAAGCGCTATCATGTTCTCACAGTTTCAGTACCAACTCGCCCAAGAATCCGCGTTACTCAAGTTTATTTTAGGTACTTAGGGAAACAATAACTATTATTTCAAACCAAAGTGACTTCGTCTGGTAGTTTTGACTACTTCAGTGCAGGCTTTGTGAAAATCTGCTCGTAAGCTTACTGTGGTTGGGTTCTCAACAATATCAGATGTCTCAAATAGGGGCCAGGGTCCAACCGCGAAATTCAGTTTCTTAACCTATCGTGCTACGATTTTGTGCAGCGCTGCCCACAGGTGGTGCATTTTTTTTTTTTTTTGTAAAATTTGCGAAGAGCGAACTTACCTGAGGAAAAAGTAAAGAATGAAAAAAGTCTTAACTCCTATGGAAACCGATCGAAGCCACCGGTCTTCAACCAATACGGCGCCCTATTGTTTGAAGACCGGTGACTACGCTATATTTCCGTAAGAGTGAAGTTGTTTTTTGTTGTTTTTTTTTTTCCTTTTTCCTTGGGTACGTTTGCTCTTTGCAAATTTTATAGAAAACAATGCACCACATGTGGGCAACGTTGCAGAAAATCATAGCGCGATAGTTTAAGAAACCGAAAACCGTGGTCGAATTAAAGAGCCTGGCCGCAACTTGTGACACGCGGTCGTTTAAGGTAGAAATTGAGAGATAATCTTATTTTCAATTGTCGCGAATAAATTAGATTTTTTCATCCTGGAACAAATGTCGGGGATGAAAATATCTCAAGAAAGCGTTTAATAATGACGAAAAATTTGAGAAACACTATTGAAACTTTATTGCTATTTAATATTACTTTATAGCGTTTATGAGATAACCGTTCAATTGATCAGTTTGACATGTCTACAAAGTATTTGTTTTGGTACGCGGCACCAAAGAAACTGTACACTAAACACGGAAAACTTACATGGATGTGAATCACAAGCCTGACCCAAAGCAAAGTTGATTTGTGTGCATTGCTAGGAATATGTTTGATATTGCTATTTTTTTTCTGTTTCCAAAGAGATTACTTTCTAATGTCTAAAATAAGTCTCCGAAAAGAACCGTGATAGGGCGGCATTGGCATATATAGATACGTTGTGAAGGTAGTCGGACAATTGGCTCATCTAAGTAAAAAACTAAACTCCTCGTCGAAGCTGTCGTTTAGTGGTCTATTTGCTGTTATGTAATTTTGAAACCTGGCCATATTTTAATTTAAAGAAAAAAACAAACTCGGAGGGCACTTAAGCTTCGCCTTTGAGAGTGAAACGCGATAGCGTTATCGTGCCGCGGGCGCACTGCCTTCTCATTCGCCGAGTTAACGCGCCTTGCGGGGCCTAGTCTGTTGCGTGTCTTGCTCGCAACCGAAGGGTCGTAGGTTTAAATCCCGCCTAAAATTCTTCCATCTTTTTAAAGACTTATTAATTATTTTATAAACTTACATCATTTCAGACATGCGGCGACCTTTAATTCGCATTACTTGTCGTGTTTTTATTACTTTAATTTCACACGTGACGTCACGTTTCATGTGAGCATTGTGGGTTGTTTGAAATTTGCGCGCGAGGTTATGCACGTGGCTGTGACGTCATGGCCCTATCGACCAATCAGAATTTACTCGTCACGCCACCGACGCCTGCTTTTCTTTGACACGAGCTCCTTAACGCTATCACGTTAAAAGTAACGATATTAATAGGGAATTGTAGTAGACCGTTTCCGCAGCCCGCTAAGCACCCGGATAGCGCTCCGTAATCCGCCACATGACCCTGAACTATGCAGAGAAGGCTGGCGGCGCGCACGCGCAGCTGCGGCGTTTTGTTCGGGGATAGCGTAGCGGAGGAGAAAAACGATCTACTACAACTCCCTATTGGTAATTTTAATGCCGGTTAAGGACGCAGGCGGCTGACACTCTTGTCGCGCGCTCCTGTCGAGAGGCGGTACCACATAGTGTTGCATATTAGGTCGAAGTTGACATAAAAAACAGCGTCCAGCGATAAAAGCCATCGCCCGATTTAAAGGGTTGAACCGTATGCATCTCTTCATCCATTCAGCAAAATCGGACGACAGAGATGCCAGATGCGTCGACAGTGAGTTCAAACATCTGAAACGTTAGTGTTCTTTTTTTATATAGCTTTAGGTAACGAAAACGAATCCGACACTGTAATATGAGCCGGAAAAATCGGCGGTCACATATCGCTAGTTCAAACTTTCACCGGATATGCACTGAGCAGGTCAGTCTTACCGTGTGTTATTTCAACGCGTTCTCTTTCTTTCAAGGAAATGAGAGCAACAAACCTGACAACGTCGGGCACGTTAGCAGATGACCAAGTTGGCGGCTCTATTAACTTATGGCGCCATCTTCCGAATGGCGCAGCCAGTAGACAAAAAAGTGCGTCGTCCGCTCGATGCACCTATAGCGAGATGGCGCCACAAGTTAATAGCGTCGCTAACTCAATCGTCTGCGAACGCGCCCGACGTTGACTTTGGCGAGTTTGTTGCTCTCATTTTTTTACAGGAAGAGAACTACGCCTTAAAATTTCAAACGCTAAAATCGTCCTGCTCACTTCACATTCGGTGAAAGAGTTTTCAATGTGCAGGCGCCGATTTCTTCGGCTCTTTTTACAGCACCGGTTCCGCTTGTTCTACCCTATTATAAGCCTCAGCTCACTCCTAAGTTATATGAAACAAAGATTATTGTTTTTATTTTCACATTTATCGCGTTCGTCATGGTGTTCTTCATATGCTATATGTGTCAACGTCGGCGCCTATGCGCGGCGTTCAAATTTACATTGACATGCGTTTGACTGTTCAATGAAACAAAGTGCCACCTTCAAATATCTCAATGACTAAAGAACACCTAAGATGAAAATCTGACCTTTTTATGTAAAGGCACCAATTTTTTCGGCGCATTTTAATTCACGTGATAATTAGAATGCACGACCATTACTTTGTTAATTAAATCGTGCATTAGCAAAAGTTCGTAGGGAAATTGTCTCGTTCTATTTAAATTGTTTATCTCTGCACCACTGCGACACTCATTGTAGCAGTGTTCTGCCCCTCCTCGTTGCCGCTAATGCTGACCACCGCCACCTACCTACCTCATCAGATGTCCCCCGACTCGATGGTTTCTCCCGTAATCTGCAGCTAAAGAAAACAACAAAACGCTCAAATGATATATTTTAAAGTCCCACGGAATTAAGTGGTACCGTACCGGAAGGTCTTTGAAACTTCTCTCAGTCCCGCGAATTCCAAAGCAGTAAGCACCGAAGCGATGCACCCCGACTCTCAGAGTGTGTTCTGAAGCAGCGCCAACATCGTAATCTCGATCGCCCTAAATGTTCTAGTAACAAGCGCCACAGAGGACCACACACCTTGGAAAATGCTGATTTCTGTTTCATTTTTTTTTAATCCTTATTTGTCGTCGCTTCACTGACTTTCAGGGTTAATGTCCCCCAACCGTGTTCCCTTGTAACGCCAGGCGAATGAGGGGCACCGTGAATTTTCATTAGCTTTAGATTGATCAATATTGGAGATGATAATGAAGCCACGACAAGAGTCCCTTCTAAAAAAAACATAACTTCTAAAGCAGGCTATGTGTGCAACAATTAAATTTAAGGCGAAACCTTTTTTTTTTTTTTTAATATACACTGTGCGGTTATATGAGCTGATTCAGCCGCGTTAAGGCCGGGCGCTGTAAAATCTATCTGGGGGCCCCGGGTACGTTAAGCTGTCAAGAAAAAGGTTGGAATGAATAACCAAATTTTTTCGCTGTCGCAATGTGGCAATCAGTTACATTGTTTAGAATGCCGGAGGCAAATCATGATACATTTCAATCCTTTCGTCAAGCACTAAACTGGACCAGCTCACATTGCCGTTGACTGCACCCAATGTAGCTCCCACGTTATTCTGAGTCCAAGCAAGGCTCGTCAATAATTTATAAAAAAAAAAAAAAACTAATCTTGTTAAGAAAGAAATTTTGACGTGACACAATATATCAAAATGATTAGAAATGAATGCTAAAAAATGACATATAAGAGCCACAGCCGGCGTTAATGAGCCTCTTGATTGTCTTTTTCTAGTCTTGATTTAGCGTGTACGTAGATTGTAGCCATATTATCAAATTTGTTATACAAACAAACAAGGTATTCGGAAATAAGTTGTTTTGCATCCCGATTTTTTATGCCCAAAAAGTCAATCTAGATAGTATTCGAGTTTCTTTTTAATTAGTTAAAAAATGTTGACGACAAAATTGGGACAAACATTGAAGTTAATAAAGTTAGAAACGCAATATCGTAGATATACATTGATGCATCGGTTACATTGTTTAGAATGCCCCCAACCGTAAATGACTCCCCGCGTGGCCCGGTATTGAAGCGAGACCGTGAACAGTTTTCTACGACGGAAAATAAATTATTAAAAATACAGTCGTCCGAGCTTCTCTGCCGCTCACAAAAACGCGATGTTGCGAATGCCACATACTATAACACGTGAGTAGATGTTTGGACCTCTCGCAGATAGACGGCTCCCAAGAAAAAATGTCTGAAACCTTGCAAACGATAGAGACTACGTGAGCATTGGTGCTCGGAGCAGCGCGGATCGTGCGATAACAGTAGATAGCTGGCACTTAAACCTGCCTCTCACATTTGCGTTTGAGTATAGCCGTCTACGAAGCGCTTCCGCGTAATCACTTATGACGAGTGAGCACACTGACGTCATCTATAAAGTAGGCCGAAAACTATTGGGATATACGTACGTACAACGAGGCTAAACTTTCGCAGTATTTACGAGGTCAAATCTAACCCTACCTGGGAGAAATGGTCATTTATAAGATTGTGAGAATTAACTCATGCCCATTGTGAATGAATGGCGCTTAAGAAAATTAGGAGATATATATACGCAGACCGTAAGTGTTCTAGGGCTCCCGATAGATGGCGACACTGTGTTCTCTCGTGGTAAACGGCTACAAGTGGGAAAGAAGTACGCGAATAAGAGCTGAACTGTACGAAGCAAACACCCGGCCAATTTCGACAGGTGGCACGCTCACTTCACTCGCGGCGTCAACACTTTTCTCGCCGGGGGAATTTCGTCGCTTGTTCGCAGCTACTCCTCTCAAGATGTTTGCCTTTAAAAACGCTAGACACTCGTGCAAAACGTTTGAAATGCCAACTAGCAAAGCGGGGCCATAGTCTAACGCGCAGCACGTGTCGACCTCTGCGATAGTGAATTTCGGAAGAATCTAAAGCAAATTACAGAATTTCTAGTAATCAGGTGTTCCTTTTATGTTTACACGAAATGCTGAATATAGTTTATTCCTAATGAGCTACTCAAGAATGTAGCCGATAGATATCCCTTACTAATTAAGCTTTTCTTTTCATGCTTTAGATGGACCCTTGCCAAGCGTGATGCAGAAGGTCAGCGTGCCAATCATCACCAACAAAGAGTGCGAGAGCATGTACCGTAAAGCCGGCTTCATCGAGGACATCCCCAACATCTTTATATGCGCCGGACTGGCCAAAGGAGGAAAAGATTCGTGCGAGGTGAGCCACTGAATGAAAGTTGATCACCGGATTGAAAGCTGCTACAGAAATTTTTTTTTTATTATTTTTATTATTATTATTTTTATTATTTAGCGCTACGATGGGGCTAAGACACTGTGGATGTGGTGTTCGCGTTCGAGAGAAATATAAAATGCTAAAAAAAGAAAACGCTGCAGAATACATTAGAAAGTCTGGATGTTCAGCGTTACTGTGTGATTTCCGCTGTTTCGCGTAGACTGAGATCAAAGTCCAGGCGTCTCCAGATGCTCACGGCACCTCTGCTAAAGGAAGCGCTTTATAGGGTTCCTTTCATGTATTCATCTCCGCTTAGTGGTCACGGGCTAAAAAACGAATGGGCGCCGAAAGATGAGTAGTAGATGCACAATTATTTATTTAAAAATCAAATATTTAAAAACCTTTTTAAGATTGAAAATATAGTAGCCTTTTTGGGAACTTCTGAGGACTTCTGAGTTTAGCTGCTGGTTGCGTAAAGTAGTGCAAAAAACGAAAGAAAAACTATTAAGTTTCCAAATGGTAACAACATTCTATATGGTAACGGTGAGAGGTTTCCGCACAACGAGATCCGTACGACCAGCAAATGTAACTTGGCGCAGAATATGATCATATAGTCATATACGCTTGAAGGCGTCACTAGTGGAATAAATGGTAGTTTCAGCCCAAGAATAACTAGGGTTCGGAGTTTTCAGGTTAAACCGATAAAAACCAATAAAAGTACGGCGAATTCATTTTGAAAATTCGGTTTTAACCGAAAAAGGTCAGTTTGTAGGTTCGGTGTTTTGGGTTTAAACCGATAAAACCCGATAAAAGTACGTCGAATTCATTTTCTAAAATTCGGGGAAGAAGGCCACCTTGAACTTCCAGTCGCAACGCAGAGCCGTGGCGAAAAAGTGGAACGACAGTGTCTATCGAAACTCGTCCCAATATGGGATACACGGATGCCATCACGACGCTCTGTTTTAATGTGCACATCATCGATCGGAACGTGAAGTACGAAATGCCCCATGAACTCACCATGTACGAGCGTGTTTTCAAACTCGTTGTAAGGGAGACTAACTTGATGCAAGCTGAGCCAGAGTTTAGTAAGTACACAAAATATGTTTTGCTTCAAACGTCGCACCGTGTCTCTTTTGGCGGTCAGATTTGGTTAATTGGCCGATTTTGGCTCAGGCAGCACTTCACCTTTTCAGGCTGCCAGTGTCCAGTGTTTTTCATGAAGCTCAGGATCATATTAACAGGAAAGAAAGTGCGGATCAACGAGAATCTGGGAAAGTACATGTGTGTTTACTATAATAAAATCACGTAATCCTGATTACGCGTATACGTCAGGAATACATGGAACTTCACCTTCCGCGGAAGGTGAAGTTCCATGTTTTTTGAGCGTAGGCTTCATATCTGACTCGTCTGTACTTCTGTGCTTTTTCCTGGTCTCTATTACAGTTGCACACGTTTGCCAAAAGTGTCCATTTCCTTTTCAATGTATCTGTGCAGTTATTCTTTGAGTGATCACAAATATCAGAGCTACAAGGATCATCTGATCCGGTGTCCGTTGGTGTTCATTTCATATATTCACCGAAAAAAGACAGTAAACGTTTAGTGGGCATAAATATACACCAAAAACAAAAAAGAAGAAAATTGTGTTTTAAAATAAACACAAAAAACGCCGAATTTTGAAGAAATACAAATCGAAAACGCGGAACCCTTATAATGAATCCATTAATCATTCCAAGCATGAGTCACAGTCACTGTTTGACAGACGCAGTTACTTGTTGCTTGAACGGTTACTTGCCTTTATGCGTAATATAAAATAACAGCCCATTTCTGTGATGTAACTAGAAGTCGTTCAGTTTCAAAAGGTCCTCGCGCGCAAAGAAGGAACTAAGGTAAGAAACCTAATTGTTTGTCTCTGAGGTTTTATACAACGCTGTGATAGGCTCGAGTACAAGCGGATGGCTTTAACTAGTGCTTTATTTTAGGATGTGCTCGCCCAATCAAAACATTTCACAGAGCTAACCTCTCTCTTCTGTTTTTTTAATAGCTCTGGGCACAACTTGTAGAGGTTCCTACTTTTATTTCGAGCATAATTAGAATATGCTTTCGTGTGCTTGCTTTTCTGAAAAAGAAAAAACGCGGAGTTCTGGTTATGTACCGGCACCCTTACACACGCACGCAGGGATGCACACAGTCAAACAGAGACATCGACAGATACACAGAGAGAGCGAGAGAGACAGATACACAAACACATACAGAGACAAAGATACATACAAAGACAGAGACCCACACAGAAACACAAACGGAGATACGAACAAAAACACAGAAAGAGACACAGGCGGACACATACAAAAATACAGGCAGGGACACAGGCAGAGACACAGGCAGAGACGCGGACACAGACACAAATAGACATATACACAGTTATATAGACAGTTTTCTTCGATCAAAGAATCAATTTATAACTTTATGCAGGTTGATTTAATTTAGCTCTCTTGGTTTTATGTAGGTTGCAAATGTGGTACTGAGAAGCTCGCAGGTGTCCTTGATCGTGCTGTTGGCACTTGTCTCTAGCACGCGGAAATGCATACATACATACAACGTGCGTAGAATAGCGCTGCCAATCAATTTTGTTTTCTTCAGTGAGGAAATTTCTTGAAAACACTTTTACGAATCCCTTGCTTGCCGTGCATGTCACAAACACTAAGGCAATTTAAGAGTGCGCTAAACGTTTTAAATTTCTGTTGAAATGATAGAGGTGTACTTGATGAAACTGCGAACCGAAAACGGTCATCGGTTTAGAACGGAACTGAATATTAATGTCTTAAAAAATAGAACGTATATAAAATTAAAGCTACCATTACTGGAAAGAGAATGGAGCCTGGGTTTAACTATCGGTCTATGCAGAAGCCCGCCAAAAAAAGTGATCATTTGCAAAGAACAGAGGAAGTTGTTCAATAGGGTTTTTACGAGAAGAGTACCGGTCCGGATCTTTTATATCACAAAATTAGAACAAAATGTAGGTCAGAATTTATTGCAAAACGCAATTGATCCCGACGGTCTGCACTAGTGCCCTCATGAAACTGTTGGATCTCCACCTTTTAAAAAATATTTTTTTTTCAGGGGACTATAAATTTAGTTAGCCTTGAACATTATCAGACACAAGTGGCAATACTAAATCCTAGTATACAAATTCTGGAACAAAAAAAAAAGGAGAGTCATCAACCTGAATGCATGCAGATACAGGCAAAATTTAACTCCATCACGCTCTACGTAATTTATTAATTATGCCAAAATCACTTCTCTAAGCTATACTTATTGGCTGGCGAAGCCTGACTGTTTTGGCAAGAAGGGTGACAGTGGGTTTACACCATTCAGTGCAGCCCCGCAGATAATATTTATTTGTGTCGAATATAAGCTTACTCTTTTTGTTTTTTTTAATTCAGATCTTAGAATGGTATTAGGCGATAGTTCCAGAGTTCATGAGGTTAATAAAAAGGCGCATCCTGTGCGACGGGGTAAAAGGAGAGGGGGAGGGGAGGTGTTCGGTCGATGGCTGTTAAGTGTCCTTCATCGAGCTCTCCATGCGCAAAGGATAGCTATTTCATTCTCCGTTGAGCCAAACGCCGCCTTGGCAGCCGCACTGAGCGCCTTTCATTCGCAGCACACACGGCACGCGTGGGCACGAATGGTGCACAAGGTGCACCGAAGAAATCGACAAGTTTGCTTACAGTGCAATATGATGACGCCCAATAAAAAGAAGTAATGGTTTTGACTTTGTTGCCATAGTCCTCACTAGGGAACCTTACAGTGTGCTGTTTGTTTGAAGGGATGGTGAACCAAAAATTAGATTTCAAAAATAAAAAAATAAAAAACAATGCAGGAGATGTAGGCGAGACGCTACAATCCCTACAACACTACTTGTAAGGCGATATCTCAAGTGGACGGCCGCATTTTTGAAAAAAAAAGGACGAGATTAAACCAGGCCGACGAGGCGCGTGACGTCATGATACCTTGTTTCCCCCTCTCTTCGCTTCGCTCCCTCAAGGAGGCGAGGCGGAGAAGACGCGAGGCCGTTCCCTCTCCTTCTTGGAGAAACATGACGTCAACATTTCTGCCAAATGCGCCTCCTTATTCTGAAAAATACGGCCATCTGTTCGAGATATCACCGTATGAGTGATGTTTTAGTGTTTGAAGCATCCTGTTGCACGCTTTTTGGTGCGTGTTTTGGGGAATCCAGATTTCGGTTCAGCATCCCTTTAACACGGTATCACACAAGTGAGCCGAGTTTGCTAAGAACGCTCCCCGACTGCATTCGTCAATTTTTCCGGCTCGATTATAAGGTTGATTCAACTAGAAATCTTTCAACGTGGAGCGTTGTTGCGTCTAAAACCGCCACAAATGGCAGTAATATCGCGTGTGATTATAGAAAGAAAGTGTTTCCCTCTTGTTTGTGAGTGAGGTTGGCTTGTTGGAAAGCCACAATGATTGCGAAGCGATTGAATATACGATGCAGTATTTAGAAATCGTCTGAAAGAGAACCCAATTTAAATGGTCGACTGGCTCCCGAAAGGGAACGTTACTGGTTTGCCTCGCTGTCATGTGTTCAAACAAAAGTATGTTTTTTTCGCTTTTATTTTTTACGCTGAAAACGGCAGGACGTATTTTTCGTATGTCCGGCCCTCTGCATGATTTTTGTTACCTTCCATCGTGCACTTCCTGCTCGTGCACGCGCGAAGCACACAAGATGCCTAAGTGTTATTTAAGCTAGCAAGTTATCGCTGGAGGCGGGACAGATGAAGGTCTTGATGATAATGCAATTAAATGCAAAGGTTCAAAGCTAGCTGGACAAGTATGACGAAAATAATCCCAGGAGAAGGGGAACAAGGGGGACAAAGGATAAGCACAAAGCTCCAAACACAACTAGGTGACTGGTGCGCGACCGAAATAAATTTCCGATTGGCTGAAGAAATGGAAACAAATTCGGCCAATCGAGCTTTGGCCAACATGTTTCTACAACACTAGAAATGGTGTACGTTTCTCACAAAAACATCACAGGCGTTCTCAATCAGTCCTTGTAATTATCGTTGGTCGTCCACCCTTTAAATAATACAGCTGATTTTTCCTTAAGATGTGAAATACTTTTATAATTCAGTGGCTTGTACAATACATATTGGGTGAAAACTTGGGACTGCTTCATTCCGTCGCCTTCCCAGTCAACGGTCCAGCTCTACAACAAACGAGGGGCAGAGAAAAGCACGGCGCCGTGTCTTATTGTCCTCGCTCTCTGTACGCACGCAGTTACATAGACTGCGTGATAGTTGACGCTCATGTGAAGAGGGATTTTATATGTTCAATTGAAAAGTGCACTCGCGCCGTCCGCCAGCCGATCGTGATGTTTTTGGCTGCACTCCGAGAAAGCTAACTTGAAGGCAGTGGCGCCCGGTGAAACTCGGAATGTAAGCAATCTTCAGTATACATGAATGTAAAACTTGCGCCGCGCTCACAAATAATACGTCCCACTGCTGGCATTTTTTTATAATTATTTCTATTCAATTGGCGAGAAAATCGAATTTCAGGGGATGCTCTTTATTCAGCTTGCTTTCCCCAGAAATGGGGTTTTACGAAGGCCCGTTGACTGGATTCTTTAGCTCATATTCCTCGATCGAGCACGGGAAACAAATCGAACAGAAGCGTGGCATTAACGTTCTGCTGGGACGCGTATTTAACGGACTCTTTTCAAAAGTGCACGCTATCTAGTGGCTGCAGCGCCAGTTATCAGAATCCGCCATTATTTGGGCACGCATCCTAAGATGTATAGGACGCAACGGCTGCTTCAGAGTTCGACGAGGATGCGGATCCAATCACACGCTTAGTGCCCAAGCAATGTCGGCCACCAATGTTGCTCGATGGAGTTACGAAAAGGGCCTATCAAAGCTGCACTGACTGAGCGCGAGACCCAGCCGAGCGATGACGCAGTGTTCCGCTCCGTGAGTCAAACGCTGAATCACGAAACGGACACAAACAGTCAACGTGGTTCTTGTCCCCATGCGTTCAGTTCTCTTCTCAGCCACTTGTGACGCGACGATTGGATCTCCTCTTCAGCTATCTCCAACCGAGGTTTGAGATCGTGCCGCACTTGTCAGAATAGCTCTATACTGCTGAGAAATTAACCGCCGTTCATGACGGAGGGAATATCGACCTCATAAACATTCATGTAACAAATTTGGCTTCGGGGTGTCTGCCACCTGCACGCCTAACTAAGCAATTTTGGCGTCTGTCTCCGCAGGGCGACTCCGGTGGACCCCTGGTGCTCAAGGACCCCAACACGGGGCAGTGGTCGCTCATCGGCATCATCTCGTGGGGCATCGGGTGCGCCCTGCCCAACCAACCCGGGGTGTATACAAGGATAACCCACTTTGCCGAGTGGATCCGACAAATCATCGTCTTCTGAGCGCTGGCCGCTCTTACAAAGAAAGCCGTGACATCGATGCAACGGATCTCGGGAGCGGAGAAAAGTTCTGAGGCGACTGCCGGAGCAAGGATGCCACTTGCCTCGAGTTTTTCCCCGTGGGCGAGCGAATGCCGTGGGGAATCCGTCTTCCATCATTGTTTTGCACGTTGTGTGTCGTTAATTTTTGCGGCGTATCTCTTTTTTTTTTTTTTTTTTTTTTTACAACGCGCGATGCTTGGAAGGGTGATGTGTGACTGTGCGGATAGCGTTCGTCGTCGCAAAATGGCCAGATTCGGGGGTTTTATACTTACGGTACTTTTCATCTGAAGTAGATAAGTCGAAGCTCGTTAAAATATGGGGCAACTACAATAGTAAGCAACATCAGAAAATATGGTAGTTTTCTTTTAGGGCGATTTATTAATATTTCAACCTAGCAGCCCTCTGCATCACTTATGATTCGCCAGGAAGTCCGACGAAAGCTGTGCTAATTATGGAGGTCATAAAATAGACACAGTGATAGCGCACTCGTGGTAGGGCAACAAAGGTCCAAGTCTAAGTCTGTCCGACGAAGGATTGAAACCACCGTGTTGATAACAGTCAAATCTGACGGCGCTAACTAGAACCGAATATGTGTGGAATCGTCACTACTTCATGCTGATGGCCGAGGTGGTTTGAGCTTTACAAATATCTCATCATCTTGCTTTTATTGGAAGGCGGGATTTGATGGGAGTCCTGGGCTGGCGGGAACACTATTAAGAGAGTGCAGGTGTTTTGGGCTTGCAACACAATACAGGACAACTGTATTAGCCAATGAAATCCACTTTCCAATTTGTTTCAAAGTGAACTTGAAATGCCATACCACTTTTTGTCAACATACTTACATCGATGCAATACCTTGTTAGTAGTATAAGGGAAGAAATCTGACAACTTTCTTCTAGGAATGCCAATTTAAATCATTTACTCTCGTTCAGGTCAACCACTGGCTCACTTTTTCACGCAGATGGTTTATTTTATACACTGTATGTAGTTATTTATTAAAACATATTCATTGTAAAAAAAACAGCGATTTGAAAATCCGGTGTTCGATTTCCGTTTTATTCATAGGGATTCACAAAAAACCGTTATATTTTTTTTTTTTTTTTTATATTGACCACGTTGAACCTGTATATTGCAACCACTACACGCTTGGTGATCAGAAAGAAGTCTGACAGTGTTTCTTACTCTGTAGCGCTAGATGGGAAAATTAGCGCCTGCACATTGAAAGTTCCAACTTTCATCCTATGTGCGTTAAGGTGGTGGGATATTTTATCTCGTGAAATTTCAAGGCGCAGTTTTCTTTCTGCACAAAAGTAGACCAACACAGTTGCCAAATTAAAGGTGGACGTGCTCCAACCTCACTTGGTGACTAATTTTGACTCATGGTAACACCCCCCCCCCCCCCCCCCCCCCCCCCCCCGGCGCAGCAAGCAGACGACGCACTTTGTTGTCTGCGGGCTGCCGCCACGCCATGGGGAGATGGCATCATAAGTCATGTTCGTTGATAACTTGGTCGTCTGGGAAGACGTCCACCGGTGACTCTAGCAAGTGTGTGAGTCCTTTTTTACATCAAGAAGACTACGCTTTGACATTTCATAACGTGAAATTGATCACCTTAAAGCACACTCGATAAAATTTCAGACTTGTACACGTTACTCAAAAATTGCACATTCGATAAAATTTCAGACTTGTACACGTTACTCAAAAATTGTAGTTAAGTTACTGAGTATCGGGCTCCAAAGTAATTTGAGTAAAGTAGAATTTTTTTATTTAGTGAGTAATTGAGTAAACTATACATTAATATAACATAGTATCAAATTTTAAGGCAGTAAGAAAGTACAGAGGTTTTTAATTCGTCAGCGAAATTTCACTAACCTAATTTGAAGACAGCCATTTCTGGCTTGTGTTTTCACCAAAATGTTTTTTTAGCTCGAAGAAGCAATTTTCTCTCAAGTTATTGGCTGGAGGTTGGGCTTCCACGTGTCTCCGTGTTTTTCAGTTTAGAAAGATAATATTTCGGATGTACAATTCCTGCTTCGAAGTTTGGTTCTGTGTGAGCTCGGTCGTGCAAAAAACGTTTGCTTTTTTTTTAATATTAAGAGTTTGGGGGAACTACTAAGATTTTTCATACTTGGAACTTGGAAGACTTCCATATTCTAAATTCTGAATGGAAAGGGCAACGCTAAAAGGTCGCGAGTTTCCTTTTAGCTGCGACTTTTCAAGTAAAGCAAAAAGCACAGGAGCACAACGACTTTCGGACCGAGTGCTGCATTTTGTTGTTTCCTTTAGGTGAGGACCTGGTGTGTAAAACCTACCACTAACTTTTGAAAATAATTTGTAATTTTAGTAGAAGTTACTCGGAAAAGTATTTAAAGTTCACTACTAATTACTGAAACAATATTGTAATTAGAAGCTACTAAAATACTTGGAAAAGTCGTCAAACTACCGTGATTTGAGTACATTGAATTACGTGCAAGTCTGATTTTGAATTTATTATGGGCAGGCGCCCAGACTTGCAAGTAATTCGTTACAAGTAACGGGATTACTTGTAATGGATTACTTTGTAATTTCGAAATTAATCCGTTACTTTTTTGAAAATGTACTTTGTTATGTAATCTCATTACTTTTTCAGTAACGAGTTACTGAAATTAGTCGTTGCAATTCTTCTGCCCTGTCAAAGGGAGGGATAGAGTGGAAGAAGGACGATGCAATGGCCTTCGCGCTTTTAGCATGGTAACATAACGCGGGGGTTTGCTAGCGAAGACAGTGTTGGCGAGGGAAAGGAAAGGAATTCACGCAAAGCACGAGAGCCTAGCTAGAGCTCCTTTCTGGACTCGTTCGTACGGTCAGCCAAGCTGCGGGAATTCGACTGTCTGTATAAAGGCAAAAGGCTTCGACTTCTTTGAAAACGAACGGACTGGTTCGAGCGCGCAAAAGAGCAGAAAAGAAATGGCCCACACAACCGTCGCGTGGGGTTCGTGAGGAGTAGGACCATGGACACTGTGCCCGTGGTGAATACGTTCGCTCCCCCAGCCCCCTGCACCTTATGCCCCCAAAAGGAAATAAGCGGGTTCTTACTTTTTTTAGTTTTTTGTAGTTGTTACACAAAGCCACCCTTTGCTTCTCGATATTTCTGCCTGCACATGCCCACCCCGCCAACGCAGAAAAAGTTCTAATGAGACCTCGGCTCCTGCTCATCCTTAACAGCACTCTGAAAGCTAAATACTGGCTGGATATCAATCAGCTATGTGGCTTCTGTTACTTGACTTTCCATTAGCGGACGCGTAAGGCAGAAACATGAGGGGGGGGGGGGGGGGGCGGTGGCAACAGTTCATTGAAACAAAAAATCTAGCGTCAACCCTGCTGCCAGTTTAAACAGTAACTTCCGGCAGTAGGCAATAGGGTGGCCGGGACGCACAACCAAAGCTGCTTGGGACTTCGAAGCTGAACCCCTATTCTCAGAAACAAGTATGCTGGGGTTCTCGTCAGCGGACTGTGCTTGCGGGAACTTAGATCGAATTTTTTTTTCAGAAAGGAAACACAGCCCGAGTTTTTTTGATAATAGACAGTGGCTGACTTGGACACGAGTTGCGACAAGTTAAGGCGGCTGTAAACGCTAGAGACATGGAAGCCTGCTGTCCACCGACAATTTTGCTTTTGTTTAATATTAAATGGCAAAATCAGTTCAGCTGAAAAATTGCGCATTCATATTCCGTCCGGAGTTTTGGTTTTGATGATCAAGAAATAAGATTAAGTGAGTCACGGTCGGATAAGAACCTTCATCTTTGAAATGTACCCAAACGGAAGTACCGAATCTATGTGTCACAGCCAGTTTGTTTTAGTTAGTAAACCAGTCGCTACTTCGGCAACATGCGGAAACCACAGAAAAATCACATATTCAGTAGAATCGTGTTTTTAAGTTCGCCGATGCCATAATTCGAATGGTGTGCGTGCCTTCAGCGTTTAAAGTGCCTTCGTCGCATGTTCATGGAATTTAAGGCGCGTCCACACCAGCGATGTGCAGCACTCGCGCGATAACTTTCATCGCAAAAGCGACCGTCGCGGAAAAAAAGCGACGAGTTTCGGGCAGTCGCTAGCTAACCCAACTTTCTGCGATTTAGTCACCGAGCGGCTGAGCCAATCAGCGGCGTTCGGAACAAAAGTTTCGAGAAGCAACTTGCTCATTGCGCACGGAAGAGTGACCATCTGAATTTTTTGCGATACGATCTAATCGCGTCGCTCGAGCGCTCCACGTCGCCGGTGTGAATGCGCCTTTAAGGCGCGTTCACACCGGTGATGTGGAGCCTGCTCGCCGTTTGTGAGCTCGCTCCCATTGGTCCACTGTAGATGACAGCGCCAAGCTGGTGCATGCTGGGACACGCTTGAGGCAAAAATGGCGCAGCGTCGCCGCGCAGCGCCGGCATCTGTAGTAGACCAATGGGAGCGTGCTCGCTAAACGGAGGCGCGTCACAGGCAGCCGCAACACATTAATAGGCTCATCTTGGTCGTCTTTTTGGCTCATTTTGGCCCCTTGACGAGAGCGCGCGCTCGGCCGTCGGCCTCAACCTCGGCTGTAGCGAAACGTGGCCGTCCACGCCAGTACACCGCAGACGAACTAAGGGAGCGGAAGAACGACATTCATGCTTTAGCATTCACAACTCATAAGAAGTGCTTAAATGTCGTCGGAATTTTTTTTTTTTTTTTTTTATGGTTTTGCTTTTTTTTTGAAGATCGGTGGAATTCGGACAAAGATAAGAATGATATATTGTTCCAATTGTCTTTTCGCGCACAGCTGCGTTGTCGCACACACTGCTTGAACAAGGCAAGTGCTCTTGGAATGTCGGAATTACTGACTGCTGGAAGCATGCCGCGCTGTTTTAATTGATGCGAATGAAATCAATGACGAGCCGCGCACTGCCGGACCGCAACACTAGGTCATGCTATATAAAAAAGAGAAGCGGAACGCGAATACGGCCACATCTCATCTCTTCCCAGACATTTTGAGCGGGACAAACAACAAAATTAAAAACTTGTACTCCACGCCGCGACACCTTGTTGTGTTTGCTCAGGTGTACCACTGCGGTAAAAGCGGTAAATTCTTAATTCACGCACGGGCGTCAGTAACCCCCTCATACTTTTATGAGTAAAAAGAGTGATCAGCGATCGACTTAAATTTGCGCCAGTATTGTTTTCTTCCTTTTTTTAGCTTTTTTATGTGACCCCAGAATAATACTTCTGAACACAAGTTGCTGGTGACACAAATAAGATTTTGCTTGATTTTGTTTTTGTTATTTTATACTGTTTAGTTGCAGTTATACTTTATATATCTAGGGCATCCGTCGAGAGAAAGGGATCGTCACTATTACTTTGTTCTCGGCGGAAATAATAGAATTAATTTCGAATTTTAGTCATACATTTTTAGTTACATATACCTTTATGAGGCGTCCTGTCCTGGTCGCCTTTATATTTCTTTCGTTTAGTACGTCTAACACTGCCAGCCTGCTATAATTGGTCGTCCCACGAATGCTCAAATGTAATTTTTAGAGTGCCTTGGAAGGTAATTATACTTAGTGTGGGCAAACGACATAATTTTAATAATATATAGAATAACTAGAGTAAAGTTATCAATTCCTTTTCAATTATTCGTTCAAGTCAGCACGCATAGGGGCTAAGATCATCTGTCTCATTATACCTCAAGTCTTTAGCCGCTTGCTCGCTTTCTCGTGTAAGCATCGGGGAACAAAATTAACGGGTAAGTAAAGTGAGTTTGGTTCTCTAATTTGAAGCTGTCTAAAATATGGTAACTGCATATTCGGATTTCTTTTCTCAACATCCACGGTGAACCATCGTAGCTACTACAGTAGGGACTTATAATATAGAACGTCGGCTGCGGATTGAGGGCTCTGTGGGCGCGAACTCAGTCCACCCTCAAAGTGACTGCTTCCCCAAGTAACGCAAAGCCCCTGCATGCTCTTGCGTGTGAGCTAAGAAAAGTCCCTAGTAACGTGACAAATAAGCGTAGCTACACTACTAAATCATGCGACAAGATAGAGAAACAATAATTGACCCTGTCTTCCGGACAGCTGGCGATCTTTCTTGAATCACCTCCCAGGAACCGAATAAAACTTTTCAGGGGACACATTTCCTTTCAGACATAAACCTTTCAGTTTAATACGAAGCTGTGGCATTCGAATACACAATACAACCTGGTGCCCTGCCTTCTTGCATTCGGTATATTACGAAGCATGAGAGCAGCACGACAAGCGCACCAGCCTCCCGCGTCGTCTGCTCCTCGTACTGCTCGCCCGGGGGGAAGAGTGGAGCTGCGTATGGCACGGCGAAATTTCAGCCGCACAGCCCTATTCATGCCTTCTACCTTTTTTTTTTTTTTTTTTTTTTTTTTTAATAAACGTGTATACTAGTATGAAAAGCAGAGTTTAGGCGAAATTTTGATGTAATGTAAGCTACAGGGGCGATCTTTGCAACCCGAAAGCAAGGGACGATTATTGTATTTGAACCGATCACTTCGACGCCAAGCAAGTGTCTGTTTAGCGCAGCAGTGATTATTGTGAACAAGCAAAGCAGATCGTTCCTGCAGGAGGACATCAAACAACTTCCTTGCTTCCACAGCTAAAGATGTAAGCTGTAAGGCTCCTCGAACTATTTTAAAAGTCACATCAAAGTTTATCCTCGATATGAAACATATACAGTACGCCATTTATCATGTAGTGAATGAAATAAGAAAATAATACTTTTGCCATAATTAATATATTAAGGCCTCGGAATCTACGAAACCGATTAATCGATTTGATGGTAGCGATTAATCGGGCAATAATTTCTAATCGACGTTCAACCCTATTTTTAGGTGATACGTTCTATCGTAAATATGTGCACGCGTTTCACCCTTAAAAGCTTCTAGCTCCACACGACGCTTCACTAAATAGACCAACTGCTATATTACCCAAGCATCAAGGAGAATGCATGGATTGGTGTTCCACGCGCCGCACGTGCTGGCCTCAGCAGTAGTAACTTTTCCAAAGCAAATACCTAAAATAAATGGCATCTTGTTCGTCAACGCTTTATTTTGGTTATTTACTTCGAATATTTTATACGGTGAAGGCGTGCGCGTGCGGCGCGTGGAACACCAATCCCTGCATTCTCCTTGATGCTTGGGTAATATAACAATTGGTCTATCCAATACTACAGTGTACTAGAATACTTGGGTAGTGTTAGGACCGAATGGGCTCGCCTGAAGCGCGTGGTATTGATCGCGACAGGTGTCGCGTCCGGCGCCTTATCCAGAAGGTGTGCGCATGCGCGGCTGCACGCGCGAAAATATGAATCTTTGGTGCCGCTCTGGTGGAGTGCACATAGGATTTCTGATACAGCTACGACCTGCCAGCGGCCGTACCGTGGCATCACTTACGCCGCGGCACGATCGTTAGCAACATGATGCTTCAATGTATTGGATGGTACAAGCTACATTACCCTTCCTTTGCCTAAAAACAATTGCGACTTTAAAGAAGCGGTTTCGGTTTGTCGGATGGTGAGCATTTTAAATGAAATGCCCATTTCCTTGGTCGCAAAGGCCGAACATTAGATATTTGAAAGGGATATCTAAAACTCGGAAGCAGTTGTTTTTTCCTATCTTATTTTATAACGGAACAAAACGGCACATACTAAAATTCGAGATTGTTTTAGTATGTTTTTCATACCCCAGGTTAACTTCTCTGTCTTCTTTTCTGCTCGTCTTCTTTTTCTTGACCTTAATCAGCTCGCTTCACTTGTCACTCATTCTTGTGTCCATTTATGCGACGAACCACCCAAGCGACGGTCGCAAAGGGGTGAGAATCTTCCATTTCTTCGTGGTTGCCACGACCATCCGAGAATCACCCGACGTTCACTTGTAAGAAATGGCTTATAAGCCGTGACAATTTTTATCACGGGTTTTAACATTTAACTTAAGTCCAAAAACTGAGACAGTGTGGGCTCAACAAGTAATGCTTTATAATATTCAAAGAAAACAAGAAACTATTTCACATCATTTTGAGCAGAAAACATGAGCACACGTAGATCGGGCAAGGAAAAAGTTGTAATAGTTTACAGCACGGCACTGAAATAATGGCTACAATGTGCCGCGCATACATGGTTACAATATGCAGCGCATTATCCTCTTGAGGGTAAACCATCTGAAACCTACACGCTCACAACTATACATTTAACCGACAGCTGCTTTCTGACAACCAGGTAAGTCTCGCCTGAGCTGGGTATTTGAAGGGAAAGACCCATGGTTCCACAGGAGGCGTATCTGGTTCACGCAAACGTACATAGTGTTTTTGTTTTATTGTTTACAGAACTTTACATATTTTACAAAAAAAAAAAAAAGGATGTGGCAGATATGTGGATGCTGTCTTTCGTTATATCTGTAGGGTTCGGTGGACAGTGAATGGGTGAATAAACGTTGCAATGTTTAATAATGAACCAAGATCTGTTAGTTAACTTGTTTATTAACGGCTTAATTGGCCATGGTGCAATTGCAGTTTTAAAAGGAGTCATTATTAAAGGCAAATACAATTTCGACAATTCGCGTAAAGGCAACGAGGTTCGCAAAATTAATCGTAAAAGTTTGCCTTTCTTCGCTTGATTCAGAAACCGCGTTATGAAAATAATACGTAGAATAGTAACTTAGTCATCTCGATGTGTGGCGCCGGCGAGTCCACCGAAGAAACGCTGTCGAGTTAGTGACGAGGGGACAGAAATAACCTGCGTCATTCTTCTACGCATCGATATCAGCACAACCTCATTCGCGCTTTCAGCGCGCAGTATTTTAATTAAGTGAAGAAAGGCAAAATTTTAGCGATGAATATCTCAGGACAAAACGAGCGGGTTGGTAGAGATAATTAAGCTTGAGGAAGAAACGAAAATGGACGGACAAACACAACAAAAACGAACGCCTTGTTACTTTCGCTCAAAACTCGTTGTTTGTTCGCGAACTTTTTAAATTAAGTTGGCCTTTAATGATGGCTCCCTTTAAAGCTGCAATTGCAACATGGCCCATCAAACATTTCATTAACCCTTTGCCTACCGCAAAAATTAAAAAAAAAAAAAAAAGATTTGAAAATACTGATTTTTTTTACGTGCCCTATACTCTGTTTCACCTTGTGTTGTACCGCAGGAAAGGCTACAAGCGCGAGCTCCTTGCTTTAGGGAACATCTCGGCGGCACGAGCTTTCGTGCACCAGGGGCAGCTGCCAACGCTATGAGCTCGCGCTCCTAGCTTTCGCTACATGCACCGTTCAAAAAAAAAAAAAAAAAAAAAAGAAAAAAAAAAAGGCGGGCTGCGCGAGCCGGATAACTCGACTACAGCGCCGCCACGAACTGTCAATACACGCGTCCTCACGAGCTCCCGTTGCCGAGCCGCTCCGGTCCCAACACTATCCAAGTATTCTAGTACAGTGTACCAATACTAAGGTGAGAACGGCAGCGGAGAGGCTTCATGTATCCCGCCCCCATCGCGAGTTTCCTATCTTTGATAAAGGGTTCGACGTCACGTGCACCTCGAGCGCGCGCGCACGTAGTCACAGCTCCTAGGGCGGCAAAAAGACCGTGCTAAATGCAAAACGTAAAAAAAAAAATAATAATAATAATAATAATAATAAAAAAAGAAATTGAGGTTATGTTTTTGTTTTCCTGATTTTTGGTGACTATTTGAGGGACTGACGGAGAGGAGGAGAATAAAGCGCCGGGACATCAGAACGCCAAGCTTCGGTTTGAATGATTAGTGGGTGGACCTAAATCTATACTTCGTTTCAGTTTAAGTCCAAAGGCAGCCGACGCTACGAGCTAACGGGGCCTATCAAGCAGCGTTAAAAGCTCAAGTCACTTGGCCTTTCCTGTTTATGATGAGTTCAGCGATGAGAGAGCACGTACAGAAACATGATGAACACCATGATGGTGCACTTTTGTCGCTGTCTGATTTGTCCCATAAGATTGTACCGTCGACGCGCCTGGACTTAAAGGGACACTGACAAGGTGTTTATACTCGCCGAGATTTTTATTTGAACATGACCTAGGGGGGCGGGGGAAGCCTAACTACCGAGAACATAATGTGCGGATGAAAGTTAGTTTTCTTTCCGCGCGAAAACAGCCGGTCGAGAATTGGCCGGTTTCAGTCACGCTCTCTATTCAATTGTCACGTGGTGTTCAAACTGTGTGTTCCATATATATTCGAAGTCGTGGGTCATCTAAGGCACTCATTTAATATTAAAAATATCAGAAATATAAGCCCCAATTTTGTGGCCTCCCCCCCCTCCCTCCCCCCCCCCAAAAAAAAAAAAAAAAAACTACAAATACGTTGATCGAAAAAAGGAATGATGCACAGATCTCAGGAAGTACAGCGTACTCAACTGTTAAACATAACGCGGGAGCGGTGGCCGGAGAGACTGCATGCGCCATCTACCGGCTCACTCTGAAAGCTTATGCCGCTGTTGTTTTCTGGAGTTACACTACCAGCTCCGAAACAATCACCGATGCGTGACTCAGCGATAAAAAAAAATCGATCTTTGATTGTTTTTGTTGTTGTTTAAAGAAGGTGGCCTTTATTAGAGAAACTGCAAGATCACCGAGATATGGTAGCCCGGCATGGTAAATGCGTAGATGTGACTAAACAGACTGGAAAAAACAACAAAACAAACAAGTAAAAATTTAAAGCGTGGGTGATAAAGAAAGGAACGAGGGAAGTCTTGCGATAATTGTATCGGGGACTGGTGACAATCCCAAGAAGAGCCGGCTTATTCTCTGCCGCATCATTGATTTAATCGCTAGACAGCTCTGCTATCAGTTTCGGCCACCGCTCCCGCGCTATGTTTAACAGTTGAGCACACTGTACATGAACACGTCGTTTTCAATATGGCGACATATTGCAAGCTGGACGACTCGATGGCGGCGCACGAAGAACCAATATTGCGACGGACGTGAGGCCGCTACTTCGCAACTGTCGTTCGTGGTATCGGCCAATCGATCTTCAAGCGCAGGGCATCGAGCGGAAGGGATGGAAGTGCGAAATAACCGCACGACACACGGTGCACTCAACTTCGTCGTCTGTTTCACACGCCGGAAAAGGGGCAAAAAACACCGACAAGCGCAGCCACATAACTTCCGGTAATGAGTTTTCGTGCTCGTGTTTCGGCTTCCAGCAGTTGAGGTTTTTTTACTTTATAAAAATATACGTGAATCTGCAGCAAACTATTCATTGGGATGTCTCCTGACAACCATATAAAATCACCTAAGAAACAATATATTAAAAAAAGGGAGGGGGTTTAGTCAGGACCACCTAAAACACAAGGCCTGCGCAATTCCTTCCCTAAACGTCATCACTAGTAGGTCTCTTCAGCGTTCCCTAGCTAGCCCTGATGAGCAACATTGTCTGCTGCATCGTCTGCGACATTGTCTGCTCCATCGCCTGCTTCAGTGGTTTGTGTAGCAGATGATGAAACGGATGTTCACGCATACGATGAAATTAGACGTACACGTGGGGCGCCAAATACATGAGTAAAAATGCCGTACTGTTGTGGGAAGGGCTGCAAAGCCCATCGCTGGACGCTGGCACTGGATGCCATTTTTGAGGGCGCTGTTTATACTACAGTTTATACTCCATTCACTCTTAAGCAAAAAATGCAGCCAACGCCACAAGCACTAGAGCTAGAGGTCGCTGCTTTGAGGCGTTTTTCCGCAGAACGAGTGCGCGCGCTAGAAATGCACGTCTCCAAGCCAGGACCGCGTCCCAGCTCGCGCTCCTGGCCGAAAGAGTGTTCGCATGCAGGCTGCAAATGAACTTTAAGCTCGCTACCAGCTCGAGCTCAGCAGTCGCGCACACAGCTGCGGCCGCCAGTGAATGCGACGTAATTCTGACACGTACGTACTTACTATCGTCAAGCTTCGCAAAATAAATTTTACGCGAAAACAAATTTTAGAGCAATATTGACGTCGAGAGATTAATTTCGAATTCTGCACGCGAAGTCCATGACGTCACTGGTCATTCCGGTATGACCATCTCGATCGTGAAGGCGAAGCCGCTCCACCTCTCCTCCACACGCCCGAAATGTCGAGAGAGAAAGCAAGTGGAACGGTAGAACAGGAGAGTTTCCACAAAACAGGTTCTAAACCCCCTTCCACTGCCCCGTTATGCACCAGCTCAAACCATTCTCGACGCATTGAGGTCAACAGAGTAAAGATTCCAGGATCAGAATCCACTTGTTCATAAATGACTGCACCTGGCGGAAGACTGGCTTCGAGGATTTTGAGAATGAAGCAATGCGTGCATTCGGAAGAAGATGAAGGAAACACCTTTGAACGAGCTTCGGAGCAAAAGTCAAGACACAACAGGCACACAAGGGGATTTGGGGAAGCCCAATCTACACTCCGTCTCAATGAAACCGTGCACTACAAGCAAAACTAGAGGAGAGAGGGTATGCCAAGCTGTTCAAGAGGAGAAAAAGCTGGAAAAGAGAGAAGAGGGCTGGGATTCCCCCGTTCCTCCTTTCCCCCTCTTGAACAGGTCTGGATACACTCTCTCTCCTGTAGCCTCGGCTGTACTGCACGGTTTTAGTGAGACGGACTATAGGTCGGTGCAGCTCAATAACGCCAGCAGGATCTAGGTTCATCGGCCGAGGGAGTGCTTGTGCTAGCATGAAAACATGCTCGCGCATTTATTTCCATACAGGAACTCCCTGAACCGGACATTTTCCGAAAATTGTTCGTTGGGGAGTTTCCGTATATCGTTTTCGCTGACCCACATATATGCGACCGAGTAAGAGCGAGAGAGACCAGACCGGTTTTTAAGCCTCTTGCGACGTCTTAAAACCATATGCGCTGCATCGGAGCTGGTCCTAAGACATCGCAAGAGGTTTAAAAACCGGTCTGGTCTCTCTCGGTCTAACTCGGTCGCAAGAGTGTGAACGGGCCTTAAGCTACGATACCCGGAGTTAATAGGGAGTTTTCGTCAATAGTTTTTGCCGTCCCGCAACGCCCTCCGCAACCCGCTACGATACCTGGAACTCTAGAGTCAATGCTATCGGCGCGCAGGCGCAGTAGCAACTTCCTCGTTGCGGAGGACTTAGCGGAGGGGAAAACGCGGTCTACGAAACCACGTTTCCCCCTCCGCTAAGCCTTCCGCAACGAGGAAGTTGCTACAGCGCCTGCGCGCCAATAGCCGTGACTGTAGAGTTCCGGGTACCGTTGCCGGTTGCGGAGGGCCTTGCGAGACGGCGAAAACTATTGACGAAAACTCCCTAACAGGGAGTTGTGGTAGGTAGTTTTTGTCCTCCGCTACGGTATCCATAAAGAAAACACCGCAGCTGCGCATGCGCGCCGCCAGCCTTGTCTGCATAATTTAAGGTTTTGTGGCGAAATACGGAGCGCTATGCGGGTGCCTAGCGGACCGCGGAAACGGTATATTAAAACTCCCTAATAAAAAGTTTCCGTATATCGTTTTCGCCTTCCGCAACGCTCTCCGTAACCCGCTACGGTACCCGGAACTCTGCAGTCAAGGCCATGGGCGCGCATTCGCTGTAACAGCTTCTTCGGTGCGGATGGCTTAGCAGAGGGGGAAACACGGTTTACGAATCCTCCCTAATGGCGCGTTCACACTGGAAGCGGATCCGCGTTCGCGAAGCGGATCCGCGCGTTCTCAACCGCAAAGCGGCTAGGATCGAGCGGTTGGAGCGCGTTTTGGCCAACCGCTTCAGGACCGATTTCTCCCAACCGCTTTCACGAACCGCAAAGCGGCAACCAATCACAACGCGACGCTGACGTGACGTCAGTGACTTTCGAAACAAGATGGCACCTGTCGCTGGTGAGGCGTCCAAGGTGCTGTAGTCCTAGTGCTGTAGTCTTAGCTTTCGACAAATCAACGGAGAAACTTGATGTTCACGTCCGTCACTTGAATCCGCCGCGAAAAGAATTGACTCGTAATTTTAGCGGGTTTCGCACCGGTGATTTGGTTCGGGTAAGAGTTTGTTTATTATTCCGGGTGCCTCAGCCCAAGCTTGCTGCCTTGTTAATCGCTGCCTGTAGAACGTCGGAGCCCGCCCCTGATCGACCGAATTGTCAGCTTTTCTACCAACTAGGATAGTCGCGTGAACTATTGAAAGCTTTCGAAAGCGTGCATGACCACCACAAAGGCCGAGAGAGACGTCGTGAGCTTGATTGCGTAGCCAACGCACTACCGCGGAGGGGGAAGGCAAAGCGGCCTTCCGGCTTGGGGGCAGGGTACCTGCGCTAGCTCGACCTGTAACGTTTACTACTAATCAAATAAATAAAGGGAACCTACTCAAGGAACAAAGTGTACGTACCAGACAATGCAGGGGTAATCCACAGGGCGTTTATTGGAGCTTAATGTCAAACAAACAGTAGACTCGATCGACGAGCGAGTGACGAGAGGAGAGTCCGCCACCAACGAAGCCACGACCGGCTAGCACCGAACACATTCCCCGCACAACGGTCCACCCCACCGCTCACAACTTCGAAAATGATAAGAGCGAACAACAAAGAGGGGGGAAAACTGGCCCTCTCCCGAAAACAAGGTCAGCTATTCATGCGCGAAGGGTCCACTTCGAAGAAAAGGTCGGGGGCACCCTGTTCTGAGTCAGCAAGGCGCGCCTAGCTGGGCTTTTGCTTGTGGGTGAAGTCGAGGGAATCACAGGCAGGCGAGTTTGGCGGGTCCATGCTTCTCTTTTCGCTGCCTGAACTCGTGATGCGCGCGAACATCCCGGAGAAAAATATTCAGAGTGCCAAAATAGCATAACTTTGGCTTTGGATCTTGAATTAAAGTGGATTTTGGATTGTAAAACAGGGTGGTCAAACGCAAGTCTCAAAAGATCACGCGTGATCGCCGAGAAACCGCCAACCGCCTCTCGGTGTGTCTGAACGGGATCGCTCGCGAACCGCATCCGCAACAGCTTCGCGAACGCGGATCCACTTCCAGTGTGAATGCGCCATAATACCATCGGCACGCAGCCGCAGTAGCGGCTTCTTCGTTGCAGAGTGCTGTGCGGAGGGGGAAACGCGGTCTAAGAAAGCTCCCTATTGCGATCGTACTGAGCCTCGGCGTCACAATCCCCCGCTGACGGAACCGCTCTAGCTCCAGCCAAAAGGTGGAAAATTTTTATGCTGCCAGCAGTTTGGTAGCTCCAAGAGTCCATTCTAGCTGTCTCCATTCGAAAGCAGCTAGAAGAAAAAAAAAGTGGGCAAGAGGACATAGAGGGGCGGGCGTACGCTAACCATTTGGTCGTTCCTTTGCATTTGGAGACTGCGTTTTCCTCGTGCCTTGTTTCCTGTTTTGCGTTCGGTCGCTTGGCTGAAACTTTGCTATCTGTTCAGCTTTACCCTGGTGTCTGACGACCCCTAATTCCGTAGATTGTTCGGCAAAATTTTTTTCCCAAGGTAGCAAAGTATATTTGAGATACTGAGTACAAGATACTGAAAATTTAATTAAGATACAGTAGCAAACACTCTAGACAAAATGTATTTACAAGATACCCAAATGTTACAAAATTTATTTGAAATACAGTATCTTGAGCAGAGTATTTGAGATAGTCACAAGTCTGATTCCACCCACCGTACCCGTACCTAAAGCTCAAAAAATCGCATCCTCGAGTCGTAACGATCGCCATCAGACCTTTTTCAGATTCGCTCTCCATCTGTTGTACATTGCGCCAACCTCCTTCAGCAGCCTCAAACATGGCGACTCGTGTTTGAGGCTATGGGCAGAGCGCTGCTATACACCGTTTCAGCTTACGATGAACCACGACGGACGATACAAGTCGTAGCAGCTAATCCAGCACATGTGAACCTATCACGTGACCACGCGCCTCGTGGTTTGCTGCGTTCGCCCCAAAGGTGACGTGACGTTCACGCGGCATTGGATTGGCTTCGATAGCTCGTTGGGTTCTCTGCGGTCCATCGTAAGGAGAAACGGAGCATAGAGGATGAAAGTGATGCCGCACTACACGGCTGTGCCTCCCTGTGCAACCAACAGGAAAAAAAAAAAAAATTAAATTGAAATACATTTACGAATTGTGCTCTTTCTTCACTTTCACTTTGAAGTTTTTAGGTCGAACCTTTTAGGCTGTAGCGCCTGAACGCTTACTGCTATCCTGCCCAGTCACCACGAAGCTGACACTCTGTTGCGCGGGAACAGAAGCCGCAGCAAGAAGAGGCAATAGACCCTTTACTTTGAGCTTCCACTGGACACAAGGACTGCGTCAGCGCTAGGCGAGGACTCAAATCCCATCGCACGCTTCTTGCCCGAGAGATGGCGGCCTACATTGTTGCATGATAGACCTTTTGAAAAGGGTCTATTCAAAGCCCAAAGACTGTGGTTCACACATTTCCGCTCTTGTGTCGACAATGAGTGCCTATGCTTACGACGAGATGGTTGCTATGGAAGCCGACGTTCGTGGAACGCGTCATAATGAAACGCAAGAAGTCATGACTAGTAGGGAGCTGGACATAAATTATACGTTGTAGCCTAATTAATTGCTATTTCATAATCGATTAATCGGTTCAGTTGGCTTTCAGGCATAGCACTGTAAAAACTAAACTTTTTTTTTTCACTAAAGCTTGCTGTGCCATCAGTGGCAGAATGCAGTGTTATTTAAACCTTGACATCGTGCCGCCTATAAAAAGAGCTATTAAAAAGGGGGAGAAACAATTTAAAAACTTAAACATTATGCATCATATATAAATCTTATATTCACAGGTAATGATAAAGTGTCTTACTGTAGAATACAACAGTGCAGCCCAGTAATATAAAATAAAATAAAATCACTTGAACATTGTATAACAGCAAGAAAAGAAAACAAACATACACAAACCATGGGATGTAGTCGGGGTGGTGGCCGCAGTCCGGCGGGGGACCGGAGGTCCAAGGAGAAGGGATGCTGAATTTTCTCCTCTCCCACCTTCCTTTCCCTCGCCCTACCTTTTTGAGTTGTCACCGACTTTAGCGTACACTCAAACAAGCATCTCCAAAAAACACGAAATACGCGCTAGGCGCTAAATAACTAAATTGATCGACCGGAACTTTGCCCTGAAAAAAAATGGTGAGGGCGGGAAGCAAGGCCAGAAGATGGAATGAACGCATGGGCAGAAGCTTACTGGAAAAGGGTTCATTATATTTCAACCAAAAAAAGTGACGCCACATCCATATCCGATCCTGATTTTCAATGCGAAAGCATTAACTGTCTCATGGAGTGAGCTGACGTCATCAGTTAGAAGCGCGAAAACGGCAGATAGTTTCCTTCGGTTCCATTGGCTGGCGCGCGTCGACGGGGCTCCCATTGACTGCTGCGCTCGTCAGTTTCCACGACCGCTCACTCCATGGCGCAGCGTGTACATCAGCGTGGAGCATCCAAGGTCACCAGGGGAGTACACGCGCCGACCGGCGACGAAAAGTACGCAGCAGACGAAAAAGGGGCGGACGATTGGCTTGCATGCTTTCGCATTTACAACTCATAGTCGAGCCATAAGGAATGCTTAGCTGTACCTTGATCTTTTTTTCTCCTTGTAGCGTCGTGGCCGCTGGTGTTCGCAGCCGAATAATTGACTGCCTCAAAATAACAGCGCAAGTAGGGGGTGTTATGTATGTTGACTAACAGCCAGCGCTCCGTGGCTCCTGTGCTCTCGTGGCAACCTGCCGAGGATGAAGTGATGTGGCGAGCGCTCTCGAACATTCCATCGACGACTGACCAGAAGCAGCATCTCGTTTCTATGTTATAGACTATGCTCTAAGTATACATAGTCTGGTACATAACAGGGGGTCACATACAAACGCACGCCGCCACCGGCCACAAAAAAACAATCACACTTAGTGACACAATCACATCAGACAAAACACTCACACAGCGCTGGCTCACAACTCAATTTATATATGCACTTCTTCATCTACGTCTTTTCGATAAATTCGTGAATATTAGCTTCTTTTTCTTCTACGTCCCATAAAATGACGATCATGCGCTTTTACCTTATAGTAGAAAGATAAGCTAATTCTTTTCCTGATAATGTGTGCGATGGAGTGCTAACACTTTTATCGTAATACCTGGCAATATGTTCCGCTTCCACGATCTCTCTAGTCAGTTGGCTTCCGGTTCTGCCCAGCACTGTACACCTATCTAGATGTGCCGCTTAAAACATCGGCCTGCAACATAAGCACTTCCACCAAATTCGCGGCTAAATTGAGCGTATGGTTGTCTCATGAACTGCTCCCGAAGAGCTCGCTACACTAGAGGACGGCGATGTTGCGGCGGTGGACGTTCATCCGATGTTGGGTGGTTTG
The DNA here is from genome assembly GCF_016920785.2 of Ixodes scapularis. Taxonomy (NCBI): domain Eukaryota; kingdom Metazoa; phylum Arthropoda; class Arachnida; order Ixodida; family Ixodidae; genus Ixodes; species Ixodes scapularis. Next base: position 111,705,236 of record NW_024609835.1, read on the forward strand.
ACCAGCAGACGGCAGCCGGTCACGTGCCACACTCCGACACTCTTATTCGGTCGCGAGGGTCGTAGGCTGTACAGTTCGCCGAGTTATTGTGTACTCAAGTATATCATTGTACAAACATAAAAACCCAAAAGGTTTATAAAAAAAAAAAAAAAAAACTGAGGGCACATTTTTTTATTTTTTTTATTGATAGTTGGGTGTGTCGATCCGGAAGGGATGCACCCTCGCATCTTGTAATCTGCCCATTGAACTCCGCGGTTTGAGCCGGTTTGGCGATGTTAATCGCGCTTCTCATCGACCGGCCGCTGGAGGACGCCGAACGGCGCGCTTTACCAGTGCCCCTCCTCCCGAAACCTTTTACGCGCACACACGAGGAAGAAGATCCAGGGAAATCGCTCTCAGGTAACGCAGAGTGCGTCTCCTTTTTTTTCACAGCCTGCTCGGAGACGTCTCGGGAAGCCGTTACGCGGAAGTGACCGTTGCACTGCCGCCTCAGGGCGAAGGCGAATGAATCCATCAATTTAGAACGCAACATGGCGTTATCCGTATTTAACCCCTTCGTTCTTCATCTTCCCGGTGAGTCGGTTAGCGCGAATAAGCCATCGACGCTTTTCTTTGTTTATACTCCTACAGTGGAGAAAAGTGCTCCATTGCGGTACAAACCTAATATACTCATATGCGGCACTAACCTAGGTAACTCATAAGAAGTTGCAGAGTGTGAGTGTCGTTATACTGTTCTCAACTACGCATCGAGGTCGATTCACAGTCAAAATTGTGTGTAGCGCTTTTTATTATATTTTCAGCAAAAGCAAAAAATATATGAACATATATTTTTTAAGATACTTTGCGTGAAAATAAACGAGACCGATCAATCGATTAATTAATCGAATAAAGGGTTGCGATTAATCGCGTTACATTTTTCTAAGCGACGCTCAGCCTTAGTATAGAGGATTCCGGGCAGCAAGGGACGAAGCGAGGCGGAGACGCTTGACGCATTCTATTCTCCTTATCTCGCATGGCAAAGGCGGCCCTAAAACCCGTGACCACTATCGAACAGGGGAAAACGCTCTCAACTCTAGTCACACCAGCTGGGATGCATTCGCCATTGCCGCCACGGCCTACCTGTCAAAGGGGACACTGTTAGCGCAATGACGACTTCGGCGTTTTTTTTTTTCGAATTTTACTTCGAAGTGGCGCTGGCGCAGGCATCAAAATTTACCACTTAACTTAGTACCGAAAGTGAGGACTTTTCACGACTGTAGTAGTTCTGATGAGAGTCCTTAAACGTCGAGGGCTTGTTCGCGCTCTTTCAGACTCCCCGGGAAGATCAAGAACGAAAGGGTTAAATATGGGTAACGCTTTAGGTAAAATTTTAACTTTAGGCTAAAATTTCACCTAAAGTTTTCCCTTCGTTTAGTTTTTACTTTCTTTTGGTAGGTCAAAATGTTACCGACTAACGGATAAAAACAAGTAATCGTGACTAAAGCCTTAATATATTAATCGGTAGGTGCATTTGAGTGGGGAACTGTAGTAGACCGTTTCCGCAGTTCGCTAAGCCCGCGGATAGCGCTCCGTAATCCGCCACAAGACCTTGAACTATGCAGAGAAGGCTCGCGGCGCGCATGCGCACCTCCGACGTTTTCTTCACGGTTACCGAAGCGGAAGAGAAAAACTTTCAACCACAATTCCCTAATTTCAATATAAATTTTATTTCGTCTGCGCAAAAAGTACAGACGACGAAGGGTGGGCAAAAACCCAACTGTTGGCTTGGCAAGGCCCGCTCCCCCCGTTTTCCCAGCAGGGGCGTCAAGACGGTTGCAAATATATATATATATATATATATAAACGAATATGTGCAGATGAATGAACCGTACTTAATCCAATGAATTAAAGAATCAAAGTTTTCAGGAACCCGCCGAAAGCCAAAAAACGGCGGAGCCAGGATTTGATCTCTGGGCCTCCCAATGTCCGGTCGGGTGTGCTAACCACTACACTACACTAACCACTACCCGACCGGACATTGGGAGGCCCAGAGTTCAAATCCTGGCTCCGCCGTTTTTTGGCTTTCGGCGGGTTCCTGAAAACTTTGATTCTTTAATTCATTGGATTAAGTACGGTTCATTCATCTGCTCATATTCGTTTATATCACCCTCGGAGACCACGTACGATGGTGTGAAGTGCCCGTGTTATATATATATATATATATACAATAAAAGCAGTACTTTCAAGAAAATAAGCTAAAATAACAATCAGTGCAGATAAAAAACACAAAGCACTCCAGTTTACCACAATCGTTACGACAAACATAATTTCAGCAAAACAGAAATCACGCACACTGATAAGATGAGTATAAAGCGCTCATTTTTACATCAGTATAATATGCATTAGGATCACAGTTTAAATAAACATATTTTTGACGGAACATAGTATGAATGTTTCTAAATCAGTATTGTTTTTACTAAATTATTTAATGACGATTGGAGATACGAACAATATAGTAGTGTGATCTGAACGAGATGCAGTGTAATAAAAAGCCCATAAAAAGAAAAAAAATTTAAACAGTCTGGTCGTGATACGCGTGTAAAAAAATTAATTTTACGCGAACATTAAAAAAAAAATAAAGATTGATGGCGCAAGATTTATTTTAAATTCTGGGCGCAAAGTCTATGACGTCACGAAATGGTAATACACTCTTTCCACATCAACAAGGTGGTCATACGCTCTTTCCCCCCTCAACGTGAAGCCGATCCACCTGTCCCCCACGCGCCCGAAATGCCGAGAGAGAAAACAAGTGGAAAGGAGATGACTACCGACTAAATCGCGTCTGCCCGGCAATAGCTATGTGCGCGAATGCTGTGCGCGAATGATGAGCGCGTGCTGATGGTGAGCTTCCACAGTTCTTTCGCAACGTGCATTCCGCACCATTAAGAGTGACGGTATTAGCAGTCTATTGATGTGAGCTTGTTCTGAGCATGCGCTCTAAACAGCACCCATAAATATGGCGTCCAGAGAATACTCCCTATATTGTTCTAAAACTATTTTTTTTCGTGTAATATTAATTTTTTGACACGCTTGTCCCAACCAGACGGTTAAAAAAGACACTTTTTTTTCTTTTTAGGGTCCCCTTAAAAAGCTGCTGCGTATCGGTGTCATAGGGAACAATGTTCATACTTCGTAGCGCTTTTTTTCTTTTTTCAAGACGATTAAGCTTGTTTATGTGAGTTGCAGTAGTCGTTCACCACACAAGATGGCACTAAATTAAATGTGAAGCTAGCAGAGAGTTTTAAACGAGTAGTTTAATTTTTGATCGCTCAATTGCAAGCCCTACTCTTTGCCACTCGACAATGCATGAACGACCCAATAGAACCAATCATTGAAAACTCTCTCCATAATCGGAGTTCCCCCACTCTCTCTCTCTCTCTTCCTCTTTCTAATGTGTAGGATCTCAAATCACCTCTTGATTTCGTTGAATACTGAACGCTGTATATTGTGCAAGAGTGTTGTCAATGTGACTGCAGCAGTTCGAAAGAGTAAAACAATGCCCTTTCAAATCCATCCTTCCATTTTTAGTTTATATATATATATATATTTGGTTGTCCAGTTTCACTTCTAAAAATAAATCTGACCCTCCAGAGGCAATGTGGGGAGCACATGATGAAGGTGTTCGAGACGATGGGAACTAACGGGAGCACGGCATTTAGAAACAGATTCTTCAGACCTATCCTTGCCAGAATGTGGAGAGAGACAGCTGCTTCTTGGTCTGAGACTCTAACTTGGACATTGGGCGAAAAAGTTCGGCGAGGAATCCGGCGGCCGTAGTTGGCCGGCGCCGCACTTGACCTTGGCGCCGGCCCAATCACGGTGGTCGAATTCCTCGCCAGTCTGTTTCGCCAAAATTCCAGGTTAGAGCCCCTGGTCTGTGTCTCAAAAAACAGAACTAAAAAAAGAAAAAAGAAACAGCAGTGCATTTTTTTTTCTTCTGTGTTTTGTAGCCAGGAACAGAATATTTTATATTGGCAATGTTCCTATAATAAAGGGCACTTTAAATGCAGAAAAATATATTTTTCATTTCATTTTATAATCTTTGCGGATGCTGTAGCATTGCATTCTACCTGTGATCGCGTCTTGCAATCCTTTCAGTCTTGTGAGTGCAGGAAAGTTCGGTGGTTTGATCCAAATGGGCGAACGACAACCCGAAAGCAGCGCATTGTACGGGGCGCCGGCTATGGAGGAATGCGCGGTGCCTGACTCGATACGTTTTAGTGCAATAGCTTTAGTGCGCGGTTTCCCTTTATCCCGTTTACAGATAGGGCTTTTTGATGGGGAGTTTTAGAAGATCGCTCTGATAACGCATGCGCAAAGGCGCCGGGGGAGTATCGTTTGTCGTGATTGGAGTTATTATAACGACATATGGAAACTCCCACCTATACTGTTTTTGAGTTCCAATAAATAGCTTGCCCTTACGTCACATCCGCCGCCGTTGCTCCGGACGGCGCTCCGGTGCCCGTGATTTCTGCAGCGCACATTTGGCACCTTATAATTTTATTCTTCTCGTCAAGCCTTACCGAGAACAAATTCGAAGGTGCGAAATGTATGCCGGACAAGGTACGGTCATAGAAGCATAGTACGGAGCAGTGGCTGCTGGTATGGTGCTATATGTGGTCACGTGCAAGGGATGTATACCTGTACCCGACAGTTGCTTACACGTTGACTCCCGATGCCATTGTACTTGCGGTTTCTGTGCATTATCGCTTACAGAGTGTGAAAACGGTCTACCTAAAAATTCATGATATTCAAGTTTCATAATGGTGATGGCTCGTTCAGAAATAGTATAACATAAAAAATAAAAAAAACGGTGAAGCACGAATAAAAAAAATAGACGAAACTAAAATAAACGCGTCTTACTGCATACGTTTGGACGGAATTGCGCGGATGTCTTAGTCTGACATTACAGAAGACTTACAGTGTACGCGTCTTTGTGAAGCCGACGAAGCACGAAGCGAATCAGCTCTTTAAAATGCAGCACAAAAGGTGATACTTGAAAGGCCAAGCCGTCACCCTCCCTGACGTTGTGTCCAGCAGTAGCACCCACAAAACGTGTGGCAAAAAGACGGACGTCACACTCGCTCCTCCACGAAACGGCGGCGGGCAGTCAACCGCGAATTATACCAGCGGCGCGTGGTCGGTTTCCGCCCCGCAGAAAAGGACGCCCTCGCCAAAGCGCATCGGGAATTCCAGCAGACAACTGGCGACGATAAGAAGCGTCAAAGCAGGCGGGAAAGGGGGACACAAGGCGCGATTCCGGTGACGCTGCTTGGGGGGACCCGACGACTCGAAGTCTTCTTTCACGACGGCGAGGACTGCGGCGGCACCCAAGAATGGGCGTCACGAAGCCTGACGTCCCTTTCACGCACTACATGCTGGGTCAGGACCGCATCAGCCGCGACAGCGCCAGTCCGTCGACGGCTCTCGTCGGAGTCCCTCGAGGAACCCAGCGGAACCGGTCCGGGCTCAGCATCGGCCGGCTCGACGTGGGCCGAGAGACTGCGGACCTGTTGCCAGCGCCAGCGGCGAAGCACGAGGTCGATCGTTCAAGGGACCGGCGGTGGGACCACTGCTGCCCCGGTGGCCTCCTCCTCTTCTTCCGCCGTGGCCCCCCGCCCGATGTTGCCCCCCGCTAACGGGAAGACGAAGGCGCAGACTTGGCCCGCTGGAATGCGCTGCAGCTGCCGGCGCGGAAGTCGCTCCATCGCTGTCGACGCAACGCCAAGAGCGGCTCGCCGTAGACCTCGCTGGACATGGTAGCGGACGCGGAACCCCGGCGCGGGCCCCCAGGTGAGTCTGCAAGAGCGGACAGGTGACTGCTCCCCGCTCGCGCGACCCGGAAGGAAGAACGGTTATCTTTCTCACGGAGCGGGGATTTCGCAGGATAACGTTGCACGTAAGTGATAAAGACGCGCATTGTGATCCCCACCTGGTTTTCTGGTCTGGCAAGTTAGCCTAACTGTTTGAAAGAAAACAGACAAAAATACGAACATATCGTTCGTAAGAATGCGCGCTTCGCCTATAATGCTTTGGCAGTAAGTACAAACATTAAAGAACACACACAGTTCCTCTTGGTGCTAATTAAACGTCAAATGACAGAGAATTGCGCCAGGAACATAACACCTCTGGCAAAGTGTGGGGGGAGCTTGGCGTCTACAGAGCAGTCAACAGAAAAAAGCCATACTGGTACAAAATAAATCAATCACGCCGCACGCACTGTTGTGCATACAGGCAGCATACCCTTGTTTTCTTCACTTCGTGTGATCCTCAAAGAAGCATATTCATCCTGTCATGACTAATTTACCGATAGCGGAGAAAGGTTGTTAGAAGTACGCAGGGAACACTTATCAAACTATCGTATGCGCTAACTGCACCGTTAAGCTCCACCAAATATGAGTGAAAAAAAAACGAAACTTTATTAAAAGCTGAAACGCGCTACTGGGTGGTGTTTGCGAACCTGTAAGTACACATTAAAACTACCATGAAGTCGAAAATTTGCAATCTAAATTGTCATCTACTTTAAAAAAAAACGTTTCCAAAAGATTCCGTACTTCAAAATGAGCGAGGTCAAAATAGTTTAGTAGGCTCGCCGTAGGGCTAGTTTGTTCATCTTATTTAAACATAAAATAGCGCAAAAATAAAACAAGGACAAAAAGTATTCAGGACACGCGCTAGCGTTTGTCCTGTATACTTTTTGACCTTGCCTTTTTTTGCGGCATTTTAAAAACAAAGCGTCGTTCAGCTTGTATAAAAAAAAATAAATAAGAAAGAAAGTTGTTTACCGCTAGGTTGACAGCGCGAGGGAAGCTCTGTCCGTTCTGCATCCTGATCAAAGCAAGCCTGAGCCGTCGTTCTGCTCAAACAAGAATACAAAAAAAAAAAATCTACAGAAGCTCGTTTTACCTCTAAGCTGACAGTGCGAGGGAAGCTATGTGCTCGATGAACCAACAGACCTAACAGACTAGGCCACCAGTCATACGTTTGCCTTTGGTCAGGTGACCACGCTGCTGCCCGTGCCCTTTGCAAAGAGCAGGGTGAGGTGATCAAAGCAAGGTGGCTGATTGGTCCGCCGAGCACGTGGCTCCCAGCGCACTATAATGACCAAGATTGCGCCCTTGAAACGCCTTTCGAGCCCCCCTCTTTCATCCCCGTTTAAGGGGGGGGGGGGGGGGGGGGGGGGGTCGCGACCGTTTTTTTTCAAATGTACCTCGTCGCGACACAGGCGGGATAATCTGCTAGCCTCGATTCTCATTGGGCAATGGGCCGCCTCTTTGGGAAAGGGGAGAGCGGGAGCTTACTTGCAACAATGGGCAAAGCGTGCCCACTTCCAGGAACCACCGCCCGCGTAAACAAGAGATAAGAGACTCCCTCAAACCCGTGAGCGCTTCGGTGACGAGCATTCGAGCGAGGCTGGGAGGACTGAACCGAGAAGCAAACCAGTCGCCTCAGTTGAATCGTTCGGCGAAGATCGGACCACGGAAAGTCCCCTGCGTTTGGCGAGATTGCTTGGTGTGGCTGCGACGAAGCTTCGAAGTTCGCCATTTTGGATATCCCTTCGCCGGACGGATATTACGACCCTGGTTGCCCGACGTCTCCGATATGTTCGCAAGTCGTGTTTTGCCTCTATGAGCCGCGCTTCCGCGGAAGTGTATGGACGATTTCAGCTTCACACCTCGTGCATTTCCGTGAAAGTGCTTTTATTGGGTTCGGATACGTGATGTCGAAGTCTCACCGTAAGTACTCTTCACTTATTTTGTGCGCCATACGTAGGAGGCCCTTGTGGCCAGAGCTTGTATTCGTTTTCTTTTTTTAATCGTGCCTTTTTTTCGCTCAGCAGGCTAATAAGCACGTGTGATCGCTGACTTTACCAAATGGGTATTGACGCCAAGCTGAATCACATGACATTGATTGCATCATGCCAATTTTCAAGACGAGAATAGCAATGGCTTGGTGCGTAGCACGCAGGATGTGAGGGCGATGGATGAGCACGCGATCGCCATAACAACACCGCGCACAGCCTGAGCGATTATTATATATATATTTTTTCTTTTTGTAGTTTTCTGCTTCGTACTCAGTGTACAACATTGTCAAAATGGCTGGCGCGATCATGGGATTTGATCTCTCAGATCATTCCCACGCGTTCTCTGTTCTGCTGCACGAGCTTTCCGCTCCACGTGCTCCGGTGGCCTAACAGACTAGGCCACCAGTCCTTCCCCCCTTACAGACCCCTTTCGAAATACTATCCTCTGTTAAAAGCTGTGGAATCCGTGCTTACTGGTGAGCTAAAACCTAATCGTCACGGCACACTGGAAGAAAACAGCCACAGAAAGAGATGGTATGCGCAGTGACGCCGGACTTTCGACGCTGTTTGATTAGCTCGTCAGCTTGTAGTGTTGGCCGCGTCTGACGTTCGCTGTCTTATCGAATGACTTGCACGTTCTTCGATGCAGTTGTTCCACCTTTGTGCAGGGGTTCCGACCTTCTCATAATCGACACGTTACTTTCGAAAGGTGTCTGTTGCGTCATGAGGCCGCGAAATCGACGAGATTAAACGCTGCGAGCGAAGTAGGAGGCCCTACGCCTCTTACATAAAAAAAACTTAAGTGCTGAATTTTTCTTCGTCGCTAAAGGCCACCTTAGATCACGGATTCGGCACCTGCTCCGGCCTAACACTGACTTAGTACTCGTGTTCAATCTGTGGTAAGCTTCTGCTCATACCTGCATCTCACTAGGTTCACCTTCTCGCTGTCGGCCTTTTCAGAGGGCATAGACGTTTTCTGTATACTCTCGTCCCCAGTCACCTAATAGGCGTATCCGGTATGGGCGACGAAAAAATATTCCGACGTTTCAACCTGCAAATAGTAAAAAATAAAGGGGAGGCAAACCGAGAAAGTGTGACGACCTTTGCAAAAAGAGCGCTCTGGCCGCCGCCATTTTGCGAATCGAGCGACCCCTATCAGCCAGAAACTGCCACCCGCCTGAGCTGTGGAAACCCGGTCAGCGTGGCTCTCCACCTGCATTGTGCATTCGGAGTTCGCCGGCTTTTCTTGGAAGCTTTTACTTTATTTGCCTGTTGAGCATGCTTACCCTTTGTATGTTAGCTTCCACTAAGAGAACCAGGGAATTTCAGGGCTCGTAGCCGGCTCGGCCTTCGCAGGAAACGAACGAAGAGAGCGAACGTCAAGCAGCCCGCGACGCAGGCAGTTCGACATTTTTTTAAGATTATTTATGTTGAGATAATCTCCAAAAAGCCTTCCCGGCTATGTTCCGGGTCTTCGCGAAAAATAGCTGATAGGGTCGGGTCCGGGTTGTGGTGACGGAATAGACACGTTCGTACAGTTGCATTGAATCTGTGCGAAAAAGCAGCTCTCTTCTAGATGTTCCCTAAAACACACCGGATCGGCGATTGCCGACACGGTGTATTGGATATGCTGAGTTATTTGAGACCTTTCTCAAGTCCTCTTTGGATAACTCGGCACCGTGGGGTACGTACAATATATCTATATGTTGTTCGATTGATGATACTCGTTGAATTCCATGGTGTGGGCGGGGAATATCTATGCAGTTCGCATATCCTGTGTGGTCAAATATTTTCGACGGCTAAGACCTTTGAAAATTGACACAGCTGAGTGTACGGTGCCGTAAAAAGATCAACATAAAAGGAAACAAATTTTCCAGTTGCATTTGTTCGGTCGCGCACGGACTCACCAAAATAGCTTTCATTTCTTTGTTTTTGTTCCCAAAAAATAGTACTATGCATTCTTAAAAACCCAGAGAAATTCTATTTGCCATAGAACACGAAGTAAAAAATATAACGCGGCAATTTAGCCTCCACCAGCGCCCGGAAGTGCGCCTACGCAGGCTGCCACAGCCCCTGCCTAGAAAACCCACAGCTCAGCGCAGTCGGGCAACACTGACCTACCCTCTCAAAACCAGGGACACGCGCTGTAAATCGCTTCGTTCGAGACTGCCGCTGGACCGACACGCGGAGCGGCTCTGTTTACCAACACAGCCGGAAGGCCGCGCATGCGCGGTAGCTATGTGGGCAAAAGCAGCCCGGCTCTCCTTGTTTTCGCCATTGCGCTTTATGGCGTGCGCTCGTTGTTGACGTTGTAGGGACGCTTGTATCTTTATTTGTGCGTCGTATTTCCTCACAACGTATGTCGTATGCTATGCCCGACTATTTGAGCTCGTTGCCCGAGCCTGAACGGCAGCGGTATCGAAACAAACTGTGCGTGGACGGCGTTGACTACGAGGATCCGTACGCCGTATAAACAAGATCTGCTGGACTTCCGACGTAAAGTTGCTGCCACCAACGTCGATGGCTCACGTCGTCGTTTATTTAGTCTTTTCGCCAAGCCAGTTCACGGCCGACACGGTGCAGGCGTGCACGTCTCTCGAGGTCTACGATTAGTTGGTTTCCGCACTGCCGGCGGGATCAGCAGCCTGTGGGTTCGCGGAAGTGTGTGTATTTATTAATTGACTAAATACACACAGCGTCTTCAAGTCAAGGTATGATATTTTCCCTGCCCTCATGACGACAAGGCATGACAAGCAGTAAAGCTTTGTCCGTTCTGCAGTCTTGGCGGTAACAGGTTACAAGTAACGGCGTTGTTGGTAACGCGTTACTTTTTTCAGTAACGTAGTAACCCACTCGTTACGTTTTCGACACAGTAACGGGTAACGTACTTGAGTTACTATTTCAAGTAACGTAGTTACGTTACTCGTTACTACTTCCTAAGTCTTAAAGAAATTACACTTCAAGTTTTTACGTGTTTTAGGCGTCAAGCCATGATTTTCTGTGCGTTTTTTCTCGTAAGTATTTAGGTGAAACCGTAAAAAGAGATAAAGTAATTATGTTCAGTTTCTGCATGAACATAATGTTTCTTGACATATTACCTGTATCGTCAAAACCGTAAAATGTGTTAAATCATAATTTAAAAAAAGTAACGCAGAATCAGAAGTAACGAGCGTTACTTTTTATCGGTAGCGGTAACGCGTTCCTCTTATTTTTAGGTAACATAGCTGAGTAACGCGTACCTCTTATTTGCAAGTAACGAGTAACGTATTTCGTTACTTTTTTTCGGTAACGCCTACAACACTGCCGTTCTGTCGCCGTTCCCCTTCTGCTGGGTAGCACGGGCGTAACGAGCCTCCGACGAGCGCTTGGCCGGTGCTTTGTGCGCGAACACCATGGGAACAAAATCCGGGTGGTCTCGATCAGACAACGGTTTCCCTGCACATAAGCAAGCCTCGGGACGGAGATTGAAATGGAAGCCGCACTTGCCTTCAAGAAAGTGTTTGCCGCACAAACGGTCGTTCGCGCGAGGCGACTATACTTTTCGATCCACGGATATTATCCACCTTCTATGCCTTTCAGAGTCTGTCGGGAACTTGTGGAAACTCACTCTGCTGCTTTTCTTGTACATTTTGGCGCAATTAACGGCAACACAGCTTCGCGGCATGCTGAAATGCTATGACGCCCATGCGAAACGTGCGCGCTTTTGCCCGCACCCCCCGGCTCCGGCGCGCTCGCAGCGCGCCGCAGCTCCGTGACGTCAAGCCCGCGTGTCGGTCTATATGAATTCTATTGGGTTGGCAAAGGCAAAACAATGTTTTCGCCCATACTGGAAGTGACGTCAATTCAAGATGGCGACCAACACGCGGCCTTGACGTCACGCAACGGCGGTGGCGCTGTCGACAGCACGGCGCATGCGCAGAGGTCTCACTTCACGCAAATTCGGTTTGTGCGCACGCGCAGTGTCCACACCTGGTGTGGGCGTACGCGGGCTTGTTTGTAAACGACGTGTCAACACGCGGCCTTGACGTCACGTAACTGCGGTGGCGCTGTCGACGGCACGGCGCATGCGCAGTCGTCTGACTTCACGCAAATTCGGTTTGTGCGCACGCGCAGTGCCCACACCTGGTGTGGGCGTACGCGGGCTTGTTTGTAAACACCGTGTCCACACGCGGCCTTGACGTCACGTAACTGCGGTGGCGCTGTCGACGGCACGGCGCATGCGCAGTCGTCTCACTTCACGCAAATTCGATTTGTGCGCACGCGCAGTGCCCACATCTGTTGTGGGCTTGTTTCTAAACAGCGTGTCGGTCTATAAGCTAATGCACCTGAATACAAAAGGTAGCGACATTTACTTTTTCCTCTGGTGCTCACACCTTTTTTCTTCATGTTTTGCTTTTTTACACCCGCGCGTCGACTGTAGCGCCGCCTGGAATGGCCCTAGATAGCAGACGGTCTTCCTATTCGCGTCTCCAGCTCGACGCTCGCCCTCCCGCGGCGGAAACGGGAAGCGCTCTAGTGAGGGTCCCCCGATTCTCCTGCTCAGCGGGCATGGCGGAACTGCTCGCGATGATGGCTCGCGAAATTTCGTTTCCGAATGAAAACAACACTCTTCACTGTCCCAACGTAGTGCTGCAGCCGGTATGGGATTGTACTAGAGTTTTAGTATTGCGCATAGAAGCAAACGCAAGCGGTGTGCGTTTGCGTTAGAGTTGCGTGCCCCACGTTGTGCGTGCGCCTCGTCGCCATGCGCCATCCAAGACCGCAATTTCGGGCTCCGCGCACGCGCAGTGTGGAACGCGCAAACCTAACGCAAACACACAGGGCTTGAGTTCGCTCGTATACGCAATATTAAAACTCACTACTGTTTCACCGGCTTCCAACGCCAACGAAACGTGCTGCAGTGAGCAGACGTGCAAGCAGGTAGGCGTTCCTTCGAACTGGAAAGGCTGAGATTGGCAAAACGACGGCGAGCAAATACAAAAGTAAATAAATGTTACAAAAAAACTAGTAATTAAAAAAAGGCTTTTTTTCTTTACTTTTGGGCATTTGGCCTGGAAGTATATTGGCGGCGACTTTGGACGTTTCGCCGTTTGTTAAAAGTCGCGACTTTGATAGCACAATATACTTTACCCACAATTAATATAATTTTACATGGATTTCTCACATTAGCTAGAATGTTTTCATTGATTTTAGACTATTTTTATTTTATTTGTAATTATAATGCAGCAATTGGAACCAGTGATGATAATTAGCACAGTTTTCATTGTCATATTTCTTCGCGCGTTTAAAATTAGATCATAAGCAACAAATTATATTAGAGCTTGAATGATTACTTATTCAAATATGTGAATTTTAATATTATTATTATAATACAAATCGCGGCAATGTATGCCTCTAATTAACGCCAAGATCATGAGAATACTCTATTTAACCATAATAGTCTTTCCAATAATAATTGGGTTGTGTGTGTGTTTATACAGCCTAGAACTTGGTCTGCCTCAGAGGGGCGACGAGTCTCCCAGCTGTAGATGAGAAATTTAGCCAGTGCGGTACAGCCGCTAGCCTGGGGTCTTTAACGTGCATCACGCAGTAGTGATACACGACCGCACGCCGGTACGATGCTCATCCAGATCGAAACGGGCAGGGGTGGGGCTCGAACCCAGGATCCCTGGGTTCTGCCGGATTCATTGCAAGCTACTAGGTCCTCGGACAGTATTCGACGCTTTCTGTCGTTATTCGTGCACCCTATGACCGAGCAATGGTGTCCCGATGACCGGGGAACTGTTTCCATCCGAAGCCCGTTACTCTAATTAAGTTTGCAAGTTCAAAACAGAAAAGAAAGCGCGAACGAAGTTTGGGCACAGCAGACATCCAACACCGGCCAAGCCTCTCATCCGGGACTTTCACTCTTTCTACACAATCAGAAAGGGGAAAAGCGCCGGTGGCCCTTTTCCCCTTTTCTCTCTCGCCCTCTTTCAGTAAAACGGTCTATGGTTAGTTGGAGTCGCGAATACGTGAGTCAGAGCGCTGTCAAGGGCTGAAAGAAACGCAAATACATACACACTGGCTAAAAGCGCGCTGTCACTGTCTACCAGCCTTGAAGGATGTGCTCAAAGAAAGACGATGAAAGCCGTGACGTTGCACAGTCGGCGTTATTTGATTGGTGACATGAGCTCATAGCATGCACTGCCCTCGGACAGCATAGGGCATTCCTTCTACCTCCTCCTCCGACGCGCACACCTTTTATCTTTATGTTTTGTTTTTTTACACCCGCGGGCCGACTGTAGCGCCGCCTGGATTGGCCCAAAATAGCAGGCGGCATTCTTCAAAGGATGACGCGACTTTTACGTTGTCAGCATCTATTTTCGTGCGTATTTAGTCTATTTTGACGCTTCGTTTTTTTTAGTTTTTTTTTTTTTTAGTATCGATAGCATGAGGTATAAAAAGCGCTAAAAACCGATACACCGGCACGATGTCAACGTGTTCTGCCTGGCAACGGCCGCCAGATCTTTTCTAAGCGCGAAAGATCCAGCGGCCGTGGCCGGGCGTAGGCATGTTGGGCTGCCCTTCATTTGTGGTTCATAGACAACTCCCCAGACGGCCTGCGTTACTCGAAGAAGGTCCTATGGCAAAAAGGCATCGAATTTTATGTCTTCCCGAAGGAAAACAGCCTTCGACAAGAGTGGCACTCCGTCCGGTTTGGACGGAGTGCCACAAGAAATGGCGTTTATAATTTTGTTTCGCAATTTGCTTCATAATTTATATCCTTTCTATTGCACGTTAGCTAAACAGTGCAAGATTACAGTGCACGAGACATATAGTAGGGCGTGCTCTAGTGCTCCCTACGTTGAATTAAGCGCTCGCTTTGTAGCGGCCTATCTCAATCTTTTGTCAGCATTTCGAGTTTTGAAAGGAAATGGAAGTGGTATCTCCTCAGGACCAGTGACAATGTGTTTTTATGAAGCTTTTGTAAAACGGCGTCTTTTTTGCTTTTTATTTTGTCCTCCTGACCTCGAAGTTCGGAGTATTTCGTATAAATCCGAATTGACAAATTTACCGGCCAGTGTTTTTTTCGGATATTTTCGAATTTATCCGAACACGCGGAACCCTACGTTTGAGCAATATTCAAAACTTTTTTTTTTTTCTTGAGGTGAAAACGGGAATAGAATAAGATAATTTAAACTTGCTTTCACTTCCTTTTCTTTATTTTAAATTATGGCATTGTGCACAAAATGTTAACGAATATGCGGACGATCTGAGGCAGATATTAAATAATAAAACCTATCATAAAATTTATAATACATTACTAAAAAAAAAACAGCGTAAAGGAAACCGAATGATATGACCACAAGAATAGCACGTATAAACATATAAACACCGAGCGCGTAATCGCGGAACCAGTGATTTCCACAACTTCGGTGTACTACGACACCAAGTTCTTTGTTCAAATGTTCTTTTTTCTTTCATCTTCGTATCACTTAGCAAAATGCGACGATGATGTCAAAAGAAGATTGGGAAGTGTCTCGAGGCCATAACCTAATATCTTGCCACAACTGTCATCGTCCCTTTAACACAGAATTGGCGCCAGACAATGAAAGCTTAGGATGGAGCTATGCCAGATTACCCGATGCAGTCGTCTCCCCCCCCATGCCACACTGCCGGATAAAACGGGAAAGCTGACCACCGCCCAATAAAGAGTGGAGTATTTTCCACTCCTTATTTTATCAAAATGATCTTCATTCGCTGACAAAGCATATATTCCTAACGAAGTGATTTACACCACCATATGAAGTGTTTCTGTCCGGTTCTTTCTTTCATGCACTTCCTATTTCTACTGTAAAATTGAGTTAGCGCCGGCAGTACCCCAAAGCGTCTTTTATAGCGTGGTGTTGAGCCGAACTGACAGTGCTTAAAAACTGCGACACCGGCTGGAATAAATATTTTTCGACGCTGTCTATTTGCATGCCATCTGATATGTGATCGCCTTATTCCCGTCCTGGGTATTTTTGAAACAATTCAGGTGTCTGGTAGCGGTTGTTTCCAAGTTCCAAGCATCTACAATCACGATAAAAGTGGTCATTTTAAAGCTACGATTTTTTATCTTTGCTTTTCTGGATTATTCTTATACTTTATCACCGGGTGAGTAGGCATGCCATCTGATTTCACCAGCAGTGATGTGAGCTGGTCTCTCGGCAGCTCTAATTTTAACACCAGCCTGAGCGTTCACGACCGTAGCTGTGACCATTTCGAAACTTTATTTCCGTAATTACGCAGTAAAAATATTAATAAAATATTTTAGCTGCACGCCAGCCCTAATTATTTTTAAATAATGTTTTTCAAGCCTTTATTTGAGCAAGAAGTTATTGATAGGGAACTAGCTCTACCATTGAAACTATTTTTATTGTCGTGTTGGCGGCCCGAAATTCGCTCAGCCAGCGACCAGGGCAACACACGTTGTCCAACACAAGTTGCTGCTGTTTTTGTTGCCGAAAGCTGTCATACCGAGGCAACGTTTTAGTTGTCGTCCATGTTGTCGTACTGTTGCCGCGATGTGACAGGTGTGTCGGACAACACGGGGAGCGAGCAACAAGTTGCCCGACTGTTGGACAATGAGTTGTCTTGCTGCTGCCGTCGCGTTGCCTCAATGGGACAGGGCCCTAAGAATTGACAAAAACCGATACAACGACGCGATGCCAATATATACCACTCCCCAGGCAACGCTCGCTACTCGAAAAAGGTCCATTTACAGTATGCTGCTGCGAAGAACACGGAGCACTGTTCAATATCGATTTCACCGTGCTTGATTATCTTGGCTACTTTAGGATGATGTCTGCCAAAAAGCAAATCGGCTTCAAAATCAACTTCCTATCCTTCCCGACACAAACTGTCAATCACGTCTGTAAACCTTTTTTTTTTTTAAATTGCAGGAGCGTTTTAGTAGTTTTTTTTTTTTTTGCTAAAGTGAACTGCAGTTAGGATCTTGACTCCCTGATTACCTTCAATTTGTTTCGCGTTTTTTTATGCTCGTACTCTGCCCCAATGTTAAGTTTTTTTTTTTTTTTTTTTTTTTAGAATTGCTTGTTATCGCATAGACGATTGCTTCGTTTAAGAACTGGGTAGCAGCCTTTATTTGAAGGTTCCTGTGCCGCATTCAATGCAGTAATAAGAAGTTTTCGCACACCGCGTCTCCTCCTCCGCTAAGCCCTCGGCAACGAAGAAGTCACTACTGAGCCTGCGCGCCGTTCCGGGTATCCTAGCGGGTTCCAAAGAGCGTTGCGGGACGGCAAAAACGATCTACGAGAACTCCCTATTCCCTCTTCCAATACCAAAACTTCTTTCGTCCGTCCGTCCGTGTAATTTCCGCTAAATTTAGCGTAAAAAGTGGCGTCACGTGACCTATACAGCTTGGAAAAATTGACGGCACGTGACCTATACGTAAACTTAGTTTTCCCACTGAATCTAACGGGAAAATTTACGTCTTGTGGAACACCAGGGAGTTTTCGTAGACCGCGTTTCTCCCTCCGCTAAATCCTCCGCAACGAAAAAGCCGCTACTGCGCCTGCGCGCCGATAGCCTTGACTGTAGAGTTCCGGGTACCGTAGCGGGTTGCGGAGAGCATTGCGGAACGGCGAGAACGATCTACGGAAACTTTCTATCAACTCAGTTTCCCCCGCAAAATATATCGGGAAATCGAAGCCACGTAACCTATACACTAATTCAGTTACCCCCTAAATATAGCGGTTAAAATTCACGTCTTGGGACGTAGACCAATCCAGTTACCCCACTGTATTTAGCGGGGGAAATTGATGTCACGTTACCTGTACAACCATTCAGTTTCCCCGCTAAATTTAGCGGAAAATTATGCGTCCAGTGACGCACCAATATACTCTCATTGAGCGAAAAAGAAGCCGCATCCTCAGAGGAGTCTCAAAGTTCAGCCCAACGTTGGCGCATGAACTTTTAAGGAAACGCTGTACATTCGACCTCACTCCTGCACAAACGTTACTATGAAGTCTTCATCGTGTTATCATATATCTCCCACTCAAGCCGTATGCCGATTGGAGTTTTCGTCAAAGCTCAAATTCGGCCAGCTACGACGGAGGCCATAACAACCGTCCCCCACTCCTCGCTGAGCGTTTTTGGACGAGCTTCTACCGAAGCCCAAGATCTATGTCTAAATAGTGTGTCAGGAATTATCTCAATATATACAGTCAGAAAAAGAAGCAAACGAAATCGTATGACCATCAGCAACCGTCACATGCGCTTTGAATCTTCTAGTTCGTTTGGTGCGCCGCATAGGGGTTCACGCCCGTTTACGAGCCGTCCGGCAAAAAGGTTCGACATTCTTCACGCGAGTGCTCGACTGTTCCTTTCTTAGAAACGGTCTGTAAGTGCGAATGGTGACTATATGATTGCAGCATAACTTCATGAGCATACGCGATATTGAATCAGTAGAATGCAAGCGGGTGGGGACTTCACTTCGTGCAGCGCAGCGGGTGAGTACAGAAAATAGAAAAGTGTGTTCCATTTTAGCTTTTCAATGTCGTCTCCGGGTTTTATCCCGCGTACTTGGGCGTATTAAGAAAAACTGTAATTGAAAAAAAGGGTATATTTCGTCGATGGACGCAAAGAAACTAGACTACACTATTGGTAACCATCAACGCCAAACTAGACAGTCTAATGAGTCTAAAAGAAACCGTGACCGGAATCGAAACGTCAATGCAGATGCTATCTGATAAGTATGATAAGATTCTCGAGCATATTAACCATCAGGACAATGAAACAAAGGCAGTGAAAAGGCGTCTTGAAGCTCTTGAACGACTAAAAACCGGCGAGGAAATTGAACAGTTAAAACGCGATCTAAGCGATATGGAATGGCGCAGTAGGCGACCCAACCTCGAAATCTACGGGATCCCTGTAGCTAAAGAAGAGAACCTCTTGGTTCGTGTTAATGAAATTGGAGCAAGACTAAACCTTCCAGAACTGACTGACGGCGATATCGTAAATATGCACAGGCTCCCGGCAAAGCAAGATAGAAATCCAGGCGTAATTGTGCGTTTCGCACAGCAGACCACTCGCGACCGGTGGCTTGACAAAAAAGGAGAACTCAGGCGTAGTAGAAGCAACGTTTTCTTCCAAGAAAACTTGACGAGACAGAGTAAGGCCCTTTTGTGGGTGGCTAAAGAATGGGCAAAGCGAAATAACTATCAATACGTCTGGCACCGGAATGATAAGGTGTTTATCAGGAAACAAGACGGCGAGAGGGCGCTTAAAATCTCGGATGCTGCCGACCTTGATACGATTCTGTGAATATCACTTACTGTTTTTTCCTCCTTGTCATTTTTGGGGTGAATGACCGAAAGCGCCTTTTTTCTACCGCAAAACGTGAAAAGCTATCTCGGTGAAGATCTAATGTCATGCGTGACGTGTTTTCATTTAAATACTCAGTCAGCCAAAAACAAAGCTGTTGACCTTGAGTTGCTTTTCGATCAGTTTGGTTTTCACTTTGATGTTATAATGCTTACCGAAACTTGGTACACGGATGAAGCTGATGTTCTGAAACTGCCGTTGTATCGTTCTTTTTACGTCAATCGCTCAGAGAAGCGTGGTGGCGGTGTGGCCATCCTGACTAAAGACTCTCGCTGTGAATTAATAAAAGATTTCAGCTGCGTCACACAGGATTACGAGATGCTTTGTGTTCGTAGTAAAGATAATATTTTTGCTGTTATATACCGACCCCCTAGTGGCAGTCTTGAAACCTTCTTTGAGTACTTTGAGTCCTTCTTAATATTTGTCAATGAAGGAAAGTATAATGGTACTTGTGGTGGAGACTTTAACATTGATATGTGTACGGACACTACTGTCAAACGCACGTTTACGACTTTAATTAATACTGGCGGATGCAGAAACGTTATCAACAGCCCCACGCGAGTTACCTGCCAATCCAAAACACTAATAGACTTGTTCATATCAAATCGCTCGACAGAGCATATAAAAGCTGGTGTTGTATGTTGCGATCTTAGTGACCACCTCCCAATATTTATTTCTGACAAATATATGAAACGGGAGGCAAATAAGAAGCAGTGTACAATGTTTCAAAAAATAACACTTGATGGACTAGACCATTTTTTAACCGCTCTATCAGATATAAATTGGGATAGCGTACTCAACCAGGATACCGCCGAAGAGGCCTACAATATATTTATGGAATTGTTTTCTGAGCAATATTTGACACACTTTCCCTTCAAATCTATGAAAACTTCTAAACGCATTAAAAAACCGTGGGTTACCCCCGAACTGCATTGTAAAATTCGTACGAAAAATGCGTTATATGCAAGATTTGCGAAGTCCAGAGATCAAAACGATCTAAGAGTCTTCAAAACATACCGCAACAGCTTGACAAAAGAGCTGCGGCGAGCTAGACAAAGCTATCATTTTAACGTGTTCAAATCAGCGCAGGGTCATGCCGATGTCATATGGAAAGAATTAAACGCCCTCTTAGGTCGAAATCGCTCCCGCGGCTCTATTGTAAAGATTGTCAATGACGGTGCTGAACTAACTGGGCATGCGTTAGCGAATGCCTTTAATGAACATTTCATAAGCATTGCAGATAAAACTAACACCGTAAATTCTTCCTTGTTTCGTGACACCAGAAATAATAACTCAATATTTTTAGAGCCAGTCGTTGACGCCGAATTAATTTCTGTAGTTTTGCAACTTAAAAATAGTGGTAGTTGTGATGCGGATGGCATACAGATAAGGCCAGTGAAGCATGTTGTTCATGCGTTGGCGCCGGTACTAACCCATATATTTAATCTTTGTATAACCACAGGTGTATTTCCTAAACGTATGCAGATAGCAAAGGTGTCCGTCCTACATAAAAAAGGGAGTGTTAACGATATGGGAAACTATAGGCCAATTTCGATACTACCTGTGTTTTCGAAGATACTCGAGAAACTGCTTCATATAAGACTAATTAACTTTTCTAATAAGTTTAACTTAATAACAGCCTCACAGTTTGGTTTCATAAAACAAAAGTCAACGGAATCTGCTCTGCTTGTTCAGAAAGAACACATACTTCAAAGCTTCGAGGAAAAGAAGATGGTTCTTGGTATCTTCGTAGACTTCACAAAGGCATTTGATTGCCTAAGTCATAAAATTTTAATTGAAAAACTAGACACTTACGGTATTCGAGGGCACGCACTGAAGTTAATAAAATCTTACCTGGCAAACCGAATGCAGTTTGTTTGTATTGATGGGCACTCCTCAACTACAAAACCAATCATTTCTGGTGTCCCACAAGGTAGTATATTGGGTCCTTTTCTTTTTAATATATTTGTAAATGATATTGTTAACATTACTTCCGAAGCAAAATTTGTAAACTACGCCGACGACACCACTTTACTTTTCACTGCGGAAAACGTTGATCTGCTGTTCGAATCGGCAAACCTGGCGCTTTCTAAGTTGAACGTCTGGAGCCGCATCAATTCGTTACAAATAAACGTTGCAAAGACAAAAGCCGTGCTTTTTCGTCCCAAGAGCAAACTTGTAAATATCACCAAACATATCGTAATAAACTCAACCAGGATTGAGATCGTCAATGCTTTTAAACTGCTTGGTGTCACTTTTTCCGAGAATATGTCTTGGGACGATCACATCAATTACGTTACCTCGAAGTTATCACAGATAGTCGGTATCCTAAACCGCAACCGCTATGTACTGCCAACAAATGTTAAATTATTAATATATAACTCCTTGTTCTATTCCCATTTAATTTACGGCCACCTAGTCTGGGGTAAGACGACAATAGCAAATCTTGATAAAATTAATATTTTGCAAAAAAAAGCCGTGAGGGCAATCGCGAATGTAGATTTTGATCATCCTACAGCCAATCTATTCAAGAAGTTTCACATTATTAGTATATATTCTCTCTACGACTACAGACTTTCCACTACTCTAAAAGTGGAAGAAATTAGAAATACTAGCTTTCTAGTGAACCTTGGACGCCTTTCCCAATATGTTCATCCTTATCCTACTCGTTCTGCGAGCTGTTGGGAGGTGGTCACTCCCAGAACGAACTACGGAACACAAATGCTCAGATACACTATTCCGAAATTATTAAATTTATTTCCCGAAAAAAAACTTCGATTGGGAGAAATTATCTGTCAAGGATATTGGGACCCTTCTGTTTGATGTCGATCGTGTGCATAAATCCTTTTCTCCTGTTTTTTATTAGTTATGTCGCGATTGTATTACGTTTCTTTTTTCTTTTTTCAAAAGCTAGAAAGTGACAAAAGTTAACAATCCTGTGAATCAGCCTTAACAAAGTGTGTGATGACGAAGGTCTTTTCTGCTATTCTTTCTATAGCTTGTGCTCTGTATGTATTTTATACTGTGAGTATCACGCTGCTCTGCTGCTTGTAGGCGGTTGGGGACCTCGTCAAGCTGTTTTCTACAGCTTTTTGTCCCTGGTCGCCACCATAAAAATCTTATGGTGAAATAAACGATTATTATTATTATTAAAAAAACAAACTTCCTGACCAGCAACTAACTAATGTAAAGAGGCAATATCGGTGTACGCGTATTTATTGGTTGCTACGGCGTGTTCACTCGTACACAAGCAAGATCCCCGAGCTTTGCAGCGTCAAGATTTCCAGCACTGGCTCGTTACCATACCTCGAAACGCCAACATGAAAGCTACAGTAGAAAAATACAAGACGCGTCAAGACAAACTTTAAGTGCGGTTCGGGCTTGTGCTAAAGCTTCGAGGTTTGGCCATTTAGGTTAGTTTAGAGGCCAAAAACGATTGGATCGGGACCAAACAAAAACATGAGATAACGGCTCTTTATAGACCACGCTTTGTGTATGATCCCCTGTCAACATGTCGAGCGAGACCAAAACAACGTCGCTTTACTCCCCGGTCAACTAGTTCCCAGAGTGCAACGATTTAATCCCATTAATCCCTGCGCAGTATTGCATTCATATATTAATGGGAGTAGTCCATTAACCTATGTTAAACAAGTTGACACAGAAAATAATTTTTCGGGGGGTGCAGTATATTTTATATAAACAAAACAAACAAATCAAAGTTCCGGGTACCCCTCAACTCTCCCACCGTCCTTCGAGTGACGTCAGGGGAGTTCCAAGACTTTTCCCGTTGGCTTCAGTCTTCAAGGCCCCCTGCACTCCCTTTTTCGATTGTAGACTTTTCAAGGGCTTAGCATCGCCGAAGGTCACTGCGAGGGATCGAGGCAAAGGACGTTTCGAAGGACGACGGAGCGGAGAGGGAACGGTTTGTTTGACATCTGACGTGGCACCGCTCTCCATGACATGAGACCGTTGTTTAGAATCTCCAGATGACCGCCACCAAAGGCTGCCACAAATCGCGAAATAATGTTTTTTTTTTTTTTTTTTTTTTTTTTTTGTGGTTATGCAGTGAAATCGCTATATTTCGTGAGAAAGTTGGGTGTTTTCTCTCTCACTCGTGTGAAGATAAGCACTAGCCAAACAGAATTACAAAGCAGCAAACTCTTAACGTTAAAATCATTGTACTCCCGTTTATGGCACAGGGTGGGATTTTATTTATTTCCTTCCAGTCCAGTCGCATCAACCATCAGTGCGCAAATACTTTACGGCTGCCATCAAGAGGAGTTTTAAACAACCGGATTGAAAAGTGTGTAGTACTCTCCCAGGCAGATGAAGCATCGAAAAACGCTTTGCGATTATTTTCACTTGTTGATTTCTGGGGTGGCTGCATATGCCTTATATTTGATTCACCCCCTGTGGTCCCGAGTTTGTCCAACGGCGTTGCGATGGATGTATACATATTTGCATGTTTACGTCTACCTATATATAAACATTTTTGATTAATTATGTTTGTTAGTCAACCCACCATTCTTGAGACAGAGCAAATCACAAGCTCGACAAAAGCGACACCATGCAGTTAGTGCACTCTGGCCATATTGTATCTGTAAAACTACTTTTTATACTTTGTCCCTGCTAAGAAAACAAGTAAAAACTATGGTTTGATGAATTTACGGAAGACGTAGATAATTTCAAGGTCGTACATCACCATACAAACTTTAAACGCAAAACTATTAGACAAGAAGGCCATTAACAACTCCGGTTCAAAATATTAGAAGAGGCTCGTCGTAGATAAGCATTGATATTTGCTTTACATTTTCAATGGTTTTTAATGAACAATATTAGTTTTAAAGTCACAGAAATAAGAAGTAACTATTTACATATTTTTACCAACATAATTGTAGCCAACATTACATGACAGGCTATTGTTTCACTAAAAGACGTGGTTAATCAATCCCCACATTGCACGAGGGGTGAAAATGTAGTCATATATTCCGTTAAACCGATTGAGTCTCGTAAGCAATTTCGTCCACGAGGGCGTTGTAATGTTTTAATGCAAATATGGGGAACGGTGGCATATGTGCGAAACGTGACGGAGCTAGAACGAACAGGCAATGGCAGTTCTTATTGTCAATATTTTTTTGGCATTAGAAGGCTGCTTATAAAACTTCTAGAGTGGCGAAAATCCCTAATTTGTGACACTAGCTTCAGCTGTAAAATTAGCTTCTCGCCCATACTTTTTCCTTGATGAAGACAAAAACCATGTCGAGTAGTCTGCGGCGTGGTCTACAGATTCAAAAATTGTGTGCGCGGAATTACCGGAGTGCGGACATATCAATAACTATGTATCATGAAATTCTCATAGACTAATCATACTCGAGAGTGCAGCGCAGAGGTCTCTAATGTTGTTTATTTTGGCTATATAATGGGTGTTAAATCCGTGTAGTGACTTGCCCCGTAGACCTCTCGCGGCATTCTTTTTTTCCCAATACAACAAGGCAAGCGCTGGTGGAAAATGCAGAAATATGTTGTTCCCTTCAGTCTTATGGTTTCGTCAGGATGAACTCCTAAGTCACACTAAATGTCTTTTTACAACGTTTTAACAATTTTTTGAAAGCATCGTGGATGATTAAATGTTCATATTAAATTGATAAATGCGGTTCACTAGACTGGCTTCAACAACTTGCTAACACAGCAGACAATTTAACATTCAGGAAATTCAGGCGGTCGCGTGCGTTCGAAGTTCGAGTGGACAACCACCAACACGCAGCAACGCAGCTTCGTGACGGCTCAGATACAATGCTCCACGGACTCCGTTCTCTGCATCTGCCTCCGCACGTGGGACAAAGAACTGCGGCAGCATAAATTTTGCGTGCCGCCAACTTGGGCGTTCAGCTCTACTTAACGCGTCACAGTGCTACACGCTGTTTGTATGTATCATTTCCTCTGAGCGAGAAGGCTCTTGTTCCCTCGCACCTGAAAGCGCTTTTATATTATTATATATTACTTAACGTATCGTTTAAATGTGTTGTTGTAAGCAACAACCTTTGTTGCTTTGTGTTTTGCTTGTTTGTAAGTTACGCCTTTGTGGTTGCGGCGGTCATTTTCTTATGTACAATTTTTGTTTGTAATTTTTTTTTATTGAACTAAGATGAAGCGCTATCAAGCTCGCAATGTATGCGTGCCACGTTCAATGGTGTACGGAAGGTGATCACGGTACACTTGCCAACAAAAACCACCACTTTTGATCTGTGAGAAATGTATCGAAGGCTCAACAAAATGACCGAAGCAACATGAGGTGTGCAGGACTCAGCATGACGAGCGTATTGACATCGAGTGAATAGTTAATACAGAGAATAAATTTATGGAGATACTTGTAATTGTCGTTATTGACGAAGTGTTAGGAATGTGTGAAACTTCGTTCAGGAATCTCGCATGCGAAACAAAGAAAGCCCAATTTAGCTAGATTCCCCCTACAAATTCGAGGCCCAGCATTCGTTCCCAGTTGTATGAATTAGCTACTAGTGCTAGTTCTAACAATTTCGTCCACACCTGGTTTGGTTCACATCCAATTTAGAACTGTGTACGCACAACATGGATAACCTAGAGTGAGGACTTGTGTTATCAGTGTGTTCAGCTGAGTACAGTACAGAGGCGTGGATTTTTCTTCGGGATACGCACTGTCCTAAATATGAAACAAAAGACCCCCTTTTTTGAGTGTTGCTGAAATTATTCATAGACTATTATAGACCAATCAGCGACGCCAACATACTATTTTTTGTAGCTCCCTAGCGAAGTTCAGCACTGCGCATTTCAAAAGCGATTCGGATGGATGGATGGATGGATGGATGTTACTGCTGTCCCGCCGTTCCCAGCAGTGCTAGCTAATTGTACATCATTCAATTTCGCTAGATAATTTCCACCAATCTCCTAATCTTCTCTTTGTGATTGTAATTTCTTTCTCTTCCGTCCGTCCATCCTCGCCAGCGAAACTCAGGACCCTGCCAAATTTGTTACGCCTTCAGGGAGGACTGGGCGAAGCCCCGTGCACGTCAAGACCAGGTGCTGTACTGTCACGCTCTCTTTATCGTAGGCAGCACGTAATGTGTGTCTCTCCTCAAATTTACCGACTACTTGTTCAGAACCCTTTCGTCTTAGAGCGATATCTCGAACTTTTTGTTTTTTTGCATGGAGTGATCAAAGGTGCATAATAATAGGACTATGGTCACTCACAAGGTGAGAACGGCAGAGAGGAGTTTAAGTTGTTCCGCTTCCTGCATGAGCTCCTTACCCTCGACAACACTTTAATATCCGTGCTCATCGAGCGCCCGCGCGCAGGAATAGGACAACGGAAGGAACGGATTGAGCGTGTGCTGGAGATCGGGCGTTCGAAAGACACACCCTGCCGTTCTTATTCTGTCGGTGACTCTAGTTGGAGTGAGACCCTGGATCTAGAAACGTAAGCTAGAAAGTAACGTTCAAGTGATGTTAAAGGAGCCATAAAACGATTTTTATACTTTCGCAAAATACTACTTAGGATCCCTCATTAACGTTAATGACTGAATGATCTTGCTGTGTTTTTCATTTCTAAGCCATGGCAGTCGCGAAAAAAAAAGTTAATCCCCTCAACTTCGGGCTATGGAACAAGCGGCCACGCTGCCCGGTGCCTATCCTATGCAGCCACGGGCTGGGGTTAGCAAAGCAGAAAGAGTGTGATCTCCATTTATTGTTAGAGTTCGGCTATTCTCAACACCGCAGTGGTTGAACACGAGCCATTGCCCTCGAGTCCGCCGAGGCATTGATTGTTACGAGCCAAAGTCGAGTGCTCACGCAGTTCTCGTGTCCAATCCATAAGCCGCGCTCAACTGTCGTAGGGCGTCGATCCCACAATTACATCATGAAGCTTTGCCAAGGCAAGACTGAAATAAATAGTTTCCTTTTATCCTCGAATTTTACCGCGACAAAAGAAGCCTCTGAATCAGTTGCGGTCTATACGAGTATAGTTGGGCCAGACTAGGACTAGCACGCCTCTGCAAAGTCATAAACATTCCAACCCAATATCGTTTCATGACCCCTTTAATCTTTGTTTTGAAGTCAACTTAGGTTGCGAGTAAATGTAATTCAAACCGATTTCAGGCAAACATTGGCGACGAGGTGTTCTGGCGGCGCCCCCTCATAGATCCTATCTCTGACGTCACCATCAGGATTATTGGAAGCGACGGACGAGTTCGGCATTTTGTACCCGCTCACCACCTCCATCAGTCAGAAAGTTATACCGCCTTCCTGAGCTATGGAAATCCGGTCGGCGCGACTTTCCCCCTTCCCTGTGCGAATTCGTTCCGAGTTCACCGCCCTTTCTTGAAAGTTTTGATTTAATATGCCTATTTAAGGCGCTCAACCATTTCGAGTAATCTATCACTGTGAGAACCAGTGAATACCAGGGCTCGTTGCCTGCTCGGCCTTCGCGGAAAGCAAACGAAGAGAGCAAACGTCGAACAGCCCGAGAAGCGGGCCGCTCGACGTTCTTCGTGGATGATCTCCGAGATAAAAAGAATTATCAGTAGATCGTTTTCACTTCCCGCTCCGCTGCGAGCCCGCCCAACCGCGCATGCGCAACAGGTTACGCTGAAATTCAGAGTGGCCGCGCATGCGCAGTGGCCATTGTCCCGCTCGGTAGAGCGGAGCGGGTTCAAGAATGGTGTATTCAAATTCGCTAATCTCTGAAAAGCTTCCTGAGACTTCGCGAAAAAAAAGCTCTTTGGGTGCGGGGCGGGGAAAAGAACAACGCGGACACGTCTGTACCTTTGCTTCGGTGTTGTGCAAAAAACAAGCTCTCCTAAAAACGAGCCCTAAAACAAGCCCACATTTCATCCGATCGTCAAGAAGTTACTTTCGTCGACACTGCAGATTGGATATGCTGTGTTCGAGATATTTCTCAAATAGATCCTGTTCGGAAAACGCGGGACCGTGGGGTACGCACAATATATTGTTCGATAAGTGGAACTTGTTCAAATTTTCTGTTGAGTGGCGAATACCCATGCTTTTCGGAAAAATTCGTGTAAACAAATACTTTCTAATAAATAACTCGGTGTGTGTGTGCTTATACAGCCTGAACTTAGTCGGCCTCAACGAGCAACTTGTCTCTCAGCTGTAGATGAGCAATCTAGCCAGTACAGTACAACCGCTGGCTTGGGGCCTTTAACGTGCATCACGCAGTAGTGATACAAGACCGCACGCCGGTACGATGCTCATTCAGAGCGAAACTGGCAGGGGCGGGGACTAAGCCCAGGATCCTTGGGTTCTGCTGCACAAGCTTTCGCTCCACGTGCTCCGAGTTGGTGTGCGCTAGCTCACTCGGCCACTGATTCCCCTTAAATATTTTCAATAGTTAAGACCTTCGTAGATTGGCAAGGCTGAGTGTTTGTAGGCGTCAATGATCTGAGTAAAATGAAACGAACATTCCAGTTGCATTCATTTTGTCGTGTATGGACTCACCAAAAAGCTTTTATTTCTTTTTATTTGTTCCCGGAGAATGTAAAATGCTTTCTCAAAGGCCCCGAGAAGTTTCATTCGCCACAAAACGCACAATAATAAAAAAAAAAAAGAAAACAAGGCAGCAGTCTAGCTGTCACCAGTGTCGGGAATTGCTTCTATGCAGGCTGCGGGAGCTCTCTAACGAGAAAACCCACAGCTCAGCACAGTCGGGCAACACTGAAGTACACTCTCAAAACCCGGGACGTGCACTGTAAATCGCCTGGTTCAGGACAGCCGCCGGAAACGTCTATACCGTTTTGCAGGTTAAGAAAAGCAGCACAAGCTCGCTCCGCAGAGCCCTCCACTCTTTCCACTTTAGCAGAGCGAACGCTGAAGAGGAGGCGTGTCCACTCGCTTCCTCCCCAGCTTTCTTTTTTTTTATAAAGCCGAAAGAGTAGGGGGCCTAGCGGGAAGGGGAGGGGGGGCTTGTCTTGCTTTTCTTGATCCGCATCGAAGTATTCGCGGCGAGGTGTTTCGGTATCGCCGCCTGGTGTAGTCTTTTCCCAACCCGAAGGGAGGATACTTCAACAGCATCTGCTGGTGCAAGCACGTGCAATGCCAAGCATCTATGCACTATATAAATTAAAACGTAACCACGTGGGTAGCACGTGCCCTAGCCATAGGGAAGAAAACAGAAGCGCCCCTGGCGAGCTTCTCGCCGCCAATGGTGATCACGTTCCTAAATCGACACCATCAGAGTTGAGAGTCTGACTTTGCTCTTATTTTCGTCGGTGAGAGGAGAGCTCATCCCAACGTTATTAGATTAGCTCAGTTACGGAACTGCTCATAGACGCCGCATGCAGGAACAGTACCCCCTCTCACTCACCACGACTCGCCAAGCGTTGCTCAACGCGCCGCCAGACGGCTGTTTTGGTAACTGAATCAGGATACGTGCGTTTCAACGTTACCAGAAACCTAAAAACCAACGGAAAAAAACTCTTTTTATAGTAACTTTTATGGGAGTTTAGTACAAAATGGGGGGCGCGTGATGTTTTTTAAAATCTTTAGTTTGCTAGGTTTTGCGACACAATAATATATTTTTCATACAACCATGCCTCAGCAGTGATTTCAGGTAGCGTGTCCCGACCTAGGCTCATCTTACCTTCTAGATGAATCCGCGGCGCGTTCGCTGGGGAGACGGGGGTGGCATCCTTGTAACCCTTTCCACTGTATCTGATTCGGCTTCGAAATGGCCGATTGAAGCCAAAATAGATGTTAGGTGCAGTTCCTCGAGTGACAGCTGCAGGGTAAATGGCGGCGTTGTGATCGCCATTTGGCGCTTTAGCTCGAACGCATAGTTATGAAACGAAAATATAGATGGCGCTTCGAACGACGCTTGGCGGATTGAAGTGAGTGAGGGGAGGTTTCTGGTCTTTTCTGTCATGCATTTAAACACACAAAGTATTAGAAGCAAACAGGACAAGCTTGACCTTTTTTTCAACCACTATCAGTTAGTTTTGACCTAATGTTGTTTACAGAAATGTGGCTCTCTGCGAACGAGGCTCCACCTTATTTTGAAAGATACAAATTTGAAAGTCTATGCAGAACTACAAAAAGGGGTGGTGGAATAGCCATGTATTTTAAAGAAATCTTAAACTACGACGTACTGGAAGATTTTAAATTAATGAATAATGATATTGAGTGTCTGGTTGCCAAAGTAGAGTCTCTGTATATTGCAGATGTGTATAGGCCACCCTCTGGTAATGTTACTGACTTCTTAGAATTTTTTTAAATAACCTGCTGCAATTTTTGGGTGAATTTTCTCTACCATTTCTGATACTTGGAGACATCAATCTTAATACAATTGCTTCAAAAAGACGGGGGTGGCATCCCTGTAACCCTTTCCGCTGTATCTGATTCGGCTTCGAAATGGCCTTTAGCTCGAACGCATAGTTATGAAACGAAAATATAGATGGCGCTTCGAACGACGCTTGGCGGATTGAAGTGAGTGAGGGGAGGTTTCTGGTTTTTTCTGTCATGCATTTAAACACACAAAGTATTAGAAACAAACAGGACAAGCTTGACCTCTTTTTTCAACCACTGTCAGTTAGTTTTGACGTAATGTTATTAGGATCTTAATACAATTGCTAATGATGGACACGCCAGAGAGTTTTGGGACATTTTAAATCAATATGCCTGTAGCAACGAAATAACGCTGCCTACCAGGGTGAGTCAAAAGAGGGCAACTTCAATTGACGTCTGTGTTACAAATGTGCTGGCAAATAAGCTTGTATCTGGTGCGTTCATAGAGGACATCAGTGACCATCTTCCTATTTTTAGCCTGTGCCCTTTCATGCGTGAAAAAAGCACAAAGGAAACTGAAACACTTTTTTATAGAGAAAGAAATGATGAAACGCTGAATACTTTTACTTGCCTTTTAGAAGAAACAAATTGGGGAGAAATGTTCACGGAGGAAAATCCTTTTTCAGCATTTAATATCTTTCATGGGAAGTATAAAGCTGCTTATGACGCATCCTTTCATTTAAAACAACCAAAACGGAAAAGTAATAAAATTAGGAAACCCTGGGTAACCACGTGTTTAGTAAAGAAAATCAATAGAAAGAATAAAATATATCACGCATTCTTGCGTTCACGTGACCTGAACGTACTAAGAGAATTGTAAAAAAATAGGAATAAAGTAAACTCTGATTTGAAGGCGGCCAAACGCCAGTATTACCAAAATAAATTTCTGTCTGCTCACGAATGACCAAAAGAAAGTACAGGAGGTTTTTAATACTGCAGAAAACCTGAAAGAACAGAAAAGTGCAGTGAAAGAAATCCTAATCAACGGGAATGAGGTGACGGGCGTTGAAATGGTAAACGAAATGAACAAGCATTTTATAAATATCGGCGGAAGTATGGTATCGCAAGGCAATACTAACGCCGACGTGATAACAATGACGAAGATAACAAATTCAATAATGTTCTTCGCGACAACAATGTACGAAATAGAAACGCTCATTGGATAAAATAAAGAAAGACGTAGTAGCGGGTGACGACGGGTTGAAGGCTCAACCACTCAAGTATGTAGCTACAATTATTAGCCCTACACTATCATACCTCGCGAATAGCGTGTTAGAAAGCGGTATTTTCCCGACTGATTTGAAGCTGGCTAAAGTTACTCCTATTTACAAGGGCGGTAGTAAAAAAAGTATCGAAAATTACAGGCCCATTTTTGTACTAACAATATTCTGTAAAATATTTGAAGGCGTAATAAAAAACCGCCTGGAAAGTTTTTTCACAAAGCATAGTGTAATCTCCACCGCCCAATACGGGCTGCAAAAGGAAAAATCTACAGAGCAAGCTCTTCTCGACATTAAAGAGAAATTGGTTGCAAATATTGAAGACAAGTTACTTACACTCGGACTGTTTTTAGATTTGAGGAAAGCGTTCGACACCGTTCAGCATCCCATTTTGCTCAACAAACTAGAATATTACGGCATCCGCGCGGTCACGCTCGCATTACTAAAAAGCTATTTAACAAATCGGCAACAATACGTAAAAATTGACAATCTAGAATCAAATAAGAAAAAAACGCGTCATGGTGTCCCACAGGGTTTGATATTGCGGCCATATCCGTGTGCTCTGCTGCTGAGCGCGTGCTGACGGCGAGCTTCCGCAGTCCTTTTGGACCTGCATTTAGCACCATCAAGGTTGCCGGTCTTAGCAGGATATTAATGTGAGCTCGTTCTGAGCATGCGCTCCAAATATCGCCCTCAAATATGGCCGTCCAGTGAATACCTCCTATATAAATGGTGTAAGCATTTCTGGTTCCCCGGAGTTAATAATGTATGCAGACGACATTAATATTTTTTTTAGTGAAGCAACTCGAGAATGCCTGGTGGAGAGGGCAAACGCCTATCTTGTAAAGCTTTCAATATGGCTGAGTTCCAACGGGCTACAATTAAACACAAGCAAAACAAAATATGTGATTTTTAAACCAGCAACAAAACGTCTTACAAGCTTCATTAAGATTACGTTTGAAGGTGATTTAATAGATCAAGTAACTGAGCAAAAATTTCTGGGTTTGTGTTTTAACCAAGAGCTAAAATGGAATACACATGTAAATAAACTAAAGTCAGAATTATCACGAGTCCTTGGCTGTATTTATAGAGTAGCAAGCCTGGCGCCGGAGATGGTTAGTAGAAACATTGTATTACTTTTTATATTTTTCCAAAATGTGTTACGAGATTCTTATATGAGGCACAACTACAGCATCTGATTACTATAAATTACTAATCCTGCAAAAAAAAATTCTACGTATATTCGGAAACTAGGGGGGGGGGGGGGGGGGGAGAATAAGAGAACTTGGGACGGGACACTTTTTAATAAATACAAGATCTTAAAGGCAAATCAAGTATATCACTTCAAATTATTTCAATTAATTTATCTAAAAAGGTTATACGCCACCCCAGTAGCAACAGAAGAACTGTACCCGTTTCGTCAAGTTAAAAGGCGGGAACCCTATATAAGAACAAATTACGGAAGGCAGAGTATACACTATCAAACAATTAGTCTATTAAATAACATGCCCTCTATGAACTATACAAAGTCGTTCCCTTTATTTAAAAAGATGTAATGCGCTGCTGGTAGACAGCGATATAAAATTTATATAAATGTTATAAAATTTATCTAAGCTTCCTAATCACCAATAAAGTTTTGTATTATACTTTATACCTTCAAAATTCATCCTTGTTTTATTTTATGTGCATGACTCGCCTTGTTGGGCATATACTGTTTTTTTTTCTGTAAAGTGAGCGATAATGATGTTTGTTATTTGTGTGTTCCTTAGATGACTTGTTTTTTCTTTCATGTGGATTATATTCTGTATTCTTGTTTTTTGCATTCAGTACGCATTTTTATCCTTATATACATGACTTTTATTGTTGCATTTGTGTTATGTATGTGTGCCTCCGTTTTGTAAAAGTTTTTTTTATACTGCTGTATTATTTTGTTAGATGGAATGCATTTTTTATGTTAATTTTTTCTGTCTGGACTGGTAAGGGACCAGGTGCCATGTCAGGCTTTTTTAGCCTTTTGCACCGGCCCTTCTTTCGGGCTCTGCCCGAAGGAAAACAAATAAAGAAAGAAAGAAAGAAAGGTACCCACCTTCGCAGGAGTTCCACAACTGAGGTAATATAACAACGTTGGCTCATCCTACTCAAGACGTCATAGTGAGCGTTAGGCCAATCCTGGAAGTCCGATCGCAGCGACACTTTTGGTCACGCATGTCTCCAATAGTGGTGGAAGTACAATCGGAAAGATCGGGCAAGGCCACAAACTGGGAGCCTCTTCCGTAGAAATTCTGGAGGCCTCCCGTTGAGAGAAGATAAGACGAGTAGTTTCACTGTGTCCCTGTTTTCGTCTCGTTCCAGCGACGTGATGGAAGTCCGATGGACGGCCATCCTCGTCACCATTGCCTGCTTGCACGGTTGCAGGGCTGCCTCCCTGTCCGCGTCGGCGAAGCATTACACCTCGGCGGTGACGCCGTGTGAGTGTTCCATTCCTACAACTTACCTTCGGGAAGGATCTACACGTCTAGTTTCTTAATTGATGCCCTCTGATATATACGTATATTCGAGCGCACATTGCTCCACGAAATTAATTAATTGTGGCAGCCTAAGTGGGCAGACTATTGTTTCCCAGTTATTTATTTATGTAGTCATTTAGATTTAATTTGTATCCAATATTAAAATTGTGAATGAAATCACGTTATCTAATTTATGCGTATTGGCTAAAGCGGCCCGAGAGTAATTTTTTGGGGTAGTCCTTATTAATTTCGTACCCACTGCGCTACATTGTAAATACCGATGAACAAAACTTATACGCATTCGTCTAAAATAACAATTGGATACAGAAACAATGCAATCCCACATTATATGGCCGCATAGACGATATTTTACGTTGTCTCGGAAAATCAAGGCAGCATATCATAATTTTATCACTGATAAAGACCGACGTGTTCTCATTGCCTGTTCTGACACTGATGATCATAGCACAACAAGCATAAATGGTTGTTTCGGTAAAGTTTTTTATCGGAATAGACCGCGAAAGTAATCTAGTCTGCCCGTAACATCGTAAAATCTTCGCCTTTACACACTAGGAACAAATATGCAATTGAAAATGGCCTCACTCAGCATTATTCCAAGCCCCCCCCCCCCCCCCCCCCCCCCCCTGCGTCGAGAGCAAGGAGGAGAGAGAGCAAGCGGCAACTAGTTCGTTCTAGATAGCCCTTTTCCATTATAAGCGTGAAAGCACGTTACGAGCGGAGACTTAAGTTTTAGATTATGAGTCTGGGCAAGAACAGAAGTATACTTTGCGCCCGGAAAACGTCGGGGCGAATTTAGAAAAAGGGGCAATTGCATGAAAAGTACCGGCTGTTTTTGCGAAGACTTTAAAAAATCCTGAAAATTAGGGCGCTTGAAAAAAAAAAAAAAAAACTGTCTTTGGGAACAAACTACCAGCCACGGCGAACGTCAGGTATTGCCGAAAGCATACTAATTAGCCAGCTAAACAATTAAATTTGTTAATTAACTTTTTAATTATGATAATAGACATATTGTTCCAATTAGAAAGTTGCTAAGCGTTATCGAAAACCACTAAATCAGTCATTTTCAGAAAGACTTTGAGCGCGTGAGAAGAGTAGTAGCGCACTAAAGTTACCACTCGTGGAGCAGGTACAAGGCTAGCGGTTACGGTAAGGCGGCCGCGCGATTTTTCCGCCTCTTATCTTGCCCCAGCCTCGTACCTGCTCCACGAGTAGACTAGTAGGTAACTTTAGTGCGCTACTACTCTTCTTACGCACTCAAAGTCTTTCTGAAAACGACTGACTTAGTGGTTTTCGATAACGCTCAGCAACTTTCTAATTGCAACCATATGTCTAGTTCCGCTAATAAAAAAGTTAATTAATTTTTTTTTAATTAATTAGCTGGTTAATTAGTATGTTTTTTGCAACTCCTGATGTCCACCGTGGATGGTCGTTCGCTCCCGAAGACATTTTCTTTTCTTTTTTTTCAAATGCCGTAATCTTTAGGATTTTTGAAACTTTTCGCAAAAACACCCGGTATGTGGCTTTATTAATGCTTTGAAAGGTTGGTAACTTAGATATACTTACTTAAAGTGGCCATTCAAAGGTTGTCCAACTTCTTCCTCCTTAGCTTTACTCTTTAAATCAAAAGCGAAATGAGAAATCCCGTGGTCGTAACGTGCTTGTGGTGCACAGGCTTCCACGTGCTTTTTAAGTACACCAAGGAACCTGCCATTCGTGAGTGATGATAAGTGCCGTCACCGCACTTACTGGCCACGAACACGAATCCAAATGTTGGTCGACGGGTTGATCGTCGACGAGCGCATACGTCTGAGTGACGCAGTGCTCGTGTTTAAACCGTGAGCTGTGGCCGGCTGACGTGCTTTGGGGCTTGGGGTACCGCTAATGTATCCCATTGCAAAGGCGGCGAGCTTTGGAAGTAAAACAGGTACGAAATAGTCCGCTCTATTTTCAGATGTTCGTAACGAAACGCAGGCTTTTGACATTTTACCCTCTTTCTTTCGGCCCACTAAATAATATGCGATTAGTAAAATCCCAATCTAGAATCATTTATCCTAGTCAAAAATTCCATTGATAGCCCTTTTAACGGAGATTACTGCTTTGGTTATGGACATCTTGATGATATCCAAAGTTCGAATCAATCAATGTTCCTAAATTAGCTCAGCCTACCGATCTGGACAAGTGTTCCTTCACGGGGTTTTCGTGAGAGGACGCATACCTCATTAAATTCTAAATATCCTCGACAGCCCTTTAGGCTGCCCCTAAAACGGGCGAACATGTTTTTTTTTTAACTATAGCCCGCGATAGTAGTGCATATGTTTTTATTTATTATATGCCTATTATACTCTTATAAATACCAGCACACACTTTAAAAAAACGCAAAAAAACAACATCAGTATGCGTTAAAAAGAATACTTGCATTCGTGCCATCTTTGCATTTCAATTTACAGCATCGCATTAGCAGAAATAAGTGTTATGCTTGTTTCACCCAGCTTCCAGACACAAAGCTGCTATACCATGAGGAATAAAAGTCCAGCTAGTATAAATTAACCTATATGAAGGGCTTCGCATATTCTTTTTTGTTCAGTGTAATTAAGAGTGCAGCTGAGCCGATTTATTGCTGTTCAAAGAAAACACTTAACGCAAAACGTGTCCTATAACAAAACAAGCTTTTTTGTTTTTACATGATTTATGACCCTGCTACATGACAAAGTTATCGTCATTTCCATTGAATTGCGTTATCTGCTCGGTCAATCAGCGCGCTCCACTCCTGGCGCTGCGCGGTACAGGCGTGACGTTCGTAGTCAGGATCGCGATCTGATTCGCCGATAACATGATGTCATTCGATGGAAATGATGTTACTTTGCCTTAAAGGGATACTTCAACAAAATTTGAAATATTCCCGTCGTGTTCAAAAATAGGTTGAATATGATCCACAATATCCGTAAATGACAATCGCATGTTTGTGTTTTGATCCTGGTGGCTGTATTTCTCGTTATAAACGGCCCACTCTGGCAAGCGCTTGGAGAAGGCCCAGCTTAGAGCACGTGACATCCAACGCAATCGTGACGTAGGTCGTCTCAAGACGAGCAAAGCTACGGCGAGGCTGACGTCGAGAGGATGGCCTAGTCGTTCCAGCCACCGAAGCGGCTGCTTTTGTACGAATTTTGAGTGACGGGTTAATCTTCTATAATCTTCTAGGGGGACAATAGCGACTTCTGCGACACACAAAAGGGATTCTCGGGAAGATGGGAGTTCCTCCTTCCCCACTTCTCTCGTCGTGGCCGGAGACGAGACAACCTCCGTCACTAGCTGTCAAGGTTCCTAGACGAGCATTACAAACGAGGCGTTAGCGACATCCACCAGGCGCTCTTTGCTAATCGTTTAATTCGTTTTAAAATTCCTTTTCGAGACTTTTTTAAGAAGATATTGGTATGCTCCATGTGATACTGCTCTTTTTAACAAATATAGACCAAAAAATGAGCGCCGAAATTTCGTTGTAGTATCCCTTTAAGTCAGGAGTATTATGCGAATTTTTACTACGTGATTCAAGAGTAACACTTTGCGATTGTAGTGTCTCGACCTACTTTTTTTATATATTTTTAATTTTTATTATTGATGACTTGTGGACGTTTCAAGAACATTGA
Organism: Ixodes scapularis; assembly: GCF_016920785.2. Lineage (NCBI taxonomy): Eukaryota > Metazoa > Arthropoda > Arachnida > Ixodida > Ixodidae > Ixodes > Ixodes scapularis. The sequence continues at coordinate 111,743,172 of NW_024609835.1, forward strand.
AGTAAAATGGAAGAACGGAAAGAATAATGACTAGCAACATTTACGTGTTGCTTATGCCCCTAATTTTATAAGTGTTTCATACTCTTCGTGTTTCTTTCCGGTTTTTAGGGAAACAATGGACAATCGGCAGGAGGCCCTGCGAAGGCGTCCAAGGAGAAACAGGGATGTGCATGTTCAACTGGGAGTGCATTCGGCAGGAGGGAACGATGCTTGCCGCCTGCATGGACGGTTTTTTGCTGGGGGCGTGTTGCAAGCTTCCCGAAGAGGTCAACGCCACCGCAGTGTCATGGACAGAACACAGTACGCACACCACTTCAGAAGCGTCAAAAGATAGTGGCGACCCTGAAACGACCACGAGCGAGTACACCTCGAGCTGGTCCGAACACCACCTCCCCGAGGCATCCAGGCTTCCTCTTAGCACAACCACAGAAGCTCCCTCGACCCCTCCGTCAACCGTCATGAGACCTACCGCGCTCGTCGCTAGACCAACGACACTGTGGCCTTTCATCAGACTCCCGACAACGCTGAAACGACCGACCATCGTACAAACATCCACGTCTCAAGGAACGGCAACCGTGAATAACCACCACCGACCGCCGACCATCGCCACCCCGCTAGTGACGGCTTGGATGACTACGAGGCCAGCCATGATATTTACCCCCACCAGGCTGACCCTTCGGCCGCCACATCTGCCTTCAACGCCCTTGTACGTCCAGCGCCCTTCTTTGCAAGCCGTGCTCGCCAACACTCCCATTGGAATACTAGGCTCACTGTTGACGAGACCTTTCACACGGCCTATGACACGTCCGGTCACCTCAGCGATGTTTTCGCGGCCGCAGACAGTCAGCATCTTGCCCTCAAAAACGCACTCGCCCTTGACGACGCCGATGCAATCTGACTCGCCGACGAAAAATCCTCAGAGGCACGAAGTTTCATCAACGGAACCACCGACGCAAACAACAGCACTCGAGCCTTTTACGTCGGTCGCCGGAGAGATCAGCTCTCACGCGGTCAGTAGGCTTCCGCCTGCCACACTAAACGCTTTGGAGGACCTCGCTGCCAGTCTGAAGACTCCTCACGTCCGTTACACCACGGTGAGCGGATTTCCGTCCATGGGGAACGAAGGGACCGTCAGTCAACCAGACTTCATTGACCTGACCGAGTTTGCCACCACGCACCGGCCGCCGACCACGGCTTCGATAGAATACACCCTCGACTTTGATGTCGAAGAGCACCCAACCGTGACGGAGAATGTCAACACTGTCAGCGTCGGGCGACCGTCGTACGGCGAGGTCGCTGACGTCACTGTCACGCACGTCGCGTCTTCAATCGATGCGGCGTCACGGTGGCCGACTTCAACGCGTTGGCCGACTACCACTCGTCGGCCGACTACAACTCGTCGGTTGACTACAACACGTCGGCTGAGGGCAACAACGCCAAACCCGACGTCTCAAGCGGAAACGACACGCCGAGCGACAGTGCAGAAGCCTACGTTTCCTAATCCGACGAAAACGCGGCCAGATCCCACCGCGGGCTCAAACTTAATCCCGCACGTCACTTATCCCTCAAAATACACGCTGCGACCTTCGACCATTCTCAAATTTCCCATGACAAATATAATTGCCATAAAGCGGCCCCCCATTACGACGCTTCAAACTCTGCGTCCCCCGGCCACCACTCAGGTGTATCGTCCAACCTACTACACCACCCTGAAATTCCCAGTTTCTACGAAAAAACCCACCCCCGGCACTGGCAAGCCGGTAAAGACGACGCAGCCCATGACGGCCGCGACGAAACCCAAAAGCACGCCCAAGCCGGTGAAGCCCATTCTCCCGATACCATCTCGGCCGGTGAAGCCCACAAAGGCACCCGTACCGACCAAGTCTTCAACGAAGAAGACAACTCCCCGGCCTGCTCCTTCAAGGCTTCCGGCGCAGCCCCCGACGACGTCTTGGCCATCCGGCAGCACGCTGACCACCAAGCAGAAGCTTCCCGTCAAGGGAACCACCGGGAACGGCAGCGTCACCCCCACGGAAACGAGCCCCCTGCGGTGGGACTACCGGAAACGTGAGACTTCACACTTCAGTTCCTCTTAGCTGTCGATGTCGTGGGTTCCGCAGTTCTCAAGCACCTGCTTCGAACACTCCGAGACCTCCAGGACAAATCAGCTTATTTCCGTATGACAGTTGAGTCGTCTCCTTTGCAATAGTATCCTTAGGTTAAAAGGAATACCTAAAGGGCTTCCAGGTTTCTCTTTTAGTGAGATCGCTGTAAGCGTAGTGAGCGACCCATGATTACGATGATGCACGGCCTCTTTTCCGAATAAAAAACGCGATGAAAGACTAGGGGCATGCATTTTTATATCTTGATCACGGTGTTAATAAAAAAATTGGTCGCGTACAACTTTAATTTGCTTTTAGGACTCTTAGTGTTGTAGATTAAGTTATCATCCTAATGAAGATGCAATCAAGGACGACCTCAGCGTATTGTCCGAATGGCCGAAATACGAGGCAGCCGAACAATTTGTGGAACAAGAAATTGTATTCGGCATTATTGCTCTCTGGCCCACCTTTTCGAGGGATAAGTCTTTTGTTGATAGCTCCTCAAAATGTTAGGTAATACTATGGATGCGCTGAGAAATATTGCAAGAAGACCGCTAATCTAGATCAAACATTTGAGGTTGTTGTTTTAACTTAATTATGACGTCGCAGTTGGCATGAAACAGCTCGTTTTTTTAGGATTCAGTGAAAGTTCATCAGGTGCTAATTTAGAGGTAAAGGGTTGAGCAAAAATTAACTACAGTGCAAATCAAACACAACTCAGAAAGACTGTTTTAGATGCAGAATCAGGTACCAATAACGCAGCTTCGTATATAAAACAAAAGACAGTGAATAAAATAACGAGTCATGACACAAATATAAAACTTGTTAGATCATTCCTCATACGGAATCTTCCTGGACTACTTAATATGCACACGATTTTTTCACAATCTCTGAAGCCTTAATATTTGTTGAAAAAAATGTATGTGCATAATTTGTAACTGGTAGCCAGGCAGCCCTGACATAACTTTGATGTCACCAGCCTTTCGATGACCTGCACTCTCACCACTTAGCTCGAAGCTAAATACCGCCGTAGCACATGCAAAGCTAAGAGCTCGATCCGGTATGCGCTCTTTTCCGTGCATCAGCGCGACTAAGTGAAAGAAGCGCAGTTTAACATTGCCGAAGAGGGAATCACCCCCCCTCCCCCCCGTCACATTTACTTAAAGGAAATGGCGGCCTTGCTGAATGGGTGAATCTGAGGGTCCCGCGGTAGTATTGATTTTATTCATTAAAGTGCATTGTTTATTACAAGAAAGATTTGACACATATGTATAGCATATTAACACATTATGAATTCTAGTGCGATAGCCACTTGAAATTTAAATATTTAGACTTGGCATGACTCCTTTACATTGAAATCGGCTCGTATTTTTGCAATCATTTCTTATATTTTAATGTTTCAAATAAGGATTCACGCTTCTACTAAGAATTTCTCCTACATTAGAAATAAACAAAAACCTCTTATATTTGAGAAAAAAAGACTCGCACCTCGGGGCTATAATTATCAATATAACCCAAAATTTGCCATAAAACCAATAATACACTATTTCAAACAAAATTTGTTTTACCTAATTTTGACAATCGCCATCAAAAACAAGCGTGTTACTAATAAGTCTTGTTTCTCTCTACCACATGACAAAAGACTGCGGGGTACGGCCACTCCGTCCTCAAGGGAGGATAGTCGGGGGCAGGAATTCTTTCTTCGGTGAATGGCCGTGGCAGGTACCTCCAACTTTCCTACTCAATTTTTTTTCCTTGTTTCTGTGGTAGCTTACTGTAAACTTTAACCTGTTCATGTTATATATACCGAGTGTTTTTTTTTTTTTTTTTTTTTTTTTTTTAAGCTTAACAGATTTGTTTAAAAAGATCCGTGAAAGTTAGTTATGCCGCTAGTAAAGGTGTGTTATACGGCCAGGGGGACATATTATAGGGGGCTAATCGTAACAATCAGTCGACTAAATAACTAAAATTCGGTAATTAACTTTTTAATTAATGAAAATAGACATATGGTTCCAATTAGGAACTTGCTCAGCGTCATTGAAAACCACTAAATCAGTCATTTTCAGAAAGACTTTGAGCGCGCGAGGAGCGTAGTAGTGCACTAAAGTTACCACTCGTGGAGCAGGTGCAAAGCTAGCGGTTGCGATAAGGCGCCCGCGCGATTTTACGTCTCTTATCTAGCCCCTGCCTTGTACCTGCTCCACGAGTGGTAACTTCAGTATAATACTACGCTTCTCACGCGCCGAAAGTCTTTCTGAAAACGACTGATTTAGTGGTTTTCGATGACGCTGAGCAAGTTTCTCATTGGAATCATATGCCTATTTTCATTAATTAAAAAATTAAAATTTTTTTTTATTAATTACACGACTGATCGTTACAATTAGCCCCCTATAATATGTCCCCCTGTCCGTATAACTCGCCTCCACAAGCGGCATAAGTGTAACTTCCACGGCTTTTTTTAAACAAATCTCTTAAGCTTAAAAAAAACACCCTGTATATATTTTTTTTCTAAGAGAAAGTGCGTCTTTCAATACAATTTAACCATCCAGGTACTGGTCAAGGAAGCTACGTGGCTAGGACTGTTCATCAAGAACAAATGCGGCGGCGTACTCATCAGTAGCAAGTACGCTCTGACGGCTGCGCACTGCCAACCAGGGTAAGTGATAAGGTCCCCGCGCTCGCGCTAGAAGTGGCTAAAGTAAACAGTTACAGCATTTTAACCTTTAATTGAGTGCGTGTAGGAAAATTATTGAACAGACAAAATTCAAACTGATGTTTTCTATTAAAACACCCCCACAAAAAAACAAAAAAACAAACTTGCAGTTAGAAAAAACAAATACAAAATTCTAGAAGAGGAGGCCCCGGCGCTTTGGAGTTTCCTATTGTAAAACGTTCTAATGTGCAGCTACGTTTTAAGAATTCTATTCTTTCACCAAACCAAAAGCTGCATAGTAGATTTCAGCCTGGGAACGAGACGAGCTACCGTACCATTAATTTCCAGTTATCATCATGAAACCGAGTGTCTTAAATTGCATTTATTCAAACAAGCTGCTTCATTGATTTGATCGTGCTATTATTTTTTTTAACACATTTGAACTTTACTTTTTTTGTGTATAGTTTAGGAAATGTATACGTCATGTTACCTCTGCCCTAATTCCTGATTAGTTTATTTGGAAGGGCGTGCAGCTGGAATTGGTGAGGTCCCTGGTTCGGTTCGATACCAGGACCAGGCGGATTTTTTCGGTCGCGCCCCAATCACCTAGATGTGTTTGGAGATTTCTGCTAATCCTTTGTTTCCCTTGCTCCCCTTTTCCAGGGATTATTATCGTCGTTCTTGTCTAGCTCGCTGGTATCTCTGCATTAATTGCATTATCGTCAAGTTACCTTTGCTTGACGTTGATGTGTTTCAACCGCAATTTTATTAGGTTTGTTCCTCCAGAGAGAAAAAACAAGTCCCTAATTAGTAGCAAAACGCGGGAAATCATTAGCGCTGACATCTTTCGTCCAGTGAGAAAGAACGAGAAGGACAATTGGTAGGACATGTTGGTTTTGCTGCGATAAGTTCGAATGCTTGTCAAAGTTGCTTATTTTTGTGCAATGTTCAACGCCGGTGCTTTCCTACCCATTAACGCTAGAAAAAGCAATTTATACACAGGCTTTACAGATGACGTTTCTCTGCGTCTCCGTGTATATTAAAGTGTCGTCAGCAAAATATAAATTAACCGAGAACACCGATATTTGCGCCTGCGCATCGCCGTTCTAAAGCGGACGAAGTGCATGGGACCTAGTTTTTTTTTACTTAGTCCTGCCTCGTTAATATGGACATCTTCCTACTCCCCAAAAATTGTCCATAATCTGAGTCATTCATAAAAACGAAACAACCGTGCGTGTGTTTATCCAGTTCGTCAACGAAAATATCGTCGACATAAGAGTTGTGACCTATTAAGGGGGTTAATAGTGACGATATGACTGCTTGACCGCTACGGCTGCAGGTTCCTGTCGTCACTGCTCGTGGTCCTGGGCGAGCATGACCTGTCGGGCGACTACGAGACCATGAAACCCGTGTCGGTGCCCGTGCGGAGAATGGTCGTGCACCGGAACTACAACCCGGCCACCTTCGAGAACGATTTGGCCCTTCTGGAGCTAGAGAGGCCGGTCACCTTCCAGCCGCACATCGTGCCCATCTGTTTGCCCGGAAAGAACGAAGACTTCACCGGGAGGACCTCTTACGTCACCGGATGGGGAAAGCTGTCGCACGGTGAGCAGGACTTGGCACGCTGCGTCTTTGTTTTTTCACTCGTTTTAAACCGATGGCTTTATCCCAAACTTCAAAAGTAATCCGTTACAAGTAACGGATTACTTGTACTAGATTACTTCAATCACTCGTTACTTTAAAAACATTGAGCATATTACAGTAACAGGAGAATACGAGCAGAACATTCAGCAGCATAAAGAGAGAAAGTTTAACAAAATAGAATACATCAGAAATGAGAGAATAGCGGAAAAGTGAACACGATTTTTTTTTTTTTGTATGACCGGTCACTAGTATTACTACAAAAACGATTAACTCGTGTAGAAATATAAGAAAGACAAACATCAAGTAAGTCAACGCCGAGTAGGCTCTCCGTTACCTTCCATCGTATTTTTCTTCTTCTCCCGGGCAGGAGAAAGCTCTTCCTGTTTATTTGTTTTTGTCTTTTACACCGTTTAACCCTTTCCAAATTTCTTCGACGTCTTCCGCCACCTGCACAAATATTTAACGTGGGTCCGTATCGCCTCGATTTTCAGGTTCACAACTCGCGTAACAGACGATGTAGCCTCGCGCGAGGGGGTTAAATTCTCTTAACTTTGATGTGCGCTACTTAATTTTAGCACGCTCTTGAGGCACGGCTGAAAAGCGCCCGGTGCGAGGCTAAGAGCGTTGTCTTCGAGAGTACGGACGATACTTCTTTTGGTGTACTTGTGAGGGCATGGTGGTCGAGTCCACTCCTCACTTTACAGTCAACTCTCAACATAAAGGGGGGGGGGGGGGGGTTAGGCCATCTAAGGAGTGCTGACAAACGGAGAGAGAACGCGTAGAAGTGGGGTGATCCTCTTTTGTTTTGTGAGAGAGATGGCCACCGCCTGTCTCTCTCTCTAATCCCTCACCTCCCCTGGGCTCCACAAATATTGGTATGAAAGTAAGAACCGGATGAGCGATCGATAACCCGTAACCGCCAATTTTTCTCTGGCTGGTCAAGTTTTCAGTCATGGATAGTACGTCGTCTCCATGGCCATCTCTTAATGAGATGTTCAAAATTCAGGGCATTAAGGAGAATGGAAACCTAGAGTTTCAGGGCAAACTTTGCTTGCAAAAAAAACAAAAAAAAACAAAAAAAAAAACACAAAAACACACGCACATTGTCATCAGCAAGAACAATAAACTCTAATCTGCGGAAACACATTAAGGTAATCTGGGACACCTGCATTCTGCATTAGCTATACATTGGAACATTAGAACCAATTTTTTTCTTTTCTTGTAAATAACAGGCGAAACACAAGAGGCAAAAGGAAGCTTTCGTAGATCGCTTCTTTAGCTCCGAATGTGATAGCGGAGGAAGACGCTGCTTCTGAGCATGCGCATCGCTAGCATTGTCTGCGCAATTTTAGGGATCATTTTCGGAGGCCGTAAGCTAGCGGGATGGCGGGTGTGGTTGCAGCTTTCGGTGCTTTGTGAGCTTACAGGAGAACGGAGTGCACCTACAGTCTGTCTCTCTAATACAATATCTGATTTTTACAAAAACTACCAGAATTAGGCGTATGAAAAGTGAAAAATAGTGTTGCAGAATATTTTTTTTAAGATATCAAAATTGTTTATATTGTTTTCCAGATAAGTTTACAGAAAAGTGCTTGAAGTAATTTGAAACGGAACGAGTAAAGTAATCCGTTACTTTTCAGCGAAAGTAATTTATAACGGTAATCCATTACATTTGAGGCTCGGTAATTTGCAATTGTGATCCATTACATTTTTCAAGTAACGAGAACAACTCTGCTTTATAGACAATTGCAAGCATGGCGCCACAAGTGGTGCCCCATGCGTGCAAGCGCGTGCAACGCGCGGGTGAACGTAGCTTTGGCAAGCTCGTAATCGCACGGGCATGCCTGCTCGAGCAGAGACATGGCGGCAGCCAGTCGCTCAGCTTGCAATCGTCTATACGGGTACGGGAACCCTCCACGAACCTTTTTCGCTGGTGTTGGTTTCTCCACAAACGTCAGAATGTCACGTGTCACCATGGCGCCACGTGACACGATGGCGTCACTTCACACAATGCCATCTCGCGACTCCATGATATCACTACGTAATCATGATGTTTTTCGTCATGGTTACATTCTGATTAACTGCTCGTTTTTGTGGCGTCGCCGAGTTTGGGACAACTTAGAATCAAATTGCTTGTATCGACAGTGTCTGGTATAACAATATACAGCCGCCCGAAGGTACTCGTAGGTTGATGAATTTATCGTGTCAAATTATCAGGAGCTAATGCTTTAATGTTGTGGAGCTAAGAAAAAAAATCCAACTTTGCGCATAAGGTGAGCCTGACGGGTTTTGGTTTTGAATTATGGGTTTTGGAACCAGTTGCTATTGAAGGTTAAAGCAATAATATTAATCGCCATCATCTGGAGACACTGGAGACACAGCCCCCTCGGTCGCTCCAAGGAATAGCGCTGACCTACGGATTCCCAGTTGGCACGTCCGAGTCCTGGCCAAGGTGCTCACAACATGACGGAGACTTATTACGGAAACGTAATAAAACACAGATATGAAGTTAAGCTAGGAACAGCATTACTTTCTACACCCTACGATAGAGCAGCACCAGTGTACAATCTTTGTCAGTTCTAGAAAATGTCTCTTTGGAGCTTACCTCGTGCGACAATGCCCCTATAATAAAGACATGCTAGCTTAATTTAAGTGAAGGTAAGTTTGTTGTCGTTTCTCTCTCTTGGAGGGCATACCTTACTCAATATTTACCATCCCAAGTTAGTTGAAGAAAATGTAGTTGCTTAAGGAGAGTTTAAAATAAAGAAAATATAAATATTTACTTGTAATTTTGCCACATTTAGAGAAATCAGCTGTATTTTATTTTAGAAATAACAAAGTTCCCATAACGGCTAAGCATATCTTTTTATATATCTTAAAATTCAATGGAAGATGCTTATATTGGTACGTTTTGGGCCATTTTATAAAGGGTATTTCGTTGAAAAAATAATTTCTGAATGCATCTATAAAATATGTTTACTGGACGTGTTTCGTAACTTATCTTGCACAGAAATGTTTTTTTTTTTAATTTTAAACAATCTGCGCACATGTTGTAAACCTTTCATAAATGAAGTTGAAAACAGTATATTACGTCCATTTATCGGTGTGAAATTGACGACTTTGCAAAGTCCCATAGTGAAACCTTGGCAGTCTCCACGCCACGAGTTTCGAAATTTTACATCTCCGGAAGAAAATTAGCTACGACGTTCATATGTAGCTGGATGCGCCTCACAAGGACATGGTTTTCACATATATTTGTTTTAATAGGTATAAAAAAATATGAGCTCGATCATCATTGTCCAATCTATAATAAAAAAAACCCTGTGGTCGATGCTCAAGTGCTGCGGTTTTATTTCCTGAAGACTACACCGATGTTACTGCAGGTCGAAATAAGAGGTTGAATTGGGAGGATGAAGACGGTTTTGGGCATCAATGAGCGACAATGTTACTTCACTCACCTTCCTACGTCGAACGCTGCTTTAACGGAATGTCAGCTTGCCAGCAGGCCCAACATTTACCCAGACTGCTTTGTTTTCGAGCCTTCAGGGTTTAAGCTGGAGTCTGCATCAGATCGGTGCGTCAAGCAAACTCCGGCTCTATAAAGACTTCCACTCAGGATGTCTAAATATTAAACGCTCCTTCAAAAAAAAAAAAAGAAAAAAAAAACAATCATCGATGTGGATAAAAACAATGTAATTCTATAAAGATTTATATCTTGGCTTACTTTCGCAATGTCTTCTGCTACAGGTGGGTCTGTGCCCAACGTGCTCCAATACGTCCAGGTCCCGATTCTGAGCAACAACAGGTGCCAGAAGATGTTCATGCTGGCTGGTCACGTGAAAGCCATCAGGGACAACTTTGTCTGTGCAGGATACGACAGAGGAAATCGAGATTCCTGCGAGGTACGTAGTTAAGTACTTGTTGTGGGGTGGTTGCCATAGATGATGGGAACCGAGATACCGCCTTGGTCGACGGAGATCGTAGAGAAGCACCGGGATACCCCGGGTGAAGCTTACCAATATATAAGTATATAGTATATGTAGTTTATTTGCATATTATATTCCGGCTGGGTTACCAGATCTAGAGACCCGTTCACACACTTGCAGCCGAGTAGAACCGGCTGAGACGAGACCGGTTTTTCAGCCTCTTGCAACGGCGGAGGACGAGATGTGCTGCTGCGGAGCATGCCCTACGTCGTCGCAAGAAGCTTAAAAACCGGTCTTGTCTATCTCGGTCGTTTTCGGTTACAAGTGTGGGAACGGCGTTTTAGGAGCTGGTGACGTCCTGGCCCTCCGATGCTCAGCGAAGACTCCCACATTCTTCCCCCTCGCGCCGTCAAGTTTCCCGAAATCGTCCTCCGTCTTCCGATTCCCCGACGCGCCTTGCTTGCTCGGAGGTTTCGTTACCCTCAACGCGCCCGATCCGGCTTGGTGGGGGAACGCATAGATCCCTCGGTTGTGAAGTGCCCTGCCCTAGACTCGGGCTTCTCCCGAAGCCATAAGCTGCCGACGGTCGTGGCTGCGACCGCCGCCCTCGTAAATATTGAAAAAATTTGCCTTCTTTTGACCCTATCTAAAAATAAACAGAACTCAAAACACCTTCAAAGAACTCTTTGAATCTAACATAAGTGACGACATTTATCAGCATTATACTTTTGTATATACAGGATGTTTAATTTTACCTCAAGCAAATCTATTAAAAAAAAGCACGTAAAATGCACACTAACATTGTCAATGCAGGACAGTTATGCGGCCCGGGGGGGGGGGGGGGGGGGGGACATTTCATCGGGAAAAAATCGGCAGAATTAACTAAAATGTGTTTATTAACTTTTTAAACAAAAAACAAAACAAAAAACATTTTCTTGCGCCGGCGCTCATTGTCATCCAGCTCCCTAATTTCATTTCTGTGGAAACAAGGTTTTAACTAGAAACTTGCTTAGCGTCATCCAAAGCCACTAAATTCGTTAATTGTAAGGACATGAAGCACATTGCAAAGAGGGAGTGTGCTAAGGTTACCGTTGGTGCAATAGCTGGCTGTGAGAAAATGCTCATATTAATCTTATAATTCGTGTTTCCGCACCGCAATCACGCGCTTTTCACGTGCTATGTCTTCTTAAAATGAACTAATTCAGTGATTTTTTATTACGCTCAGTAAGTTTTTACTTCAAACAATGTTTATCTTCACCGATTAAAAAGTTAATGAAAAATATTTTAGCTAATCATTCGACTTAATCTGACTATTTCACTCCTTCAATAATTTCCTCCTGGCCGTATAACTCACCTGCACAGAGCGCATTTGTGTATCTCTCCTAACTTTAAAAAAACATTTTTTTTTTTGTATTTACAATATACACCTTTATTTTATTTCTTAATGACAAGATTTTATCTGTAAAGTTTTGTATAGTTAGCGATTCATATAAGTTGATTTTTGTCCACATAATTTATAAACGTGTTGACATTCCAAACTAAATACTACGCTTTAACAGAAAGTCAATGTTTTAGAGCCCCGCTAAAAATTTACAATGCAAGCCCCAAAGGAAAGGTTTAGCCTGTTTCATTTTGTCTATGCCACTATCTTAAACTTACCGCCATTAAAAATTCAGAATTCTCAACTGACCAACTTGTCACTTTCAATAGTTGACTATCGACAGTTTTATAATTGGAGTTATTTTCATAAATACTTTTGCATGTATAAAAAAAAATCCTATCTGATTTAGAATTCTTATGCACGGGTACACCGCGTTGTGTGCTACCTCGCAAGGGCTGCGAAGCCCTGTAATTTATTTATTTGAAAATACAGTTAGCCCTTTTTTGAGGGCCGTTACAGGAAGGGTATAACTTTAATTTTCTTTTCATTTATTTACATCAAATCGCCCGAAGTCATTACGTGAGGGGGGAACAAAGTAATAATAAATGCTTCAAATTCAAAGCATACAAAATTAAAAAAGGCTTAACAAAGTCTTGCATGAAAAGAAACGAAAAAAACAATATTTACACTCTAATGTAGTACATAGGGTGCTACATTAGACTATAATTCTTCGCAAGCACACTTATATTGACTACAATCAAAAATGTTTACCACATTCTTCGGCAGGTCATCCCATTTTTTTAATATACATATTTAAAGGCGACTCCGAAGAATGCTGTTTGGTGCGACATAAGGGCAGCCGGATTTTGTGCTGGTGATCGTGCCAAGGAAAAATTGTGTGGGGGGAGGGGAGGGGGGGTTAAAAGTTTGAAGATGCGGATTATGGTAGTATAGCGGTGAAGAAGGGTTAATCGCTATACTTTGCGTCTGTTGCATAGAGATGCAAGGCCAGCTTTAGACTTTAGAGCTGTCACACTAAACGTAAAATAATAATCTCTAAAAGTAAAGCGAACGGCTTTGCTTTGGGTAGATTCGACTTTTTAAATTAAGTAATCTAGACAGGAACTCCGAATTAGGTCAGCGTACTCTACCGTCGAACGAAGGAAGGACTAGCGAGTTAACAAGCAAACATCAGAGGGTGCTCAATATAAATTTCTTCTAAAATAACCCTATGTACAATTAGCTTTTCCAACTATGTAACCAGTATGCAGGTTCGAATCTAGATTTTTCGTTAGTATTAAACCTAGATATTTATATTTGCTAACTTTTTTTCAATGAAGCTGTTTATTTCGTAGCCAGGAGTAATTGTCGTTTTCTTTGTAAAAAAATGTCAGTAGTTTAGTCTTTTTAGTGTTGATGCTCATTTGCCGATTCTCGCACCATGATACTGAAAAATTTAGGTCACGCTGCAGGTCAAGCTATCGTCTTTGGTAACTAGGCGCGTACAAAATTACGCAGTCATTCACGACAAGTCTGATTTGAGAGCAGATTAAATTGGAGAGATTATTTACGTAAAAGAATTTTTGATTTTACTATAATTTTATGAGATGAGTTATTACGAACTGAGTGATTGAGTTCTGTCGGAAAGGAATGCCTTCATCTATACAAGAATTGACTGGTGAATGTTAAGAGCTTAATTTTGATTTTTTTTAATAAACGCTGGTGAGGGACTCGGTCAAACGGTTTCGAAAAAACAACAAAAATATCAGCAGTTTGTGTTTGAGAATGTGTGTTCTCATGCGCATTGGTAGGAAATACAAAAAAGCTGAGTCTCGCAGGATCTCTCTTTACGGAAATCGTGCTGGTTAGGGAAGAAAAAGTTTATATCTGAGAGGTTACTAACGACGTGACTGATGATAACATGGTCAAGGAGCTCAAAGGGTATGCTGGTTGGGGTAATTGGGCTATAATCAATAGCAGACAGATGCCTCCAGACCAGTGTTGTACGTAACAGCGTTTTAAGGAAAGGGGGTTACTGGAACGCGTTTATTTTAAAAACAACGAAGGAACGCCACCGTTCCATCTTACATCGGTGCAACTGTAACAAAAAGCTCGTTACGTTCTTACAAAAAAAAGGCGTTTCTTTTTTTTTTTTTTTTGACCAGTGAGATAATTTTTATATAGTTTTAATTGAGAAATTCTAGAAAGTCTGAAAACAATAACTTTACGAAGAGCAGCTTTTTGTTAACTTTTGTGTAACCTATTTTAGGATTTATTTTGTGGGGTCCTCGCTTGGTAACAGTCGGGTGCAGGCGAGCTGGTAAACATTGATTCATCTTTCATTACTCTAGACTGCGGCAAAAAAAAAAAGAACACCTTTTAGTCGAAGGAAAAGGCACAGAAAAAGGGACCTCTCAAACTCAGCAACACTTTTTGCTTCCATGGATCCTGATACACACATAAATATAAGCAAGACTACAGCCCCCGCTGAACGTCCACACAGACCTACCGTTATAACAATACCAGCTAACCAGATATCGAACGGACCCTTGTAGCTCGAACCTTAATCACTCAAAAGATATACAAAAATTAATCTTTATATCGTCTCCCCTTCTCCCCTACCTTCACACTGAACAATGAATCCTACCTTCATCAAGACGGACTGGTAGCTTTTAAGACTGAGCTTCCGAAAGCCCTTCTCTCTTCTCCAATTGCTCCTCTTTCGGACACCAACATCGAGAAGCAACTGTTGTTAAGTTCAACCAAGGGACTTAGATTGAAACCTGTGAGGTCGTTGTAAAACGCTCGTACGATGTGGAGTAACCATTTAATAAAGAATAATAAAATTAACCCCGCTCCTTCTTCCCGGCTCACAGTACATTTGGCTCGTCTGAATCGTCCACCGCAAACAGGAATATCTTAAAACGCAGAGATGTTTAAAGGCCAATGTATCAACAAATAAAACTTGCTTCCGGTTTTTGTTTTTTCTCCTGGAGTCCCTGCATTAAGGCATCCAGATTTTTATATTGACATTTGATGGGATGTATATATATATTTATATATAAAGAAACGTCGTTTGAACTACATAAATATGGTAATTAGCACAATACAAAAGTAATGCATACGTAACGATACATTCAATTTTACAAACGGTAACGGAAACGTTACCGTTTATAAAATTCTCACAGATGAAACTTGTAACGGGAACGCGTTCCAAAAATTATGAGGAACGAGCTTTCGTTGCTCTTTTTGAGGCACGTGTAGAACATACTTAAAATAGGAATAACCTTTGCATGTGAATTAAATCTGTACAGCCTACTTAAGAAGAGGAATAACCTTTGCATGTGTCCAGTCTCTAGGTAGCGATCCCTGGTCCAGACTATGTTGAAATAGTACAGGGGTGGCCAGGCTGACCCGACCTGAGAGCCGCAAACAAAACCATGAAACTTCCAAGAGACGCGGGGGTGGGTGGGCAAACTTTTGTTCAGAGCAATAAACAAAACTCGAACCACCTTCAATCTATCCGAGTCAAAAGCAGTCCAACGGTACGTAAGGTAGCAGTAGCACAAGACTACCAAACCGCAACCTGTCTTTCGATTTAAAGCGCGTTCCATTGCTCTTTCTGGGGAAGTGTACGTGTGACCGGGAGGGAGGTGGAAAGCGGGGGGGGGGGGGGGGGGGGGGGAGGGGGAGGGGGAGGGGGTGGAGGGGGAGGGTGCCGCGAACCGCGAACCGCAGCTTGGACCACCCCTGAAATAGTAGTTGCCGTAAGATACTCGAGAATGACAAAGTGAGCTTTTGAAGTTTGGACGTAATACCGTCACTACCCGAACTTGAAGAATGGGAGAGGTTGAGTATAAGCTTGCTAACATTGTGGGAGTAGACACTTATTTGATCAAGAAATGCACTGTTAAAACTAACATCATATGCAGGCAGAGAAATTGAATCTTCGTTAAAATCCTTACGAAAGAATTGATTAAAAGAAATTCCACTTTCCAGGTCATGCAAGGTGCTCCCATGATCATCAGTTAAGCCACACAAAGCGAGTAATTTATTTCGGAGGGCTAACGATTTTCCAAAGCTTTCTTGGATTAGAGCTTAATAATTCTAGTGTCCCGCCGAAGAATCGTTTTTTTCGTTTTCAATTAATTGTTTACAAAATGTAGAATGTCTTAACAATTTTTCCCATCAACCTGTAGAGTTCGCAAGACGTATTCTAAAATAAAGTTGTTTTCTAGTATTAATAAGGTTTTTAATTGTCTAGTTAACAAATGCTTGATTGTTAGATGTGGTTTGATTTTTGGCCCATATATATTCAGAGTTTCTAAAGGCTTGACTTTGATCAAGCTCCAGTTCTCTTCCACTGAACTGACGCCTATGGTTACACCTATGGAACCCTAAAGTCAACCAGGAACGTTTCTGTAGATAACGCGATCTCGAAAGAATTTGCTCAAAAATAGTAAAAAAATAACTCACAACTTTTTCAGGAAACGCAATGTTTGCATCTACCAAGACAATTCTATGACCACATACTTCCTCAACGTCATGAAAATATTATATTAGGTCAGGGATGGGTGCAAAAAATAAGTCATTTAGCGCGCTGGAGCCAGGCCTGGGCAGAGATACACAGAAAAGTATTCCGGGATAGAAATACTGAGATAAATTAACAAAGTATCTTGGAATAGAAATACTGAGATACGTTTCCTTTTGCTGTGTGGGGATATTTCGGAGATATTCTGAAAAAAGGGGAAAAATGTATCCGAGAATGCAGATAATGAACTTCAGATACTGAAATACAGATATTGATATGTTTTTGTTCCTCGAATGACGTCATGTTCCGTAAATATATTTAAAAATGCACTATAAGCTACGCAATGACCCATATAACGCGAGTCCAAAATGTGGCGCAAGAAACGAACAAACCTTAATTTTCAAGCTAGAAAAACATCTCTTTATTCATGAAAGGTTCTCGCAAACAGGGAAAAATAAAATTAATTGCAATTGAGTAGGAGAAGCTTCTCAAACAGTTCGTCGTCAAGACAGCGACGGTTCGGTTTTAGTACAACACTCGCGAACGAGAAAAGTCTTTCCACCGCTGCGAGGAGCATAAGTTCGTACTAAACCAATAAATACCGCCTTCATGGCTGGGAATTCCTGGAGCATGGAGACATCTTTCCTCGGATCATGTTCAGACCGTGCCGAAAACGAAGGGTTGCCATGTTCAAGGTCGTAGAACCCGTGATTCATCGTTGATGAAGACCCCTCGTCGCTTGGGTCTTTTGTGTTTGGTCCCTGAGTCTCGGCGGCGCGTACGCGCAAGTTCTCAAAGCCGAAAGTGTTTGCCACTTCACTGGATGTTCATCGCAGTTTGAAAAAGGGGTGCGAACAGGTGGCGAGTTTCGCCTCATTGTTTTCCATTTTGGAAATGATGAGGCGATACCTCCTCCTTCTCTTCGTTTCGAACTTCTCTTCCTTCATAGTTGATTTTCCTGATACGGATAAGAAACCGTTATTTTACCCAGTGAACCCCATAGAGGACAAAGGAGGACGATCGTTTCACAAAAGGAGTGAACCCTAGACGTCTCACAGCATCCTCTTTATGAAGGAAACCTGACGATTGCCGTCAGGACAATAAACCGCTGGTCCGCAGTAAAATAAACCGGACAGCGAAGGCGAGGTTGACATTTTCCGAAAAATAGGGTTTTTTGTTTCATCTCATCGATCTTTTGGTGACGTCTTCAAAACGCTGCCAACCCCACCCCCCCTCCCCCCAATGCAGCGAGATACCTTTGCCTGGCCGAGTATCGCGTTACAACCGATACATAGCAACTGTATTCCACTACTGAGATACAAATACATTTTTGAAATGTATTTCGATGCGGAGATACAGATACTCAAAAGTATCTCTGAAATAGTATCGCGATACTGCCAAGCCCTGGTTGGCGCTAACACAACCTGATCAAGTGAAAATGCTCTGCTAATGTCAGAGAAGCTTCTACACTGTAAAATATTTCTGCAATTACTATCAGGCACGCACTCAACCCAGTCTATTTCAGGGTAATTAAAATCACTCCCAAGAAATGCGGGACACTGCGGTTTAACGCAGTGTTACGAAATTCAGAACACTACAATTCTTAAATGAACATGACATCCACATCCGGAGGTCCATAACAAACGCCTATCAAGATAGTAGAAACTATGAATTGAACCCGAACAAAACATAGTTTAATATTAGACTGTAATTCAACAGCTGCTGATGAGAAACATTATTGAATTGCCACGAGGACGCGACCCGCCTGGACAAAAGTCTGTTCCGGGAATGTTCAAGTCGCTCTGTATTGGAAGCAGTCATGGGCACGTTACCAGTAAAAAGTAACAGTGTTACAGTTACAGTTACCTAGGGGGAAAAAGTAACTCTGTTACAGTTACAGTTATCGGATTAAAAAAGTAACGTGTTACAGTTACAGTTACCGCAGAAAGAGTAACGCCGTTACTTTCTCGTTACAGTACCAAAATTGGACACAAGAAACCATAAACCAAAAAAAATATTTTATTTGTTACACTGTAGTGAGAAGAAAGATGAACTGCTGAGAAATTAGAAAACATTAAAACCGAAGGGTGCTTCTTTTTTGTGTCATTCGTCGTTTCAGAATTTTAACGATTATAACTTATTTGCAATATTTGTTATAACTTAATATCAACTGTTTTTCAAAATTGTCATCGGAGAGCTTCCCTCTCTTGATGGCGAACACATCGCGTCCTTTGCTGAACAGGCGTTCAGCCGGCGCGCTTGACGGAATCCCCGTGTTGAGCCTGATGAAGATCCTCTTTATCATGGGGAACCTTGAGAGCCCGGTCAGATCGGTCGCGGGGTCGCTCACCCACTGTTGCACCTCCGTTGATGATGGTAATGCTTGAGGCAAGTGGAAAAAAAAATCGTCTTCGTCGCCATCCTCTTTGCCTGTTGCGTCCTCACTGCAGTGCTCCTCCAGCGCACGACATTCTTCCTCGAGCAGCCGTACAGTTGCAGCTTTCCGCTCGTTTTCCATGATCCAGGATAGCTTGAACTTGGGGTGTACCGCCGCTGCAAGGGCCAAGTCCTTGTCTTCAAGAACTTCTGAAAACCTGTGACGAGACAAGAAACAAAAAGGAGATTTTTGCACTGCTTGAACCTATAAATCGAAATATGGATGATTGAAACCTACAATGTTAAGTGTAGATAGCTCGCACGGATATGCTACCATGCAAACGCATGTGCAGAGAGGGGTAGCAATATAGTGAACAACAAATATATCGCTCACCTCTTCTTGACTCCCGCCTCAAGGGCGTTGGAAAGTGGGGTGCAGTACTGCATTTGTGACAGGGACCCTTGGTATCGCAAGAGCGAGTGGAGAGTGGGCTGCAGCACACCCATATACATGTACTGCTCGCCTTGCAGGATGTCCAGTGCCTTCGCCACGCCATACATCGTCTGAAAGAGTACGAAAGGTTAGCGCACTGCATAAAGTGAAACAAATACGCTATTACAATACCTTGCAGTATTCGTCGATGAAGGCAAGCTCCTCGTTCTGTAGCTTTGGCAGCGAAAGCCTCTCGAATGTGGCGTCCAGTTTGCCTTTCGAGACCTCATTCAGGAACTTTACAGCGTTATACAAAGAGTTCCATCGCGTCGCGTTTGGGACAGGAAGTTGTCTTCCTAGGGTGATTTTTATGGCTTCAGCGGCTTGAACTGACTGGGCTTGCTTCCTCCAGAGACATTTCAGTTTTGCAAACACATTCTTCGCCATTGCACCGTAAGGTAACTGGTTGCACGCGTTTTCAGCATCCGCGGAGGCAACTAGATTAAGAGTGTGTGCAGCGCACCTCTGGTGCCGAGGCAAGTGGATCTCTGATGTGCAAGCGCCTGGAGCTGTGTCAAGAACCTCTGTGATGCAATTTTGGATGACATCTTCCTCAGGTTCGGTAGCTTCTCCAAATACCCTGCGCCACAAAATAAGTCACACCCGTCAGAACCTTTACCCAGCTGAGCTTGAACGTCGCAAAAGATATGAGATGATAGGTTAGCTACAAATTTAAACAATCGTCTAGTAGTGTTTAATGACTCCGATGGGGAAGTGTCATAAAAATAGGATTACGAAATGAAGCTACGCAACGAGTGTACGTCCGGATATTTTCAATAAAACTGCCTAAACTCGGCCAAATTTCACATGTGGAGCTTCATTAATCGTATAAAAGCAGTAAATGTCCCCCTATTTTAATATGTGCCCCTACACTGCAGATCGCCCCAACAGCATAATAAAAATTGTGAGTGAAACACAATGTACCGCATTTAATATGTAATTCTGGTATACGTTTGGGGTGATATGAAGGTGTCCAGCCGGAGCTCAAAGGGTAAAAAAAAAAACAAAAAAAAAAAACAGGAACAAACAAGACCATAAACTTACCTAAAAGCCTTCACAAAGTTCGAACCATTGTCCGTGATCACGACACATATCTTGTGTAATATTTTGTAGTCCACAAACACTGCATGGAGCGCAGAAGCGATCACATCATATGTATGACGGCCTGAAAGCCGATGGCAGGTCAGCGCTGCGGATTTCCTTTCCAGGGATTCCTCATCCAGGAAGTGAACTGTCACTCCGAGAAAGCTCCTAAAAAGATTGGAAAAAAAAAGGAATGACTATTGTTGTTGCTGCGCCCTTCAATGTAGTGACAATGCAATCACGACCAAGCGCGATGCTCTTGTATACATGCTTGAAGCTCCTATGGTCACCGCAAAATATTCTAATTGGAATCTTAAATTTCTGCAATTTTCTCGCCAGTCATACTAATTAGTTTAGGAACAACAAAGCTCCGGTTATAACCGTGACACTCATAATATAGCTGATTAATGCGGACTATTTTTATTATGTCTTACCATTTGACGACGAAATTACGAAAATGGCAATATGTTGGAAATCTAATAAGTGAAAATCAAGAGGTCGCTGTTCAGCCGAACAGCAAAATCTCGATTCCAGAGAGGCCTTGAATACTGAACCTGTCAAATTTACTATTCACTATATAAAAAAAAAAAAAAAAAAGACGCACAGGTCTACTTGCCCACAAGTGATGCGCCAAACACATCGATCAATGGCAGGGGTTACAAATTATTTGGTGCGAAAATGTTATATTTCGTTCCAACATACATCTGAGCGCCGCCAAAAGTTAAATGCGCGTCGAACAGTACAAAACAAAATCTAAAAACCCAAGGAAACAGCGTCCTCTCTGCTTTCATTGAATGAAAAAAAAAAAGGACAAACGCCAGAACGGTGCCCTTTCGTAACGGTCTTGAATGGCTGAGCAGCCGCTTAGATTAAACAATT
Source organism: Ixodes scapularis (assembly GCF_016920785.2). Classification (NCBI taxonomy): domain Eukaryota; kingdom Metazoa; phylum Arthropoda; class Arachnida; order Ixodida; family Ixodidae; genus Ixodes; species Ixodes scapularis. The sequence goes on from NW_024609835.1 coordinate 111,764,240, forward strand.
GTTGTGTTTATAATAAGCATGTGTGACACTGTATTACCCCACTCCTGCCTTTGCCCTATATTGGGCTGGCAGTATTGATAAATAAATAAATAAACAAGGTATCGCTGCGCTCGAATGGTGATTACGTTCAACTTCGGGTTTACTTGCGCGCGGGTGTTTTCTACGGTGTAAACGTATAACGCAAAGGGAAGATAACGTTATATGACTCTAACGCTGCCATAAATAAACGGCTGGATCAGTAACACAGTAGTGGCTTGTGGCTTGACTGGTCACAAACATATTAGCTCCATGCACTTACTGCTCAAGTGCTGATGCAACAGGAGACACTTTTTACAAAAAGACTAGAAAATGGACTACGAGATCTTTGATCTTAAGGCTAGGTTTCTGTTGACAATGTACTACAATATCTGTATATTAATTATTTCAGCTATTCACAAATTACAGGCTTAGATGTGCCGGGTTCTAAAACAAACCGACCTGCGTCTCACTGAGAGTATCGTATAGATAGGGTGCAGTGCATCAAGAACTTACCTGTTTGAGGCTGTCCAGCAGTCTGCTGTGCAGCAGACCCTCGTCGCCTTCTCAAGGGTAGCGATGAGGGACGCTTTTTGTTCTCGGTAGAGGATGTCCAGATGATTCACAAAAGACTTTCGGTTCATCACTGTTGCCGATGGCTGCATTCCGATGATCAAGCGCCGGAAGTGTTCATTTTCAACGACTGAAAAGCACTGCATGTCGCCTACCACAAAGTTTACAATTAGCCTGTCTATCTGACTTTGCGGCACAGCTTTGTGTCGACTCGTTCCTGCAAGATAGAACTCCAGTGTCTGTGTCGAGCCGCCACCCGCATGTCTTTTCTCATTCGAGGGCTGACCAGGTTCGGCTTTCCTTTTCTTAGAGTCGAATTCCTTCAGAGCGACAGAATGTTTCTTCTGCGCAAAAAAAAAAAAAAAAGAAAGAAAAGAGCACAATTTAATGATATGGATATATTTCCCCATCGTCAGCACAATTCATAACGCCAAATGAGCCATAAGAAACCGGAGTTCCCAAGAATAGAAAGCTTAAACATACCTCTAGATGCTTGCGCAGGTTGGACGAAGACGTCCTGCTTGCTGAGTACTGTTTACTGCAAATGTTGCACAGCACTGTGATGTTTGTCGCAGTCGTTGTCAGAACAGAAAAATATTCGCGATACGAGGGCCAAGGTAACGGCTGCTCCGTGTCGGAAGACATGACTGCCTGTCAGGATGGCTTGAGCGCTATCAAGAATAAACAGGCTGAACGCGCACAGTAACCTCTGCTTGAGATTTCCCAATAAACTGACAAGTGATAGCTGAAGAATAGTGGCCATTTTTGAACCGTCTGGTTAAACTGGCCTCTGCGCAAACCAATCGCATTCCCGCACGTGGCTCAGCCCCCAAAAGTTTTCACCAATAGGCGACAGGGTACAAGCTTTCGGACATACGTTGCGTTAGATGGACCTCCCGCGTCAGTGAACATTTTCGTTTATTTTTCACTCCGAAACCAAAGAGGACACAGATGGTCACATAATTACCTTATGGGATATACTCGAAAGCAGGCTTAAATATAGCAGGTCAAACAGCTTTGGAAGAATATAGGGGGAAAGGAGACAAAGTGAGGCCTTCTGGTGCTCTACGTGTGTACGACGACCACCGCGGCGCCTCTGTCTCAAACGCCAACTGTGGAAGATCAGTCCGCACACGCGCCTCAAAACAGCAATTTCTCTCTCTTAAAAACACGTGTTTTCCGGGTAATCGCTTCAGCTGGAGCACTGCAGAGAATCCACAACAAAACGTCTATTGGAGTATTTCTTGGGGCTGTCAGCGGGAAAGGCAATTTACTCGAGCGGTTCCGAAGAGAAAGAATAAGTTAAACAAGCGCCGACTTTCCGCCTAATATGGGGACGGCTTCCTTGGAAACTCATAGCGAAGAGGGAGCGGCGACCGGCTGGGTGTAAAAGCGACGTACAGCGCGGACATATCTGACAAAGAGGAAGGGAGAGGGGGAAGGGCAGACACAGCCCAGACGGAATACTCGGAGACATGTCGCATGACCACCGACACCCGCAGACGGTCCCCACAGAAGAAGATTGAGCCAAAGTCGGTGAAACACACATTGTTTGCCTCCCCTACCACCGCAGGCGCCGCTTCCTTAATCTCCCGGTTTCGTGCTCGCTCGTCCGTCTCGTCTATGGTCCGTCGTGGGCAAAACGAGGCAATTTTTTTTGTTTGTTCAATTTCTTTTTTTTTTTGTCAGCCAGGAATTTTAATTTTATAGTAAAAAGTAACTGTAACGGCCTAAACAGTTACAGTTACCCAATAAAAAAGTAACAGTGTTACAGTTACAAGTTACCAGTATTAAAGAGTAACGCGTTACAGTTAAAAGTTACCGAAAAAAGTAACTAGTTACCGGTAACGCGTTACTAGTAACTAGTTACTGCCCAAGACTGATTGGAAGTTGGTCATTAGATATATTACTTCAAAGCCACATTTTAGTACCTAGAATAACATGAAGGCAGTATGCTTCAACAGCATTATTAAGCTCATCTTGCTTGGATAGCAAAGTTCGGAAAATGACAACGAGGAACAACTGGTTGACCTTACTTTTATGACTAAACCGTCAATCGCGCTCATTTATGCCTAGAAGCATAGGTCTCAACTTAGCATTTTGTACTTCAGCGACTTGGTTCAGCTAGGTGGGGGTCATAAAAAACGCTTTATCATCAAGAAACAGTTTATTCAGACCGAGTCGTATTTTATTCTGAGCTTCGCAATGTGGTTTGGCGAATTCTTTAAGCTTGTGAGAATTATTTGCTGCTACCCGTCTCGGGGAATGACACAGCACACCGGTTCAATAACACGAAGACATTTAAGGACCGTTATCGCCCGCACCGCGATCCCAAAATCCCCCGCGCATGCGCTGCGGCGGCCTTTTATCGACGGCGGAGCGCCGCTCGCGTAGCCAGTTACCCTTGTCCCCCTTGCGGTGCAGGTGACCACTGACGATTGTCGGAGGGGCAAGCTGGTCCAAACGCTTTGAATCCCCATGTTGCCCACAAGTTTCCTTCGTGCTTTCTGAATATTAGGAGACAACCCTTGTCAATCCATACCTTTGGCGACTAAACATTAGTCGGAGCTTTGCTCAATACTTCCTGTTTATTCTTAAAACGTTCAAACGTCACAACAATTACACGATTGAACCCATCCCGTTTTATGCCAATACCATGTGCTTGTTCAATTTCACCGGGGGTCTACTTTCAAGTACTTTTTAACGAAATCGAACACAATCTGCTCGGTTCGATTCCATGTTTTTCCTCGTTCTTCAGGGATCGTTTTAAAAAGAAGAATATTCCGGCGGCAGGGGATTATCGAGAGCGTTCACATGCCCTGCTACTGCCCCAAAGTTCTCACACGCCAAAGATAACGCCCATGGGTTGTTATCAAATGAACTGACATTCGGTTTCATTGCGATGCCGTCGTTCTGACGCCTAGAGTGATCATCTACCTTTTTTTTCTAGCTGAGTCACTCTGTTTCTGAGGATCTAAATACCGGCTGTGATAGCACTTAGCTTTCCTGTATTTTCTTTCTGCTAGTTTTCTGCACTTTGCACAAGCTTGTCGGGGTTAGAATGAAGTCTGTCTAGCTGTTCATTGGGCCCGGGTTCGTCTCGACATCTCTCACAAAAATTAAACCGGAGCACAAGCACACCGTGGCAAACATCAATCGGATTTTTGGTAGAGACAGGCGAAGACTAGGTGACATAAAACGTTGTCCTCTATTTGTTCTGCGAGATCGAAAAAAAGCGTCCAATGCAAGCACGATAGGCAGCGACTGGGATGCCCATGACGGGAGGTACACTTAACCCTAAACACACGCATGCACACGCACGCACGCACGCGCGCACCCACGCACGCGCACGCGCACACGCGCGCGCACACGCGCGCACGCGCACACGCGCACACGCGCACGCACTCTTTAGGATTTGTGGCCAAGAAAACACTACATAGGGAAAACGATGCAGTGTTCTTACCGGCGAGATATAACAGACGTTTGATAAGCACTTCAGCCAAAGAGGCAGCAAATCCCAACGAAGTGCAGCACGACCGTCCGTTTTGTAACACAGAAGTTGCGATGGCGACGCCACCGTGGTGCCGATTCGGCGCTGCAGGATGACAGTGTCCGATGTCCGATCTTCAGCAACGGCTAAATGACGCAGAAGCTTCGCAGAAATGACCGCCGTCCAACGCAGCCTCGCTGGTCGAAATTGGTGGGCGTAGAGCGGAGTGCTGCGACATGTAACAGACATTTGATAAGTACTTCCGCCAAGGGGCCGCACATATATACATGACAATGCAGGAACAGTTGACAATAAACACACATTAACACGCAGTACAACAATAAGAACCCCATACGCGTGGTGAGGGAAAGAAATAGGAAGCTTTGAATTCGAAGAAAAAGGCGCAGGAGAGGTGTCTTCTCCTGTACGCTTTGCTTCAACTTCAAAGTATCCTATATTTCCCTCCCCACACTCTCAGGTTTTAACATCCCGATTAAATAACACCAGCTCGCCAGCACACACTCCCTTTTCATTAAACGCAGTACAAGTTTGTGATTCCATTATAGGCTAAAAGCTGAGTAATGAAATGTTCAAAGAATGAAAAAGCTTTATATACACAATTTCGTTTAGCAGTTAAGTAAAAACCCCAATCGTTCTTCAAAAAAAAAAAAAAAAAAAAAAAAACGGCTGTTTTAAGGTGTCATTTGAGTATAGAATTTGTGAAGTGTTTCGGAGGGGTTCAATTTGACTGACATTTCTGTACTTGCAGAGTGTCGTATATTTCGTCTGCACTGACGTCACATCAGCGGCCATTGAAGTACCCTTGCTGCTGATCACGTGCCTCCTGCGGCATATACATTACGCGCCACCGAATGTGTCGCTCTCAGGAAGAACGAGAAGGAATGACGACCAGTACAACGCAATAAGATCACGTGAAAGTCACGCACGAGGAAATGCTCTTCAATAGGTACTTTTAGCAAACCGTTACCATGATCCGTGTACATCACTACCGAAGTATTCGAAGCGTGCTTTTAAGCGCGCGCCCGGGTGATACCATGACCGCGGGGCGCGCGCTTAAAAGCATGCTTCAAAGGCTCGAGTTGTGCGGTACTTCGAACACGGTAACGGACTGCTAAATGTCCACATTTATTTACACAAATAAGAAAATAATTAAATGAAATCCTGGGAAGGAGTCATGAGAAATTTCGATGGTCTATTTGGAGCGATCAAAACGCCCTCCATACTCGCGCCTTTAGAACGGTAAATGCTAGCGCGCGCTTGATGCGGAAACATATGCCAACATAGGAGCGGTCCAAAACCCCTCCACATCTACCAGAGTAATTCCCAATTAAATTATTCTTATGCGCATAATGCGTATATGCACGCAAAAACAGCATTTGCACGTGCGCGCAAAAGCATAGTGTACTTTCGGCCACTAATGACCTGCGAACGGCGGAGCGCATTACCATTGATACATGCCGCGCTGCTTAGAGAGCCTCTGAGACCCCTGCACCACCTCTGCGTCTTCTCCGCGCCATCTAGAGGAACCTTGAACCATACAGAAACCCTCTGCGGTTGGCGCAGTGAGGCCCAATATCACATGACGAAAATAATCCCTGGAGATGGGGAACAAGAAAGACAAAGTACAAACCCACCTGCTTCTTGCTGGTGCATACACATTATTTATCAATGAAAAAAACTGTGAGTGCGCAGGCGAGCTGTTGGATGTTGATCATAATGTAGAAAACCCGAGACTGTGGTAAAAGCAAGGAAACGGAGTCGAAGAAGAAAGACAGGAGAAAAGAGCGTCTCAACAAAGATGTAAACCCACAGCGTAAACAGCATTATTTATGCTGTTTACGCTGTGGGTTTTCACCTTTGTTGGGGGGCGTAAGAGTCTGCCAATATATAGGGGAGAGGGAGGGGGGGGGGGGGGGGGGCAAGGCAGGGCCTCGTCAATCTGATTGCTCAGCTTTCCCCCTCGACCTCCCCATTTAGATGTTTAATGGGTAATAAAATGTTCTTTGACATGATGTTACGGCAGAAACGTTGCCCAGATCTATTTTTTTTGTTGACCCAATATTTGCTGTTACCAAAAATGACCTTTTAACTAGAGCATATAGATTTTTTAATTACATAAAGAAAACACAAGAAAACGTTGACCTTGGAAGGCTTAGGACGAGGTCGCCCCCACACCCCCCTAGATACGCCCCTGGTCCGCTCCTCTTTCTGGTGGCAGAAGTACCTCGTTAACGCAGCGGGAGCCATTCTCTCACGCTCTTTTTCACTTCTATGTCGGACCAATTGGCGTCATTGCAAGCTGTGTATAAGAACACAAGTATGTCTGGGTTCGTGGAACGTCGTGTTTAATGACTCAAATGCCTACACGCGTTGGCCTCGATCAAGTCAGAAGTATTGGCTCTGACACAATGTGATAGATCACCGATCGGTCTCCGCGTTCCCGCAATAGGCAGATTCATGGAAAGGGGAGCAGCCTCAAATAGACCACTTGCTAAAACCTCAAGCGCCCCGGCTTGCGCTCAAGTAATCATAAGAACGGTGTTCCTTCAGCTCCCTAGTGAACTGTAATTTCGACCAATTCGATGGTTGCACACTTTGAGTGTATCTAGAGTCATCCCGAATAAGCCTCGTGTAGAGTCCAAAGAGTTGTGATATCCCTTTTAAAATTTCTGATCAGAGTCAGCGTTTTTGATACCGTGCATGCAATCCTCCTTTCCAACTGGCTGAGCTGCGGAAATCTCTTACAATATTATCATTTTTGTGCTCGTTGTTTTAGCAGGCATTGCTTAGAAAGCCGAAAATTCACAACCATAACCAGGGTTTAACTTGGAGTTAGCGGGCCCGTTCAGTGTTTTTTAGAGTTTCTAAAGCAATATCAGAGTCTTTGAAGCAGTGCGACATGGTACGACAAGTAGTATGACAGGTCTTTGGACTCTGTACAACAATGACTCTGGATTACACTCAAAAGTGTGTAAGGATCGAATTGGTCGAAATTGGCGATCACTAGTCTAGTGACTTGAAGGAACACCGTTTCCATGTTTCCTCGAGTGCGGGCCGGGGCGCTTGGAGGATTTAGAAAATGGTGTGTAGCACTGGGGCTGTACGAAACGAGTCAGAAAAGGTTTGAAAGTCAGTTTTTACGTGTTTTCTGCCTTCTCCGTTCGCCCGAGAACGTGGATTGGGGCCGTGAAAAGGTAATACCAGACGCCGTCGGACCACGATTGCTCGTGCGGGAAGCACTTTGTGTTCAATTCACGAATACTTGTGGTCGTTTGATTGTTTTTCCCCAATATGAACGCGGAAAAACCGACAGGTAGTACTGACCACCTGCGTACTACGTTCAGTGCGTCTCCAAGTTCAAGCGGTCGCGTGATCATTCGAACTGTCGTCTGCTCTTCCAAACGTTTCTGCTTGTCTGTTCGTTCAAAGCTCAGACGACAGCAGCCCGTAGACCAAATGTTGACCCGGTAAGTGCGATAAGAAGTAAGTGCATGCCTCAGCAGACTTTTAAGTCTGATGGTTGGTTAGAGTAAGTAGGCTCGGTGTAAACAGTGGATACAAGGAGATTCTGATAAGTGTTACCAGTGGCCATCACCGTCTTGATATGCCTGATTCACTCGGTCCGATTCTGCTTGCGATTTTCAGTATCGACGTCGACCATCTCAGCTATGGTTCACGCTTTTGCAGCCCGAGCGGCGTCACGACTGAAAATTGGGAGCGGAATCGCATGATCCCAATCAGGCTGTAGCGTCCATTCTGCGGCGCCCACGCGTAATGAATCGCCGCATGTCAGATTATTCACGCGAAGTTTCGCAAAGTAACAAGCCCCGTCAATTTTGCTGAGGCCGCTAAAGTAGTCAGTGACAGGAAGACGTAGAATGAAGAATCCCAACGCTACAAAGAGCACGGGGACTCGCACTGATGCCGACAACATCACATTCCAATGATTTGTTCATGGACGACGGCGTTCCTCTTTCCCACACTCTATCGCACATGCGCGGTGCCGATGGCGTCCACTAGGGGTGCTCCGGTATGTTTGTAAACACGAGTTGGTCTATTCGCGACTCCAGCGAACATAGGGGGCGCTGGTCAGGCAAAATGGCGGCCGAAAGGAGGTCGTTTTCGTCGTTCAGCACGCGGACCAACATAAATTTCTTGCACTACAGCGTAAAATCGGTGTTACATATGAAAGCAAAACGATTTTTCGGTGGTAGAAACCTTCTAGTCGTAGGAATGATACGGCGGAAGAACAAAAATAATTACTGCAAACGATGCTTGTTTCTATGCTGCCTACGAGAACCAAGCAGCGATAGAAGATGACAGAGTCGAAACGACCTCCACTCCTGAGCTTCTCGGCGTTGCCGCTACGCGGCGTCGATTTCGCTGGAGTCGCCAATAGCCTGCTGGAATGGACACGCCCGAATTGTCGGAAGTAGGTTCGTTTCCAGGGAGGGGCGAACGCGTCAAAATATCAAGGTCCCGAAGGGCGAGGAAGAGTCTTCCACAAGAGAAAGCGGCCTCCTCTCGCATCCGGGTCCTGTGCCCCGACATGGCGGCACCCAGGTTTCCCCGCGCTAGGTCTAGATGGGGATGCTCGAAACACGCCGTTCCTAGGGTGCCTTCATGTGCGCTTTGCTTATTGTGGAGACATCTGGCCATTTTGTCTCACACTTTTTATTTTTTGTTCAGAAGCGCGTGAAAGAGCGTGTTCCTGCACGCGCTTGTGGCGCTGACTGTGCTATGGCGACATTTTGTTTTCGTCGATTTCTTTGTATTTTCCCCGGGAGTGCGTGCTGTCGGCATCGGGTACTACAAAGGGTGGCATCACCCTAAACAGAAGGACATTGAGGCACCCTAGCCGTTCCCACAGCGCAAAGGTTCGGCTTGTAAACGATTTCCACGTTTCCATAGAAACAGTATAAAACTATCAATTGGACCCCACTAGAATTCCCAAAGCAACACGCATTGCCATTTTTGAGACCATTGAACAATGTTGTTCCTCCGTTATGAAATACCGAAGGTTACGAAAGTTTAGAATTGCTTATTAAGCCATGAAACCTTATTCTTGTTTTATTGGAGCGCGCCTGGGGGCCAACTGAAGAATGTCGCTCAAAATAAATTGTTTATATATATTCATATATTTGTGAGAGGTATAATTATCTAGATTGTTTTCCTGTTTTACATACTGCCTTGGCCCTAAACATGTTCCCCTGATTACGTCCTGGCGATATTAAAATTGTTATGTTACAAGTTATGTGTTCTAATCCTGGTTCGTTATAAGCCTTACTAAAATAAAAATAACATATATATATATATATATATATATATATATAAAGTAGTGGAACACACTGCCAAAATAACGGCGCTTGCTAAACAGAGTATCCATCAATTTAAAAAAGAACGCTGTCGTTGTCTGAGAAATAAATTCATTTTGTTTGATGTATCTTGTTTTTACTTTGTTCCTGTTAGGGAGATTCCGGGGGTCCACTGACCCTTCTCCGCGACGACGGCCGCTGGGTCCTGGTGGGCACCGTGTCCCACGGCATTCGCTGCGCCGAGCCCAACATGCCCGGAGTCTACATGAGGACCTCAGCCTACAGGTCTTGGATAGACAGTGTCACAACCCACAAGGGCTGAGGGAAGTCCGCTAGCATCGAGGAGACTGTGCCTGATGAGCCGTGTTCGCGTTTCGCCCACGCAACTCTGCAGTTGGACGCTGTTGCTGGAGCCAGTGAGGGCAGCAGCTCCAGTGGCCCCTCGTCCGAGTCTTTGCGACTCATGCAGGGTACCAAAACGCTGCTTTGTGAAAGAAGACATCGAGGGATGGTGAACTAGTGGTTCGTTGTAATGACAGACAGATACCGCAGTGACGTTTTGGTTTAAATCTAGCATATTGTTTTATTTATAGTTTTTATTTATTCTGACGGTCGCGACCAGCCTGTGTGAAGCGTTGTCAGCAAAGGACTGCGAAAGACGTTTTCGAAACCGAAAATAAATCCTCACCTCAGATAAGTGTGAACACTGGCGCTCGCCTCTGTATAGTGTTAACCACTAACCGCCGGGCAATTGGCGGCCAAGCAATGCAGAAAAAAAAAAAAAAAAAAAAGGTAGGTGGTCAGTTTTTTAACGCAAGTAGCTCGGAAGACGAGGGTTGAAAGCTCGCGCTGCAGAACACAGAGATTCCTTGTTAAAATTTCACCGCTGCCCATTTCGATTCGGATGAGCATCGTGCCGGCCTGCAGCCGTGTATCACTACTACGGGATGCATGTTAAAGACGCAGGCTAGCAGTGGTACTGCACTGGCTAAATTTCTCCTCTGTACACACCATACACCTATTGGGGCGGTCTAACTTCCCGCTGTCTAAACATACAATGAACATAATTAATTTTGCGTACCGTGCGAATAAGGGAGTGTCTTGACGGCAACCCGACACTCTATCAGGTAAGGCCTCAGATGGCACCTTCATTCACGTTGAAGGGGCACTGAACTCGATTCGGAGATGATCCTTTTGTGGTGACAACTCAACGTAGACGCTCTAAGCATCCCAACAAACCCAAAATCACAATCGTGCGTTGCTTATTTCCTAATTAAAGCGGTTCAAAGATCGCAACACGCCATTTTTCGGAAGAATTTTCTTTCGAGTGAAGTGGTGGACGAAGGGCGCTTGTTGGCGAGTTGCAAGCGATGGCTTCGCCCGCGGAGAAAAGGGGAGTCTTATCCGAATGTGTACTTATCACTCTCTCTTTGAAACAAGTTATAATAAAATCATTCGGAATCCGCGCGTATTGTAGGGCTTCCATTAGTCCACACAATGTAGTCCGCGAGAAAAAATAGTCCACATGTTTTTCAATTGCCCTGAGATGAATAGGGAGTTTTGTAATATAGGAGTTGAAGTATGTGGGAACTAACACATTTAAAACAATACAAGATCAAAAAGGACCTTTTTAAAAAAATGGCTTCAGTGCTCCTTTAAGTGCTGCTATAATTTTGAACCCGTCTTGGCGTAGTCGCACGAGTGCTTGCTGCTCGATGATGTTCGTCCCGGATTTCACAATAATAATCGGGGACGACGGCATCAGCGTTTCTAAAGCACGGAACATTCAGATCGTCGCAATTAGCTTTGCATAAACCCAGCCAGCTAACGACCGCATGCCAATTTTCGATGGCGTTGGGTCCGTTCGAAGCTCACGTTCCCAGACGCCAAGTCCAGACGACACACCGAACCGATCTCGATCACTTCCTGTTCCCTCCAATTCCGAAGGACGTCAAGCCCGGCCGACCTCATGAGTCACGCGTGCTCCTAATCAGGTAGTGTGCGAGGGCAAAGCAAGCGCCACGGTGTATCGCAACAGCCCGTTCGCGAGAGGTCATTCTTCCCTCCGTCGCGGTAGCAGGCATCGTCGTTTCGGTTGTTCGCGACTCCAAGCCGCACTGGAAACGACGAGCGAGTCCGATCTGAAGAACCGGTCCTCTCGCACTACAGCGAGATCACGGCTGACTTCCCCCGCGGGCGAGTCAACCAGCCGCACGGCGAGGACCAGTGCGAATGTGTCGCTTTTATCCGAAAGCTCTATGCGAACGAAACAAAACGCCTACGGAGAGTTCTCTTCCATTCTTTTACGGGAGGTTTCCGAGTGCGGTGACTGGTCCGCACTGCCAGCACCACCTAGAGGAACCGAAGCTTACGAACAGCCCCCCTCTAGTCCACGTAACGTTTTCACAGTCAAGTGGTTGGTTGGTTGGTTGTATTGTTTGCCAGACGTGACATTTGCCGCACGTGGGCATGTTTCACGGGCCTGGGTTATTGTAGGTTGATGAGGGTGAATGCGGAGAAAGGAAAGGGAAAATATGGTGATGGAAGGGGTCCGGGGATGACGAGGGCAGAGTTTGCAAAATAATGACTAAACACGTTTCGCGGGCAAAAAAAAAAAATGATTAGGGCCGTTAAGACGAACTGTGACATATGTTCAAACAATGCTGTACACGACAGAACCTCATAGCGCGCACCAGCAAGCACAAAATAAATAATGAGAGTACTTATATCGACCTAACTATACTTCGTTTCACCCCACGTGCGAGCGAAGGCAAAGCTAGAAGCGCGAGCACGAAAGCTCCGCGCGCTCAGGCTTGGCTCGAGCACGCGAGCTGGGGAGAAGCGCTAAAAGCGCTGGTCCCGCGCTCTCAGCCCCGGCCCCGCCCGCAGATATGGCGAAACGAAGTATAGGCTACCGTTCTAAAGTTTCTTACACGTCACGGTCAGAGTCTTGAGAGTAGTTCGCACGCGCCCAAAAAACAAAACACAAATTTTCTCAGCCGTATGCACGTGGAAGTTGGTCCCTTCGGAAATAATGTAGCTTCGAGCGTGAAAGGAATGTCCAGCCCTCTCAGGCAGTTCAAGAATTCAATTCGTTCGGATGCGTAGTGTTCGCACTTAAAAAAATATGTTTTCAATTGTCTCTTGTTGGTCACAGTGTTGGCAATTAGGGCATGCCGCTTTTCCAATCCGGTACAAGTTAACATTTGTATAAGCGGAATCTGATCTAAGACGGTGAAGAAGGGAAGCAAACTTGCGTGTTAAGCCCCGCGTACATGCCGGGGGAGGCGGGTCATGCGCTGCAATTCTTGAGACCGGATGTCTATACTGTATCCAGGATTAGATTGCTATCTTTGAGTCAGTCTCGGTCGGAAGCTGTATAAAGTAGCAGTAGGTAGGAGCAGAGCGTTAAAAGCCATTTGGTCCGCCTTTTCATTTCCAAGAATGCCAACATGTGAAGGTATCCATTGCACTCGAATATTACAGCCTCGGAAAACAAGTAGACGTCCCAAATTAAATATATCACGAGTCATGTTGGCATTAACGCCTCGGCCACTTCGAATGCTTCGCACTGTCCGTTGCGAGCAGCCAGTTTTCTGGTGGCCTTTTCAAGATATAAAGAAGAGCTGCGTGAATTCCACAAAGCTCGGCCGTAGTCGATGAAACAGCGTGATCAAGCCGTCCTGACCAAGAATAATGTTCTGATGGGATATGGTATGCCGCAGACGCGGAATCGTTAATGAGATTAACAGAGCCATCAGTGAATATGATCTTAAATGAAGCGTGGCGGGACGCCAGGACGTCTTCCATCAAGGCGCGGCTGACCAGCGAGGAATGCTGTGATTTTCCATGAAAGCCAGGGATGTCATCATATACGGTGAATGGAGGCTCACTCCACGGTGAATCGGCTAGAGAACGCTGAACAGCTGGTGTAGATCCGAGCGCCTCTATCAAAGTGTTGCGGTGTCTGCCATAATGAGAACAATGCCGCCGTTGGATATCCTCGTAAAGAGAACCACAGCTGCTTGACTGGGCGAGTCGAACCAGATGGCGAAGAGCCCGTTCCTTAGCGTGCAAAGATACTGGCATTTCCTGGGCCTAAATCCACGTTGCCTCTATTCGAGAGTAAGAGGGGAGTCCTAGGGCCATCCTTAGTCCAGCGCGATGACGTCGTTCCAGCTGATCCCACAGAGAGCAAATGGGGGCAAGTACGGCGCAACATAAAGAATTCGAGACAGGTTCAGCGCTCGATGCACGTGAGTTAGGGCTCGAGGAGTTGGTCCCCAATCAAGGCCACGAAGCCTACGAATGAGGGAGGTTGTCATCGTGCTCTGCCGTACAAGAGTGGTTACGTGGCGACGCCAGCAGAGCCGCGAGTCGAGATCAACGCCCAGATAACGGTAGTTTCGCACACGTGGCAATCGGATCCCAGAAAAAGTTAAACGTGGAAACCCGTGGCGAAGAGGACGGCGAGAACATGCGAGCACAGCCGTCTTTTCTGCCGAGATGGAGAGGCCGAGGTCTTCCAGCATGTTTGCAACTCGTTTAAGGCAGGTTTGCATAAAAGGGCGAAGTATACGGCGATCGGAATGGGAACCCACAAACAAATGTCAGCATAAATTATCATACCACTAGGATGAGGTGATGAGTCCATGCACAGTGGTAGCGTTGCCATTACGACGTTGAAGAGCGCCGGGCTCAGACAGCTACCTTCAGGTAGTCCCCGCAGCAGTGGGCAAACAGCACCTTTAAACGTTCCCAGGCGGACACTGATAGTCCTGCCGTTCAGGAAGTCTTTGAAATATCTTAACGTCCTTCCCGTTACGCCAAGATGTCTCAAGCACGCAAGAACAACATCATGGGGAACAGAGTCAAATGCGCGTTCCACGTCTAAAAATACTGCCAAGCCTGTATTTCCCTGGGAACGGGCGTCTTCCAATGCGGTGAGAGTCGCAATGCAGTCAGCGGTGCAACGTTCGCTTCTGAATCCTGCGAGCTCAAAGGGAAGAGCTTCAGTATCGTCGAGGAACCACTGAAGGCGTGTAAGGACCAGGCGCTCTAAAAGCTTACCAACGCATGATGTCAAAGATATCGGGCGATAGGATGACGACTCAGAGGAGGGCTTGCCGCGCTTTAAAATGGGTGTTACTAATGCGTGTTTCCATTCTTGAGGGATCACACCCGAAGACCAAACTGAATTTAGACGTTCGAGTAAGGAGCTGCGTGACTGATAGATGAGATTTCGCAATGCTTGATATGTTATGTGATCACCCATACAAAAATGTCCTATGGTCGGCTATAGAAAATTCTTTGTATGGTCGGCTTTAGCTATTTGGCCCAATTAGCTAAAGAATTTTCTATGGCTGTCTTTAGCATTTCTTATGGTCGCCTTTATGGGGCTCTTTAGCTTTGTCTATGGCCCTATCGCTGTCCAGCCATAGCGCTCTTTAGCTTTTCTAATGGTTGGCTAAAGACTCCTCTATGGCTTATCCTATGGCTCTCTTTAGCCAGCAAACTCTAAAAAAATTTACTTCAAGTTCCCCAAACTTGTGAACGCTACATGGTAGATATACATGCATATCTGAACACACAGAGTACACACAACACAAGCAGAACACTACCCCACAGAACAGCAACAACGCAGCAACACCGGACTGCCATTTATACATTTAGTACGAACGTATGCTACGTTCGCACTAGCTGTATATATAGCAGTCTAATTTTTGAATCCGACTTTCCCGGTGACCCATCATTTGTCTCAAAAACACGGAGAGGCGGAGCAAATATTACTCGTACTTAATACATTATTTGAATTGTCTCTTGGAATAGCCCCCATCTCTTAATTCGACACCCTGAAAAAAGCAAATGTAGATCATTAGGCTAATTAACTAAAATTTATTGATTATCTTTTTAATAAGTTTGATGAATCACGTTGACAATGCAGTGATGACATGCAGTACACTGGTGCTGAAGATTGCAATCAAGCTATTGCTTGGTTGCAGTGTTCGGCGCCATTGTAATTTATTTTCACTTTTGGGGGGTAATAAATAATTTTAATTGTGGCACAAATATTTTAATGGCTTCTTCAAACAAACGATATTACTCATTTTCACGACTCGTTGCAACAGCAGAGAACATATCTTGGGTCATGGTTTGTCACCTCCATTACAAAAATTTAGTATTGATTTAATTTTCTAACGTGGAGTGTTTTTACTAAAAAGTAAGCGCCGGTAGTGATTTTCTATAGGCGTGGAAAGAAAATGTATTGGTTCTTGGCCTTTAGACTCGGGGCCATAAATTTTTCTATAGACGAGTAAAGACCAATAATTGGTTTCCAGTATTTAAACTCGGGGCCAAAGGATTTTTTATAGGCGGGTAAAAAACATTTCTTGGTTCGCTGTCTTTAGAAATGGGGCCATATAATATTCTATAGGCGTCTAAAGCAATTTTATTGGTTCCCAGTCTTTAGACTCTGGGCCATAAAATTTTCTGTAGAGGGTTAAAGACAATTTATTGGTTCCCAGTCTTTAGACTTGTGTCCATAGAATTATCTATAAGCGGGTAAAGAAAATGTATTGGTTCCCAGTCTTTAGACACAGGGCCATAGATATTTCTATAGCTGGCTGTAGCTGTCTTTATAGATTTCTATGGCCGACCATAGAGGGCCATAGGGGGTGATAAACAGCCATATAAATTTCCATAGACAACCATAGACCATTTTTGTATGGGCAGGCCCGGGAGCGCTGTGACGCTTGCATCTTCGAAGAGCAGCTTCCAGTTCTGACATGGTGAGGGGGTGGTCCAGATTCTGCGGACTTCGCGATGGGCCAGTCAGCGATAGGGGCCGCGATGACCTTACAGAGCGTGGAGCAACGACAAAGCGTATCGCAAATTCGTCGGCAAGTTGACATACTGCCAAGCCAGTTTTTAAACTAAGAGCAACGAACACGTCTCGAGGTGTCGGAGATCCACTCATACCTCTGAGCACTTCATAGATCTTCGGCTTCGGTGTACATGGGGTCAGTGACGAGCAGAACTGGCGAAATTGCCTGCGACGAAGTACTCGGGTGTGCCGGCGTAAGGCTGACGTTATACGGCGACACACCACCCAATCAGCGATCTTGCCAGAGCGGAGCGCACGGCGCTGGGCACGACGGCGAGCTGCCCGAAGACGAAGAAATTTCAAGTCCGGGCTAGGTTGCGATACTCTGAGTGTGATTTTTGTTGTAGATTGGACGAGGCAGCTTGGAATGGCTTTTAGGATATCCTCTGACGGATCGAGAGACAAAAGACTTTTCCGGAACATGTCCCAATTGTTTACATGGTACAGACGACGCGGCAAGCGGCCCACCCTGGGTATACTCATCAAAACTGGGAGATGATCGCTTCCGCGCGTGTCCACGTCCAGCGACCAATATACGTCAAGATCGGGCGAGGCAAAACTAAGGTCGAGGACGCTAGGCTTCACGCGATGGCCGAAAAATGTTGGAGAGCCATCATTTAAGAGCACCAAGTCTGTAGATTCAATGGCGTCTGCAAGGGATGTGCCCCGCGGCGTCGTGCGTTCACTATCCCACGAAGGGTGATGCGCGTTAAAGTCTCCACATAGAAGCAGAGAACCGGGGAACTGTCGACGTAAAATTTGAATGCTCTTCGCATCGAAGCGACCCGCAGGAGATATATACACGGATACAATAGTCATCCTAAAAGAACCAAATATGACAGTGCAAGCCGCAAACTCTGCTGTTTCGGTACACAGATGTGACACATCTTCTGCAGCTTGTTGAATGGTGGAGTGAACAAAAACCGAAGCTCCCGACAGGCTGTTTGGGTCAGATACGGCACTTCCATAATGAACATATGGCTGAATTCGAGATGCAGGTGGGAGCCGGCCTTCCGAGATTGCAAGTATAGGTACTGGCGTAGAGGCAAAATAATATTGCAACTCAGGTAGTTTAGAGGCGATGCTGCGGGCGTTCCATTGTAAAATAGAGGGACAGACTGCCATTATGATAATGCTAAGCATGATAAGGACCTTCATCGCAGGAAGCTTTTGATTAAAGGTTCTATCAGTCCAATGAAATGCAGTAACTTGTCTGCCCATGAGTACTTTATGAATGGTAAAAATTCTCGTACTGCAATAAATATCTGGCGAACGATGCTAGAGAACGAAGAGGAGCCGGAGAAAATTTGAGGCGGACGTGAATCTGCGATTTTCGGTGCGGTGTCTGGGAGTTCCTGTGCAGGCTTTGGTGTAGGCCGCATTTGCACTTGAGGAGCCGACGTTCTAGAGCTGCTGCACAGTACGTCTTTGAAGCTTCGTTTCTCGTTTTTGTTGACGGAGGACACGGGGTCCGACGTGGTACCTTGATCGATGTTTACTGCATTTGATGTTTCGGGGAGAGGTGAAGAGGTCGATTTATCAGCGCAATTTTGTTGCACCTGGCGTCGTCGTGAATGTCTTCGCCTTTGTGGGTGTTCCGGGGAAGAGCCGACGACTTCTGGTGCAGCTTGTGCTTCCGGCACAGCCTGCGCATCATTAGGCTTGTCAATTGCTGCTCGTGCTTGCGCAAACGGCACGTTGTTCTCGCAGCGATAGCGGCACATGGTGCGCTCGGCTTGCCAGAACGGGCATATGTGAGACGTTGCTTCATGCGACTTGTTGCAGTTTACGCAGTGGAGGTCAGAGGCGTCACACTGCGCAGTTGCGTGGGGCTGCGCACAGCGGAGGCAAGTCAACTTCCTCTTGCAGCCAGTCGCAACGTGACCGAAGAGCCCGCATCGGTGGCATTGCAGAGGGTTGTTGACGTACAGGTCGACTTCATGCCGGACCAAGCCAACGTAGATGTGTTGGGGAAGTGTAGCAGATGCAAACTCAATGCGAACTGTGCTTGATTTTCGAAGCCGACGAACACAACGGATGCTTACACTTGACCGTAGCGCTCCGACGATCTCGGTGTCTGAGAGAGCGATGCCAACGTTGCGCAGGATGCCTACACTGGAAACTTTTCCACGGGGCTCAAAGGTTCGAACTTCGAACTTTCATGCCGCAAAGCGTGGTCAAGCCTAGAAGCACCCGCGTTGTCTGGCCATTCCGGGTGTCAACCGCGAGAAGATTTTTTCGCCCGTTGAATCGAGCCTCAATGACGCATGAGGGCACCAGCGTCTCCAGGGTATTAGAGACGCGGACCGAATCAATGGAGTCGATGCTCACGTCTGGATCCAGTGGCGTGAACAGAACCACCAAACCAACTGTCGGCTCTGGGAGGGTGACGATGGTCGCGTCGCTGGAGCCAGAGTTGTGGCTGCTGCAGCGTCTCTTCTTTCTGCATGTCACTTCCTGGAAGGGACCTTCAGTGTCTTCAATCAGCGAGTCGGACAGGCTTGCGGCGTCATCCTGCGCGGTCGGGTCGGGTGTTTCATCCATGGCAGTTGCAGGGGCGGTCGTGGTGTCCATACCTCGCCGGTTTAAAAACCGGATCGAAGGGTCAGAAGGCCCTGGAGGGGACTATAGGGACCTCCCGATGACGTTGAGAAGCTACTTGTTGATATAAAGTCGACATAAGCAAAATATTCAATGAAAATAGAGGAGACTAGAACACACGTCCGATGAGTAGCTTTGTCTTCGTCTTCTTCGTCAAGTGGCGTCAACTCAGCAAACTGTGTCCGAGACCGACGCCGGGTGTCTTTCGGCGCATGGACTAAGCACGAGGCTGATTCAAATGCTCACGTAGCAGTCGAGTGCACTGTGTCTTTGCGTTTGATCACTCTGGTGGCGTCCAACTGCCAGTGCACCGGCTTCGATTATCTTAGGTGTTGTTGACACTGTTGGCATCCTCTACGGGCGCGATGCTTTTCGTCTTTTGTTTCATTAGGCGATTTTCTTCACTCGTAAGCTAGCAACTTCTCACGAGTCGCGTGTTGCACAACAAGGAACTGGAACGAAAGCGTACGATTGTAAACGGCCAATTAAAACTCGTGTACGAAAGCTACGTTAAAAGCCTGGCGCACGCAGTACGCATTTGAGACAAAGTGGCGATGGAGCTCTATTGGTTTTGAGGTCGACACCGAAGCTGAGAAAGCTCGCGTTCGTAATTTTGAGGCGCAAAGTTTCGCACGCGACGAAACATTCGTGCTTGCTCCTTGGACCATGCGCTTCCTTCTGCGCGGCGGCTCTAGTGTGGTGCATTGCCACTGCGATACTAAGGCCGCAGTCCCGCTGCGGATACATCGTGCAAAACACAGCCTGCACACACAATCTGAGGCCTGTGTCGTCTTTGTATGCCAGTCTTGTCACATTTCTATGGCTGTCTTTAGCATTTTTATGGTCGCCTTTATGGGTCTCTTTAGCTCTGTCTATTGCCCTATCGCTGTCCAGCCATATCGCTCTTTAGCTTGTCTAATGGTTCGCTAAAGACATCTCTATGGATCACCTGTGGCTCTCATTAACCAGCAAACTATATAAAAAACAATACTTCAGGTTCCCCCTTCCCCGAGTTGTGAACGCTACATGGTAGATTCACATACATGTCCGAATACAGAATACACAGAACACTATCCTACACAACAGCTACAACGCAGCGCCACCTCTCTACATATGCTATGTTCGCACTAGCTATACATAATGGCAGTCTAATGTTTGAATCCGACTTTGCCGGTGACCCATCATTTGTCTCAAAAACTCGGAGAGGCGGAGCAAGTATTACTCGTACTTAATAGATTATTTGAATTGTGTCTTGGAATAGCCCCCATCTCTTGATTCAACTCCCTGAAAAAAGCAAATGTAGATCATCAGGCTAATTAACAAAAAATTAATATTTATCTTTTTAATAAGTTTGATGAATCACGTTGACAATGCAGTGATGACATGCAGTACACTGGTGCTAATGATTGCAATCAAGCTATTGCTTGATTGGAGTGTTCGGCGCCAGTGTAATTTATTCTCACTTTTGGGGGTAATATTTAATTTTAATTAATTATTACCCTCAATTAATAATAATTAATAATTAATTATTATGAAATTAAACAATTAATTTTAATTGTTGCACGAGTATTTTAATGGATTTTTCAAACAAACAATACTACTGGTTTTCACAACTCGTTGCAACAGCAGGGAGCATATCTCGGGTCATGGTTTGTCACCGGCATTACAAGAATTTAGTATTGATTTAATTTTCTAACGCTGAGTGTTTTTACTAAAACAGTAAGCGCCGGTAGTGATTTTCCATAGGCGTGGAAAGAACATTTATTTGTTTTTAGTCTTTAGACTCGGGGCTATACATTTTTCTATAGACCGGTAAAGACAATTTATTGGTTTCCAGTCATTAAACTCGGGGCCAAAGAATTTTCTATAGGCGGGTAAAGAACGTTTATTGGTTAGCTGTCTTTAGACATGGGGCCATACACTTTTCCATAGGCGTCTTAAGAAATTCTATTGGTTCCCGGTCTTTAGATATAGGGCCATAAAATTTTCTATAGACCGCAAAAGACAGTTTATTGGTTCCCAGTCTTTAGGCTTGCGGCTATAGAATTTTATATAGGCGGGTAAAGAATATTATTGGCTCCACACAGGGCCATAGATTTTTCTATCGTTGGCTTTCGCTGCCTTTATGGATTTCTATGGCCGACCATAGGGGGCCATAGGGGGTGATAGCCCGCCATATAATTTTCTATAGACGACCATAGACCATTTTTGTATGGGACGTAACCTGGACGTCACGTAAACCATACACCAATGTATTTTGCCGCAAAATTCAGTGGTAGAATTAACGTGACGTGACTACATACAATTTAAATGTTTTTTTCCTAAACACCGCATTTCATCCATCATTAAACTTTAAAGATAAAGGTCACCGCTATTTTTTTTTAGTGCAACAAAGCGTTAAAAAATGTTGATATTGCTACGACAATGTGCTGGATTCGCTCTGTTACACCGCGTTTCGGTAAGCGCTTCTGGACCGATCTTTTACGATCGCAACTCGATACTGACGTGACACTCGGGAAAGAAAGGTTGGACCGACATCGCGTAGCTCCCACGAACTGCTATAGCTCGACAGTGACGTAGCGTCGTGTCAGAATAAAAATGGCATACTAATAACAAACTGTACATACCATGTTGCGAAGGTAATTCGTATGGCGTTTATTTGAGCTCTGTATCACACAAAACAAGGAGATAGAATCAATGAGAGTCCCTTTTCGATGACAGCGTTCGTCACCACTGTCTCGGAAAACAAGGAGATCGAGATATGACAAGGGGAAAAGATTGACCTCTGAAATTCAGTTCAGGGATCAAACTATTCATCCGGAAAGGGTCCACAAGGGTCACGCGAGCATATTCCCTTCAGCAGGCCAGCCGGTCATGGGCAGACGGTCTTGGCCAAGGACCGCCGGAGCAACGGTGCGCCGAGTCGGTGTTGCTGCTAGGCCTATACTATATTCTGCCGAGCTCGCTTGGTCGGTAGAATCGTGGCCGTTGTAGCTCTTCTCGGGCGTGTGTGGATCCTGCTTTCTTGAGCGTCGTGGTCTGTTTCAAGTACTCCTTCCTTTTTTCTTGCTGGTTGAAGTCGGGACGCACGAGAAGAGCACGTAGAAAAATAAATATCCGTTGGTCGTCGCTACCAACTAACTGAGCGAAGCTGTCAGCCATGTTGAGTTGATCGTAAAAAGTGCGAAAGACAGCTGCGAAGCTGTCGTAGGATTCTGTCGTAACCTGCGCAAAAGTTACGACAATTTTGTTTCGAGAATACGGGTCTTCTCTCAAATTTGTCGTACGCACTTTTTCGTCGTAAGTTGGCTTTGAGAATCCGGCCTCAGAGCTGGTTTTGTCAGTGGTGCCGTGGTTGCCGACTTGCCGTGGTGCAGCGTGCGTGCAGCCCTTGCACATCTCTAACGGCCACGTTGTCACAGGTCGTAAATCGTCGATGCGCCACCAAGTGGCAACGCTCGTAACCACAACAGCCACGCCGTAGCCTTTCCCGTCTGGCACAAGTGACGTCGCGAATGCGCCCAATATCCCAAGACGCATCGCGCTCTCCGATGGCTGATATTTGAGCGCGCGCCCAATCGGGCCCCTCAGGGTGAAAAATATAGCCATCCGTTCAAAATACAAACGCGTGATTATGATTTACGGATATCATTGATCATATTAAACACATTTTTGACCATAATAGGTGTATTTCAAGTTTCGCTTTAGTATCCCTTTAAGACACGGAATAGTCCGCCACCCGTGTCCGTTATCGGGCAACTCAGCAGAGGAGCCGCCAGGGTGCGCACAATGTGAAGGGCTATTGGTAAAGTACCAAGCACCTCCACCAGAACATACGATGACAGCCGAGCATAGCCTGGAACTTGCCAGAATAGTGAATATTGATAGAAGATAGGACTGGAATAAGGAGCCATGACAATATAACAAAACTGACAGAATAGAGTCAATCCTGACTACTAAAGAAGCTGCATTGCTTTAGTGGCGTTCTGTCCGAATAATTCCTCTCCTTCGGTGTTCGGAGACTGCCGTGGACGAACTGAAATGAATGTGGGACCACTTTTCTGGTAAAGAGCCACTGCAGACTGTCTCCGCAAAGCAGCGTGAGCGGGTGAGCTGGGCAGGTAACACGCTCGATCAAATATTCTTGCAATTCGCGTAACGAGTGTGGATGAAACGTTTGTGCCGACAAAACGAGCGACAGACCAGCGGATTCAATACAAACGGCAAAACCTGTGCTCCGTGAAAGTGCACGCCTCCGCCGGAACAATTTGGGAAGGAGCACAGCATCAATTAGCACGGTACGGGAACTACCAGCTTCAAGCAGCTCTCCGGTGTGCCGCACAACCAAAGTGAGCCTTCGGTCAATTGAACGAAGCGGCACCACCACCGCACACTGCCAAGCACGACTCACGCGATTTCCGTGTGTACGCTGTGTTTCCAGATACGTTGCACACGCTTCACTGTAGACCTCGAGGATTCCAATAGTCAACGAAAGCACAGAAACATCACCTTAAAATTCAACCTAGCGATATCCGAATCAATCTGATGTCTGAGCAACGCAGGGCCAATTTTCGCTTTCGTGGCCATATCCACGTCGATGACCAGCGAAATGCACACCGTTCCTCCGTATTTTCACGTTATACCTACGTGAGACACCACGCTGAACTCTGAAGTCGCTTTCGACCGGCCTCATATGACGGCTTCCCTGTCTGAAATCAACTCGCCGAGACGAACGACAACGAACAAAGCATCCGACAAGCTCCGGCCAATGCTCCGGCACAACTGAGGCCAGCGGCTACCTGGGCGCTGCCATCTTTCCTGCGACGTCACGTATATGCTTTGGTGACGTGAAGAGTGGTCACATTTCCATACGATGGCAGCGGCCTTTTGGGGGCCACTTTTCAGTGCAGACCGGAACCCCGGTTTATCGCTCTAAGCCCCTTTACCTCGTTGGCTCTGACATTCGCTATCTTATGGAAAGACTTGCACGTACCACGATGTCAATTATTCCGCCAATACGCAGGGGTCCCAACCTTCTAATAATTGACAAGCGAATTTCGAAAGGGGCCTTTTATTATGAATAATAATAAACTTGATTATTGAAACTTAAAATGGACGTTGAATGCAGCGAACTTGTGTCGAGAAATATCTAGTAACAAAGACTGCACGGTCTTTGACGGCGACGGAAGGACGACTGAATCGAGCAGCCGTGCGAACAGTGTTGCCAATTTAGCAGTTTTCCCGCTAAACTTAGCGGTTTTTGGTTCTGTTTAGCGGGATAAATTATTGTTTTGCGGGCGGCGGGATTTTTAGCCGGTTTTATTAAACCTTGGCGGTTTTTTAGCGATATACAAGTTATATCGATTTACTGTCAACTATGCACCCTTCATATCCATAAAGACAAGGATAATAAGCCACAGTCGTCTTCGCTTACTCTCAGTAATGTTTTGGTTTGTGAGAGTAACGCCTGTGACGTCATCAAAACATTAAGGCGTCGAATGTCGGAACATGCCTCCCTGTTTTGTGCGCGCACGTTTGAACAGCATGAATGTTCCAATTTTCCTTTGACGTTTTTGTCACTATTTCGTGAAATGGGCGTGGTGAAGTACGCTCAAAAGTTTTGAAAAGACTGGCTATAAGACCCTTAACTTAAAGACTGGCTACTGGAGGTTCCTGGTGATAGCAGACGAGCCAGGTGCCGCTACTTCAAAACAGAACTATCTGCGAAGAATGTGGATTTGGTCGCGCACGCTGCAACGAAGAAGCATGTTGCGGCCGCTGCACCTTTCTCCTCTGGTAGCAGACGACTCTATGAGTTGAAGGGGTCTGACTATACTCCGCGACAACTTTTCTTGGCAATGCAGTGGAAGGTACGTCCCGCTTCCCCTCTCCCACTTTGAGTGTACGAAGGCTTTGCTCCTCTCCCCGGAAATGGGGGAGGAGGAAAACCTGCGCACACTCAAAATGGGAGAGGGGACGCCGGACGTACTTTCCATTGCATTGCCAAGAAAAGTTGTCGCGGAGTATAGTCACGCACTGCTGAAGGGTCCCTTGCCATGTTCGTATGCGCTCACTCTGCAATTTCGACTTTTTCTAGTCAAAACAAAAGGAAAGCTTCCTTTCAGATGGCATTGATATGATCTCTACTGTTATTATACCTTTGTCAAGAATTGAAGCAAAAAAAAAAAAAAAATAGTGTCTAAAAAGTTGTTTTGCGCTGTGTATTGGATTTAGCGGTTTTTTAGCGGTTTTCGGGATTCCGACTGCGGGTTTTCAATTTTTGAGTTGGCAACACTGCGTGCGAAGTTCTCTTTGTAAGCGCGTGGGGTTCTAGAAGTTTCCGAGCGCGGAACAAACAATGTTCTCGAGTCAGCTGGAACATTCCAGTTAGGCAAGCAAAATAAAAATAAAAAGGACAAGCGCTGGCGGGGACCAAATCCTGACCAGCGTCGTGGTAGTCGAGCACGCTGCTGACTCAGCTATTCGCACAAAACAAAATAAATTATTTCTTAAAAAAAAATTAAGTGGGTAATATCTCGTCAGCCTCTACGCATTTATGCGACAAATATGGCAGCAACCGCAGTCGAATTAAAAAAAAAACTACCAAATATACACTCACTTATGTTTACAAACAATCCTCAACGCCCCCAGCGGACGACACCGGCGCCGCGCATGCACGATGGGGTGTGGGCAAGAAGCGCTCCGTCTCACACCAACAAACTGTTGGAATACGATGTTGTCAGTGTCAGTATGCGTGCCCGTGCATTTCTTCGTGTTGGGAATGTTGATTAAACGCCTTCCTAGCGATATCTGTCTCCTTTGCTGGCCCCAGCGAAATGGACGAGACTCGTTACACTCCAAAACTTCGCGTGAATATTCTGACATGCGGCGATTCATTCCGCGTGGACGCCGCAGAATGGCAGCTAAAGCCTGATTCGCGTTAGAAGATTCTGCTTGCTAGTTTCAGCCGGGACGTCTCTCGGGCTGCAAGAAAGTGTGTACGACAGCGATGCTTGACGTCGATACTGGAAATTGAAGCCGAGTCGGACCATGTGAATGGTCAACATCCCCTTGTATGTTTCTACCGAGCCTACTTACCATGAAGAACTTTCAAACTTAAAGCATTTCGAGGCCAGCATTCCTTCTTTTCGCAATTACCGCATCAACGTGTGGAGTACAGGCCATTGTCGATTGAACGAGCAAACGACAGTTTGAACAAGTAGACGAGTTTGAAAGAGCAGATGACAGGTTGCACGATATCAGGGTTGTTGCAACGTGAAGACGCACTGAACGTGTTCCGCGGGTGGTTTGGACAACTTGACGATTTTACCGCGTTGTTTGAACAAAATAAGTGAATCGGACGATTACAAATCTACGTGAATTGAACTCAAACTGCTTCCCGCACAAACAATTGTGGTACGACAACGTCTGGTTTTGCCTTTTCATGGCACCTATGTGCGTTGTCGGACGAACAGGGCTTGCAGAAAACACGGAAGAACTATCTTTACGCCTTTCCCGGTTTTTTAGGTGCAGCTCCATTCGCGGCGTTTTGACGAGAAGTCAAGTTTTGGTCTGGTTTCTTCCAAAACAACGCAGCAGTGTCCGGCCCGCATAGTGACATCCGCCCATACCCCAAGACCAGAAATGCGCCTGAAGCGCCCCTACCGCGGCGTGACGTAACAGAGTCAAGTTGTTGTACGGTGATCGGGTGAACTTGGCATTCGTGGAGAAGTATGCGTGATTGGTTTCGCTGTTGTGTTGGTGTTTGCGCATTTGTCTGCTTGTATGTCAGTGCAGTTTATCGTATATTCCCTGTTATTTTTGCATAAAAAGCAAGGCAGAAGAAAAGCGCCCTGCCGACTTCTTTTTCTCGTTTTGAGCGCTCTCTGGTGGAAGTTACATCAATTACTCTACGTGGTTATAGTTGCCGAACCACCACACGCAAACACAGTCGTCCTTCCCGTACTAGGTATGGGGCCGGTGCTTGAAGGCGGGTGTTTGAAGTGTCTTAGTGTACGTGATAGACGTCAAAAAGTCATATACGTCGTGCGCTGTCACTCCGGTGAAGAGCCATGTAGCTGGCTAAGCCTTTCGACCAGGTTCTCGATTACGGGCCGCCATGTTAGTTTAGGGGAGGAAGTTTTTCTCCACTTGCAGCAAAATGGTGGCGAATGTCTTCCCTTTTTATGGGAGCAATTTTTCTACCCATTTTGTCGTTTATCGTTTTCACGTTTATCCTTTTCCAATAGAACAAAGGGGACACGTAAGTTCTTCTCATTAGAGAGAAATTACTACTCCACGTTTCTTTCGCGTGTAAGCTTTTTTGTTCTGAAAAATAGTCAAACTTTTAACACCAAACCCCGAGGAAACAGGAGTTAATTAACAGCACTATCCATGGCAACTCTCTCCACCATCTCGAACACCCTCTCGTGTTGTTTTTACCAGTTTTAGCAGCATAATGAATCTTTGGATGAGTATGAAACGCTGAAGCAGAGTGTTTAATGGCAGATTGCATGACTAACCATAATTATATTATACACCGAAACTAAAACAGAACACGCACGGGACAACGCATATCCAAAACTGTTTTGTGTAAGTTGACCTGTTGTTTTTCTTTTGTTTTGTTTTCTTCTTAAAACAACGTTAAAAATTTTACGTCGATTTTCTTTTTATTTTAAAAACCAGCCCTTATAGGTCACGACTGCCATAAAGTACGGGACACTTTAAGTAATGGCCTCGTTTAATGTCGAGTAACGTTTTCTGTGAAAAACTGCAACGTGCTGGAAAGATCCAGCCAACGCCATCTTCTCAACATCCGGCGTACGCTTGCGTTACAACGTAGCCTGGCTCTACTCCGCCGCATTACGCTTTTTTTTTTGGTGCTCATTTGCTGTCAATACGGTTTCTAATCTAAATGTCCTGCCTGATTCCATGTCGGTTTGCTGGACAAGAAACTGCACAAGCTGTTCCTTGTCAGCGGATTTCTACAAATTCACGGCTGTAGAGATGTAGACTACGAAATTGGGAATTAGCGGTACGATACAACGCTCACAAAACTGCCCCATTAATTTACAATAATTTTCAGAAACATAAAACCCGCAGTAGAATGTTTTTATGTTGCTCCTATCCAACTCAAACTCTAACTAGATGGCCCGTTGCCGTCAGCTTTATTTTTCGGGCAATGGGTGGAAGCGCACGCGCCAATACATAAACATATGCAGCCGTACAAAAGCGCTGCTCTCCCCCAGACGACTAGTCTAACGGATAGAGAGCAAAACACCGCCACCAAATACCACATGGTACTACACTGACGCCAGTCACGGTCAAAGTAGAAGCTTAACAGCCCTAGTAGGATATCAATACCAGCATTGCAATGAATGCTCCACACCTCCCAATGCGGAAAAACTCGAAGTTATCTTAGCTCTCAATTGACCTCACCATCGTAATAGATAGCCAGGAAGCATGGCGAATGTTCCGCGACAGTGCGCTGCCCTGGCACATTCACAACCTACTGCAACGTCACCTCGACACGCAATCTTCCCTTTACGTTACTCTGCAGTAGATCCCCGGACATTGTGCAAGAGTCACATTCGACTCTCCTGCTATTCAGCGAACCCCTAAGAATAGACCGATCTCACCAAGCGTTCGACCCATGCGCAAGGCAGTGCATAACCTTAGTTCACAGGAGGCAATCGGTACTGCACGAGACTGTTCGTGCCCTGCACGCGCAGAACTACAGCCAGGTTGTCGCACGCGCAGAAAGGCTAAAGTTCCCTCGATATATTGCGGCAGCGGAGGCGTTGTCAAACTGCCTGGTGAGATAGGTCTATTCAGAGCTCTACCGAGTTTCTTAAGGCCCGTTCACACATGCAGCGGAGCGCTACAAGCATAGCGCTAACCTCGCGCTAAGCGCGTGCTGACGGCAGCGTTCACCAGCTTTGTATCGCCCCGTCAAAATTGTTGCTCATGGCAGAGGATAAGTAGCCGACGACACGTGAGGAGCGCTACATGAGCGCTTCGCTGCATGTGAGAACCGGCCTTTAGGCTACCTAAGATACTCGTAATTAGCGATAAGATACAACGCTCCGGGATATACCCCGCTAACTTCCCATGCTGTAATACCCTTTAAATTCGCGGGTCCGTAATTTTCGCGAATTTCGCGACTTGAAAAATTTGCGAAATTTAAGGGCACGCCGAAAATTTTTGTCCTTAAAGGCCGGCCCGCAAGCAGAGAGAAGGAACCCGACCCTCACTTTCCTTCTCGCCACTGTGAAAGGAGGAAATTGCCTCTCGTTTCTTCCTCGCCATTTTCCGATTTTCTTTTTTTGCCAGCTGCCTGTTTTTTTTCTGTTTTTTTTTGTTTTTTTTTTTACAAGTTTGGGGTGGAGGAAATGAAAGCTTCAAGGATTCGAAAAGATTATCCATAAGGGGAGGAAGTGGCCGAGTGGGCTAACGCGTCTCAGCTCGGAGCGTGGAGCGAAAGCTTGCGCTGGGAACCTCCTGGGTTCGATCCCCGCCGCCCCCGCCCGTTTCGATCTGGATGAGTTTCGTACCGGCACGCGTTCGTGTGATCACTACTGCGTGATGCACGTTAAAAACCCCAGGTTAGCGGTTGTACCGCACTGGCCAAATTTCTCATCTACCGCTAAGAGACCGATTACCCGTTGAGGCGCATCTCATCAAGGCTGTATAAACATGAAGAGCAAGCCAATTTTTCAGCCGGCACACCTGCGACAAGGTGCTGAACCAACTGAGTAGCTGTTTTGAGCGAGCTTGGCACTTGCTCTTCCCAACGAGTTGCATTGGCTCTTTTTTAGCATTGGTTTGGAAGACGATTCTTTACTGTTGTGAGAGCACAAATGCCTTGTTCTACTCAAAGAAGTAGTCATTGAAGTATCAATTTTAATATAAATATCTGATTTGGCATCTTTCGTTGTTTAGGCGGATTCATGGCGACAACGGGAAGTACGAGCGGCGTTTTCTGTATATCAGGGATGGCGCTCCATAGACCGGTGGTTCTGAATCATTATGGTTCGTAAACCGGCAGAGGTGACGGCGGATCCCATCTGTAGAGGGTCTAGTACTTTTCGGTGCAGAGCGTTTTGCTGTAGGGCATTTCGGTGCGGACTTTTTGGTGCACAGACATTTCAGGGTACGGACATTTTGCTGCAAAGACTTTTCGGTGCGCGGATATTTCGGTGCACGGACATTTTATGCATGGACATTCGACGCTATGGTTTGCTCGCCGGTATCTCTTTTCCAACGTACGCAGACACGCTTCACATCGTGTTTGTGCGTTGATTTGATAGAGATAGTCTCCTCTATAAGGTTTTGGCTTTATTATTGGGCCTGCGTGTAGGAAACGACCCAAACAGCAAGACGTTTGAAGTTGTTTGTGTATTCAGAACAATTTTGAATATCTTCAAATGCGCCTCCTCCGCGTAATCGCATAGCTCCGATTGTTAATAATAAATTGTGATGACCTCGCACGACAAAAAAAAAGAAGTAATTATCACTTGTAACTCATTAGGGAATAAAGTAGGCGTGTGCGGGTACAAAATAAGTGTAATCAAATCAAGTATCGGTTTGAATCAAGTAAACAAGCCGAATGTGGTGAATGCTAAATCTATTTTATTTGGTATCAAATGTTTGCTCATTCTTGTACGAAAAAAAAAACAGTGACCACAGATCATACACAGAGTATGATCTGTGGTCAACGTCTCCTTCCATGCCGTAATGATGTCGCCGGACGTAAAGAACTGCCTTACAATCGTGCTTATACATGGCGATTTTTTTTAACGACTAGACATTTCTCTAAAAAGACGTCAGAGTTACGCAATTGCGGTTTGTGCCTTATCTGTAGTCATCAAAAACACCAAATCATTCATTTTTAAAGAGATGTAGTGGACGTGAAGTGGCTCACGGCGTCCTAAAAAGCCTAATTAGGACGCGAATCGTGTTACCGCGATCTTTTCGGCCACCGCGCTCCTCGCTCCTTCTACAGTGGCGTTATCACAGCGATGCGCATGATTTGTCGCTTTGGCTTCATGGCGTTAGGCTGTGCCACGGGGAGATGGAGCCCACATAAAATCAGAACTATATTTTCGCGCTCAAATTAGGAGGACGCCGTGTAATAGTGTACGCGCGTTACATCTTTTTAAGAATTTACGGTTTGGTGGCTTGCGATTATGGCCAACAACTTTCTAAATACAAGATGCCGTTTTATTTTCTAATTAAAAGGTTAATTAGCGAATTTTAGGCAATCGGTCGGTTTTAGTTGCGTTCGTTACTGAACCTAATCCTCGCCTGGCCGTATAGCTCACCTACACAAACCGCAATGGCGCTAATTTTCACTGGACTATTTGGTGGCTTTCGATTACGCCCAACAACTTTATAAATCAACTATCCCGTCTTATTTCATAATCAAAAAGTTAATTAACAAGTGTTAGGTAATCAGTCGGTTTTTGTTGCGTTCTTTCTTGAACCCAATCTTCGCCTGGCCGTATAGCTCACATCCACAAAACGCTAATTTCCACGTTTTTTCTCATATCTAGTAGGTGAAAAAAACAAAAACAATAAACGTTGTATATAAAACAGAGGGCAGTTCTTTTCTGATATAAATAAAGCGCGGGGCACACGTCTTGCATGCATCTCTCTGTTTTTTGTTTTCTGGCCTATGAAAACAAATCCCGGGACATTCGAAATTGAGTTTATGATGAGGAGGCGCTTTATCACGGGGTATTTTGTAATGTTTCATAAGCTTTATTATTAGTCAGAAGGAAGGCACGCGAGCCGTATCACGTTGCAAACAGCTAATCGGGTGTTTCTCAAGCAGCTCTAGAACTTTCCAATTGACATTTTTGTTCTTAATACATCTAAAAAAGTTTGGTACGGTCCTACACTCAAACACGCATCACCACCCGACCTGTTTGAAAAATAAATAATTTCCAGTACTTTTGGTAGAAAAGGCAAATTTTCTACTGAGCGTGATATTTTGTGGACCCAAAAGTCTTGTAGCCGAGATCGGTAATTCATAGCTTCAGGAAGACGAAGAACGACGGATGCATTATTTCCCGCGGAAGTACTGTTTTGACGTTGAATACCACATAAAATTGTATTTTCACGAATTGGTGCCACGATACCGAACTTGCTTGATTACTTTTCTTTTAAAGACAGCATAACCAGGCATAATCTACAGATATTGCAGAATTCATTTTAATTGGTGTGCAGCGCGAAATACAAGTATGGACATAAAGAACACAATAGAGCTCTGCATTTCTACCGCATTTCTTTCCGTACTTGTGGACAGTTAGTCCGCATGACTATATTCAAAAACTGTCAAATCGTTTAAGCCTACCCCTTTTTATAGTTTTTTTTTTTTTTTTTTTTTTTTTTTTTTTTTTTTGTAGATGAATTGTGGCGAATCCCGGCTGGGTTCGGGTAAAGATCTCGAACGTGTTAAAGGACACACTTCGGCATGATTTTCCGCTTGGTGACGACGTTGAGCTGACCGCTGTTCCGCTTCTTTTCTAAGTAGGCGGGGAACGCCAGACTTCTAAATTAGCCAAGCAGCCCCAAAACTTGCGGTAGCACACCTTCCGAACTCCTGGGTTTTTTTTGGAGATGGCCTTCGCCCACCCTGACAAAGCCCCAAACATTGATGCAAGGGCTGCAGAGGCTATCTGGGCATTCCATTTCTTCATCAGTGAACGCATGCGAACAGAAGGGAATGAAAACTTCGTAATACCCGCTGTTCTTTAATAAATGGCATAATATGCTACTATTGCTAGTTGCACTATTTTACGCGAAGAAAATTGTGATTTTTCGGTTCAATCTCCGTGTTTCCCGTTCTCTTTGCTGATACGCAAGATATTTGTCGGGTGTCAAGTTTTCAGTTACATTTGTTGACAGAAACTAAATGCACGTTTGGCCGCGAAGAAATTTTTTTCAAAGGCTGAAGATAGATTAAATATACCATAAACCGTTTCAGTTTTTATGGAAGTTTGTTTTTACTCTTCTTAGTAGCTTCAACGAGGCGGCCGTCACTCTAGAAAATACCTGTAGTACGAACCTATAGACCTTTTCACCCTCCGCCGCATGGGCGCTGCCATCTTGGAATCACGTGATGCGGCCGCCATTAGGTTGCTTCAACTTGTTGCTCCGTTCTCCCGTCCGCGCCTTGGCGGATGCGTTGAATTCGTGTTTTTCGGTGCGCTTCACCGCGTCTCTTGCCTTACTCCGTAAAGTGTCGTCCGATACTTATACTTACCATGTAATTGCATTACATCATTGTGCGCGGAACTTCTGTAGTTAATTTTGTAACGCATTTTGAATATTTTTTTACCGTCGGCGTGCGGGATACGTGTGAAAAGGCTTTATAGGAACAGGAATCAGCGTTAGCACTCGCGCACATTGCCTTCAAATACCAATAACTTACGAGAACTGAGGTTTGGTTACTAATAAGGGCGGACCATTTGCAATAGGAAGCCCAATGTGATTATATATATGAGTGCGCATTGGTGTCAAGGGAGGAAACAAAAACACTCAGCGTAATTAGCCACGTGTTTTTCCTGAAAGCATCTGTTTTGTAGTTACAACAGATCGGAAACCGTTTCTTTTGATTACACTAGGGAACTTGCGGACAAGACGCGGGAACAAACGTTTAGTTTTAAATATTTTGTATGCTATAAATAATGGTACCTTAAAATTAGGCAACTTGTTTGTTCGCAATATCATACCTATATCTGTTTTACGTTCTTAATCGCGTGTGTGATATAAGCATTCGCTTTATCGGTATATCTATGAATTCCACGGAATAGTATATCATGCTTGGTCCCATGTTTTATAGTCTTTCAGTTGCTTAGTAATTTTTTAATATAACCATGAAGTTTGAATTAATTTATTTCAACACAAATATTTGGACTCCCCGCGTAAGAAACTGTCACAGACAACTTGATAGTGTCTATGATTCACAAAATGTGACGCCGAAAAGAATCCTTCTGCATGAAAATCCCCTGAGTGCAGCCGGCTGTCGACGGCGAATAGGGAGTTCCTTTCAGTAGCTGGCGACGTCAAAATGTACAAAGCGCATCGTTTCAAATCAGTGAACAGCTTTCTACACAGGTACATTGAGTGGCGCCTGGCGTTCGACTTCAGCCAAACTTATCGGAGATCATTTCTTTTGCGCTCTTCAATTTCATTCGGCAAATTTTATGGAAGATGAATATCAGACTTTATTTGAAGTCTGGCATTCACTTATCTCACCATTCTTATACCTTGAGAACGTCGTAAGCAAATGTCCATATAACAAAACGTTTATTTCATAAGGCTAATATTTTGAAATGCTGTAAATGAGTACTTTAGTTAAAGAAATTTTCTAGTCAGGCCTACGATGGTCTATCAAAATATTTCTCGAGCGCTTAATTTCTTTAAATAAAACAGGCAGGGACAATATCACTTTTTTATATTATCTACCTGATTATATGCAACTTTTCTAGTCATTATAAAAGACGTTTCCAGTCTCGAAGTTAGAAAAGGTTTAATCATGTTGTCGACCTGCTTTTTTACTAAGCACTGATGCAATATAGTCTGTTGCAATATAAGATGATCAGTTCAATATCTGACTTGAGCGCGAGCTATCTACCTTCCGTACCACTCGGTGCACGCACAGCCAAGGCACGGCTGCAGGCAACGAGCGCACGCTGCAGGCGGAGCTTGTCCTGCTCTTTATTTTTTTTCTTCTAGAAATTAGTGTCCGCGGGTACGGCCGTGGACAATGGTACTTCTCGCTGTGCATCAGCGCAGTTGTTTCACCGCCGAACCTGGCCGAAGTTAACGATGGACGGAATCAGACGTACATAGTGTTCGTAAAAAAAAATATCGCAATTTCGGCTCGAAACCCCTTCATGGTTTGCCAAGTGGCTCAACACTATTGTTTCATTCGCTGTGTGCTACAAGAAAGAAATTTATATCGCAAAATTAATCGAAAGTAACTTGAAACAGCATCACAATCGCGTGCACGTTGAAACCGAAACCGACCAAATTTAAGCAACCGGTGGTTAAACGTTTTTTTATTGATGAAATGGTTATGTCAAGGCTTCTTGATAAATATCATCTAGCCTTGATGGGTTAGGGAATAGGGTGATGAGGGTAGGGGAATTGGAGGAAGTTAAATGATTTGAGGAAGGCCCGCCGAGCATACGTAGCCCAACAGAGAGGTTAATATTTGTTTCCTATTGACGTTGTCACTGGCCGGTCTTGTCCATTCTCGGTAGTTTGTGGGTCTGGCTTCCGCGGGCAGTTCGTTTATGGCAGCTTGTCTTTCCTTGCTGGTGGCCTGACAGTCCCATATAAGGTGCTGGCAGGTAGCAGGTACGCTGCAAGTTTTACAGAGCGGGTCTGGGCCGGGATCGTTCGGTGAAGTAGGCTTATAAAATCGAGCACGCCATACTGGGGTCAGGGCTGTGCATGTCTGGAGCCTTCGGATGCATACCCTCTCCCATCTGGTAAAGCCTGGTGGGATGGGGCAGTCGTCCATGGGCAGCAGGGATGCCAGTCGTTGTTTCCTGGCTATCCGCTCCATCTCTTTCTGTTCCTCTGGGTCCGGTGCCACGGGTTTCTCTTTGACCGAAGAGGAGGCGAGTCCTTGTGAGGGTACGTCATCTTGTAGTCTAGCCCTCGCGGCCTCGTTCGCCTCTTCGTTTCCTGGAATTTCCATGTGTCCCGGAATCCATGACAGTTCGAGCCGCCTTCCTTTAAGACGTAGTGTTTTTGCTAAATTCTTGATTTTTCGTGTAATATTGTTTTTGCTGCCTATGTGAAGGCATTCCTTAACCGCTTCCTTCGAGTCGGTGAATATGTACAGGTGTTTGTTGGTGCTTTCTACATGAGCTTCAATTGCTAACTGGATGGCGAGCAGTTCTGCTGTTTTCGTGCTGGGTGTTATTGGTGCGAGCTTACTCTCTTTCTTGGAGGAGCTCTCTGCTAACCAGGCAACGGCCGTTCTCCCGTCATTGTCTCTAGCTGCGTCCGTATATAGGATTTCGACGTCTTCCTGTTCCCTAAGTCTTCCGAGATCTTCGAGGTGTCTTTTTGCTGCAGCTGCGCGACGTTTCCTGTGTCCTTCACCTTGATTCATGGGTATAGGTTTGAGGGAGACGACAGGTTCGTCCTCCCACGGAGGCTGTGATGGTTGGTTGCTTGGAATGCACCACGTCCTTCTGCCTAGTTTTTCTAGTATGATGCGTCCGTGCCATGTCTTCTCCAGCCTGTTGTACTGACTGATCTTCATTTCTTGTGCGATCTCTTCGATGGTGTTGACCTGAGCTGCTTTGTGCAGTTCCTTGATGGGTGTTATTTTTGGCAGGCCTGTGATTACCCTCATTGCGGACCTGTTGAGGACCTCAAGTTTCTCTCTTTGCGTCGCAGTGAGCCTAAGATAGTTTATTCCGTACACTGCTCTGGAGACGAGCAGTGCTCGGACTAATCTTCGGAGCAAATCCTCCTGACATCCCCATGATTTGCTGGTAATCCGTTTGAGGAGGTTGAGTCCGTCCTTCCACTGAGCCTTAATTTGCTTCTGCCAGCTTGTAGCTCTACCGTCTTCGTCGAAAGTTAGGCCTAAAACCTTGATTCTGGGTTGTGGTTGTATGGGAGCACCGTTAAGGAATAGCTGGATGTTATGCTTGCCTCGGGCTCGTTTGCTAGTTACGGTCATATAGGCAGTCTTTTCGGTAGATATCTGCAGTCCCGTTTTTTTCATGAATTTGTCGGTGACGTTTAAGGCTTCTTGAAGTATGGCCTGTTGTTTCGAGGCGGTTCCTTTAATAGTCCATAATGTGACATCATCAGCATATATAGTAAATCCTAGGTCATCGATCTCTTGGAGTTCGAAGGCCAGGTCCGTCATAGCCATGTTAAATAAAGTGGGGGATATTACCGCCCCTTGGGGGACCCCGATGGGGTTAGGTTTGGGGGTTCCTTTGGTGCGACCTATGATTACATGAAACTGCCTGTCCTTCAGGAATGCCTTGATGAAGTTGAGTATGCGTCCATGTAGTCCTCTGCTTTCCGCTGCGCGGATTACTGTGTCGTGAGGTATTGTGTCAAAAGCCTTTTTTATGTCGATGGCGACCATCGTTCTGGGCTTTGCATTGGCAGGGTTTTCGGTCATGTCCTTGTGTATAAGCGCCAGGCTGTCTTGAGTCGAGAGGTTGGGACGAAACCCCGTCTGCATAGGGTGCAGTTTCCGGTGTGTTTCGAGGATCCATGTGATTCGAGCTAGGACCATTCTTTCCATAAGCTTGCAGAAGTTCGAAGTGAGAGAAATTGGGCGGAGATTCCGGAGGTCGGATGGAATTTTGCCTGGTTTTGTGATCGGAAGGACAGTGGATGTCTTCCATTCTGTCGGAATGATGCCCTCTTCCCAGATCCTGTTGATCCAGTCTAGAAGGTCGGCGGTGTCCTTCTCAGGCAGGTTTCGTAGCGCCGCAACCGTAACTCGGTCTGGCCCAGGTGCCGTGTTCGCCTTTGCTTTGGCGAGAGCTGCCTGCAGCTCTCCCATGGTGAATGGGAGATCCTCGTCGGTCGGTACTTGGATCTTGCTAGGCTCATAGCAGTCCGCTGGGGGTGCCGTTGTTGGCTGCGGAAAGAATATGTCTCCCGCGAGTTCTGCTACCTCTTCTTCCGTGAGTCCTAGACTGAGGGCTAGGTTGCCGCTGGTACCTACAGATCTAGTTTTACCCGCCATGCATTTGTACGTGCGCCATACTTTTTTCAGGCCCGTTTTCTCGTTGAATGAGTT
Organism: Ixodes scapularis; assembly: GCF_016920785.2. Lineage (NCBI taxonomy): Eukaryota > Metazoa > Arthropoda > Arachnida > Ixodida > Ixodidae > Ixodes > Ixodes scapularis. Next base: position 111,801,940 of record NW_024609835.1, read on the forward strand.
GCAGTGTGACCTCCATCTATGCCGGCTTAGCTCAAGTGTGTAGCGTCTGGCTCTGGCTGTGGCTAGGTTAAGCTTGATTCGTAGCTGTTTAGAGCTCTTCTTCTTCCGGTAGCGTTGTAGGGCTTGAAGCCGACTTGCCCATAGGTTTAGGAGATGGAGGTCCGGGGTTGGGGCGTCGTCTTTTATATTATAAGTTTCCATGGCTTGCTCGAGTGCCGTCTGGATCTTTTGGGCTAAGTCTTGGCCGGGGAGGTTGGCGATGACTTTTCGAAAGTTGTCCCATTTAACGAAGTGGGTCTTCCTCCGCGGAGATGTCTGGTTGTGTAGTTCGATGTGAATCGGAACGTGGTCGCTGCCCATGGAGTCTGGCGAGGCGTGCCAGGACATTCGGAGCCCCTTGGAGGCCCATGTTAGGTCCGGCGATGTGTCGGCCTGCGAAGGGTTTTGGGATATCCTTGTCGGCGTGTCTTTGTCGTTAAGAAGTACGAGATTATGAGTCTCGCACAACTTCTTGATGGACCTTCCTCTCCTGTTCGTCGTTTTGTATCCCCACATCGTGTGTCTGGCGTTAAAATCGCCACAAAGAATCGTTGGTGTTTTGTCCGTTAAAAGTTGGTCGAGCCATTTGCAGTCTTTGTCTTCCGTTATAGTTGGTCTGATATAGACATTAAAAACATTCAGGGTCTTGCTACCGATCTTGATCTTGATGCCGATAACCTCTTTATTATTATCGCTGATATCTGACGTGTCGATTTTTGCGTGGTGTACTCCTTTATGAACCAGTGTTGCAGCTATACCATAAGAACGGGGCGTGGCTCCTTTGTGCCTTGTTATGGTGGGCGTTGTGAATGTGACATAGCCCGGAAGTGTTATGTTCTCACAATCCGCCTCTTGCAAGAGAATCATTGCTGGTTTTTCTACTCTCTTGTCTTGAAATCGAAGTTTAAGTTCCGCAGCTTTGGTTTGAAATCCTCTGCAGTTCCATTGCATGATCCAAGGCATATATTTCTTTTTGTCGGTGTGATTGCGTGTCTTCTGATGGGACTGATTATACATTTAGCTTGCTCAATAAGGTCCCTAACATTTGCTTAATTTCTTTTATCGAAGTTTCTACGGAGGTCATTCTTGCCTCTACCTTGCTTTGCCAGATGGCGAGCTCTACGGTTGCTGAGGGTGTTTCTGCCTGTTTGTTGGATGGCATGCCAAGTACCACCGATGCGCCAGTATCGGTGAAACATAAGGGAGTGCTCCATGCTCCCTTACTTGGTGTGGTTGGTATCACTGGGGACGGGCCCGGGGCTCCTTTTGTGGGGGCCGGTTTGTTTGTTTTGTTCTCTTGTGGAGGCGTGGCTGTGTGCGTCGTTCGCCTCTTCGGCGGAATCCTGCGCTTGGGACAATCATTGCTGGTGGCCACATGAGAGCCTCCGCAGTTGTGGCACTTGGGTTGTAGCTCGCAGTCGCTGTCCTTGCTGTGGTCGTGTCCACACTTGTCGCAACGGCTAGTTTTATTGGGACAGACATCTGACTTATGTCCGATTTCGTGACAGTTGAAGCAGACTACGGGTCGTGGTCTGTACGATGATACTGGGTAGGATTCGTATAAGAAACGTACGTATTTTGGAATGGACTTGCCTTCAAATGTGATAAGGACGGTCCTGCCGGATCTGCCTATCACTCTGGCCGCAACAATCTTATTTGTTCGACACATGAGGTCTTGCATGAGAGTTTCGGGCGTTTCCTTATTGTCGGAGCCGTGCAGATAGATCACTCCCTTGACTTGATTGCTAGCCATAGCCATGTAAGGTGTGACCTCATACGTCTTGTCATCCTTTTTTATTTCTCCGATGGAGAGCAGCTTACTTGTGATGAGTGGATTCTTCGTGGTTATTGAAATCGTGTTGGATTTCTCGCTCATATGTACCGAGAAGCCATCTTTGTTGCGCACGCCAGTCTTCTCAATAGCGGCACAGATGTCTCTTCCGGTAAACCTATATACTTCGGCCTTACAGGTTGGCTTGAGCACAACTGTCTGCGTGGGTGCAGTGCGTGATGTAGTATTCTGCGCATTGTCTGAGCTGCGGTGCTTGCGCCTACGAGAGGGCTGCCATTCACCGTCGTTGCCTTTGTCTTCATCCATTGGTGTCATATTGTTTCCAACGTCGTCGTCTTTCTCGGGAGAATTTGCCGCTGCTTCGCCTTCGGAAGACGTGCTCGATTTGCTTTGAAGAAATGTTTGAATTTCTTGCTTGTGAGCCATGTACTCTTTTAGCTCTTGCTTGAGAGACATGAATTCTGCTACCTCTTCTTGGTTCTGCAGAAACGCGTTGAAGGTTTCTCGCAATTGCTGAAATTCAAGGTACATCTTCCACTCTGCTGGGTCCACGCTCAGTGGTGATTGCGCTGAGCTTTGCATCGCTGCGATGTTTTCAGTTGAGGGCGCCGGGTATGGATTCCTGGCTGCCTGGTTCATTACCTGCGTCTTTGTGAGGACGCGGATCTTGCCATTGAATGCCCTTCTCGGGGTGCAGTTCGGGTTCAGGGAGGCCTGGTCCTCAGCGTCCGCTGGTGAAGCGGGATACCCGGCTACGGCGTCGTCCAGGGTTGACGATGGGGTCCGGGGTGGAACCCCGTGGGGTTCGGATTTCAGCCGAACGAATGCTGGCTGGGGTAGGAAGTTAGGCCTAGTGGAGCGCTTTTCTACCTGCGACCTGCGTCGGCCATCGCGCTCGCGAGAGTCCATTTAAGCAACCTAATGGTGGCGAGTGAGCCAGCGCCCTCTACCCGCCGGTCAGGCAACTACTGAAATGAAAAGGTCTATATATTATGCCCCAGAAATGGTCAGACTGTGTTTCTCTGACTGCAATATCTTTGACTAGTAATTACTCACGATTATTAGTTTGTACAAAAAAAAAAAAAAAAAAAAAAAAACAATAGTGATAAAATCACTCTTCAGTGTGCCGTTGTTAGAACGACAAATTTTCAACTCTCTGGGTAGAGCTCAAAGTTCGGATAAAAATACCCATATTTCTTTTTCCTTCTGCTGTGATGTTCAAGTTCCGTTCACTCGAGATAAATATGCGGTGTTGTAGCGTGTGTGGCCGCATGCGGAAGTATCTGAATCTAAAAGAACTTGTTGTTGGGCTGGTTGGTGTTGACTATCTGAGTCGGTTTTAGAACTGCAGAAAAAGAGCAAAAAAAAAAAAAAAAGAAGAAAAGCGAGCCAGCCCGAACTCTTCCGAGCTCATATCCAGCCTGCCTAACTAATCCCTGGTGTTTGGGATTGACGCAGAGAACCTTGAAGGGTCACAGAGATTTTGTTGGGGGGCCAGTAAGCCCATTAGCACTCGTGCGAGAAGGCCGTAAAAAGCGAGAAGGAAAATGGAGGAGGAAAGGGGAGGAGGAAAAAAGAAAAGAATTTTCTTCTGCCACGCTGAAGAAAATTTTGAGCGCCCGCCTTTAAAGGAGTCATGAAACGCTTTTTCAACTTTTTCCTGTTTAGCTTTCCTCCTCAACTCATAAATCGCGCATTGTACTAAACAGCTCAAGAAGTCGGAAAGGGGGGAGTCCCCTCTTGCTCGGAATCTCGCTTGTGTAGCCGGACACAGCCATTGTCCCCCTAGAAGATGAGCCCGTCGCTCAAAATTCCGACTAGTTGATTTCCCCACCCCGTTCACCCCGAAGCTGACAGTGCTGTGGAAGCTACGTGCTCGTTGGGCCAGCCACACATTTTCCACGTGATCACGCTCTCTCGCGCATACCGACCCGCAGAGAACGAGGACAGGTGATGAAAGGGAGGCGGCTGATTGGTACGGCAAGCGCGTAGCTTCCACCGCAATGTCAGCTTAGGGGTAAAGGGATTAAGTGAGGTCCGGTGTCGTGTGACGTGCGCTTGGGCCTGGTGACGCGCTGCGGGGGCCCGGTTATGGTGGCTAGTAGCCCAATGACGCGCTGCGGGGTCCGCGGATGTATCGCAGTGAAAAGGCGGAGAGTTTACGAAGGTACGAAATAGTCCGCTATGTTTCGCAAATTTTCGTAGTGAATGTCAGGCTTCTGACTTTCTACCTTTGTTCTTTTGGCCCACTGAACAATGTGCGATTAGTAAAATTCCAAAATAAATTGATTTACTCCAGCCCAAAATTTGTTTCACGGGTCCTTTAAGAGTTTCAATGCAAGCGTCTGGAAATCGCGAAGTTTAGTGGCCGCGATTTTAAACTCCGCGTCTGATTCGCGAAAAATAGGGGCCGAGAAAGTAAAGAGTTTGGCAGTAATGTCCACAAACATAAAACCCGCAGCAGACTGTTTTTAGGATGCTCTTGTGACTTGTCTAACTCAAACTGTGATTAGGTGGCGCGCCGCAGTCAGCTTCCTTGTTCGGGCAATGGGTGGCAGCACCGACTCGTTCTTTCCTAGTCTCTGGCTTCTGCACGTTTCTAGACTCCACCGATGTCGCTCGCTCCTTTGGCTTCTTCGGCGTCGAAAAAAAAAAATATATATATATATATATAACTGGCGTTACCTCTGGAGAAATTATCGCGAAACCTCTTATCTCAAAATCCTTCGAAAATCGTTGAGGCTATTCTGTCGTTTACTACATTAAATTATTTCTGAAAGGGAAATGAAACAGAATTAGCTTGCCCATTTTTTACTTCATTTGGCCCAAAGAAGCGCCACAAAAACACATAATATTTTTTAGAGAACAGTCAAAGTATAGGGAAAACATAGTTTTCGATTTTGCTTGATTTACTCAGGTGAGCGAATCTTCCCACAATTTTAGCGAAAGCTTCCACCAACTTCAGGCACCTCTGTAGTTAATCCCAGCGCGATAAGTTAGGAAACCGATTTATGAGGTCAGTTTAAATTACGTTCAATCCATTTTGAACACGCTGTACAAATATGTGAAAAACAAAGATCAAAAAGACGACGGCGAGTAGTCGTTGTCTTCTTGATCTCCTAGCGGAGGTAGACGCTGCTACTGAGCATGCGTACCGGTAGCTTTGCAGAATTCCAGGGATCATTTCCGGTCGCCATAAGCTAGCGGGATGACGGGTGCATAGTTGCAGCTTTCGCTGCCTTGTCAGCTTGCAGGTGAACGGTTTGCACCTACATTCGTTTCTCTTAAAGGCAATATTTTATTTTTACGAGGACTACCATGGGGCGTATATATGAGAAATGAAAAGTAGTGTTCGCTGAACATTTTTGGAAAACATTAACTGGTTTTATTTTTTTACTGATAAGTGTACGGGGAAGTAACGCAAAAGTAATTTGTTACGTAACAATAAAAGTAATCCGTTACTTTTCAGCAAAAGTAATTTCTAATGGTAAACTATTAAATCTGAGGCACGGTGATTTGTCTTTGTAGTCCATCACATTTTCGAATTAACGGGAACAAGTCTGGCTTCGTATCACCTCGCGCATCTACGTGCCGTAATGGCCCGATTGGAACTTATCGTTGTACGTAGATGGCGGGTCGAGCCACCGCATCCTCTCGTTTCTCGCGTTTCGCCATCTGACGGCAGCGTCGGCGGCGTCCCTCGTTTCGAGAAACTTCACTCGTGACATTTTGTTCGTGACGGTCCGCGTCGGCAACTTAAAAGCACGACACTGGGGCATTTGTGGAGCGTAGCTCTCACGCAATTACTCGATAACCCAAAAATGTCGCCCACCCGCCCAAACACAAGGTAAACATAGGTGAACCGGAAGTATTTATGACTGACAAGGAAACAGCGCACCCTCAAAACAAGCACTCTAAAGTTGTCATGCGCACAAAAGAAAGAGCCACTTACACAGCGCTGACTGACAACTCTTGGTTATATTTACAATTTTCGTTTTCGTCTTTCTTTGTGGACTAGGGATGATATGGTAAAAAATTGCCCTTTTCGTCTTCCTTCTTCTTCCTGTGTTTTTGTAATAGGAAGCTAAGCCATAAAATTATTGTACGGCTACTTGTGTTTAGGAAACTTAGTCCTCTAGCCAGAAAGTTCTCGACAAAATCATTACATCCCAATCATAATAGAGGCACATAAATTATGAAGTTTTGTTTGAACGACTGACGGTCTGAGCCAACGAACCTAGCCGATGTAAAAAGCAACGTGACTGGGGATCTCTGTTGTTTCCGTCAAATCAGTATTCCACGAAATCGACAAAGATGCGATAGATTGTAAAGGCATCGCAATAACGCCATCTATTTTCTAGCTTGTGTACTGCGTCTCTTGTACCTATGACATTGCCATCATGAACATTTGCATATGTTCATTGTTTTTAACGCAAGGTACTGAGGGAAATTTCGTCAACTGATATCACGTTCTGGAAGCAATAATCTGTATTCTCTTTTGAATTTTGCGGTTTTATTTTGTAGAATTGTATTGTAATCTCTGCTCGACTGCCTAACGATTATTATGCATAACAATCAGGCAACGATTGGTATCCCGACAAATAAGCGGAGATTAATTAAACAACGCACCGTGGAGCTCGGATGAGTATCAGTCAGCTGCAGTTTTACCGACAGCCATCTGGGACTCTACCACATTATCGCCAAGGACGCGCCGACCCGACGAACAAGACGTACGCGTCACCAGGGATGTCAGGAGGACAGACTCCGCGCTAGATACCGCCAACCGCTTCCATCCGCTTCGCCAGGCCAGCCGTAGCCGTAGCTTCTGTACGAACTGTAGCCGTGATCGAAGCCATAGCATTCGACTAGAGATACCTCAAGATTAAAGACCACCGCTCAAGCTTGTCGAACGATCCGCCACTACACAGCCTAAACGTCTCGTAAAGACCAGCAGCCCGTCAGCATCGAAGGTGGGTGAGCCGGTCGATTAACATCCCAACCCTCTCACAATCCTCTTCCATCCCTTCACACCTTTCACAACCCCTACATCCCATATCCCAGCCCATAATTTCTTCACCCCTCATACAAACAATTAAACGCACTCTCAAACCCCTACAGAAGGGTTAACGCCAGCACTCACAGGTATGCAACGTCTGGAACACACAGTCAAATTACTAACACGTGAAGTAGATAACATACCAAATCGGGTTCCAGCTTTTTTGAACCGTATACAAGCCGAAATGTACTACATCAAACAAGAGGTCGCGCGCACTGACGCCATAATCCAACAGCTATAGTAGCCAATGTGCAAATAATGACTCGCGCGTAAGCACCCACACTTCCTCACATTGACGATTCCCCCTCCCAAGTATCATCGTAATAAGGTAGCCTTCAATCGTTCGCTACGGATATGGCAATAAGATAGCCGAGCTTTCCGCTGGAAGCAAGGTTCTCTCCAACAATTTGTTCACAAACAGCAACACAGATATCATCTTGATGAAAAATCCAACGGCCCTATTCACTTCCTGGAGACGAACATTTTACGTAAGGCAGTATCACCAAAAGAGATAAAAGAACCGCGCAAGGAATTCAAATACCAATTAACAGCACCGCGTATCTGGAGGCATATTCCAGCTATTCAAATCGACACTGCCCTCATCATTAACTCAGCTCAAGAGCACGTCACCGTAAACACTTTCGCCCCGACAGTCGATACGTTATTATCACTAACGAGTACTGGGCCCCAGGACCCGGTTGACTATCCTTGGGACAGATGAACACGCATGCACAGCAACATAATCGCAAATACATTATTATAGCTGGTGACATGAATGATCATACCTCATCGTGGAGTTATCAGCGCACCACCAGGGTCGTGATGTTTCGCGAACGTAAAACTCAAGACAACAGATATACGCTCCTTAGCAACATGACGTACCCCACGCGGAAGGGAAACGGCGTTGAGCGGGATAACCTCGACCTCAGCCGACACCACGGCGTAGAGAATGTCACGGGGATCAATCTTCACGAAAATTTACGCAGCAACCTTCACATCGTCAGAATCATTCCAGCTTTTTTTCCCGACTACGATCCGATCGCGACTTACTTCGCCCCTAAAAACACAATTCATGGACTGACAGCGCTCCCGATTAGAGATAATTATCTAGGCCACCGGATGTACGGTCGTAGTTTAACACCATTTGCGAAACAAAGACGGAACATAACAAACTATCACGCACGTACCCGAGCGCTTACATATAGACGCTCATCTCCTCGACCTATAAAAGAAACGACACAGAATCCAAAAATGAAAGCAGCAGAAAGGAAATCGTGACCTTCGCAAGGCCGTCCAATAAATCACGTCTGAGGCAGAAGAATACACGCTACGACTCAATACCGAAAATTTGATGAAAGCGTGTGACAAGCTCAATGATTAGCTACACACTTATAAGGTGTTCAATATCTTACGCTGGCTTCAAGGTGATGGCTACGCATGACAAGCCACGAACAAAATCATTATGTACACAGGAAAAAGGCGGGAACAGATAGCATATGAGATTAATAAAACTTTTTAATCCATCAGTCCGACTACAGAGAAACTTTACCTACTCGAATAACTCGACCAAAAGACCACCGACATTAACATATCGGTGTGTGAGCAGCAGACTGCCATCCCTCCAACTCAACACGACGCCAGGAAACGACGGCATTACATACACCACACCTCGTAATCTCCCGCTCCTACAATTAGAATTCCTTGTAACACATAAATCATGCATGAGAATCGGGTATCATTTCATAAGGATGAAAGGCAGCAGTGATCATCTCTATGTCAAAACCTGGGAAGCCCCCAACTGTATTGCCAACCTCCGTCCTATCTCCCTTGCGCCAGGTGAAGGCTGATCAATAGAGTCCATTGACTTTTATCATCTCAATTGGCACAAAATAGTAGGGATGCCCTTCCCTACACGGCGACAGGCTTCCAAAGATATGTCCGCACTCAGGACACCATGCTCGGGATCATGGAGGAAGATTACTAGAGTAATATAGCTATAGTCCATTGTCAGACCATCGCGGCTGTAGACATTCATAAATATATCGGCAGTGTGCAACACTCAGCAATCCTCAACAGCCTCCTTCCTCTACAACCTGGCGCCAGCCTCTGCATTTATATTAAAGATTTCCTAAGAGGTCATATTTATAGTCGTCCAAAGCAACGGAAGGCTCTCGGCACCCCGTCCTCTAGCTACCGGCCCACCGCGCTCACCTCGTTTAGACCATACCACAAAACACAACATTTATGCATATGAAATTACAATATGGAGTTGTACGGGTCTCCTGGACAACAAAAGCACGCCAGTCAGTCAGGCTTAGATACCATTCAAGAATACGTGAGCAGTATTGAATTAAAATGCCCCCCCCCCCCTCCTAAATCTGAATTCATTGTACCGCATGATAGCTAACGCTTCTAAGGCATTTTAAATGGCCTGCAAAAATCGTTTTCTGGACGTACCGCGCTGTAATTTAATACAGAAGTGCAAGCAGGTGGTGGAAGTTGACATTGAAAAAGTCAAGAAATTAACTTACGTCGTTCAAAATAATAATAATAATAATAATAATAAAAGCGTACTGGGCAATATACGCCGCCACTTTGCAGACAATGCACGCGTAGGTGTAATTGCTGCCAACAGATGGCGTACGCCGCGTTGAGGGTTCTTTTTCGGGATTGTCTGCTATCATAATCCCAACGGCCGGCGCTCCCTCAACGCGGCGTACGCCATCTGTCGGCAGCACTTCTCCTTACGCGCGCATCATCTGCGAAGTGGCGGCGTAAGAAGTCCGAAAAAGGTTTCGGTTTCTTTGTTTTTTTTTAGAACGAGGTTTGCTCATATCTTGATTTTTTCACTGAAAACTTCCACCACCAGCTTGCACCTCTGTAGTAAATTTCAGCGCCATATGTTGAGAAACTGATTTTCGCTGCCCGTCTAAAGTTCCTTAGAAGGGTCAGTAACCAAACAGACCGTAGGGTATACTTGGTTATAGTCTAACGGTGGCTTAATGGTTTCGTGTTGCTCTTATAAGAGCAACACGAAAGCATTGAGCTCCAGAGCGACCTCACTTTTATCCCTCGCCACCCTTACACCAGAATACTCAGCTACAAGACGATGGACAACTTATGAATGAAAACGATACTCCAACGGCATAATCAGGTTTACCACATGCTAGGTGGTCTAACGCGTAGATGGAGGGGCTGAGGAAGACTAGCTTGGCAGGATTAATGAGGCACATGCATGTCCACTCCCGTGTACTATACAGCTCCCGTATCAATCCCGCACATACACTCAACTTTCCAACTTAGAAACTGCGCGTTGTAGGGACACCAGCCTTAAGAGTATCGCGATTTGATTCTAATGTTTATCGTGGCTACAAGTGGCCTTTTAAACACATGCCGAACGTATGATGTTTTGTAGGCAAGCACTAATTGCAAGTCTTATAACATCCCCTCAGGGCAGCAAGCTTCAAGAGCATCAAGGCTGCGACGAAACCAGCTTTCTAAGTTTCATATCCCCTTTTCTTGAAATCGCTACCCCGAGTCACAGTCACGTGAATACCTTAACATACGCACCCGGGCAACTATAGTCCAAAGGATAGACAGCAAGACACTGCCACCGGATACCACATGGTACTACACAGACGCCAGTCACGGTCAAGGTTGAAACCCAGCAGCCTTAGTAAAGCTTAAAGTTAGAGCAGTGGTTCTCGAATAGGCGTCCGCGGACCCTTTGGGGTCCGCGGACGCCTATTCAGGCGTCCGACTGATCAGGTACGCGAAGCCCTGCCTGATCAGTCAAGCCCTGCAATAAAAGTTGTCTATTTTTCAGATTGAGAAGAAACGTTCCGATTTTCGGGTGACTTTTCTCGTGTCTGTGTCAATGAGACAAGTTCACGGTAGCCCTTAGTTATATCCATTTATTAAATCATTATCATTATTAACCTATACATCTCCCTTCCCTTCACTACGAACGGGGTCCTCGGTCATCTTTTCCGATCCACAAGGGGTCCGCGAAACATTAATGGTTGAGAACCACTGACTTAGAGGATATCAATACACGCATTGCAATGTAGTCCCCACACCTGCCAATGCGGAAACCCTCGAAGTTCTCTAAGCACTCACTCGACCTCACCATCTCACCATCGTACCAGATAGCCAGGGAGCAGGCCGAATGTTTCGCGACAATGTGCTACCCTGGCATATTCACAGCCTATTCCAACGTCACCTTGACACGCATCCTTCCCTTTACGTTACCCTGCAGTAGACATCCGGACATCAAATTGTCAAGGGTCACACCCGGGCCCATGAGCTCACAGGCGAAACTTAGATTCCGGGTCCTCCGAGTCTGTGGCCGTCTGAATATGGATCCAGGGAACAGAGGAAACTCTTCCACAAGGAGCGTGCATCCCTCCTAAAGGACTATTCAAACAGGACTTGCGCGTTACTCGTAGGTGTAGTAGACCTAATTCTTTGTTTTATCTTTCTGACTTATATAACGCAGCACCCAATTGACGCATAACCATTTAGAACATATTTGTGAGAATCTTAGCCTAGATATGTTTGATGAAAAGCGTACATTTAAAAAGTAAGATTTTTTTGACCTAATATTCAGTTTTTTTATCGTGTCCGAAGAATTATATTACTATCTAACATTGATAACTACACCACTAAAGAGAAGTCAAGCTTTTTATGGGTCGCTCAAAATAAATAAATAAATATACAAAGGACACAGCACGTGGCTTTTTTTCTCACAGCAGATGAAACATTTTATAACTTCACTTGGAAATGCGGTACTCCCGTCCGCTTTCGTATGTTTTTCTTGCCCGGAGGGTAAAGCGAATTCCCTCCGCTTGCGTCCTTGAACAGAGTTTAGAGCGTGCTCATGATGTTGGAGCGGAAAGCCATACATGCGCTTTGCTGGTTGTCGTCAAGGCCTCCACCGTTTCCGTTAGTCCTCCCATCTCTCGAAAACAAGAAAAAGGAAGAGGCATAACAGAGGCGAGGAGAACCGTGATATTTACGTCGTTGACCTCCAAACCGAAAACGGACGCGCGCACAGCAACTTTCAATGCATATGTCGATGATGACCTGTCGCGGCACGCCATCTTCTCTGTCCTGTTTCAACAAGGGGAACTCAGCGCCAACGACACCGCCCTTATCACCCCTCCTCCGCTCCCTCACGAGAGGATAGCGCCATTCTCTGCATACTTCAAACCCACCCCAAAGTGAAATCCCCCCCGCCCCCTCCTCTTTCGCCATTATATACAGGGTCTTACCGGACCCCCCAAACTCCCCAAATGCACCGAATACCGCTCCCTAGACCTGCCTAAGGCAGTAATTCCATATCCAGCTCACCCTCCAATCCACCTTTTCTCCCTACCCCTCAACCTGCAACTCCTCTTTGGACGTACTTGCTCGCTCCACCGCCCCCTCCAATCCGTGATCCCGGCCCTCATTCAGCACTCGAAAAGCGTGTTGAGTGAAGACAGGTAGGTGGCCGGCCACAACTGAGAGTCGAACCTTGGTGTATCCTATAAAAACATTTTTAGAGCGCAGCTCTTAGGCGCCATTTCCGGCTTGAGCGGCGCTGCCCTCGCCGTCGCCGTCGGCGTCGTAACTGCGCATTTCATTATGGGACGTTTTCGATAATGACGTTACAGGTGACGTCACAAGGGTCGCGAGTGACGTCACGAAGGTCACTCGTGAAAGTCACGGCGAAGGTCACGACCTTCACAGTGAAGTTCATGTTAAGGTCACGACCTTCACTAGGTTTTTACGAGTGACGTCACTAGGGTCACGAGGGGGAAGGGAGGGGGAGGAGGAAGTTAGGAGAATGAGAGGAGGAGGAAGGGAGGAAGGAGGAGGGGAGAGGGAGGAGGAGAAGGAGAGGAGGAGGGGGATATCCTCCTTTCCGTATTATCTCCTCCTCCTCAAGAGCTGCGCTCTAATTCGGCATTATAGGGAGTTGTAAACGCCTTTCATTTTTTTATCTCTTTTTCTCACTCTTTTTTCTTTCCGTCTGGTAACAGTATTCGACCCACCCCTTCTCAGGAGATAAACAATTAAGTTAAAGCTGCTCAACCAGAAACAGGCCCTGCCTGTCTGTACCTACTAGTACACAATCGTCTTTAAACCTCAGACAAAAAAAAAAACACACAAAATGGAGACATATAGAACAATGGAAGGGTTTGTTCCAAATAAAATTGGGCCCTGTCGCTTCCTTATAAATGCAAAAGGTACCATTAGTACTCCCGTGTAAGATACACAATGAATACAACGATTCGACAGCACGAAGCAAGTGCGTTGAGCTTGAGAGGTTTGGCTTATTCCCACCTGAGTACAGCGACTCTGCTATATTTAGGATTCGCCGCCGATTGAAACTCAATTTGAATTCAGTGAAAAGTCCCTACACGTTACCGAACGCTCCACTGATACGTTACGATTTCGCAGCAGCAGGAAACATGTTTCCTAGCGCCACTACCCTCCCTCACATTATTTTGCCGATCGGTCAAAACGTAAAGTCGGCAGGGACTGTCTGCCGCTACTCCCCAACCCCGAAATAGCGCTTTCTTTTTTTTCCTTCAGCCTCGATCGCTCATTAAACTACCTCCGAATGAACAAACAATGAGTCACGCTCCCCAACCGTGTTCCTGAACGCCCACTCACTAACCCTGCAGCCTGGACCGACGTAACACGACACCCCTGGCCGACAATTTTCTCGGTGGCTTCGACCCCATTCGAGACAATAGCTCGCTCCAAGCTCACTGGGGGGTCGAGAGCCGGCACTCGCCGTTCGTGATGTTTATCGCGCCCGAGAACGCGAATAGAGTGCAACGCGCGTCAGCGGCAGCGACAGGCCATCGCTGGTCGCCAGTGTGGACGCGACAACGGGTGCACCCTCGGAAAAGTAAAAGAATACATCAAAGGCACGCTGCCCAAGTCGCTATAAATTGCGCGGGTGCCTCCTAACGACAGACCCTTGAGAGGCGCTCGACCGTGATCTTAACGCACGCGCAGCGGCTGGTGTCGCCCCAAAGAATCACGCATAAAAAATGCCGAAAGGTCGGGAGGGCCAAGAATGCTCTTGTCTAGGCGAGGATCTCTTTTCGGCCACGGGGTTAACCAGGGTTCCAAACGGCCGCAAGCGGCGGCGGCCACGGCTGCTTTCATCCCGTTTGGAAGCCAGCGCTATTACGGGATGGCGAGGACCCTTCCTTTGTGAGCGGGTCAAGATGCAATCGTCGGTGCTCTCTGACAGCTCTTTAGACGTGTTCACAAGCGTGAGTAACTTCGCCCAATTGATGGTTTCTTGCAACGTAAGCCTCGTGTAATCAGAGGGGCCGACAAGAAGCGCACGGAAAAGTTGATTTCTTTCGGCCGACTTTGTGACGGATGGAAGTTGTTGGTAACACACCGTGCTATGTGAGCACGTGCACCTCAGGTGTGTTTCTGGACGTTACCGCTATAGTACTCTCGCGTTCGTGATCACGCAAGGGCTCACGTGTTCTGCGTGGCGATGTAACAAAATTAACTTATTACCAGTTATTACGGCGTGCCAAGCGTGCCCTTTACTCTATTTCAGGAACTAAAGCCCAGCGTTATCCGTTGATCCAGTTTTTTTCAATTATTTGCAGGAAAGAGGTGTGTTTTGGAGAAGACGTGGAACTTTTTTTCTTGGAGAAATGGCTACTCAGTTTAGATAAGAGGGAATCCAGAGAAGATTAAAATGTAAATTGCTAGCTCCAACCTATTTTTCTACAGTAGCCTCTTTAATGCAAGAGTGGAGGACAGATATCACTGGATAAACAGCGTCCTTATTTTTTTTAAACATTAACAAGTTTTATTTCTCTTAACGCATGCGCATAGGTAATTTTTAGAATAGAATAGCGCTTTAAATCTTTTAAGTAGTAACAATTATTATTCTTTAGAGTTTAGTAACTAATATAAACAATGGCGTCTGAGCAATCAGGGAAACCTCCACCTCCTCAGCACCTTGGTCGTTCACGACTTGGTTGCATGATCTATTTATGAATTTTGTTGACCATAATTTTCAATGATGTGCGGAGATGTTAAAAAAATAAGTTAACAATAATTTACCCCCAATATATACGAGTGAGTCACAGAGATTGGAATGTACAGTATACAGGCCAGTCTTCAGAAATCGGAGTGTAGATTTTTGCATTGAAAAGAATGTCACTCATGCCAACCTTAATGTTTTCTTTTTTTTCTCTTTGAAGTGATATAATATAAGGGATCAAATGGTCGTATGTTTTCCGATGTACCTAGATTATGTTTCTTTAATAAAAATATATTTTTGTCATGAAGTTTTGGTTGCACGTCAGTTGAACTTTCGAATGAGGTTAAATATAAGATATGCATTTTGTTTTGTCGAAATTAAAATGAATTTTACATGCACGCTACATAATTCATAGCTAAAGCTACTGGTTCATTAAAATTGATCAAGCGTAATTTTATGATTTGAAGGAAACATTTTTTCCTCTGTGCGGTTTATTCTAAATTATATGAATGTGATATGGGACTCCTTCAGACAGGTTAGAATCAAACTGAGTAGACGCGGATTCGTGTTGTTAGATTTGTCCCAGGAAATATTCTCAGAAATGTCACCACAGAACTTGAATCGTCCCTAGTCTAGGAATCCCAAAGTCAGAGACGAAAATGTATTCGATTGAAAATCCCACATAAATGTTTTTAGTGTGGAACGGAGACGATGAACAAGATCTCCAAATAAACCATTTTTTTATTCTTGATAATTATGCCGTAAATAATTTTCCCTTGTTTTTACTTGTCGTCCTCACCCAAATAATATTTGACAATATTTTAATACCCAAACACTAGACGAAAGTTTAGCAGCCTCTATCAATCGGAATCTTTGACTACAAGCTAGGCCGGATTCGACGTTTGACGTTGGAGACGGCAGCCGTCGTCAAGAAGTTTTGTCAGTTTTGGTACGGTTGACAGCTTAATAAGTGTTGGGTGGGTGTTTCACCAGCGGAGGTACCAGAATATGCATTGCAGAATTTCAGCTAGACTGCCCCGTCCTAAGCATAGAGAAGAAGCAATCTGTGAAGCACGCGAACCGCCTGTGACTGAACCGTTGACCACTCAACAGCGATTCAGAAATGACACTCGACATGAAGAACAGAAGCTCCACTAAAATATCTTGCACATGAAACATCACGTTGAAATTACAAACTGTGTTTTAATGATCCGCAAATTTTAACTCAGCAAGTCACATTTTGCTAAAACATTTATTGACCGGTGATTCGTGCTGCTGAAAAAAACAAAACGTGTGATATGTGTTACGAATTTCTCATATGGGAATACTACGCCCATCTTGTGCAAACTCCTCTATTAAAAAAGAGATTACGGTACTTCAAAACTTAGGAAATATTTCTTTTAAACTTATGAAAAGGGTTATAACTATAGATAGAAGAGTCACCGACGCGAAGGGTTGGGAATCTAATTTAAAATTCCAACCGCGCGCTGACATTTAATAAGACCGATACTCCGATTTAAGGTTCTCCTAATGTGGTTTAAGGCAGCGTTTCTTTTTTTCTCCTTTGAACAGTCACGTTGAGCACAGAAAGTAAGAAGTCGATTAAGAGGTTAACATTGTCTGCACGTGTGACGGGCTGATTTTCGCGTCCGTCCGCTTCCCGAATACACAGGGTTCGAATCGTATATACGTAACAATCCCCAAAATAACGACATGCGTTCGTTTATTCTACCTCAGCGTGCGCCCATGCACGGCGCGGCACGCATTCCAGAAATCTATGTTGCCGCTGAGAGTTCGACGTTCCTATCTGCATTCACCCGCCGAGAAGTAGGTAAGCACAGTCACGCATCCAAAACAAAGCAAAGAGAAAAATCACCCCGATATTGTGAGGCAAAAGGTTGCACTCGGAGGAGAAAAGGCCATTACTACATCTTGACCTCGGACCGTTGCAAATGGAGGTTCGAGGTCATTGCCATTTCGCCAACCAAACGCCGTTTTGGAAGCGAAATGCAATAACCAGTTCGGCGTCTCCGCGCCCCAGCCGTGCTGCTTTTACTAGGGGCGGTCCGTGAAAGCAGCCACAAATGCGGCCTTTTTTTTCTTTTTGGTTCGTTGTTTCTGTTTTGACCGACGATGGACTTGCCCGAGGAAACGTTAGGCGAGAGCACCCAGCGTTGCTCTGGTTCGTGGTGAGGATTTTGGTGTCGCCGACGTCCTCCCTGAGATGCGACCCAGGGAACGTCTTGAAAGAACGTTCACGCACTCCGAAAGATTAAATTCGCATAAAACGCATAGGGGAAAAAAATTCGCGTGTGCATTTCTTGCATACACACAAACGCTTAAACGGAGAGACGGATACTTGAGGGAAGTTTAGTATAGGGCTGTGGCCTGTTTTATCTTCTTGGTTAACGGCTATTTGGGCGAACAAAAGAATTAAACGATTTTCGAAGGGGAGCAGAGGTATAGTACAGGAGCTACGACTACGACTATACATTATTCTCTACTGGTATTAAGACTAATTTAAGGCAGCTATTTCGATCAGATTAAAATGAGACGAATGGGACAATCATCTCCCGCCAGAAGTCAATACCGTCTAAAAAAGTACGTGTGCTCTGCTTCTGGATTTCTTTTTTATAGGGTCCCTTTTAATATCTAGAAGAAATGTCGCAATAAGCCAGTAACAAGGTTTAGCGGCCAAAAAGCTCTAGATGGCTTTTCAGATGGGCGTCGGTTTTCATATATATAATGTTAAAACCCAATTTTACCACCACGCACATCTGCTCTACAATGGCCCTTGGGACTTAGAAAAGTGGAACACGAAGGAGCTGGTAGATGCGTAGCCGCCAGAAACAATTTCAAAATACGAATAAGCGAGTAGCATTATGCAGTTTGCAGTGGGGTTTACCTGTTCGGCGTTATTCAGCAATGTAGTACATTGGAGGTTCATTAGCAAGTTTCTACCAGGCAATCTGTTACTCTACTTTTCGGACGCCGCTGCGCTGGAATCGACACGGCACACAAGGCTGTCAAGGCGCGCTGTCCAGGTGTTTTGAGCTAAACGACGTTGTGTCGCCGGCTTTAGCGGTGTTTTGAGCTAAACGAACCGAATGTATTGTCTGAATACCCAGGATTCATTCTTCCTGGCATGTTATCTATAATCTTTAAATTCAAAGTAACCACTGAGAAAATGTCAAAAGAATGTCTTGCCAAAGCCAACTTTCAAATTTTCACGCGCTTCCTAGTGTCGTGACGTCATATGTCTAACTTGCAAGTCGAGCAGGCAGTGTTAAAAATGTGTTTTTTTTTACGCATGTTTATTTTCTCGCTTTGCTGTCGTATATTTTTTGAGCATTCGGTTTACACCTTCAGACCTCATTTAACCCGTCGAGAAGTACTGCTCAAGTTTGGGCTAAACTAAAACATCTGACGTGCTGCTAAAACCTCAAAGCCTGTCAAAACAAAATTAAAAATGGAATAACATTAAAAAAATTTAGACGTAATTTGGGTTACTAAATCAGATATTTCTATTAAGGTGTTTGACCAATTCTCAACGAATCGGTGGCTTTAAAATTTTCGCCAGCGCTACCCTGTAATAGCTTAGTTGTAAAAATTAAAAGAGTATTTCATATATATATATATATATATATATATATTGCGAGTAACGGTCAACGAAGGAAAGGACACCTTCAATAGCATTGCGGTGCCTCGTAAGCACGTGCGGCCATAGCGCGACAGGAGGCAACGAACGTGTTCTGAAGGCAAAGTTTCTAATGCTTGCAACACTGGGAAAATATTTCCAACACGTGCCCGTATTTTATGCAGCACAGAATTTCTATCGTGTCAGAAAAACTGCGCCTCATTAGACCCGCAACCGAGGAACACTCCTTTAGGTCGAGTCGTACTTTATCTTAATGAAACGGTGGCCATTGAGCTGTGAAATTGAACAAACGGGAATAAAGGGTAAGTGCAAATGCGAAACCCGTTAAAACCAAAAGCTTGTGTACTGACGTCCTGCAATGCTGTCTCATAGTGCAAAAGTTGTCCCAGAAGGGCTGTCACCGAAATAGAAAGGAAACGGTCTGGGCGCATTGATTCCTCGTGACAATGGCCCAGCTTGGCGTTCTTTAGTTCCGCGAGCCAGCGTACGTGGTTCACTGTCCGTTTTGGAGGCACAGCTTTTGGAATGCTCTAGTCAATGAGCATTCTACTCCCATATTTAAACCTATGGTGCCACATTATCAAAACAAAAATGTTCTTTCAGCTACTTGAAAAATACATACATATATATATATACATATATATATATATATATATATATATATATATATATATATATATATATATATATATCGGCAATGTATTCGATTGGGCATCGAAATACCTTTGCTTCCTGAGTCCCAAAATACGAAATTACATAAGGTAAAGAATCAATTAAAAGGGCGGCATAGTGACATTGTGCGAATGACTTTTTTTTATACACCACGTTCATGTGGTTAAAGATTGGTAAGTATATTTCGGTATGTCATTTGAACCGTTACAATCGGAAGCAACCTTTTAGAAAAGTGCGCGCCATATTGTGGCTGCCACTCCCGTTTTCTGAGTCGGCCAATGTTTGGGCACATACCCTGAGCGTGTATTGGACATGCGGGCTGCGTCAACGCTCCAATTGCACGTTTCGTGTCCAAGAAATTACTACTTCCATGACTTCACGTCATGCGACGTGGTCACGTCCCGTCACGTGCCGGACGTCACGACGTAAAACCATTGTGACGTCGTGACGTGGTGCACGGTTACGTTACACGTTACACCTCGACGCCGCTTGACTTGACGGCATGGACGTGGTCAAGTGACATTACGGCGAGAAGTCATATCGTGTCAAGTGACGTCACGTCACGTGTGACTGTGTTGCGTGATACCTTGACGTCACACGACCTGGTCATATGACGTCCCGACATCAATAATTTTTACCACTTGACGTCAAGTTACGTCGCACCTGCACGTACCATGACCTGACGTCACGTGACGTGACACGCTCGCCTCGGGCGCACGGAATTTACGTTAGCTTACATTAGAATACGATTCTGCATCAATGCGTCTGTCATCTCGCAAGGGCTGTGCAGTGCTCTCAAAGGCACAAGTGTGCTAACGTTGCTCGGCATGATGCTTTGTTTGCACGAGCATTTCTGGAGAAGAGCAACTCCAAATTCGCGCTCGCGGCTTTGTCTAATACGACACTGTACTGAACTTCCGAGATGAAGTATATAACGTAATGTTGAGCACTAATACCCTGGGTTGCATGGTCGTTCGTCAGTCATAAAATGAAAGCGGAGGTAGAGTCGCGACAAGATACACAAGAATTTAGGGACGTTCTTTGATGCCTATTTTAGTACTATGCTGAGCGGCTGTAGAATAAAAGTGGGTGCGATCTGTGTTTATTTTGCTGGTTTTGTGAAGCTGAGTCGGCTGGGTAATAGAAAGATAAGGCACGCCTTGTATGAGATCTCCCTTGGCAACAGCATATTGAAATGAGAAAGCAACGGTGGGAGAACAGAAATCATGCCATGTACAATAGTGCAAAACAGCTTATTGAGTCCTGTAAATCAATATTCGAGAGGCGTGGGAAGCGCTATCACTAAGATTTGCTCGGAAGATCAAGGAGAACATATACGGATGCCGAGTTATCTTCAGAAAGTTGATAAGGCTCTGTTTCCTCGTTCCAGGTTTGGAGCTCACTGGCTGCAGTAAAAATCCTATAACTTGACAGGGCATGCCTATTCCTTTTACGAGTGAAGTGTGCAAATGAGCTGGAATCAAGAGGTGGGTGTTCTTGACCCGTCATTCATGTCTTTCGTACAGAGTATTCAAACAGAGCTGCTTTTGTCTCGTATTTCTTGCTACGCGACGCTCTCTTTTGTACTTTTCTAAGTAAACTTCTCTGGACTGTATATTGACGCCTCAAGTACTGTGAGCATATAATATACGTGTAGATGTCACCCACAAGTAATGCCTTAACACGCAGAGTGTAAATTGTTTGCCAGCTTGCAATTAATTTTCCATGAAACATTTGAAACTCGGAACTTCCAAACAAAAGATACAATTTTTTAAAACATTATTTTATTGAAAACAAACAAAATGCCATAAAGGCTATATTAAAAAAAGAGTGATACACGATGTTTGATTAAGCTTCAATTTATTTTGAGTAAATATTCAACATTACAAATTTGAAAAAAAAACAGTACCTATTTTATTGTTGTTTTAAGAACAAATAGTGTTTCTATGCTAATTTGTGCAATCAAGAAGTTTCAAGAAAAACGTTGTGTTCACATACCCTTTTATCCTGGCTACAATTCAAAATAAGTTGGTGGCAATACGACAGACCACACAGTCTCTTGGCTGGGGAAGTGCACGTGTACTGTTCCGGCCACGGAGCGATTGCCGAATTGCCGGCAATCATGATCGCGTGGCTGCCTTAGGTTTGGGCATGGCCACTTGAAAGCTGCCGCTTCGCCACTCCTCTTTGTATAGACGCTTTACACACGCGCCAAATTACAGCCGCCATTACTGACCTTCTCTTGTCTTACCCAGATGCCGAGCAACTGAAACGGTAGTTGACAATCCTCCACAAAAGCCGATGCTTTTGAAAAAGACACAGTTGAACCTAATGTGGCAATAACCTGGCCTGCTATGGTAATGATGAGTTGAAATAAACGAAATAAGAGGAAACAAAAAGAGAAGGTCAGTTATGGCGGCGTCCATGCACAGCTGCTGCAAAGCGTCTATAGTGACGCAGTGCCAATGTGTTCTAGCTGAGCATTGTGAGTTCGTCACGGTTGGCGCTGCTCGTCGCGTACGAGCTTCACGTTACTGTGGGTAGAGTCGACAGCTGTGTTGCTTGTAGCATTACTTGGCCTCTCTTGCGGCATGGAACGGTATTTTTTGTGTTTTAGTTTATTAAATCTGCATTAGTAGTTCCTAAATTAACGTGACAATATTGTTTTATTGTAATAATAATAACATGCTGGTTAGTTTCTGTCCGGAATTGATTTATATTCAAGCTTAGCCATTTTTAAGGGATATACATTAATAAAACAAATGAGACAAAATGGATGCACTGCTCCATGGACTGTCATGATAGAAGTTCTCGGACAATTTACTTCCACGTGCCACTTCAAATGTAAGTCGACTTGTGCTCGTGTAATTTTACCCGCGTACTACCCAGCGACCTTGCTATCATGGGGACACTACTGCCGCAGTATCAAGATCGAGGGACGCTTTAGGGAATGCATGCGTCTCACTCGGTTTTCGTAAATTGATTAAATTATTTTAAGCTCCGATACTGACTGCTGTTAAAACGGTAGTTGCAACACGACCCATCGCATCCTTAATTAAAGATTTAGTTGACAAATAATGTTACTTTGTCTATTGATCGTGATGGTGGTCTTGCAATCTAATGTCCCCCAACCCCAATACACATGCACTAAAGATAATATCCATGTACCGGTTACTCAGTTTATTAACGTCTTTGTAGATGGGACATTTTTACATTATTTTATAATTTTCTGGAAATCTCTAACAATCGACGCATTAATTATACGAAAAGCAAATACTTTTTTTTTATTTGCTTCTGGGAGACTTGAGTGCATCATATATTTACTATATTTCATCATATATTTACATATATAAATCACCATCTCAACGCCACATGAACCTCTTGAACGGCCTTTTTCTCTCGGCGAGCTCATGGCAGCTCTCAGACAAGGGAAGGCTCGCTCAGCACCGGGGCATGACCGTATAACTCGGCAAGAACTCCGCAACCTGAGCGAAACGGCTTTGCGTGAGCTCCTTGAAATTCTCAACGAATCCTGGGCATCTGCGCAAGTCCCAGATAGTCTTAAACTAGCTTTGATCTACCCAATCCCTAAACCCGGAAAGGACCCGTCTACACCGAGTAATTTGCGCCCCATATCCCTCACTTCTACCGTTTGCAAACTTATGGAGCGAATGATCCATACCCGCATTCAACACTACCTCGAATATGTACACATCGCGACACTGTTAGCGCGAACACGACATCGGCGCATTTTCGCGTTTTAATTCTAAATAGTATTAGCGAGCACGAATTTTTAACGCTTAGATTATAGAACTAAATTAGCTCTTCCCGTAGCAATAATAACTTGGATGACATCCCTTGGTTTCAAAACGAAAAACTAGAAAAACCGGCGATAGCTTGTTCGCGCTAACAGTGTCGCGCTCTGTACAACCCGGCTTGCACCCGGCTCAAGCAGGTTTCCGGCCTAACATGGGGACGCACAATTGTCTGTGGCTCTTACGCCGTGTCATTAACCGCCGAAGTAGGAAAGCGCTTCCCGACTATATCTTAGCCTTAGACATGCGTAAGGCTTTTGATAACGTTTCACAGGAGGCCATACTCCAAGAATTAGCGCAGCGCTACCCAAGCCAACGTGCCCAAGACTGGATTCGCTCGTTCCTCCAACAGCGACCTGTTCAACTCAATGGAAAGGCCTCGGGATGGACTCCGAAAACCTATTTCTTGGATAGGGGGGTCCCCCAGGGGTCCATCCTCGGACCTTTGCTGTTCAATCTAGCAATGACACGGGTGGCCCAGCGGCTGGAACGTGACACTGCTGCCCGTTTTACTATATATGCAGACGATGTTACAATTTGGACTGAAGCAGCGGATTACCCGGACAGTCAAACAATGCAGATCGAACTACAGGCGGCGGTCCTCAGCGTCTCGCAAACTCTCGAGGAGCTAGGTCTACAGCTATCCCCGGAAAAAACAGAACTGCTCAGTGTAGATGGCAAGCACGTGACGAACCCCGCTCACCAAATTACCCTCCACGTCGGCTCGCAGGACATCCAGTCTAGCAATGGCCAGATTCGCATCCTAGGGATTCAGATCGCCAGCTGTAATAGCCCTAAAGCGTGGACTAAACATCTGCGCAAACACTGGTCCCCACTGTTGCACACCATTAGACGGGTCTCCAATAAATACGGTGGAGCCCGGCAGCAATCTTGTCAAACACTGGCGCGTGCTACGGCTGTTGGCCGGATACTATACGGTACACCAGCCTACGACTGCACCCCAACCCTGCTACGAGACATAGAACGCCTGCACAGGGCCACGCTGCGCACCTTCGCCGGTCTGCCCAAACACGTACGCAACGACAGGCTCTTGGCCACGGTGCCAATACCTCCCATAGATGTCATTATGGATGAAGCACGTAGCCAATTTACCTCTAGATTAGAAAATACCTTACAAGGGCGAAGCACCCTAGCGTGGGACCTTCAGCGTCACGTTGCCTGGAGCGGCCCTGATGAAGCTTCGCCGTGGGATAGCCCCGTCATCAGCCTAAAACCCATCAAAGCGATACCTACACAAAACTCCGACCTCCGTAACCGCATGGCCTACCAGCACCACAACGCTGAAAATAATGGACACATTCACATTTACACTGACGCCAGTTTTTTGGCGGACCGAGCCGGACTAGCGTGGCATTGCACCTCTCGACCAGAGCTCACAGGCGCTCATACATGCACTCTACCGCAAGGCACCGCCCTGCAGGCTGAACTATTAGCAATATGGGGAGGGACCTGCTCGATTCCGAACCTCCCTGATCTTCAAAGAGAACAGGCGCTAACGCGTACATACCGAATCTACACGGACTCCGTCGCAGCTCTAGAAGAACTGTCAACACCAACGACCGAAGATGCTACCGCTGTTGAAATCCGTAAACGCCTTCGGATGCTTCAAGACTTGGGCGCGGATGTTCAGATCCTCTGGACGCCAGCCCATACCGGGGTCCCAGGAGGAAACGCTGCAGCACATGCAGCCGCCACACAGGCACGTGGGAGCAACGTAACTACAACCCCACCCTCCTCACAGATCCCCTTCGCAAATCCCTACTTGACCTTGATGACGCCTCGGAGTTTTCTGCACTATCTACGCACACGTATCCGCAAAGATAGTAAGGATCGCCTCCAGAGGGCGACACCCGAAACCCTTTTCTCCCCCACCGACAAATACACGCGCGCACAAGAAGTATTTCTTAACAGAATCATGACTAACGCTGCATACACACCACATATTATTCAAAAATGGCTCCCTATCGACCTCAATATTCCCCTAAGCTGCCCTCACTGCCAGAAGACAGCAAAAGCAGACCTCCTTCATCTTATATGGGATTGCTCCGCATTCATGACCGGCCGGGACACGATCGTACACATCCCTCATTCCGACCATGCAACCCTCGTTCAACACCTCTTCGATCAACCAGCCAATAGACACCTTCTCGCCACTTTTGGTAGCGTTAGCGGTCTGACCAGGATGGTGTAGGCTGACTTACTCTTTCCTTTCGATTGCTCCAGGATGGCCTGCATGACTTAGGTGCTGCAGAAGACACCGAAGACCAAAGACGGCGGAACTGATGCCAATTTCGAAAAACCAGACACCCCCCCCCCCCCCCTCCCTCAACCCCCTTACCCCCCCCCCCCCCCCCCCCCCCAGCGGCTTTGTGCCATCCTCCCTCTCAAAGGATCAATAAATAAATAAATATATTTACTTTCCTCGAAACAGGCCACCCGCGATGCTGTTAGGTTTGGCCCTATCTAGGGACTAAAGCAAGAAACATTGGGTATGCCTGGAAGTGGTGGCGGTATTGTACAAACGTGAGCTCTTATTTTGGTGGCGTCGCGCTTAGGCTAGTGTGTGAAGCAAGAAATTCTAGATAGGCTAGGAAGCCGTCGGCGTGCAGCATGACAATACGGTGGAAGCTACGGCCCCCGCGGGCCAATCGGAACAACGGAGGGAGGCACGTGACTACATATCGCCGGGGTGCGCGTTTACTGCAAAGAACTGCGAGGTCTTTCGCTGCGTGATGTTTCGATGAGTGCGTTGCGCTCGTGTACGTAGCACATATGGAAGCCGTTGGAACGCAATGCAGGGCGTTTAACTTTTGCCAAGCTACAACCAGGCAGGGTAGAACCGGGGGGTCTCACTCTGCTCACGCCACCTGGCCGTTGCCGGCTGGCTGTAGCTGCTGCAGAAGCAATTTATAAAAAGCTTCGGAATTCCCCCTCAACTTGCAATCAAAATAAGCGACAACGTGTTTTAGCGCAGGCTGTTCGTTTTGTTTCTAATTCATATCACTTTATTACAATGTTACTCAATAAAAAAATTAAAAACTCGTGGGATTTTTCCTGGATTTTATTGCAGGTTATTAAAATATTCGTTCTTATAGCAGATAAGGTGCGAACAAGCTGGCATTCATATAAATAAATATTCAAATCCCCTTACATTTATATCACAAAGATTACAACACACGGGCAAAATACGTGAGATGGCTCGTGGTACAGTTCCCTTCAAACATAACGCCACCACAAGATGGTTAGTGTTTGGCACATCTTTCGTGTTCTTCATGGACCTACCGTTACCACTACACGTGGTGAGGTGTTGACTCCCCGATCACAACCCTACCCCTGGAAGACATTCCAGCTGCTGCAGTAACCAAATCAGCTTGCAGTAGCCGACAATATTACAATGAATGGGTTTCAGAGTGGCGACGTTAAATTTGAGGAGTGCTGTACGTCTGACTTCGGACCGTTGTTCTCGCCCCAAAAAATAAATCAATATAACAGACTTTCTGATGCCTTGGGATTGGCCTCTGATAGAAACTTTGAAAGTCCACCTAAACAGCATTAACATGCGTGCATGCGTTAACATGCAAGCGTACGAAGGCACCCCTACTTTGATTAAACTGCGCTGCGAATAACGGCACTGGGACTAGAAGTACGACGCAACATACATATATAGTATGAAATGCATAGCCAAAAAAACTCATGGATGAAGAAAGAATAAAACAATTAAAACAAAGACATTACAACCACATCTTTCAACCACTGTTGAACGACTCTGCAGTGCTTCGTTATTTTAATGACGCATGCCCAAACAGGCAAACATTGAATTCGGTTTGTTTCTCCTACAAAGTTATGTATTAATATTTTTAGGTGTTTTAATAAAAAAATTGTGAATTCACGAATGTTTCTTAAGTTACTTGCTTTGTCATTGCTCTATTTAAAAAAAAAACGGCAAAGATATGTGCCTTGCTCTGTATTATTTTCGCTTTTGTTTAGCTTTTTATGCGTTTTTTCTTTCCTTTTTTCTTCAAAATGTATAAAATTAACCCCCAAGAATAATGCTACACGGGTGAAGCACAAAAAAAGAATGAAATTATTATATTTTATTTACTGCATAGCTCTCACGAACGGGGCATTGCAATGTTTACTACAATCATTCATATTCGATATCTTTATAAATATGTTGCGCGGACACAGTAAAGGCCATTTGAAGAAACACTTCAGGACCCTTTAATTGGGATGTCTATTTCTTTTTTTTTTATTTACAGATAGTAAAAGGTTTAAGATATCTGTCCAAGTATAAGTACAAAATTGCACAGACGTTTTGCGTCTGTCGTAGAAAATTCAACACCAAAGTGGTCTTGGCAAGCTGGTGCGTTTAAGTAATGTAGAAGCTTGTCTAAGCTAATGAAACTTTGCTCGGTGTTCAAAAGCGTCTCAAAATATTAGATTGCGTTTTCATCAAAATTTAACGACTGATCAAGGTTACAAATTCCAATTTGCCCCACTTTACCCCAAGTTCTGATCTAGACGAGATATGTTATGTCACTGCTTGCGAAACCCCGACCGATCGGCTCAAAAATTATATAACTCAAGGTAGTGAAGTTATGACAAGTCGTACCATTTTCACAACAATTATGTAAAGTGGTAAAATAGATTTCAATTAAACTATAGCCTATAATGGCCGCCGATTAAAAATACTTACCAAGAAAATCCTTGACTACGTCTTTATTATCAGTCATTAATTTTTTTCCCCCTCAGGAAAAAACCACATCTTGATAAATTCAGCTTTATTTTGCACTGTATTTTTTTTTAATATTTATTTTCTGGGCAAGTACTGAAGGTAGCACGGTGCAGAAACTAATCAAACAGAGTAAGAAAGAACGCGAGTTAACTAGTAGCCGCGGAGTCAAACTTCCATAAGCCTATGTAGGGTATGGGATAATCGAAAACAAAACCACTAACAAAAAAGAGACGCATTTTCTACCGAACCCAGTAAGCCAAGATAATGAGTTTTTATGACATCTCAAAGCCCACCGCCCAAGGCGGGCTCGGCTTATAATTGATGTTCAGCCGCTAATAAAATGGAAACATGAGCAGCCTTTTTGTATCGCCTAAACCTGCACCGGCAAGCCAAGAGCGGCGTGTGCCTACGCCCGGCCATTGGGCCACTTCTTCCTGACGCCTGTTCAGGCCGACGCGCGTCGTTAACGAATTCTTTGGTTCAGTCAGCCGCACTCTCCGTCTCAAAAACGACCTCTCCCCCCCCCCTGCGAAAGGTTAATTGCGCTTATGAATATCAAAAGCGATCCGGCCGAACGACACAAAGCAGCATGCCGAAACCGCGTTCAAGAACGGATCCCTATCATTAACGACCGCTTGGGTCATTAAGTCAAGCGCTCTCGCTGGACGGAGGACAAAGATCGCAAGCGGGAGGCTATTTTCTGTTCGGTCAACGAACAAGGTCATTACACGGCCGCTTTCTAGTCGGAGAACAAACAGCACAGAGATGGCGAACGCGAAGTAAACAGACCATTGGTGATGACGATGCATATTCGCTAGCTTAGTTATTGATGACTTCCCCAGCGACTGCACTTCGTAGGAGGTCGACCCATTGAGCATTGGAAGTACCGAACGCACATTATACGATATTTGCGGTCGCAGCTCCCGATAGCTTCGCTATACTTTGTTTCCCCTTACGACGGGCCGCGAATTGGATTGGATACGTGTCACCGAAGCCAATCCAATGATGTGTGGTTGTCGCGTGACCTTTGAGAAAGGCGCACAGACGCGTGGGGAACGTGGTCACCGTGACACACCTCGCAGCTCTATACTTCGTTTCAGCTTAGGTCCGAGCGCGGCCAATGTTATGAGCCTAAGGGCCAATCAAACAGCGAAAGAGGCACAAAGTCATGGCATGCTCTCTGCTGTTCATAGGACAAGCCGGTATTCGTCGTCTCTCTGTGCGTGCTCCTCCGCCGGCTAGTCCTATCAAGCGCAGAGAGCACGCCGTGACGTTGCGCTTTTTACACTATTTGATTGGCTCTTCGGCTCACAACATCGGCCTCGCTGGGACCTAAGGTTAAACGAAGTATAGATTGTTTGGGATGACTTGCAGCGTCAGCTGCGGTCCGTCGTAAGGCAAAAGCTAAGTATAGATTGAAAGAGAACCCAATAAGGCAGGTTGTAATTGGCTCGACAAGGTATAAGTGGCCGGGTCTGCAAACCGCTGCCAAAATTGACGTATCTGACATAGGGGTGGACGTCGTTCCGCTGATAGAGTGACCTTTTGTGAGCAGTTGACTGCACGACAGATTGGCCGTTGCTGAATGCGGGCATGAGCCTGACCTTATTATAAAAGAAAGTTGCCGGTGAGCGTTCAATAGATTCTTTCAGCGGATGCCAAATTACAGGCACCATTAATGACATTCACTTGGCTGGTCAAGATATCAAGCCAATTAGACTGGTAATAGGGAGTTGTAGTAGACCGTGTCTCCCCCTCTGCTAACCCTCCGCTTCGAAGAAACCGTGACTGCGCCTGCGCGCCGATGGCATTGGCTGTAGAGTTCCGGGTAGCGGAGGGGCTTAGCGAAAGGAAAAACACGGTCTACTAAAACTCCCTAATAACGAACTCGCATAAAACCTGCAATATTTCTTAAAGCGTCCCTTCTAAATAGTAGAATTAAAGCGGCGCTATCAGATTTAAAAGCCCTGCAGGTTATGGTCAGTTATGAATTCGCGAACACGCAAGGGACGGCGATCCTCAAGTACTCTTCACGCCATTAGGTTTTTATTTTATAGTACCTATAATAACACGCGTATCACGCTTGCCTTCAAGTTGTAAGATCAGAACAGGTCAAAGCAACATCCATTTTAATTTTGACAAAACTCCACCAGACGGCGACTTCGAAACTTCTAGGGAGCTCTTAGCCTTAATTTTGATGGTTTCTACAAACTAGGATTGTGCGCCCATGTTTCTCTACATCCCCTCTTTCTTATGAGCCGCGGAGCGAGTTTTTATTGTTTACATGCGGGTGGAAACCTTTAGGCGGGCCGGCTCCGAAATGAGTAAAACACTTGTTAAAAACCATAACAAAAAAAAAAATTGCCCACTCAATTGCATGGCTGTAAACCAATAGAAAGGTGCAGCTCTTGATCTGCACTCTAGCATGCTTTCGTTCACAACGTTACAAGAAAAGTGTATAGTCAGTTTCGATTCTTCCGGAGTAGATAGTTTACAACATTCCAATTATTTACCTTCCCGTATATTTCCGAGATCCTGAGTCACTGAAACTTGGGATAACGAGCCTGTGCTAGTGACAAAAAGAAAGAAAGAAAGAAAGAACACCGTGACATTTTACAAAGACAATAACCATGTTGTATGATCATGAGGTAACGCTAACATAATACAATAAAAATATAATAAAGGGCATGGTTACGTCTGTGCCAGAAAGAGTATTCGGGAAAGCTTATCAAGTAAGTCAACAGGCCAATTTCGTCACATTTGACGAAATCGGTCTGTTGACCTGGTTCGGGAGGAAGGGCGGAAAAGGGGGGAGGGGGGCGTCGTTGAGGTAAAGTTTAAACACGTTCCAGTAGTACACGCACTAGCTGACCTTTAGCCGGCTCCCCGATTTACTTACTTGATGAAAACTTACGTCCATAAAAACTTACGACCGTGAAATTCACTTACGTTCATGAAAACGCACCAATTAGAGTGCCTATATTGATCTACTGACTTACTCTATTAGCGTTTCCAACTACGCGTCTGGGGAACGCAAAATTCTTCAAATTTACCACAGTGCGAGCCCTACCGCTTTGAAGTGATCCTTTTGATAAAGCTCATGACATCTATTACACATTTCACAGGTAGATCAGCCTTAATTCTTAAACGAAAATCAGCTGGTTAAAGGGATACTGAACCAAAATTTCGAGCTCACAAAACAAGGCTGGACGGATAGGCGGGACGCAGTAAAACGCAAAAACATCACTTATACAGCGATATCTCGAACGGATCGTCGTATTTTGGAAAATAAATGCGCGATTGAATACGGCCAACGAGGCATGCGACGTCACGATTCCCATTCCCTCTCCTCGCTACGTCCCGTCGAGCTGGTGAACCGAAGCGAGGAGGAGAGACGCGAGGCCGCTTCCCCTCATTCTCAAATTCTCCCGGAGGACAATGACGTGAAAGACCTCGGTTGATCGCGCTCTTCTTTTCCAAAAGTACGGCCATCCGTTTGAGATATCGATGTGCGAGTGATGTTTTGGGGTTCGTAGGGTCCCGTTCAGAACTTCTGCCACCTTATTTTACAAAATCCAAATTTCGTTACAGTATCCCTTTAACTCGCATCATTTGTCCGGCAGTTCGCAGTCGATTGGGGCAATAATAAAAAGAAAGGTCTCTCTCCACTTCAAGACGAAAAGTTGGCAACCATGTTATTTTAGCGGTGCTAAAGAGCACTTCAGCGAGAGATGACATTTGCCAACAACAGACTCTCGTTCATGTGTCAGTGTGTGCGTTTGCGGTCCTTATGTTTACAGATTTTTTTTTCTAGGTACCGTATACGCCCTCTTTCTCTCTCTCTTGGACATGACACGGAGGGAAGGAGGGGGGGGGGGGGGGGTAATACAGTGATTTGCATAACAGAACGAAGCAACGCAAAAGCGAGAAACAAAAACAGGAGATACATAAGGCGCATACAATAATATAATTCGGCGCAACTCCGTCTTTCATAGGAGGGGTAAGAGATCAAATGAACAGCCCAATAAAAGCTTTGCGAATCGTGTCTTAGCATCAAGCGGCTCACTTCTCATTTAAACCACAGCCAGAGTTTCCGGATTTATATTATTATAAAGTTTCACATTTACTTGTTAAGTGTTAATGCGTTTAGCAAGAAAACCTCTCGATTGTTGCATGGGTCGCATCGTCCAACGTAAAAGATTTTCTAAGATCCGGGAGGCCCCTTCGTTTTGTGCGGGAAGATTACGGGAAAGGGAGAAGAAAACTATAAACATGCTGCCAAGTTAGAACTCTTGACTATGAAACAGGGAGGCTGCAAATAATCAGACAGTCGATATAGTTGAATTTTAAATTATAAGCCAAGCCGACAGGAGGAGGTCATATATAGTGGGGAATGTGCAGAATTTTGATTTTCCACAACGTGAGACAGTTTTCGGCCTCTGGGAGGCCGAAAACTGTCTCACGTTTTGAAAGGGAGACACAACCATTACCATCGCAATCAATCAAACTTTAGCAGAAATGCACTCTCCTGTGTCATCCTTTAAACGATCAAGAATGAGATTATAATCTTCAAAAACCAAACAAAGCGTTATATGTTTTTTTCTTCTCTGTTAATGATTTTCGGGAGTTCACTGACAACAAAAGCAGCATAAAAATTAGTCTCTAAAATGTAAGCTCAAGAAGCACTTGAAGCACTGTCTACGACAGCAGGGCGAGAGTTTCTTGAGCTCATTCCTATTATTACTATCGGAAGAAGCGGCACGAATTCCTTTCGATTCTGGCCAATGAGCTGCATGTCCGAGCTTCGTAATTCGAGATGAAACATTTTTGGCGGAAAGAAAGTCACATCAGAATGCGTTTGATGACTCTGAGAGGAGTCATCATTCTCCAGACGTAGCGTTATCTCAGCGATGCTTTGTTCGACCTCTGCTAACGCAGAAACGGGAATAACCGAAATAGCATCGCCGCGTGCATCCTCTTGATGCAATATGCCGTGACACAAACGAGATCTTGCGTGACTCCAACAATCGCAGCCCTCCAAAAAAGAACAACCGAAAAAAAAAAAAAACGTACTGAAAACAAACCTGGCCCGAACGGTGCATGTCAGTCCGGTTGCGCAGTTGTGGACCGGTTTGGACTGACAGGGGATGCCTTTCGCGTACGCCACCTTTGGCACGAGCGCACTCTTGAGTGTGTTTCTCTGCGCTTAGGCATCGAAGCTGTTGCACGCTCGAGGCTTTCGTGGAGAGAAATCATCATCCGAGGGAGCGTACTCCGGCTGAGCGATGCCGGCAGAAACAGGCACGATAGGGATGCTTTGGAGAGCTCACTTTCCCAATTTCATCTATTATTCGCGCAGGAAAAAAACAGCCCTGATCGCATGGTCGTGTAAAACAAACGTCGAATCTAGAATGACCCCGTCTGAATAAAACGACGTATCAATCGCCGTGTTGAACAAACCCCTCCAAAACGAGCAAATAAAGCACCGCACGCAGAGAAACTGACCGAGAGGGGATGAGAGCATGCGGTGATGTCGGAACGCCGAGCTACGACTGGAACGATTAGTCGGCTGACGCAAGTGATAACCGCAATTGTCGCTCTCCATTGTCCATCCCCAATCAGAGTGCACAAGATCATCGCCTGCTTCTCGTGCAGGGTCTCGCGTTCGGACGCAAGACGCCGGCCTTGGACGTTTGGCGTTTGAAAGCCAAAAGCGTATAAGGGCATCCGCATTTTTCGCACTGCTAGCCTTGCACATGTTGCGCGCATGCTAACCTTAGTGTACGCGCCTGCTTTAGGTAGCTCTGAATTTAACTAATTTAGAGGTTTCCGATGACGCTCTGCAACCTTCCAATTAAAACCGTATGTTTTTTTAATAATTTCGAGAGTATGAACACAATTTGGTTAGCTATTCGACTTAATGTGACGCCTAACCCCTATATTATGTCCTCCTGGCAATATTTGGGAGAATATTACAGACATAAACGTCTTTGTTTGAACGACCGCCGTGCTATCAATTTCATCTATTACTGTTTCTACGAACTGCAAAGCGGAAAAAAAACAACAAAAAAACAGCGCAGTTAAACAGATGCCGATCTAAAAATAGATATAAAGAAGAAAAATAAAGCCTTCAGTATTTGTGAGGTGCGACTTAATATTAGACTTCGACGCTAACCCCAGCGTATGACATCGAGTAGGTCAGCGCCAAGTAATTACTTTTCCTTATAGTTTGCTAGATCTCGTTGAATGCATCTAAATATTAGGCTAGGTTATCACACACGGAAATCTAATCCAAGGGATGAGGACAAGCCCAGAAACTTGTTTGGTGTTGAGGAGGAAAACAGGGCCTGGAGTGATTGGCCTAACAAGAAAACCAACGAACCTTTAGGCAACTTCGTTCAGAAAAGGCACAGAAAGACGCAAACGATCGCCGCGACTGACACTGAGCTTAAACACACAGCTGGCGCAACTTAACCGAAATAAGCTGGCATGGCTCAAACACAAACAACAACAAAAGAACAAGAGTGGGAACCCGTTCTGGCGGGAATAATTATCAAACAAAATTACGTCGGCGTGTTCATACTCCGCTTCTTCCGGGCTGAGCGATACGTCACGATTACGGTGGCAGGAGTGAGCTCCTCGATTCGCCGCAAATACAAATAAAGATATACCTATCCCAGATTGGAAGGAGTAAGAGCCTTCATGCTCGCGACTCAATTGCACGACCTATCAAGTGCAGCACCCTTGGCCGTCCTCAATACAGGGCTACGCACTTGAGCTGCGTTCGACCCACGAAACGGGAAGTTTAACATCGAATGTGTTAACTCTTATCTCTGGCATTGAGGCTTTTTTGTGTCAGATTCATAAGTTAATCGACCCCGGAGGTGACTGCTAAGCGTTGAATATTATTAGACTCGCGATTAGAGGTTGTCGCTTTACGAAAGGGAAAATAAATATGCAATGTTTGCTTAATCCTCTCATGCATCGTGTCCACATGTGAGGACAGATGTTTTTTCGGTATTTTTTTTAATATTTTACATTATAGAAAACAGTATCCTACTATATTTGGCGGCATGGTGTCCCCAAGTGAGGACGGAAATAGCTTTTTCAGGCGGCCGATAGATGGCAGTGCTTGCCGGCTCTCACCAACATAATATACTACTTTGCCACCCCCCCCTACATAGCGGCGTCAAGCAGCAGATCGTAAAAGTAGAAACAAATTGCCTGCAAAATTTTTTCCCGAGCATTGAAACAAAAATAATTTTCAGATTGGACTATCCACGAATGAATTATTAGGAATCGAAATTTTGAAATGATTTCTATCCATTCGTTTTCGGACGCTCAACATATCTGTTTTAAAATGAAAACACCATCCAGCAACACTACCGTCCGTTGGCTTCGCGCGCTTTTGACTTTTGCCCGCAAAACACGTTGACTTCGTAGGTTGACCAGCTTTGCATCGCTCAGCATTCTCTACGGCGGAATAAAGAAGTCCAAACACAATATTTTTTTTTTCTCACAAGGGAAACAATTTACGCAGTTTTAGACATAGCTCATGACTCTGAAGACAGCCTTAACGTCAGCAGTGACGAAGAATGGCAGGGTGCGGCCGATGTCGTCTGTGACGTTGGTGAGACGGGCGACGCTCCTGTGGCTGTGTGCGATGCGATGCCCCAATTTTCCCCCGAGTGCTCCGAGTGGTTTAATGCATCGTGAGGCGTTCACGTTCATTTCCACGTGCTGCATGATTTTGTTTAGTATTTTAATGCATAAATAAAACAGCGCTTACGCGTTCTTGCCCAAATACACGAATGAATATGAATTAAAAAATTACTGCGTAACACCGAAAATAAGATTACCTGATCACTGGAATACACATTGTCCTTAAACGAGAGCGGACGTCCGTTCTGCTTAAGCAAATTTATCTTTAAGGTTAAAATCTTAACATATGGTTCAGATGAACGTGCCAACATAGTATGTTTTTTTATATGGTTATAATTCATCGATTCACGAGAGCGCGCGCTCGGCCGCCAAACCTCGGTAGTAGCGAAACGTGGCCGCCCACGTTAGTACACCACAGACGAAGTAAGGGAGCGGGTGAACGACCTTCATGGTCTCGCATTCGTAACTCATACAAAATGCTTAGGTGTCCTCAAAGTTTTTTTTTTTTTTTTTTTACGTGCATTATTATTTTTTCTTGGACTGTGCAGTAGGGCTGGGTTTCACGAGGCCCACCATATGGAATGTTATGAACATTATGTAACCGTAAGAAACAAAACGAGTCAGCAACGATTATGCAGACTGTTACAATTTATGTATATCCCACGCTCCGCGTGAGGGGAAACAAGTAAGCGCAGCGCATCCAGTCGCGTGATGGGAGGTAGAAAAAGCAAAATAGAAATAAAACGAGCACGCTCGCAGAACTCCCTTACAATCATATATACTATAAGTACAGCAGACTGTCATTATATTATTATAGGGTCCGTTATACTCCGACATTCAGCGCAGCAAACGCAGCGTATAGCGCAGAACGCGCGCGTTTCATTGGCAGGCGAGCAGGAGCTTGATATCTGCGACCAATTAGGATCTGTGTGCGCTGAACTACGCCGCGTTTGCTACGCTCGACATCGGATATTAGCTTGGTATAACATAGCCTTAATTAAGGGGAAGCCGAAGCTGTTTTGTATTTGACAAAATAAGCTTAAATCGTCTGCGT
This sequence comes from Ixodes scapularis, assembly GCF_016920785.2. Taxonomy (NCBI): domain Eukaryota; kingdom Metazoa; phylum Arthropoda; class Arachnida; order Ixodida; family Ixodidae; genus Ixodes; species Ixodes scapularis. The sequence goes on from NW_024609835.1 coordinate 111,838,458, forward strand.
TGACCTCCAAAATCTCAAATATCGACTTCTTTTTTTTTTTATTTGGTCCATTGAGTTTGTCGAAAATCATATTCCAGGCACCGCGGAAGGCCCTTCTTCCCGGAGCGTGACGTCACAAGAGGAGTTTCCGAAATCTCCACTCTCTGGCATCTTCAGCGCCTATCAAAGCTATGCACGCGCACTGTTGCTATTTGGAAAATGGCAAAAAAAGAAAGACGTCACGACTGGTGCCAGTGCTGGGGTAAGGTGGCGATTGCACGTGCGGCCCTCGAACAACACGCGCTTGGAGGCCGAAAGATCATCTCATGACGTCATGACAGATCAGAGGTTTTCGTGTTTTTTCTTGTTTAGTTATCGACTCGTGTATCTAATTTTTTGAAAGAAGTGTTTCGACTTCCCATTAACAAAACACTACACGCAACAAATAATTATGAAAAGTATTATACATTCTTGTACTTCTGGTGGTTTGTGGAGTGGCATAGCGTGATTTACCTGTTTTGAAATCGGTGTGTAAAAAAGTGAATTTTAATTTTCCTACAGGTTTGCAGGGGCTGGAGAAAAGACAGGTTGTACAGGCTGATCACATTATCAAGTTTTCTACATTTCTTAGTAGATAAATAAAATGGCGTTTCTTTATACGCTTTCAAGTTTGTTTATGTTTGTTAAAGTACGTCGATCCGGAATAACATCGGCCTACAGTAAGAGCGATTCAATGAGTGATTTGCACCCTCGTCACAGATGTAGCGTACCATAGGCTTCGCCTCAGATACCGTAATTCAAACATTGCACCCTGGCACACGCGTCAGTGTGGTCATCCGATCTAAGATCGGAAGTTAAAGTAACGCCAAGGTATTTAAAAGATGATAATTCTTGAATAGCAGACTTGTTTTTTGAATTTTTGAATGTGAATTTCTTACGAGTGATGGTCATAAATACATACGTTCCCTTTTTTTTTTTTAACAGCATTCGCCATGGTTGGCATTAGCCCCTACTTGAGGTGATGGTTGGGTTGAGGTTTGCTTAAACTGAATAACTTTTTTGTTTATTAAAAAAAAAACAAAAAAACATAGCCAGGTTATCAAGAAATAGGTGGAGATTAATGTTTTTGTTAAGTTTCCCTATGTCATATACCTAAACGAAAAAACAAAACAACGAGAAGGCCTAGCGGATCCTTCCGCGACGACTGATTGCATTGGTATAGAGGTGAAGCATTTAGCCCTTTCATCGAATCAAGCTGCTGCCTTTTGCCGGTGTGGTCAATTTGCAACAAAATTAGCGGCTATTCTTGAGCAATGTATATTGATTGGTGTAGCCGGTGATAGCCAACCCAACAAGGAAATGAACGCCGTGACGATGCACTTTTGGCGCTACTTCATTGGCTAAGTCAGATCGTGGGCCTTGTCTATGGTCGGACCTAAACTTTAAACTTATACAGAGCGTAGTTAAACTCCAAGATATTGGCATTCCTTGTTTTTCAGGGACATCGGTAAGTAAAGTTTTACAGAAGACAATACGAGGCTTCAGTTAATTTTGAGCTTAATATATTGTAAATAAGCTATATGTGTTGCGCGAAGAAACAAATTGTTACAAGACATATCCTTACGCGCTCCGTAATACCGTGGGTTTCCCCGAGACTCTTGGGCGTGCCTTCGATTTCCTCGTCTGCGTGGTTGCAAGTACGTACTTTTCCTCGCAGCGGAAGAGTGTAAAACGTGAAAACCGTCACGCGATTAAGAACAACGGACCGTCACGTCATCTTGTCAGCGACGAATCAAAATGTGATTAGCGAAATTCTATACTTGTATAGATAATTTTGAGTGGAAACGTTAACTGTTTCCATTCGTAATTTTAGCGGACTGCATGAAATTGAACTACCTTGTTCCCTCTGGCAAAGTTAGCAGACGCATTTGTTTTCCTGCTTTTGCAGTTGTTACGCGGCGGCGGTTTTCCAGGGTACGGCACAATGTCGGATACCAACGAAACCGACACAATAGAACAATTTGCCGTACAACGCCGTTAGTATATACACGGTTTCGGACTGGGGTGTTTCTCAGTGTCCACTATTGCAGCAACATTTAGAGGCTAGGAATAATGCGGATACGGCGGGACTTAAGAGAGGGTCTATATGCGACTACAGCTAAGTCGAGAGCATCAGTCGTTCGAATTATGAAACTACCCAGCGGAGTTCTCGAGCAAACACAGCCCTGATCATCGAATTATTCAGGCGACTAAAAAGCCGAAGGAAGAACACAAGCAGTCGACAGTGATGATAGCCAAATCCAAACTTCGTAGACGCGAAAATTAATATTACTTGGTCCTTGAGAGCACACTTTCTGTCTCTCTCACATCCTCGCTAAAGTTTTAAATGCATTCAGCGGCAACCTCGTAGCCGCAGGCACAGATCAGGAGCACCGCATACAAATGAGAATGCCAGTAAAAATGGTACACCAAGCAAACTGGCCCCTGAAAGAATGGCCCCAGTGTTTCAAGGAATATAATCCCAAGAACTAATCCGGACGGTCCCAATAAAATAGTGCGACAACGTTCGCGTTCGCACCGCTTGGTGAGTCTGTATCGAGTGCTTTAAAATCTTTACAAAATATGAGCTTCATAAAACTTTAGGTATTCGTGACTCCCGAAAAAGAAGTTTTGGAGGGTGTGCAGTACATCAACACATTTCTGTGTTAGATCTGAACTTTATGTGTAGATGCTTTTGGTTTGTATAAAATAAATGTGGCTGTCTTTTTTCCTTCGAAGCATGGTTTCTCATTGCATTATTTCTGACATCATCTGAGTGTTTTTGGATACAGCTATGTCTTCCAGCTAAAAATAGAGAGTTAACAAGTTTATTACACTTAAGCATGCCGTTTCTTTTTTACTTTACAAATTTGTTTTAAAAAAAAGCCGTGAAAGGTATACTTATGCGGTTCGTGCAGTTGAGTTATACGGCTAGGGGGACATGGTATGGAAAGCTAATTGTTTCAAACAGTCGACTAAATAGTTATAAATTGCAAATTAACTTTTTCAATTAGTGAAAATAGACATAAGGTATTTGTTCACAACAGATACAAGGCTGGGGCCATCATAAAAATCGGAAAAATCGCGCGGATTCGATGTCGGACCGGTAGCCTTTGTCTTGCTGCACAACTGGTAAATTTAGCGGTCTATGCTGCTTCTCACGTGCTCCAAGTCTTTCTAATATTGACTGATTTAGTGGTTTTGAATGACCGTCGGCAAGTTTCTAATTGGAACAGTTTTTTTTATTTTCTCTAATTGAAGAGTTAATTAACACATTTTACTCAATTCGCCATCTGATCGCTACGATTATCCTCTATACTATGTCCCCCTAGCCTTATAACTCCCCTTGACAAACCGCATAACTGTAGCTTTCATTTCTTTTAAACAAATCTGTAAAGCTGAAAAAAAAGAGAACCTTCTACATGTGCCTGCATGAAGGGAACCATTAAACCAAACAAAAAAGCAGTGAGCGACACAGTTTGTGGAATCTCCTTGTGAATAGCAGTCGTGAAGATCGAGAGACGCACACGCCTCACGAGACATGCTGCATCTAAGAAGCGGTTATTCGGGGGCGTAACACGTTTCACTCTCTCTCTCGAAGCAAGACAGCGACAGGCTCAAGAGAAGAAGCAGAGACACGCACCCACCTGTTGCTTATGATTATTTTGATTCCAGCAGCCTCATCCACTCCGTCCAGTCCACCCACAAATGCGCCAAAAAAAGAAAAAAGATACTCGACGCGGGCGCATGAAAGGACAGGGAGCCGCCGATGTTTCAGCGGTCCGAACCGCCATTTATCACGCTTCAAAAAGCCTCGGGCGAATTCATCGTGTCCCCGCTCAAAAATTCCTGTTGTCAGGGATCAGGGTCCGTGTTTCTATTTTTATCCGCACTCGATTTTCTCCTTCCTCGCATTTTTACTTTGCTGGCTCGGACGTTCATTGCCCTATCTTTCGAAGAGAAAGCAAACGTGTAAAAATAAGAACCAAAGCAGAAGAGGGCGCCACGTCCACTTTTTCCGCTTTCGTCGTCGAAAGACCATCGATTCGTGCTCAATGAAATTCTGCACGAAGCCACAGAATAATAATAAAAAAAATAAAAAAATAAAAAAACAAGATTTTTTTTTTTTTTTAGCGTTGGCCCTGCGTAAAGGCTAGAACGAGTGCATATCCCCCACAATAGAACCGCATACATTACCAAACTTTCCACAGTCTCGAGTCGTGTCCTCCTGAACAATAGTTCTTGAGAGCGTGATCACAGATTCCTGTGGCGCTTTTATTTTATTTTAGTTTTTAAAGAAAAATAAGAGTTTTGGTAGAATCAACTTGACCTCGATTCGCGGGCAAGGTAGTCCCAAGCGCAATCACTTGCACGAGCTTTATTTTTTATGTTCTCGTTTTATATGGTCGGGCCTATTTAGGGGAGTTCACCCCCTTGACAAGGCAATTTTTACGGAACGAATTGCTCGAAGGAGCAGGTTATTTTCTCGCTCGGTTCGAGGAGCGGTCCCGAGTAAACATCAAGACTGCAACCGAGGGGGGACGGTCATCGAGGGGGCGCTGAGGCGCCTCGCGCCTATGCGTGCAGCCTTACATCACGACGGATTAAACGCAAACAGCAGCGGGCTGAAGCACTTCTTCACCCGCGGGAGCAAAACGGTTGTTAGCTGTCACGTATTTTACAACAGCGACCACCCGGGAGCGCGCTATATCTTTAAAATGTTTTAAATGGGTGCTAAGAAACCAAACGCAACCACAACAACAAAAAAACTCCAGTAGTACTCGGCAGCCACGATGGCCTTTAGCCACTCAACAGGAATGGCTCATTCGCACCATACACCCAAGCAGCGACAATAAAATTAAACGAAGACACTTAAGACTGCTTACGTGTAGGAATTCGAAAGTATTCCTACACGTAGCGCATTCCTACAAGTAGCGTGCCACGTCTTCCTTTTTTACAAGGCGCCCCGGCGGTAACTATCACGCACCCCGTACTGTGCAGGCCAGGTGCCCGTACCGGCGCCACGGCTTCGTGACGATGCATCTGCGTTGCTATCTTACTTGTGCTTGGTAATTGACAAATGTAATTGATTACAGTTACAAATTACCGAGCCTCAAATGTAATGGATTACCGTTACAAATTACTTTCGCTGAAAAGTAACGGATTATTTTACTCATTACGTTACAAATTAATTTCACGTTACTTTTTCCGTACACTTCTCTAGAAAACAATAGAAACAATTTTGATATTTTTTAAAAATATTCTGCAACACCACTTTTCATTGCTCATACGCCCATATAATGGTAGTCCTTATAAAAATAAAATACTGTATTATAGAAAAAAAGGTGTAGGTGCACTCCGTTCACCCGTAAGCCGACAAGGCACCGAAAGCTGCAACCACACCCGCCATCCCGCTAGCTTATGGTCTCCGGAAATGATCCCTGGAATTGTGCAGACAAATCTAGTGGTATGATGCTCAGTAGCAGCGTCTTTCCCCGCTATGAGATTCGGAGCTAGAGAAGCGATCTACGAAAGCTCCCTCTTAACTCGGGTGTTTCGCCTGTTATTCACATGAAAAGAAAAACTTGATTCTAACACTTCACTGTATAGCCAATGCAGAATGCAGGTGTCCCAGCTTACCTTGATGTGTTTCCGGTTATAACTACAAATACTTCACTGTATAAATTAACCGATTACAATTACAATTACAACCTTTAAGAAGTAATCGAAGAATTACTCTAACGTAATCAATTACTTCCCACGTTACTTTTCATTCAACTTTTTTTTCTTTTATTACGGTAGCATAATCCTCGGGGCTCGCTTTCAGTTGCTCCGAAGAAGAAAATAAAAAAAAATCCTTGACCATTTTGGCTTAGAGCTGAGTGAGTGACGCCGACAAACCCAATCCCACTTGTGAAAAAAAAAAAAATAAATAAAAAGAGCTCTGTTTAAATACATTACTCACAACAGTTTGGATCAGGTAATTTTTCATACCCGGACGCAGTTTCCGGTGTACAAAAAAAAAACTACCCAGGGAACGAAGCATTGTGAAGTGGCCTAGTAATCATCAAGGACCCATGCTTAGTGGTTTCGAGAAAAAGAAAAAAAGAAAAAAAAAAAAAAGACCGCTGCCCAGAGCTGAGTGCTTCCAGCACCAGCGTTCTTGCCAAAAAAAAAAAAAATAAATAAATAAATTGAGAAAGTTGTAATGCATAATTTTGTAATCGACTACAGCAAAAAAAAAATTAATTCAATTACAAGGATTGTTACTCCATAAATGAAGTAATTGAAGCGTTACAAAAATTACAGTAAAATGTAGTGGACTACAAGTAATCCATTACTTGTCACGCGTTACGTACGAGTCTGGTTCCGTAAATTAAAGTTCGTTGTTCGTGACAATGTGTGTTATTTTGGCAACCAAATTATGCACTGAATCTCTAGGTTTCCGTTCTACTTAATGCCCTGAATTTTGATCATCTCATTAAGAGATGGTCATGGAGACGACGAACCTTCCATGACCGAAAACTCGACCAGTTCGAGAAAAAGTGGCGGTTACGGGTTATCGATCGTTCATCGGTTCCCACTTTCATACCAATATTCGTGGAGGCCAGGGGAGGGGAGGTCATAGAGAGCGAGAGAAGCGGTGGCCATTTGTCTCACAAAACAACAGAAGATCACATCACTTTTACTCGTTCTTTCTCTCTCTCTGTCAGCACTCCTTAAATGGCCTAACCCCCCCCCCCCCCCCCCTTTTATGTTGACAGTTGACTGTAAAATGAGAAGTGGACTCGACCACCATGCCCAGACAAGTAAACCAAACGAAGTATCGTCCGTACCCTCGAAGATGATGCTCTTAGCCTCGAGCCGGGTGCTTTTCAGCCGTGCCTCAAAAGCATGCTAGCATTAAGTAGCGCACATCAAAAACAAAGAGAATTCGACCCCCTCGCGCGAGGCTACAAGCTGTTACGCGAGTTGTGAACCCGCTACTCGAGGGGGTACGAACCGGCGTTTGATGTTTGTGCAGGTAGCGGAAGGCGTCGAAGAAGTTGGAAAGGGTGAAACGGTGTAAAAGACAAAAACAAATAAACACGAAGAGTTTTCTCCTCCCCGGGAGGAGAAGAAAAACACTATGTAAGCGACGGAGAGACTACTCGGCGTTGTCTTACCTGATCTTTGTCTTACCATGCCTTAGCCGTTTTTCTAGTAGGTCTAGTGACTGATCATACAAAAAATCGTGTTTTCTTTACGGCTATTCTCCCCTTCCTGATGTTTTCTATTTTGTTGGACTTGCTCTCTTTATGCTGCTGAATGATCTCCTCGTATTGCTCCGGTTACTGTATTACGCTCATATGTTTTTAAAAAGTAACGAGTAATTGAAGTAATCCGTTACCAATATTTTGTAACGAAATTACGTTACAAAAGCTTCCGAAAAAAAGTAACGTGGCATTTATGAAATTACTTAAAAATGTAACGGATTACAAGTAATCCGTTACTTATAACGGAGTACTTTCCAAGTCTGGTTGCTACGCTTTTCTTTGTGCTTTTTTTTCTGAGGCGCGACCGCTTTGACCTTGAGCGCCCCGCCGGCTTCCGTGACGAAGCATCTGCGTTGCTGTGCTTTTGGCCAATGAGACGTTAGGTGCCGTTTCGCTCAGCCAATGGGCATTGAGGGGCCGTTTTTCGCTGTTACAGACGGAATTTAGGTGCCGTTTTCCGCTGACAGACAACGCAGGGTTCGCTCCCTGGGGCAGTTAATGCTTTCGCATATAAAAGTAAACCATGGTTATAGGCGCATCGATTTCGAACGCTGCATTAGCGATCGCAGCTATATTTCGTTTTAACACAAGCCAGAGCGCAATCGAAGGCCGGCAGATACACAAACACCGACGTACATACTAAAATTGCGAAGTTTTTGTGGTGCATTCACGGCGCCCGGTTGGTGCATAACACGTTCACGAACGAACAACAAATATCGTGATGTTGCGTTTTTTTTAGATATTCGATGGCCTCTATCGACTCATAATATTGGCTGTGCTTTGATGTATGGTGTATTAAACATCTTCGACAGACAGACGTCTGTCGAAGATGTTTACCTTCAAATGGTGTATTAAAGTATGTATTCGTACTTCGGAGGCTATCTTGTACCTCTACAGCGTTGAACCAGTATCGCCACGCCTGAAAAGTGTATCGACGCTTCCACAACAACAACCAAAAAGAATAATTACAACGTCCATTTTATATTATTTAGATGCATATTTTATAATTTTATTTAGACAATAGAACTCGTAATCACTAAGAACCAGCGTTTTTTAAACGCACTACCGCCTAGTGTTCATTGTGTAAAAATAAATATACATGCTTGAGAGGACTCATAAATATTTGTTTGGAATCCGGCTTGCTTGCCTGTTTTCATTTTATTTTGTGTTTTCAGCTTTCTATAACAATCGTTGCTTTTCGGAAACTATCCTTGATTGTTGGCGCTGGAACGCTAATTACTAGCTGATGAAGATATAATGGCTATACTGAATTTACTGTAGAGAGTGACAAGAAAGATTTAGGTCACACAAACCAAATATTACTTTTTATTTGTACAGAATAAGGGCGGACTGACCTTGAAATTTATCGATACTGGTTGGTACTTGTTACTTTTCCGAAACGGTAATGGGTAACGTGCTCGCGTTACTTATTCCAATTAAGGGTAATATAGTTACGTTACTCGACGCATCTTCTTTTCAAACCGGAAAAAACACACTCAAGAGTGTTTCGTGTTTCCTTCGTTCCACCTTAAAGGGGCTGTGCAACGACATCCGGTAGGAATATGTCTTACTTTACACTAGCTTCCTGGCACTGGAGCGACCCAAGATTACTCGAAAGCAAAACACCACTGTCCAAGAAGCGTCTTTGTCGCGGCGGAATTCAAAGGATGAAAGCGGAGCTTTTCTTTCAGTCTCGTCTTTCAGTCTCGTCAACAGTACGATTCGCGGGAATGCGTCATGAGGCTTTGTGGTGACGATATTTAAATGCTGCTCACACAGAGGACGCGAAGACTGCGCACGCATTCGATCTGGGCTGGGGACAATTGATGCCTCCACATGCATTCGGGTAGTGGCCCGTGTCCGATCGTTGCAACGACGACAATAGCCGAGCCATAACAATGTCTGCAACTCAGCGCGTGTCCTGTGTTTTGCCAACCCCAGCGCCTGGGTATGATCAACATTGGCGGCATATAATCGGCTCCAGATCACGTGGCCGCTTGTTCTGGCTGCGAGTTGAGCGGGTAAACGGTGCCCGTTTTTCTTTATTTTTTTCTGGAACTTTTATTGCGTGGGGTGAAAAACGAACGCGTGCTTCATAGGTCATTAACGTCAGGAATCTGTTTTAAGCGGTCTTTCCGCAAAGTACGAAAATTGTTGCATCGCCCCTTTAAAGGAGCTGTGCAACAATCTCAGGGCTTTGCTTAAATAATTGTGGAAGTTGATGCCTGACACTTCTGCAGTGAACTACAGAAAACAGATTTTGCCTGGATGCCCTAGTTTGTATTTAAAAAAATGAAAAAGATCCAGGTTTTTGCCGCCTCTCAACTCGTGCATCGTCTTCCGGGTCACGTGCACAGTGACGTCACTTGAGCAGGCGCGGAGTTCCGAAAAGTTCTCTCTTTAGAGCCATCAGCGAGCAGCGAGAACTCACCCCCTCGCGACCGCGTGACCACCCGCCCTTGCCCGTCCGGCGCTGTCCACCTCCCCCTCCGGCTTCTGGCGGCTGTTCGCGGTTTTGTGGACCTATACTCCGTTTCAAACATAGCGTGCAACGTAGTCAAAGCTAGCGCGCCGGTTTGCACAGCCGACCGCGGCTACGTTCGCTCCACAAAATAGTGCGGCCCCTGAAAAAAAAAAAAAAAGTCGAAAAGTGTACGTCTTTGTAGCTAGTAACTAATAGTGGCGTTATGATTTCGAGGGAACACCATTCTTTTTCAATAAAAACGAACAGATAATGTAAACTACTACAAATTATTTTCCGTTTTCGTTCGTGCGGCACTCGCACTCGCTTCGGGTTTTCGGGTTGTGCGGCTGCTCCTGCGAGAAGATGGCGTCTTACGCGGGTATGCTTTCTTTTCATGCTCGGATATTTTCGAAGATTCGTTGTGTGAAGATCTCGCAAAAGTGCAAACAGGTGATCGCCAACGTGTACGAGAGTTCAAGAACGTGTTTCCCGGAGACGTCGGTCCGTGAGGTCCTGGAGACGGTCAGTAACGACACCGGAGTGCCTGGCAAGGTGGCGTCCCCGAAGCGAAGACCTCGCAACGTGAAAGTTCCGAGCACGCGGACAGTGTTGTGAACTGCCACCTGTTATTTCTGGTGTTGAAATCGGCCTTATGGCTTCAAAGTGAAACAAGCCTCAAGAAGGAACTGTGTCGGTGATGAATCGTGCCTACGGCTCCGTCTGCTTGCGGGACCTTACAGCAGGCGGTGCCCGTGATTGTATTCCGAAGCGTCTGGGTTCTTCTGCCTGCGGGACCGTAACCTTGGTCGGCTCCGTCTGCCTGAGGCACCTTAACCTTGGTCGGCTAAGTAAACGACGCACACGCCCGTGCCTGTATTCCGAGGCCCCTGCTTTCCTCGAAAAGGAAACAACATTCGATCCTGATCTCGAGTGCCGTGTGTTGTGTACGCGTCTATTGTGAATCACTCCCGGTTCATGGGGGCGCCGGCACCAGAGCACAGAGATACTGCTGTCTGGATGACTTCTTCCATACACCGGCGAGTATTCCGATTCTGAAGGAAACTTCCATGAAGTCACATCACGTGAGGGAATGCCAAGCCGTCTGACCAATGGCAGTGCGGTCCCCTAATCACAGTATTCGTGATATAAAGGACCGTCCACCACACTCTCAAGGTACTCTCTGATTTTCACGCTACCATGTAAATAAACGGCTTTAAATAGAGACGCCCTGGATCTCGACCGTTCTTCCGTTTTGACGAGGCCGGCGCAAGTTCAAGCGGAACACCAGCCCCTAGTCTACCTTCTTATCAAAAAATCGAAAAAAAAAAAGAGGAATTGAAATATGCACTTCTGCAATACGCACAATCTTGCACAAAAAATAGGTCAAGGAAGGAAAAAAAAAAACCTTTGCGCCCTAAGTGGATTCGAACCACGGCCACCGAGACGTCGGCATCGGCAGAGCTGCGCCTCATACCGCTCGTCCACGAAATCTCGCGGAGTAACACATTTTTTTGTGTTTTTTCATGCGCACTACTTCAGTAGCTTTCCCAGCGTTGCACGCGATGTTTGAAACGGAGTATAGGATAGATGGCGCCACTAAAACTCCGTATAATAAAAGTTTGGTCGATGATACCAAGGTTTTGACGCATTTATATATATGTTGGAACGACAATATTTATAAAAAAAAGTTACCTTTTATCGAGCAGGTATTCGCAGAACTTGCTATCTTTTTTACAATTACCCAAGCCTCTTGTTTCTCATGGCCGCCGCTCGTAGCTGCAGGTCGGGAAATATTCCAAGTTTTGCCTCGCATTTACGCAACGAAATCGCAACATTTCGATGAAAGGGGGTGTGTTTTCTGCCATTTGTGACACAGTGAACAATATCAAAAGCAGAAAATGCCCATTATGCCCATTCTTTCAACGTTAAAATTGTTGCACAGCTCCTTTGAGTCCAGACGTAGCCGACGCTATGAGCGGATGGGACCAATCAAACAGACTCAAAAGAGCACCGTCATGGTGTTTGCCGTGCTTTTGTACTTGACGTATTATCGCTGAACCAATCATAAACAAAAAAGGCTCAGTGACTTGCACTTTTGATGCTGCTTGATTGGCCTCTCGCTGGTAGCGTCGGCTGCGTCTGGACTAAGCTGAAAGCAGATTTGTACGTAATGAGTAACAGGTAATTAATTACTCTTAAGCAGTCACAATTTATTGCAACCTTTTAACGCTTCAATTATTTTTTTCTGTGGTAACGTTCGCTGTAATTCAATTACTATTTTTTATAATTGAATTGCAAATTATGATAGCAATTTTCCCATCACGCGGAAAATTTCTAACGTAATGCACGGGGAGGTATAAAAAGTGGGAGAAACAAAACGATATATACTCACTGGCAGGTTTATTAAAACAACACGTTCACTACCTTCCACCGCTGCAAGTCTGGCCAGAGTGTTCAGTTGCGGATGCTGGTCTCCTCGTCTAAAGAAGCAAACCTTAGGGCGGCTCTAATTCTCACGTTAGAAGCCGGACAGGGAATGAACAATGCAGACCATAAAATAACAGGTACCATTATACTAAACGATGCAAGCTATCGCGCAGAACGAAGCCCGCAATAAAGTGCAAGCAAAAGCGTGCAAGGCGCTGCGATTATAAACATCTCGGGGCAAGAGAGGTGTTCCTCGCCGACGGCCCCAGAGGGGGGAAAAAGGTAGTGCGCCAAAAAGCTACCGGGTGCCGTTTCTCTGAGGGGCCTTCCGCGGCATGCGAAGGAAAAGAGCAGAGGAACAGCCTCTGAGATCCCTCCGGGATTAACAGCCAGAAACAAACATCCTCCTTTGAAAAAAAACAAGAATTCCGGCTTGGAGTTCGTGACTTGGGAGCATCCCGTAGAAGCACCAGAGGCAGCATCCTGCTGGGAAAGCCTCTCTGTCGTGGGCTTCACACGTTGCACGCCAGGATGGGAAGTTAAAATTTTTAAACGCTGTAAAAAGATCGATATTTTTTTATATGCCACTCCGGTTACAATGTGCTGATGGTTGTTGCTGAATATTAGAATACAGAGTAGCGCTCAAACACAATCGTTTAATGCTTGGGCGGTAGGCCTCGTCTATCAGGTTCCGTTGTCATGTGGACAGAAATACGTTGTACAAACAGGCAGATGTCTAAATGACAGATTGCGTGAAAGTCATTAAAATGTGAACGACTCTTGACATGGCCGTCTTTCTGTTCATTGTCATAACTTTGACTAATTCCCTTGTTCACCATGTGGACTGCTGTAACCAGGCATATGGATAAAACCGCAAGGAAGATTATTGAAGCTGACATAATCAAAATTTCAGGCGCAGCATGTCTCAGCGTAGCCTGTATTAAATTTGAAAATAAGGAAGTCGCGTTCTTGCAAGCGATGATGAGGCATTGATTTGGCAGCGATTGGTGCCATGGCATAGTGTATATAGTTTCGTCTTTTCCAGTTATAAGACACCTGAAAGTTTGCGCAAAGTGTTGTTATAGTATTTCTCCTCTAGCACTTGTCTTCGAGCGCCACTATATATATTTCAAAAAGGTTACAATGGTTTAATGAACTTTTCGATGTGCGTTTCGGTATGTGTTGAGTGAAAGCAATAAGCACGATTCCGCTCACTTCAATAGGACTTTCACTAAATTACCCAACCACTACAAATTACCCAATAACTAAAGAAAATAGCGGGAATGTAGGCTCACGCGCGCGACGCGCTCACTTTTTTAGTATAAACCGTTCTGTGTAAAGAATCAGATCAAGGTGTTTGCGAACTTACGAACACAGGTGAAAAGTGCGCTTGTTTTATGTTTTTCGCTTTGGAGCACTTACTTCCGAAGATGTCAGTACGTGGCATTCGTGTAGGTACACTCACACCGTGGTGTTTACAATCGCTAAACGTCCAGTAATGCTTAGTGTAGTGTTGGGCGGCTCGTGGACCGCTATCAGAGCACGACCATCGCGGGCAGATTCTCGTGAGGAACTGCTTTATTCGTAAAGAACACAGAAGAGGAAAACAAAGAAGACGTATTGGAGAATAAAGTAATAGATCGGACAACACAACTTAGAAGAGGTGAAAGATAAACACAGTAGAACACAACATTTCTCCCCTCCCCCGAACAAACATACATCAATAATAATAAAAAAAAAAGTGAAAGTCGTTTACCACTCCCTGTAACGCCGAATTGGAGCGCAGCTCTTGAGGAGGAGGGGAGCTAGGGTACAGAGGGCCACGTGTTCTCAGGGGGGGGTCACGTGACCCCTCCCCCAAGGGCACGCGACCTTGGTGGGGTCACGTGGGGGCAAACACGTGCCCCCTCAGAGGTCACGTGACCTCGGGGTGTCACGTGACTCCCCAGGTCACGTGACCCCCCGGGTCACGTGACCAAAATTTTTCCGCTAGATTTAGCGGGGAAAGTTTTCCGCTAGATTTAGCGGGGAAATTTTTTCCGCTAGATTTAGCGGGGAAATTTTTCCGCTAGATTTAGCGGGGAAATTTTTCCCGCTAGATTTAGCGGGGAAATTTTTTCCGCTAGATTTAGCGGGGAAATTTTTTCCGCTACATTTAGCGGGGAAATTTTTCCGCTAGATTTAGCGGGGAAATTTTTCCGCTAGATTTAGCGGGGAAATTTTTTCCGCTAGATTTAGCGGGGAAATTTTTTCCGCTAGATTTAGCGGGGAAATTTTTTCAGCTAGATTTAGCGGGGAAATTTTTCCGCTAGATTTAGCGGGGAACTTTTTCCGCTAGATTTAGCGGGGAAATTTTTTCCGCTAGATTTAGCGGGGAAATGTTTTCCGCTAGATTTAGCGGGGAAATGTTTTCTGCCAGATTTAGCGGGGAAATGTTTTCCGCTAGATATAGCGGCGAAATTTTTTCCGCTAGATTTAGCGGGAACTTTTTCCGCTAGATTTAGCGGGGAATTTTTTTTACGCTAGATTTAGCGGGGAAATTTTTCCGGTTAGATTTAGCGGGGAAACTTTTTCCGCTAGATTTAGCGGGGAAATTTTCCGCTAGATTTAGCGGGGAAATTTACCCATAATGCACTGCGCGGTTACGCCGACGGCGACGCCAACGGCGACGGCGACGCCGACGCCGCTCAAGCCGGAAACGGGCGCCTAAGAGCTGCGCTCTAAAAAGAATGGCGTCTCATTTACTAGATGAGTATTTCTTTGAGGTGCGCTTGCAAGCAGACTCTGGGTACCAACAGTGCACTTTAGCGCCTTAAATCAAGATTTACCGTTGCAGCCTTTTTTTTTAAATTTCGAAAAAATAAGCATCAGAAAGAACAAGAGTTCAGGAAAACCGTGGGGCCCGCTGTACAAGCTCTTTCACGCTGACAAAGACTCAGACATATACACACTAGATGCACAAAAAAAAAAAGGCAGAAACGGCGGTTATATAAAAATAGGGGACAGAAACAAAACAAAACTGAAGATCTACGAATAATTTAATTTAATTGCTTTAGTATGAAACAATTCGTAGGGACTCGCGTTAGTACCCTTTTCAGTTAAAACTGGTAGAGCAATACACATTAGAATAAAAGACGTGAGTATTTTAGAAACGCAATGAGATCTTAATGAGCTTAATGAGACCTAGTCAAATATTGAAGCAAAAGCTACATATAGATAACTTGGAAGGGTCGCGATCGATGGGCACTGACGGTTATTTCCACTTACTGGTTTCTTCGAACTACAACTTCTGCGTTCTGAAACTGACATGGCGAACCGAACGCTCGCGGCGCATCAAACACTGACCCCCTCACGCACGCGCGCGCGCACACACACACACGCACGCACACACACGCGCGCACACACACGCACACACAAACACACACACGCACACACGCACACGCACACGCACGCACGCACGCACACACACACACACACACACACACTACCTCCCAAATCGAGCGTTCCTTTTGTGGGTACACAGCGCTCTCGTGGAATCTAAAAGCTCAATTAAAGTCCGAGGTAGCCCGGGCGCGCGCCAGAGATCGTCACGCTGTCGCAGCGCACGCAGGTGTTGATTGATCATCAATGTCGAGCTTGTGCTCTTTAGGCGAATGAAAGCCGCAGGCGGTGCGCTACGCTGAGTTTCTTGCCCCCGACGTTGGAGTCTAAAAAGCGGTGGAGACCTCGTGAACGATGGCTTCTGTCGTTAACGTTGACGATACTCGCTCAACCTGTTAGACCACGTTCACCTTTAAGCACTAAAGTTATTCTATGACGAAAAATTTCCGAGCGTGTGTCGAGAAATTAACGAGCTCGAAGCTCTAATTCTGTCTTCGGTTGATTAACGACACAATTTGTTATGCCAACTGCAGTCAGCCACAAATTAAGGAAATGCAGGGCCGTCGCCCGTCCTCTCGACGCTTCCTGCTTGATGGTTCGGCCATCGGCCCTTCTACCGGCTAACGCCGTCGCAAGTTCGTCCGCTTCCTGCACAGGGGCTACGATGATGTCAGGACGCTGATCTCTTATTGGCCGATTGAAAGCATAGTGGGTAGACGTCAAGCTATCTAGCATTGAGGTCTACCTTCTACCCTTTCAATCAAAGCCAATCAGAGCTCGGCGTCATTCTGACGTCACCGCAACTCGTGCGCAAGAAGCAGGCGACTTGCTCCCCTCAATCCATTCATGCATCGAAAATGGTCCAAAAGTGGCAACAAATGACGTCACAAAAGCCGGGGTAACGTGAATTGTGGGCCTTGTTGGCAATACGAGCTGCGAAGAGGTGCCGAAAATGTCGATCGCCCGCAAGTGTCTCCCCTCTTTCTGCCTGCTTTCCTTCTCGTCAGGCGAAAACGCAGCGTGTGCGCACTCCGGACAAATCTTGGCGGGAGGCGTCCGCCATTTTATATTGTAAACGCTACCAGTGACCTGAGACGGGCCCTCTTTTAGATGCGGAGCATCTCTTGCTCGGGCTATGTCCCGCGGCGTCGTAGTCCGCACTCACACTACGCATGCGCAACTCTCCTCGCTGCGCGTGCGTTCTCTCTCTCTCGAACAGCTGCGCGAAGTGCACGCAGCTACCAGCCGCGTCCCTCTCTCCAACAGATGCGCATGCGTTCACTTCTACTCACACCGCGCACGCAGGCGCAACTCTCCTCCTCTAGTTTCTCCTCCTTCAAGTTTGAATATAAGCAGCGGTAGCGCGCTGCGCGCGTTCAAGGGGAGGAAGTGGCCGAGTGGGCTAACGCGTCTCAGCTCGGAGCGTGGAGCGAAAGCTTGCGCTGGGAACCTCCTGTGTTCGAGTCCCCGCCACCCCCGCCCGTTTCAATCTGGATGAGTTTCGTACAGGCACGCGTTTCTGTGATGACTACTGCGTGATGCACGTTAAGAATCCCAGGTTAGCGGTTGTACTGCACTGGCTAAATTTCTCATCTACAGCTAAGAGACCGATTACCCGTTGAGGCGCATCTCCATCAAGGCTGTATAAACATAAAGAGCAAACCAATTTCTGCGCGCGTTCAGTTCACCGCTGTTGACTCCACTTCACATCGTTCTTCCGATGAAGGGTGATAGAACGATGCTCCGCATCACCCCATGGTTCCCCTCGGGAAGGTGGTGTAATTTTTTCAATCTAGGCTCTCTACGCCATCCAAAGAAAGCCTAGATTGTAGAGAGGGTCCATCCCAGACCATGGCGAGCGTTTGCAATTTAAAGGAGGATGTCTCCCGCGCCGATTGGTCGCAACTGCGCATGCGCTGCGCTGTCGGGTGACGCGGAAGAAAAGCAGGCGGGAAGGCAGAGAGACGCTTGCTGACCTTCGCCTATTACACGCACAGACATGATTAAACTCTGCAAAACATATAATGCATTTTCCTTTACATGTAGCAAGAATTCTAGGCGCGCCACTGCATCCGAGTTAATTGTCTGACAACTTTTTGGCGCGTCTTCGTTGTCTACAGGGACAAATGTGTGATTTAAAGGGACAACCAGATTATTTTTTAGCTTGAAACAAATAGTGCTCCCCCCCTCGACCCTAAATTCTGAGGGTTCAGTGCACCCAGAAAAAAAAAATGCTTTCACTGCAGTACTTTAACTTTAACTAAAAAAAAAAAAAATAATATATATATATATATATATATATATATATATGAAGACCAGAATCAGCCTCTCCCCTCGTCTCACCCGACGAAATGAGTGGTCTCATGCATGCATATGTCGAGGAATATGCGGGAGCACTCGTCACTAAACGAGCTTCGCTTAGCTTATCGTAAAACTGTTCCCGATTGTCTTGAAGGTGCCGTTGTTGTATACTGTACAGCGGATCAAATTTGGCGACAATTACGATTAAAAAATACAACTTCCCGAGGCCTTCAATTTGGCATAGGAAGCTCGGTAGATATCAGTTTCCTCTGTCGCGGACTATTTCAACAACTCTAGAGGACGGAAACGCGTTTCCCGCACCATCCGACAAAGCTTTAGAAAATTGACAATAATTAATTTCAAACAACAAGAGTGCGGAAAGGTCGCTAATTTTAGGCGTAGGCCATTTGGTGGTTTTAGTGGCAGCTAGTGCACAAGAATGGCTTCAGTGTTTTAGTGCATGTGTGTTGCCTCGTCGGTCGCTACGACCAATGTTCATCGCAGTCACGTGGCTATATGCTGTAAATGTTACGAGCTGTGCACGGACATGGATTTCTGTAATAGCACAAAATGGCCATGAACGCGAACCCGAATTCTCGCAGAAAAATATATTCTTATCGAGAGCGGTCCGAGTGACGCAGTGCTTCTATCGGATTCCAGAACCCTACTAGGCTGATAAGGTTGACCACCGCGGATGTATCACGGTAAATATTATGAAAGGTCACCCACAAAAAAAGAAATCACTTTTTATTTTGTATTTTTTAGCAAGGATGGCTCACCACACTTGAGAGCTAGTTATTTTATTACCTCAATTAGCAAGATGCATTTAGTAATATTCAAACTGAATATTGTTTAGCGGCCCCTTTAATTTTAACATACTGCCTATGTTCTTTAGTTTATTTTTTAACAATTTTGTGTAGCCACCGTTTCTTTGCGCTCCGTTTGTAGGCCAATGGACTGGAATCCAACTTTTTCATATTGCATGCAAAGTGGAATAGTGAAAAAGAAACTAATTAAAGTAGTGGTCCTGTTACCAACTAAGCAATTATTTCGTTCGGGCCTTCACCTCGACGTTCTATCTCAGTGTTCTTCGTGTCCTGCATGGTTGACTCGTTTCTATCGAATACATCCTATTCACTGTGTAAGTCGAAAGAAATGTACAGCCTCTGACTGCTCCAGAAACGTAAGGCGCGACTTAGCACGTTCACACTTGCTTTGCGATTCATTTCATGGCGTTATTATCAGGATCAGCAAATGCCACAATATCATTGGATGTAGGGCGATGGCGACGGTAGAGCGGCTTATGCATGCTCCTCTTCTTCAGCGTTCCGCCGAGTTAAGAATATATCCCGAAATCGTCGACTCGTTTGACCAAAAGGCCCGGAAACGTATACTTCCACACCAATGGGTGCTAGGCGATAAATTGGTAGATTTGTCTCGTAGTAAACTAAACATGGCTCAAACTATTCCAACGTCATAGGACAGAGCCAAATAACCCTTTTTCAAGAAAAGTGAAGGTCAGAGCAAAGCGAAATAGGGCAGTACCTCGTTTTCTCCATAACGCGCGGTTCCATTTTTAGCGAAACAAATGTACAAAAAACGTAACAAATATAAAACATAGTGAAACGAGTATGTGTTTTCTTTTTCATGTTTTCCAGAACGTGCGCCTTGCCGAGAAAGAAAACTAGCACGATCTACGCTTCTCGTACGAACGAGCGTCATGTAATCCCGTAAAGCCCATCTCGCGTGAAATGAGGGCGTTCTTTCAGTGTTACGAGATAACTCAGGCGAAAACGTTACATTGTTAATGTTTCAAAGTCTTTAATTGCATACTACAGTGTTATACAACAATCTAAGTTGGAGGCATTTTGGAAACTCCGTGGTGCGCAGTTATAGGACAGAAGCGAACAATTAAAACTAAAGAGCGCACGTACGCCCTAAGTCAGCTTAATTTGTTTTGTCCTTGCCAGGTGAGGGTTTGTAATGCGTCCTCTAAACATATACGAGGCCCATCGTACGTACAACTGAAGTCAGCCTTGCTCAGACAACACAAGAATCACCTACCTACCCTCTTCAGTGAGGTTCAGATGCCGGTGGGGCCAAGTGTAGTTGCTTGCACAACAGCGAAAGACTAATCGATAGTATGCACCTAGATAAAGGCCTTCCTGCCTACCGCCTCGAAATGCAGTCGGAACACCGGTTGTGTATTATCGCTTGATGAGCGAAGCCAGTGCTGAGGGCAGTGGCGGATTCAGAGAGGGGGTTCTGGATGTCCACACGCCCCCCCCCCCCCCCCCCCCCCCCCCCCCTTTCTCCCCTTTGATTTCAGCATGTCCAAATTTTAGGGTGGGGAAAAGGGGAGTGAGGGAGTGGTGTTTTTCTAAACACATATTACGTTGACCCCCCCCCCCCCCCCCCCACACACACACACACACACTTTTTGGCAAAAACCAGCATCCGCCCTTAACTGAGGGTGATCGAAACTTTGTTGTATTGGGAATTCTGTCTAAGTACCATAAGAAGGCGTCTGCTCCCTTTTGCCATGGGGACTTCATTGTCGTTAGAGTGCCTATCCGTCCTCGCTGGCTTTGTTTTGTTAACTCAAGTAAGATCAGTGTTTTGCGACATAGGTCTACTTTGCGCGAGCAATCATGCAGTCACTTCTGATAGTGAAGCTCTCAGTCGCTACGGAGGCCATATTTTAGGATGCGTGGAAGACAAAGGAAGCCAGTCGTCTTCCCGTACTACATATAAAAGCAGTTATCGTTTTTTTTGTTTTTTTTTCAATCTAAAAGGACACAATGACTGTTGCATGCGCCCGAAAGACGGCCTGAACTCTTCTCATTTAGTGTATCAAATCGACCAAAAATTACACCATTTAAATAAATAGCTCTATTGAGGTCAGCGCGTTTATTGCCTTTTTGTATGTAACTTTTCGTAAGTTTTTTTTAAAATAAAAGCGAGGCATTAATTGGGTTAGTTAGGAAATAAATATAAAATAAAATAAGCGCTTTGTATCATGTGTATCGTGTATCCTTCGTTTTTTGTGTGTGTGTGGGGGTTGATTCACCATTTTATATTTAAATGAGCAACCGGTATTGTCAAATATTATTCTGGCCATCAGAAATTTACTTCCTATTATGTGGGCCGCCCGTCTTGTTGTTATGCTCACCTTGTCCGCTAAGGCTGCACATGCGCCTTCCTTTGCGCACTCACTGTCGCCATCCCGCAGAACCATCTCACGCCATATTTACTCGTCCTTATAACTCTCCGCCTCTAGTACGTACTACACTCAAGTACGTACTATTGCAAAGCTTGAAAGAACCAAATAGATAACTTACACCTGCTTCGTTCACAGCCGCAGGTGCGATGACAGTGCTCCTCATATCTTTGATACTAGAATACTGGGTGACACAACAACAGATTTGGAAGAAAAATCATTGAATCATTTGCCATGGAGACTGTCAAAACAGTATTTCTGCACCCTCATTGTCACTGACAAAAGCAAAATTCTAATTCCTAAAGCCAGAGACGAGATTACTGTTACCTCGTCGTGACGAAAGTTCCCCTTTATAAACTTTTAAATTTATAGTAAATTTATCATTCCTTCATCAATTTTCTCATTTCCCCCTTCTAGAACGTTACAAAATTTGGGGGCCGCTTTTTATATTTCGTGTCATTCTATTTTCTTGGTAAATAAAATAATCCTGTTTCCGTCCCTGTCCTCTGCTTTCGTTTTTTCATGTATTCGTATTTCGTACTGCACCTGACTTATTGCTCAGAGTAAACTTACACGAATACAAAAGTAAATTGAGATGCTTTTTCTGCGACTGGACTTAAATTTATCAGCACATGAACTGCACCATGGAGCTATATAAAAGCAATCCACAATATTGTTTTGCTAGTGTCGCCCATACTCAGATCCTGTGGGAATTACATGAGCAAATGAGTAATCTCGGAGTATTTCTCGTGTTTTCTTAGGCTTAATGCCTGTGGAAACAGCAAAGTGTGGACTTGGGCTAGTTAACAAGGTATGTAAAAAAAACTAGTATTAATTGGACGGATCAAGGGTTTCGAAGAGATACAGTTTCTTTCAACACTGCAATTATGTCTTTTGTCTGGAAAATAGAGGCGGGTGAATAGTGGATTTATAGCTCGAATCGAGTTCGGCTTGAATACTGCCCAATAGTAGCCACAAAGTCTAATGTTGCATCCGATATAGAATACCAAATAATTGTTTACAATGTTCGCAAGACTAAATGAAAAATAAAAAAGGGCGCATAGATAAGAAGAAAAAATAACGGTGAGTTTATTTTCCTACAGGGCGCGTGGAACAAATAAGGGCTAGAATGAGTAAAAACGCTGTTAAAGACCACATTCAGACGAAAAACTTGGGACACACTTCACGAATCGTCCAGATCGTGCCGGATTAATGGACGAATAAAACTAAAACATTTCAATTTGGCGACGTCGTGCGCCACCTAGCAACGTCTTTTCGCGCCGCTGGGAGTGACGGGTTAGCGGGTGACGCCGTTCAGTTATCGCTGTTTTTTCGTGTTCTTTTAATTGTCATATGGACGTAACCACTTAGAATAGTTTTACAATATGCACAGAGTTGGCCGCCGGTGACGCAAGTTTCTTTAACGAGCGCGGTTTACGGGGTTTTCTTCGAGCGCATCATTCGAGGAACACAATTAACATACTACTTTTTTTTTTCGAAATAGTTCGTCAGTCATTGATTATAAATGCAGGCTTGATTTAGACCTCGCAGAAGCCCGTAAAGACGCTTTCACCATAAAAAAAAACGCATCTCCACGTTGATTGGGGCGAAGCTCTGGTGGTGCTTGTCTGCGTAGACGGTGAGCCGCAGCATGCCAAGCCTTTCGTTCGTTTTCATGCATGTCACGCTGCGGTCAAATGCTCAAATGCGTATATAACCACGTTCCATACCACATATTGTCTTTCTGACATGGATGAAAACGAACGAAAGGCTCGGCATGCTGCGGCTCAGCGTCTGCGCAGACAAGCACCACCAGAGCTTCGCCCCAATCAACATCATTCACCACGTGGAGATGCCGGTTTTTTTCTTTTTTTTGCTCTACATGAGCACGGGAGCACGTGCTCACGTGCTCGTGAGCACGTCAGCGCGTAAGCTCAAGAGCAGGAGCACGTGCACCCGACGGTGGACGGACATACGGACATTGCTAGCCCCTAAAGGGGTATTCACACGAGGGAGAAACCCCGGGGATTTCTCCCCGGCACGCGTATCCCACGACGAAAACGTGAGGCTTTGCTATGTGCAAAAGCCTCGCGTTTTCATCTCGTGATGCGCGCGTGCCGGGGACAAATCCCCGGGATTTCTCCCTCGTGTGAATAGTGAATACCCCTTAAGGAGCTTCGCCCCTAAAAGACCGTCCCTAAGTAAACCCCAGCATCCAATGGCAGTAGTAATACTAGATCTATCCAATCTTTGAAAGCTCCAGTCCTAGGAATTCGGAAGTCAAACCGAATCATTTGGTCAATTATTATTTGATTTGAACACGAAACTCAAATCTTCGCAAACCGCTACTTGGAAAGTCAAATGTCCTCATACACAAATAATGAAGCTTACATTTTATCAGCAACCAGCAGCTTAAAAATTCTTATCATTCAAACTTCTCATCCGTAACCTGGTGTACTTTAACGTGCATCACGCAATAGGGATACATGAACGCACGCCGGTACGACGCTCATCCAGATCGAAACGGGAAGGCGTGGGGATCGCACCCAAGGGATCCTAAGTTCAAACCCGCCCCTGAACGTTTCGATCAGGATGAACATCGTATCGGCGTACCCCGGTGTATCGCTACTGTGTAAGGCACGCTACAAAACAAAACAAGAAAACGACGTAGGTTGGCAGTGGTAGTGCACTGGCTAAATTTGATATCTACAACTCAGACACCAGACGCCCTTTGGGGCTGACTAACTTCCGGCTGTACAAATATACGCTCAACGCAATTATCACTTGGTTTAAATTAAATTTTCTGAAAACGATGTAGTCCCGCAAAGCTTCATTAAGTGCATAGGCAGTTTTTTTGTTGTTTTTTTTCGATTTCTTTGTGAGCTCATCCCCGAATCCTATAGTATTCGCCTCGAGAGCGAACCGTGCCGCCACCGTGCGGCTAAAATTGGAAACGCGCGAAAGCGGGGATACCGCCGTGCGTCGTCTGCTACGGTCGCACGCTCAGAAGCATGGAATCTCGACGACGCAAGCCCGTTTCAGGCTGAGCTTGACATTTCTTACTAATGTTTTATGTTTTTGTTGCCGTTTCTTCTTACTAAAGGTTGTGTTGTATCGTTTGCCATGCGTAGAAATTCAGCAAAGCGATTATTATTAACTCGGAAGCTTCCATAATCTTAGTGTGTTGGTCCCACGTATTTTTGTTATCTCGCACAAACCGTAGCTTTCGTAAAGCATTGAATGTTGAGTGGGTCTGTGGTTTGATGAGAAAATTAACCCGACTGATCGTTATCATTCAATAGGCTAATCAATCAATAAATCCGTACGTTGGTTTCTCCCCGGTCATATTGCGTGAAAGACGTTAGAACTGCACATTATTTACTGGTTTTACTATGTCATAAATGGCATATTGCATTTCCGTTATAAACTTCACGTTGTGAGTCCTACATCAATATGAACACGGGAAGCCATTTAAAATGAAGTTTTTTTAAAGTTATTATTTAAACAGTATAATCACCCTCGGCGAACTGACAAGCACGCTGAAGTGGTTTACCGAGCAAGCCTGTGTCACAAAAGAAATAAAGACGTCAAAGATATTAAAGCAGACATTTTTTACTCCTTGTTGACTTCCTCCAGCACAAGACTCCAATTAACCGGCAAAAAAAAAAAAAAAAAAATTGCAGTTAAAGCATTACTTTTACGGCATTATTGGGACTGGGCATTATCGGGACTGGGACTGGGCAGTTCATCGATTAACTAAAGTTAATCGGTGAACTGCCCAGTCCCGATATATGTTAGGTGAGGGCGGAGGGTGATCGGAAAGTCTCGTGAAGGTCGCTAGCCCTCATCAGTAAAAGAGTATCACTGCGGCCGATGCTGTCTGTGTCGTGGAGCGCGTCGTCTGTTTGGGTTGCAAAGTCTACCGTGTATGAATACAAGATTATTTAGCCAGAAATTTATAGTGTTAGCATCTTGACATCCGCGGCAATCACCAAGAAAATTGAAGCGGGTGAACCCACACTACCGAGAAAAGCATTTAATAATAGGAACATTGTTGCATTGCTCGGTTACACTCGTTTATTACAGTTACGGAAGATATATTAGAACAGTTTGTTCCACTTGTTTCAGTTGTCCTCCCAACCTTGCAGTTTGCAGATCTTAACTAGAAGAGGCACTCTCTCCTCATCGCAACGCAGTAGATTTGTTCAGACTCCAAAAAATTTACCCACACTATGGCACAGTAAAAGGGCAGAGGAACTCAATAGAATGGTAATTTCCAATTCAGCGCTAACTTATTTTCATTCTAAATATTTATATTACTGCAAAAGCTAGACGTTAAAAAAACAAAAGCATAGAAGCTGCGATTTCACAGTCCACAGTACCAGTATTATGTTATCTGGGTTGGAATTTATTATTTTTTTTAATTCCCGCGTTGATGGACCGATACAGCCATTTTAAGAGAAGCAAATATTTAACATAAATATTCCAGTTCAGCCGGAGACAGGCATCAGTCGTGGTGATCCATGCTTTCCAACGTCTGCCTAGAGCAGACCGCGCACCCTCAGAAGCGATTATATAAATTTGGGCCGCACGCTGTACAGCACGATTCGATCTTCACTGAAGCATCGAACAGTACTGCATCCATTTCCGCTAAAATTGTTTTCCCACCGACAGTATGCGACAAAATAAACGCAAGAATCTACGCCGCCGTTCTCCTATCCCCCCTTTGATGATGATAATAGCGCGACCGTAGCGCCACCTCTAGGTCGATCTCGAGGCCAATAAAGGAGTCACGTACGTAGCGATCTTTGTGTCCACTTCATCGTCTCCTCTGTTTGTGCTTAACGTTTTTTTTTCTCTTTATTTTTTGTACGGAAAGGAAGTTTTGTGCAGTATTGTGGTCCCGTTCCTTACCGTTGGTAGTAACGCGAGCAACTCCTCAGATCGAATATAATAATATAGCACACTCATACCACTATTTGTAAACCCATTAAGAAACCATGCGACTTTTTAGTGGAGAAAAAAAAAAAAACCTTCGAATCAAAGATGCTATGATCGGGCAACACGCAAGTCTGAAGCCGCGGTCACGTACTGTTAGTACACAGCACAAAAGACAGTGTGCAGACACTGTCGCAGGCGTGTTACAAGTGGTATCTCCTTCCTCCTCTCACTGCTTTAGTAGAGCAAACGCTAGACAGGAGGTCGCCTCCTCTGCAACGTTCGCTCTGATAAAGTAGAAAGAGGTGGGAGGAGCTTTCCTTGAACTTTTTATCGGTCATCGACTGTAGCAGCGAGACGGGCAGCTTAAAGGAACACTAACATCCCCCCCCCCCCCCCCCCCCCAGCGATTTATTATGGAGTCAGAAGACTACCTAATCAATATTTTGCTAGAGTGTCACGCATATTTTTTAATAAAGTAGAAAAACGAAACTGCTCGAAACCGAAACCAAAATTAGGATAGGGAGAAATAAGAAATATAGAGGACGCAAAAGATACCAAAAATTTCGTAGCTGTGCAATTTTTTTTTTTTTTTTTCAATTAATGTATTTGCAGTTTTTAAGGAGCCACAAACAACGGGTATCATATTTTTTATTCATTTCTAGTATTGAGCGTGGGCCTTCGATGACCACGACTTTGATTATCTTTGGTGGTTGTGTCTAAACCATACAAAACGGCGCATGGCCCCGGAGAAGAGATAGAGCGCGACTCAAACCGGCCAGCTTTCGATCGGCGGTTTTCGGGCGGAAGGAAAATGATTTTCGAGCCGCAAACTCTGCTCTGGGTAGTTGGGCTCTCATATGTTAAGTAAAAACAAAAAAACTCGGCAGCATAAATACCCGGTCAGTGTACTTTTAATTGCACACCTTACGGAATGTGCGGGATGGGACTATCGTCCGGACATGTTTTATGAAACATGAGCGTGTTTCATAAAACACGTTCATGTTTAATGAACATGTTTTATGACTCCTTTTGTGGTGAAATACTCGCGATCGAGATTCCCTTCTGCAAACTCGAGTTACGCCAGAAAGTTTCTGCAACGACTGCGCCGATGGCTCGAGAAGCCCGACCGTTCGGCCGACGAGAAACGCGGGAAGGCGAAACCGCCGAGGAAGAACGGGCGTTTGGCGAACACACACGGCGCAGTCGGGGGCCTTCCAGAGGCATTGAACGCCACGGCTGAGCGCGCTGGACCGAAAACAGAAATGACGGTAACAACGTCGCCGCCTAGGCGCCGCCGCTGCAGCGGGACTCGTGGGAAGACCAGGAACCGCACCGTCCGAGACGCCTGGCCAGCGTTCAGGCCGGAAGAAACAGGTCTGCGGGGAACGTCTGGGAGACGGTTGTGGCGAGTCACTTCTAGACTTGCGTAATATAGAAGCGATTTTCTCAGGAGTTTGCGCGTGCCTTCTTGGTATCTGGAATTAGTATGCCTTCATGTCGGTATTTGACGGGCGTCATTATTAAATTCCTGAAAACTCCCATTTTCTCCTCTCACGATTCATTTTTGTTGTGTTTTATGGCCTCACTTTATTATGTTTGAATGGTACTGATTTTAGCTTAAGTGAACAACGTCTAAATAACGGAGCCTTAATAATTTTATGTCAAGAGGTAAACGGCAATAAGTTATTTGCATCTTGTCTGCTCATCCGGTTTTCCTGTTACGTTCGTCCTCCTCTTGTACTGGTAATTTCATTAGGCTAGTACAAACTAGGATATATTCGCGTGAAGGGCTGACTTTCAAATTATATTTTATAACATTCGCTTATTGTCGAATAAAAAGTAAGAAAAAACATTTTATTTAAAAGGGTGAGCACGGTGTGCAGTTCACGCTCGGAAAGTTTTTTATACACACTTCGACCTCAGAGTAAACTGTGGCGGCTACATTTTTCTAAACAGTGTATACACTATTTTACAGAAGTCCTTCGGGCAGCTGCCATTAAAGATGTATATGCTGGAGCCACTAATGAAGCTATATGCTTAGAGTACCGGCTTTCCATACTTCGACCTTCTCGTGGGTGCCGCCATGTTGGTGCTTAGTGCAGATCGGGCGTAACCGCCGATAGTTGCAATTCGGATATTTGACTTTCTGATCTTTAGATGCGGCGCCAGGAAACTCAGGCGATGATAGCGTTTCGCTCTGTGGCGAACAGTTTTAATAATTACAAAAGGCAAAAAGTCTGTCCCGCGATATTTAGATAAAACTTTAGATGACTGGCAACCATGACTTTAACCATCACGACGTTTGAAGTGTCGTTTCAGTGGGACGTAGTCTTACTTATTGTGCCTAATTGGTGCCCGTGATAAAGTTAAGATTCTAGTGCCCACGCTTTGATTATTCTATGGGGTGTTTGCTTTTTTTGGCCGCCAAAAATCAGCGCTGCATACACGTTACTTCGAAACAGGGACGAAAGCGCGTGCCGAGTTTCTTCTCAGTTTTAGAACGAGTTCACGTTACCAGTTGCAGCTGTCCAAAAGCAAGGCGTCGCCGTTACGTTTTTATGATTTGAACCTGTGGAAACATTCGCGTTACATTGGCGTGTTTTAGGAAGATATTGCGCTGAATAATACGTAAATTATTCGGCGCAGCGTGAATTATTCAGCGTGACAAATCAAGCGAGTGAAAGTGTGCAAATCGCATTACGTGTCGAGACCCCGCGATCATATTACTGCCAGTTCTTTGTTTTCGACTATCTCCCGGACATTTTCCCATGCATTGAAGTGTGAGGTTGAAAAAGTCGCTAATAAAAATCCTAAATGCCTACAGCAACCGAAAAAAAGACGCCTACAAATAAACAAGAAAAAACAAAAAGAAACAGAAAAAAACGCCGCTTCGCTCGCAGTTTTTTTTTTTTTTTCTTAGAAAAAGCAACAAGATTTTGTTTCAGCTCCACCGACGCAAGATGGAACGACGGCGTTCCTCCGTTGTTCCCAAAAAGGAACGCGTTCCAGGAACGTCGTCATTGTAACGCCGTTCCGTACAACCCTGCCAAAATGGCGTGCATGCACCATGACTGTTTTCATCCCTTCACCGCTGACCCGAAAGGGGCGATGGAAGCTGCATCACAGACAAACATTCGCCACGTGACCCCGCTCATCTCGGCTACACTCACGTGTAGAGAGCGGGGTCGTGGGATGGAAGATGGGTGGTTGATGGATTCGACACGCGTGTTGCTCCCTCCGCTTTTTTATATTAGGTGTGAACGGATTCACTTTTTGAGAGTGCTTTTTTAACAGTTTTTCTTCCCATGAACATGACATCCTGGTGTAGAGGGGTGAACATACTGTATATTGTTACTGTCTGGCGCGAGCTCTCGGTTTAGGATAGGCGAGTGTATGATACGCGCCAAGCGTGTAGGAACTAGCAGTGCCAACGGAGACAGGCTCCTATCAGGAAAAGTCTATAAAGGTAACCTTAATGCAAGATGACGACTGTCGCGAGTGAAAAAGAAACAGCGAGCATTTTCGTCTTTTTTCTTCTTTCTTTTCTCTTCCTTGTTTCCACCTTCCGTTCAAAGTTGAGCGAACGCGGTGCTTGTCACGCTAAATATCCTTGCGTGCGCAGTCCTCGCGCTCCTGCGTCGGTGTCGGTTCGCGAGTTACAGCATTCCCGGAAAGTGGGCGAAGGAGGTACACGCCGACCAACATTCTATCCGGCCGGAAAACCGCTATCAGCACCCTTCCGAGCACTACCGTAGTATTATACGCAGTTACGCCTGACTGAAGCCGGACGTAAAATGCAACACCGCTTTCTCAAAGCTCTATTGCGCAGAATAATAATAATAATAAAACTGAAACAACGTGCTTTTTTATTTGTTTGTGTTTTTTAGCAGGATACTATATTTGGTGTCAACATAGAGCTTGGTAAACCGCGACAACTGGGGTCCCAGCGAGGCCACTGAACGGTCGGGGCACATGAGAACGCGGCAACAAACGATTTCTGTCAAGACCTGTCTTTTCGACCTTCGAAAAACGAGACTGAAACTTTACTTTATTTTCTCCTAATAATCTAATTGTTTCTTTGTGTGCATGGTCTTTCTGAGTGATTCATATCAGAGTCATCTTGTGCCACGTAATTCCAATTTTAACAGAGTTAGCGAAGCTATAGTTTTACGGTGCACAGGTCCTCCGGGCCATACCTCTTTGGTACTGTGGGGCCGCCAGGTCCTAGCGCGTTCTTTAAAGTGAGGACATGGAAAAATACAACGAACGGCGTGTCTGCTTGTAATGGCGGCTTCCACATATTTGGTGACCCGGTCGAGAACCATGGAGAACGGCGAACCCCAAGGAGCAGCAGCTGGATCCCCGGCTTCCACCTCGTCGGTTGCAGTCCGACTTCCGCCGTACTGGGACAAAAACCCGGTGGTCTGCTTCCTGCAGGCTGAGTCCCAGTTTTATCTCAGCGGTCTAACGAGTCAGGACAGCAACTACACTCATGTCGTCTCGGCGCTGTCGCTGGCAG
Organism: Ixodes scapularis; assembly: GCF_016920785.2. Taxonomy (NCBI): domain Eukaryota; kingdom Metazoa; phylum Arthropoda; class Arachnida; order Ixodida; family Ixodidae; genus Ixodes; species Ixodes scapularis. The sequence continues at coordinate 111,868,985 of NW_024609835.1, forward strand.
CAGCCGATGAAGTATTCGACATCCTTGCGCAACCCTCGGCCACAGCTTCGTACGACCTGCTGAAGGCGGCTCTCCTGCAGAGAACAGAGGCATAAGATCGCTCCCGCCTCCAAAAAGTTCTTTCGGCGCAAGAACTCGGCGATCAAAGTCCGTCCCAGCTGCTGAGGCGGATGACTCAGCTCCTTGGAGATCGCTCCAGCACGATCGGCGACGCTCTGCTGCGGAAGCACCTGCCAACCAACGTCCAGATGGTATTGGCTTCGCTACGGCTCTCCCTGGTCCCTGTACCATGAATGCACGCGCGTGCCTACGCGACATTAAAACATAGTTATTGATTTAATGTCGCCATCGAAACACAGCTAATGTTAGAGAAACTCGTTTGGCCCAGGGAAAAGCCTCTAGACAGCACACAAATGGTTTTGACTTAAATTGTGTCGTAAATTACGACCCAAAGGATGAAACCCGTGAAGTTATAGCAGCCGCATTATCAGATGTAGCCAAGAAGTGTGTCATCCGATTAACTCGCGCTCTGGTGGCAATCAACTTTGATTGTCAACCTCTGTTTCTATTAAACAATGGCGTTTAAATCCACGCACATCTGAGCTTCCCATGCACTCACAAACTCCTGTCAGACCATTAGCAAACGTCAGTCAAACTGCTACTCGCAAGTAGAACTACAAGCAAATTGAATAAAGACCTGGTTTAATTTAACCTTTGTATACCTGAAGGAATTTGGCGGTATAAATTAGAGCGTTAACCACACCCTACAAATAAAAAATCGGTAGTTCGACGACAATTTATATTTTTGACTGACACTACGCAAGCATGGTGGTACGTTTCCACGGTTATTTAGATCAAAATCTTCAAGATCCTATTTATTCCATCGTGTTCGCTTAGTGCATCGCATGCTGCATGCGATGAGAAAATTACTAACCTTTTCTTGTTTTAAGTGATATACATACGTGCTATCTCCCGTGAGGTTCTAAAAACAAAGTTTGAGTTCGCTTCACTGCTTTAATTGTAAAACTCATATAACAACCTCCTGTTGCCCCCCCCCCCCCCCCCCCCCATATGTGTACTTAGATTTTCCTATTTCCAATTTCCCGCGCCTCAATGATTTCTCGAGTGAGCTTGTCCTTATTCTTTCTAGAGTTGTGTCAGGTCACCTTGGCCTGCATTGTCGTGACTGCTGCTGCACTCCCGTCTTCGTCAAGTGTGAAGTCATTAGAAAGAATGAGGACAAGCTAACTCGAGAAATCATTGAGGCGCGGGAAAATGGAAAATTGGGGAAAAACTGCGCCAGCGCTCCTTCCATATATGTTTATTCGAAAAGGAATGTTGCTTTGTCGACACAAAGTGACAGCGCATAACGGTGGCTAAGGAGCACGTGGCGTCCATTACATGTTTTTTTTATCTTTTTTATTTTTGTTTGTTTGTCATGACGTTCAGTATTTATACTTGATGTTAGCTAGAATAAACTTTAGTTGTAAGTCAGCGCCTTGTTCGTCTAACTTCTTGTTCTTGTCCGTGTCCTTGCGCTCTTTTAATTTTTAATCTCGAAGACGGCCCTGCCTTGCCGACCTGCGGAAGTGACCGCTCAAGAAAACGTCGACAGTGTACACGATGAGATAATGTCAGATGGCCGAGTAAAACTCCGAACCATTGCACAGGTCAAAGGCATTTCCAAAGCCACAGCTCAGTGCATAATGACCCAACATCTTGATTTGCACAAGGTATCCGGCAGATGGGTTCCAAGATTGCTCTGCTGTGACCAAAAACCTCCCGCTTCACCACATCCAGGGACAATATCGAGCTGCTCAGGTCAGATTCCGCAAGCTTCCGTACCTTATTTAAGACTGTGGACATAACCTTGGTCCACCCCCTTCAACTCGACAGCAAAGCCCAGTCAAAACCCCTCCTCTCTGCCGCAGGAGAAGGCTCGGTCTGTTCAGTCAGCGGGCAAGGTGATGGCCACGATTTTTTTATAATTCGGAAGGCGTGATGCTTAGTGATTACCATCAGAAAGGACGTATCATCACCAGGAACTATCACGCAACTGTGAATCATCGCCTGCGGGATGCCATCAAGGCCAAACGTCGCATTATGCTCCAAAGGGGATGCTTTTCCATCAGGACAATGCGCCATCTCTCTGCGCTGCTGTGGCGATGGCTGCCATCCGTTCCTCCGGCATTTTCTGCGATTAATCATCCACCATACTCGCCCAATCTTGCCTTATCAGACTTCCATCTCTTCCCCCAGCTGAAAAATAAACATTTGGTGTTCACTCTTTTGGTAATGATTATGTCATTAGTTCCGTGATCCGCTTTTTAGAAGATTAAACCTCCGATATTTTTTCCCCCAACGAGATCCTGGCATTGGAGTATTGTTGGGCGAAGTATGTGGACCTCGAAGGAGATTATGTCAAAAAATAATGCAAGTTTAATCAGGTCTGTCGGCCCCTCCTGTGCCTGGCAGTGAATTCTTGAGACGCCCCTCGTATGTCTAATGAAAACAGCTCTCCACCGCAGCAACAACTGCTTTACTTTCAGTGGCTAAGGACGACGCAATCAACGAAGCGCATCTGTTCAAACAAATAAAGATCTCTCGACACAGGTCCATGATGTGGCACCCGGTGTTCGACTTTAGCCAGACATTCTGAGCTTTCTTCTCTTGCGCTCTTTAATTTTATTAGGTAACTTTTATGGAAACCGAAAGTGTCAGGATTATATTGACGGGTCTGTCATTTATGTCATACCTTGAGTACGCCGTAAGCAAATGTGTATTTCCTGAGGCCAATATCCTGAAAGGCTGTTAATGTTAATTTTACACACATGAAACTATCCTAAAACCGAGGTTGGACTCGGCTCGGGGTTCTAGTCTTTGGGCAGGACGATTGCGCGTATGTCGAAAAAGTGGTCTTTCCGATATATTTCGCGCCTTTTCTTGGCAGAGTAACCTTTCTTAAATGACCAGATTCTAATTTATTTATGCCGAAATCACGTTTGCACTCGGCGGGACGCCATTTTACACACATGAAACTATCCTAAAACCGAGGTTGGACTCGGCTCGGGGTTCTAGTCTTTGGGCAGGACGATTGCGCGTATGTCGAAAAAGTGGTCTTTCCGATATATTTCGCGCCTTTTCTTGGCAGAGTAACCTTTCTTAAATGACCAGATTCTAATTTATTTATGCCGAAATCACGTTTGCACTCGGCGGGACGCCATTTTACACACATGAAACTATCCTAAAACCGAGGTTGGACTCGGCTCGGGGTTCTAGTCTTTGGGCAGGACGATTGCGCGTATGTCGAAAAAGTGGTCTTTCCGATATATTTCGCGCCTTTTCTTGGCAGAGTAACCTTTCTTAAATGACCAGATTCTAATTTATTTATGCCGAAATCACGTTTGCACTCGGCGGGACGCCATTTTACACACATGAAACTATCCTAAAACCGAGGTTTGACTCGGCTCGGGGTTCTAGTCTTTGGGCAGGACGATTGCGCGTATGTCGAAAAAGTGGTCTTTCTGATATATTTCGCGCCTTTTCTTGGCAGAGTAACCTTTCTTAAATGACCAGATTCTAATTTATTTATGCCGAAATCACGTTTGCACTCGGCGGGACGCCATTTTACACACATGAAACTATCCTAAAACCGAGGTTTGACTCGGCTCGGGGTTCTAGTCTTTGGGCAGGACGATTGCGCGTATGTCGAAAAAGTGGTCTTTCCGATATATTTCGCGCCTTTTCTTGGCAGAGTAACCTTTCTTAAATGACCAGATTCTAATTTATTTATGCCGAAATCACGTTTGCACTCGGCGGGACGCCATTTTACACACATGAAACTATCCTAAAACCAAGGTTGGACTCGGCTCGGGGCTCTAGTCTTTGGGCAGGACGATTGCGCGTATGTCGAAAAAGTGGTCGTTCCGATATATTTCGCGCCTTTTCTTGGCAGAGTAACCTTTCTTAAATGACCAGATTCTAATTTATTTATGCCGAAATCACGTTTGCACTCGGCGGGACGCCATTTTACACACATGAAACTATCCTAAAACCAAGGTTTGACTCGGCTCGGGGTTCTAGTCTTTGGGCAGGACGATTGCGCGTATGTCGAAAAAGTGGTCGTTCCGATGTATTTCGCGCCTTTTCTTGGCAGAGTAACCTTTCTTAAATGACCAGATTCTAATTTATTTATGCCGAAATCACGTTTGCACTCGGCGGGACGCCATTTTACACACATGAAACTATCCTAAAACCGAGGTTTGACTCGGCTCGGGGTTCTAGTCTTTGGGCAGGACGATTGCGCGTATGTCGAAAAAGTGGTCGTTCCGATATATTTCGCGCCTTTTCTTGGCAGAGTAACCTTTCTTAAATGACCAGATTCTAATTTATTTATGCCGAAATCACGTTTGCACTCGGCGGGACGCCATTTTACACACATGAAACTATCCTAAAACCGAGGTTTGACTCGGCTCGGGGTTCTAGTCTTTGGGCAGGACGATTGCGCGTATGTCGAAAAAGTGGTCTTTCCGATATAGTTCGCGCCTTTTCTTGGCAGAGTAACCTGTCTTAAATTACCAGATTCTAATCTATGCCGAAATCACGTTTGCACTCGGCGGGACGATATTGTACACAGATGAAACTATCGTATAACCAAGGTTTGACTCGGCTCGGGGTTCTAGCCTTTGGGCAGGACGATTCCGCGTATGTCGAAGAAGTGGTCTTTCCGATATAATTCCCAGGTTTCTTGGCTGTTTGAACTTTTTTTTTATGACCCTACTCTAATTTATTTACACAGAAATTGCGTTTGCACTCGTCGTGACACTCTTGTGCAACATGGAACTATCGTATATCTAGGGTGTATACTTTCTGGTGTTTATTTATGACGAAAATCGGCGGATGTTTATCAGTGTTTATTTATTTCTAGAATACCGGTGGTTTTCGCTGAATTCTCTCGTGCAGGTGCTAAAACGGTGATTATCGGGAGGAAAAATTGCGAACGTAAACAACCACTGAAGACGAAGAACAGTTCAAATTTTATTTACATGTTTTACAGAATCTCTTTCACATAATTCTCCCGTTCTGACTTGTATAGGACAAGGGCATTGAGGAGGTTGTCATCTCAAAAGAACAAGAGCACCGACTGTAGCTGGCCTCTCGGTCCACTAATAGTAATCTTCAGGGTCGATGACCCAGGACGATCGCTGGCCTTAGGGAACAGTAGAAGAAAGCTACTGTTCTCCAAGAGTCCAAGAACACGTAGGTCACAAAAGAAAGACAGGCAAAATGCATGATTCCGGGCAAGATAATCTGTTTGACGGAAGTTCGTGTTGGACTTTTTAAGTGAAAAAAAAAAACAAAAAACGACAAAAACATTGCTAGAGAAAAATTATATGGAAACCGGGGTATTTTTGTTTTGAACGATTTTTTATTTCCGTCGCCGGCGGATGTTTATCGGTTAAAACTACAGGATTTAGCAGGGAAAAAAAAAAGAAAAAAAAGAAACCAGCGTTTTCTCGAAAATATGTAAAAACCGGTGTTTTTGGGCTTTAACCGATTTCATACTTTCGACACCGGCGAATGCGAATCGGTGTTTTTCGGTTAAAACCGGAAACTATATAGCCTACGGTATAATTCAAGGTTTGACACAGCTAGGAGTTCTAGCCTTTGGGTATAGGAATGCGCGTTCATCGAAAAACTGGGATTTCAGATCCATATCTCGCCTTTTTAGCTGTCTTACCGAGGTTTGAACCCCACGAGGGGTTCAAACCTCGTGCGGTATCTGCGTGTTTTGCCACTTTCCACGCAGCGGCAACGTGTAAGACGGTGGTACATTTTAATAGAACTAAGATACAGATAAAATAACTATTGATTCTAAACCCGGGCTCAAACCTTGAGTACTGTGACTGTGGTATTATAGGCTTTGTTTATGTAAAAGTGATGGTTAAGAAGTTTTTTTCTGATGTGTTAATTCGGCGCACCACAATCTTCAATATGCTATTTGCAAGCCGTAAACAGGTTGCGCAGCATTCCCTTTAAATATTCGGAGCAATGGCGGTCTACTTTAAAGTTAATTAAACTAAAAATGAAAGTTACTAAAAGATAGCTGAGTCCCTTGGCAACCTGTTACTGATGAGTGCAATCCAGTATGGGAGGACGTTTTCTGTAGAACAACGATCTTTCATTAAAACTCGGTCTTTTTCTTTGGGTCTTGCCATAGACGCAATGTAAATATTTTTGATCGTCATTTGGCTGTGTATAACGTGATCGTACGATTTCTAAATTTTTCCCAAAAAGTTCGGACACCGCACCTAACACAACCTTAATGAGTGCAAAGCGATTATTGGCCGAGTTTTTGAGTAAGTGAATATAAACGGCTTTCGCCCATTGAGTTACGGTGGCCCCCGCTTTTGGTAGCCGATAGATGGCGCAAGTTGTAGGGACGCGCCAATGTCCACCAATCTTGGGGTTGTTAGCAGGGCCGATAATAAAAGAAATGTCCTACTTGGTCTAAGTCAGGCAATAGAAATATTTCTAGATTACTTAAATTTTTTAAGGAAAACAGGCCGAGACAATTTCACTTATTCTGTAGATTTACTGTGTCACTATAGAAAACCTTCAACTTTGCTAAGTTCACAGAAGATATGTCCACAAAAACCAAACATTAAGCAGTAAACTTGCAAGTTCATCTGTTCTTCACGATTTAGCGTATTATTAATCTGGATCTCGACCTGTTTCTTAAAAATGCAATAATGCAGTATTCTCTTCATTAGCTTAATTTTCTGCAAACCACTGTTATCGGGTAGGACCGTTGACAATGCTAATCTTACCTGTGAATCATCAGTTGAGTCGCTTCGTCGCTGAATCCAGCTACAATTAACGATGAACGCAGTCAGGTGCATCACAGGTGTACATACATGGCCAAAATTGAGACTTGAAACCAATTCGTGGTTCACAAAGTGGCACAGTACCACTGTTTCATTCCTTGAGCGCTACAAGGGACACATTTGGATTGCAAAATTAAGCGAAAACGACATGAGTGAGCAACACAACCGCTTGAACGTTGAAACCAAAACAAACGAGAGCAACCTAATGGCAAAAGCTACCTAACGGCGGCTAGAGCGTCGGCGCCGCTCATCCGCCGCTCAGGCAACTATTGAGATGAAAATGTCTTATCACTTGTGATAGTATCAGCACTTTCCCTTCAATTTCATGAGTTTTCGTCTTTTGGATATACTCGGAACATTACATTTCGAAGCTTTGCGCTCGCTGCAGCACTCTTTGATGTATAATCGTGAGACGAAGCATAGTAATACCGGTGTAAGACGGCGTTCTAAAGATCCTTTTCACTAAGCTCTTTTATAAAAATCGGCCAATCAGCTCGCGATGTGGAGTGCGCACGTGCTCTACGGCGTGCGCTGGTTCGCCGTTTTTATAAAGGAGCTTAGTGAAAAGGATCTTTAAAACGCCGTCTGACACCGGTATAACTTCCTGAACTGAAATTATGCTGTCATCTGAGTGCAGGAAGGGGACATCGTCTTAATTTGCTGGATGCTGGGTTCTCAAATATGTGATGACTCTCGTCAAAGACGTAAAATTTAGAGAGTAACTTTGTCGTCACCTTCGGTCTGGCCATAAAGAGCGCTTAGTACACGCAAAACAATCAAGAGTGCCCTCCGTGGGACGTGTGACGGCGTATTCCGGAGATAACTTGTGCCATAAAGCGTGACCTAGAACGATGAACGCTGCATAACTGCTCAATCGCATTTTTCAAGGTAACAATCGAGCTCGCCCGTTACACCAGAATGAATGCTCTTAGAAAGGGAAGGGGAAAGGAAGACAGGAGGCCGGTTTGGAGGGGCCGATAAAGTTCTTTGTGAAAACTTAACCTGAGTGCAGATCGGAGTGCCTTCACAAGACACTAAATTGCGAGTACGAAAACGCACTAAGTTGTTAATCGAATACGTCATCGTTTTCTATATCTGCTACATTAGAATAGAATTCTAAACGCAAGAAACGGTTGTCAAGGCTGTTATAGTAGGGGACAGGCTAAAAATTAAGCAGAAAAGCACCGCCTTCAGCAGGCACTCGTCGCCTACGGCTTAGCTGTGGCTGCGGGAGCAACTAAGCGTTATCGAAGACGGAAAGCCCGCACTATACGTGGAGCATCTAGAGATTTTTTTTTAACCTGTCACTGACTAAAGGAGGACGGAACAGCGATCAGTGTCACATTCTTTGTTGTATCCGTCTCTCACATGCAGCATTCTTGTTTAGTTTCTTCACCAGGGTATAAAAATACATTCATACATAGTAATAGAGACTTTTCTGTATATACCTTACGCTAGAGCTCGGCGTTGCTCGCGGGAACTCGTGCCCTTACTTCAAAGCATGGATTCAGCAAGGGCCCGCTAGGCTCGTAGTGCGCAGCGTACAGTCTATTAAAACTCTCTAAAGTCTGCTCACTTCCTTCCTGTCGACTGGATATATGGTCGACAGAAAAATATTTGCAACGAATGTTTCCGTAGGACATACGAAGGTACACCGAATACTTTTGCCGTCATACCCGCCGTGCCTGCCCCACGCCACGTTGGCGAACCGTCGCGTCGCGCCCTCCGCGTGCTGCCCTGCGCAGCGCATCCGGTCAGCGACTCCGAACGAAAGGGCTGGCGGCGTGCAAGGTGAAGGCCGACTTGCTTTCGATGGAGGCGGTGGCTGCGACGCCGTCCCTGGCCCAGAATCGGCCCGAAGAAATTGCCCACACGTATTCCGACCAACGCGTTCATCGCGCTCGCGCTTGTGTTTGTAAACTGGCGCCTCCTCCTCTCGGTGTACAAGTGAGGCATAAAAGGAAAGCCGATCCCGACTCCGCATCTGCGGGCGGAGTGGGAATCGAGGTCAGCGTTCCAGGTAAGGCGGTCAGGAGAGAGGGCCCGCACTCGTCGGCCCACCGACTCAGCCGCCGAGCCAGCCAGGTTCGCTTCCCTGCCGCTAAAGTCGGCACTCGCGGGGATCATCGGGCAGTGCGGGAGGCCCCCCTCCACGAGACGCTCGCTCCTCCGGCCCGATAAGTGACCTGAGAACTCCGGGGAATTGCGTACCGTGGTCGTGGTTAGTGTCCGTGCGTCGCCACAGCGGGCCCCACTTACACAAGGATGAGGCCCCCGGGGTGGTGCATCGCCGCCGATAAAGGCTAGGGACGACCTGCCGGCGTGGGAGTGCACCGAGCCGGGCCTGACTTGGATTCGATGACGGGCCCGCGGCTCTCCCGGGTCGAACGGATTACCGCACTGTTGCCGGTAAGTCGTCGCGATGTCCGCCGTGTGCAGTGACAATGTGCGATTTTTCCGGTTTATATCCAGAAAAAAAGTTTGACTTTTTTTTGTACGTTTACTCAGATTTTGCATGATCTGAAACTTGTCTTCGGAAGGACAAGGAGGCAGCAGAGCTGACCTCGGGCCAAAAACTTGAGCCACCAACCAAATGCGCATGTTTGCACAAGTCCCGTGTCGTCACCCCCCCCCCCCCCCCCCCCCCATACGACGCCCCCTAGCCTTAGTCTGTGCGTCTGTACTTCAGAAAAAGACGCTGGAATTCTGCATGTTACGATCTGATCGAAACACCGACGTTCAGCTGCAAATTTGCTTTTTCGTTGCAGCGCTGTATTACCCGATTGTTTGAGACGTTTGAGTTTGAAATTGAAGCTTTGAGGTTAGCATGTGCTCGAAGCGTCGAGCAAAACTTTGTCATTCCGTACTCTCTCGAGCTGGCCAAAAATATGCGGCATTAAGATACCTTTTTGTTAGTTTTCTCTGAAATGTCTGCACAATCAAACACCATTAAAAGAAAAAAACACGTTTCTTTTTTGTTTCTTTTACGTGAAACGAGCATGACTATCTAATGACTACCACAAAGCATTATGTGTAATGCACATTTCTAAAGCCCAAAGGCACTGCATGGTCCGTTGTAAAAAGGCTTGTGGAGTATCATGAATATCCTTGAACAAGCGAAAATGACATGTGCAACTCTAATGCAGCCTTGCAGCCGGGTGTTCTCTTTTGTCTGTGGTTCGAATAAACTCCCGCAAATATCCAAAAAATGCCAAACAATTAATGTGGGCATATACGTAGGATAGAGGAGTTAGAAAGGGGAATCACATTTATACGGCTCTAATATGCATAACCATTTCTTTACTGAAAAATATTACAGAACCTGCAGTGTTACTTTTCGGGGGGGGGGGGGGGGGGGGGTTGTTTTTGGACGGTGCACCACATGGTATCAATTTAATTATCACGCGCACAGGCTTATTACCAATAAACACTGGTGGGCCATAGACATGGTCTGGATTGCTCTGAGCCCGGTTTCCCAGTCGCTTATCCGTAGTTGCTTTGATTACATTAGAATTGAAAGGTGGGCTAGTTGGTGCATTTCTACGAAAGCAAAAGCGCCAGTGTAAGGGATAGGAGAGGCGAGACAAAGAAAACGCTTTGTTTGTCCCGCGTCCATTGTCCCGTAGTCTAGCGCTTTCATTTTCGTCGTTTTGATTACATTGTGCGCTCGTGGTCTTTCACAAATCCCCGGCTCTACGACACTTTTTATATTACACTTGGATATCAAGAGAGCGCGCTTCATATCTGAACGTTGTGTATCTCATAGAGAACCCGGACGAGGATCTTCATTCGGTGTTTAGTTGTAATGTTAATAGTTTTACTGGTACTAAGTAAATATATTCTATACCTCAGGATCACATATATTCGAAGCTATCGAAACGCCGTTATTTGTACTGAATATGTATATTCAGCGCCTATAATCAATGTTGCAGGCGTTACCGGGGAAACAAAAGTGACGAAATAAGTTACTCCTTACTTGCAAGGTTGAAGGAACGCGTTACAGAAATGGGTTACCTGAAAATAAAAGTAACGCGTTATTGTTACCGTAACCGACTAAAAGTAACGCGCGCTACTTGCGAGCTACATTTTATTCTTGAATTAGAATATTTTACCTTTTAACTTTACAGCAATCCATAAGCGCCAGATTTCAAGGAAGTGGGAGCGTGGGGAAAAGGGAGGAGTTCGTTACTACGTTATCGGAAAAAGTTACGTGTTACAGGTAGCGCCGATACTGTCAAAGCGTTAGGACCAACACTGACTATAATTAAATTGTACCTCGCTATTTATAATAAGTATCGTTATGATAATTGCCAGGCTGCAATTCATAATAGTTATTGTCTTTTCCACGGTATTTAGAAATGCCAGCTCTGAGCACACGATGACAGGTAATAAAAATCCGATGTAGATTCCAAATGGAATAACGGGAAACAGTGCATGAGAAAGATGAAACACCATGTTGGGAGCATTTTTTTAAGCTGGCATGATTCTTAAGTTTAGAATAGCATCCTTCAGTCACTCAAGGAGAATCCAGGTTGCCGGTGGCTTCCGTTAAAGTATACTCAGGCATGTGGTAACTTTGGCAAAACGAAGGAACGCTAACATCTATGCGGAGAGCAAGTCGTCTGCTTCTTTTGAAGGAGTTGCGGGGATGTCAGAAAGACGCCAAGCCCTGATTCCCTTTGATTGAAGAATAGCGGGTAGACCTCAAAGCAAGCTGCTTTTAGGTCTACCCACTATCCTTCATTCAGAACCGATCAGAGCTCGGCGTCTTTCTGACGTCACCACAACCCCTTCAAAAGAAGCAGACGAACTTGCGTTCCGCATTGGCCGAGTGCTTCGAAATTCACAGCTAGGATTGCCGTCACTGAGATTCAGTGGTGTCTTATTTCAGCGATTTCGAATCTATGAGAAAATATATAAATCCAAAGAAAGCAACCGAAAAATATTTAGAGATAACAGGAATATAAACGCATGCGTTCATATTATACCGGGTGTCCCAAATAGCGGCCAAGCTCTTTAAATCGACCACGAAATTCGGTTTCTTACTATATCGCGCTACGATTTTGTGCAGCGTTGCCCACAGATGGTGCATTTTTGTTTTGTAAAATTTGTAAAGAGCGATTTTTTTTTAGGAAAAAGTAACGAAAAAAAAGGCTTAGCTTCTATGGAAAACGCAGGAAGCCACCGGCCTTTAAACCATAGGGCGCCCTATTGTATGAAGACCTATTGTTTGAGGATGGCCCCGTAAAAATGAACTAGACATCGCGGAGAGCTCAACCTCCGCCAGAACGTAGCCCCAGCCGTTCGAGCAAGATGCCAAGGTTTCAACACCAAGCTTATTTTATTCAAAAGTTATAGGTGATTTTTTGAAATTTTCAATGGAAAAATGGTGCCCATTTTTGCCCTTTTAAGGTTTCTAGCGCCATGAAGCTCCATGTATTCGAGAGCTCCGTTGGCCGCCATTATCCCTTTGAAATTTTCAGAAAATTGTTTATAACTTTTGAATAAGATGACAGCAGGGTGCTGAAACTTCGGCATGTTGCTCGAACGGCTGGGGCTACGTTCTGGCAGCGTTTGAGCTGTCCGCGATGTCTAGTTTATTTTAGCGGTGCGAAAAGCCGGGTTCGGACTTCTTACAAATACCCAGTACATACTGTTTTGTTGCTGCATGAAGTCTTGGGCCAAGCAGCTACGCCAATACACGTTTTCTTACACTGTAGAAATTCGCTCTGTTTTGTGTCCTTCGTTGCTGTTTGGCCGCCATTGTTTCAACGCGAACAATTGCGTCGCATTTTCCTCAAGAATAAGTTGCGGGAACAGTCCGATCGAATTTTTACGCAACACAAAGTCGCCGAGTCGACAAGTGTGGGAGTGAACGAAGACACAAACTTAATCCCAAGGGGGGGTCTACTAAGATGGCCGTTGAGATAGTATTTCTTGGGCACTCCTCATGAGAACTAGATGGCATACTGCGAGTGCTTTCGCCGTTCCAAAATTTTGTAACCATCGTAATAGACGAACCTTGTATGGCATATCATTGCTTGGTTTTTCACTACTGGCGGCGGAGTGTGTGAACATTTTTATTGTAGCTTGACCACCAAATGATCCAGCGTGCCTTTATTCGAACGCTCCATCATATATCAAACAATATTTTGGGAGCATTTTTTTTTTGTTCCTCCGCGCGTGACATTGGTTTGTTAAAGCAACTTGGCAAGTTTACACTAAAAATATCGGTACAATGCGAGACCACGCATTTTACGTATAGAACATACTAGTTAGTCCTGATATGCAGGATATAAATTACGCACGCTAAAAACGTAAATGACCGGGCAAGGCTTTGAGACCAACACTTGACCCATTCCAACACGAGTTGTAAAATGCCGGATGAAATTAGTTACAAGATATGCCTTGACTTGCCTTAACTTGAGGCTTCGGCAAAGGCTACTTAAGCGAAAGGGACTCTGTGGTAGGTTTTCCAGCTGCACAAGCGTTCGCGCAGCTGACGTTACGATTAACTGATTTATTAATTTTGATGACAGAAATCAGAGAGGTTATCCATGAAGTCTGTTTTAGGTGGCGAGACTGCGCTGCATTAGGTTAGGAGAAAAGGAAAAATAAAAAAAAATATAATAATGCGACAGCACAGTGAAACGGTTGTTATGAAAACGAAAGCGATGATGGGGATGATGATGCTGGTGCATACTAACACAAAGAGATCCTGCTTAGAGCACTTGTGGATTATGGGTGCCCTCGTGCTCGCTCACCTTGGCCGCCGATCAAAGCTAGGCAAACGAGGGAGCTTTTCGGGTCAGCGCGAATGTGTCACTAATGTTGTATTCACTTTTTATCTACATTCTGACTCTACTACTTTTAAACATATATATTTCTCTTGTTTCTAAAAATAAAACAAAAACATAAAAAAGAAGTTGATATGGTAGCGAAACGAAATAAAATCCAATGCAGCCACACCATATACTTCGGCACAGACAAGTAGCACGGACGAATCGCTTCGAGTACCTAAAGTCTTGCACATAAAGACGCTGTAAGGTTAAAGCAATTTGGTTCAAGAATGCGGAAGGTGTTAGCATAAAAAAGCTTGCTTAGACAGGCGTTCAAGATGTACGAGCCAAAGTTTACACGGTCCGGGCGCGCAAAGAACGAGCAAAGGCTCCACCCGAACCCCGCCAGAGCCTTTCAAAGCGTCACATTTGCACATAAATCCCGCAAAATAACAGCTAAACGTTGTCCTAAGGTTACGACTTAGGGTGGCGTTGCTTCGTGACCACGCAGTGTGCGTCCGGTTGCTGTAAATGGAAAAAAAAAAGAAAAAAAAAAAAAGAAATATACGTTATAAAATCGTTCCACCTACAAAACAAAAAGCCAACAACTTTTACTTTGAAACGCTGTGCGTAACGTGTGTTTGCTTACCCTGCATGCCGAAGCGACAAGCTCGCGTTGTTCAACTACTTTTATCGCAGGCTGGAATGCTCCTTGTAGTAAAAGGCACGAAATTACCCGTCAAAATAGTGCTGTTTGCTGGTTTATCTAAAAATAACTGCACTGTGGTGTTCTCTGTGCAGTCATGGCGATGCCAATGTATGTGATTTAAGAAGCGCATGTTTCACGACGTTTCGTTGTTCCACAATGCTTCAGGGTCCTCAGTGGGTCTTGGAGTGGCGCGTGATATTTTGAAAGGAACGGAAGTTTAGATGTTGCAGCACCTGTACACTTCGGTGGCCATAGTTTAACAATAACTTCTTTATAGAATATTGACCATTTCTATCGCAGCACAGATCAAAGCCAAAGGGTTGTATGAACGCGGCAAATTAACACAAATATTTGTTCGGATAAAACAATGTCGTGATTATTTTCACGACATATTTCACTTCTATCTAATAACTCATTAAATACCTCTGAGACGTGACAAAACATGTGGCAACTATAGAATGTTACTTAATAACAAACAGCACATCAGATGGCTACTTATAATTATAAAACCCTGAGAGTGGGCAACGTATAGAAAAGGGAACAAACATATACCAAGGTAATGTCTACAATGTCTGGCGGACGTGTCCGACACCATAGTTATCGGCTCGTACCGTACTTCGAAATTGTTAACTTGTGCTGTTCCTACCAGCCAAAAGTGTGCCCCTATATTTTTCCACAAACGAAAAAAATAGAGAACGCTCGCCACTGAAGGGTAATGCTTAGGTACGCTGGACATTTGGGACTCCCACGAAACTGTGCCATTTACGCCGTCTAGCCTTACACGGCCGAGACTCCCGGTCGGCAGCGCGGCAAGAATTTCTAGTCCGAAACCGTCGTTCTCGTATTACCTAAAAAGCTTCCTTCACTCACACGTCCTGAGACTTAGCCGTTAACGGGTTTTAGCGATGGAAGAGAGAGAGAGGGGGGCAAGAGGGGGCGGGCACGCGGCAGTTCTACACGCAATCTGGTCAGGGAACTGGGAGTCCGGAAGTGAGCAGAGACACCTGCTGGCAAACCTTTCTCAGAGCAGAGAAAGTGAATCTCGGCCACAATAACGATTCTATAGACAAGGCATAGAGCGGCCTGGACTGTAAATGAGCTTGTTTGTCGTCAACAGTTTGAAATGCATTGCTAAAAATCACTGGGAACTGTGTCAGGAAAAAAAAAGGGGGGGGGGGGAAGGGGAGGTGGAGTGGTTGCGTACGACCTCGATTGTACCACTTCGAATTCCACGAGTAGTGGTATGATAGAACACAGTGATAACTTCCGGTGCCTTGTTACCTTTAGAAACTAACTTTAAACATAACCGCTATAAACGCGCAGGTAGGAATGACGCGCACTGAGTTTTGCAGGCAGAGTTTATAATCAGCCATCAAAAACGTTAAAAAAATCTTCCGCATTTTTTCGCGTAAAAGAAAATAATAAAACACCGATGACTTCGCTGCCATGACGTAGGAAACCGTGGGAAAGATAATTCCGATGAAACAATACGCCGGCCCATTCGTCCAGTAGAAAGAAGAGCTCAGATGCTTCTGATCTGATTAGCGGGGGTCGTTTCTCGGCGATTGCTGTTTGACTTCCTTTTTCGCGTAAGCTCCGCAATATAGGTCGCCCGTCGTGCTCTGGGAGTGTGTATTGTTTTCACTGCGAGTAAGATAAGCATTGGAGCGGAGCCAGGGAAAGGGTTCGTTCGCAATACGCACCGTCCAACTTAAGGGCATGGCACCAAGAAGAGTAACGTTCTACCAACCCTACGCGCCTTATAAGGTGATCCAACACTCGTGCTCAAGCGCTTTCACAAACTTCTGCCAGCTTAGAAGAAGAAAAAGGAAAATGAGATAGCTTAACTAGAAAGGAGAGCACAGATACGATATACGTAATTTGTCTATTATTGTAGCAAATATAAGTTTTCGGTTTTTACCTATGGACTATACAGTGATGATGACTGCGTAGTTATAATTGTTATGAGGGTGTTTTAGTAGGCCGTGTTTCCCACTCCGCTAGCCCTCCGCTACGAAAAAACCGCCACTGCGCCTGCGCGGCGATGGCCTTGGCTGTAGAGTTCTGGGTAGCGGAGGGGCTTACCGGAGAGGCAAACGCGGTCTTCTAAAACTCGCTATAGAGAGTTTTAGGGAACCGTTTTTGCCCATCCGATAAGGTACGACGGGCCCTCCGGTACGAACTGCGCATGGGAGAGTCTTCTGCGGTAGCGTATGCGCAGTGCCTACCGGAGGGCTTATCGTACCTTAACGGATGTGCAAAAACGGTTCTCTAAAACTCTCTATTATATGGCTGAAAGTTTTACCGTAAAATAACGCGGAGCACCCATCCTACTTTCACTTAAAACTGGGTTAGCCTAGACATGGGCGCTTGACTGGTCACATCGCGCGCTTAACGTATAATGTAATTTAAGGAACTCGAGTTTGGGAAATGTTAAGAACAATAGGGGACGTTTGAACGAAGTGGGCGCTTCCGCGTTATCTTATGGTAGTTTCAAGTGAGACAGGCACCGAAGAAACTTGGAGGACGATTAAACTTCGCCTTTAAGAGTGGAACGCAATAGCTAAACATATAAACTCCCGCTTGTTCTCAAGCCATGCAAGCGTCTCTGTGTGGCGTAAAATAAAGAAGAAGAAAAGTCTCAGTATGGCTTAGTGATTCCACTTCCGGCCTCCGCCGAGTACGGATGTGCGATGTCGGGCTCCCAATGAGCGGCAGCAACAGCCAGGCTTGGC
The DNA here is from genome assembly GCF_016920785.2 of Ixodes scapularis. Lineage (NCBI taxonomy): Eukaryota > Metazoa > Arthropoda > Arachnida > Ixodida > Ixodidae > Ixodes > Ixodes scapularis. The sequence continues at coordinate 111,886,095 of NW_024609835.1, forward strand.
CGCGGTTCTTCTGTTTATGAAACTGCTGAGGAGTACAAGATCATTCTGCCACACCTGCCCACCGGTTATCTGGCAAAGAACGCAGTTTTACTGCGCTGTGATATTCGCTACCGGCCTCATCGGATTCAAACTTTCAAAGAAGAATTGGAAAGACTGAGCATTCTTCAAGAATTGGCGTCGGCGGGAGCCCACCAAATGAATCACGTATGGATGCTTCGGCTGCACTCGCTAACCGCAAAGCAACGGTTGGTAGATGCCAAAGAACTTCGGATCAAAGAGGGGCGTTGCCTCGCCTTTGATCCCGCCAACACGGAGGTGAAAGTCAAGCTGCATTGGGTTCCTTATGACGTGCCAAACTGCCAGGTACGTCGAGAACTCGACCGCTTCGGCAAGGTGACGGACATTAGTCGTGACCATTTCAGTGAGAAGGGATTTGAGAACGTCGAGTCTAATACGCGACTCGTTCAAATGACGCTAAGAAGGTACGACTGTGGACGACATTCCGCACGAGTTGCGCATAGAAGAATGCAAAGTACTTGTCATCGTTCCTGGAAGGGCTCCTTTGTGCCTCCGGTGCCGCCTTGCTGGAAATATCCGCCGTAACTTTCGGGTTCCGCGTTGCAACGAGTGTCATCGCTACGGACACGACAGCGAAAGCTGCGTAAATATGTACGCCTTCATCGCCCGAGAACGCCGAAACGAAGACGTGGATGACCTAACAATGGATGAGGTGGAGGCTAAGGACACAGCTGCGAGCGACCTGCCAGAGGGGCAGCCCGGAGATGAACCGAGGAAGCCGGCCACCAGCCGTCCAAGCGACGAGGCAGCGTCTTCGTCCCAACGTGCCAAGGAACCAAAGAATGCGGTAAGGGAGGCGGATGAAACATCGCCCCCCACAGTTCGACCGCAGCCGGCCGAGAAAGTGGCGAAGGCTACCGACGACGACTTCGTACACAACCCACTCCAGGAGGGAGACGAGGACACAGATCAAGTGGACATGATCGACACGTCGGTCCAGTTAAAAAAGCGGACGCTCGAACAAGTCTCCCCGACGGCGCCAGCGGATGACACTCTTGGCAAAGCCCAGCTGGGTCACGTGAAAGGCGCAAAAAAAAAGCTGAAAAACAACAATGCCAGGTACTGCCGAGGACGTACGTAGACACAAAGACTCCAAGTGAGTGTACGGTGTATACGTCAACCTAATTTTTGAATGTTTTCTTTTCCTTTTTTTTGTTTTTTTGTTTTGTTCTCCGTAACTTTTCAGAAAGTGTGTAACCCTCAGTTAGCGTCACAGAAACAAACAGAAAATAACAGACCTACCAACCCCAATTCGCATCGGAACACTCAACATTCGAAGCTTTAATTCAGGGAAAAAACAGTACCAGTTACAGCATTTACTAAGCGAGGAATACATTGACATACTTGCCATTCAGGAAACTAAAATGTAACATGATGACAAGATTGAGCGTGCTTTAAGACCTTTTTTAAGCCGATATAAAGTATCTGTCAGCCATGCTGTCGGTCTCTCGACCGGTTGTTTCTTATTTCTCCCTAAAAGAGTAGAACTGAGAGATTTAAATATAGTCACGGACGCAAGAGGCAGGTTTATAATATGCGACTTCACCTTGCACAATCAAAAGTGAAGGATTCTGTCTATATACGCACCAAACCGAGTCAAAGATAGATGTTTGTTCTTTTCGGACTTGGATCCATACCTAGAGTGCGATCGTGCGGTTGTCCTACTAGGGGGCTATAATTGCGTATGCAGAAGTGAGGACAGAGCGCCAGGAGAAATGCATACAGACAGGAGCGTAACGCTTTTGAAGAGCATATTAAATAAGTATGGCTTAGAAGACGCTGTGTAACTGACAGATTCGAAACCCAAACCTCGGGTCACCATTTTCAATCGTCTTCACACGCCCGTTTGGATCGTATTTGTGTATCAGCCGATATTGCCAGCGAAGTAACGAACTACGACGTAAGATTGATATTTTTTAGTGATCGCTGTCTTGTAACAGTGACCACGAGGAGTAAAAATATGCAACAAAAAGAAGTTCGATTGGGAGCTGTGGAAAATTAACGTTAGACTTCTCAGAGATGATATTTATATTGAGCAAGTGACGAAGACATGTGAAAAATTGACCATGATGAAACAACTTACTTACTTAGAAAGATAGGAATTTTTAAAGCAGGAAATAAGACAAGTCGCAATAGGAAGGTCATCGCAGCTCAATGTTTTGGCTTGAAACGAAAAAAGGTGCTGCGCGAGTGCTAGATGGATTTACTACAAAGTGAAAGCGATAAACCGGGGTCATGCGTTGCAGACATAAAGCAGGTCAAGGCCAAGCTGGACGCCTTCCAGCAAGAGTGTTATCGCGGAGCAGTGATACGAGCGCGATCTGAAAGATTTCTTTTAGGGGAGAAGCCCATGAAGCGTGCTCTAGGTGAGGAAAGAAAGTACGCGCTCCGAAAAGAAATCGCGGCTATTGAACATAAAGGGTGCATCAGTAATGACAAAGATGTCATCCAACGTGCCGTCCATGAACATTATTGTAGCATCTTCAGGGGTGACAAAAAACCGAACGGCACAGCCACCTTCGAGGACTTCGTAATGTGCCGGAGTTATTTCAAGAGGCGGGAGTTAGAAGAACCAATCACGGAAAGCGAGATAGGACGCGCGATTGAAAACCTTACTATGCTTAAAAGTCCTGGGCCAGACGGTCTCTGTGCTGAGTTTTATAAAACGTTAAAAAGTTATTTGTGCCCTTTTCTTTTTAAGGTAATAAGTGAAGGTTTCGAGCTTAAAGCGCTGCCCCCTTCCTTCCTTTAGACCCATACAGTTTTGATTCCTAAACCAGATGACGAAGTAAAACGAAGGCAAGTTACTGGATTCCAATCTATCACGCTCTGAAATGTAGATTGCAAGATATTTGCAAAGATTCTTAACAAGAGACTAAAACGCGTAATTACTGAGCTATTAGGACCGCAGCAAACTTGCGGTATCAGGGGAAGAGAAATTCAGAGTAACATATACGTCACTCGGTCTATTCTCGAAAGTTGTAAATCCGAAGGAAAACAAGTGGCGTTAATTGAAATTGATTTAGATAAAGCATTTGACATCGTCTGTCACGAGTTTCTTTGAAAAATTTTGGAAAGCGTGACCGTCGGCAAAACTGTTTTAGATGGTATCAGAATGGCCTGCTCCGGTTGTACGACAAAACTAACTGTGAAAAACGCTTTAGCCCCTTAAATACAAGTGCTGTCGTCCATGCGCCAGGGTTTTCCTTTCCCTCTTTTGTTATTCGCGCTATACCTGGATCCTCTCTGTTTAAGTGTGTTGCGCAGTGAGCTAGTGAACGGGTATGGCATGGGAGGCGTAGAAGTAAACATTTTGGCGTATGCAGACGACGTTGCTGTCTTCTGTTCTGACAAAAGAAGTGTCGCCCATGCCCTGGAATTGTGCAAGGCATTGTGGGTCTCTACAGGTGCTGTAATTAACATCAACAAATGCAGTAGCTTATGGCATGGCGAGTGGGCCACAGCACCCAGTAGTTACGAAGGAATTCAATGGAGTTGCACACCCAGCAGGTACCTTGGCGCACCTTTCCAGCATCTAAGGCAGACATCGATGCATTGTACAAATGTTACTTCTGAAATGAAAGAGCGCGCGACAAAATGGGGTTCCTGTGACCCTACAATTTTTACGAGATCCATGATGTGTAACATATTTCTGGCCGCAAAGGTGTGGTACGTGCTTCAAGTTTTGAGTTGTCCGCGAATATGTATACACAACATGCACCTTGTTTTTGCCTTGTTTGTGTCTAAGAATGCAGGAGAACCAATGCGAAGAGACAACCTTTTTAGTCATGTCCAAAATGGTGGCCTAGCATTGCCGCAACTATTTCTCCGTCCGACCAATTCCAGTTTTCTGATTTTGAGAGACCAGACGAACCCCCTCCTTCAGGTGATGCTCCTAACGAGGCTTGCTTCCCACCTTCCTTCTTTTGTTGTTTCCTCGGACATTGGTCGTACTGCTAGCCTGGTGGGCTTTGTGAAAGAAGGGGTCGACTCTTTCAAATTTTTGACGGCAAGGTACTCACTTGATTACTTGTGCACCATTTCGCGAAAGAAGCTGTACCGCGATCTCCTTGATAATTTATTCCCCGCACCGATGTACCGGACGCTTTTTGCGGATGAACCAGGGAAAGATGTTCTAGTTCACGTGAAAAAGATGCGTATCCCGCCCTCAGCCACCCCCCCCCCCCCCCCCCCCCAAAAAAAAAAAAAAGCAGCTTTCTTCTTTTTTTTTTTTTTTTTTTTTTTTTGCGTAGCGATACCCTGCCTGCTAAACTCTGGCTGGGTAAACGAGGCATGGTTGTCCCCGGGGGCGTCAACTGCCCACTTTGTAAAGTTCCCGAAGCTCTTAAAAACTATTTTTTGCACTGCTGGGACGCAATATATATATATATTTTTTTTGGTATGTGTTGAACCGATCTTTAAAGAAAGAGCTTTGTATAACACCCCACTCTATCCGTTTTTTACCTACCGAACAGCACAAGGGCCTACCATATGATATGATAATGCTATTCGGTTTGTTTTGCTGTGGAAGTCTAGGATGACTGTCAGACATCCGGAGCGACACCCCAAAACAGCGCGCATCTTCTTTATTGACTTAATTGCGCAGATAGGCTGTGTATACGAACGGAACGAGTGCCCGCCGGAGTGGATAACGGGGTTGAATAGCCTTGCGCAAATGAAAGAATTTTAAGTGCAAATCGCCCATAAGCACTGGGCCGATTTAAGGAAAAAAATGTAAATATGTGTAAATAGCTTGTACATATGTTTGTCGGTTGAATGAAGATATAAATAAAAAAACTCAGTATGTCTTAGTCAGTAGTGTAGCTGGCTTGCAACCGAAAGGTCTAGGGTTCGAATCCCGCCTAAAATGATTCAATTTTATCTTTAAGGCGAATGAAGAACTTCATTAAGTGAAGTCATTTGAGACGTGCAGTGTCCTTTATGATTAGCATTAGATGTCACGTTTTAATCACTTTCATTCCACGCGTGACGTCACGTTTTACGGGAGCGTTGTGGGTTATTTAAAATTCACGCGCGAGGTCATGCGGCTATACGTAAAGACCATATCGACCAATCGGAGGGCATCCGTAACTTACACAAAACTTACGATCATTTTGTTTCGGGAATATTCAAAAGTTCGTAACTTTGTCGTAAGATAAATTTATGAACTTTTTGTCGTATGAATGTTTCGGGAGTCTGGCTTCAGATTTTCCCCTCACGACGCCACCGACGTCGGCTTTTCTGCGACACGTGCTCCTTAACGCTATGGCGTTAATAATAGGCGTCATTCAGTCGTTTGTTCGACGAGGTTATTGACAGAACTATCAAGGGCTCTGTCTGAGGTTATGAATTAAGTTATTTCTTCTTAAGGTTAAGGTAACCACAAATTAAACTTAAATTCGTAATCATGACTATAGGAATCACGTCGCATTGTAGATGTGTCAATCTTCGCCGCTTAAATCTGCTCTGTGCCCTTTACAGAACATAGAAGACGCCGGTGCTCCTTTTGATTATTAGTTCAAATGTGCAATTTTCTTTGCAAATGCTTTAATAATGAGATGCAGTTTAACCAGGAAAACAGATGTTCTTTCTGTCAACACTGCAGCTTGTGCAAGAGCGCCTAAATGGGCATCATTGACTTGAAGTTATACCTTCTTGCCGTTCCGGTGCCGTTCCGACTTTGAATCCTAATAATCCGTCACGCACAGTGCTTGATTTTAAGAACTTAATCTGGAAGCCGTCACTGCGATTCTCAAATGATGAGGCAAATGAAGAAGCCCAGAACAATTTTCGTCACATATATTATTTTTGCGCTCACGTAGTATAAAGAAGCCGACGTAATGTCATAAAACAGCGAAACATTTGTATTTATTTAAGCTAAAAAGTGTAACAGCTTGCGTCTCCGCTGTCGATGAGTAATTTTCTGAGCTGTACGACAACTATCCTGCCGTTTACATGTGTGAACCACGCAGAAATGACTGCATGAAAGCAGACTGATGCAATGCTTGTCCGCCTTTAAACCTGAATGAGCGAAATTTGAACTTACAATGTTTTTCTCGGAGTTCGCAGTTGCGAATGTCAAAATTGATGGCACACATTAGATCGCGCTTTTGAGCCAGAAACTTATTTGCTCGTCCTCATCTGATGGACTCTATTTTTTTTTTTTGCTTGTTTGCGTTGATTGTTTCTTTTCGCGCGCTCTGTAAACAGATCTGAAAGGAGAGTGCGTTTGTGAATTGATGACTCTAGCTTGCAATTGTGTCTTTTTCGCTTCAGGGTAAACCAAAAACAAAAAGATGAACGTTACTAAACTGTGCAATCATATCTAATCCTTACTATTTTACTCATAAGGGCATTTTTTATAAAGTAAAATAACAGTGATAGCATCAATTCTACTTTGAGATAATTTAAAAAATCGTGACTATTCTCAATAAAAATTTAATCAAAGCTCATGTGCCATTGCTAAATTGGCTGAATGAATACTTTTTATAATAATAAAAAGGGGTACGCAGATATATACATATATATATATATATATATATATATATATATATATATATATATATATATATATATGTATGTATGTATGTATGTATCTGCGTACCCCCTTGATCAAATTCCGTGCTCAGCGAAAATTTAGCCTTTATTCGAAAATATCATAGGTACCATAGTTCTATTTAAATTGTGTTTTAATACTTATACATAAAAACAGTACGTTGTCACAAGACAAGCAAACAAATCTCATTTGAGCTAAGGGCATCATGGCGCATTTGAACAATTCATTTATTAATATAGGACTAAAAAAATCAGGGGCAATTTCTAAACTGGGTTTGCAGAGATAAAAAAAAAATCTACAAAATGTAATGTTTGTTTATACACAAAATGTAGTATGAGAAGGTTTAATCGTTTAATATCATTCAGCTTGACACGAAACAGAATTGAACATGCACTTCCTTTTCGGGAGAGAGCGTGACGGCTGATGTGTGCAACCGCCGCATGCCGACAACTCGACGAGATGGCACTCCGAAAGGAAACCAAAACAAGAAAAGAATGAGAGTGAGGCATTTTGCTTTCCTCAAACGCATACATTCCCCGCCCTTTCTCCGCTCTTCTCTTTTTTGACAAACGCTCCAGTGGCACGCGAATTTCGTCGTTTATGTGTGTTCATTTTTTTCATGTACATGCTTTTGCTTTTCAAATGCCAACCTGACCCCGATTCCAGCGAGGGAGACGTGACAGGGATGTCCAAATTGAATATCCTCCGTTACCGTTGACAGGCGTGGATCAGGCTTATGAGGAAGCCCGGCGATAAGAAGAACAACTACAAAATTAAACCGGAATGAGAGGCCGCCATGGTTCCCATGACGCCGGAGTGTGCGGGGGTACCTGGGGGGGGGGGGGGGGGGGGGGGAGAGGGGAGGTAATTGTGGCCCTCCTTCTGATAATGCGGTAGTCGCAGGTAAGCACTGACAACCACTCGCACGACATGACAGGAATATCTAAGTGATGAGTGGAGTTGTCGACATGGCAGACAAAATGTTCTTGATGGAACAACTTGGGTCCTTCATCGATTATCATGTCTGAAAACGAAGCAGGGAGGGCGGGGAGATAAATATAGTGCTATATTTTTATTTATTTACTTACAACGCTGCTGATCCTTTGGGGCTGCCTCGAGAGCATTCATTTTAAAATAAAATAATGAAACGAGAAAATAACTTATTACCGCGACTACAATACTCCTTTCATTTTTCTTTCGGGTTAACATGAACGTTCCCAAAATCATTCCACCGACATGAATTAAAGTGATTAAGCAGTCCTCGAATACAATTCAAAGAACACATTTTCATCCGCCTTATCAATCCCGACGAAAAGGGGGCCATGCATCCAGAGCTATTGCATTCCTCGATTGTTGTCACCAGGCAAATGTACATAAGAAATTAAATTTTGATTTTGAAGGCATGACTCCAAACTACTTTTTTTACTCAGGGATACCTTTTTCCAAAAAGTTTTATATAGTCGCTGAAGTAGATGATAAAGTGCGCTAAATAGGGTTGGAAGAAAGAGTATAACTGCATATTTTTCTCGATTTTCTTTTCTTTATATTTTTAACAGGTTCAATGTGACGGTAGCTGGAATAACCAAGCTTACTGGAAGCCGTTAAATAAGCTCAAGCTAATGAGTCTCATTAGTGCACTTATGAATACCAGATTACGTGTGTAGTTTGCAGATACGAACAATTTAAGAACTTATAAGCACATGGTTTCACTGTGGGAAATCCAGATGAAATCATTCGAAGCTCTTACCCCTAAGTCATTAAAAGCCCCGGTCCATACCTTGCGCGATGTTCGTTGATCAAATCAGACATATACACAGTGCGACACTATTGCAGCAAACAAGCGACAGCTAGTTTTCTTAGTGTGTTTTTACCTAAACGTGTTAAAAGAAGAACGATTGTGTTGAGTTGAATGTGCATAGGGTATTAACGAAGGTGATGAAGTGTTGTATTTGCCAGTGACTTAAATGACTGAAACACCAAACAGCGTTAATGTCCGTTCCACGACGGTCACCTCAAAAATGACCACTCACAAAAAACAATAAACAAAGTAAGCTAAACGTCGTTTCTTATTCTTGACGCATAATACGATATTGGTTACATGACTGAGAAGGAAACGGAAGATTTCTTTCCAGTCTACACGACAACGCGTAATTTTCTTTTCTTCCAGAAGTTTGGTATACGGTTCCTGAGAGCACATCGTTGGAGTTCGATTTTCAGTATTTTGACATCTCTGAACTATTTTTATATAGTATTTAATGGACAATAATTTACGCGCTTTTAACAAGTGCTTACTTATTTGTCCTCGTGGCGCTACTGCTTTTAGAGTGAAGCTGAAGTAGCGGGGAGTTTGAAAAGTATATTGAGAAGTAAGTACCTCCACATGCACTAAAACGCGCCGCCATTTTGAAACCGGTTTTTCTACGATGTTCAGATACTCAATTTGAAAAGTGAAACTAGGAATTAATAAATTAGAAAAAAAAATACAATCTGAAATTTGAAAACCCAACGTTTCAAGCCCAGCTAGGCTCCTTGATCACGGGTGACTGTTTTTGTCGCTGTCATCTTCTTTTAAAGTGCCCGGTGTCATATTTTTGTATGTGCTTCGTGTCTTGGAAATTTCCCGGTGAAATTGTTGCATTTCAAAGTTCAAAGTATTTTTATGTGCTGTCTTTTTGTACGATGCCCACGCGACGCATCTTCGATTAAGATGCGTCAACCAGGAAGTTTCGGGAAAAAACAACCATAAAAAATCACCTGAACTTTGAAATGAAGCGAAAGGCACCCTGAACTTTGACATGGAACAATCTCACCGAGCAATTTCAGAGACACCAGGCATTTCGAAAAAGGTGTACTGCGCACTTTAAAAGACGACGACAAGGACGACATCAGTCACCCCTAATCAAAAAACCAAGCTGACCTTGAAAGTTTGGGTTTTCAAATTTCAGATGGTCAGATACTTTTATTTTTATTCTAAGACTCATTTTTGTAAAGCTGAACTTTATAAAAAAAATAGTGGTGCGAAATTATTAAGGTCCGTCGACGACTTTGCTAAAAGCTCCGTAATTGAAGAATGTTGGCCCCCAGACGTTCACAGAACTATTAGGGGGTTAATTGATGTTATTCCCATAGGTATTCTCCTAATTCCAGGAATAGTACTACTGTCGTATGTCAATCCACATATATACATTTAGATACAATGTGGAACCAGACGGACCGAAAATTCTAGCATGCTGCTGCAATGACCGAGGTCCCGAAAAAGCAGGGGAACATTACCCCAAACGATGTAGCCACAAAGAGCTCCATGGCCTTTCAATCTACAGCTCTATACATGGTCCCGAGCCGGATAGTTCCCAACGATTGCCGGACCTCGTCGGTACCGTGTAAAACCGGGAATCTACCGCAATGACTCCTCTGCGGTGGAAAGATATTAATTCTTTATCTGGGGCAAGACAGAAAGCTAAAAACTACAACAACACCAATGATAGAAACGATCAGGTGAGAGAAGGGGAAAATGGGCTATACACGGAGGGCATGGGGTCTGGGCACCATTATGCGCGTCCCATTTGGGCGAGCGGTTCCCCCCAATTTGGGGTCTCACAAAAGCCCGCGATGGAGTGGCGACCAAACAAAAAAGAGACGCAGAAACGCTGCCTCATTTCTTCGGTAAAGAGTTTTTCGAGCGAAGCAAGCTCCAGCCAGCAGCGCAAACGATGCCAGAATTTTTGGAAGAATCGGCGAACAAAACAACAGGTCGAACCGTGCGTACCGGTGGAGGAGAGGATAGGAGAGCTGAGATTCCAGGTGATTGGAAGTTGGAAATCTGTGATTCGAAGTACGCTTGTTTACATTAACGCTCAGTTTAACAGTATTATTAAGTAATCACACATCGTCGCTTCGTCTTGAATGGACTGCTAGTCTGAGGAAACGCGTACTTTAGCGCGAATGTCAGCTTTTAAAATTAAGATCAACCAGAAGTGATCGAAAGTCAATTGAACCTAGCTTACGTGTAGAAACATACAATATACTACTGCTTACAAAATCCCCAAAAATCTGGGAAGATTTCACCAACTGCACCGAAACCGCTGTTTCCGGTTCAGCGTAAGTTTTTCTAATGGCATATAATATTGTCACGTGCGTGGCGGAGTTAGGAAAGTACGCGGCTGCCTATTTTATTTTAGTTTCAGGCACGAGTTCGCCACATTAAGCTTTTACTTTCAGTTTTGAATTGATTTGTTTATGTGTTTTTTATTCGGGACAACATGCAATGTTCTTAACGTCGTAAACGCTTATGAAGGGAAATTAGCATCGAGTTTAGGCTCGTTTATGTCACAAAACAAATGTTATAGGCTTCAGAAATTGAAATGTATCGAACTATCCAGTCATGGGTAGCTATCTTCGCGTATATATATACACATATATATACCCAAGGGTTGTTAAAGGCAAACCTTATTTTATTATTAAGAGATAATAACACCAGGCGTATATATATATATATATATATACATACCCGGTGTTTTTGCGAAGACTTTCAAAAATCCTAAAAATTAGGGCGATTGAAAAAAGAAGAAACTCTCTTCGGGAACAAACTACCAGCCACGGCGGACGTCAGGAATTGTCAAAAACCTACTAATTAGCCAGATAATTAATTAAAACTTGTTAATTAACTTTTTAATTAGTGGAAATAGACATATGATTCCAATTAGAAAGTTGCTGAGCGTTATCGAAAACCACTAAATCAGTCATTTTCAGAAAGACTTTGAGCGCGTGAGACGAGTAGTAGCGCACTAAAATTACCACTCGCGGAGCAGGTACAAAGCTAGCGGTTGCGGTAAGGCGCCCGCGCGATTTTTCCGCCTCTTATCTAGCCCCAGCCTTGTACCTGCTCCACGAGTGGTAATTTTAGTGCGCTACTACTCTTCTCAAGCGCTTAAAGTCTTTCTGAAAATGACTGATTTAGTGGTTTTCGATAACGCTCAGCAACTTTCTGATTGGAATCATATGTCTATTTCCACTAATTAAAAAGCTGATTAACCCGTTTTAATTAATTATCTGACTAATTAGTAGGTTTTTGGCAAATCCTGACGCCCGCCGTGGCTGGTAGTTTGTTCCCGAAGAGAGTTTGTTCTTTTTTCAATCGCCCTAATTTTTAGGATTTTTGAAAGTCTTCGCAAAAACACCCGGTATATATATATATATATATATATATATATATATATATATATATATATATATATATATATATATATATATATATAAACGCCTCAATAATTTCGAAGCAAATGATGTTTTCCATTTTTTTAAGATGTTCAGAAGTTGCGCTGATGATGATAAAAAAAAACAAGCATGAGTATAGTAGAGTTCTGCTATTTTGGTTCTCGCATCATCAGGCAGGCAAGTTTTCAGTGACGGTGCTAAGTGTTTATTTGTTAAAATGTCACACGGCAGGTTAAAACTGTAGTTCTTTAATAGCCCTTAAACCCTGCGTGCCTTTTGTCTATAGACAGAGGGTAAAACAGACATCACGCATTAACTGCTATCGAAGTCAATTCTCAAAAAGTGTAAAGCTAAACTTACTGCACAACAAGGTGCCTAATTCACGATCAATACCTGAAGCGCTTCTTATGCGAAGTTTATAAAACCAAAATGACTAAGCATTAGTTGTGAGTACAAACCTCCAGCTTTCAAATTCGAGTGGAAGGATAGCACCAGCGGGTCTCGAAAGCGGTCAGACCTCAAGAGATCGCTGAACGCTCTAGATGTTCATAATTCCGCTTGCAGCCGCGCAGACTTCCGCCTGGCCCAATGAGAGCCGAAGGTTCAGTCACTAACGAAGCGACGCGGCTTGCTCAGCTCGAATATGAACGAGGGTAAGCGACCTAAAAAGTAATGCCTCCTAATTACTTCGTTTGGCGGTCTCCAGAGCTGCTATATTCACCAAAAAGTTTCTCCACCAAACGCCCAAGGAGCGCCTTTTTAACCTTCTTTTCTTTGCGGGTTTCACAGTAGATGCACTCCTCTAACTGATACTTAGGGGTGTGAAGGAGTGTGTACAGCTGATGGAAGGGGTCGATCATCACTTCGTTGAGTTTAATGTTGAACTGTTTTGAGTAAACCATGCAGCACCCCACAGTTATGCCTAAAATAGAAAAGCATAAGCAGCGTTAAGAAAAGAGTCACAAAACCGAATGCGCGATCATAATAGTGCACGCCCTAGGTTTATTAAGGTGTCAGAGACTATAAGTACCATGCAACATTAACATGAGCACTTCTTTACGAGTAAATTCATGTAAAACTTTCTAATGTTAAGAGTTTCGATGCTTGCGTTATGAATCGATGATGTGTGTTACCTGATAACCTGCCCTTTTCTAAGCGAATTAACTAATATAAATATGCTTCGTAAAGGGAAATTTTATATCACTTATATAAATCACTAATGTTATTTACATATCTCAAATACGCGAGGCAGGAATGTATAGTTCATCCGTGATTCAGTGCGCCTTCCTCTACACAATGGGTCGTCTCAAAATATGTCCCTGAACTTTATCAGAAATTCACGAGAATGTTGCAAATCGGAATTAAAGAACGCTCTTCGAAGTTTACCACGGTCCGGATTAAGGTTTGATTGCGTCTATCTCGATTTTATTTTTATTTGAGGAAGCCTCGATATTCAATGACAGGTTGGAAGTCCGTGACAAGCTACCGGACTTTCCGCTGTAGCTGAACGAATGCTGGAGAGGAGGAGAGGAAGACTCACTTCCTTTCCAGCGTTCGCTCTGCTAACGTGAAAGGAGAGGTGGGCTTTGCGGCATGAGTTTGTCCTGCACTCTTAACTAGCAGCAGACTGTAGTTTAGCTCACTCAGTGGTACATTTGTTTTTTAATAATTGCCACCATATTTTACAGTGAAGGCGAACGATTTTTATTCTTGTTCGAAAGACGTAAAGAGAGCGACCTCCTTAGACTGAACACCTGGCCTTATATTTGTCCTGTTTTTCTCGCATGATGAAAACGCTTACACCTAACTTTTCAGTCATAAAATGGTCGAATGTGCGGTACCTATCTGGTCATCTTTTTTTTTCTTTTGCACAATGCCTGTATAAGCAAGTTACGAGAAAGCGCCGAAGTCGTCAAGATAAAATCAAGCCGCATTATTGAATCACTATACTCCATTTCAACTTACGTCCAATGGCTACCAACGCTCGAGGCAGTGGAATCATTCAAGTTCCTCGAAAATAACTAGACCATGGCCATTTGTTTTGTCTTTTTACGCGGGTGTCATCACCAACTGATCCAATCAAGCGCGAAGATCCGTTGTTAGACCGCGTTATTGGCCTGCGTATTTCTGTTTCTGTTGCCACTAACTTTTGACACCGGTCGGACTCAATATATAACTTAATATATGGTGAGGCGTAAGAACGCGGGACAGAACGTGGCAGAAATGAACAAACAAATAAACGAGCAATACAACAGGTGGATGTTTAAATTTCAATCAAATTGATACTCTGAAGAAAATAGCGTTCGCTTGTCCACCAAAGGCCGTGAGTTGAATGACCGCACCGCTCGTGCATTGAGTTTGTTCGTAACGAAGCATCTAAAACTACCTGGTGATTGAAGAGGCTCGTCACACTAAGCCACTACGCAGAAAATTAGACGGGTGGGTCAAGGCGCTGACATTTTCGTCAGTCTCCGGCGCATCGGTTCGTGGGGACGGGGGTGCCTGGGGGGCTGGAGAGATCGCCTCACTTTTCGGGCCCGTTCAACCTGTCTTCTCGAGCGAACGTACGCAGCTTTCTCGCCGCGGACACACCGAAGCGACCCCAATATCAACGTCGCTTTGACGCAGACCTGCCTGGTGGACCGCGTATCCGAGCGTTCCCCCAAAAGCCCACTTCGCCAGACGCCTCTTCGCGCTAGCGTCACAGGACAAGCCTTTGGGCGGGAACGCCGCCAGTTCTCAACTGTCAAAGCAAATACAGATGATGAACGCCAGCGCTCGGGCCGACCATATTGGAGCGCCGCAGCTTGAGGTTAACGCGTAACGCACAAAAATAAGCAAAAACAAAAACAAAAAGAGACAGACGTTACGCCTGTTTATGGACGACGCACTGCGGAATCGCGGCGTTTCTTGCGGGCCCTCCAAGTCGCTGAGAAGGTGAGTCAGTCAGCAGAGAAGTATAAAAATGAGTCGTGAAACCCGTCCGCGTCTAAGGCACCGAGCCGTGAGTTGCCGGCGAACACGACGATGAAAACAAGTGGGCTGGTTTCAGCGACGTCCACAGTCAGACATCTGCACAACCTCATGCATTTAACTTTTTTTTTTTCAGCTTCTACCTAAGTTTGTTTTGGTATCTTCTCACTGCAAATAAGAACGACCCTTTCGTTTCCGCGAAGTGGCGGTACGCTACGACTGTCTCGGCGAGGTCTCAGTCGAAACTGCGAGCGGGGATTATACTAAAGAAGGCGTGAAAAAAGATGGGAGATTAGATTGCACTGCTTGACTGAACTGACCGAGTTTTACCGCTGTGCCACATTGAATGTTGTATGTTACTCCGAAACTAGCAAGCCTTATAAAAAAAACCAGTAAATCTCTCCAAAAATATTCTTTAAAAGAAAGTCTAAAGTAGGGGTTTGCGGCGAGACCAAAGCGCACCCCAGTCTGTGTTATTTCCAGCAACGTGTCACTGCGAAAAAAAACCTCTGTCCTGCTTTCCGCGAGGATTTCGAGAATGTCTGGTTTGGAGATTCTGTTGACTCTGTTCCCTGCTCGTAAAATTGCGGGACATCCTACTGGACTGTGGTGTATTCACTAGTATTAGAGCGGGATTATTTCTTTATTGATGCGTCCAGTGTTGTGGGAATTTTTCTCAAGACTTTTTCAATTTGTTTCCGATTTTGTTTTGTGCGCAAGAAGTCTTTTTTGTTTGCGTGCTTAAGTTTTGAGAGTGTCCGTATTTCTGTCCTTGTGGGTTTACTGCAAGCATCTACGTACAAATGTTTAATAAAGTTAAAGTCTTTCTTATCCGAAATATGGACAACACTACCCAACGAGAAATGTACACAATAATATAGTTCCTCAAAGGAAAAGTGTAATCATTATTCACATCGTTTATCAAAATGCACTGATTAGTGACCATATTCTAGCTTATCGGTGAGTTCACCATCTCCCCCAGATTTTATCTTACTGATCATTTCTAATCACCTTAATTACCTTGGTTCATTCGTGTTTTATTAGACTGACTTCACCCTTACTGATTTTGCGTGCGTTTTCTGTTACAGTTTCTTGAAAGAATGACAGAAGCGGCCAGGAATGGATAGCCTTCGTGAAATTCGTAAGTGCAATTCTGATTATCAAAAAATTCTCCTATAATCTCAAAACTGAATGACGCACTTACAAGTGTCGTATATCTAGATTCCCTCACCACACTTGTTCCGTTAAGTCAATTTAACAAATACACCATTCTGTGTTCCACCATTGCATTCTATGTGATTTCACGCAACAACTCTAAAAAGTATTTGTCAAGTTAATTGATTACTTGAATACTTGCATCATAAAGCTTCTTGAAACTCTTCTTAGCGGATATTTATATATAAAAAAAACGCTGTCCTGTAGAACTTCTTCACTACCTGAGAGGTATATTGGGCTTTCTTTAACCTAGCTTAGCTTCAAGAAAAGGTGCTGTAGAGAAAGTTAAGACAGGAGTCCAACCTATTTCAGAGAAGGAGCCCAAAGCTTAGGAGCATAACGTGACACTATGGTGGCAATATAGCTGCCCGGGCCAGGTTGCTGTAGCCGTCGGTCGTTTTCTCGCATTTAGGCGTCAAAGGGGCACTTTAACGGCCTTGTGTGTTTTGCCTCAAAACTATTTTACGCAGCATAGGTTTGTGCTGTTTCCATATTGCAGAACACCATTTGTTTATGGAATTATATAAGATTATTATACTTGATAAAAAGCAGAGAGAGGAACGTTAAGATATTGGGAACAGTTTCTTTTTTTGGGGAAAAAAATAAACAATAGGACTCCACCTGCTGAAGCTTGGGGGAGAGGGTTCGTTGCCCTTCCCGTTGCGCGCTCTGGCAAAGGTCTTTGTATTCCATTGTGAAGCAATTTTTCTTTGCTTTCTTGCATTTTTTTTTTGTAAGAGTTTGTATCAGTTTTATCCAGCTCACAACTTGCATCTGAGGATATTTTCCTGGGACTGACATGCCGGTTATCAGGGCCATAAATTCGAGCAGGTTAGAAAAAGTGAGTTTAGTCGCACGTAAACCAACTCGAATCCTTCGAATAAGGTTTGCATACCGATGTTATGTCATTTTGACCATGGTAGTATGTTTGTCCTGAGTTTACTTGCCACTAACTGCTTATCGAAATGCAAGTGGTAAAACCATATACGAAGGGAGTCTCATAGCAAGGTGGGGATGTGGGCCAATTCATCATGTACCATTTAAAGCGTTTACATAAACCAAGGGTCAAAAGGAGACCTTTTACAGAGCCCTTATACATCTTGAGCATTCTCCGTCTCTCCCTGAAGTGGCCAGGGGTTCAATTCAACAATCGATAAAACGAAAAAGCCAAACTAGAATCAAATATGTCAAGAAAATGAGAACAACAAAAAAGTAGAAAGATAGCTGTCGTTTCTTCTTTTCTCTCGGTACCTTCTTTATAATAGAAGTTTAATTTTCAATTGCCTACTTCAAGTTATCAAGGTCACACGTTTTTGTTGTATTTTCTGTTCTAAAATATATACTGAGAAGTGACGCGGTGAAAAAACAAAACTGTAAATTTATACTTATATCATCAAAAGGCGTTGCGCACACGTGAATTGCTTTAATGATAAAAAGCCAAAAAAAAAAGTCATGTTTTTACGTAATGCGTGTTTTTTGTATCTGTACACGTAAAATAGCGCCTTGCTCATTCAGTGAAGAAAACAATTACTCGCTCATCGTCGTTTATAAAAAAAATAAATAAATAAACAGCAGTTTCAAAAAAGCGTCGGGGCGACTCGTGAGAAATGTTCGCTCTAGATGCTCCAGTTTTCAAGCTTCGCCGGAAATCACGCACAATTAAAAAACAAAAACACACGTATTTTTGAAACGGTATATCTAAACAAACCGCAAGCACATTCTGAAAAAAGAAAAAAAGGAGTTGAACTCTGAATCAACTGCGCGCACAAAACTTATATTCCGTTTCTCTCTCTCTCTCTCTTTCTTTATTGTTGTTTTTCCGCGATGAAACAAAACCTCGAGATCCATCCCGATCTAGAGTCGCTACGCTCGAGATGGACGACCCTCTTTTTGTTCAGACATTTCCTCGTTTCGTTGTTATATGCGCTTTTTTATAGCCGTGTTTCCGCACCAAGTGGCGCCATGGATCGCTAGACCCTGCTTGGAATCCGCTGCTCCAGGGAGTCTCTCAAGAACATTCTGCGCATGCGTGCGCGCAATGGACATGCGCTTCTTCGCGTGACGCTGCTGAGCATGAACGAGAGTGGCGAGAAATTGACGTCAAGCTGTATGCACACGGTTACCGAGCGGGCCGTTGTTCTTAAGCGCAAAAAAAAAAAATAAAAAAAAAATAAAAAAGAGGTTGTTCCCTGGAAAGTATAGTTGCAACACAAATATATGGTACAATACTGGAGCGCACGGGCGAACGTTCACTTTCTACGGCGAATGCAGGCTATAGACAATAGATTTTTTTTTTTTGTTTTTTTTGTTTTGGTTGCATTATTTTCCGCTCCTTCGAAACCGATAATCGCAGCTGCGTTCTAGGGTTGGAGCTAGAAAAGGGTCGGTTGACCCGCCGAAATTGAAGTGCAGCCTCGCGAAGAAACTAAGGTTTGCGCGGCATTAGTGAAATTGGTTCGTTATGCCCAGGTGAATATAGCGGAGCTAGTCCCACCTTGCGTTTACTTGGTCGTGGCGCCAGTGCATAGCTACCCGTGTAGCACGCATTACGACAATCATATTGAAGGAATGGTCACTATTTGAATGGGAAAGTGTCTCTGTCTGACTGTTTGTGATTTAAGTAATGTGCCATTGGGGTGAAAAGAGTAGATCTTGTCGATCGCTTTCCCCTGTGTTCCTCGCACTGCGACTTCTGTCCGTATTATCTAGTAGTTTCAGCTTTGAAACGAATTTAAGGATACAAAGGAAAATATAGATTTAGTTGAGGAGAATACAACGTGCTGACCGACAAAAAATCTTCGAGGCAAGAAAAAAAAAAAAAAAATTCTTATGTACGAAACATATAGTAGAATGCACATGCGTATCGTATCCAGGCTCTCAAACAATCCTTTCTTAAGAAAGAGGGGATTCAAGTGCCCCCCCCGCCCCCCCCCCCCCCCCGGTCCTGGTTAGCCACCTTAAATGGCTGCATAAGGTTTTTTTTTTTTTTAGTTTATTTACAAAAATGTATAAACAAATATTCAGAACTGGGCCTGCCAACCCACTTCTCCTGTTTCTAGGAAAACATACCTGAAATATGTTTTCTGTAGCTAAATAATTTAATTAGATAATTAACAATTAAATAACTTTCTGGGTTTCCTATGTTTCTCTGCACATAATATTTTTTGGAGAGTGATGATTTCACTTCGCGTTCTCACTTTGTATTAAAAAATAACAAGATAGCTTTTTATTATTATTTCAGTTATTTAATAAAATATGCCGTGAAACAAGTTAAGTGTTCTTGAAACATATTTTCCAACAAAACTTTAAAAAGCGTTCCTTTACTTCTATATAACACTGATTATGCAATGTAAAATTAACGCCCTCCTGGTATTGTATTGGAGGCGGAAAATAAGAAACCCGTTTAAATATTTACTCGTTACTTATCTAATTAAATAATCTACCTATGATTAGAATACTTTTACACAGGATCCCAAAAGGATACAGAGAATGCATTAGCAAAGATACTTTTAAGTTCTATTTTTACAGTTTTGTTTACAAACTAAAAAGTATTTTTAGGTGTTCAAATGATCACCAGGGACCATTATATTTAACACTACGTGATTTATTCGATCTCACTGATGATCACAATGTCCATTTAAAGGAGTACGGAAACGAAAGTTTCGACCTTCTGTGCGTGTTGTGCGGCAGCCAAGAAGCACTAGTCTAGACTAGTGTTTCTGGGCCGTCAGCAGGAAAGTGAAGAAAACTAAATTTAAGACGAACTAAGAAATCTCAAGATTGCGCCTGGTGGCGGTCTGTGAAGCTCTGTTGGAATGCCGCCACGTCACGGGCCCGTAAGAAGCAGCGCGGGTTCGCGGCAGTATGGCTCGCTCGTGGAGTTATTCCTGATTGGGACTAGGCGGAGAACGCTGCAGAGTTAACTACGCTGCATACGTCAAGCTTCCAGAGTGCTTCAGCAACGTGCATTCACGCTATCAAGATCGCCGTTTTTTGCAGATGATAGTCTAGAGCTTGATCTGAGATTGCGGGGATCTCTGACAGGCCAATCATAACCCCTTCTCCCCACTCTCCACCTCGGACGCGCTGTTAATAACGCGCTCAGATATGGACCCTAGGTAATATTTTTTTATACATAGCTTGCAAGTGTTGCTATTGCTCGGTACTGACCATTCTTTCTGAAGTAAACTTTGAAGAAAGGAGCCATGGACAGCGTGTCTGGTTTGCCAACAAACTGAACGTTTATTCGACGGTGCCAATAGCTTTCATCGGCTCGGACGATCTTGGTTGATCGGTCGTGGAAAGTTTATAAAGAAAACAAAACTGCTTTGTCAGCCGCAGGAGCCGCAGTGCAGTCGCAGCGTGTGCAGCGTTCACTCGTTCTCTAACACTACTCTACCCTTGGAGAAGGGGACGTGATTGGGACAGGTTACTTCGCGTTGACCGTCGTGGAATTCGGGGCACTAGAGCCGGGACGTCGGATGTTGGTATGGCCTTGGGTGGAGCAGCCTCAGAAGCGGGTGCTGGGGCGGCATCCTGCGTTGCCCATGGAGGTGCTGCGAAAATAACTTGTTAGGACTTGTTTTAGGTAGTAAAAACTTGAGCGACTTAAACTGCCACACATATAGAAGCGTGGGTGCTCTGGCGCGGAACACGATAACGAGAGGCGTTGAAGCACAGGCCAAAGCTAGGACGATAAGGGCGTGAACTAAGAAACGCCGTATCACGCGTCCCAAAGAAACATAAAGGGGAAGGAAGAACAAAAACGTAGGAAGACCAGATGTCCTAACGTCACCACTTAGAGATACGATACGCGTACCCCAGCGGTGGTGGCATGAATTCGGAACATTCGATTGTCTTGCGGCGTAGAATGTAGCCGATTTCGGACGTCCCGAAGGTGCTTTTTCCGTTCTTCTACACTACACAGACGGAAAAATTCACGGCGAAGGCGCCACAATATTGGAATCCCAACCAGGTGGGCTTGTACTACCCAAAACGAGGGCGCCACAGTTTGTTCAAAGCTTCAGCGCAGGAGGCCCATTCCTCCGGGATCACGACGGCGGAGCTGGTCGGCGTGGCGCCGGGGGTCCTTGACATCGCTCGGGGACTGCACTTGTACCAGGCGGGAACCACTGGTCGACTTGACGAATCCGGGGCTCCACTTGTCGCCAAGACTGTAGTTTCGGAACCACACTGGTTGTCCTGGACGCAAAGGATTAGTTTCCGGTTGACTGCACGGTGTAGGTAATGGAGCCAGGGCGGCGTTCAGACGTGAACGTATATCGTAGCCGACTAAGCGCTGAGATGGAGAACGACCGTCTTTGCCAGGCGTGTCACGATACTCATGCAGGAAGTGCGCTAGTCGAGTCACCATGCTGTCCTTGCTCAGCCGTTGAAGCCCTTCTTTTACCGCGCGGACAGCTCGCTCGGCGAGACCGTTTGATAGGGAAACAGGGAGGTGAGGAGAGGTGTCGAATATTGTTCCGCTCGCAGAATCGTTGGAACTCTGCGCTGACGAACTGCTGACCATTCTTTGAAATAAAAATACGTGTTATTCCGAACTAGCTGAACACGGACCGTAACGCGAACGTGGTGGCTTCCCCTGATGGGCACTTGAGTGGAACTGCTTCGATCCAGTTACTGTGGGAGTCACAACCAACAACATGAACCCGTCTACTGGGCAG
Source organism: Ixodes scapularis (assembly GCF_016920785.2). NCBI lineage: Eukaryota > Metazoa > Arthropoda > Arachnida > Ixodida > Ixodidae > Ixodes > Ixodes scapularis. The sequence continues at coordinate 111,907,815 of NW_024609835.1, forward strand.
GCGAAGTCCACGCATACTCCGGACCATTTCTCATTTGTCTCCGGCCACGGAACAGGATTTCTTGCCGGTGCGACTGGAGCAACTTGAGAACATTTCGGGCCCGTCCTTACGTTCCAAATCTTGGTCAATTCCGGGGTGCCATATAATGGAACGAGCTAACGCCTTCATGGCGGATGCGGCGCGGTGGCTTTTATGCAGGAGAGCAAGTACAGTCTTCCGAGCTCTTTTTGGCATCACAACTCGCGACCCCCAATACACCAACCCGTGTGAGGTGGTTAGTTCGCTTCGCCTTTCCAGGTATGGCCTGAGGATTACTTCCCCGTTATGAATCTTCGAAGGCAAGGAGCCGCTCTGAATCCATATCTGGACTTGCCTTAAGTCGTTGTCCTCAGTTATCAGCTGCTGCAGGTCCGCCGTCGAAACAAAGTTTTTATCGAGCTGCTCCATCAGGAGGAAGTACTCTGACAGCTCCTCGGTTGACGAGTCCTCTTCTGCTGGGCACGACAGCCGACTGAGAGCGCCCGCGTTTAGGTTCTCGGTCCCTTTTGATACACGAGATGGCGAGGAAAAGCTCGTAGTAACAACAACCATCGCTGTATTCGAGCGGCAGCCATCGATGGAATTTGCCGATCTGGACAAAAAAGGCCAATCAACGGCTTGTGATCGGCGACCAACGTGAAATGGTTCCCCAGCAAGTACTGTCGAAACTTCGTCACCCCAAATACAAGAGCCAGCGCCTCCCTTTCGGGGTGAGCGTAATTCCGCTCGACCACGGATAAGGTGCGTGAACGAAACCCGATTGGTCGATATTCGCTTCCGACTTTTATTGACAATACCGCCCCAATGCCGTATGGCAATGCTTCGCACTCTACCCTAAAGCGCCGTTCACATATATCATATATGCGACCGAGTAAGACCGAGAGAGACCAGACCGGTTTTTAAGCATCCTGCGACGTCTTAGGACCGGATGAGCTGCATCGGAGCTGCTCCTAAGACATGGCCACAGGCATAAAAACCGGTCTGGTCTCTCTCGGTCTTACTCGGTCGGAAAAGTGTGAACGGGCCTTAAGAGGCTTGCTGGGATCAAAGTGAGCAAAGAAATTCGCGTTTTTCAAAGCTGTTTTGCTACTTTTGAAAGCCTTGTCGGCGGCGCTAGACCAGTCCCACTTCATGCTTTTCACTAACAAAGGATACAGCGGAGCACGAGAGCTGGTCGTGCAGCGGAGCTAACAGGGTCCATATGCTTGGAAGAAACTTGCTGCAATACGTTATGTTATGTCCCTCACAATGTTCTCTTAAAGGGCAACTCCGGTCTATACTTTCGATTTTGGGATTATGGCTGTTTTTAGTGCAGTTAGCGCCCCCGAATTGCAAGGTGTACTTTTTTTCTCGTAATTGTGCGTAGTTTTAAAGATATCGACGTCTCAAAGTTTTGTTTGGGGCGCGGCCGACAAAACCGAAACAAGCCGCTCGAGGTTCCGGCAAAACTGGAAATCAGCCGCTATGTGGACGTGACGCCAAGATCGTTCTCGTTCAGCGAGTACGCTGTCCAAGCGGCACCTACCTCTGTTGCGCTAGCCGTCTAAAGATAGAACTTAAGCTGATTTTGTTTTAATTCTGTATACGTGGTAGTTATCCAGCATATGTAGCAAGAGTTAGTGCGTATACCCAAGAGCTAGCAACTGGAAAACCCGTCAACTCGTTCGGTGGCGCGGTGACGCGCGGCGGCGGCCGCCGCCGCGCGTGCGCTATGCCGTGCCGTATTCGTTACTTGTACACCCAAAAGCTAGTGACTGGAAAACGAGTGAACTCGTTCGGTGCCGTACTCGGCAGCTGTCGGCGTGCGTGCGGTCTTCCGTACTCGTCGCTAGGCCTAAATTGTCATCGGGGCTCCGTGGATGGAGTGGCGTTGCTCTACGCCGCGCTGCCAGTGACGCACAGTGCTGGCGCTTTCGTGCGGCGGGTCAGTCCCAGACACGAAGCTTTGAGGCTCTCCGGCGCGTTCCGCAACAACCGAACAGACGTGTGTCAAGCTGTAGACGTCTGTTTTTTCGTTATATTTTCCTCACGCGCGTAAAAGCCGAATTTGTAAGCTACGACACTGATTCACCACATAAGTTCGTCCAGGTAGTAAATCTTTGTACAAATAAAAAAAAAAAAAAACTTGCCGCACTAAAAAAAAAAAAGTTCTTTGGGCAGTCATTTTCTTCTCAAAGCTAGCAAAAGTTTTTGTGGGTGATAAAGGAAAACAGAGAACGTTAGCAAGGTGAGAACACTTTCTTTCCCTTCCGCATTCCCACCCCCACGCACAATTTTTTTTATTAGAATACATAGGATTTTAAGTTTTCCTTCGTAACTTTTAACTAAGGCACGTGCTGTTTTTTTTTTGCATTTTTAAATATTATATTTACCTCCAGCCGAACTCGGGCAAATTACAGAGTTGTAGCTTACAAATCCGACCTTTCGCGATTTCTTTAAAGTCCCTTGTGGTATTCACAAGCGCAATGTTAATTAATACTAAAAAATAGTCAGAGTGCAGGCGAGCTGGTGTAAGTTGAACGTGATTGTAAACCTGAGACTGTGGCAGAAAAGAGAACACAACAGAGGGTAGTAAAAGAGGAGGCAACGTCTCAAGCAGAAGGTAGAAAAAGAGGAGGCAACGTCTCAAAACGTTGCCTCCTCTTTTACTACCTTCTGTTGTGTTCTCTTTTCTGCCCCAGTCTCAGATTTACAATCATATTTAATTAATACTGCTGCGTAACGGGTTCGAACGATTGGGAGGCGAATGTTTATATCGCATGAGCTTCACGCGCCGGCTATTCGCTAGTAGTCGTCACGGACCTGAATACTACGCACGAAATTGCGTAGTAAACAAGCAGTGACGCAAAGCAGAACATTGTTTTCGTTTTCATTACAAACTTCAGTGTTTGGAGCTAGTTAGTGGTTGTACTCTACATGCCCACCATTCCCCATTCAACAGACATTCAATGGAGAGTGAATGCTCAATCTTCAACTCTGCACTTGACAATGACTGTTTTCTTTATTGATCAGGATACTTTTATCATGTTTACCTTTTCTGTACATGTACGATGGGCAAAGAGCGACGGCACGGCATCCTTTTTAAGCCTCGACCCCTTCGCTGACAAGCCACAAGCAACCAACACCTGTAGGTTTCGCTCGTAACTCTCCGGCGAAAAATGATCGGAGCAGAGCTTCGATCAGGGGGTCGACGTCCAAGGCTATCCAAAGTCCACTGGTCGAACAGCGTTCACCCACACCTTCTCCAATTTCCGATCCGTTGGAAACTTGTGAAAAAGCACCTCCGGGTTGCGCAGCGGCTTGTTTGAGCAGCCCACAGTGCTACAAGTTGCACTCGGCATCTTTCGAGGAACAGCTGGGCAGTCTTGGGCGCACCGAGTTGCTCGCTAGAACGAGTCTAGGAGTCCTCACAACCAAATTAACAAAAGGCTATGCCGAAGCTACACGGGCTACAGGTAAAAGCAACGGCTAAACTCGCAATTACAAGCCGAAGTAGCGGTAATAGCGGCACAAAGAAGCGCGCGCGACGGCTGCGCCGTGCGCCCGTCCGGAACGGAGGAAAAAAAGAGGACGATGTTGACATCACGGCCCAATGTTGCTTTAGCGATCGGCAACCCGCTGGCCGCCCGCTAAGGAGCAGCGGCTCGCGGCGGGTCGCGTTTTTATTATCGGCATTAGTTGAGAATGCGGCGTCCCACGGACGTAAAATTTTGGCTGGGGTCGTATTTTATGTCACTAAAGCGATACCAGTAATTTAATTCATATTGAGTTTTGGCCGGAGTTGCCCTTTAAGTTCAAGATATCCAGTTCGAGGTCCTCCGCAAACTGTCTCATCATCCTGCCATTTTTATCTTCCCGTCCATCCAGTTCGACCGGGCGGCCATTTAAAGTCTCCCATTATCACAACAGAGACCAGTGAGCAGGTTCTGCATATCCCGACGAACACACTCGATATTGTTATTTTCTTCTTGGCGGTTATTTTCCACAGAAACATAAATATTGCAGACGGCTGCGGCGTTACCTTTCTTTCCGTGCACACATAGGTGCCCTCAGCCGTCCTCGCATGTCCGAAGTCATGCCGGTTCATGACCTGACCAAAGCACTCCTACGCCTCCGCCTTGCCTTTAAACTTCAGCTCGATTGCAGGCAGTGCAGCACTAGGCTGAATCTATACCGTTCTTCCATCTCCCGCAAGTGGTTTTCCCCTACACCGAATATAGAAACGGACTTTATGTGGAGCGCCGTGTACAATTCAAGCCACTTTCGTGAACACCGCGCATCACTCATATTAAAAAAAAAACTACCACAACACTTTCCTGTTTTCGCTAGGTGATTGTTGATATGCTTTCTTAACGTAAGCGCGATCAACTGCTTGTTGCGTAGGAAAAAGGCAAAATTAAGCTCACTCACACTGAAAATACACGCACACGAGAAAAAAGATCATTCACGTCGCGCGATGTGAGGGATCTTCTTTCCGGTGTGCGTGTATTTTCAGTGTGATTGAGTTTAACTTAGCGCTATTTCCTACATGATGAATACCCGACTCGCCCAAGCCTCCATCCTAAGATGCTTCTTGCCCTCCCGCTCGCGGCCCTTCTATCACTTATGATTTTGCATAGCGTCGACCAGCTGTTGGACTACTTTTTGCACGAAGTGCAGCAGCCCCGGTGATGGGGGAGGAGGAGGGGTTCGAAGAAAATTCCCGATGATCCAGGATTTCAGATTCGATGAGCGCGCCACCTATCGTCGCTATGATATACTAGGGCGCCGCCACACACGGAGCGAGCTGCGCGATGCTCATACCTCCCCCTTCTAGCCACCTTAGCTAGGCTCCGCTAAAAACGAACTGTTCATGTCCTCACGCTCCGTCCACCCTTCTGTATCCTTCGTCATCTTCCCTCAGCGGCGAAGATCCACTAGTGGACGCAACACAATACCCCCTCGTAGAGGAGGATCGGTGGCCGAGTGGGCAAGCGCACACCAGTTCGGAGGACGGGGAGCGAAAGCTCGCACTGCAGAACCTAGAGATCTAGGTTCTGCAGTTCGATCCATGTATCCATGTATCAGCACCGTACCGCCGTGCGGTCGGGTATCACATCACTACTTCGTGATGCAGGCTAAAGACCCCAAGCTAGCAGTTATACTGCACTGGCCAAATTTCTCATCTTCAGTGGGTAACAATGTCGCCATATTTAGGCAGGTTAACCTCCCGCTATATAAACAACTAGCGACTCATTGCTTTACTTATTACTCCCTCGTAGGAAAGTCCCTTAGGGGTAAAGCCTGTACGGAGGTTTTTTGTTTCTGGCGGTTCTTCGCAGGGGTGCAAATCGCCGATAGCTAACTGTTTCCATTTCTCCGGCATCTGCCGTGTACCCTTGTGACTGCAGTCGTGGTGGATAGGCCCGCGACAATTTTAATTAACTTACAGCATCATCCTCCTGATGTGACGAGGGTGCTTGGTCCGACGGTGTTTTACATTTGCACCGGTAGATCGAACGATGATGTTTTCTTTGCATTATGTGTAGGAAGCTTCACTCGAAAGTAGTCTCCTGCACCTACTAATATGGGCTTTTCCCTTCGCCTATCATTGTGCATTCCTTGCTGAGTTTCTGGTAACGATGAATGCACTGGAGAAGATTTTGCATCTCGGTGTTAGCCGGCTCGTCGAGACACGGGAAGCCCATGACGTCTAGACGTCTTCACATTTTGCGTCCATGAATTAGTTCTGCAGGGGAGAGCTTTGTCGCTACATGTTGTGAACTTAATTACACAGCCAAAAACTCGGTAATGCAAGTAGGATTCTTTTTCCCGTTGTGTGATGATTTGAACGTACTCCTGAAGTACACGGTTGAACCTTCCAACCCGGCTATTAGCTTGCGGATTGTTAATCGTGGACCGACGGTGAGAAATTTCTCTTGACTTCAGAAACTCTCGGATTGCGTATGCTATCAACTGTTTAACTAATTCATGGACTCAAAATGCGAATACTCCTGTGCCAATTGTGTTTTAATACAGGAGCCTTGGGTAGTCTCAGCTGTTCCTGTTTTCGCGCTCCGTGCATCCTTCTCTGTTATTCGTCTTCTCTCAGTGGCGAAGAACCGCTGGTATACTCAACACAGTTCAGCTGGGGGGATCGGTGGCCGAGTGGGCTAGCGCACACCAGCTTGGCGCACATGGAGCGAAAGCTCGCGCTGCGGAACCGAGGGATTCTAGAATCAGTCCCCACTCCTGCCCGTTTCGATCTGGATGAGCATCGTACCGGCGTGCGGTCGTGTATCACTACTGCGTGATTCACGTTAAAGACCACAGGCTAGTAGTCGTACTGCACTGACTCCATTTGTCATCTACAGTGGGTAACAGTGTTGCCATCTTCTGGTAGACTAAGGTCCACTGTATAAACAACTAACCACTAGTCATTTGTTTTTTTCCCCCACACTCCATTCAAGGGAATTAAAGTTTCCGAAAATTTCATTTCCTTCAACTGCTCGGAATGAAGACACTGGGCCCATTACCACTCCTGGAAAGGTTGAACCGTTCCATTCCATTCATCTAATTCCTAATGTGAAAATGACTTCACAGCTACACCGTATTGAGAACAAAACCAGCGTAAAGTGGACTTTTTCAAACACACAGACAACAGTGAAAACGTGTAAAACGCGTCCCTGGAGTACCAATTCTGCCAAGCCGAGCGGAGGTTGCCCAAAGTGCTCGGTGGCCGTGCAGAAATCAATAGACCCTTTTCAAAAGTCCGCGCCATCGCCTGTCCACCATTGCACGATCACGTACTCTGGGCGTGTATTACACAACGGTTACCTCAACGTTCGGCGAGGAGTCGGATCCAATCACACGCACCTGTCCTAGCGAAGACGACCGCCAATGTTGCTCGACGAACTTTTAAAAAGGGTATATTGCGTATCAAGCCGAGAAGGCTCGCCATAGACGGTAGAAATTAAGACCACCCGTTTTCTTCGCAAACGAACCTTACGCGCTTTACATTTCAAGGCTCGTTCACGTACTTGTGTTTGCTTACGACCGAGTTCTTTTTATCTCTTACGATGAGAGAGCACACGGGCACGCTGGCGCCATCTATGAGGTGATCTTGGAGCTGCATTCCACTAGAGCGAAGGTTCCGCGGTATTTGCGAGATTAAATATAAGTGCTTTATATGATAAATGAGCGTTTGGTAACAATATCAACAAATTTTCGAGGCAAAAAAAACAACAACAAACAAATGATGCGGGAAAAAATATGCAATATGGTGAAATGTCAAGTGCTCCATGGCTACCCGGTAGATAGCGCCGGTATTTTCTTTCGTCGTGAGAGATTTTGAGAGGTTTTAAAGGGGAACTCCGCCGACTTTTTTATAGTCTTCGATTTGGCTGGAAATTGGCAGACCGCATAATAACCCTTCCTCAAATGATAGCCAGAATATTTTAAAAGGAAAACATTCTCTGTGAAGCTATTAAATTTTCAAATTACGCCGGCCGCCAGGGTACAAGGAGACGACTCCCTACTGGCAGCAATAAAAAAATCCATACTTTTTTCTACCCGTCTACGTCCCCGGCGGGTAGGCGTACAAGCGACCCGGGCAGCCCCGAATCGGCCTTCCGAGCACCAGGGATCGAGATTATTTTTTCCAGTTTCGAGGTTCAAATTTTCTTTACAATGAGTAGCAATCGCAGTAGATTGTAGGAACAGTGCCGGAAAAAGCTTATTTGAGAGTGCAGCTCTTAGGCGCCTGTTTCCGCGTTTCGAGGCGTCGCCGTCGCCGTCGGCGTAAACGACCCGCTAATTCTAGCGGGAAATCGAGTTGGTGTTGAGGTTACGTGAAGTCAATTTTCGCGCTAAATCTAGCGTAGGAACTGAATTTATTAATGGCGACGTGACACGAAGTTATAAGACGTCATTTTCCCCGCTAAATTTAGCGGGGAAACTGAACTGATGTTGAGATCACGTGACGTCCATTTCCGCACTAAACTTAGCGGGGAAACATAACCTGCTAAACTTAGCGGGAGGAAAAGAGGAGAAGGAGGAGGGAAGGAGGGTACGGAGGGAGAGCAGGCGCATATCCACCCCTTCTCCTCCTCAAGAGCTGCGCCCTGGTTTCATATTACAAAGATTTGTAAACGTCTTTCATTTTTAGAGCGCAGCTCTTAAGCGCCCATTTCCGGCTTGAGCAGCATCGCCGTCGCCGTCGGTGTAAGCGTGAGGTCACGTGACCTCCCCCATGTCACGTGATCCCCTCAGGTCACGTGACCCCCCCCCCCCTTCACGCGACACCCCCCGGTCACGTGACCCCCCGCGGTCCGGGGGTCACGTAAACCCTCCCCCCCCCCCCTCCCGAGATCACGTGACGCCCGTGGGAGGAGGAGGGGAGGAGGAGAAAGGAGGGGAGCAGGAAGGATCAGCACGGGGGACGAATCCGAATTTTCATTACTCCGAAAAATGATTTTAAAAGACTTCTATCTCTTGTCCCTCGGCCGGCTTTGAGCCGGAGCCCTATCGTCCAGGAGTAGCAGGCAGGATCACGAGGGAGTAGGATTGAGGAGGGGTCTACCCTCCCCTCAATACCCTTCCCTCCTCCTCCTCAGGAGCTGCACTACAATTCTGCGTTACAGGCAGTTGTAAACGGCTTTCATTTCTTTTTTTTTTTTACCCTTGGTTTGAATTGAATTGAATATACTTTACTCAGGCAGACGTCTTGGAGGATAGGACAAAAGGCGACTATGGTCGGCTCACAAGGGCCTGTACCCCTGGCATGGAAGAAAAACAAATGCACTCCCCGGCAGCAATGGAAGCCAGCCACGTCAAGATGCTTTAGCTCGAGCTGTGTGCCGAGATAACTAGTGTCACACGAAACGCTCTCACTTGTGACTTGACTACTTTATAGCCGCGTGCTGCGAGTTGAGTACACTTCTTCAGCTGGAACAGCTTCTAGAGCTGCAAGCACAGACTCAAGCAAACTGTGACCACTACGGCATCCGCCCAAAGAGAAGCGCTAAATATATCGATCAAAATAGTGCATATTCTAGCACTATAGTTGACATTTGGCGCAGTAAATATTATTGTTCACAAATGCTTCAGTATGTTTTTTTATGAGCACTATATTTGTTTGGACATCAAATCTAGCTCGGGCTACTCTCGGAGTTCAACTCAAGTGCCCTATTTGTTGAAACGGAGAAGTGAAACGTCTACACGAAGTTCTCGTCTGAGTTGGAACATGACTTTCGACGCACTGCTATTCGTCTTTGGCATTACCGATGTTTAGGGAGCGGATGTTGAGCTTCACAAATATACGATACAGCCGTTGACTGGTTTGTCAAATGGTTGGCGTGCAATATGCTTTCGCGTGAGAAATGGGTAAAACGTGTTAATTTCATTTTATAGCGGAGAATTCTTATATAAGGCTGAAAAGTATTAAAACCATGAAAATTTTAATGACGTCGAGTGGGGGACAGTAAATTTACAGCTGATAGAGGCTGTGCAAAACCTAATTTTAATTTAAAAAATAGATTATTATATAGAAATACCTCTTCGCCATGTGCACTCGCGGATGGGTGTTTGAGCCCGTAGCATGATCCTCCGATAGTAAAAAAAAAAAATGCGGGAACAATTTTTTAAGCATTTTTGTTTACTTATCTTGAATTAAACATGTTATTATGCATTTCTGTACTTTACGCACTAATGTATCTTCAAGCAAATATTCTTTTATTTGAAATTGATCATATACTTGTGTATTTTATACCCCTTTCGTTGCACCTTGATGTTTGGCTTCGTGATTGAGTTCTTTTAATTTTTATTTTGGCACGATCTTTATGATGTAGGAATGAATGCGCATTCGCCATCTCGATTTACCTATGTCTATCGACTTGAATGCGATGCGCTCCCTAAGCGCATTATGTCGTTAGCATGACCGCACTGAATGCTAAAACCGGATTCGGTGCGACCAAGTCGCATTCATGTAAAAGCGGCTTCAATCCCACTCCATTCAGGGCCAAATGTATCCAATTTAATCCCATTGCAATACTACAAGCGCTGCCGCCTCTCAATTTCTATTCAATTCGGGGGTCGTGGAAGTGCTTAATGATTCCGGAATCATTCCAACTCTGGAGTGGAATCTCCGCAACCCTACTCTGCGTCATTCACTGTCACGCATTGCAAAATCCTACTCGCGGGCCAGAGGTGGCGTCAGCGAAAGCACTCCGCGCACCAGGTCTCTTTTCCCGACGCGCATCCGGTGGGAAGAAAACAGGCTTCGTGATGAGGAAACGCCATGTTTGAAGCATGCTGGCATTCGGAGACCCTACAGCCTCCTGGACGGCGCACCATTTTCGGGGAAGGACCCTCGGGCGGCCGACCGCACGAACCACCGCCGAATCTGTCCCACAAAAAAAACGCGACGGGGAGGAAGACAATCTCGAGTTCCACATGAGGACTATTTAGGGTCAAAAGTTCGCTGGCGGAAGGAAAATGAAACACGGAGAACTTTACACTTGCTGGTTTATGTTCTTTTGTTCATTCCGCGTCTTGTTAGCAATGTTTATGATTTTGTGAGCCGACCAATGAATGGGCATTGAATGGTATGCACTTGCACCCACGAGGGTTGTTTGCCTACATATGAGGGTGGTTTCACTCGAAATTGAACACGCTTGTCGGGTGGGTCTTTGGATTTTTTTAAAATATATGTAATTGTCCCATCCTTGTAAAAAACTAAACCGCTTTTTAAATAAAAAAAATTCTCTTAAAAAAAATTAAGTGGGGCAGCGTGAAAGTCTGTTTTTTACTCCGTCATTTTTCTACCCAGTTCTGTACGCTGGTATGAGTACGAAAAGCATATAAAACTGACAGTAAATTTTTGCGTCATTGCACGCTATGCTGAATATTTTTTGAGTTAAAAAAAAACACTTCAGTACTTTGTTTTTTGTATTGAAGTAAAAACAAAACCAAACATCGTCTCCCTGACAATCCGGTGGCAAATTCAGAACCTTGTAACTCATGATTTATTATAGTTGTCGCTTACCAAATACTATGCGGGTGCACTATACATGGGCTATTTTCGGGCATACGTTAAGTTTATTTTATTTTTAAGGAATATTTTATATTTAATCTGAAATATCGTCAAAAATGAGATATACCATCACTTTGAACCTGCTTTATAAAAACAAATTGTTATTATTGCTGCCGATCATATGAACTTTCAATTAACTCAATGCAATCACAATTTTTTTTTTTTTTTTGCTGCATTTTTTTAACAAGTGATCGAAATCGCACCAAGCTCTCGGAACGGCTAAAAGCAGTTGCCGCAGGTCGGCTTCGCAGCAAAGACTATACTGGTCATTCTTATTTTTTTGTTAAAATGTAGCGGATAAATTTATTTTGACAGAGAACATTTGTGCTTGGCTACATATTGTATTTTCTTAATTTTGTAATGATGGCATCTGACATTCTTCAGTCTGATCGTTAGCGGTGCAGCGGGTGTTCCGTTATCCGGTGTCTAAAGCCAGGGCCACGGTGTAGGCCAGGGCACAAAGGGCAGAGAAAACGAAACGAGCTCTTCATGTAGCCACACCGGGGTCATATACCTGTTTGTGATATACACAGCCTGTAAGGCACGTACAGCACGCCTGGCCCCTCAAGCTATACGCCCGTCTCCGTTACGCCCCGGAAGCACCCGCACGAGCCGCCAATCCATGATGTGTCTTGTCGCGTGCGATCAAATAATCATGTAAGCGCCTCTTCTTTATTTGCGGTGTTTATATAAAAAATATGTGATATAAAATGCCCCTCTTAAGAAGGAAAAGCAGTTTACACAAAAAAGCGGGGAAAACGGACTGAGTTTACATGAAGCGAAGACATTTTTTTACAGAGCACAAACACCAATTGGCGACAAAAAGTCACATTTATTAATTAAGGCTAATATATAATATTTAGGATGCACTTGTAGAACAATATGTTGCTGTGCTTCAAATAGTCCAGTTCGCGAGCAACGCAATATGCAGTGTTGGAACTTTCGACAACGGCATCGGCTTGCCCCTGCGGAGACGATTAAGCGCAGGGGCGAGCCTCAGCGGTCGAACCTCAGCGGTCGGATGCAGCCGAGAAGATCAACAGCTCGGAAAGTCGAGACCGACAGAACGAAAGCTGGAACCAAAGCGATCATACGCCAATCGAATATGGCAACGCAAAGTATGTCGAATATGGCAACGTCAAACTTTCATCTGTTTGCTGGAATCAAACGGCATTTTTGAGGACAGTATTTCCGCAGTTATAAAGCCGGTGTGGACGCTGTCCGTGGGTAGTGTGAGGATCAAGACCAATCGTTATATCTCCATGGGCTGACAGAATTGGAACACCGCTGGGAGACCGGAGAAGAGCATCACACTAAAGGAGGACTACGTAGAGAAGTCTCAAATTGCCATTCGTCTGGGATAACTGCTTCGCAGGAAGGCACCCACTTTTCGAGCATGCCTCGCTACATCTTCAAATATATTCAGAAGATTCGACACACAAAGTACCACGTTCATCGCAGTGAATAGCGTAACAACGTTTCGTTTTACCTCGAAGCATGTCGAAGAACCCAATTTGAAATCAAGTACGGAAGGGTACTGATTCCGGGTACTAGGTCAAGCAGTGGGAACAGCCTCCAAACCTAAGAAATTGAGAGGTGTAGGACAAAGTGGTACCGTGTAAAATAGACCCTGATAAAACTACTCCAGTCAAAGTAGTCTTAATAAAATGGTCCCTAACAAAACGATCACAAACAGAATGGCTTCGTACAGAATGATCAACAGTGCTAAGCTGGACGAAATTATCCAAACTTAGTTTCTCGGTGCTTTCCACTGCGTTTAAACATATGGATTCTCTCGGCTCTTAATTAACGACAAATTAGTGTAATAAAAAGCTCAAATTAATTGTCTCAGCTAACCGATTACACGAAGTCATCGTCTCCAGTTAAAGCCCCCTAATCTTTCTAGGCGGCTCCACACATTGCTCTACGATAAGCAGATAAAATATTAAGGCTACGGAGCTGACCATCGTACGTTATCTAAAATAAAAACTTGCCCCATTTTGCGTAATTCTTAATTTTTTTTTCTCTTGTTGAAATTGCGAAATGAGGTTCCGAGATAATGATTGGAGGCACCCCCCCTCCCCCCCCCCCCCCCCCCCCCCCCCCCACTACGATAAGTTATTTCAATCTAGGTGCATCGAGATGAGCTCCTTGCAGCACAAAACTCTCCGCATTCGTGTTTTTTTTTTTTTTTTTGCGGAACACAGTTTTAATTTGCCTGAGCCATTTGCACCCCGTTTCACTCCAAGTCCGACCGCAGCTGACGCTACGATCCGATGAAGCCAGTCAAACAGCGTCAGAAGTGCATTGTCACGGCTCTTTTCGTCTGTGTGGGTTTGCTATCACGCCTAAACCAAGCACGCACAGAAACAAAAAAAAAAACGTATTATCTCAGCGAATTTGCTGCCCCTGTGTGTGATTGGCTTCGTCTGTGATGATGCGAACGCACAAAGGCAATGAGCGCCGTGACGGTACACTTTCAGCGCTGCTTGATTGGCTTCATTGGTAGCGAAAGCTGAGGTCGCACTAAAAAGTAAAACGTAGTGCAGACGGCAAAAAGAAAAAAAAAAAAAATAATGCGAGCTCCGCGACACCGTGCAAGGCGTTTCACACTGACGTCGGTTTGAAACTTCATGTTTCGTGCCACGCTGTAGCGTCACGTCAAAGGTCTCGTTTTATAAACGTACTGTCGGCTCAGTCGCAATACACCCTTCGTAAATAAAATTGACTAATTCCCTAACTGTTGAACAGAAAAACGAAAAAAAAAGAGCGAGATTGTTTGTTAGAGTGTCACGCCATTCTGTTAAATTTCCCAATCCGTGCAAGCACGCTTTTGCATGAGCGACGCATTAAAGCGCTTGAATTACTACGCCAAGAATAAAGCAGACAAGACCAAAGGGAGACATTAGGACACAGCACACCTCAACTGATTTCTTGCAAAACGCAAACAAAAAAACATGAAAAACAAACACGCCATTCTGGAAGAAGTTGATATGGTAATCAAATATAAGCGTGCCTGACTCATTCGCTCTAACACAGTGAAACTCTTTGTCTACAATTACCAATATAAAGGGGCGCTGCCGCGCTTCCTCTGCCTTTTTCGTGTTTTATGTGTTGCGTAGCAGTAAATAATGACCCAAAGCCAACCATTACATTTAAATCAGTTTACCTTTATAGTCATTGAGAGGTCAATGATTTAAGATAATTTCCGTCCACACGCGTCGTGCGTCCGCTTCAAGTCCTTCTACGGTAGAGAAAAAGGTTCTGCGGCTGTATGGCCTTCTGCTTCGTGACCTGGGCATTACGCGGGAGAGGAAAGAGCGAAGCTCGCTGCTAATCGAGTGAGACCACGTCGTCGCGTGACAGCAAGGGTGCCTGCGTGACATCGCACGCCACAGGGAAGACGGGCTGGAAGAGTTCCTGCTAGACGACGACGAGACACACTGTCTCGAAGGTGTGGGAGGACACGACTGTGACTTCGTCCTACGACGCTTTCATGCGTGGTGAACGAGATCGCTTTAGCTTAGTATCCCTTTCAATCATTGGCTACCATGCGGCTGATAGCGATGACGAGACTTGGCAAGGGCATCACGATCATACATATAATACTGATTTCAAGCTTTCGTTTTGGTACGCAGCGCTCCTCTATTAACTCAAGAGGCAGCCGCTAGAGAAGCAGACGTCGATCGGTGAAACTCGAGCAAATGCGTATATTCCAAGCAGGGTGAATGCTTCGATATTCATGATCACACCATTGTTACTTTACGCACGAGGAACCATCGAGAACAAACTCACACCACCAACGCCTTTCACACTTCGTTTTATCTTCAGTCCTGGCGAATCCGACGCTACAAGCCGACGGGGCGAATCAAATACCGTTAAAAGCACAAATTAATGGCGTTCGTCGTGTACCTGGGGCCCTAAACTCGTCAAACACAAAGCTAATGTTGAAGTTGACGGAGGGCACCGATTGGCCTATCACGGCAATGACTTCGCGCTTTTTTTTTCTTCGCCGACGTCCAATCGGCGCGCTTCGCGGACTTTCGTTTCAAACTTTGTGTTTCAAGAGTTTAGGGTCCCTGGGCCCCCAAACTCGTCAAACACAAAGCTGGGGCCAAAGTTGACGGAGCACACCGATTGGTCTATCATGACGATGACTTCGCGCTTTTTTCGCCAACGTCCAATCAGTGCGCTTTGTGAACTTTCGGCTGCAACTTTGTGTTTGACGAGTTTAGGGCCTCTGCTCTATTATCGTCAAGGCTGCAGTTTAACGAACGAAATCTTGAACAAGGCAGTAGTTCAACCACCAGGGGTCCTAATCTGGACACTTGGCGGAAAAGTCGGCGAGAAATTCGGCGGCTATGATTGGCCGGTGCCAAGGTCAAGTGTGGCGTTGGCCAATCGTGGCCGCCAGATTTCTCGCCGTCGTTTTCGTCAAGCGTCCAGCTTAGGGCCCCAGGGCGGCTGTGCACGTCCGTTCACGAGCATAAATGTTTGCGCACGACACCGGCGTTTCTTGCAAAGTTTTTTTTCGGCGGAGGAGTTTTTTTTTTTTTTTTTTTTTTTTTCGGCGTCCGAAGTGGACGGTTGCAGCTGAGCTGCGTTCGCTGTCGTCTCGAAGCACGCTGTGTTGTTCCTACTGTCACATCTAACGCCGAAAACCTCGCCGGTACGAGCGTTGAACTTCAGCCTTTTTTTCTGGGGCCTTCTGGGAGACGCCGAACATCGCCCGGTCTACCGCAAGCAAGCGCCGCGGGGGGCTCGTGCAGAGCCAACCTCAGCCCCTTGCCGGCGACGGAATGTCTGCTGGCCAACCTTCATCCCAAGTTGACAGGCCCACCTACCACCTGGAGCCGGAGCACGTGTCGTCGGGGACTCGTCCGTCTCCCCGACAAGCTCATGAGGTAGCCGAATCTTCGGAGGACGACTCTACCTTCAAGGAAGGCATCTCCGATATGGACGACTCTGAAGGGTCCCAAGACTGGACCGAATCGCGAGGCAAAAAGCGCCGACGGAAAAGTGGCGGCTCGGGCACTTCCGGGACTACTAGCCACAGGCTACTTGAAGAGGGGCTCACCGTCTTGTTCGCCCCCACCAACTCCGACTCGGTTGCGTCGCTCAGTCCATCCAAGCTTACAGAATACGTCGAATGTGCTGCGCCAGGTGCCGTCAAAGAAGTCCGCGTCAACAAGGCAAGGAACTTAATCGCGGTCGAAGCACGGACACCCAAGCTCAAGGGAGTACTCCTGGACCTCAAGGTTCTCTGCACCACTCCTGTCCGAGCATTCCTCCCCAGTCCCCCGAACACCTGCATCGGGCTTATCAGGGACGTGGGACTTGGCCTTTCCGACGCTGACATCCGGAACCAGATACGGGCTCCAGTCAAGATCTGGGACGTGCGGCGACTTGGGGAGAAGTCTAAACTCGTGAAGATTGTCTTCCTCGGGAAGACGCGGCCCGACTCCCTCCTCTACGGACTAGTTCGAACTCCGGTCCTGCCTTTCAAGGTAAAAGCCCTTCAGTGTCGGCGGTGCCTCCGTTACGGCCATATATCCGCGGTCTGCAATCGTCCCCAGGCATGCGCACGATGCGGCGCCTCACACGACGGCGGGTGCAAATCACCCGAACCAAAGTGCATCAACTGTCGTCAGAGCCATGAGGCCACGTCCTCGTCCTGCCCAACCCGACGTCGAGAGGTCGCCATCTCGCGTTACCGCTCAGAAAACAACGCAACGTTCCGGGATGCCCGCGAAGCACTCCGCAACTCCTCGTCAGCCAAGTCAGACAAGAATTCACGCAGTGAGCAGGGTAGCACCCCCTCAGACAAGAATGTACCCCAAGACGCGTCCTTCCCCGACAGACACTCATGCACCGGCGGTATCATCCCCTACCTGCCAAGAAACCGATGCCACTCCCGGCACCAGCCTCTCAGCCTCCAGCACCACGGTAAAACAGACCTGGGCAGAAATTGTCAAAAGCTCGAAACCATCCAATGGCCGCGACACCCAAGCTTCTCGACAAGGCGCACCTGTGCCGCCATCTTCAGGCCACACCGAAGCCGCCGCCCCCTTCTCGCCGCATCCCTTCAAGTCCATTGTAACCATGATCTTTGGCGCCGTGCGTGACCTAATCCACATCCTGCCAACATCCTCGTTCCGTAAGTTCCTGGAAGCCGTCCTAACGCTCGAGGGCATCATAGGGGCGCTGCTCTGAAGCTCGACTGACAGCGGTACCCTTAGCCCCGCTGATGCCTCCCTCAGTGCATCAGTCCCCTGTTAGAGGGCGACGACAGACCCCTGTGGCTCTACAGTGGAACTGTGCAGGTCTGGTGACCAGACTGGCAGAGTTGTCCCTCTACCTTCAACAATGGAAGATACCCATTTTAGCTCTTTGCGAAGCTGGTCTCCCAGGAAATCGCAGCATCCCTGGGTATTTTGCTTATAAAAGCCCGTCCATACCAAGCTTTCCAAACGGCAGCGCTGCAATTTATATCCAAAAAACTATCCCTCACCATGTCGTGGATGTCTCTGACCTCTGCACTGTTAACCGGGACCTCGTTGATAATAGTGAGGCGCCGGGCGGCGCCTCACTATTATCTCAATTTATGTCCGCCCAGGTCGCCGGCTTGGTGGATTCTCTGCGCACCAGGATCACCGATCCGGTTGTGATCTGTGGGGACTGGAACGCTCATCATGCTCTATGGGGCGACATCAGAGAAGACGCAAGGGGCAGGATGCTGGCAGAACAGTTTGGAGAACACAACCTTGTTGTGGCCAACGACGGCTCCCCGACATTTTTCCGGCCACCCTGCACTTTCAGTGCCATCGACGTCACAGCCCATTCACCGGAGATCCCACTGGCTTGGCGGGTTGCAGCCGACACCATGGGCAGTGATCACTTCCCAGTCTTCATCGACATCATAGGCCTACAACGTCCTGGGGTCCACGAGATCTCCGTCATTCACTGGGACCGGTTCCGAGACAACCTAGGGCGATCTACACGACCCCTCCTGGAGGCCATCAGCGACGCGGTGAAAGAAGCCACAATCAAGGCATCCGTACCTACATCCTTCCCTGCACCCGACCTGACCCTTCTAAACCTGTGTGCAGCGAGACGGAGGGCCCAGAGACTTCTGCAACGTAAGGGTGGCGTGACCTTTAAGACCCTCTTTAACAAGATTGACGCTGCCCTACGACGCTATGCCAAAAAATGCTTCAAGCGGCAGTGGGATCTGATCTGCTCTTCGGTGGATGCAACCACACCAGCCCGGCGTATCTGGAGGCTTATGGACAGTCTGTCCGGGAAAAGAATGTACAGCCTCCCATTCGCTTCTCTGGCCCTATGCACGGGAAAGCTACAAGCGGCCCTGGCCGAAGACTTTGCTACTCTCTATGCCGCGGCCGTTTCCCAGCCAAAGCCGCGCTGCCATGCGGATAAAGCACCTTTCTGCATGGATGCCCCTTTTACGGAATCCGAACTGAGATCCGCACTGAGAGCCTCCAAGAGACGAGGGGCACCGGGGCCAGACGGGGTCACGACGCAAATGTTACAGAACCTGCCAGATTCACGTTTACAGGAACTTCTTTCGTTGTTCAATGATATCTGGGCCTCATCGGAATCTCCAGCGGTTTGGCGACTGGCATGGGTGGTCCCTGTACTCAAGAGTGGCAAACCAGCAGGAGACTTATCGTCCTACCGGCCGGTGTCCCTCACCTCATGCGTTGCCAAGCTCTTCGAGCGGCTGGTAAACGCCCGCTTGATCTGGTGGCTGGAGGAACACGACCTACTCCCGTCAAATATAACTGGGTTCAGGTCCCGTCTCTCCGCACAAGACAGTATCCTGGACATTGTCAGTGCAGTGCAGCATGCAGCAGCTAGCCGTAAGTCTACCGTGGCGGCATTCTTCGATATTCAGGCTGCATTCGACAATGTGGAACCGGCATCAGTCCTGGCCCAACTAACCTCTTGGGGTATCACGGGAAGAGTTCAGGGCTTCCTCGAGGGGTTTCTATCGAACAGATCAATCCAAGTCAAACTGAGCAACACACTCAGCCAGTCAAGACCGGTGCAACGCGGTCTACCCCAGGGCAGCGTCCTGTCGCCTCTACTCTTTAACATCGCCATTGCGGGCCTCCCAGCCGCTCTTCCCAACTCAAGGATCCCGATTGGCATATCTATGTACGCGGACGACTTATGCATCTGGGTTTCTGGCTTCCGACACCCAACCTTGAGGGCCATAATGCAATCCGCCATAAACAAGATCCAGGCCTTCCTCGAGAACCAAGGTCTTTCAATTTCCGGTCACAAGGCAGCAGCCATGGTCTTCCCAGGAAGGAACCGCCGGTTGCGGGAGGTCAAGCTCCAACTGGACTCGCAGCCCCAGCGCCTTGTATCAAAGCACCGCTTTCTCGGCATTACTCTTCAGAACCGCTGCAAGTGGCACGACCAGATAAAGGCCGTCACGGCTTCCACCATCTCTTCCCGGAACGCTGTGCGCCGGGTCGGAGGGCAGAACTGGGGCAACTCTCCCCGATCCATGCTGACCCTTCATTCTTCTTTGGTGGTGAGCCGACTCACGTATAGCTTACCATACATAGACCTCCTCCCCAGTCAGGCCGACAAACTGGAACGGCTACACCGTGCGGGCCTGCGAACATCGCTAGGCGTTCCCAGAAGCGCCAAAAACGAGAGGGTGTATGAGGAGGCCCGGTCGCTTCCTTTGCACCTCCAAGCCTCCCAACGCCTGTTGCTGCAAGTCATTCGTCTAGGGGAGACTCATCCTGGCCAGTCCCTGATCAAGAGGCTCAGGACCCGAACTCAATCCAAACTCAGCCTCGCCACCAAGACCCTTGCCGCACTTGGATGGGAACCCCCCCAGATAATCAACCCGCACGGCAGGACACCCTCTTGGGAGGCAGGCCTGCAGTTAGCCGAACTCCTACCCGGCGTCCGCAAGAAGGCCAACACGCCCCCTCTGGTTCTCAAAGCAGCTGCACAAGAACAGCTAGCAGCAAGGTACCCTCGGCATCTACACATATACACGGACGGTTCGGTGGACAGGTCTTGACAAAGCAGCACGGCAGCCTACCACATCCTGGACTTACAAAAAGACTGGAGCGCCCGCACTACTCACATGGTGTCGTCCACGACCGCCGAGCTGCTGGCGATCGCAGAAGCCCTGACTGCGACGAAGTCGCTGCCTCCACAACAAATCGTTGTCCTCACGGATTCACGTGGAGGAATTCAGCGCATACGCAAACCTGGTCCATGCCCCACTGCCAACGAGGTGAGACGGGTAGTCCGCCAGCTTGAAGAACATGGACACTCCATCTCAATCCAGTGGGTCCCATCCCATGTGGGCCTCCGCGGAAACGAGATCGTGGACCGCATAGCCTTACGTGCCCACGACCTCTCTCCTACACTAAGGGCGCCTCCTAATCCCAAGCGCTACCAGCAAGCCATCCAGGCTTTCTTCTCGGATATTTCCCCCTGGAGCAGCTCAAAGCGGCCACCTTACCTGACCCAGGGGTTAAAACGGTCCGACGCGACGCTGCTCTTCCGACTTAGAACAGGGAGCGCATACACAGGGAAGCTCCTCCACCGGTTTGGACGCAGAGACACTCCGCTCTGTCAGCGGTGTGCGGTCACAGAGGACGAGGTTCACATAGTCTGGGGCTGCCCTCTCCACGAGGAAGCTCGAAGGACGTTTCTCTCCGCCCTATCCTCACAACACATCCGACCGATGACAGCATCAGACGTAGTTTTCCCTGAAGGTCCCAGGCATAGAAGACGGATCATACAGTCCCTCCTATTGGGTTTCCTACGTGAGACCGGTCTAGCAGAGCAACTATGACGCCCCTCCTGCTCTTCCGCTAAGTGCCACTTGCCCAGTTCGGACTCGCCAACTGGCTCACTGAGACATGAATGCTGCTGGTTTATTTTGCCTTCCCCCCCCCCCCCCTCCCCCCCTACTCACCTAAGTCCCATCTTTTCCCCTCCTCCTATCCCAGGGCGGAACAACGCTTGCACTTTTGGCAAAGCTAACCCTGCCTTCCCCGCATCACGACACCCCCCCCCCCCCCCCCCCCCCGGCGTTTCTTCTTCACGTCTGTACTACTCGGCGGCCGCGTGACGTGGATCAGCGCCTACGAGTTTTGCGCTGTCATTCTGGTCAGGGTCACCGCGGCCTTGTCTTCCGTGTTATCTTAGATAAACCGTCTTTTTTTATGAATAAAGGACTTAATTTTCCTTCCTTATTCGAATTCTTACTGGGAACGGAACCGTCATTTGTCTTGTTTGGAGGATCGAATGCTGTCGTTTTTACTTTTCTGTACACACAAATGCAAAAGCCGAGATACGGCCAGAAATGCACGCTACCAAAAGCAAAGCCAAAAGTCTGTTTGTAGTCGTGTAAAACCTTTTGTTAGCATAGCGATTCGAACGTGTAATGCAAAAGTGTCACACAGAGAATGTAATTTATAATTCGTAGTAAACAGTTAACAAATTTCAATGTGCAACTTCATTTTTCAACCGGAGATCTCAATCAATTTTCTTTTTCCTGAATCCCGTTCAAAGCATAGTACATTTTAGACATTTTATTAAACCATATTTCTAGGTTTTTCTGTATGCTTTTTAGTCTTGTGTCTCGCGGAAGAACTGACGTCAGTAAGGTATCTTCTAAGCCATGGGACCGTGTTCTTGCCACGCACGCCGTTTTACAGAACTCAAGAGTTCCTGATATTTCTAGCTATATTCTAATCATAGCGATGCCAGGAGCTCCAGTGTTCTGGTATGGGTATGATCTGGCTGTCAGAGATTTTCTTTTAGCACATCATAGTATGAATTTCTACAGGTTTGACTTGAGCTAGTTGGTGCATATTGAATAGGATCACCCGAACAGCTACAAATTAGAAGTACCGAGAGAGGAAAAGACATACACACCGCTGACTATCAAGTTCAACTTGCTTGCTTTAATACTTCGTATTCCCTTTTTCTTTTTCACTGCCGCTAGTGATAAAAGCCATTCCCCATATCCGCGCTGCACCCATTAGGATTCACGTTGATTAGGATGTTAAGCGGCTCGTACCACATCCCAAATATTGTCTTTCTTTCGCGTGGATCGTCACGCACATTGGACTACTTTCTTCGATGGCCAGGGCTTCAATTACTTCGCGTGCATATGCGTTCTGGTGTCGCCTTATAGTGGTAATGTTGTTAATATTAGGAGTTCACTTGCAGGACCGGCAGTGTGCAGAGAGATGTCCGGCCGATGTTCCTTTAACAGAAGCCGCGTGCTCCCTAGCTCGATTGTTCACACACCGCCCGTCCCTGATGAAGCTGTCTCTTAACGAAACGTTTGCAGTCATTTTGAGATATCTTTTCCGACTACTTCTTACCAGATTATGTTCGCAGGTTGCGCTCAAGTGTTTATAGCACGGCCACACAAAATCTCGCGTGTACCGGAGTGAAGTCAAAGCACGAAATGAAATAAAATATTCTTTTTAATATGCCACGAAAGCTCAGATTTTTTATCAGTAACCATACCCCTCGAGTCAAGCAAACGTTCGCTCATCCGTCGACGCTAACTAACCAGCGCAAATGAAAGAGTCACCAGGTACGATCAAAATGAAAGAACTAGTTTGGAAATGACGTGTTAACGCTATACTAAAATACTTACACTGCCATGATATATCCAAATCAAAATAAACGACGTTTTTTGATTCTACCTAGCAAAAACAAAAAAAAAAATAAACATCAAATAAAGTTTTTGAGTCGCTCTAAGCTCTTTCATTCTGGGAAGAGACACCGGATGACGGCTTGTTTCGATATCAAGCGCGGAAAACCGAAGACGAACACATTTCGAGAGATACGATACTTGGCTGAGTCGAACCAATCAGAACGAATATAACCCAAAGATAAGAACGCCGATAGTCCGAATTTTCAAACTTCTGCTGAGCCTCAGAGCGCTCGCATACCTCACGCGGGACTCGTCAGCTTGCAAAATAATGTGTGCGTGTCTCAGTCTTGAGTCGGCGGTGGAAGCCAATGCATACTGAGGAACCAAATGTACTCGAGAGAAAACGCCGTATGCTTCTTCCATCTGTAGGCCACACCCGAATCTCCGAGAGAGGTTCTACCAGAAGCGGGTAAGCGCTCGCGACTTCCGAGGAGCTCACCGCCCGAGGAATTGCGGTGGCTTTCTTGTTTGGCTTTAAACGTATCCAAAGCGGCCTTGGAAGTTTTTGTTCGCTTTAAGTGGTGAGCATAAGTAGGATGGATTAAAATGGCATGCATGAGATGCAGCAGGATATTCATTACCGCTTCATTGAGAGTCGATAGTAATCCAGATCCGTTTGCTCTAGATAAGGGGGAAAACTCCTAATTGTCATCTTAACGATTCTCGACATAAGGCGAGATGCATGACAAAGATCTATCTCCGCGATAATTGCGGTGAGCTAAAGAGCGTGCTAAATTCCCTAGATACGTTTGTATTACTTGCAGGAGGGTCGGTGGTCGCGGGGAAGGGGGACTGATTTGAAGTTCCGATTGCGTCGTGTTGCATTGTATCTCGCGTGGGTGGACTCGGCACCTTGTGAGCTGGGCCGAACAGCGAGCTGGGGTACATACAACAACGCGAACAGCAGGTCATAAAAAACAATATTCAATCGCTTCCTGCATTTCGCGACCGAAACAACGAACGTTAAATGCCGGAAGCAGCAGGTGAATAGCGACGCCACGCTAGAAGAAAGTAACTTGGAAAGAAGAAAGCAAAAGCTTTCCTAGCGAACTTGCTCCGTTGAATGACTTGGAGGAATGGCATGAGCGCGCGACAGCTCGAGAGTTATCGGTCCCTCAGTCGCCGAACGAAGTACGTGGTCCAGACGTCATGTAGTTTTTAGGGGGCCACGGAAATCTTCGTTCTAAAAGAGGCCCGCCACCTCGGATGACCTTCCTGGTGTTAACAATTTATTCAGAAGCTTCCCGATGACGACTGCTGCGCGCCTGACTTCCCGGTCCATGATCCGCTCCTAATCCTCCCCTAGCCATGAGCGTCGATCAAACTTTTCCTTCACGACGATTCGTCCACCCCGCAGCGCCGTTCGACCTGCCTGACCTTATTGGCGGACGGCTCTCGCCGGGGAATTGAAGAATGCTCCCCACGGGGCGCGGAAAACACCCTTCTGCCGCTCGCAATTTTAACGAAACGTCTAGACGGCACACGCCGACCGGGGCCGTAAAGAACCGCCTGTGGCGAGTCCGTTCATGAGCGCGGAACTACACGGGGACGAGGGCCCCCCAGCGCGTCCCCGACGCGGATGACGTTGTGGGGAAGCACGGTTAACCGCGCTGCGGAGGGCGGCGTCGCAGTTCCGCGTACCTGCCTGAAAGTGACAGTCAATGACCCGACAATTCGCGTGCAGCGTTGAGACTGCGCGTTATAGAATGCCCACTGTAGCGGCGCTTGTCGTTGTTTGCGCGCGCGCAAACACCGAATCTTGGATGGTTCGAACGGTCCGTCGCGTTTCTGGATCACGTCAGGGGATATCGTGCGCGAACGTAGTCTCCGTTTTTTGCTGCGTCAGCGCGTTGGGCGTGTTGTGTCGACTGACAGCTGTGTCGGGCGTCAAAATGAAAGTACGGTTCGGTGGACGGACCGACACGCGTGCGTACCGGTGACTTACTGAACTCGTTCGGTTTCTTATCGAAAGTCTGTCGTGTGAAGTGTTCGCAATCATGATTAGAACGGCACGCCTTTTCGTTGATCGCAGGCCTGCTGTCACCCGGCGACTGGTTGCACGATGAACGTCCGAGCATTATGTCTGACCACGATCCTCCATGCGGCCTCTTTAATCCGAGGGTACACAATCAACATCACCATCAACGCAGTTGACACCACGCCAAGTAAGTCGAAACTTGTTTCTTGCAACATCTCTAAACTAGGGTTTCTTTTTTATTAGTTTTTTCTTAGATTTTAGGCGCCGCCAAGGCATGATCGGCTGCTGTGCGTGACATTGATCGGGGTTATCTATTTAAAAAAAACTCAAGCATAGAATGATCAAATATAATTGGCCCCGAATAAATGCATTATCTTACGCAAGGCATTAAATACATGTCATCCTTAACTTTCACACTGCCTTGAACGCTGCATCCGAGATGTTTATTAATTGCATGCACGCAACTTCATAAATAATATTGTCAAATCCTCCGTGCAACTGAAGCATTAGCCAAATCCGCGTACGCGAGCACTGGAACTTTCCCCTTCGTTTTGCTGCGTTAGTTGTACACAAGCTTTTCTTTTTTTTTTTTTTTTTGAAATCTTGATCTGAGCTAGTTCCAATTCATATTTATGTTCACACAATGTAACCGGTATACAGTATGCACTAAAATGAAACACCCAGTCGCAGCGCGTGACAAATACGGCGGTTGGGGGCGCTGCTCGTGCTTTGGGAAACCGCATGTCACTCCGTTCGAAGGAAAGGTGCCTCGTCGCTGCGCAACGATTGAGCTCGACTGTGTTCTTGAGTTCCGCTCACCTCGGGGCGATATGAAGCTTCCTACAACACGCGCCGCGCCTCAAGCGTCCACGGGCAACCTTGATGGTGCTAAATGCACGCTCCAAAAGAACTGCGGAAGCTCGCCGTCAGCACGCGCTCAGCAGCAACGCACACGGATATGGCCGCCAGTGAATACACCCTATACACACATGTAGCCACATTACGCATACTACAGCTGAACATACATTGAGCGTATACACATACATGGCACGTGCAAACATCAATACAACGGCACACTAACCCGATCACTACTCCCAATCTCTGCGTTTCTGTCCTTTATACTGGTCGTTTTGAACGTACGGAATTCTCGGTGACCACATAATCAATAAAGAATATTCCCAGTGCGTTGCTTTGTTTGGAGCAATGTTATACCTCTAAGAGTATGTTGGACGGCTGAGGGGATGAATCTCTTTGTAAAACGTAAATGGTCATGCCGTAATTATTTGAAAGCCAATAAATCAAGCCGCTGCAATGTGGTTCCAAGCCATGCGTTTGTTTCCCCTCACGGCACGTCGCAGCCAGTATTTCTATTGTAGTGTTTGTCTTTCTATTTGTGCTGTTCGTGTGCGGCTGCAACTGTCTTGAATTAATCTCTGTAGAGCGGGTATTCACTCAGCTGGAAGTGATGTTTCCCGGGCAAAGAAATCGCTTTTCGATCAACTTCAATGCACTCAAAGCCGCGACTTGTGGCAGGTGTTAAGTGTACGGAGCTACGCCATGGTGAGCTCGAAAACTTCTAGCGCTCATCCCAGCGCGCCACCTGGAGGGCAGTTTCTCCAGGAACCGTAGTACATTTAAACAGCAAACTAAAGGATAGCTTTTTTTTCGATTTTCCCTATTATTTTTTAATGCTAAAATCACACACTGTAAATATACGTACTTTCAGTCTTATTTTTGTACTGTTCAGTCCTTTCCCCAGAGCGCAATTGCTCTCGGGGAGGAGACTACCGACAGTAACATTGGCCACTGTACGATAGGAGCTTACTGCTCAGAGCAGAGTTCGAACATGACTATCCGCACGTCGATCGATTGCACCGAATCCCTCGAGTGGTCTTAAACATTTTAATGTAAAGCGGAATGTCGGCCTGCGATACCCCGCCCCCTCCGGTCACGGCCCGACCAGCGGCACCAATGCCAGACAGTTTACGTCATCTCATCTTGTTGTTACACCACTGATTCGCGAACACACGGCCACATCGGCGACTATTCCAGTCGTCTGTTCACTACGCACAACACTGCCATCACGATGTTGCTGCTATGTTGCTGACACGCCGAAATGCAGGACCACGTTGATTGCCGGTTGGCATTCGGCAGCGGAAAACATAACCGAACTCAGCACTGAAGGCACCCAGGCAGCCGGCAGCAAAACCTTCCTGTCTTGGAGGCAGTTTCTGCGATTTCCATAACGTCGAAAACTTCGACACAGTTCTGTGTGGTTCCGAGTGGGTCCCACAATCCGGAGACTGCCATCTTACCCAGTGTACGTAGCGCTGCTGGCGCTGCTGGCACTGCTCCAGAACTTCGCTGTTTCTAGCGGCTTCGTTTGCTCGTTTGATAAAATTTGAGGAAAAAACGTCAATGCAACCGAAATGTTCTGACGTATGGACTGGGAGACCGAATTAAAGGCGGCCGTCGCTAAAGCTGAAGCTCATTCAACTCAGCAACATTTATTAAACAACGTGCGCGACGTGCTCGAAAAACGAAACCGAAAGAAAAGAAGTCGGGAGGGCGAAAGCTTTCTGCCGTCTGCCCGGAGAAGCAGAAAAACGCCTGGTTCTTCCCTTCTTCTCATGTCCGCTTGGGGGCGCTTCGGTAAAAGGGAGAAAGACACGCCGTTGCTGGCCATTTTCCTCCATTTTTTCTTAGAGTACAAATGGCAAAGTTTCAGAACGAACCGTTATATTGCTAGAAAAGTATAGGCAATGTTTTAACATCTTTGATGGTAAAATAGTGGCCTACAACGGCCGCGAATACACGGGGTTGGAGGGGGCAGGGTACCGCGAACTGGACCTTTTTTCCATTAAAAGTTTCAGAAAATCACTTACAACTTCTGAATGAAGTAACGGTTACTTCTGAAACTTTGACTTCTTGTCTGGACCGCTAGCGCTACATTTCGGCGGATATTGAGCGTTCAGGGCGATGCGTACCTCATTTTTAAGGTGAAAAAAGTGCAAATTTGTTGAGGTGACGCGCTATACATTGATGTCCCGTTTAAGTTCCTCCCCTGCTGAAGCGCCATGAAAGAACCTCAGTCACCGGAGGCTCTAACTCGTACTGATACAGCACCCGAAAGACACATCGAAATGAGGTACACTGTCTGAGAATAAATTACGCGTCTACCATCATATGCTAAATCCAATTGTTTTCTTTTTTTTGCAGAATATGTCGACTCCTATCACGCGGCACCGTTCGTGTACCGCCCTGTCCACCACATTCATCGACGGCCCAAACCCTCCTTGCGGCCTTATCACCACCACCACCACCATCGCTACAACGGACACTACT
Organism: Ixodes scapularis; assembly: GCF_016920785.2. Lineage (NCBI taxonomy): Eukaryota > Metazoa > Arthropoda > Arachnida > Ixodida > Ixodidae > Ixodes > Ixodes scapularis. The sequence goes on from NW_024609835.1 coordinate 111,935,985, forward strand.
ACCCTTCCAGACCGTACCACGCATACCACCGTGTGCCTCCCAAGGAACACTACTACCATTACAAGCCTCGGCCCCAGCCCCTGCGCTCACCCCCCGCCGCCGCCGCAAGCACCACGTCGACCGCCACGGGAACACTTCAGAGAACCGCACTACCTAAATCATCCCGAATCGCAAAGTATAAATCGTCCAGCTGAGCTTCATCTGAATCGTCCCGAAGAGCTTCATCTCAATCGTCCCGAACCGCTTCAACTGAATCATCCCGAACAACATTCCTTAGACAGCTCGGAACCCCATACGCTGAAGCTTCCCGAGTACCATCTCCTGAATCCTGCTGAACCAAACCGTCCAGAGGAGCACCAAGCAGCTGCTGCTGTCCCCGCACAGCAGCAGCAGCCTGAACCGCAGCACGAAGAGGCAGCGGACGCGGCTCAGCGGCCGGCCTACCAGCCGGCGGCGTCGGCGTCGGCGGGCGGCCTGGGCAAGTTCCTGCGTCGGCCGCCGTTCGCGCGTCCCGGTAGGACGGGCAGCGGCTCAGACGTGTGCTTCGGAGGGGCGCGCTGCACGTTCTTCCTGCAGTGCTGGATGGCCGGCGGATCGCTGGGCTCTTCCTGCGGACCGCTGCTCTCCTGCTGCATCACGCCCTCGGATGCCATCATCAAGCCCCGCTACTACGGTCCCGTCAAGAACGACCCCTGTGAGTTGGAAATGACTAAGTATATACCGAACCTTCCTTCCAGAAGGTATTGCTGGACCTTCCTACCAGAAGGTAGTGCTAGACCCAGTAATTTTCCTACCCACCTCCTAGAGGGAAAGGGGGGGGGGGTGTACATTCCCCTTGTTTTGCACCTAAAAAAATCTTCCGCTAAAAAAAAAAAAAACACACAAAAAACATATTCATTTTGCGCGAAACTTTTGCTTTTATTGAGCGCGCTGGTGCAAAAGGGGCTCCTATATGGAGTAACGTCACAGTTGCATCAGAGCACAAGCCGTTTCGTCGCCTCTCCTCCGCGCTGCTTCGCTCTTTGGCTCCTCTTCTCATTGACGTGAAGTAGAATGAAGGAGGGGTTTGCCCGTTGAATATATATTCGTTACTGACATTCATTGCGGTATCTCAGTATTGATACCATGACTATATTTTTTGGCGTTGCCTTTTGCTTCACTTTGTGCTTTCTAACGGAAATTACGCATTCTTCATTATATGTTTAAACTGTCATGTTGAACGTAGAGTTCCAGAACGTTTGTCGGGCACCACGCTTCCATCTCTGCTCACATGCAGGAAAAAAAAAAAAACAGAAAAAGAGTGAAATAAGTAGAGTAAAAAAAAAAAAGCCTCCTTTTACCCCCCCCCCCCCCCCTTTTCTTCCTCCACCCCATATCCCCAGACATTTATACCCCCCCCCCCCCCTTAATTTTAATTCCTGGGAAAACCCCCTACCGGAAGGTTGTGCTGGGCTTTCCTAGAAGGTAGAGCTAAACTTTCCTCCTACCAGAAGGTCCCGCACTGCGTCAGGGTAATAATGTAATATATATATATTATGAGTGAGTAGCACTTTCTTAGAAACAATGGGGTTTGTGAATGCTTCTCCTCTGACAACTATACTTGTATGATTAGTTTAACCTGTTGCAACCTTCAATATTTGCGAATGCTGCGTAATAGGGGTGAAGCGGTTAGAAATTCAGTGCTGCCGTTGAAGAACCAGAGTTTTAAACCGCCGAACACCTGAGAATACACATAGGTTTGGTTTTTCAATGTTCGGGCAAACCGGGTCCTTCAATCTGCCTTTATTAAGATTTATTAGCCAATTTATCTAGGAACACTACATGATTTATTTATTTACCCTCAACGTATAAGGTACATTACAAAGGAGAGTGAACACACGAAAAAAAATTACAAAATAATTCCTCTCTATTTTTGTATTCAATTAAACGTTTTCTCGCCACCCCCGTGTCTGGGCGAAAAACTTCCGCAATCTAGTTTTGAACGGCTCGAAAGAATGTGATCCTTACTTTGAAAGCTTCGGAATGTAGAATTACAGGGAGAAATTTTTCAGCAACAAAACTCCACATTCTATGAGCGCGTGATACTTGTCTATGCGATACTTGTCTATGCGATACTTGTATATTCAAAAGATTTAATAAGCAAGATATCACCGTATTTTCTGAATGCGACCACGTTCCCAGGGCGCTGTCATTGATACTGTGAAAGAGTAGGTTATTCCTCCGCAACCAATCTTACATAATCGTTGTCTCGAATTTAAATGGCGGTTATCTCTTTTCAATTGTGGCAACAGTTTGATGTGCTTCGGACAGCTTTTGGTGCGTGTCATCCAGCGCAGCAGTTCTGGATCCCACCGTCGTTACTTTTTCTTACAAGATCCGAGTTTTTTTTTTTTAAATTTACTTTAGGTTTACTATTACTTGGTTAATAGAAGCTAGCACAGCGTTTTCACCTTCCTCGAATTTCCTCGAACCTCGCCGAACGACCGTTTAGGTCTTGAAGAAACCACATTTCAATAAACTGCCCTAGTTGCTTCTCACTCACGGGACCAGGAAACCTATGTTGCGCTTTTTGGACTCCCACGGCGACTATGGAGAAGGAAGTGACGTTAACAACGCAGCAAACGAAGATTGGATGTTGATTAGTGGGAGTCGCTGATGACGAATTTCCGCAGAAGAAACATCAGATCTGCGTTTTTTGCTTTGTAGACGTCACTTCCTTCTTCCTAGTCGCCTTGGGAATCCAAAAAGCGCAACATAGGTCTCCTGGGTTAACCACTACATCCCCACAAAGCATCAAAAGTAACTCTCGAAATTACTCGAGACAGGTTTATGGGCATGGAAGTACAACATACACACATAGTTTGATCTAAAACATGGATGATTCTCACTTTTACTAACCTGCACAGTAGAAAAATAAAGAGCTTAACGTTCTGCATGGTAGTCGTGCACCCATACCCACTGGCCGATTGTGACGATGGTTCGTATTATGGTTCGCTGTTTGTATGCGCTGGTCTTCAGGACGGTATTGTTGACGTTGTTGTAGGCTGAACGAAGAGCGGCTCTATGTGAATTGATCATCGGACCAGGGGCGACGATGTCAGGCTTGCTCAGCGGGGATGCAGCAGAGAATGGGTGACGTACCGCGATGTTGACGGTCACTTGCCAGCGCCATCCCTTCTGCAAACAGCAGTAGAAGAACGAAGACCTTAGCATTTTGCTTACCAGTCGTGCACCCATGTGCACTGCCCGATTGCGACGATGGTCTGGGTATTAAAAGTTCCGAAGCAATGATCCTTTTTACAAATTATAACACTCACAAAGCAATTATTTTAGTAGTACTAAACTGTGTGACTGTCTAAAGGAATAATCGAAGATGAGGAAGGTAGTGACCCTTGCCCTCCATTCACTTATCTGGTGAATGTCTAGTTTGCCCTATTCACAGTTTAGTTCAGTCTTATTTCTAGTAAAACTGCAAAGGTGAAGCCTGGCGTTTATTTTCCTTTTTACTGCATTCGTTGGTGTGAATAAAATACTCCAGTGCAACTTGTACTTTGTGTTTTAAAGAAGTTAAAGCCATTCAAAGATGCATCATCAAAAGTTGCCTTCAAAAATATCTCCCTTATATCATGTGGTCAGTGACTCCAAGTTTCAGCCGGCATGCCGTGCTTCAGGAGGTGGCTCATTATAAGACGCTATGCGACTAAACGATTGTAAGTGAAACAAGAGCAGTCACAGGCGACGCTGTTGAAGCAAGTAACACGGTCGCTGCTCGACATCACTGCGTACGCATCCGCACGCGTTCCATTCATGCAACAGCGTTCAAGATTAAGTTGTTTTCACTACCGTATGTTTATGAGTGTTTTCTGCATGCAATGTACGAGAAAGAAAACATACGTTACTGTTTCGCTCCTCTTCATCTGTTCAGATTGCGGGCGTAGTGGAGGTCGCATCAGCCGGATCGTGGGAGGCAAGGAAGCAGAGTTCGGCCAGTTTCCCTGGCAGGCGTTCATTCAAGTCTCCGGAAGCCGGTGTGGTGGAACCCTCGTCTCCAGGCAGCATGTCGTCACAGCGGGACATTGTGTCGCCAAGTAAGAACCAGCATTGTCACTGTGTTGGGTTTGGATACAAGGCGTCAAGAGCTCTACGGACGTTAAGAAGGACAGCAATATTGCATACTGATTGTTTTAAATAATTTATAGTGAGCAAGGCATAAGGATAAAAGGTAGGCATGTCTAGCACGATTATATAGACGAAGTTTTATTCCTTTGCTTACGACAGCACTGCGCTGAAGGCATTAGCTGTTATTATTTGCCATTTTCTGATGTGGCATGTAGTATTCTCCCGGACATCAGCAGCCCAGAGCGTTTTTAGTGGTTGCCCAACAACGTTAGCTCCTGCTGCCTAGGACTTGACAACAAATTTGCCTTATCGGAAACCGTGAAATAATTCTTGAAGTATACGCTTTTTATGAGCTCTAAAGGCATTTTCGAACCAGGCATTTTTTTATATAATATGAAAATTCAAAATTATCTCGCTTTATGCACGCTCAAAATTAGCGGTTTTTATCTTAGTAAGAAAAGTTCCATTTACGATACCTTCGCTCAATTCTCTAGGCCAATAAATATTGAATCGGATCATTTTCAAACACTGCACAACTCGGCCTCGGTCGCACTAAAGCTTCTTAAAACAGAGTTTAATGACTAGTTGTTCAACAGACAGTGTCTTGAGCATTAAGGTTCTAATTACTGTTAACAAAATCACTGCACAGCTCCCCGCACTGTACAAGACCAAAGCTGAGTGTTAATTCTGAAATCTATGCGTTACTGGTTGGTATGCTACAATAACAGCACCAGGCGAAAATGCATCGGATTTTGTGTCGTCTCGAAAGAGAGCAGCTCCAGAAAAAAGTGGCTAACGAAGGTAAACAAAGCCGGACACAGTGGCAGACAAAAGAGCGTTTTTCGATTTGTTTCAAGAATTGCTTCCCAATTTATATCAACCCGGTTGCATGTTATCTAAGGTGTACAAGATCACAGCGACCGAGCCATAGAAGGGCGGGTCGAAGTGTTCCGTACGTTGGAATCTCCCTGAGCACATGCTGCGTAGCGGTCTATCCGTTGGTCTATCTCAATCGGAGTCTCTGCACTGCTTTGCGGCGCCTGTACTTAAAGGAGCGATGCAACAATTTTTGTACTTTGCGCAAATACCGCTTAGAACAGATCCCTGACGTTAGTGACCTATGAAACACGCGTTCGTTTTTCACTTCACGCAATAGAAGTCCCAGAAAAAAATTAAAGAAAAACGAGAACGTTCACCCCTCAACTCGCAGCCAGAACAAGCGGCCACGCGATCTGGAGCCGGATTATATGCCGCCAATGTTGATCATAGCCACGCGCTGGGGTTGGCAAAGCACAGGACACGCGCTGAGTTCCAGACATTGTTATGACTCGGCTGTTTTCGTCGTTGCATCGATTGGACGCGGGCGACTACCCGAATGCTTCTGCAGCAAGTAATTATCACGAGCCCAAATCGAGTGCCGCCGCAGGGCTCGGGTCCAATCTATGAACCGCATTAAAATATCGCCACTTGGGTGTTCTGCGATTCCCACGTTACGTCATTTAATTTTGCAAAGGAGAGATTGAACGAAAATAATTGCTTTTGTCCTTGAAATTTCACCGCAACAAAGGAGTTTCTTGGCCAGTGGCGTTGCGTGCGTGTATCCTTCAGTCCCACTAGTGCCAGTAAGCTCGTGTATAGTGAAAAGCATTCCAACTGATTATCGTTGCACAGCTCCTTTAATACACTTTTTTGCTTATGTATTTTGGTGGTTATAACAGTTATTGTAACTACATGTTTTAAGCACACAATGCTTCAAAAGGTCCGGATATTCACTAAAAAGGAACAGCGATTCCCGATACGCATCACTTGAAATAAAAACTTTTTTGAAAGCAATCTATTTTTTTTAACAAAACGTAAAAACACCGCGTAACGCAATCTAGAAAAGAAACACTTGCCGCCAAAAATGTAGCAAACGAACCTTGCCCAGCTTGTAGGGGTTTATTATGCCACAACTTAATTTCGGTTGGCTTTACTGATCCATTCTGCATTATCACCAATCGAGACCGCAGGAAAAAGCTTAAGACCGTCGGGCGACTGTTAGCGTTCGAAGCAAATAAAACTGGATAGAAACTGTACATGAAAACTAATTTTCACCCAAAGTTTTCAGGTATCTGGCATAGTTGCGTCTTGTGCCACTAAATAAGTTATGCTTCAGAGTAACGACACTTGGCCACACTGTGGCTTAAAATCATGTTTGCCTGTTATTCAGAGCTTTATCTGAAATCACAGAAAACGCTTTTCCGTCCTCCACAAATGTTATAACAGTTCGGGACAAAGCAAAGCAATATTACATGAGCTTCCTAACACCGAATCCAATGCTGAGGAAGTCGCACTTTCGAATCATGACGATCGGCAGTTGCATCTGTTCTGCACAAGCACCAAAATGGCGACGCCCACAACAATGCCGGAGAACGGGGTAAGCGCAGCTCATTTAGTGGCTCTAGTTGATACCTCTTGACAGATGCGAGTTGTAACGGCACGTGAGGCGTGGTCGTTCTGCAAATCGTCTCGTTTCTTTTTTTCTTTTTTTTTTTTTTTGCGGGCTTCTTTTTGCATTTCATCTGTACCCTATTGCCAGACATGTACACGCTACCCAAAAAAGTAACTAAATACCGCTACTCGTTACTCGCTCAAAAAGTTACTAAATGCGTTACTCGTTACCGATTCCCAAACGCAACGCGTTACTTTACCTTAAAATAACTAGTTACTTTTCTCGCTACTTTGATGACCAAATACAGTTTTATAGTCTGTTTTCTTTGCAGTAGCCGCTGGACTTTAGAAGTTTTGATTGGTTATGTTTTCCCGCTTTATTGGGAATGGATTTCCGGCGGCGCTGAAGAGTCGTTCTACGGACGCACTCGAAGAAACGCCAGGATTTGTGCTTGGAACAGTTGGTGAATCTGGGATATACCCTCGATTTTTCGTTTTCTTTAATTCAAAAGTTCGAAGTTGACAATGTGTTTTGTGCCTTCCCGTGCTGGTAACCTCCGGGTTTACATTCAAACTGTTCGTTTCTAGAAGGTTCGACCAACGAACCTCGTTGTGTTCGCTGGGTGAAGGATGTTTCCAGCCGTGGAGTTCGACTGACGTGTTCAGTGATGCATACGTTGCTATACTGCCGTACGTATTAGTTATTTTTTGGCTTTCCGATATGCCTTTGTCGCAGGAGACGCATACCTGGGTTAGAATTAAAATTAGGCTTTTCAAATGGTGTTGTACACTTCACTCCTCAAAAGTAATGAAATACCGTTACTCGCTACTTGGCCCTTAAAGTAACTACGCACGTTACTTGTTCACTCTCTAAAAAAGTAACTAACTAGGTTACTCGCTACCAAAAATATTAACTAAGAAGTAACTCTTTACTAGTAACGCGTTACGTACATGTTTGTCTGACGCATAGGCTGTCAATCAGAATGTAACAAATTTGGGGAAAATATTGCTCCCCGAGAAAGCATATTTAGTACTTTTTGCTTCATTGTCGATTAAACGTTATGCACAAGCCTGAGCACTACCAAACTCAGTTTTCAACCAACACATTCGATGTTGTTTTCTGGTGCTACACCGAGCCAAAGGTTCCTTGAATTTCCGGGAGTCTTTGGCATTGAACTAGATTTAATTAGATGTTCACTTGTTTACAAGTTCAAGAAGACTTCTGAGCAGCCGGGGTGCTCGACTAGTGGAGTCGTCGTTTTTCCCGCGGCCGCAGTAGGACCACCGGGTGAACGCAATGAGCTCACGCGTTGACGAAGACGAAGAAGCAGCCAATGACGAAGCAGACGACAAAGCGATTGTAAAGTTATACGACGACTGGAACTGTTTTTTTGCGCTTGCTGACAAACTAAAAGGCATCACAAAGAAACAGAATCCTATGAAGTTCTGACATGCAGGAGAATCCAAACTGGTACCAGGGCCTACCAAACAATTATGCACGAGGATGTACGGGCACGACAGCCCTATGCAGCCGGGAAGCCGGAAAGCGAGTACTACAAGTAGCATGTCGGTGGCACCACTTCCGGAATGCGCGCTCAGGCGCAGTTAGCTTGGTGGCATCGCTCACTGGCCGCCTCCGCATTCCAAATCCGAAAACGGATCCCTCATATCAAGACCCACAAGCTATGTGCCCAACAACCCCCCAACTTCTCGCTGCTACGAGTCCCTTTCAGACGCTCGCGCCCTAAACGTGCAATATTCTTCGAGTCGTGGAGGAAAAAAAAAACAAAACTTCCGAGCTAAGGTTTTTGGACACCTCAACATTCTTCGCTAGTCGGTTCAATCACAGTCCTTCAAAAAGCTCCTTGGATGCTGTCTTGGTCTTGTTAAGCGACACCTTTTCCACTTGCTTGAAGTTCTGAAGAAGTCCGTCCCTGACTTTTTTCGAAAAGGCCCCCAGGAAGCACTGTGAAGCCGCCCTTCTTATCTCCGGTCAGAAGCTTGAGTTTGTTCTCCTGGAAGTATGAAACCACTGATACCGTTCTTAGTACCCTCTTTTGCTTTGCCCGATTTGTATGTCAGGTTGTCAACCGCCTCCGAGGTACAACTCTCCCTCTCTTCTGGTTCGGCTCTTTCGACCAGAACCCTCGCTATGCACAACTTCTCGATCGGGTTTGGGTACGGTTAGAGACGGTACTTGGGCCCTCCCAAGAGCACTTCTGTCACATTCTTCGTCACCGACGCATGCCCCAGAAAGAGAACCGGACAAGGTGCTAGAGCGCATGCCTTCATACTCATGGGCAGGGTAAAACTGAGGCTCTCCCACAGGAACTCCATCACCTGCGACGCCAGCCGAAGGTGATCACCTAAGGCCTTCTCAGCAGACCTTTCGTTGGGACTCGACTGATGACATCACATCCGCAGACAGTATCGATACCAGCCCGCTTGTTTCCATATCTCCGAGCAAAATATTCGAAACATTCTTTTTGCATTCCCCGCTGAGGGCAGAACGCCCTCGAAGAGCCCCGTTAACTCCGGTGGGTATGTTCCTGTACGCATGGCGTGAGCATAATGCCTAGCCCTGCAGTAGAAGTTGCTAGAAGGCTGACATGTTGAGTTATCGTAACCGGTCTGTTGTTAAGTGTTAAGGCAGAGCCCGCTGTAGAGGGAATAAATTGCATCAGTTGTGACACGTGGTCTAGTTCTACATAGTTCCTTTTAACAATAAGCACCACAAGACAGGGACAAAAGTAATGACACAACACACACTAAGCGCTACTTTCAATTGACTGTTTATTGAAGTAACACTAACTATTAGTACACCCAATCGGGCATCTAAAACAGGAAGTAAGACCCGTCGTCATACCATATATGCAAACGATTTCACACAACCAAAAAGAATCGGCGTCGCATTTGTATGTGCCGGTAGTGTTTTCGTCCCCAGAAAAACTGTCTGTTTGCTGAAAAATTAACAAAAAAGTACAAAGGTGTTTTGTGCATAAAGAAACACTCTAATGCCCGTGTCCCACTAGAGCGACAGACAGAGACAAAAGACAGCGACAAGCCTCAAACCCATGAAGCATGCTCGTGATGGTACCTTTGGCAGGCGTTTAGTCGTTCGGTGCTCGCGAAGTAAGCACGAGCGATTGCAAGCCTGCCAAAGATACCCTCGCGTGCATGATGCTCGTGTTTCAGCATAGCCTCCGTTACTTTACAAAGCGTTTCAAATCGCGAAAGACTCTGGTTTGAGGCCTGTCTTTGTCTTTTGTTTCTGTATGTCGCTCTAGTGGGACACGTGTATAAGCAGTACGTAGTTTGTGCCTCATCGGTCATGTAGGAGATTACTATGACTTGCGGTAAACCGTACGTGGTTTAAACGGGCAGGTGGGTCAATGACAGGGCCCGGAGCACGCGCTGTCAGTAAAGGCGCTGATACCCGTGCCACACGGGCAATTCGAATGTCATTTACAACGAATGACACTTGAGCGGACGGCCGATCAGCGCGCGACACTCCGGGCATAGCGCATTCCACGAGCGACAAATTGCGAGCTGATTCGCCGATCACACAAATGTCATTCGTTGTAAATGGCATTCGAGTTGCCCGTGTGGCACGGGTATTACTCCGACGTTGCGCGCAGCAAACGCAGGCACAGCGCAGAACGTGCGCCTTTCATTGCCCGGCGAGCGAACCTCGATATCTGAGACCAATCGGCATTTCTGGGCGCTGCGCTACGCCGCGTTTGCTATGCTCAACGTCGGAGTATATAACAGAGCCTTATACCCGTGCACACGGGCAACTCGAGTGCCATTTAAAACGAATGACATTTGTGTGATCGGCGAATCAGCTCGCAATCTGTCGCGCGTGGAATGCGCTACGCCCGGAGTGTCGCTCGCTGATTGGATGTCCGCTGAAATGTCATTCGTTGTAAATGGCATTAGAGTTACCCGTGTGGCACGGGTATTAAAGGGGCGGTGCAGCGATATTCAGTTGGAATGCTTTTCACTTCACACGATCTTAATTTCACTAGTGGGACTCGAGGATACTCGCACGAGACGCAACTGGCAGAGAAACTCCTTTATTGCGGTGTAATTTCAGGGACGAAACAGAGAATTTTCGTTCAGTCTCTCCTTCGCGAAACTTGATGACGTAAAAAGTTTGGTCGCGTGTAGTTGGTCAGCCGTTTCAAAGTTGCGACAAGTCACTCGCTGTAGATGAGCAATTTAGCCAGTGCAGTACAACCGCTAGCCTGGGGTCTTTACCGTGCACCACGCAGTAGTGATACACGACCGCGCGCTGGTACGAAGTTCATCATGATTGAAGCGGGCAGGGGTGGGGATTGAATCCAGGATCACCGGGTTCTGCAGCGCGAGATTTTGCTACACGTGCTCCGAGCTAACCCACCCGGCCACCGATCGCCCTTGATGACGTAGCTATGGGATCGCAGTATCTTCCAGTGACGATATTTGAATGCGGCCCATAGATTGGACCCGAGTATTGCGTGGGCACTCGATTTGGCTCGTGATACTCAATAGCTCGAGAAGCGTTTGGGTAGTGGCCCGTGTCCATTCGTTGCAATGATGACAATAGCCGAACCATAACCATGTCTGGAACTCGCCGCGTGTCCTGTGCCTTGCCAACCCCAGCGCGTGGCTACGATCAACATTGGCGGCATATAATCGGCTCCAGATGTTTCGATCTGGATGAGCATCGTACCGGCGTGCGGTCGTGTATCACTACTGCGTGATGCACGTTAAAGACCCCAGGCTAGCGGCTGTACCGCACTGGCTGAATTTCTCATCTACAGCTGGGAGACTCGTCGCCCCTGTGAGGCAGACCAAGTTCTAGGCTGTATAAACATACACACAACCCAATTTTTTTTTCGGCTCCAGATTACGTGGCCACTTGTACTTGCTGCCAGATGAAAGGGTGAACGCTGTTCATTTTTTTTTCCAACTCTTTCTGCGACTTCGATTGCGTGTGGTGAAAACCGAATGGGTGGTTCACAGGTCATTAATGTCTGGGATCCCTTCTAAGCGGTATTTGCGCGAAGTACAAAAATCGTTGCATCACCCATTCAAGGAATTCCCCCTTGGGCAACTTAGCTACTCTTTATGATAGATGCCCTTGTGCCCCTGAACTGTAGAGCAATTAAAATTCTGGGGAAGTTAAGAGACAAGATCTTGAGAAAACTGGACGTGTTATTCAACATAACATTGCAAGAGGATGAAAGATGCATAAGTGCCTCGACAGTTCATTTAACAGATAAAAAATTTGAATTCCTGCTTGAGAGCCCTGATTGGGGTGTATAAATATATATATTTTTTTTTTACTAAGAGGAGCAGTCAGTTGAAAGTTAAGCTTGGTGTTGTCTCTTAGTTTCTGTCCTTTTCTTGCCGCGCTTATTTTCAAAAGGATCTTGGGCTCGAGTTTGCGTGCTCCCGAAACAGATTTGCCACCTTGTATGTTTTGCACAAGCCTCGTTTACCGATCCCTTTTCGCGGGAAGTGTTTTTTTTCTTTTTCGTTTTGCGCGTGCCAATTTGTTTTAAAATCAAGCCGTTCACCCTCCTCAAACGTCAACACGAAACGACACACGCAAGTATATTGACGAAAATAGGAGGAAACAAAACTTGATCGGGTGGGAGGGTAGAGGCAACAACAATCATGGCGTGGTCACTTCGAGAGCCTATCTGTCTCAATTGACTGTTTTGTCATTTATTTTATGAGATTAAATAGTTTTCCTTTGTACGGTGTCGGCTATTCTCTTCTATTTTAACAGTGTTTTTCTTCTGAGGCAAGCGGCATGGACTAGTGTACTGTGGTCCTGGGAGGAGTTCGTACGGTTTGGGGGATGACGGCTCAGTGGTGCGCCTGAAACGCAAGCCATTTGCTCATCCCGAAAATATGGGACTAGAAATCCGGGAGATGATACGAAGGTAACCAAAGGCCGCAGTCAAAGGAGTCTGACAAGCCTTGCGAACGCGCTGTGTTCTCGCCACTCCATCTCTAACCCGGATGTCCCGATAGGCGGCAGGACACATCGGAAAGGTGCATTTCGTAGAATTGAAACAAATAAATGTAGTCAATCACAAACGTCATTTCTTTTATTTATTCCCAGTTTAGGGCTTATTATTAAGGAGTTATGCCCCAAATACTTGACTGCGCCTCTCCATTTTTTTTCTTAATTTGCATGTTTTAATTTGTAGCTTCTGTCTTCTGTGTCGCTTGTACTGAAAAAAAAAAAAAAACCTTACGAGAACATCTTTACAAATGCCAACGTTCCAAACAAACCGAATCAGGCGGGCCATTGGGGTGTGATTTGTATTCTGAAGTTGTATCTTGCTATACGTATTTTCTTTTTTTACACACAAAGAGCAGATTTCCGGGGTCCTGTAAAAGAGAGTGAATATGACCTGGCTCCCTTCTAAGCCTTCTGGAAGACTCCTCATTAGCGAGTGTTGATGGTTCGGCGCCCCGCTTGCCCGCAGATACCAGTACAACCCTTCGAGCATCCGAGTGACGCTGGGCGACTACGTGCTCAACTCGGACGTGGAGAGCATCCCGAGCGAGACGTTTGGCGTGCGTCAGATCCGCATCCACCCCAACTTCCGGTTCACGCCCCAGGCCGACCGCTATGACGTGGCCGTGCTCGTGCTGGACCGACCCGTGGTGTACAAGCCTAACATCCTGCCCATCTGCCTGCCGCCCAAAGACGCCCACTTCGTCACCAGGGTCGCCGAAGCCGCCGGCTGGGGCGCCCTTGAACCCGGCACGTGACACCGTTCCTCATTTTCTATTAGTACGGAGAGGTTTTCGTGGCGCCCTCTTATGGTTCCCATCCTTGACGTCACGAACGGGATTTTTCTCCCCGTGGCGTCGCGAATTGTGATCCTGGCTTGTTGTGATTAGTTGCAAATGACTGTTTGATGGTGTGTGTAAAAATCTCGGTGAAAGCTGGGAGTAATAATTTTTTAAAGCAACAGCTTTACGGGCGACAATGTGCAGAGTTTTCGAGCTCTTGCGCTTTCGTCGCCGCCGTCGCGGTTATGAAAAACCCATTCTCTCCGACCTTGCCGTGAGTCGAGGGACGTCGGGTTTTTTTCCGTCGACAACGCAGCACAGCGAGAGAAGGGAGGGCAGTCCCGGAATCCCGTCAGTAACGGCTCGTCAAAGAAAGCCTTCCCGTCGTCTGCCTGAAGAACTTGTTTTCAAACATTACTTGCGTTATGCGAAATCTCACTTTGGCAGCATCCAGTTGCTACGCGTAATATTGGATGTTTTTTAGAAACTTCCACCGCGCTCACCCTTTTACTTCACGGATCACTGGTGACAGTCGTTAGTGCGAATCACGACAGCGTGGATAAGTCCTCATGTACGTGACGGCACCATTCCACCCGCGTTGCGCGACCATACCACAGCTACCGCTTTCATTTCTTCGCACATTGTAGGCGAAAAATGCGATGTTTTTTGTGTTTTTTTTAAATACAAACACTTCCAAAGTCCGAAAGACTGACATTACACTAGTGTTCGTCGATGAAGGCAACATCAAATCCCTTTCAAGGCGTCACAGTGGGTGCTCGACCAGTCGTGGATAGCCGATCACACGGTCGCGCACGTCACCAATATGAGAACGGCAGGAAATCCTTCAGATTTCCAGCATCCAGCCTGAGATTTCTACCTTTGACAACACTTAGGCGTCTCGAGAGCTTCAAGCGCGCACTCGTTCAATGCCAGGGCACTACGGAAGGCAACTAGAGCGTGCCAGAGTCCGAGCGCCATTTCATCGAAACACGTTCTAAAGAACTGGCTCGTTTTATCGAAACTCTGTATAGAAAAAGCGTGGGCTTCAGTTTAGGGACACTCCGCTTATCGAAGAGGGGACGCTCTTTAGGAAAAGGCTTCCTTTCTTCGCGCGTGCATGACTAGAACACGTGTTGACCTTGACAACCCCCCCCCCCCCTTCGGCCCCCCCCCCCCCTCCCTTTCCACGAAGCTTCATGGCGACAGTCTGTGGCGGCTCATTACAAAAATGTTAAGCCACCTGACCCACCGGTACACGCGGCTCCGCGGCGACCGAATTTGCAAAAAGGAGGCTCATCGACATGTTCTCAAAATTAGGTTTCTCTATGAAAAAATTCTATAAAGGGGGTTTATACTCGAGGCGCGAAGTTTAGGTATCGTCAGCTGGTGGAATTTTCGCACAACCCAGAGTGAGGAAACTTCAACTTCCTCTGCTGGGGCAAACACCTGCAATGCCAAGCTTCTATGTACTATGAAAATTAAGACAGAACCGCGTGGGTAGCAGGTGCACTCGCCAGGAAAATAGAATCGCCCCTAGCGAGCTTCTCAATGCTAACACTCATCTCGTGAGTTTGGTGCACCAGAGGACAAATCCATAGTCTCCTCTATACTCACAAAGCCTTGCCGTTCGGCGACGGAGCCATAGAGTGTCCGATCGCAGATTTGGAGCGCGAGGATCTGGTAGCACAGAGCATCAAAGGGCTATTTCTCGGGGAACCTAGACGTTAGCGCACAGCTTTGGCATCGACGAGGACCCGAAACACACTTGTTCGCTCGGGAGAAGTATGTTTTCGGCACACATCTTTCGAGCGAGTGCCGTCGTAGCGCTGTCAGCATGCCAAGAACTTGTGCCGGGAAACGCGCTTTCACGAGCTGCGGAACAAAAGGAAATCAAAATTGTCTGGAACAAAAAAGTCGGATGTCTATTTATTTTTCCGAAAGCACTCATGCATACCACGATGCGTGAACGCGACGCCAATGTCCAACGAATCGGAGAAAATCGGTTCACTCACCGCATTTGGCGGGAGTTGGTACCGCGAGGGCGCCACAGTATTTGATGGCCCAGTAGACTTCCGGTAATGTATTTATATTTTCTTCGGCAACGCACAGGGATCGGGTAGGAGATCTTCCGTCAGAGAAGTAACTGTTACGCGTTTGTACGAATCTGCGCGGATTGTAGAACGTAGTAGAAATAAAAGGTTACGAGACAAAACAAAGAGGAAGACCGGAAACGCGCAGGGTTTGCCGATAGGGGGTGGTAGTGAGCTTGTTTGCAAACAAACATCGGTGAATACTCCATTATGGTGTACTGCGGTGTACTAGAAGGTACACCATAACTCCATCTTACAAACATCCGTAGTGCTGGCAAAGGCACGGGTGCGAGAGCGTAGCATTTGCAATGTTCTTTCATGCGCGAGCTTTCGTGAAAACAAGGCATTCTTCTGAGCTAGGGTGGCAGGCCTTTGCTTCCGGAACTTTGCGATTTCCGTACCATTCGTGCTGCGCGAAAGGCCTTAACTATGCTGCACCCTAACGTATTTTGCTAAAATGTGAGAAATTTACGCAAACATTGCGGCAAAAGTAACTTTCCCTTTTTTAATGCGGACAATATATATCAAGCCCGCTACACGGCCTGATTGTTACGCTAGGTTTGCGAGATTTGTTTCGAACGTTCGATTATCGCCTGAGAGCACGCTATTCGATCTGATCTCCGTATCGAACACTGACAGTACTCGAACGTTTCGTAATATTTATATTCGAGGTGTGTTCTGGAGGGATAGTGGAATTCGATGAGTGCGCTTCGCACCGCGTTCTGGTGTACCACAGTGGAGGGAGAGCCACCGCGCGTCTTGCTTTGCCGCGGCACACCCGTGTGCTAGAGGGAAAGCACTCTTCAAGAGCGAGACGTAACACATGATTTTATAATATAAACCACACCTAGTGTATCTGATAGGCTGGGATATTCTGAAATTATTTTCTTTTTTGTTTTAATGATTTAAATACTTTTACTTCTAGACTGATCGCTGTCGATGCTACGGTACGATAGGGCCACTCAGTCGGCGTGAGAAGAGCATCGTCATGGCGCTGGTCGTCTTTGAGCGTCTGCTATGACCGGCTAAACCGGTCACGTACAAAACTTGGAGGACGCTTAAGCTTGTTTTTAGCGCTTTTACCCTCACAAAAATGGATCACCAACTAGCCCAAGTACATACCCTTCTACAGCTCAAGCTTCACCTTGAAGATTGGAACGCGATAGCGAAATCGGGCCCCGCTCGCATCGCCTTCTCGTTCACCGTGCAAGCGTGCTTTGCGAGGCCCAGTTAGTAGCGTGTATGGCTCGCGACCTAGGATGTCGTGGGTTCGAATCCCGCCTAAAATTCTTCAGTTCCTTTTTTGTTCTTGCTTTAAGGCAAATGATATACTTTATAAAGTGAAATCATTTGAGACGTGCGGCTACCTTTAGTTCTAATCACGTGCAATGTTTCTTAATCACTTTCATTCAACGCGTGACGTCGTGTTTCACGTGAGCGTTGTGGTTTGTTTGAAATACCGGCGCGAGGTCATGTGGTTGTGACGTACAGTCACGATCAGAAGTAATTGGAACACGGGAGCGGTGGCCCAACTGCTTTGCAGCGCGATCTATCCGCGCTCGTAGAAACTGATAGGAGACTAAGCGCATGCATTCATGCCGGCGCCGACAGTCCCTCTGTACCGCTCTATCTATCTCTTTTACCGGAGATCAAGATAATCCTTCGCTGCTTCTCAGATACGACACGTGATGGCGCTGATAGCGTCCGACAGCGTTACGAGTACGCTTACCGCGAGCGCGAACTGAGGAAACGGGTGCACTATCAGAATCATCTGAAGCGGATCGGTGCTGGTTCAATGACGCGGCAAACGCCAATGGCGTGACGCATCGCTACGTAAAAAAATATCTTTATATTGTTCTCGAGTAGATAGCAACGACAGCTGCAGAAAATGACACGCGAAACTGACAAAGGCCATAAGTTCCAAGCAACGAACGGCGTTTTTATTTTATTTTTGTCGAGATAAGATATTAGAGAGCATATTTTAGTGGGACAGCAATCTTTCTGTTTCTGTCTGCACCAAGATGCCTTCAAGGGTGGAAAGCGTGCCCGCTGTCTGCTTGCAGCGCAATCGGGGACGTAGCGTTGCGTCCCAGAAGTGACAAGGAACGATTAGAACCTCCGGTAAAGGAATAGATCGAGAGGAGCAGAGGGGCCATCGGCGCCGGCGTGCACGCATGCGCGTACTTTCCTATCAGTTCCCACGAGCGCAGCTAGATTGCGCGGCAATGCAGTTGGGCCACCGCTCCCGTGTTCCAATTACTTCTGATCGTGACTGTAAGTCATGACCCTATCGGCCAATCGGGACTTTTCCGTCACGCCACAGACGCTGGATTTTCTGCAACGCGAGCTCCCTAATGCGTTAAAAAAGGCAAAAGGATGGCGGCACATTGTGTATGACAACAAGCGCCCAAATAGGACTGGTGTCATGACGATACCGCTATGTCGATGCTTGGTCTCCATCAAATGGTAACGTCGGCTTACGTCGATCTTAAACGGAGTATAGCGAGGACACTTTTGGTAATTCAAGGGTTCAATGGACTGCTCTTATATTTCTGTTTTGTATGCCAGCTTTTTTCGTTTAGTCATCATCTTTGCATCGCTTTCATCTGTTCAATACCACAGTCGAGAGCAAATTAAAACTAAATTAGTTGAAGCAGTGGATGGAAGCTTGGTAATAACCGTAGCGAGTTCGTGACGATCGTTTTTAAAACGGAACATTTATCGCTTACGTGCCAATTTCTGTTAATAATTAAGTTCTGCATATAAACTATTGTCAGAGTTCATAATAAAATAACAACTTTAAAACAATTTAGTAATTAATTTTTTTTTTTATTTTAGAATTTCGACAAAACATCAATTCCTGTGCTCGAAATCGTTATATGCTAACATCATTTCAGTGGAATATACTATTCAGTTTACCATTCACAGAACTTCAGATTGCATTCCATAATTTAGTATCTTGCTATTAGTGTTTAGTGCTTCTACACACAACTGATTGGCTAATTCTGTGTTGAGCGAATTAAACCTGCCGCGCAATTGATGCTAGCAAAAAGTGGCACCCGATTCGGAAGTTAAAGAAGACATTCTTTTAATTGGATAGGCCTGCGCATGAATATTTTTTGCAGTGGTATGAATAAAAATCAAGTGCACGCTTATGCTCCAAAATACCTTGTTGCTGCTCTAAAAGTGTCTTTTGGCAGCTCCGAAAAGTATTCCAGAATGAATTTGACCAGTGACAACCGCGACGGGACAGAAAATACTCATGCGAAACGAACAAACAGGGACGCACGTGGACTGAAATACATTTATGAAAAGGTCCCTGGCTTCACCTCTAAAAATGTGGCTAAAGAGTTTGGTTGATACAATCCCGTGTGTGTGTGCCTTAAATAGCACTATCACAAAAACTATGGCACTGCTCACACACTTAAAACGTGAGTACAGTAGAATATTAGCTTCTGTGGAGGCCGCGTCTTTGTACCTCCCGATCAGAGTGAACAATGCGAGGCACCACTTGCAGGCTCCAAGGTGCGGCCCAGGGTGCTCCAACACGTCCACGTCCCGGTTCTGCCCAACCAAGTCTGCGAGAGCTGGCACCGGCGGCAGGGCATCAACATTCGCATCCACGATGAGATGCTCTGCGCTGGATATGAGCGTGGGGGCAAGGACTCCTGCCAGGCAAGCACGGACAGTCCGTTCGCACGAGAACGCTCTGAAACATACGGGATACATGTTTTGTAGTTTAGAAAAAACAAAAACAATTTACATGATTTATGGTTAATTGCAACGTAATGTCTGCAGGGGAGTGTCCGTCCAAAAAGCAAGCTCAATTAATTGTATCGTGCTTATAGTTAGACAGTGGAAAGTTTGTGATGCCCAAGAGACGTCTGGTGACTCCGCTGTAGATAAGAATTTTTGCATGTGTAGGACTTCTGCTGGCCCGAGTTTTTAACGTGCATCAGATAGTGGTGATTAACGACCGCACGCCGGTATAATGCTCATCCAGATCAAAACGTGCCGGGGCCAAAACGAGCTACTCCTATAGGTTGGTTACCTCTTTTAGCATGCTGTGCTTCTACCTCATCTATTTGTATCAGGCCGAAGGAAAAAAAAAATTACCTCCTGAAAATAACGTTCTTGTGTGTCTGCTACGAACTTGAAATTGAGTCGAAAATAATTACTAGAAGACACTAAAAATAAATTCAGATAAAGACTAGTAAGGCTAGCTCATAAAGTTTTCTTTGTGGCAGTAACTTACCGTCACGTTTGTCTTAAATGCAATATCCCGAACAGGATATTATTAACAAATACAAGTCTGTGCGGAATGCAAAGATATCGTTCCTTGTGCCCTCGTAAAAAATGTTGGGTCTACAGATACGTCATTGCATAAAGTAGATATAGGAAGTTACGCAGCAACAAAAGCTTGAATTGTAAAACGTTTTTCATTAGCGCTAGGATTTCTGAATCCGCAATATTACCACGAGGGTCATAAATGGAGCGAGTTGGCCGAGTGGTGATCATTTGCGTAGTTCGATCGAGATTCAAATCGCATCGACAAGTATGTGCTTTGCGCGTCGAGGGTTATTCCACAATTTTTTTAATGGGAAGCACCCCTTAGCCACCTCTCTCGCGATTTATCTGGCCTCGTAACAAAGGGAGCTAAACACGCGGCGCGTTACGGAGCGGCAGTACGCACTCCTTCACATTCGCACCCAAACTATAAAAAAAAAAAAAAAACGAAAACATTTCGAACTGGCGCTTTGCAGTCGCGCTGACGCCAATGATTGCGTCGCAAAACCGTCTATAAAACCCGACCTTGAGGGACTCGTCGTGTCAGATGAGATGGAGCCTCGCAAGCACGACCACCCACAGAAGAGGAGCTCCTCGAGATGAAACGGCGCCGTGCAGCCATTGAGCGTCGCCGATAGGCAACAAAGGCGGACGAGGGCAACGGCGCCTGAAACGTATACGGAAAGCCGATCGACAACGGCGCGGCCGCAAAACAGTCTCCTTGTAGGTGACGTCGTGAGTCTTCATACACGATGCTTCGCACATCGTAGACAACCAGCGGGGTGGATTCTGCAACCATTTTTTTAACTAAAATAATTTCCGCCACTCGTTCGTCAAAGTACTCAATAATTCATGCGTTTAAAAGATGCCACTAGTAAAGGCAATTAGTCTTTAAGCGCCGAAAGATATCATTATGCGTATTTTATTAAGCCGAAAGTCTTATATATCTCACCGTTGAATCGACATTCAAAGTCCTTAAGCGAATACGCGTCCTCTACACAAAAGGTACGAAAACACGTCGGCGAAACGAAAAGTACCACCGAGGCCCGCTTTCGTCCCTTGGCGGGCCTCGAACCAGCAACCTTAGGTTCAGTAGCCTGAAGCCACATCCGTAAATCGTGTGCGTCTCTTTCATGCACCGGCACTCGGGCTTTCGCCTTCAAGTTGTCTTATGGATAACATAAGAGGCCCTGTGAATTTTTTTTTTTTTTTTAGGCGCGTTATGTTACAATTTTTAATTTACGCAGATGCCATAACAATGAGCGTAAGAAGCAACGCCACCAAAATCCCGCTTGCGTTTTCTTTGAGAAGGAACGATTAATAGGTGGTACAGAAAGGCCTTAAACTATGTCCGCTTGCCCCCCTTCGCAGGGTGACTCCGGGGGTCCCCTGATGCTGAACGACTACGGCGTCTATTACCTGATCGGCATCGTGTCAGCCGGCTACTCCTGCGCCAAAAACTACCAGCCTGGAATCTACCACAGGGTCAGCAGTTCGTCGGACTGGATATCGTCCAGCCTGTACTAGTTACCCCCGGGTGAACTGTCGGAAATTACCCGCGTGGCTTGCGTGCGGTGCGGTGCGGCGCGCTGTCCAGGAACGCAGGTGGAACTGCGCAAGCAGCTGCGAACTTTGCGGCTCTAACCAGGAAGCATCGGAAGTGCGCAAACCTTAGGACTATGTCCTTGAGGTTTCCAAATGTTCCCAAAAGAGTTACACCAGTCTTTATTATTTCGAGCCGAACGAGTCAGCTTACCGTCGTTATGGTCTTCGAAACTTTTCGGCGTAACAATTTTTTGTCGATGTTGTTGTTAGTTTTATGCGCTCTTGTTCTGATGTTGTTGTTTATTTTTAGATATTTTTAAAAGGACAATTGCGTTCAGGTTTAGTGCAATGGAAGCAGTCGTTGCGGGAACGATGGCACTGCTCGTGCCGCCGTGACGACGTGGCGACTGCCGGCGTGCGTTCTTAGTTCAAGTGTTTTAGAGAAGAAAAAAAAAAGCTACACTAATGTAATGTTCTGTTTGCTGGCCAAGCAGCATTCGCTCCGGAAATATTTTTTTCTAGGAAATTTTTCAACGATATACATTTTTATATAAAAAAAGGACAGATTATTATTCTGCTCAGAAATAAAACGGTACGCACTTGTCTTGGTTTCATCATTTAAAATGTGTCATCGCTTTTGCTGTTTTTTCTTTCTTTTTTTTTTTTGTGTGTGTGGTGTTCACGGCATCGATAATGGGAAACCCGAGGGCGAAGACCTTTGTTCATCCTGCATGATATGAAACAAAAAGCCCCCCCCCCCCCCCCCCCCCCACACACACACAAACCCAACCCAAGAAGAAAAAAAAGTATTTTCTCTTGTGGCGAATTTTTTTTTTTTTTTTTTTTTTAGAAAGGAATTTTTTTTTCTTTATGTGGTGTTTACAGCGCAGTCAAGTTGTCACATGGCGAGCGCGCTCGCCATGTGACTTGTCAAGGCGTGCCTGTCGTGGCGCGCCTTGAGTGGCGCATCAACCCATTAGCTGGGGAATTGGTGGGTCGGCACTTCATAAACTAAAGCGGCTTCATGTAACAGTAAAATCGCACTGCTAAAAGTGATTGGCCGTGCCCAGATGACGGTAAACATTTTATAAGTCGGCTTTCGATGCAACAGAAAACTTTTTCTCTTAAGTGTTGTAACTTCAGCATGCAACAAAAAAAAAAGGAAGCACGTCTTTCTTTTTCTTTTTTTATGTAAAAAAAAAAAAAAAAAAAGGGGGGGGGGGGAAGGCTGTGTTTCGCGCAGATTTACGGGATTGTTATTTCACGCTTGAGAAAGTGGAGTGCTGTCGCAATCAAAGTTGACTTAAACGCTCGAGCAAGCATCTTTTCTTTTTTTTTTTATGCGGGGCGTTAGCTATTTGGGCAGCCGATGGTATGAATAAGTCACGTGGCGGCAGGCCCATTCCTATGAGCCTGTTTGACATGGTCTGCAGCCTACGTGTCTCCGCCGGCTAACATAACTGCATCATTATGTTGAGTTAGAGAGATTGCAGAGATTTTAATCCTTTATTTGTATCATGACCCAGAACAACCTATTGGTTACAGTGTGGTGGTACACAGAGCTGATATGACATACCTCAGAGGCTCGTAAAAAAAAGTTTCGGCGACCATATCACTCGTTGACATGAAAAGTGTCTCGCACTGGCAGATCAGACACAGGCTTCAGAGAAGTTTCCGGCAGTCACTGACTCTCGAAAGCGTTTATGGGACATCCGGAGAGCCGACTCATTGAATCTCCTCTTAGTGGTAAGAAGGATGGCTAAGAAGGAAGGGGTGACCCCGTGAATTTATGAATAACTACAAAGAGGGGTCTGGGTTACTTTGTTTAAAGTACCTTGAATGTATGGTACAACGTTAGAAAGAAATTTGAATGTTAAGGTAATACCTGGGTCAGACTGGCACATTACAGGTGCCCTGAGTAGGTTTATGAAATCACCTAAATATCGCGATCACTAGCTCTGTTGGCTCTAATCATCATAGAGATCCCTAAATCCTGACGATACGCGGCCGATTTCCCTATTACAGCAGCAATCAAAGATCGCAACACATCTCCGGCGATGGAAGGAGCATGTTCCGAAACCAGGACCCCTGTTGGCCACTAGCAAGCGAAGGATTCTCGCGCCTCCGACCAGTGGAACTGCGGAGTGGTATCTGGAATGCGCGCGGCTCGTTGCCGATACAACCCGGGGGGTTGTCGGGATATTTATACAGCGTGTAGTTGGTCTGCCATTTAAAGTTGCGACGAGTCACTCGCTGTAGATGAGCAATTTAGCCAGTGCAGTACAACCGCTAGCCTGGTGTCTTTACGTGCACCACGCAGTAGTGATACACGACCGCACGCGCCGGCACGATGCTCATCCAGATCGAAACGGGCAGGGGTGGGGCTCGAACCCAGGATCCCTGGGTTCTGCAGCGCGAGCTTTCGCTCCACGCGCATCGAGCTGGGTGTGCGCTTTAGCCTACTCGGCCACCGATCCCCCCCCCCCCCCCCATACAACCCGGACTACAATTCAACACAGCGAGCTCGCGCTCGAGAACTGACGATTAGACATATCACTCCCGCGGAAACAAGAAATAAAATTAAAGAAAACCCGAGTGCGCTGGTTTTGAGACTAGTATTAGAGTATTATATTCCCTGTCCGGGCGAAAAAATAACATGTTTCGACTACTCTTATTTGTTTTTATCATTTACAAAAGCATACACATTTTGCAATAAGAGCATTCACAATCTCAACGAAATGTCGCGCACTCGTTGGTCGCATGTTGTCCTGGCTGCCGGAACAAAGCTCCTCCCATTGCCGGAGATGACTTCGGTGTGCTCGATCTTTGCTTGTTTTTTTTTAATAAAGAAATCGGCCGGGCATTGTTATGATTTATGGATTTCTCCTTCTCAGGGCACCTTTAAAGGCCTTCAGGACGAACTTCTCCGAAGAATCGGCGAATCAGCTCGCGATCTCACACTTATCGGCGTGCCCTGATTTGCCGAACCTTGGAAGAGTTCGTTCTGAAGGCATATCACGTGCCCCTCTGACAAGGGTACAAGAAGCGCGTGAATGCTAAAGATGTCTTTCCCGGAGCACAGAAACAAAGTTCAACTCTGCGACCTTTGGCCCAAACGCGCGAATCTTGTTATATCTTGAAGGGAGTGATTTTGTCTTGCTGATTTTTAACATCCCCGAGGTCGGACAGCATAAACTCCTGCTCCATATTGGTGCTTCGGAAGATAAAGATTTTAGTTTTTTTAATGCGATGGCATTATTAAGTAACTCGTCACTGAGTTCCGTCAATAGTCTAGGTATCTGGCCTCTAATGTAATCGGCAGGGAGGGGGTCGCTGGTTTTCTGCTAAACATACCGGAAAATTGAGGTCACGTCAACTATGCACCAATTCAGTTTTCCCGCTATATTTAGCGGAAAATTAACTCACGTGACCTACACATCAATTCAGTTTCCCCGCTAAATTTGGCGGAAACATTGATGTTACGTTACCTGACGTCACGAGCCACACAAACGAATTCAGTTTCCCCGCTAAATATAGCTGAAAAATTGACGTCATATGAATTGTACACCAATTAAGTTTCACCGCTGAATTGAGCTAAAAAATTACGTCACATGACCTATTCACCAATTCAGTTTCCCCGCTCAATATTCGCGACTCCAGCAAAACGGACGCCGCCAAGCGGGAAAACCGGGAACCAGCCGGTCCAGGTCGCTCCGCGCCCCTCCGCGTCTCTGGTGGCTTTCGCGGAGACGTGTTGTCGGCGCGGTGGCGAACAATGTAATTTGACGAAGGTCCGAATATTTCTTAAGTTTGCCTGAGTGATCATTAGTGTGGTGAAGCCTCAGTAGATTGTTTTCTTCTATTACGTGTTTGAAAGCCCGTTTACTCCACAGCACACGGTCGCGTGCTTTCGATTTCTTGGATGGGGAGGAATCACAGAAAAACTTTTTGATTTCTTGTCTGTCTCGAATATCATTCAAAGTGACGACTGCTTGGTAACTGATACTGGAGGGAACACCAATGTTGCAGTCAAGTGAATGGGAAGGTTCGATAGCTGCTTTTCTTGAGTTTGGTTGTGTTCGGTTAGCTTCAAGTTTGAGCCACCCACGCCGGTCGGTGCGTTGGCTATTCATCTTGGCTGCTTTTCGCCGAAAAAGCCTCTGGACCAGACTGAAGGAGTTGGGCTGATTTCGCAATTACTTGATTCAGGAAAACTTGCTCGCTGCAAATGATAAATGAGGGAAATTATCTGTTTTCAAAAGGTGGGAGACAAGTCTCGTAACGTTAGATGCTGTCACGGCATTTTGACCTATCCCGCCTCCTATATTTATATTACGAGGACGTCGAAGCCAGCAGCAATATACGTCTACATTGGTCGAAGCAAAGTTCAATGCAGAGAGGTTCTGCGTGGATCCTCAATGAAGACTCTCTTCAGTTTGTCTCCGTGCTGTCGGCTATAGAACCATTTGGCTAAGTTTAAGTAGTATGTCTCCGTCTGTCAAATATACTTTTATTCAGCAGCTCACCTAATAGCTAGTCAACTAAGCTCATATTTTAACCCGAAGGATATACTAATATCGCTTTAGTGGGACCATGTACGTAATATAATACATAACCCGCTCGTCAAAATGACTTCTCGATTGCTACTAAAACCTGAATTGAAATACGAGTATCAGCTGCTAAGTGGGGCGCCGGCGGGTTAACTTGGTCCTTGGCTCAAGAAGCGGTTGCTTAATTTTCGTAATTTTCCTGCAGCCTGTGTTGTTGGCCGAGCAGACGACTGGAGCTGTTTCGTCAACGCGGATAGGCACAAAAGCTCGATTTCGCGGACAGATAAGTCGCATGGTCGAGGCATGCGAGTTAGCTGAAAAGTTACTCTCTGTGGAACAATTCTATAGTCATCGCCGCTTTCCTTAGATGATCAAAACTGATCAGTATATTACCGTCTCTCCGGAGCCCATAGTTTCGGTTTTGAACGAAATCTCCGAAACGAAAGTTTGACACGAAAAGAACAAAAAAACACCGGCAAAACAAAACTATGCTTTGCAAGTTTATCTGCACCGGCTACACTTAACCGTCTCAGTTCAAATACCTATAAAATTGGGCATTAAACAAAAGAAAATCTGTTAAATTGAACGCGCCACCTGTTCAGGCGGCCCGGCCGAGCCGCCGCGACCTGGACTCAGCCGCCATGTTTGTTTTGTGGTGGCGCCCCCTATAGGTCGCTGGAGTCGCGAATAGCAGAAATTTGATGTCACGTGACCTGACGTCACGGGACCTACATGCACTTCAGTTTCCCTGCTAAGTTTAGCCGGACAACTGAATTGCTCTAGCGGTTGCCCCTAGGGCAACCTCTAGGGCTCTAGGTTCCAGAGGTAGTCCTAGACGTCGTTCTTAACGTCGTCCATTTCCTAGTAACGATAGAAGGAGGTAAACATGACGAATGCTAACGCAATTCATAGACAAGCAACAATAGTGGGGTCGGCATCAGTTTTTTTTCTTTGGTTCTGCTTTTATTCATGGTGGAGTGTAGCAAGTTTTGGAGGAGTCTTGTATTTGACCATCTTTTTGTTTCTCAAGTGCCTCCTTCTCGTTTGTTCCCTCCGTTTCCTTATGCCTCTTCGCCTTCTTCAGTTCTTTCTTCAGTTCGGTGGTCATGGAGAGGAGCCTTGAATAACGTGACGTTGACTTCATTATGGGCTTTCTTTGCTTCTTTCTTGCTTTTTTCAGATAATGAAAGTGCCGCAGTGTTCAGCTGGCTGGAAACTTTGCTGTAATCTACTGAGACCTCTGTTGGGCAGTCTTGTTTGCATCCCCCAGGTCCTCTGAATAGATCTGTTTAGACGTTTGCAAGTATGGCCACTGGGCGCCGCCATCTTGCGGCTGGTGTAAGTAGATCGTCCGATAGTCAAGCATTGCTGAGGTGTACCCACGGTTTTCGAACTGGCGCCCAAACAAAGCGTTTTTCATACACGGTGGCCAGACGAGCTCTTGACGCACGGCTGCTTGCAAGCATCTATAGATGGGTTCCTTCGACTGGCGTATGCGGAAATATATTCTTCTGTTTCGTAAAAAGTCTGCGGCATGTGCTGCACCAAGGAGCGCGGCACTGGCCCCGGACAAGCATCCTTTCTCCTTACGACGCCGGCATAGCGACGCTCTACCAGGCACGAATACTAAAACATTCTTTCCCAGAATCCTGAGCAGGTTTGGCAAATTGTTCACTGTCACCCCCATCATCCAGTTCAATCGAGACGATTATGCTGGTGGTTTCTTCCTCCTCATTACCAGAGAATTACCACTTGTTTCGAACAATGCTTTTGACTTTTCCTAACGCCACCCGCGCA
This sequence comes from Ixodes scapularis, assembly GCF_016920785.2. NCBI lineage: Eukaryota > Metazoa > Arthropoda > Arachnida > Ixodida > Ixodidae > Ixodes > Ixodes scapularis. The sequence goes on from NW_024609835.1 coordinate 111,963,604, forward strand.
TGGATAAACAGGATGAGCGCCTCTTGGAGTCCAGACTGCAACACCTGTGGGACTGGCACAGATGACGTCCACCTCCTCCTACAATGCACCCTCTACGACACAGAGAGAAGGGCGCTCCAAGAAGAGTACAGAGAAATCAACCTACCCTACAGCTCCCAAGGGGAGATCATCAGACCACGAGGCAAAAACTGCACCAAAAAGAAGGCGCTGAAAGCACTGGAGAACTACCTGGACGAGACAGGATTAATCTCCCTCCTCCGAAGAAAAAGGCAACAAAGAGAGCAATGGTGACAACAGCCTTTCCGACAGACTGACTCATCAATTATACCCCCCGCGGTCGAACTATATCAGGAAACTACCCTCTTTCGCTTACATCGGACTTTCCCAATCACCATCTAGGCGACTGGAACCTATTCAAGCCAGCCATCTTTACCGTTGGTCACACCTTCCCTTGCCCGCTCGGCCGCTCCGCGGCTACTATGACCATCACAGACGCCCCAGTACTCCCCAACAACAGTTGATTTTCCAAACCCCCCTGTTAAGTAACGAAGGGTTTTGTTAGAAATAAGTAAAATTTGTTTTAGAAAAGTCAATCTTTCTCCAGTTGCGTCGGCATTGTTTTTTTTTTTGTTTTTTTTTTTAAATCTGTTTCTGTTTCTGTTTCTGTTTGCATTTTTGGGCGTCTTCCGCCCCCACGCGCGGGGGGGAGGGGGGGGGGGGGGGGGGGGGGGAGGGAGGGGCGGGCCTCGAGCAGCCGCGGGGCTCGGTGGAGAAGAGTTGGACCCCGGTCGTTAGCAAACGGATTGGGTTTCAGTTTGGGGCGCCGGAGCACCCCTGTCTTGGGCTTCTGTTCGCACTTGTGGCTTGTGTCCGGCGTATTTCGTCGCTTAGTGTAGAAACTTCGTTTTTAATCGACGCAATAACTTAACTTGGTGGCGCCAGCCAGACGCTGAAAAAAGCATGTAGTGACTCTACAAAGAATTTGGGTTTGACCGTTGAGGTGTCGGAGGGGGGTCACGTTGACAGCTCGCTGGTCATTGGGTAAGAGTGTACCACGTGACAATGGGCAAATCTGAAGTGATTGGTCCATCTCTGGAGGGAAGGAGGCCCCTACGAGTCTAGAAAAGGGCTGCCGAGAGGATTCTGGGGATTTCGGCTTTTGAGATCAGGCAGACTCGGCTCTAGAGACTGTGGGACTAAAGTATGGGTTTTAGTTTTGGGAGTTTTGTAATGTAAACTACTGTTCATTTGTTGTCGTTTTGTTTTGAAATAAACGTGGCCACACTGGCCACCGTAAACCAACCAACGTCGTAATGTATCCAGCGGGATCGAACAACTTTTTTTTTTCTTATTCGACTTCCCGGGAGACTTCCATCGGGCGAATATCATCATCGGTCGTAACCGTCCTGACCGGCCCCCCTCTCCCTCGGAAAGTTGAGTCCCCCCAAAACCCATACTACTACTACTCAGAACGCCGAAAGAGTGCTAGCAATATTTCCGTCTGGGACACTGATCGGAATTCAGTGTAGCTTCATGGAGAGCGCGTTCTTGCTCGCGTTGAAGCTCAAATACTTTTTTGTATCACTTGTGATTGTCGAAGTTGCAGAAGCCTTTCTATTTCCTAGACAAAACGCAGTGTGGGCAGACGAGACTTGCGCCTATCTTAAACACTCTCCTATATATACTGGATTTCAAATACTTTTGGTGGTATTTTGGTATCTTTCAAACCCATTTCGTCTAGAGTATTCGCTGCGCTATCTCGATTGCATTTCTTACTCTCTTGTACTCTCCGTCTCAAGTACAGTTTTAAACACTGAAACAATTTTGTCGCTGGAACGATCCGCGGAACTACGGATCGTCAGATTCCAGGGCAAATCTGAACCGATTGCAAACTTGGAGCTGTAGAAGCGACCGAACACAAAACAGGAAACAAGGCACGAGCAAAACGCAACCTTCAGATGTCACCAAAAGACCAAGATAGCCCCACCCCAAGTACGCTCGCCTTTTGTGCTCTCTTGATCGTGTTTTTTAAATATTTTTTCCAAGTTTAGTTTGAATGGAATATGTTACGCTTGGATCTAGAAACATGCTGGTGACGTCATCCGAATATTACATATTTTCTCTGAAGCTAGAGTGGCTCCGTCAGCGGAAGATTGTGACGTCAAGGCTCGGTACGGTCAAAATGGACCATTTTCGGAAACCACCCGTTCAGGGGGTTCTGGATATGAAAACGAAAGGGCACGTTTTGAAGTAAGCGGAAACGCTCCCTCGGCCAAGTGTCCCAAGCAGACATGGAAAGTAATCCGTTACAAGTAACGAATTTTATTTAAAAAAAACAAAAAAAAACTTGTAATCTGCTACTTTTTTGAGTAATTTTGTAATTGCCAGGTTACTTTTTTGCGGCGGTAATTTATAATATAATTTTTTTACAAAATATTGGTAACGGATTACTTTCATTACTCGTTACTTTTTTAAAACATTCACATAATACAGAAACTGGAGCAATATGAGTGTGCGACCATCCCTTCGACCAAAGCTGAAAAACGAGCGCTCGGCCCATGCATTTTTTGGTACTGCATGCAACTATCTTATATGTTTTTGAATAAGCTGACACTGGGGGGGGGGGGGGGGGGGGAAGGGGGGGGGGAAGGGGGGGGGATGGGGGGGGGGGGAAGGGGGGGGAAGGGGGGGGGGGCGTCAAAGCTAGAGCCTCGAGACCGCCACTTTGAGGTGTTGCGCTTACGCTTAAAAGGTTCATTTCAGAAGGATGCTTTCACACATCGGTTCCTTGCCTTCGAATCTCCTAGCACAGGTAGACTTTGCTACTGAGGATGCGCACCGCTTGCTTGGTCTGCGGAATTGCAGGGATCATTTCCGGTCGCAATACGCTGACGGGATGGCGGCTGCACCTACATTCTTTCTCTTAAATTCACTATTTTATTTTCACAAGGACTGCCATAATGCGGGCGTATGAGAAATGGAAAGTAGAGTTGCAGAACATTTTTGAAAATATCGAAATTGTATTTATTTTTTATATGCGTACAAGAAAAGTAACGTGAAAGTAATTTGTAGTGTAACGAGTAAAGTAATCCGTTGCTTTTCAGCGTAAGCAATTTGTAACGGTAATTCATTCCATTAAAGGCTCAGTAATTTGTAAGTGTAGTTCATTACATTTTTAAAGTAACGGGCACAAGTCGGGTCCCAAATCACCTATAGAAATAGCCGATATGGGCGACAGAAAGACAAAACATTTCAAGCCCCCAATATTAAAAAAATAAGAATAGAGGGCAGGCCAAACGAGAATGGGTGACGGTTACGCTTACATCTTAAATGTTTTCTGTGCAGAGAGCAAGTCGTCTGCTTCTTGCGCAGGAGTGGCGGTGACGTCAGACCGACGCCGACCTCTGATTGGCTGATCAAAAAAAAAAAAAAAATAGTGGGTACACGTTAATGTTTGGTGCCTTGAGGTCTACCCACAATTTGTTTGGATCAGCCACTAAGAGCTCGGCGTCGCCCTGACGTCACCGCCGCTCCTCAGCAAGAAGCAAACAACATGCTCTCCGCATTGGCGTGGCCACGGCGAACAATGTTTTCGCTGATACTGAAAGTAACGATGTTCAAGATGGCGGCGCCCTTGTGGAACGGGTATCTACATCCCGTTAGCTTTGCTGTGCTGCAGTGACCTAGATTGTGCTGCCCCAAAGCCCCTCGCGTGGCCATCGTGGCCTAAAGTTTTCTCCCAAGCTCGTTCAAAAGTGTTCGTTTCATCTCCATCCGGATGCGCGCACTGTTGCATTCTCAGACTTCCCAAACCGTTTTCCGCCAGGTGAGGTCGGTTATGTATAAACTGGCGGATTCTGATTCTGGAATAGGGGCAAGGGAATGAGGATTGGAGGCGGCTTCGTGGACAGTCTCTTTTGTTTCCCTCTTGACTTTCCTTATATATAAATATATATATATATATATATATATATATATATATATATTTTAAGTTTGAAAGTATAGGCGCTCCTCGTCGCCTTTGGCTGAGGAGACGAAATACTCACTCTTGATTGTTGATCAGTGACAGAGGCTGCCCTCCTCGAGCCGATGTTTCTCCTGAGCTTGCACGTTTGTCGTTTACTCTCTAAGTATGGCTGCCTGATTGTCGTTTACTCGCGAAGTCTGGCTGCCTGATCAACTTCTATTTCGCCTGTTAAAGATATGCAATGCCGCACTATGTGTGAAGTCCCATGAATTCCGTCTTGGATTATTACGAACTTATTGCGGAATGCGTTATGAGCCAAGCCAAGCCAGCCGCCAGAATAAAGCTCGCCAATTGTTAAGCCTAAAATACGTGAGTCTCCTTTGTTCCTAAAGTCTTTCGGTTACCGTTATGTTGCATATCCCGAATTATTTCAAAGTAAACTAGCAAAGTCGCTGTTTGAAAGTCATAAAGATCACATCAATCAATGAATTTTTAGCAAAATCATCACAAGTAGAGCATCCCCTTTGACTTCTTTATTCGTATATTATCAGCTTGCAACCCACTTGGCAAGTATCTTTGAATGTAATTGAATTACTTTCTGAGAGTAGTTGTACTCTACTCAAGGTAGTTCCAAGTAAAAGTAACTTGAACACTACTTTATATATATATTTTTCAAATGTGTATTTAGTATCTTATCTCGAATTCTTTTGTTAAGCATTTGGTCCAACACTGGAGCAAACATAAGTGGTTTTACTGGAGAGTTCCAAGCGAAGCCAGTTCATTTGGGTTCATTCTTGCCTTTTAAGCGGAACCGAAATCGTCGATGCTTTATGACCGAGCTGATGAATTCACGTGAAGAAATTAGTGAAAGATCAAGCAGCTTACGGTTGGGTAGAGGTGGCAGGAGAATTTTCTATGTTGTTATATTTGCTTCAAAGTGAGCAGAAGCAGGTGTGTTGTTATTTTCAGATTTCCTTGACGGAGCTCATTTCTAAAGCGGCCGTTCAGCTCGTCGTAAGATTCAAACTCCCTTGAATTTGCACAAACCATACACGGAGTGTGGTTTGTGCCGGAAACATTCAGGACTCCCTGGTCTTTGTCGGCATAATCAAACTCGTGAAAAATTTTTAATACGATAGCCTAGGGCCTTCAAACCGTGAAGTCGTGTGCATCTGACCGTCAATGTTAGGTAGCTAAATTTAGCTGTATATAATGCGGACGGACTGTCTTTTTTTCTACTTGGTGGTTCTTTAGGGCCATGATGTAATTACTGCGGCCAAATAGACAACTCTAAGCCATATTAAACAAAAATGCCTTCATACAACTTGCCAGATTTTCTCCAACTGGAAGAGCGCTAACACTAGACCGAAAGTTCTACTCTTTCATCTTTTACTTTCTCACAACTAACACGGAGCTAAGGACCCGTTGCACTCCTGGGTCCCAAAGAAAAGCTTTGATATATATATTTTTTATTTTTTTTTTACTTTCGACTATTATTTATGATTACGCTGTGTTTTATTTGATGTTAAATCGGATTCTGACGGAACCTGGACGTTCCGGAATAGTTGTCACTGATCCCGGATTGATGGATGGGTTAGTTAGTTCCGAAGGCGTACCTCACCACGCACAAATACACTGCGGAAAATCGACACCCGCGTTGTCCATCTTGGTAGTCCTGAGTTTCTCGCTTCGCCGCAGTGCGGCTGCGTTCTAACGGGAAGAGCACTTCTCCAAAGCGAAAAAGTGCACGCACACGTATGGGTAGTTTGAGGAGGAAACGTAAGGAAATGCTGATGGCACAAATTTACCACGGCAAAACTCACTCATGAATGCACTAACTCACCCTCACTCACCCTCACTCATGCCGTGAAGTAACAATAGGTTTGTAAGCCTCCAAAAACTCACGAATTATCTGTTGAGTGAGGATGTGAAGAAGTGAGGTCGACAAAGGGCGTGAGGTCGGTGACGGCGTTAAGCTAGTGAGTTTATTACTTTGGTGAGGGCGAGAGATCGTGAGGTAGTGAGGTCGGTGAGGGCGTGAGGTCGTTGAAAGGCCTGAGTTTGATGAAAGTGTAGTGGACGACAAAGAAAACGCCACCACAGAACGTGAAGTTTTACGTAATTGTGTGGTCTGTTTAGGTGACTTATATGGCCAGAGGCACAAAGTGTTGGGCGCTAATCGTCACAGTAACTTGAATCATGAACTAAGATTGCTTAATACACTTTTAATTAGTAAAAATATAAGTATGGTTTTAATTAAAAACTTGCCGAGCGTCATGGAAAATTGCTAAAGCAGTCAGTTGGAGAAAGGCTTCAAGCATCATCCTCGTTTTCGCACCGTCAGCTTTGCGCCTGTTGAACGAGTGGTAACTTTAGCGCACCACCGCGCTTCCCACTTCCTTCAAGTGTCTCTAAAACTGACGCATTAAAAGTAATCCACTCCGAATGCAAGCATGTTCGCAGAGCTAATCATTTTCACTTTCACCGGCGCACTCCTTCACTAAATATTTCGCTGACACCAGGGATGGGCAAAATACATGCAAATATGAATCGAAATACAAATACAAAATACTTCGTAAAAATGTATTTAATTACAAATCTAATTACATTTCCAAAAAAGCATTTAAGTACAAGATACAAATGCGACCAAATGTATTTGGTCTCCTCCGAATACTTTTCCAAATACATTCCTCAAAATTTGCGTCGGCGACTTCAGGGCACCTGCAACGGGTTTCTGTGCATCTCGTTCTAATTTTGCATCGCACACTCGGGAGTTAGTGTGCGAGGCTCTAGTAACGTAATAGAAATATAATCACAAAAAAATGTAATCAGCTTGGACGTAATAAGTGAAACAAGTACAGAGCTTCAAGCAGCTTTTTTTTTTTTTGGTCGATTACATTTTGCTATAGCCCAACAAAGAACCGAGACGACCAAGACGCGCAGAACTAGCTAGAGAATTTTTTATTGTTGCAACTCGCACCAGCTACGAAAATCTGGACGACCGTCGCTTTTAGAATGTTCCAGGCAAAAGCATGGATGGAAATCAGGCTGGAAAGCATCACAAGTGGTCACAGGCACTTATTTATTTATTAGTATTTATTATTGGTCACAAGCCAATCTGCCTGTGAACGTCGATTTCGTCACTATTCTTGCCCTGGACAAGTACCGTAATCACAAGGTCACTAAACGCTTGTGCTTGATTGAGAGACACTGCATTCGGTGCAGAACGTAGTTTTCTTCCTACACTGGACACGTCTTAGGTGAGCAAATTGAGTCGTGACAATAAATTTGAGGGATGTATTTTCGCCCACAAAATTGTATTTAATTACAATTGTATTTGAAATACCCACGTTTTAGTATTTAAATACACACGTCAAATACATTACCCAATTTGTAATTAAATACAAACGCAAAATACACAATGTATTTGAAATACGTATTTCAAATACTTGTATTTGAAATACTGCCCATCCCTGGCTGACACTTTTTTGGAACATGGATCACGATACTTTGTATTTATTTTCACGGTTTTAGGCGGAATTTGAGGTGTAGTCGACACCTATTCCGGCGAAGAAGGCTGCGGGCTTCTAACTCTGATTCTCACAAACCCGGTCTCCGGATGAATATTGCCGCGCGCAAGGCTGAGAAAGCAACGCTCGGTCACGGTCCTCCAGAAAGTTCCCGTTTATTCATGTACCGCACGTAACTTCTATCATTTATCCCTGCTTTTGTTTTCTAGAAAGTGCGTGTTCATTCTCGCCCCGATCACGCGACGCTCGAACCGCTTTCGCCGAATCTTCGAGATAGCGGCGCACTCTAGATAAGAGGCCGCCCGCGACCTTGTCGAGTCAGTCTCGCCCTAGCGCTCGATTCTGCTGACACGCCGACTTCGACGCCCGCGACGCTCTGCTTTCTTCTGTTTCCTTCTTTATTTTCGGCACAAGTTCGCCACATTAAACGTTTATTTCTCCCTGTTTATTTCCTGTTTTCTTTTGGTCACCAACCGTGACATTTTGGTGGAGGTGCGGGGTACCGCATGCCCGTACAGCGTTCCCCTCCCGGGGCCCGCAGTGCAAGCCCGATTCCAAGCCCTGTGACAAGACCACTCAACGCGGAACCTGAAACTCGGACCAGTCGCCGAACCCAAGGTCTACACCCGGAATACGGACTTCTGCCACCCAGGATCAGGCAGCCTACGAGGCCGACGATGGACGACCAGCAATCGCAGTCCCCGACCGCCGCCGCCGTCGTCTACCTGCCTGTTGCCCAGCGAACCCCGACGACCTTCCATGGCGAGACCCACGAAGACGTAGAGGACTGGCTCCTGCACTACGAACGTGTAGCACGCCATAATGGATGGACCACTGAGCAGCGCCTCCAAAACCTCTACTTCTCCTTGGAGGGTACCGCGAGGCAGTGGTTCGAGAACCACGAGGCGTCGCTTACGTCGTGGGACACCTGTATCGCTGGCCTGAAGGAGACATTCACGAACCAGACACGACGACAGCGAGCGGAAGACCTCCTTCAAGTACGAACTCAAGGGCCCAACGAAACGGTAACCAGCTTCGTTGAAGACGTCCTCCGCCTGAGCAGCCGCGCCGACCCTCAGTCCACCGAGGAAAAGAAGCTGCGTATCCTGATGCGCGGCGTGAAGGACGACATTTTCGGTGGCCTCGTACGCAACCCACCGACGACGATTCAAGAATTTGTAACCGAGGCGACGAACATTGAGCGTGCACTGCAATCCCGAGCCAGCCACTACCAGAGGCTACCCGGCGTCAGCGCGGTTCCGCCGTCCGCTTGCGACCTTGGCTCCAGCATCTCCAGCATTCGCGAGATCATCCGGGACGTCGTCCGGGAGGAAATTAAGAAGCTCCTGCCTGCTACCCACCAGCCGGCTTCGGTGTCAATAGCCGAAGTTGTCCGCGACGAGGTTCAGCGGGCAATTCAACTGGAGGCTCCTGCCAACGTAGCTGCACCCGAGGAGCCCACCGTGACCTACGCCGCAGTGGCCCGACGGCCACCGCCTCCTCCTCGCGCCTATGTCGCGCCGCCCCGACGCCAGTCTCCTGCGCCGCAGCACGACCGACGCCGCGACGACCAGCCCCAGTACGCCAGCCAGGAGCCCCGTGTAGCCCGGAAGACCGATGTGTGGCGAACGGCCGACCGACGCCCGCTCTGCTACCACTGCGGGGAAGCCGACCATGTGTACCGCCGATGCCCATACCGACGACTCGGGCTGCGCGGATTCCACCCAAACGACCCGCGCCCCCGGTATGGTGAACGCCCTCGGGAGATCGACGAGTACCTGCGACGACCCCAGTCCCCCGAGCCTGCGTCCCGCCGAGAGTTCCGGTCGCCATCGCCCCGACGTCCAGCTTCGCCGATGCACCGACCCCGACGTGAAAGCCTGTCACCCCTCGCTCCTCACCGGGGAAACTAGGCGCGGCAACCCCTGGAGGTGGAGTTGCCGAAGACAACCGACGTAAAGAGCCTCCAAGAACGACGGAGCGCTCCCACTCTCCCGACCCCAAGCATCACAACGACGCTCCTGCATCGGTGTCTAACAACCTGAACGTTGTGATCGACGGCCTCGACGCATCGGCACTCGTGGACACCTGAGCAGACTACTCAGTCTTGAGTGGGAGGCTCTCCCGCCGCCTTCGAAAAGTCATGACGCCGTGGGAAGGACCCCAAATACGAACCGCCGGAGGACATCTCATCACACCAGTCGGGAGATGCACTGCTCGCGTCGACATCCACGGTGAAACGTGCCCTGTCAAGTTCGTCGTTCTGCAAGACTGTTCGAGGGACGTTATCCTCGGAATGGACTTTCTCTGCGAGTATGGCGCCGTCATCGATCTCGGAACAAACCGGCTGACGCTACGAAAACCTGCTCCACCAGCGGAGGGACCCCAAGCGACGTCACCCACGGTCCGAGTCCTCGCAAACCACGTAAACCTACCACCGCGGTCGAGTGTTTTCGTACTTGTCGGGATCGATGAAGCTTCCTGTGGCGAAGTTCTTCTCGAGGGAAGCCTCCAATTGCTCCTGGGAAGAGGCATAGGCGTCGCAAGGGGAGTAGCTGAACTTCAGGACGGGCGGACTGTGGCCCTCGTGACGAACTTCCGAAACGAAACGCAACACCTCACAAAAGGTGCAGCCGTGGGCCACATCGAGAAACTCCGAAACCCCGCCGAAATCACCGCGATTACTGACGAATCCTCGCCGCCCCAGCAAGACAGTACGTCGCCAGCGCAGCTCGACATTGACCCTAAGCTTCCGGACCCTAAACGGCGTCAGCTGGCTAACCTCCTCGCCGAATACCGCGACTGCTTTGCGACGTCGTCGAAGATGCGCCAGACCGCGGTTGCCAAGCACCGCATCGTTACCGAGGACGACGCGCGCCCTGTGCATCGATCGCCGTACAGAGTCTCCGCTAAGGAAAGGGAGGTGATCCATCAGCAAGTTCAAGAGATGCTGAATGACGACATAATCCAACCTTCAAGCAGTCCATGGGCCTCTCCAGTCGTGCTGGTTAAGAAGAAGGACGGAACTCTTCGGTTCTGCGTGGACTACCGGCAGCTCAACACGGTTACGAAGAAAGACGTCTACCCACTCCCCCGCATCGACGACACTCTAGACCGGCTGCGCCACTCTCGATACTTTTCATCGATGGATCTGAAGAGCGGCTACTGGCAAATCGAGGTCGACGAACGGGACCGAGAGAAGACAGCCTTCGTCACGCCGGATGGACTGTACGAGTTCAAGGTGATGCCCTTCGGACTATGCACGGCGCCAGCAACTTTCCAGCGTGTCATGGACACCGTGCTGGCAGGGCTGAAGTGGCAGAGCTGTCTCGTCTACCTTGACGACGTCGTAGTATTTTCAGCTGACTTCGACGAGCACTTGAGACGACTCCGAGCTGTTCTTCAAGCCATTCAGACCGCCGGACTCACACTCAAGCCGTCAAAGTGCCGGTTCGCCTATGACGAACTGAAGTTCCTTGGCCACGTGGTTAGTAACGAAGGCGTCCGCCCAGACCCCGAGGAGACTCGCGCCGTCGCGGCATTTCCAGCGCCGACGGACAAGAAGGCCGTGCGAAGATTCCTTGGACTTTGTGCCTATTATCGACGCTTCGTTCGGGATTTCGCAAGGATTTCCGCACCACTTACGAATCTCACGAAGGACGCCGAGAAGTTCGAATGGGCCGAGGAGCAACAGCAGGCATTCGACGAACTGAAACAACGACTCCAGACTCCTCCTGTGCTTGGACATTTCGACCAGGATGCGGAAACAGAAATTCACACGGACGCAAGTAACGCGGGACTGGGCGCAGTACTAGTCCAAGTGCAAGAAGGCATCGAGCGAGTCATCGCCTACGCAAGTCGGACATTGTCCAAGGCGGAGAAAAATTACTCCACGACTGAGAAAGAATGCCTTGCGGTCGTCTGGGCAATAACGAAGTTTCGTCCGTACTTGTACGGGAGCCCGTTTCGTGTAGTCACGGACCACCACTCGCTTTGCTGGCTTGCGAACCTGAAGGACCCGTCAGGACGCCTCGCTCGATGGAGTCTTCGACTACAAGAGTTCAACATGACAGTGGTCTATAAGTCAGGCCGCAAGCACAGCGACGCCGACTGCCTGTCCAGAGCCCCCGTCGAAACCCCTTCCGGCTGCAGCGACGACAATGACGACGAGTGCTTCCTAGGAGCAGTGAACACCGACGATATGGCACGACGTCAACGGGACGATCCTGAGCTGCGCGCATTAATCGAGCACCTGGAAGGGGGCAGGAGTACCGTGCCACGTGTCTTCTCACGAGTACTGCCGACCTTCGCCATCCGACAAGGTGTACTCTACAAAGAGAACTTCGGGAACAACAACTCGCCGTGGCTGCTGGTAATCCCGACCGACCTTCGAGGGGAGATCTTTCAAGCATGTCACGACGACCCGACGTCCGGACACCTTGGATACAGCCGGACACTGGCCCGTATTCGTGAAAAGTATTACTGGCCCAAGCTCCCCAAGACCGTCCACCTGTACACACGATCATGCCACGAGTGCCAGCGACGCAAGAAACCTCCGACGAGGCCGGCCGGACTCCTGCAGCCTATTTCTCCTCCAACTGCACCCTTCTAGCAGATCGGAATGGATCTACTTGGTCCTTTTCCGCCTTCGACGTCGGGGAACCGCTGGATCATCGTCGCCACAGATTATCTCACGCGGTACGCCGAAACGAAAGCTCTTCCTTCGGGGACTGCTGTGGAAGTTGCCAAGTTTTTCATTGAGTCCATCGTCCTCCGGCACGGCGCCCCAGAAGTTCTGATTACAGATCGCGGATCATCGTTCATGGCACAACTGACCCAAGAAATCTTCCGACTCAGTCACACCAGCCATCGTCGTACAACTGCGTACCACCCGCAGACCAACGGGCTGACGGAGCGACTCAACAAGACAATCGCCGATATGATCTCTATGTACGTCGACGTAGAGCACAAGACGTGGGACGAGGTGCTGCCCTACGTCACGTTCGCCTACAATACGGCGGTTCAAGAGACCACTGGATTCACCCCTTTCCAGCTGGTACATGGTCGGAAGGTAACGACCATGCTGGACGCCATGCTGCCCCATGAGCCATCTGACAACGAGAGCGACGACGCCCAGGCGGTTGCTCAACGCGCCGAAGAAGTTCGCCAGCTCGCCCGACTCCTGATTCAAGACCAGCAACGCGTCGACGCCGGCCGCTACAACCTTCGTCGCAGGGACGTCCACTTCCAGCCCGGAGATAGGGTGTGGGTATGGACGCCCATCCGTCGCCGCGGCCTCAGTGAGAAACTGCTGAAACGGTACTTTGGACCATACAAGGTACTTCGTCGCCTCGGCGAGCTGAACTACGAGGTGATGCCCGACGGAACACGAACATCGTCACGCCGCCCACCACGACCAGAGGTCGTCCACGTCGTGCGCCTGAAGCCGTACTACGCTCGATAGGACTGTGGACCTTTTGTGCTCCAAAAGACTCTTTAGTTTATCGTTCTTTTTTATTTTGATTTGTTTTACACTGCATCGGGGCGATGCACTTTTAAAGGGGGGAGTAATGCCGCGCGCAAGGCTGAGAAAGCAACGCTCGGTCACGGTCCTCCAGAAAGTTCCCGTTTATTCATGTACCGCACGTAACTTCTATCATTTATCCCTGCTTTTGTTTTCTAGAAAGTGCGTGTTCATTCTCGCCCCGATCACGCGACGCTCGAACCGCTTTCGCCGAATCTTCGAGATAGCGGCGCACTCTAGATAAGAGGCCGCCCGCGACCTTGTCGAGTCATTCTCGCCCTAGCGCTCGATTCTGCTGACACGCCGACTTCGACGCCCGCGACGCTCTGCTTTCTTCTGTTTCCTTCTTTATTTTCGGCACAAGTTCGCCACATTGGACGTTTATTTCTCCCTGTTTATTTCCTGTTTTCTTTTGGTCACCAACCGTGACAATATGACACTGCAATACTTCGCTCTCGGCAAAAGGGTTTATTCACTCACTCATTGCCTTGGGGGGTTTCGGGATCGGGGGACGGTCATCAGCGAGGCCGGGGGAGAGTCCGCTGCCACAGCAGCTTCTCCGAGTCCCAGCGGTGGTCGTCCCCACCGCGTCATGGGGACGTCGTCGTCCAGGGTCGCTGTCCGGTCCGTTTGTCGAGTCCGCCACTCGACGTAGTGCCCGCCTTTCTCCGCGCCTGCGTCCGTCTCCCGCCAAGTCCCGCGCCAGCGTCTTCGTCTCCTGTCACCGCTGCACGCTGTCTCCGTGTCCACCGTTCGAGAGCGCTGCCGTCCAAGAGGGGGGCCTTCTTTTGTCCGGCTTCCCCTTTTCAAGCCTTGGGTCCTTTCTTCTGGGAAGCCAGTCTCGTGACGTCAGACGGCTTAGGGGAGTAGTCCAGCCGAACCTTGTGCTGCGCGAGGCCATGGCCAGTCCCCCGAGGCATGACACATGTCGGAGGCATCGAGTGCGAGTTGCCGGAAATTGGGGTCCGGAGGTTCGGCGCGGGGGAGGGCAGCCAGATCTCCACAAGGCCAACAACAAAATTTTATCTCAGCAAACCTCGGAATCGATAAAAGTTCTTGGTGATAAAGATGCGTTATTTAATTATTACAAAGTACTTTTTTTTTACAATCTTCAAATTGACTCTGTAAGTGTGACGTCATGGGTCCAAACAAACCGTTGCTAGGGTCGTTGTTATGGACAAATACATATGGCTAGGTTTCGCTACAAAAACCCGACCGTTCAAAAATCAGGAGTAGGATTTAAACTTCTAAAAATCACAGATATAGAAAGCTTGAGTGTCATATATGTTTCGAGAGAAGTGTGCCGGTAATCGATTGTTTCTGAAATATTTACGACTGCAACTCCCGGTCCTCAAGATGCCTGCAGCAGACGATGAATGCACGTAGTATGTCGTCTACCACACGCTCGCCGGCCAAGCCGGCGCCGGCGTTTGAATATGGTGAATAAAGACGATATTCTGATATTGCATTTGTTTGAAGTATAATGAGTTTCAGACTCTTATAAGAGTTCATTGTGGGAGCGATGCAAAATATGATTCATCGAAAGTCTGGGCGTCGATCGAGATGATTGTCTGCTAAAAGTGCATTGCACCCGTGAGAATTAAGCACTTCAGGCGATCGGTTGAGATCCCAAATTTTGTTTGCGGACTCGCGCTATGGGAGGGTGCTTCGTAGCTGGTTGTAGCCACCGCGTGTAGAAAGATTCTTGCAGTTTATCCAGGTTTCCACAAGACCCCGAAGCGCGAAAGAACTGGATCATAAGGTGAGTTTATTACATATTGTACTCGCATCGGGGGTTCGACGGGATTCACCGAAAAAGCACATCCACGGAATTTGATGTATGCCAATGAAAAAAAAAAAAAATACTGCAAAATCGCGATAGACATGCAATTCTTTAACAGCCTGACAACCTCAACAGTAATAATAACAAACGACTTACCTCGACGGCGTACGATTTGTTTCTCATGCTGGCCTGCACTACGGCGGTAATGCACTTCAGGTCGTCGTCGTAATTGATCTGCATGGCGTGGTTTGATCTTACGGCATTTTCACCCCTCTAAACTAAACTGGGTTCTTCAAAGAAAAAAAAACGCACATTGCGGAGGCTTTTACAGCCATGGCGATGCACTTGTTTTTGTCGCTCGTTTACTGACGCAGTTCAGTGAAGACGGACGCTGCAACAGAGGCCAGGAAATCTATCGTGTCGTCTGCTAGCAAAGCAGACTGGAGTGTAATATACTTCAGAAATGGCTTTCATCATTGCAATACGACACTGAGACGACAAGAACCTCTTCATAATTAGATATCAAGAAGTTAGATTGCTTATAAAAATTAGTTACTTAGTTGTAACCAAAACTCTAGCCCCACGTGGAGTCTCTATGCATTAGCCCATAGCAACGCCCCTAGCAACGGTTTGTTTAGACCCAGACGCCATGTTGTGACGTAGTCACTTACGGGGCCAATGGTTACGCTGCGAAACATGCTGGCGGCGATGCTGACGCATGCTAGGCTGCGCTTCGTGGATCCGGTAGTGATGCTGTTTGGGAATCTCATCGGTATTGCTGGGGCGCTGTCGTGACGGTGGCTCCATCTATTAACCGAGAGAAAAGGTTTTTATGACGTCACACCCGAGAGCGCCGGTGGCCTACATTCGTAATGACGAGTGCGCTCACTAGATGGTGTTACGCGCTCAGTTCTTTCAAGGCATTCAGTATTAAAAAAATAAAAATAAAAAAGCTATATGGCACTGGGGAAAAATATAAAGGTGAAAAGAGATTCCGCTGAACAAGGTTTTTCTTGAATGCCTTGTTGATATTTGCACGAGCACGCTCTGTCGCGTCTTCGCGGTAATGAGAAACTCAGAGATTATTGACCTTTACGTATGTTCGCCTCGTCAAGGAAAATAGGTAGCGCACTGCTAAGACCTCTCCACACGGAAAGGTAATGCAATCCCTTCTCTTCACCTCGTTTACCCTCTCCCGGCCTTTTTCTCTATCTCTCTTCCCCTTCTCAACTGCACGCTGTTGTTGTTTTTTTTTTTTGTGTGTGTGTGTGCATTGGGCAATATTGTACGTTACCCTTCCGTACACTGGGGCTCAATGCCAGTCGTTCATCCTCTATAGTCTGCCCTAAAGTCACTGGATCGTCTGCCCCTTGGAACAAATATTAAAGTAAGCCTTTCTACAAGAGTAAAGAGAAAGACAAGAGGACCAGGATGACCTTTCTATTATAATCATGCACAAGCTCGTCTGGTTAGTAACTCTCTGGTTATCTTTGATTATTAACTCGACTTCGGTGACTTATACGTAACGTAACCTAACGTGAACAAAAAAAAAAATGGGGCAGTGTGTATGAGCCTTTAGTCTGGAGGCCCATACAAGTTGAAGTTAAAAAAAAAATAAAAACTGCATCGCGGATTTTTTTTTTTTTTTTTTTTGTACATCGCAGCGTGAATTTTTTCACCTCTGCACACAACAAGTATTTTGAATAAAGCAGCGTTGCATGTTTCTTTCCGCATTTCGAATCTAGAACCAAAAAAACTGTGTTAGGGATGTCCGCTGTATAATCCCGTTAATTTCTTTTTATCGGTTTGCGAGAAGGAAATGGACTACCGTATGTCTGCTCAGAAGGAAGTAGCAAATTAAATGCAGGTTTCAGACTGCTAACAAAAAAAAAAACAAAAAAAAAACAGAAGGCCGTCCACTCTTTGACTGCTGACCCACGTGATATCGTGAGAGCAAAAATTTTTGCAGCTTTGTTCATTCGGCCAAACGCGATCAAATGCGGTAGCTTTACAGGAACATCGTTACTGAAAACAATTAGGGAAGGAATTGGTACGGTGATGAAATGGTGGTAATATACCCTGACACACACTGAGGACGACGTCAAGGACGGCATCTTGGAGGACGCCTAGGACGACCTCTAGAACGACCTCACGGACGATGTCTAGGAAGAAGTCAAGGACGGCGACTGGAATGACATCTGGGTCGACCTCTAGGACAACCTCAAGGACGACGTCTAGTACGAACTCTACAAGAACGTGGATGACGACGTCAAGGACGTCAAGTCACGCCTGCTTTCAGCGCTTACGAGCTTACGCAACCGGCGCTTACGCGACCGGGGCTAGCGCGACCGACTCTTAATAGCTTGCGCGACCAGCGCTTCAGCCAAGGGCGCTCGAGCCAAGGGCGCTTCAGTTACCGGCGCTTCAGCCACCATCGCTTCATCCACGAGCGCTTCATCCACCATCGCTTCAGCCATGAGCACTTCAGCCAGGGATCCACGTGACCTTGATTACGCGACCTTGATCGTTGTTGGACTTATAGAGCTACCGCTAAAAGAACCTGACTAGTCGTTATGTATTTCATACTTTTATGTTCACTATCATTTTTTTAGTTCGATGCACTGACTTCAGAGTTGCTTCCTTGAATATATTAAAACCAACGGAAAATGTATCACTGACTTTACAATTCCGGCTACTTCATACAAAATATGTCTGAAAGAAAATTCCATGTAAGCTTTTGCATAGTACGTGACAAGGTCATCTATCCACATGGACCATGCATACTCGTTAGTATGCACGCCGAACCCAACAGAAAGGCAAAATAATATACACATTCCTGTATTCGCAACTTTCAGCGATAGTGGTACAGCGGTGTGAGAATCGCGCTCCCTAGCTCCTGGATGATTGGGCTTCAAATGGAAGGGCTTGCCTACACCTTCCTGACGTGAAAAAATAACGTAAGGCTCTGATACAGCTCGTATATAGCAAAACTAGAATTACTTACACGTCGCAGACACAGCCTCGTACCACTGGGGTGCTATGTTTCGCTTTTTGGACACCCAGGAGACTAGCGAGAAGGAAGTGACGTCAACAACGCAGCAAATGCAGATTGGATGTTGATTTTGTTTTCTTCTGTCAACATCCAATCTGCGTTTGCTGTATTGTTGACGTCACTTCCTTCTTTCTAGTCTCACGGGAGTCCAAAACGTGCAACATAGCCCCCCTGTTCTACGACGATCATCCAGATTACAGCCATTTTGATAGGCACCAGTGCGCCCCCTATAGGTCGTTAAAGTTGCAAATACCGTTATATAAACGCTTCTGGCTACGCACGGTTAGATGTTCTTTCAGTTTTCAGGGTCGACAAGGAAGTCACGAAGCGCGTGCAGCGCTTTCTTCTGGAATGCCAGAGACAGTCATAGTCCCAAGGTCGTTCCCCCATCATTCAAAGCCGTTGCTCCAGTCGTTGGTGTTACAGAAAAAACGTCCACTCTTAAAAGGCCTCTGACACGCCAAAAAAAGATATATATATTTTTTTCATGCTAGGCGTTGAAATGGCATATCAGGACATTACAAAAAAAAATTGCTTCACTATAGAGTTGCGTAATTAAAAAAAAAATAGAAATAGGAAGCATAATTCAAAGTTCACGCCAGTGCACTGTGACGTAACAGTGTACCGCGCGGTGTCGGGGCGGTCAGAAGGGATGCATCGCCGGAGGTCACGTCAGTTGTATCCCTCCTCGTGCTTACCGTGAGCGCTTGTAATATTTTTTTCAATATTTTTGTTATTCTCCGCACCTCCACGAGCGATATCCAAACAGACAAGGTTTCTTTTATTTGCTTTTCATCGCTTAATGTTGCTGTAAAGGTAGAAGAGGAGTCAGTGAACTGACGTGATCAACTACGATAGGCCCGTAGCTCTCAAGTTTTGAGCAGCGCTACAGGCGATCAAAATAGAATATTTGGCTCGCGTTTTGAACGTGCGTCATCACGCTTCCTCACTACAGTTTTATATACTCCGTTCCATTCTAAGTGCCAGCGCAGCAGATTCTACGAGAGCTGTTGTTGTTGTTTGGGGGTTTTATGGCGCAACAGCAACGGAGGCCATACTGCGCCAAACAAAGTTAAAAGGAAAACAAGCTATTATTGTTACTGTGCTACAAAATAATAATTAGCTATGCGGAACTAGATCTGATTAATATAACCTGCGTTAGTAATATAAGTCACTAGACGGTCAAATGGGATGAGGGGATATTCTCCCAGTAAAAGAGCAGGATGGAATGGAATTTGGAAATGAAACAATTCAGGAAAGTGGGTATGACGTTCATTGTCCAAAGCTGGACACAGCCACAAGATATGCATGATGGTAAGTGTATCCCCACAATGCTAACACACCGGTGGGTCCTCCCCACTAAGGAGATATTTGTGTGATATGTAAGAATGACCGATTCTAAGTCGACACAACAATACTTCATGGAATCGGTTCCTCTGAGAAGAGTTCTCCCAGAGCCCGAGAACGGGCTTTGTAATATGAAGTTTATTGTTGCACTCCATGTTCCATTCAGACTGCCATAAACGAAGAAGGGATGACTTTATTACAGGTTTAATGTCTTGGTGTGGCAAACAGGCGTGAGACGGGGGAAGATTACCTGAGGATGTAGCGAGTCTGTCTGCTTCCTCGTTACCTTTTATTCCCATATGACTGGGCACCCAACAAAATTTTATATTTAGGCCTCCATGTACAGCTTTATTGAGCTTATTTCGTAGTTGCTGCACCAGCATATTTTTGGTAACTCTCAAAGAGCATACTGCGGTAACAGCACTCTGGGAGTCTATGAATAGGACAGCCTGCTTTATTTTAGCTCGGAGAATATAATCTATGGCCATAGATATTGCATAAACTTCAGCTGTAAAAATGCTGGAGAAAGTATTTAGACGTTTCACTTTAATAAAACAATCAGAATGTACGGCGCTGCCAACAAATGACGCCGTCTTAGCACCATCAGTGTAAAAATGTGTGTAGCCTTCATACTTCTTCTCAAGCTCAGAAAATTCCTGTTGGATGATAAGGGCAGAGACGCCATGTTTATTAAACCTTGTGAGAGCCCAGTCACAGGCAAATGGCACTATGTCCCAGGGGGCAACACACTCTACATTCTGCATAAGATTAACTTCGTCCAAACAAAGATCAAGTGAGGAACAAAATTCCTGTACTCGGAAACTCAAGGGCCTTACGATGCTTGGCCTATTCTGGAAGAGGCGGCAATATCTAGATTTTTGGAGGGAGTTGTAAGTTGGATGATTACGGTTCGCAAGTATCTTGTAGTGGTATGTTAAGCTTAGATGTTGGCGTCTTTTCTCGAGTGACATCTCATTTGATTCAGCATACAGGCTGAGGACGGGGGACGTCCGAAAAGCACCTGTTGCGAGTCGCAGTCCAAGGTGATGGACTGGATCCAACATCTTGAGCGCGGACGGTCGTGCAGAACCGTAAACTGGAGCCCCATAGTCGAGACGGGATCGAACAAGAGCGTTGTACAGCCGTAGAAGGCATTTCCTGTCAGATCCCCAAGTTTTATGGGCTAAGACTTTCAAAATATTCGCAGTTTTGAGACATTTTTCTTTGAGTGACTTCAGGTGAGAAATGAAATTGAGCTTTTTGTCAAAGGTAACACCTAAGAACTAGTGCTCTTTCCTGACAGGGATGCAGGTTCTTTGCAGTTTTAAGGATGGATCCAGTGATAGACCACGGCGTAGAGAAAATGGGACACAGACGCTTTTCTTGGGAGAAAACTTAAAACCATTTTGGTCCGCCCACTTAGCAAGCTTATTTATGGCCAGCTGTAGCTGGCGCTCACAGCTCGAGAGATTGCACGACGATGCCGAGATCTGGATATCGTCAACATAAAGTGAGTATGTAATGGACGGTGGCAAAACCTGAGCGAGAGAATTCATTTTGATAACAAAAAGTGCAACACTCAGGATACCTCCCTGGGGAACCCCGTTTTCCTGAACGAATGGATCCGACAAAACAGTTCCTAATCTAACCTGAAACGTCCTGTCCGTCAAAAAATCTTTTATGCACTGCAGCATACGGCCACGAATTCCATAGCCATAAAGGTCTTGGAGGATGCCATATCTCCATGCTGTATCGTAGGCCTTTTCCAAGTCAAAAAAGATCGATACACAATTCTGCCTATTCACGAATGCTTCACGTATGGCCGTTTCTAGGCGCACCAAATGATCCAAAGTGGATCGTCCTCGGCGGAACCCGCACTGATTGTTATCCAAAATACTTTCCTTTTCTAGAACGTACATCAGCCGCCTGTTTATCATTCTTTCATATGTCTTCCCAAGGCAGCTGGTCAAAGCGATCGGACGGTAACTAGAAGGCAGAGATGGATCCTTACCCGGCTTCAAGAGAGGGATAATGTGTGCCCGTTTCCAAGCCGCTGGAAAGCTAGCCCTTTTCCACAATGAATTGAAGAAATTAAGAAGGGATTTAAGAGATTCTGGAGAGAGATTACGCAGCATTTCGTAATGCAGTCCATCGGGTCCAGGAGCAGAAAGTTTTATTATATCAAGGGCACTCTTTAGCTCGTACTGTGTGAAGGGCTGATTATAAGGTGCAGCGTTTGATCCCGTTGTGACTATATTATGTTGCTCTGCACGTCGTTTAAACAACTTGAAGGAATCTGAATAACTAGAGGAGCTGGACACCGAACAGAAGTACTTCCCAAGAACGTTGGCAGTATCTTTCAGTGATGCACATGGAGGGTTGAAAACGGGAATCGTGAACCCCCTGTAGTCCCCTTTGATTCTCTTGAATCTGTCCCAGACCTCCTTAGCAGTTACAAAGCTGCTTAGAGACGACACATATTTAATCCAGGTCCGTTTCGATCGCTTACGGGTCCACCGGGCTTTAGCTTTTCGTTTTTTAAACTCAACCAGGTTTATTGAGGTGGGATACCGCCTGAACTTGCCCCATGCTTTATTTTGCTCCGTGCGCGTAATCGCACACTCCTTATTCCACCAAGGTTTGCACCTACGAGGCAGATTACGGGTAGTTTGGGGAATCGACTGCTGAGCGGCATTTATTATCTGCTCTGTCACATACAATGTGGCTTCATCCGCAGTCATGGAGGAAAGCAGGGATGTATCCAGCGTGGAGCTTAACTTAAAAAGAGACCAATCGGCCTTGTCCAACTTCCACCGAGGCATTCGTCTTAACAGAGTGGGAAGACAAATGTCGCTTTTTAAAGTAATAGGGAAGTGGTCACTCCCAAAAGGGTTATTAAGAACCTGCCAAGAAAAACAAGGCAGTAATGAAGGTGACGCAATAGATAAATCAATAGATGTAAATGAATTGTGAGCTGAACTAAAGAATGTAGGCTCCCTCTTATTAAAAAGACATATTTGAGATGATAGTAAAAACTGCTCAATTACTCTGCCTCGAGAATCGAGACGAGTACTGCCCCACATAGGATGATGGGCATTAAAATCACCTAAAATTAAAAAGGGTTGAGGGAGTTGTTCCACAAGTCCTTGGAGCTCAGAGAGATGCAGGGGAACATTTGGAGGCAAATAAATAGAAACTACTGTTATAAAACGGTCTAAAAGAACACGTACCGCTACGGCCTCCAGTGGGGTGCACAGTGGGACCTCGGAGCAGGCAACCCACTCTGCACAATCACTGCCACGCCCCCAGAATTAGAATTAACACGATCTTTACGAAAAACTTGATGACGCCTTAAAATCTGTGTATGATGAGCCTGGAGATGGGTTTCTTGTAACGCGAGGGCAATAGGCCGAAGATCATCCATAAAATAGTTAACGCCATCAATATTAGGTAAAAGACCACGACAGTTCCACTGCATAAAATGTAAATTCTTCATTTATCTAAAAAGGTGAAATGTAAAATTAAAAAGAGAGAGGCAATGAAAAATTGAGAGTATTAAATTAATGGTTATTTGGGAGGGACCACTGGCTTTTTCCCTTTGGATTTCAAAGTCTGCCACTCCATGTCATCCTGGTCGGATGCAAGAGTGGGTGACTCGGAGGTATCATCCATCGCCTCCACTTCTGGAGGCGAGTCTTTACCTGAAGGTTTTGGCTGGTTCGTTGCACGGGGTGGCTTGCCCCGGCCACGACCAGCCGAAGAGGCACCGGAGGTGCTGGGCAGAGTGTCTTTCAACTCTGCCTCCTCCGGCCCCTTGGGTACTGAGGGAGCGGCACGAGGATTGTGCCGCTCTTTCGAAGAGGAGGTCCTCTCTGAGGAGGTCGGGCGGGAGTTTCGCCCCTTCTCCCCATAAGAGGACAGCGATGTGCGAACAGGTACGGCATTTGCCGGCCTGTCTGGAACCAGCGAAGCAGCCTGTGCACTCCCTCCAGGAGGAGGGGGGCCTTGAGGGCTGCCTCCAGAACCTCAGGTGAGACCTGGGTAGCCCTCGATTCCGAACGTGGCGCAAGACCCCTGCGCGCCACGTCGGCGTAGGATCCCTTCGACATAAAGGAATACCGTTTCTTAGCTTCGATATAACTGATGTTTTCTTTGACTTTGATAGCAATGATTTCTTTTTCTTGTTTCCAGATGGGACAGCCACGATAATAAGTGGGGTGTGGTCCATTGCAATTAATGCAGTGGGCAACATTCTCACAAATGTCAGAGAAGTGATCTTGACTGCCACACTTCGCACATGTCTCCTTCCCTCGACAGCTGCGTGTTCCGTGGCCAAAACGCTGGCAACGGAAGCACCGCTGGGGGTTGGGGACGTAAGGGCGGATGTGGCAGTTCAGGTATCCAGCCTTGATTGTTTCTGGCAGTGTATGCCTCTCAAAAGTAAGTATGACATGTTTTGAAGGGACTTCTTCACCATCTTTTCTAAACATAATGCGTTTTGCTGCAACGACAGCGGCACCTTGGAGTCCCTCGAGGAGTTCTTCCTCACTAGTGAGCAAGAAGTCGTCCTCGGAGAGGACTCCGCGGATGGTGTTAAGTGTGCGGTGAGGGCTCACCGACACTTTCACTTCAAGGATGGTGTTCAGCTTGAGAATTGCTTCGCTTTGCTTTTTGTTGTTTACTTCCACTAGGAGGTCTCCAGAGTGGAGTTTTTTAGCCTTGTAGGAAAACCCTACAAGCTGTTCAAGTACTTTGGCTACAACAAATGGTGATAGCTTTGACACGGGTTTCTGTTCATCAAGAGAATGAACAACGAAAAACTTCGTAAAACTTTCTATCTCAGATTCCTTTTCGATGGTCTTGTGTTCAGGACAGCGCCTTTTAAGGGCGTGCCCCGAACGGGGTTTGGAAGAGAGGGGCGCCATAAGAGGGCAAGGAGTGTTCGGAATCTGTGGCGCGCCGCCCACCACGGAGCCCAACGAGGGAATAGGTAACACCCCATAACAAATATGGCTTTGCTGGAAGCATTACTCTATTAGCGCGACCCAGAAACTATAACCAAGTGTGGATCCGGACGAGAGTATCTGTCACCACCCAAGGTTAGCCCTTGCCGCCAAAGGAGTTGAAAAAGGAAAGAAGAGAAATGAGGAGAGTGAAGAGTATGGGAAGATAAGGGCGAAAGAAGGGAGGGGATAGTAGAAGTGGCGACTGACTGAATCATCCTGGTCGGGCCAAGCCAGGACACCCGTCTACGGGAAGCGGGGGCCGAAGTGGTGTATCGCCTCGCCCGGGGGGCCCCGAAGGGTCCAAACCTACCCCGGGCTCGGCTCAACCACCAGGATGCCCTTTTCCCCGGACACGGGAAAGCCACGCACAGCCAGACGTGGGCGGGCGAACCCGCATGGCTCGGGGTCCGTGGAGACGCCACTCTCCAAACACCTGCTTTCACAGGTGCCCCCTGCGGGGTCTACGAGAGCGAGCTCCGAGCTTGCAGTGACCATTCCAAGCACGCGCGCTCGTGCAGTGCGAGCATCGTTCAGGGGAACAGGTTCTTGCAAGTAGCATCAGCTTCGCCATCACATAAAATGAAACATACGGGCTCACGGAAGCTATGAAAGAACGCAATAAAATAATAAAGCTGAATGGGACGCTGAGGCCTCGAGCTGCATAATTCTTCTCTATTTTTTTTTTTTTAGACGTTTTGTTATCGCGCGCCTACAGATGCTGACTGCTGCTTTAATCCGAACGTAGCACGTGCAAAATCGAACATTACAGCGCCGCCTGGATAGTGCTGCCAGCATAACATGGTCGCGTCTTGCGGACGCACTCGCGCCCCCTGCCCGAGAGCAACGGGTCTATGCTTAAAATGTGCTGTGTGAGGGACTGTCCCGGTATTTCAGCAACTGAAGAAGAGATCACACTGCATGCATTTCCGAGAGACTAAGAGAGATGCACCGGCGGCTGACTGCGGTTCCCGCAGGACAGCTATTAGAATCCGTGGGTAGGCGATGGATACGCTCGATGCCCTCTAGTGATAAAGATTAAAACCCTAGGCGAAGTTTACTAAAACTCACTGGTTTCGATGTGAGATTTCAACTGCAGGCCTGTAAGTTTCCTGCCCATCTCCCTGCAGCAGCGGCACTCAAGAGGATTGAACTCAGGCATCACGACACATCGGCTGCATGTGCACCTAGTAAACAAGTTCTACTCATGTTTTACACAAAACACGTACTTTATGCTTGGCTTTTACTTGTACTTCGTACACTCACTAGTTCGTATTCTTTAGACGGCAGGCATCTTCAGCCTGGAGAGTATCTGATGATTCAACGACCTCGGTCTCTGAACCTTCAGCAATGCGATCGGGCGTGTCGTATGCTAGCAACCCTAATTTCTGCGAGCGTTCTAAATTTTTTTTTTCAAATATTGATAGCCAGTTTTGTGCCCAGTATAGCTCTCTATCATTGGACTGACGGCATGCACTCGTACATTGGCTTGTACTCGCACCGCTTTCATCATTGACCTCCATCACGTCGATCCACTGACTCTTCGTCCTCAACTTTTACAGCACGCACACTAACCAACAGTTCGGCGATAAAGAGCTAGTGGAACTGAAACTTCGTTTTCTACGATCGCTCGTACAAAGAGCAGAATAAAAAAAAAATAAAAAAAAGTCTTAGGCACGGTCGCGGAGAGCATGAGGAGTGAAACTCACGTGACTTCCGGCGAACCAACGTTTAGTGACGTAGGTTGATGCCTCCGTTCTGACCTCCCCGACACCTTCTGGTACACTGTTACGTCACAGTGCACTGGCGGGAACTTTGAACTGGCCCTCATATTTCTATTCTTTATAAAAAGACTACCCAACTCTATAATGAAACAATTATTTTGTAATGTTCTGATACGCCATTTCAACACCTAGCATGAAAAAATTGTTTGGCGTGTTAGAGGCTTTTTAAGGGGCGATGCAATGATTTTTGTGCTTCGCGAAAATACCGCTTCGAACGGATCCCTGACGTTAATGACCTGTGAGACACCCGTTCGTTTATCACCACACTCAATCGAAGTCGCAGAAGAAATTAAAGAGAAACAAGCAGCGTTCACCCCCTCAAATTACAGCCAGAAAAAGCGACCCCGTGATCTCGAGCCGATTATATGCCGCCAATGTAGATCATAGCCACGCGCTGGAGTTGGCAAGGCACAGGAAACGCGCTAAGTTTCATACATGGTCGTCATTGCTATGGTCGTCATTGCAGCGATTGGACACGGGCCACGACCCGAGTGCTTCTTGAGCTATCGATTATCACGAGCCCAAATCGAGTGCCCACGCAGTGCTCGGGTCCAACATATGAGCCGCATTCCAATATCGTCATTCGCTTTTGTCCTTGAAATTACACCGAAACAAGGCAGTTTCTTGGCCAGTGGCGTTGCGTGCGAGTATCCTTGAGTCTCACTAGTGCCAGTAGGGTCGTGAAAAGTGAAAAACATTCCAATTGAATATCGTTGCACCACACCTTTACGAGTAATATTTTAATACCTTCGGCCGTTGAACCACAGGTGCGGTGTGGTAATGGTGCTCGAGATATCATGAGAAGAAGCTTTGATAAAGACGAGACGCAGGCAGGGTTTGTGAAATAATGTAGGGTGATTCCACGTCAAATTGTACAATGATGGTCCGGGTCATATTTTTGTGCATATGTATATGGGTGATTTCAGATAAGATCGACCAAAGGATGGCTAGTCGACATTTTCAAATCAACTGATGTTTTTATATGTTATTGTCTAGTGTCTGGTATGAACGAATCAAAACTTAGTTTTGACTAGAAAAAATACTTGGGGACAGGAAAAATCGTAATGCATGAGGTGGTGGACAGTTGCATTAACGCGCACTGATGGAGGGGGCCCGTTTGAGAGTGAATAACTAAAGCGATAACATTAGGAGAACTCTAATACGTTTTAGGCGCAAACTATGAGTATAGCTTGCTTGTAATATAAAGTAATCATATTTATTTAAAATTTATTTATTTTTCTAAAAATTGACAAACATGCCTGCTCGAACGACAAATGGCAAACTTTGGAGGTCTGTATCTCATGAAATAATTTAATCATTATGATATAATTTGCAGATATTATTCTACTAATATATAGCTAATGTTTAAAAAATAACTAAGGTATCTGTGTGATACAATAGTTAGGATATATTTAGTCAAACATGGAAAAAAAATCAAACAAAGAAAAATTCCGATGCGAATAAAAAAAAAACACCACCCTCGATTTTTTTTAAATTTAGGTAACCTGTTATACTCTATTTCGGCATTCATTTCCATTAAAAACATGTTGCATCATTTTATTGAGAAAGAAGATACAACTCCCCAAAGTAGGGTCCTTTTTCAAAGCCTACACTTAGCAGTGTTTTATACAAGAACTGACTCTGAGTTCCAGTTTCATGAAACCAACACACATCTTTTATATATTTTTATTCAGATGAGGCCAATGATAACTAAAGAAATCGTTCACACACTTAAATTAAGGAGAAACTACTGTCTACAAAGAGGTATCATATTACGGACTAGTGATCCGAGAAAAGATCATGCAGCCATCGGCCACTAGGAACTCTGTTTACTTTATTCTCCTGCGACACTATATGCTATTCCCTCTTCCGCTCTACCTTCATCTCTCTCTCTCTCTCTCTCTCATAAATATCCCTGATATATATCCAGAACAAAAACATGTTCAAGCATTCCCTTTCTGCGTGGTAGTGTTCTGTGGCTAGCAAAAATCATTTCCTCGCCAAGCTCACGATTATGGCAAAATAGTTGCCGGAAACCGCAGACGACACTCGTCGCTAGTTCTGGCAAAACGGCCGATACAATCTTTTTTTCGCATTTCCCCGCTCGCTGTCAAGGACAAGGGGGTTCGCTTCAACCAGCAAAACATGGACGCCGACGCCTGTTTACTGAGCAGTCATGCCTGTCGCCATCTCACTCGCTGGCGTCACGGGCGATAATATCAGGCACAAAGGGGCACACCAACCGGCAGCATTATCCCCAAATACTCGAGCCTCGCGTAAATACATAGAGTGTAAACGCTGTCGCCATGTTATCGTAGTAAGACCGCCCCCCCCCCCTCCCCCAACGGGGGACTGCAGTACGCGACGGCGTACTAACACAACGGCGACGATATCGACATCGCGGGCTCCGAATTTTCCCATAGTTCTACTCCACGGGCATTTCTCGAAACGCTTGATATTGTTTACGCCCGCCTGGAAGGATTTCAGGCGCGTAGTTAAGATAAGGCGGTTCTCCGCGGCAAAAGAAAGCAATTTCACAAAAGCTTAAAAGCGGCGGCGACGCGTGTGCGGTGAACGCTTGTAGTTTTGGTGTAGACAGGGTGTGTGTGTTCCCGTTGTTGACACCAGCCGCCGATAAGGCACTGCAGGCGGTAGCTCAGTACAGCAAGGGCTAATCCGAGTGACCATCAACGTAACCCCACCGCCAACCCCTCGCGAACCGGTCGCCGACATGGCTCAGGCTGTGTCATGAACCACGTGGTAGAAGCTCGGGTGCTTTCATATCAGCGCGTGGAGGGACGACAGTGCGATTCCGGAAAGTCTCTTTCGAAGGCCGCTGACCACAATTTTTTGTGTGGAGACTTTCCCTCTTTCTTCCTTTGACGTGGATCAAGCTTTGCCGACAGCCTCAGTTGTGACCTCTCTTTTCAAATGTACGTTTGCAGTGAGTGAGCTCCTCAGCCTCGGACTTGTCACTTGTGCACCCAGTAGTTCTTTCACTTGGCAATTATATGCCATCAGTTGGGGTTTAATTTCTATTATTTATGTATACATTATGAAGACGTCCTGGAGCTCCGAACGAGTGTTTTGTGCAGATTACTTTTGCAAACACAAAAAGACTATACCAAAGCAGCGGAATTTTCGAAGTGTTGGCGAGTTGGACCTAAACTCGTTGAAGCAAATTCTTCCGCCTGACTGTTCCACCAAAGTGAGTGCGACGGACTACCTGTGCTACCATTGCTTCATGCACATCACTAAGGAGATCTCGATGCGAAGCTCGGAGCAGTGCCCTGACATATTTGTGCCAGCTGAAGAAGCAATTGAAGATCTAAATCGCAGCATACGACCTACAGATGTGTCGCCGCTGAGACAACCAAGCGTCGTAAGAAGTCCGGACAGGCCTGCCTATGTCAAGAGAAAGCAGACAGAACTAGAGCAGGTTGCTGTCAAGAATATACGCTCAAGGCTACGTATTGCGTACGACAGGGACGCACCATCGGGGTCGTCCGAACCAACATGCTCCACATGCACTGAGTGGGTGGACAACTTTCGGCAGGCCTTTGAAACCGCCACCTCTCTCCGGGAACGTTGTCGACTGCTTACGCTCCTGCCGTCAACACTGACGAAGAATGAGGTTCAAAAGATGATTCCACAGGCCTCAATGTACCTCATCAGTAAATCCCGAAAACTCAAGGAAAAGCATGGCGTGTGGTATGAGCCGGATCCTTACACGAGGTGCAAGGTGAGCCCTGAGAACCTGTCTGCTGCCCTAGAGTACTTCGCGAAAGACGAGCTGCAATGTTCGCGCCAAAGTCCCGACCAGAAGGACGTCATCTCTGTCATGCTCAACGGAGAGAAAACGTTCGTGCCAAAGCGCTTCATGACACGCTCAATACGAGAGGCCTTCCGTATATACAAAGACAAGCATCCCGATTCCGGCGTTGGGCTAACGAAATTTTATTCGTTGCGCCCTAGATGGGTCCAATGTATTCCACACCAGGAAGTGTGCGTTTGTGTGCGCAGCGCCAATTATTATCTTTGTATTGCCGCTCTAGAGAACGTTACAGGCTCAACATTCAACACTGGTGAAATGAACTCGGCATTTCTGTGCGACCCAGCAACAGAACTGTGCCTTCAAGGAGACTGTGATCACTGCCCAAAAGGCCAGTTTCTTACACTCCAGGAACTTGATATCCCGGAGGATGAAGAGATTGTGCTTGCAACATGGGAGTCCGGCGACCTTGTGAAAAAAACTTTGGAACCTGAGACTTTCCTAAAAGTCATCCAAGTGACGGTTGGAAGTTGGGTACTTCACAACCATATCCGGCAAACGCAAGGTAAAGCTATCTACGATGAAAAACAGTGCATGCAACGCGGGACCATTGTCTTTCATTTCGACTTTGCTGAAAACTGGACCATCGTGCTTCCTGACGACGTGCAAGCATATCACTGGAAAAAAAACAAGTTTCGATATTTACATGTGTAGTGACGACAAGAAAATCTACAAACAGCTTTGCCATCATCAGTGAGGACCTGTGTCACGACGCCGCTCACGCTTGCTTGGCTCTAGAAAAAGTGAAGGAGTGGGTTGAAGACAACGTTGCGGTATACTCGTACGTGACGTAGGTAAGTGACGGCGCCGCCAGTCATTTCAAGAATCGCTACCAGCTTCACCAATTTGCAAAGGACGATTGCCCACAAGCCCAGTGGTTATTTTCTGCATCTGGACATGGGAAAAATGCATGTGACGGAGTTGGCGGACTCGTGAAGCACCAGGCCACGCTGAACAACCTGAGAGAACGTTCAGTAAGCGCAATTCAGACGGCCAGGACAATGGTGAGCGTTCTATCAAAGAAACTGAAAGGCGTGCATCTTGTATATCTGGACAAAAATGAGGTTGTTCGGTATCGTGCACAAAAAAAAGAAAAGTGGCTGACGGTGCGCGCCTTCCCTGGCATTCAGTCTTGGCACGCGTGGCGGCTCAGCAAGTCATCAACAGAAGGGACCTGTGACGTATATGTAGCACGGACAGTCGGATCTGCTTGGAAGCAACTTTATTAAATGGGTACAGCGAGGAAAACCTTAGCGTAAAGTGCCGAATTTGATTTCCCAAGGACTGCTCATTTTGAATGCAGGGACATCTTATTTATCACATTTTTCTTCACGGGGTATTTAACCTACTGTTTTTGTTGGTGGTTACTAATAATTTTTATCTGATCACTATAAAAAAATCCTAAAATGTTATCCTCGAGCAGGATAAAATATATCGGCTTGCCACGATTCATTCATACACCGAGAGCATCGAAGCTGCTCCAGTTAGGCACTATGGCATCCGTCACCTGAAATTGTTTGTAATCGTAAATACACAGCCAGCCTAAATATCTTACTATTATATCTTTGTTTTTGTGTGTGGAAGTAAAGTTATTTATTTTACTCTAGATGTAAAATATACCGGAAGGTACAACTTCACACTGCATCATCTTTTCTCAAATCATTAGTCTCTAATATGATACCACTTTGTACGCTTATGTAAAATGCTGTATATAGTTTCTCCTCCCTTTTACTGTGTGACCAATCGCTCTTTTTATCAATGACCTCATCTGAATAAATGTATATAAAAGATTTGTGCAAGTTTCATGAAACTGGAACTCAGAGTCACTTCTTGTATAGGACACTGCTAAATGTAGGCTTTGAAAAAGGACCCTACTTTGGGGAGTTGTTTCTTCTTTCACAGTGCAATGATGCAACATGTTTTTAATAGAAATGAATGCCGAAATAGAGTATAACAGGGTACCCAAATTTTAAAAAAATCGAAGGTGGTGTTTTCTTTTTATTCGCATTGGAATTTTTCTTTGTTTGATTTTTTTCCCATGTTTGCCTAAATATATTGTAACTATTGTGTCACTCAGATACCTTATTTATTTTTTCAATAATAGCCATATATTAGTAAAATAATGTCTGCAAGTTATGTAATAATGATTAAATTATTTCATGAGATACAGATTTCCAAAGTTTGCCATTTGTCGTTCGAGCAGGCATGTTTGGCAATTTTTAGAAAACTAAATAAATTTTTAATAAATATTATTACTTTATATTACAAGCAAGTTGTACCCATAGTTTGTTTGTAAAAAGTTTTAAAATTCTCCTAATTTTATTGTTTTAATTATTCACTTTCAAACTTGCCCCCTCCATCAGTGCGCGTTATTGCAACTGTCCACCTCTCCCTGCCTTACGATTTTTCTTGTCTCCAAATTGTTTTTCTGGTCAAAACTAAGTGTGGATTCGTTTATACCAGACACTAGACAATGTCATATAAAAACATCAGTTGATTTAAAAATGTCGACCAGCCACCCTTTGGTCGATCTTATCTGAAATCACCCATATAAGACATGCATGTGAAATTCATGTTCTTGGGTAGAGAATTCAGCGATATTTGAAAACTGTAGGTAATAGACCGATCTCGCAGCCGGTTTCATTAAACCAGCGCTGCCGGCAGAGAGAGAGAAGTGTTGAAAAGAAAGGAAGCCTGAAAAAAAAAAATTGGTTTGTGTGTGTGTTTATACAGCCTAGAACTTGGTCTGCCTCACAGGGGCGACGAGTCTCCCAGCTGTAGATGAGAAATTTAGCCAGTGCGGTACAGCCGCTAGCCTGGAGTCTTTAACGTGCAACACGCAGTAGTGATACACGACCGCACGCCGGCACGATGCTCATCCAGATCGAAACGGGCGGGGGTGGGGCTCGAGCGCGAGCTTTCGCTCCACGTGCTCCGAGCTGGTGTGCGCTAGACCACTCGGCCACCGATCCCCCCTGGAAGCCTGGAATGCACCGTTGGAACTGTGTAGTCTTTCTGCACGCGCGACAACCCCGCTGAGCGGTTGCGCGTGCAGAGCACGGGGCGAGACAGGCTGTCTTGTGAACTGGCGCCCGCCTCCTATGAACTACACTTGTGGCACGGTCACTCGATTAGGACTCCCCTTGGGAGCGGCCTGCCGTATGCCTCACTCCGCCGGTGAGAGCGATAGTTCTACTTTACCCCGCAGGCTCCAGCCGTGGCGCTTGTTATCGGTGACAGATAGAGTTCCTTTCGGGGGAACATATCGAGGAACTCTATACTTCGTTTCACGTCAGTGTGTACTTGTTAGCCGCGCGTGCTAAAAGCGCGAGATAGTTGCTTCGAAGGAAGCCTCGGCGGCTGCATGGGCGCTCGTGCAGCGAGTGCTCCAGTCAAGGCAGTAGAGGCTAGCCGCTCGCGCTAGCACAGCGTTCGCGGTTAGTCCATGCTAAGGTAAGACGAAATGCAGTGAGAGAGGAGCAGTACGCCCTGCCTGGCCCGGTGTGGCTATTTAGATTTTTTTTTTCGTGAAGCCGCATGTTTCCATTGAAACGAGTGCCAGATTGCATGAGTGATGTGACAAATCTGTGTAGGATAAAAGCACATGATTTTTTCTGCGAAAAGCTCACTCAGCTGCAGGCTGCGTTTTAAAGCTGCATTCTGCTGGCAGTATGAGCGAATTGTCGTTTTCTTGTTCCCGTAACTGTTGCCCCGTTTCTATTACCACTGTAATATAGGAGTTATAGTTGGATATAGCTAGGCCGTATGATTTCCGGTTTTAACCCACGCTTGAGCACGCGCGAGCTGTGCCATTTATTCATCTATGAAGGACAACACAAAATCGGATTCCGCGTGCATAACTTCAGCAATATAAACTTCATTGTTCACAAAAACAGACCAAGGGAGTCATATAGTCCACAAGCGTAGTACCTTTCGGGAAAGAGGCTTCCGCGAAAGCCTCAATATATTCACTAGTGTGCTGTTACGGTCACAAGCCCAGTTTGCCAAAAAAGGTCTAAGGAGTTTTCTGAGAAAGAGCTCGCAGAGCTCTTCGCTGTGGTAAGGTCTCGGCAGTTAACACACCACATCAGTGGGCAGTCCATAAGGTGTGGAAGCACAGCGCTCAAAAGGACCTTGCAAATCCTTCCACAACCACGAATCTCTGCCGACTGTAGAGCCCTCTCGACAAAGGTGCAGACGAGCTTGCACAGCCAGACAGCTTCAGGTCGTGGATAGCTGAGTCCTCCTTGGTCAAGGTTAAACATGGACTGATATGCTCCATTATGTGATGCATTTCCCTTAAGTTGCGCTTGCATTCAGGACACGTCACCTGCAAAGTTTAGCGGGTTTTACACATTAGCCTTCCTTTCTTTCACTGAGAAATTCTTAGTGCTTTGCTAGGTTGAATGTTTCAGCTAATTACTTTGAAATTACAACAATTTCTACAAATAAAAATGGTCACCTTTTGTTCGCGAACGAAGGCCAAGTAGCCAGCCATGTAAGTCAGCGGTGCGAACTCAAGTTTGGAAGAGACTTCATTGTACTTCATCAACTGCAGGATTTCTTGTTTCACGAGTGGAGTTGGCACATTTCATCGCAGTCTGGCACTCACAACTAGAACGCGCATTTACATTTCCGGCAGCTTCCAAAATGCCAACACAAACCACACACGCGAGCGCAGAGTGACACTACGATATTTTCGCCGAGCACAGCGGTGCATAGGTGGGGGGAAAGCGAGTTTTGCTGCCTTCTGCAACCGCGGCAGCACCTCGGTATCGGCGAAGCCAATGACAGGCAGATATTTTATCTGGGTAGCGGAGCAAGAGCGCGTTTGGCACCTTCTCTATACTCCGTTTCACCTTATGTTGTACCGCAGCGAAGGCTGGAAGCGCGAGCTCATAGCGTTGACAGCGGCCCTTACTGCACGAGAGCTTGTGCCGCCGAGATCTGCCCCAGAGAAAGGAGCTCGCGCTTACAGCCTTTCCTGCGGTACAACGTAAGGTGAAACGGAGTATAGCCACGGTATAGCTTTCAGATCACAAGACCGCTCACTAGAGTGCCTTCATACACACGCGCGCTTTTGCTTGAGTGGTGACATCTCAGCCATTTTTCCGCCCAATCGTATTTTTATGCATTTCGAAGTGCGCGCAATCCGGTGTCACTCAGCTCGAGCGCGTAACTTTAGCTAATGCATAGACGCCATTTTACCACCCAAGTCACGCACCGAGTGCGCGACAGCATCACGCGCTGGTACATTCAGGGCAACAATGGATGTCTTCACCCTGAGACAGACAGACATGTAGGCACCCTACCGCTCACCGATATGCAGCGCCCCCACGGAAAATGGGAGAAGTTCTCCTCTCACGCGCGCTCTTTTGTTTTCGGAATAACATCGGCAGGCCGCACAACAGGGGGGATCGAGTGGCCGTGCTTATGGGGGCGTCACGGATGCATGGAATCATAGTAGAGTGTACTAGAAGGTACGAGTGGGACGAGCTATATACCTTTTTCGCATGACCTCAAACCAGCCAGTAACTGACGTACCCTCGACCTGGTGCATTTTTAGATTGCCCGCCGACACAGGGTATGCAACCGCCAAGGGTATGGGCGAAAAGGCTTAAAAACAGACGTCGTGCATGAGTTAGTTCCGAGTGCTCCTATTTACTGTGCTGCAATTTACGAAAATCTATGGATGTCTGGCTACCACTGCGTGGTCGTCGGATGAATAAATAATTCCAAAAAGCATAAGAACAATAGCAGAAAGTGTGCCATGAGCACAAGAAGCTGCAGCGCGAGTCTGGCTGCAATTTTATCGAGCTTCGCATTTTCCCCAAGAATCCTAATTTATGAAATCAGACGATTGCGAGATTTAATCGCGAGAGATACGTATCAGGCTGAACGTCACGTTTAAGCTCACGATCACTTCGTGTACGACAAGGGGACAGATTTTAATTACCGGTGCAGGTGGTCCAATTAGGTTATCACTGCAAGCCCCATGGTATGTGAAAGGTATGAAAAAGTCTACATGCCACCACTCAAGTTGGAGCTATCAAATGTCGAGAGCTTACCTGCATATATATAGACTACATTAAATTGCTCATATATACAGGGTGTCACAAAAGAAAATTTACACGGTCTTTTTAACCCCAAAAATAAACTAGGCATTGCCGAACGCTAATTTTCTGCCCAAAGGTAGAGCTAGAGGTCACAACCAGAGGCCAAAGTTTCAGCCCGATCCGATAACTTAATCAAAAGTTATCAGTGATTTTCTGAAAATTTCAATGGGAAAATGGCGGCCGACAGACTTTTCAAACACATGGGGCTCTACGGCACTAGAAACCGAAAACAGGCAAAAATGGGCTCCATTTTCCCATTGAAATTTTCATAAAATCACTTATAACTTTTGATTGAGTTATCGGATCGGGCTGAAACTTTGGCATCTGGTTGTGATCTCTAGCTCTACCTTTGGGCGGAGAATTAGCGTTTGGCGATGCCTAGTTTATTTTTGCGGTAAAAAAGACAGTGTAAATTTTCTGTTGTGACACCCTGTACTTCTTGTAGAATTAACAGCGCAAATACGACAGGAAGGAGAGATAAGGTAGACAGAATAGAGCGCTGAACTAACAACTGACGTTTAATAAAAAGAGAAAGAGGAAGAAGAACCGAAAAATGCTTTTAAAACATGCATAATGAAAACCCGCAAAAAGATATGCTATAGCTTGAGTTGCCTGAAAATGAATTGCTAAGAATACCGAGCTTTAAGCTGGTCGCTTAAGGCTGCGGTCCCACGGCAGCCATCTTGAACAAGGCTTTAGTTCAACCAATAGATGGCGACACGTACCCGTGGGGTGGCCGAAACATTGGTTAACAGTGGGATGGCTCGAGCACCATCACGTTCCCCTCGTGGCCTTGCTCGCGCCGCTGCCAGCTGTGCTCAGCTAGCTCAAGTAGCGTGGCCCATCAAACGAATGTATGCGGAGACGCGGTTCGGCGGTTGTAACGGGCTTTCACAACAAATCTTTCCAAGAAGGATTCAAATGTTGATTGACGTGTTAATATTCTATCAATGAAAATTTCTTCTGCGGGAATGCACGCTCAGTAGACTCAATCTTCCAAGACACGAGTGGAAGCGGACGTCAAGTCGCGATTTACGGTGCTTACCTCAGCATTTTAAAACGTCACGAAATATTGTGTTTCACGGAGTCCGGCAGATGTTGTAAAGGTTGTTACATTATAGGTTCCCAGAAAACAAACGCCGTTGCAATATTTTCGGAAGTACCGACACACATAATGTTGTAAGTACAGCTTAGGAGGAATATGATGAAAACCATCAAAAGAAATAGGAAGACGTTTATTTGCAATGATGACGCTATGAATGAACGGCGTTTAGCGACGGCAAGTTATGAGCGTTCGGGAATTTATAAGTTCACGTGATTGCTAACTATGGACATGCGTTTTTGTCGGGAGATGGTGTTGCGGTGATGACCTGATATCAGACGACTCGTAGCAGACGAACATGCAAGTTTCTTCTCAGTGAATGGTAAGTGTCCATGTGTCAGGCATAACACGTGGCTACCGACGTTTTCGACGTTTCGAACACTTACCGCTTTCGACAAAAGTCCTGGCACCTGGGCTAACTTTCTGGAAAGACTCGAAGTCTTCCTTGAGTCCAACGCCATCATGAACAGTAACTGAAAACGATCCACCATTCAATCCGTGGGCGGCGAAGCGTATCCGCATCTGCGGAGTCATGGACGATGCGTACTCTATGTGGTTGGAAGTTTACACAATGCCTGCCACGACGTCCAAACACGTCATTGACGTTCTACGGTCTCTTTTACCTACTTTTGCCCTACCGAAAATACTTTTCTTTGATAACGCGCCAAATCTTGCTTCAAACAAAATAAACAAGTTTTTGAAGAAAAAAAAACCGGCATCAGGCATCACATTAGTGCACCATACCATCCTGCAACTAACGGGCATGCAGAACAGATGGTGTGCGAAATAAAAAAAAAAGTGAAAGCCGTTTACAACTTCCTGTAACACCGAATTAGAGCGCAGCTCTTGAGGAGGAGGAGGGAAGGGTACTGGGGGAGGAGGGAAGGGTACTGACGTCATCAGTGACGTCACTGATGACGTCATCTGTGATGATGACGATGACGATGCGGATGCCCCCCCGAAGTCACGTGACACCCCCAGGTCACGTGACCCCCGCCGAGGTTACGTGACCTCCCCGATGACGTCATCGTCACTGATGACGTCACCGGCATCCGCATCGTCATCATCACTGATGACGTCATCAGTGACGTCACTGTTGACCTCACCGGCATCCGCATCGTCATCGTCATCATCACTGATGACGTCATCAGTGACGTCACTGATGACGTCACCGGCATCCGCATCGTCATCGTCATCATCACTGATGACGTCACCAGTGACGTCAATAATGACGTCACCCGCATCCGCATCGCCATCGTCATCATCACGGATGTCATCAGTGATGATGACGATGACGATACGGATGCCGGTGACGTCATCGGGGAGGTCACGTGACCTCGGTGGGGGGTCACGTGACCCTGGGGTGTGGTCACGTGACCTCGGGTGGTGTCACGTGACAGGGGTCGCGTTACCCTGGGGAGGGGTCACGTGGCCTTGGGGTGACCTTGGGGGTCACGTGACCTTGGGATGACCTTGGGGTCGCGTGGCCTTGGGGTGACCTTGGGGGGTCGCGTGACCTTGGGGTGACCTTGGTTACGCCGACGCCGCTCAAGCCGGGAACGGGCCCCTAAGAGCTGCGCTCTAAAAAAAAGCCCTTTTGAAGCTTACGGAAGAAGCAGTTCAGTGAAGAATCGCCAGGTTGTTGTTCCAGCAGCAAGCGACGGTCTCATCTTACACGGCAAAAACATCCGCCGAAGCAATATTCAGCGGACAAAGAGCCACACCCCTCGATGTCATGATACCATGGCTTACGAACGAAGATCGAGAGATTCCCAGATCGGGAGTAATTGCAGTTTATTCGGTCGGACAACTCGTCTACGTAAGAAATTTCATCGGAAGTCGGGCCTTCCATGTAAAACTTAAGTAGAAAAGGCTCTATGTTGGTTGACCAGAAGGTGTCATCTCTCTGAATACGTTGGATATCAATGCCCTTGAGTGTAAATATAACTAAATCACAAAACTCTCTTTGTGTATTGTGCAACTGCCCTTGTATTTCATAGTAGAAGCTATGGTGGTGATTTGTACCTCTCGCACCAGGCTCCATTTTCTTATTTTTCGCCTCATACTCCTTTGCGGTTTAAGTATGCTTCAAGAATCTTTTGGAACGGGGACACTTTACGTCAACGAGGCCATTTGTTCCAAGTAGTCAATCAGGGAATTCTGCTAGAAATTCAATCCTCCTTTTAAGGAATAAGCCGCACTTCTGCACAGTGCAGTTGTAAAGCAGCATCCTCATTGATTCTACCATATTCTGTTGCGGGTGAAGAAAGTCTGGGTACACGATACTTGAGACAAGTCTGGCACTGTACGTTGTGGTTCGACACCCACTAATGTCGTCGTCCTTATAGAGCCTCATCATTTAATCATTACATCGTCACCTCATATTGCTCTTCATCAACAGTAAGTACAATAGGCTATCGCCATATTACAATACAAGAATTGAAAAATTGAGTTGTTCAGTCCTTCAACATGTTTATTATTTATATAATGTTATTGCGTTACATTACCTCGAGACGATCGACGTCCATCGTCGATCTTCAAATACTTATACCTGTATATAAATTAGACGCACAAAGGGGGGGGGGGGGGGGGGGGTCGGTGGCCGAGTGCATGGTGTAGCGCACACCAGCTCGGAGCACTTGGAGCGAAAGCTCGCGCTGCAGAAGCCACCTCGCCCCTGCCCGTTTCGATCTGGAAGAGCAGCGTACCGGCGTGCGGTCGTGTGCATCAGTACTGCGTGGTGTACGTTAAAGACGCCAGGCTTGCGGTTGTACCGCACTGGCTAAACTGCTCATCTACAGCTGAGAGTCAGACGCCCACTAAGGCGGACTAACTTCCGGCTGTATAAACATACACACAACAATTTGCAATTAGACGCAAAATAACAAAGAGCACAGCGTGCCGCCTCTTTCCTTGGATGCCTCTTTTTAAACCAGCGCAAGCTCGCGCGTTCTCTCTTTTGAGACGGTTAGAACGGTCGCACATAAAACCCACGTTTCACCTACCCGGCCGCTTCCTCCTCTCATTATGTGTAGTTGGTTATAACTAGGGTGTGTATTTTCCGGTTTTAACCGAAAAACACTGATAAACATCCGTCGGTGACGAAAATATAAAATCGGTTAAAACCGGAAAACACCGGTGGTTGGATATTTTTGCCCTGGTTAAAACCGAAAAACACCGGTCGTTGCATGTTTCCGACCTAGCGAAACCCTTTCCTCGTAGAGGTTCGTCAAACGTGTCATCTCGTGGATCTTTCATTCTTCCAGTGTTTATACATGGCTTGCACGTGGCGTCAGTCAGCCTCCTTTTTGGGGGTCAAAAGCGTCAAGTTAACGCAGCCAAAGCTAAGCTCTCACACACCTTTCCCCTATTGCGTCTCCCATAGCCCCCTTTTGTGAAAAAATTAACGCAATGGAGGTTGGGCCCTCACGTGCCCTTTCCCCATTATGTCTGGCCAAGTGGTGTCGGTGCAGAGGTTGCTGTGGTTCCTGAAAGAGCCAACGTCTGTGTCGTACAGGAGCGTGTGTTTTCATAATTGCGGGTTGTGAACCGCAAGGAACGTGCTGCAATGACGGATGCAAGATTCTCGAAGTATGCTTACATCTTCTATAATAACCAAGTGTGAGAAATAGGTGCTTCCTAGAGAAGAAGTGTATGAAATATGTGAATAAAATTGGAACTCTCTGTCTGTGATCCATCGCATTTTTTTTCCACCGATAATCACCGATTTTAGCCTAGTCGTGAGACGTTCCACCGAAACACACCGGTGTTTTGAAAATAAATAAACACCGAAAAACATCCGCCGATTTTTGTCACAAATAAACACCGGAAAGTACACACCCCAGTTATAACTAAATCAGCTATAATAATAATGTATTATTCATATTTACTTTCAGTTTCAGTCAGGGAGAAGGAGTTTTGCTGGAACTAGAGCAAATAAATGAGCTGCGCTTGGAGTATCGGCACTCTCTTCCCCGTCAGTGTTGTGAACGGCGCCATTCTGGTGCTTGTGCAGTGCAGGCGCAACTGCCGATCATCAAGATTTAAAAGTGCGACATCCTCAGCATTAGATTTGGTGTTAGGAAGCTCATGTAATGTTGCTTTGCTTTGTCGCACACTGTTTCAAGTTGAGGACGGAAAAGCGCTTCTTGTGATTTCAGATAAAGCTTCAAATAACTGGCAAACATGATTTTAAGCCACAATATGGCCAAGTGTCGCTACTCTGACGCGTAGCTTATCTAATGACACTATTCATGCTCTTGTTCAAGAGGCTTGTAATACCTGGAGGGGCCATGACGTAAGCCCCGTGGATTCCACAAGCCGCTACCTTTTGACACCTGCCTCTTCCTCATTGTTCCCACTTGTGCCAGTAATACCCTTGTTATACGGGCGCACTTAACTGCAGTTACGCTAAGCCACAGTTAGCGCACAATACTGGCCGACAACATTCTTTGGCTATGCAGTCAAAGCTATGGGCGAACGTGCGCTTGAGCATCTTGAGCACACATCGAAGCAGTGCACGAGCGCTCTCCACTTCTTCTGAAATAGCTGTCTGAGAGTATAGTGCGGTGACTGTGGTGCCACGTAACAGCAGTTAAAGCTGAGTTAACCACGGTTAAGGATGCTCGTGTAACAGGGGTATAATTAGCTACGGTTCAGAGTAACGACAGTTACTCTGAACCGTAGCAACCATGATTTAAGCCATATTGTGGCTTAAAATCATGGTGGCCAGTTACCTGAAGCTTTATCTAAAATCACAGGAAACGCTTTTACGTACCCCACAAATGTTTAAACAACCCGCGACAGAGCATTGCAATATTGCATCAGCTTCCTAGCACCGCATCTAATGCTGAGGAAGTCGTACTTTTGGATCATGACGATCGGCAGTTGCGTTTGCTCTGAACAAGACCCAAAATGTCGGCGCCCAAAACAATTTCGGGGAACGGAATGCCGATACTTTAAAGCTCATTTAGTGACTCTAGACATGAAGTGAACTCGGGTGTATTATTTTCCTCTTCGTCTTCATTGTTTATTGATTTCAATCATATCGAATAATGAACACATTATATCACGCTACACGTGTGTAATTATTTGTCTTAGATTTATTAATCGGACCCAGTACTTAAACCATTCATTTTTTGATAGTAAATCTTCCAATATATTTTTTTAAATGTGAAGGTAAAAAGACACGGAGATTGATGATGATACAGACGCCAACGCCGCCCTCGGAAATTTTTTGAACACTAGAAATCAGCAGTTTGTCTGCCACCCGCCAGGTAGCGCAACAAAACATCCAAACAGTTTTTAATTGTTTTTAAAATTAGCTAAGCTCTATACCTATTAAGAAACCAAAGCAAGGTCATTGTGAAAATTGAATACATCGCAATGTATATCTATTCCAAGCAATAAATGTTATTAGATGCCAATAAATCTGTTTGATGTCCAAAAAAGATGTGCATAAAAAACAGGTAACTTTGAAGGGCTCCTGGAGCGTTATGACTTTGAAAATGAAAAAAAGCCATCGTCCACCTCTTGGGCAACCAGTGTAGCTCTAAATGTTATAAAAGATTTTGTCATAGCTTAATTATTTCCTCAGCGGCATTTGAAGTACCATGACTCGAAGCACAAAAAAGTGCTACGTTTGATATAAAATATCTAAACAAACAAATTTTACACGACATTAAATTTTTTTTTGCATATTACCAATTATCAGCACTACATCTGTAGCTAATTTCATTGCCCTAGCGCTTGTGATTAAAAACATATTTGTGCTGAAAAATGTCAATTTTAGGGCAATATTTGGAGGGATGAAAAAAACAAAGTAGTGCAAATACCAAAAAAGTGTATCGTTACATTCTGCTCCGACATCATCTTAACAAAACTGCTATATTGGAACCGTGCTATCTTTAATGGATCGTTCATAAAACATGAACTTGCGGAGCAAGTGAGGGTCCGCGCCATCATATTCGCAACGCTACAAACACGCATGAACAGTAAAAACCAACACATACATAATATCAAATGAAAGAGTTTTGCATTGCCTTTCGAATGACATTAATCCCACAAAACAGTTTTTAAAAGAAGATGAGTAATGACCTGCCAAAAAGTACCTAAACTGTCACATTCAGTGGGACCGTGGCCTTAAATTTAAGGCCACGGTCCCACTGAATGTGACAGTTTAGGTTGTCGATTGAGTCCTGGGACGACGTGAATAGAAATTCCGGTAGAAAAAAGAAAGAGGAAATTTACGTTTAAAATATTCACCGAATCTAAAGACCGTTAAAGATCGCGACTTAAAAAGTAAAGTTCTTTTTGTGACAAGGCCACGGACGGCGCGCTTACGCAGGCATCCCCACAGGACAGAATAACCTGTGCCTCGTAGAGCTCGCGAGTTCGTCGTTCCCCTAAACGTTTCAGGATTTTTGCTTCCTGAACAAGGCGGAGCACTGGCAGTCCCTGACATGTATGGCAAAGTGGCCTGATGGCGACGACTTTAGTGACACGGCATGTTCTCTTAGACGATCGTTGACACACCTTCCTGTCTGACCCACATACACTTTCCCACATGTCAACGGTATTTAGTAAACGACCGCACATTGGCATTCGACGTATCTTTGTTGATGTTGAACTCCGCACCCATCTTGCTGCTGCTACTTGTTGTTAATTTTCGGACACAACTTCTTTAGTTTGTCCGGTGCAGACAACACGACCTTGACGTTATACTTCGATGCAATCTTCTTAAGGTTGTGGGAAATGCGGTGAATGTATGGAAGCACAGCCGGTCGGATATTTGTGTCCCTTTGTATCGTCTGTCGTCCCCGTGTGGTGATAATAGACTCGGCCACGTCATACAAGATGGAACTCTGGTAGCCAGAATCTTGAAGACGCTGCACTTGATCATGAAAGCTTTCCCCCGCTGAATGTACACAGGATTTCTTTAGCGCCGCATTTAGGGAGTTTTTTACAATTCCTCTCTTAATAATCTTCGAATGTGCCGAATCGTATTGCAGGAGGCCTTTCTTGGACCTTGGGGAGTACTTCCAACAAGTATGATGTTCGAAGAAAGACAGTCGTAGATCCAAGAATTGAAGGACGGTGTTAACAGGTAACTCATGTGTGAACTTGAGTAGAGGATATGACGATACCGGATACAGTCTGGCAGACAAACTGCCCGACCTCTTGGAGCTCGGGCAAAAATTGTGCCGGTAAATTGCCAGCACACGCCTGAGAACTGCCACCCGAACGGCGCGCACTCGCCAGCCTTTGACCACGCGAACG
Organism: Ixodes scapularis; assembly: GCF_016920785.2. NCBI lineage: Eukaryota > Metazoa > Arthropoda > Arachnida > Ixodida > Ixodidae > Ixodes > Ixodes scapularis. Next base: position 112,007,922 of record NW_024609835.1, read on the forward strand.
CCCTTGGCGGAGATATGGCAAAATATTTTGCCGGGAAATGACCACGCGAATTCGCCATTAGACGATCGTTGACACACCTTCCTGTCTGACCCACATACACTTTCCCAGATGTAAACGGTATTTCGTAAACGACCGCACATTGGCATTCGACGTATCTTTGTTGATGTCGCATTGATGATCAAGAAAAAGAACCAAAAGAAGGAGGTTTCACAGAAAATTTTTTGCCCCTTCTGCCAAAGATAGGTAGTGAAATAAAAGAATGGTTAGAACAGCCGATAGGTCTGTCCGAAGTAGAAAGAGCCATTGATGATTTGCAAAGCGGAAAATCACCGGGCCCTGATGGTTTGGGTGCTGCCTTTTATAAAAAGTATAAAAAAGATTTAGCTTGTATTTTGTTACAAGTGTACCGCGAATGTTATGAAAACCAAGTTTTTCCCCCTTCCTTTTTATTTACCCACACAGTCCTTATCCCCAAAAGTGAAGACACTAATAAACTTCGTAATGTAGCCAATTACTGGCCCATTACACTAGCTAATACGGACTATAAGATTCTAATGAAAATCCTTGCGAGACGAATGCAATCGGTTATTGGAGATGTGGTGGGAGAACATCAAACGTGCGGTATCAAGGGACGTACGATTATGAGTAACATTCATGTTGCGCGTAGTGAGTTGGAACTATGTGATGCTAATTTCCGGAAAGTTGCTCTGTTGCAAGTCGATCTTGAAAAAGCTTTTGATCGAGTGTCCCATGATGTTCTTTTTTGCATTCTAAACCATGTTGGCGTTGGTAAAATTATTTTTGATGGAGTAAAGATGGCCTATAGTAACTGCACGACTAGTCTTGTAATTAACAAACAAGTAACTAAACGCATTTCTGTGTTATCCTCTGTTCGGCAAGGGTGCCCACTTTCGCCGTTGTTGTTCGCCATATTTTTTGAGCCCTACTGCCTAAGTGTCATAAAGTGTAGGAACATACGTGGTTTTTCTTTAAATGCATGTGATGTTAACATATTAGCGTACGCAGATGATGTTGCGATTTTTTGTAGTGATAGAGAAAGCGTCTCAGCGGCTGTTCAACTCACGAGATCATATTGCGCCCAGACAGCGTGTGCTGTGAACTGGGCGAAATGCTTGGGGATCTGGCACGGCCACTGGGACGTGACTCCGCGTGTGTTTGAATCTATTCAGTGGTCTACAGAGCCCGGCGTATACTTGGGAGTGCCTTTGAACAATTACCGTGAAAGCAACGAGCTCTGGCGTAACAAAACAGAGGAGATGAGTCTTAAAGCCGCGAAGTGGGGTGGCAAGGAATTTTCTATCTTCGCACGGGCAACAGTGTGTAATTTATTTTTTGTTGCAAAGATTTGGTACCTGTTACAGGCTCTGCACTGCTCTCGTGTGCATTTGCAACGCATGCACCGGGTGATGGCCGTGTACATATGGAAGTCTACCTGGGAAAGGACTAGACGAGATAACCTTTTTCGCCGCGTGAAGTCGGGTGGGCTTAGTTTGTCGCATTTGTTCATACGACAGCTGGTATCGAGGTTTTTCTTTTTGCGAGACCAGGCTGACCCGTTTCTGAGAACTGTCATTCAAGTACGGTTGTTCAGAGAGTTACCCGAGTTCATTGTTTCGACGTGTGACACGTGTGAAGGCCAAGTAACGGGCTTTCTTAGAGAGGTTGTTTGTGCGTACCAATTTCTTAGTGTGCGATTTTCAAGAGAGTACTTAAACTTTGTCACACGAAAGCGTCTGAAGCGAGATCTTGTTGAATGCCTGTTTCCCGTCCCATTGTATCGCTCTTTGTTCTCCGACAGTACTGACCGTGATGTGCTTTCCCGCGTGAAAAGAATGCTAGTTCCCGGATCTGTGAAAACCTTTTATTTTAAACTACATACCAACACGCTTCCAGTAAAGACATGGTTAGCAAAAAAGGGAATGTTTGTACCATGGAGCGAGCATTGTATTTTGTGCAAGAAACCGGAGACCGTGGAGCACGTGTTCCTGGACTGCTGGGATGCTATCCTGTTCTGGGACGTGCTCCAACGCACTCTTAAAAAAGACCTACCGCTCACGGCTCGGGGAATACGCTTTTTGTCTGTGGAAGGGACGCCTTTCCCATATGATCTCGTATTTTTACTGGGCCTGCATGCTATTTGGAGATGTAGGATGGCAGTTCGTCACGCGGATCTGGATGCCCGTCCAGTACGGTATTATTTCATTGAAAATATAAACTTGATAGCAGCTGTCTACGAGAAAGTATGTCTGGAACTGGAGTGGTTGCCTGCATTTTTGAAGCTGTCGATGATGAGAAACTTTTAACAATTCTCACCGCCTCTCCAAACCTTACAGGCGACGTTCTATCGTCGCCTTCACTAGCGTCGTCAATATAATATTGCACATGTTCAAGTGAAATTTATCGTGCATTGTGAATCTTTGTTCACTGTCAAAATCTTGCAATAAAGAAAAAAAAAAGAGGATCGGTGGCCGAGTGGTCTAGCGCACACCAGCTCGGAGCACGTGGAGCGAAAGCTCGCGCTGCAGAACCCAGGGATCCTGGGTTCGAGCCCCACCCCTGCCCGTTTCGATCTGGATGAGCATCGTACCGGCGTGCGGTCGTGTATCACTACTGCGTGATGCACGTTAAAGACCCCAGGCTAGCGGCTGTACCGCACTGGCTAAATTTCTCATCTACAGCTGGGAGACTCGTCGCCCCTGTGAGGCAGACCAAGTTCTAGGCTGTATAAACACACTCACAACCCAATTTTTTTTTTTTTGGTCAAACTTGGGTTGGAGCGAAACGCGTTTTTCATAAAAAGCGGCTAATCCAAACCACTTCGCTTAGAGGGCGCTACGAGCGAAGTGGCTTGGATTAGCCGTTTTTTTTTTCCACATGCGGAGGTACCAAAATAGCGCTCCCGTGGCCCCACTTGTTCCTTCTAGAGTTCCTGCATAGGCTCCCTACGGGAGCCTATACAGGATACAGCATACGGGAGCCTGTAGGGAGCCTATACAGGAACTCTAGTCCCTTCTAGTACACTCTAACCATAGTTACCATAGTGGAAAGCTTAGTGAGATTGGTCTATTTTCTTCCGGCGATATAAATTTTCGAGCTCGAGGCCTGGAGAGTGCCAAGGTTTCACTGTGCTATATTCCTGCTTCATACTTAAAGGGATTGTCCGCTCGAAACCGGAAGTACTTAAGTTTTTGCGCTCGTTACGTTGAGGGAGCCTTCATGTAGACAAACGTCATTTTTATTTTGATATATGATCTCCTGCTATTAATTAAACTTTTCATGAGCGTATGTACGAAACTGAACCCCGAATATCGCCAGTGTCAATAGCTGACATCCATAGTTGCTGCGTGACGTCACAAAACGCAAAGGTTTGTCGGATGGTCGCAAGGAGGTTATTAAACTAGGAGGGCGCACGTTGCAATATTAGTGAAGCCTATCCATAACTTTCAACTCCGTTCAATGCTAAAAACCTCAGGATGTCTAGACAAGGCGTTTCTTTTTCCCACGAAGAGTATATGCGTATTTAGAAGACCCCAGCTGAACAAACCAAGCATACAAATGTAAGGAGGACGAGAGACACGCATTGAACCGCTGGACTACCAACTACATTTAATGAAACACTTCATCTTCATCGATCGGCCAAGATCATTCATACCTAGCTTGCTTCACTTCTTTCCTTTTTTCCTCATTTTTAAACTAAGGCATCCTTTTCGTCTGTCTACTTGTGGGCGGTACTTCCACTTCGCAAGAACGTCCTTTCTTCTCTGGTTAAGGTCACAAATGGTGAACTTACACACATGTCCCCTTTCCCTTGTATGTTTAAAGCTTCTAAAACCTCACGTGCAAACCAGTTTCGATGATGCCACATAATGATAACTTTGTATAGGTTCGCCTTGCCCTTGCAGTCACGGCATTGTAGGGCTAAGTGACCTGCTGCCGTAATTTCCCCGAAAATTTTTTTTCAACAACTTCGCATCCGGGTGACTGCGGTTGAAACGATCTCAAGACAAAGAGTTAAGCCTCGGTCCTTCGCTTCACGATGAATGCCATTCGGCATATTGCCGCGTGCGAATAGCCGAGTCAGCAGCTATTCCCACGCGTTTTATTGATCGAGTTCATGTTTTCTTCGCCACAATATGAGGAAGTTCTGTAGTCCTCGAACTCTACAGTATCAATAGTTTGATGACCGGCTATCTCAGTAGTAATTAGCAGCGTCGTTTATTTCGCAGGTTGAAGTGCAGCGTGTTAGCTTTTTGAAAGACTCCTTATGGATGAGTGCAAGAAAGGCGACCGGCCGCCGCCATATCTCTGCTCGTGCGGGCAAGCCCGTGCAATTGCAAGCTTGCCAAAACTATGCTCACGCGCACGCTGCACGTCCATGCACACTCGTTTTCCCCCTATGATGCATCGCAGAAAAGGCTACAAGCGCGAGCTCCTTGCTCAGGGCACATCTCGTCGCATTAAGGGCAGCTGCCTCTCGCGCATTAAGGGCAGCTGCAAATGCTGAGCTCGCGCTAAGCCTTCACGGCGGAACGACATGAGGTGAAACGGAGTATAGGGAGTATTTACTGGCAGCCATAGCTGTGTGCGCGAATTCTGAGCGCGTGCTGATGGCGAGCTTCCACAGTTCTTTTGCAACGTGCATTCCGCACCATCAAGAGCGCCGGTCTTAGCAGCCTATTGATGTGAGCTCGTTCTGAGCATGCGCTTTAAACAGCACCCACAAATATGGCGTCCAGTGAATACTTCCTATACACACTGACATGTGGCCCTGACGTCACTCCACTTTGGTGGCGCAGCTATTAGCAGGGCGCATTCGCAAACTCTTCACTTGACGCGAATCTGGTTCCTGCGCAGGCGCAGTGCGTACCAGCTCGTGCGGGAACTGAGCGTTTGCCCACACTTCGTGCCGGCTTGTTTGTGAACAGCACGTTGGTCTATACGGTGCACGCTTCGCCTGTTTGAAAAGTATCAACGTTACTTGTTGCGCGAAATCTAGAAAAAAAAAATAGTGCACCGTCGTATTCTCGGGACAGCACGAATAGCGCCCAGCACGCCCGCCCAGTGCATTGCCCAACTTCTCGCTACCCGTTGAAGTTATCACAGAAGGAGGATTTAGTTAAATTAACTACCAACCTATTAAGCCGGGGTCGCACTGCTACTTCGCGGTGAGAAGCTCGCTAGGGGTGCTTGTATTTTCCTCACTTTGTGCAGTGCTCGTGCTACCCACGCGTCTATGTTTTAATTTTCATAGTGCATATATGATACGTGCAATGCACGTTCTTGCACCTGCAGAGGAAGTGGAGGCATCCTCACTCTAAGTTGTGAAAAATGTCCACTAGGCGGCGATACGCAAATTTATCGCCGCGAATACATCATACAAAAGACAGTCTGCATAGAGGTTCGAGCGCGAGTCACCGCGAGATCCGTGCTCCGAATGCCGCATGGCAATGGGTTCAAGGAGAAAACTTGGCACGCGGCATTCGAACCAGAGACATGGCGGTGACCCATGTTTGCAGACCGTCTTTTGTAGGATGAATGAGCAGGCGTTAGGGTTCTCGAAGAGTTGAAAAAAAGAAAAGGTTTGAGCACGTTTTGTGAAAAAAGATGACTCGTAATAACCTTCGAACGGAATCTCTACTTAAGTGTGGTGTGTTCACTTTGTGAACAACTTGGGGATCGGGGGCTCTTGGGATCGCGACGAAGGCGGTAACGGTCATTAAATGTCTACGTGTTGTCGAACCTGTGCGTTGTGTCACCCTCCGAGACGGGTTGCAGCAATAGAATTCCCAGCAACTTATAAAAAAAAAAAAACGAAGAGGAAAGGCATTATTCAGTCAATTTGCAGTGTTGTTTCCAGCACTTCAAAAATCGGTCAGCATTGTGCGAAATCACCTTTCTTTCAATACAACAGTCTAGTTGCTTTTTTATGACACTAAAATGTGACCAACGGCGACGTTTTAATCGCATAAAATAATGTTGTTTGACGATCCAAAAAACATGAAAAATTTAAGCATTTCATGATTTTATCTGATAAACTAAGGGCCGGTTGCACCAACGCCGCTTACCTTAACCCAAAGCGGCACTTTCCTAAGCCGGCTTAGCGCCTTAAACGGAGCTCAGGTAAGCACGGGTTTAAATTCCGGTTGCACCAACGTTAAGCCGGCTTTACAGACGCGCCCCTAGCTAAACGCTGGATTTGCGTAGGGAATATAGGGACAAACAGAGCGAACTGGGGAACGCTCAGAGGGAAGAACACGATTAACAAAAAGGAATCACGTAATGCAAAAAAAAAAAAAAAAAAAAAAAAATCTACCGTAGTAGTTGTCGTCGGCGTCTGCTTTTCGCTGTATTTCTTGGGTGAGTAACAAATTAAAGGTCTCCAAATTCAATCATTTTTTCGTTTAACTTTCAATAACAGAAGTCAAAGCTTCAAATAAACACGAATGCTCTTTACATCTGTGATTGTGTGTTTAATATCGGTTGATAACAGGATATTTTGACAGTGGTAGTAGTTTTCGTGATCACATTTTGAAATGAAGGAGACATCGGGGACTCTACTCGCTACATCGCTGAAGACAAAACATCATCGATATAAGTAGGCAGGTAAGATGACTACTAAAATCAAGTCATGCCTGAGACCGATGAAGTTCAAAACAGTGACGAACTCGCCACGGCAGCTGCGAAAATGCCCGGAAATCGTCGAATAGAAGTCGTCGAGAGGTCAGGTCACGAGACCTTGCATCGACGGTACTCGTTGCTATCAGCAAGGTGACAGAACTGCACTGTACCGTCGTTGAACATCCGCTGCAGCCTCAAACGGACTTCAGTTTCACACTGTCGAGTTCAGAAAAAAAAAATCTCCCACTAGTACATCACATCGTGCCGATAACAACAGTCGTCTCTTCGCATTGCCTGCCCCAGCCTGCCCCGATACAGCAATGAACGAATCTAGCATAGTAGTCGTTACGATTTGTCGTCGCCACGAATGAAAGATATAAAGCAAAATATTCCTTAAAAATCGCGGTCACCAAAAAAGTTACGGTTATGGAACGATACAGTTTTTTGAAGCCAAGATTCTACTCGCGAGATTAGGAAAATTCACTGAAGATTGTCTCAAAACTCTGAAAACGAAAGAAATTGAATTTTCGTTGTTTTATTACTTAAAAGCGCCGCAATCTAATGCGAACGGCAGAGGTGTCGACAATCAGCTGATCGCCGAGATCATGTACGGCCACTATTCAAAGGCGCTGATCGAATTGAAGGATACGCGCTGCAAGTGTAAATAAACAAGGTGGTAAATAACAATACGTTACGGTTATGCGAAAATTAGTAAGTACATACGAATAAGCTCGTTGACAGAAAAGCCAACGGGAAGACAGACGTGAGCCCCGTGAGCCCCACAGACCCATAGCTCCGTACGTATCTCGGTTAGGGCTAACACGCCCTGAGAGTGGAGAGCCAACTTGAAAACAGGGGTCGATAAACACTTCACGCGACAATATTTTGCATCCTTGTCACAATCGAAGGTCATTTTGTCGAGACTTTCACGCTGATGTAGCCTAAAGCACTTTGCACAACCAATTTCGTCCACCGCGTCGACCGCGACAAGCCAGCCGCTATGTTTTAAATCCAGGATTAAAAAATAACCAGAAGAAAAGCGCCCAATGTTGAGCGCTCAAGTTAAGCGTAGTTTAGTGCTAGGTTTAGCGATAAGCGAGTTTGGTGCAACCGAACGAAACCGAAACTAAACTTAAGTTCCCGACTAAGCCCCGCTTTGCGCTAAGCGACGTTGGTGCAACCGGCCCTTAGAGACGCACATTATGTGTAGCGAACGAGCTGGGCAATGTATGCGTGTGACATCACAAAGTCACGTGACCACATGACGTCACATGCGCTCATAGTGACTTGACACCGCAACGTCACGTAAAATCGTGACGTCACGTTATTTTGTGATATCACACGACGGAATGTTCGGGTGTCGCTTGAAGTCAAGATGTCACTAGACGTTATGATTAGAGTCGGGATTTCCGGGATATATCCTTATTTCAAAAAGTGTCCCGATAGCAGTGTCAGCTGCTATGCAGTACACATGTATCAAGTAGTTTTCATTCGGTTTTCGTCAACTTTCCTGTCACGGATCGTCCCGGTTTACGTCGAGTATCCCGAAAGATTTAATATTGTCCCCCTTGTCCCGATTTGTCAGTAAATGTCCAGTTCCTTAACTGAAACGTCCGTATATAATGTGCCTTTCACCCATTGAAAAATATTTTGGCATCGGTAAGGAGCCAGCGTTGCATTCTTTAGTCAACGGCTCCACTCTACAAACCTACCTTTACCTCCTGATCCTGTGGTATCCCGATGGGGCACATTTGAAAAAAAAAAAACAAAAAAAAACAGCAATGTACTACGCAGAAAACCAGGGCAAGGACTTTGGGAACAAATTAAAGGGGACAACTGCTGCCGCCAAGCAAGATATTGTGACCAGCGACGCTCTTGCCAGTGAGCTGCACAGTAGCGAGAAGTACGGATAGATTCCGAACGGGATTGCAAGGCTGGAAACCGCGGGACTCGATGTAGAGACGCAGCTTCAAATCTAGGATTCTGTGGGAGAGAAGTTGGACGACTCTGCGAAGAACAAACTTCGTAAGTCGCTTGATAAGAATCCTGACGTCGAGTGAGAACGTTCACCAGAGACTCTATGTTCCTTAGGACTTGGATGCCAAACGAGCCCTAACTTATTTTCCGCTTGTCTCTGTGGAAGGGTAGCGATCCTTCTACAATTTTAAAGAATGTTTTAACAAATAAAAGGCACAGCCCAAGCAAAAACAAACATTTGTGACGTTCCTGAGCCTTTCCTTTAACGAACGAGAACAGAAACTGTGTTTCGGTGATAAAAGGCCAAATAAATATTTTAACGCTTATAAACACCCTGAGCATACTCACAGATACGTACATTTTGCCGGAAAATGTCCCGATGTTTTGGCATATCCTGTCCCGATTTGGTGCCCATTTCACCTCTAATCTTGTTCCGGAAATCTCAGCTCTAGTTATGATGTTACGAGACATAACTCTGTCACATCACGTCATGACTTACGAGACACCCTGAGGTCAATGTCCTATAAGAAACGTAGGACATACGCTTATATCACTGAGTTTTTTGTCTGTCGGTCGAGCGCTGCGTGTCGCTTTCTCGTGAAATTCAAGCCTAGATCACATTATGTGTTAAAGCAAACAAAAAACGCGTGAATACGTCCTCGTGTGTGCGTCAATGTGATCGCCATTCAGTTCCAGGCGGCACAGATGCCCTGTTCAAGTTCACAATACATCCATAGAATGCCCCATCATTCTGAGGACGGCCGAGGAACCATCTGTGCTGACAGGGGTGCGAATGACAATTGAGACCGAAATCCGCGAAACTGCCGAAAAAAAAAAAAAAGAAAACCGCGAAGGACTTTATATTAAGGATTGAGAATAAAGAAAAAAAATATCGCAAAACTGAAATAAAAAATAATAGCGGAAGAACAAAGAAACCAGCGTATCAAAACGTCGTACGCTGCGGGACCAGAAGAAAAATAAAAACGTTAACGATTCCTAGTTTTTTATTTGACGAGGAACACACACACACAGACAGAGAGAGAGAGAGAGAGGGAGAGAGTGACAGAAAAGCCGGGTAAGTCCCAGCGACGCCGATCACTTTCCCCAGTCTGCGGGGGGATTTCCTGGCGGCGGCGACAGCTTTCACCAGCGCGTGACGCCGTCAAGCTCGACGAGAAGGAGGAGTCCTCGTCGGAGCGAAAAAACCGCCCAGCCGGCTCAGGCACGCGGTGGGTGTCGAGCCTCGCTCTGCTCTCGCACATTTCTTTCCTTTTTCTTTTTTCCCCGACCGAGCGCCACGCAGAAGATGATCCTGTTGGGAGGACGCGTGTTCCACTGACCCGAATGCGCGAGCCGCCGCCGAAAAGATCCCGGGCCGGTGGACCGACGCTGTCGCGACCATATACACCGTTTCGCCGCGGCCTACGACGGACTGCAGCGGACGCTGCGAGCCATCTCCAACCAATCCGGAGCCGCGAACCTGTCACGTGTCTACGCGCCCCCTTTCTCGTCGCTGCGCCCATCCAGGACGTCACGTGACACCAAAGCTACAGTCACGCTTCTCGTACGTTACACAAAAAGACACAGACAAGATGACAGATTTATGCGCAGACACGTCTCGTGCATGTTCGGCTTCGTATATATATATATATATATATATATATATATATATATATATATATATATATATATATATATATATATATATATATATATATGTCCGTCAGACAGTTTTTCTATGTCCAATGTGATGGGGACCATCGTACAGGGAAAAAGCACGCCTCAATCTACAGGCGGCGTTTGCAGACTGCGTCTTGTGTGCGACGTCTAACCAGTGCGACCTCGGCTTAACGCGGCTTTGGATTGGCTTCGATGGCTGGTATAGCGCCGTACGCGGTCCATCGTAAAGCGAAGCCGAATACGTGCCCATTTTGAACTTAACTTGGCAAACGGCGAAAGCTGTGGTCGTGGCCGATCAATCGGATCTCTGGAGTGAGGCGCGTGGAAGAACACGTATATACCGTCGCGGTGCAGCTCTCGTCACGTGTCGCGGTCTCTCGCTCCGATTGGCTCGTTGGGGCTTGTAGGTTTTGCCGATTTTCCAGGTTGGCCGAAACGGAGTGTGCTCCGAAGCTGCGCTGCTGGTCCCGCCAAACTGAATGATTACGCGCCAGTAAACCGGCCGCAGGTAAGCGGCCCAGGCGGGCACCTTACGCTTCTCTCAACTCCTAGGTGCATGGATGAACGGCCGCTGGAAAAGGCGAGTGGCAACGTTGAAACTGCTCGGGTTGGGGAGAGAGGCTTTGAGGCTCGTTGTAATTAAAGAAAAATTACGCTTTTTTGTTGTTGTTTTTAAGTATACACAACGAGGGTTAAATGAGTTTAAACCAATCGAAATAAATAAAAAAAAGCAAGTTTGGCAGTCTCCGACATTGTAATCCACCACGAACGCATAGCTTGGAGGTGCATTTGACTTGGGGAGATATGAAGTCAACTCTTGCCTCAATCAAAAGTTACAAATAAAAACAAAATTTATTTCTATCCTTCATTACAGAGATAAGCATATTCATAGCCTCCTTTAGACTGAAAATGCCAGCCCAATGGTTTCTTTGTCGTCGTCGCGCTTACTTCACAGGTTTGCTACTAGGGGCGCCAAAACCCCATACAGAAATGCAGACGACGCTTTTCCGCTGCCTGCTGCTACAGTTCACTGTAGCTAGCGTAAGCTACGTTATCCGTTAAGCTACATGATAACGTAAGTTTTCTATGTTAAGTTACGCGGTAACGTGACCTTACGTGATCAAATAGGTCACTTGATCACGTAATTTGTTTGTGACGCGAGTAACTTTTTTCGGTCGTCGTTCGACCCGCAGATAGAGCGCTTAGCAATTGCCGGCATAGCTCAATAGCACGAAGCCGTCTGCTGCTCGTGGCACGCGCATCGCGACGCCACACGCACAGGCGCGGTCATTTCATTCCATTTATTGATCATAGGCACATCAGCACCTTGTACTTAGCCCCAACTCTTTGTGCTGCATTCTAAGTCGCATGATACCTTACTGGTGTGTGCCAATGTGCAACTCGGACTCGCGAGTTGCACTTCCTAGTGGTCATTAAACAGGCTTCTATGGCTCCTGGTAATTCCCTCCTCAGGCACCAGGACAGGGGAGGACTATATTATCAATCAGTGAAGCTAGTGAGGGTGTTGCATGCGCTGAAGAACTTTGTAAAGATTTTACCAAAAAAAAAAAAAAAAAAAAAAAAACGAAATATGCTGAAAATGAAAAAGCCTTAGCATGCAGCTGGTGATACTGCGGTGGATACTCTTAAGCCTAGTTCACATGCAGCGGTTTTCGCCCTAGAGCGGCGCGATTTCTGCCGTCGCGGCGCTTTGGCCAGCACCAGCAATTCTTAGGGTGCCTGCATGTCTGTCTGTCTCAGGGTGAAGACATCCATTGTTGACCTGAATGTGACAGCGCGTGACGCTCTCGCGCACTCGGTGCTAGACTTGGGCTGTAAAATGGCGTCTATGCATTAGCCAAAGCTACGCGCTCGAGCTGAGTGACACCGTATTGCGTGCACTTCAAAATGCATAAAAAAACGATTGGGCGGAAAAATGGCTGAGATGTCACCACTCAAGCAAAAGCCGGCGTGTGTATGAAGGCACTCTAGCAATTCTGCGGCACGAGCGCCGCGACGGCAGGAATCGCGCCGCTTTAGGGCCAAAATCGCTGCATGTGAAACCCGCTTTAAGCCTGGTTCAGACAGTTGCGTTTGACTGCGTTTGACTGCGTTACGGCAGCGAGAAACCAGGACATCCCTGCTGCTTATATCGCGTGCCATGATAATTCCTTGAATTGGAATCCACGCTTCCTACGAAGCACAGATGTGCCGGTGACTCGCTTTCGGTTCTCGACTCCGACGCAGTCAAACGCAGTCAAACGCAACTGTCTGAACCAGGCTTTAAGGCCGGTTCAGACACTTGCGTTTGGGTGCATTTGACTGCGTTGTGTCGAGAGCCGAAAGCGAGTCACCGACACATCTGTGCTTCGTATGAAGCGTGGAATCCAATTCAACGAATCATCTTGGCACGCGATATAAGCAGCAGGGATGTCCTGGTTTCTCGTAGCCGCAACGCAGTTAAACGCAGTCAAACGCAACTGTCTGAACCAGGCTTTATACACCATGGCGCTCTGAAATACGCAAAGGTAGAGAAAGATGTCAACCATCACAAAGCTTTTCTGCAACTTCTGTGTACTAGATACTTCAGGCCAATTTTCACAAACTACTCGGCATCCGTGACCGATAAGCATGACTCCAAGAAGATCTTCGCCAACAAGCCACAATCTACGAAGCCGTTAAAAAACTCTAGAACTGCATACGTGAAAAACAGTGCGGACCACAAGAGACCGGTCAAAACCATCAAGGGGCTGTGCACTTAAACAAACAAATTGGAATTGTATATCGAGACCCCCGGTCAGTGCGTTGCCGACGGGTGCGCAGGCTTTCGGTCAGCGGGGACGCGTTCGAGGTCCTGAGAAAAACCACATGACTGCCGCATGTAGTCCGCGGGCCGTATGTTTTGCGTCTGTGCTCCAGTAGAAATATAAACTCTAAAGTGGTCGCTGCTTCAACGTTGTGAAAGTCCGTCAGCCTGTCTGTCTCCTTTTTAATTGGCATTGACTATTTCTGTTGTCGATATGACAAGCACCAGAGGTCTGGTAACATTTCAGCATACAAACAAAACCAAGACGTGAAAGCTAAAAGAAAGGTATAAGACTTATTTATATATAAAATCTATTCTGACGGTGCCCTGCGCCTGGTATGTAGCATGGGTTACGAATGAATTCAATTCACAAACGGCATCACAGTGGACTAGCAACGGGAAGCGAAGAAGAGTCGTCTGCATTTTTGTATTAGGGTGCCTACATGTCTGTCTGTTTCAGGGTGAAGACATCCATTGTTTTCGTAAATGTGCCAGCGCCTGACGCTCTCGCGCACTCGGTGCGTGACTTGGGCGGTAAAATGGCGCCTATGCATTAGCCAAAGCTACGCGCTCGAGCTGAATGGCACCGGATTGCGCGCACTTCAAATTGTATAAAAAAACAACTGGGCGGAAAAATGGCTGAGATGTCACCACTCAAGCAAAAGCACGCGTGTGTATGAAGGCACTCTATTTTGTATGGGGTTTTGGCGCCTCTAGCAGCAAACATGCGAAGCAGGCGCGACGACGACGAAGCATGGTGAAGCCAACCATTGGGCAGGCATTATCAGTATAAAAGAGGCTATGGCATATTTGAAGTCAAACTGAACACGCGTTCTCGTGGGTAGTTGTGGTGCTTTATTGAACAATACATGAAACAAGTGCAAGATCACAATTTTTGTTCGTTCTCGTTTCTGTTTTTTTTTTCTTTTTTAGTCTGATGCTTAAATAAATTACATCGACGTTTCTTTTCTGTTTTTTTTCTTCGTATTGACACAAGCACGTGAGATATGTGTTAGTCCTCATAAAACTATGGGCTTCTTTTTCAATTGTTAATTTAGGCAAAATGGTTCTTTCACATTTTTTTAGTACAAAGGAATCCCCTAGTTGTACTTTCGTGGTAAATTAGAGTGTAGGAACGTGTGAAACGAAACGGATTTTTGGGATTTATTCAAAGTCGGTAAGATATTCGGCCTTCGCTGCATGTATGATATTTTTCCGAGCCATAATGCATTCGAATTGAGAAGATTAGAAAGATTCTTATATTAGATGTCTATTTCATTGCTCGAGACGATTTAACTAAATGACGTCATGACAAAAAAAAAGCTAAAAAAACTTACTGGTCTTTTGGCATTTTTTGACCATGTGTCTTCCGAATTTGTCATACAAACGTGACTCAATTGCAGTCAATTTTCTTTTCTCTTAATTCTATCTACACAAAGAATTCAACTCTGTTTAAAGTTATTTATTGTTTCGTTTGCTAAAATATTTTTGTATCTAGCAAACTTAAAATGTTTAGGCTTTTTCTCACAAGTAGTACTTAATTCCGAATGTAGCACAGGGACAGTAAATCAATGAGTACCGAGTTTACAGTGGTACTGCAGCGGCTGAGAAAAAAAAAACACAGCGGAGAGATTAAAATCAGCACTCTACTGCCGTGCATTTCTTTTTGCAGTCTCTCGTGTTTGATACGTGCAGGCTGGGATGTCATTACAGTACTTGTCATCTCAAAGACTTATGTTCAAATGTGTACAATAGCTCAACTATATATGCAACTATATGTGCAACTAGACAACCCAATAAAGAAGTTCGTTAAACCATTTTGTGCCTAGTTAAGCCGCATGAAGGTGCGCTTCCTTGGATGGGAACGGTCTTCACTCTGGAGAGTATGAAATGATTGTAGAAAGTGTAAGCCGATTTAAACCGATAAAGTAAAGCAAACCAACTTCTGTAAGGCTTTTTATTGATCGCTGTCACCGACACCGCCTAGTGGTGCACAAAACTACGATAAAAAAAGGCATTCGTTAACACTAATCAGCTAAAACTAAGCAATGAGCTGCTAATAAAAACAGGAGTTTTCTCAACTCACCTCCAGAAGTTTCATTAGATGCTCCTTCAAAAGTAAAAAGCGTTTTTCTTTTTTTTTTTTATTGCAAAGCAAACAATTAACACTATGTCAATTAGCTCGTCCAAGCCGCTAGATAGTTTCACATTTGTCCCAGTCACTTTAACTTGCCTCTACAGAAATTTCGATATATCGCCTACATTTGTGAAACAAGGTCTTTTGTGCTATCTCGTTAATTAGCGTTTTTTTTTTTTTTTTTTTCGTGTTGGTGCGTTTAACAGAACGCCGTATGGCCGCTTTTGGGCACCCGAAAATACAGAATATTATAATACATTATAAGGGCCTTCGAGCAAGATTCTGCTTTCCTTTAAAAACGCAACAACGCAAAAGACAACCTTTTGTGGGGATTCAAATTATTGCTTTTCGTATCATTTATTTGTACCTCACAAACATCCCTAAGGGGGTCCCGACCCCCAGGAAGGGGGGGGGGGGGGGGGGGGAGGGGACCTTTAGTTTGAGAAGTCCAAAAACATTCAGCGGGAGATTGCAAACCGGCTCGGAAGATTAAAAAAAAAAAAAAAGCGAAGTAGCTTTTTTCTTTTTTCTTTTTTTTTTTGTGGAGGCGTCGATGAAAAGAGTGTACCGGTCGCAGCTCAACAACGAGCCCAAACTGAAAATTCCGGTGGTGCCCAAACTCCGCCCTTGCAGAAACAGTGCTCTAGCAAACAAGCTCACTTTAATCATTAGGAGCAGTCATATCTGCTGGCTTGTGTTTTGCTTTGCGTTATTTTCTAGCAAACTTAACGCACCTTGAATTACTGTAAAAAAAAATTGTTATCGTTGTGTATAACTGCTCATGCGCTTAAATTGAGAAACGGACGGACGGGGGAGGGGGGGGGGGGGTTGAGACACGACGCGATATAACATATTTTTGATGGGCCCCTGGATAGCAGAGCTTGGGAAACACTGGCCAAAAAGGGGGAAAGTCAATTGTTAATATAAACAAATAATACATTTATAAAGTAAGAACTGCACGCATGAAGCAATAAAAAGAAATACATCATACCTCCATGTGGCACAAAAATACGAACATCGATTTCCATGGCATATAGCATTCACGGCCTTGAATTCTACAGGAGCACGTCAGTCTCGTACACGTTACAAAAAGTAATACCTTAGATTACAATTACTTTTGGCTAAAAAAGTATTTAGTTTGATCACTCAATTAGGTACTTCAGAAGCAAAGTAATTGGCCGTTACTTTTCCAATTACTTCAGATATTCAAAGCGAGACTTTTCTACCGGTTTCATTACGAGTCTTTTGTACCGTTTATTATTGGATTAAAGTCACCTAACTACAAACTCCATAATTTCTTAATCCACCGATTTCGGCAAACCTTGCTTCTGTCGGAAAAATGGTTTGAGGATTCCTTGGCAGGAAACATGTACAAACAAAGCACGCCATTAGAAAAGAGAGGAAAATATAGTAACGGCCACACGAGGTTGTAATGCTTCCAAAAGTAATTATATTACGTTTGCGATTGGTTTCTAATAAATGCATTTCAGCGATTACAAAATTACTCCAAAAAGAAATTGATTCCAACTAATTTGAACCCCTGTAATGAGCGGCGTTTAAGTCTGGATACAATGTCGGATGGCATTTTTTTCCATACCTCCCCTGCAGCAAGGCAGGCGGAGCAGCCGATTTCGTGGCCCTGAGGGCCTCAGGGTTATCTTCTTTCGAAGTGGCTCCTTCGTAAACCTCATTTCCGCGTTCTCCCCTAAAAAGACGAGCCCCGTGTTTTTTTCAGAGGATGTGATCGAACACCAGGAAAAGAAGATTATGAAACTCGCGGCTTCCGTCTGTGGGCTAGATTTAACAAACCAAAACGTTTTATCTACATGCGTATCGCTTTACTAACGTAGTTATCTAGTACATTGTGCTACACACGTTAACAAACTCTGGTGTCTATCACGTGTCTATACACAAGACAGCACCGCGTCACAGTGCATGCCGATTCCTTCCAGAGGCATCGCGACAGCTGCACACCGCTTGGCGCAGTCGCAGATGGAGAGTCGTGCTCTTCTTCCGTCTGTGTCGTCGCTCCCACTTTTGTGCGCTGCGAAGTTCTCTGCGCCGAGAAACTGTAGGAAAGAGGGAGATGAGCGCGCGTGGGGACGTGACAAGGCCGAGCTTTGTTTGGAATGATTAGTGGGTATAACCTAAAGATAGCTAGCTACCTTTGTCTCCACTGCACTCGTCGAACGTGCTAGAATGCATTAGAACGCGGAACGGCGGCGTCCGGCGTGTGGCTCTTGAATACGAATGCGTTCGACGAGTGCAGTGCAGACAAAGGCTGCTAGCTTTAGGTCTACCCACTAATCATTCCAAACAGAGCTCGGCCTCCTCACGTCCCCACGCGCGCTCCTTTCTCCTCCTCTTTCTCGTTTTCTCGGCGAGTCGGTGACGCTCTGCCTTAGGCGCGAGCTTTTTGCCTGTAATAACACTTCGTTGCACACGCAGTTAAAACCCGTCGCAAGGCAACGAGAGCGTGGTGGTGATAAAGCATTTATTGATTTCTTGGCGTGTCACCAACAATTGTTTGCTCTCTGCCGTCGACTTCACGTTCTTGACGTACATTGGCCCTGACTCGACTCCCATGGCCGCCGCGCCAAAAAAACTGTGTTAAGCTAAATTAATTCTGCACATCACAAGCAGCGGGAACTATAAGGGCACGATATCGAAACATCTAGACTTGCACAAAATGCCGTTCAGACAAATGCAGGAAACAACCAAAAATACATGGGGTTGGTCGAGTGTATGTATACATTTATGCGACGATTTCCTTTGAATCGGGTGTCTACTAAATAGACGCGGCAAATAAAGAAAAATAAAAGTCAGAAAGCAGAATGTGTTTACTCGTTGAGTTTCAACAACGTACTGCCCACCAGGCCTCGAGTCCCTGCTTCGAGCACTGCACGTATGTGTTCTCTTCGGTAATCCCGAGGGTTTGCTCGATGCGAGTGACGAAATCTGCTGCCAGTGCAAGTGCCGGACACACAAGAACCAAGTAGTGCATATACTCGCGGTCAGCACCAACCGCCGTACACGCGCTTTTCTCTTCTCTTCGGATTGCCACAGAAATCTGACCGCGAGTATAGTTTCTTCCACTTTCGCACACCCACTGCATAGTGTGTAGGTCACGTTGCTGTCGTACTTTCGTCGATACAGGCGGGTACGCAAGGCGCCACCTCGGGCCTCAGCGCGGAGCCAGCTCCCCAGCGTATTTCCACACCAGAAAATAGGACCAATATTGGCCTTGAAAGGCGCGTAAAGGTGCATGCTTGACTGCTCTTGCATGTCTGCTCTCCACCGGTCCGCCTCGACGGTCTTAATTTGCTCTCTCACCTTGTGAAACACACTCTTTGTTGGAGGTTCGTCTGACATTGAGAAAGCCCCGTACTTTTTCCCCAGTCGGATGGTGCGGCGTCACCATATTGTGTGCGCGCCTCTTAGGTGTGTGCACACGAAAACCCGCCGCGACCAGCAATGTCCATTTAAGTGTCGCAATCGGGCGAAGTACTCCAACTTGCTGCTGGCCTCCCGTGCCTCAAAGAAGACCAGCCAAGGTCTCCTTGGACCAGTTTGTTTGCGACTCTTCCATGACATCCTAGTGCTTGGCGTCCGATTTTCGTTTGGCGCCGTTCAAGGTTTTCTCGGATTTTGTTGAGGACACATCTAACGGCATTGGCGAAAGTCAAGCGTGGTACAGCGACAGCTTTCTAAAGTTTGCGGGTTATTAAGTACCGATCGCAGTTCCATAGGCTCTTTCGACGTAGCACATTTCGCTTCCTGAGCGCTGACGCCTTCAGATTTTCATGGTGCTCTGCCAGGCAATCTTCTGCACTGGCCAGGGTCACTGCAAGGTATATGTATCGGCTACTGAGAGACAGTGCGGTGTTCTGAATGGTGAGGGATTGAAGGCCATCGCCCTGCCTGGAGAAAAGCCCCACGGCCGACCTGTTGGCATTGAATTGCAGTCGAAACCGAGCCGCTTCAGCTTCGCAGGCGATCAGCAGTTTCTTCATGTCTGATACATTGTCGGTCATCAGTACTAGATTATCTGCGAAAGCGAGCCGGGGAGATGCCATTCGACCATGTCTCCGTGTTGCATGCGTCGCAGAGTAAAACCAATGCCTGTTTGTTCCAGGGCCTTATTCATGCATGCCAGATGTGTTTAGCATGTACAGAACGGGGGATTACGAACAGCCCTGACGTAGTTCCCCGCGCACCGAAACGTCACGGGAGATAGTTTCGTTGAACGTTGCCATAACGTGATTTCCAACATATAGTCGTTCTTTTGGCTTCACCCAGGGTTCCGGTATGTTGAGCTGCTGGAGCCGCTTGATCAGCAAGGAATGGCGAACACTATACTCCGCGACAACTTTTCTTGGCGATGCAGTAGAAGGTACGTCCCGCGTCCCTCTCCCATTTTGAGTGTACGCAGGCTCTCCTCCTGCCCCATTTCCGGGGAGAGGAGGAGAGCCCGCGCACACTCAAAATGGGAGAGGGGAAGCGGGAAGTACCTTCCACTCCATTGCCAAGAAAAGTTGTTAGGGAGTATAGTAAGATTTCGTAACGTAAAAAAAAAAAGAAAGTTGTTTACAACTCCTTGTAACGCCGGATTAGAGCGCAGCCCTTGAGGAGGAGGATGGAAGGGTACTGAAGGATAGGCGACTTCCTGATGTAACGCGACCTCAGAGAGGGGACACGTGACCTCAGGGGAGTCATGTGACCTCAGGGCGGGGGGGGGGGGGGGGTGACGTGAGGGTAACTCTCATAACCATTGTGATCCTCCTGAGGGTAACCTTTGTGACCCTCCTAAGGGTAACCCTCGCGACCCTCGTGAGATTAACCCTCGTGACCCTCGTGATCGTTACCCTTTTGAGCGTAACTAACCCTCGCAACTCTCGTGAAGGTAACGCTCATGACCCTCGTGAAGGTAACGCTCATGACCCTTGTGAAAACCCGGTACCGCCGACGCCGTCAGCGTCGGCGTAACCGCACGTTGCATTATGGGAAGTTTCTCATAATGACGTCACGAGGGTTACCATCGTGAGGGTTACGAGGGTTACTTTCACGAAAGTTATGAGGGTAACCCTCGTTATCCTCGTGATGGTAACACTCGTAACCCTCGTGAGAGTAACCCTGGTAACTTCACGAGGGTAACCCTCGTGACGTAAATATGGGAAACTTCCCATAATGCAACGCGCGGTTACGCCGACGCTGACGGCGACGCCGACGCCGACGGCGACGCCGCTCAAGCCGGAAACGGGCGCCTAAGAGCTCTGCTCTAAAAGCAAATGATTAGATTCCGCTTTTCAAACCTAGCGATCTCAATGGTCAGGGTGAGCAAGTTGTCCTCCAGTCGACGATCTCTACGGAAACGATTTTGTAGTTCGGTGAGAACACCAGTGTGATGTGCGCGGCTGAGAGCCGTCACCGGGCTACAGATGCTTTCGCCATGACGTGGCCCCGCGTGCCACGAGGTGTACCGTCGACGGCCGGAGAAAAGGCACGAGCGAAAAAAGAACGAAAAGAGGTAGAAGAAGACAAGCGGTCCGAGGAGCTGGGGTGCTATGTTGCGCTTTTTGGACTCCCAGGAGACTAGGGAGAGGGAAGTGACGTCAACGACACAGCAAATGCAGATTGGATGTTGACAGAAGAAAACGAAATCAACACCCAATCTGCGTTTGCTGTGTCGTTGACGTCACTTCCCTCTCCCTAGTCTCCTGGGAGTGCAAAAAGCGCAACATAGCCCCCCTGGCTGACCGTTGAGTTCGTCCCGGTTCGACTAGGCCGGGAACTCAAGGATGTGCTCTCCTGGCCACCGCTCCCGCTGAGTGCGTCCTGGTTCCACAAGGCCGGGAACTCAGAGACTTGTCAGCCTGCCCTCCGCCCTCGCTGGGTTCGTCCGGACTTCTGGAGACCCGGAACCCAACACTCCGCCCGCTCAGCCATCTCCACCTTCGCAACGACAGAAGACTCCAAAACCCAACGTATGACGAACATTTTTCTATTGGCATTAAGAACTGTGGAAGTCGCGTGTGTAACATATACTGATATCGCTGTTCTAAATAGCTTTGTAGAACCTTTGCTAATACCATTGCTGTAAATATTTTTCTTTATATCTTCTTTGTTTAAACAATTCTCAAAGCCAACGGTCTCGTTCTCATTATTTATGACACGACATCCCCACGAACCTACGACAACCAGCAACTTCGGCCCAATATGAGATGCGCTAATTAAGGATGGTCGCAAATACCCAGTAGGCTCAGCTGTGACAGTGAATGGGTGGTAGTCGCCCAGATGTTGTTTGTTGCCGCCTTTCTTAAGAATGAATGTGACTCGACCACGCTTCCAGTTCCTTGAAATGAGTTCATCACCGCAAAATATGCGGCTAAACAGGCGTGCCATTTGGGCGCGGGAGTCGGGTCTCAAACTCTTCAGCACCTTACCCGAGGTTCCTACCCTTAGGAGTGCTTCCGTTTAACCGCGCGAGTGTGCGGTCTACATGGAACCGCCCCACTAACTAGCACTACAAATTCATCTGTAGATGCTGACGATAGAAAGTCCTCTATTATCCGGCTCTGAGTTTTCCAGTAGCTTAAGAAAGTTATACATCCGCAACCCCAAACAGAAGGTAGAGCTTTGTCTCAATGTGTTTTCCAATATTCTGAACTAGATACCCACTAAAGTAATCTAGCTGCTCCGGAGTACTGTCTTTACCAGCCAAAGATCCCAAAGATCGCCAGAACTTTTCAACTTCCTTTTTTCTTCCATCTTTGATTTCCGCCATAACCTTTAAGTCACGGGCTTGTATTTTTGCTTCCATAGTGTCTTGCGGTTGTACTTTGCACTCGTGGAATTCTTCCCATAGTTGCAAGCTTGGTCACAGTATTTTTTTTTCAAAGTCTTCAATGCTTGTCTATGTGGGCGATTAGCTTCTTGTCGTTCTTGGATGGCCCTCTTAATTTCAGTATCCCACCATGAAACAAGTTTTCGTTTTCCTAGTGCGTGCGCTCTTGACGGTGGAGTGAGCAGCGATAATGGTCTTGAGCTCTACTGCAAAGTCGCCGTAGCTTAGTGCGTGCACACATAGAGTGCTATCGCCAAAAGTTTGGACGACAGCGAATATGTCGACTTCGCGTAGTTGGATTACAACTTTGCGCTATGAACGACTCGGAGTTCCTCGTACAGTGCCGAAGTGCAGGAAAATGCTGTTGTGATCGCTGCTGACGCTCCGCTCACCCTCTTCGTCCATGACCACCGTTTGAAGATTGGTCCCAAGTCTTTTTGACGCGAGTGGATTGTCTATGCACGTCCGGCGGTCTCGCACAATCCAAGTGTGCTGTTCCTCACAATGTTCTCTAAGTTCAATATATCTAGTTCGAGGTCCTCCGCAAACTGGCTCATCATCCTGCCGTTTTTATCTTCCCGTCCATCCAGTTCGACCAGGTGGCCATTAAAGTCTCCCATTATCACCACAGAGAGACCAGTGTGCAGGTTCTGTGTATCGACGAACACACTCGAGTATATTGTTATTCTCTTCTTGAGGGTTGTTTCCCACAGAAAGATAAATGATGCAGACGGCTGTCAGCACGTTACCTATCTTTCCGTGTACCCATAGGTGCTTTTGGCAGTCTTCGCACGTCCGAAGCCATGCTAGTTCATGACTTGACAAAGCAGAACTACGCCTCCACCTCGCCTCTCCTCTTCAACTCGATTGCAGCCAGTCCAGCACCAGGCTGAATCCATAGGAGCTTCTTCCATGTCCCGCAAGTGGGTCTCCGTTACACCGAATATAGAAAGGGACTTTGTATGGAGAGCCGTATACAATTCACGCCACTTTCGTTGACGCCGCGCACCATTCATATCCAAACAAACTACCACAACACTTCCTTGTTTTCGATTGTTGGTTGTTGATCTCCGTTTCGGAACGTAAGGGCGATCAACTGCTTCTTGCACTCCCGCTTGCGGCCTTTTTATCACTTCTGATTTGCATAGCTTCGACCTGCAGTTAGATTACTTCTTGCACGAAGTGTAGCAGCTCCAGTGATAGGGGAGTAGGAGGGGGTCGAAGAAAGCTCCCGTTGACCGAAGAGCTTGGCCGGAGATCCGACACTGATGAAGGTCTGTTTGTCTGAGCAGTTACATTTAGAGCTGGAAAAGGGGGGGGGGGGGGGTGCAGCTGGGCGGTGGTGGAAGTCTCCTGGAAACGACTTGTTCGGCGAGCTTTCCGACACAAGTTGTAGACGTTTGTCTTTGAGGGTGTCCAGGGCCATACTGCGCAGGTAGGAGAACTCCGCATTTCGAGTCCCGCCAATGGTGGGTGTTTCCTCTGTTACTTTGAAGAGAACCCTGGGCCGATTATATACAATGTTTGCTTATGTCCGGGGTCCCCAAGCTTCATATGTGGTCTCATAATCTATCATGAGACGCGAGGTGCCTTAGAAACCAAACCTGAGCTGTCGTGTTTCACATCTGGCGCGATGTACTCGTGCTTCTCTCCTGTGCTGCCTGCTGTTCACTGGCGGTCTTGTTTTATGGCTCCTTTATTGCCGAAGCCATAAAAAACGGTTTGCCGAAACCCCCAGCCAGTTTTTCACTAGATGCACAGATTGTGAATAATAGTGAATACCACCTTTTCGAATGCAGTTGTGTCTTCGAAGTCTCGGGTAAAGTCTAGAAAGCGTGATTTGATGTTCTTCCAGAGGGGCTTTAGTTTGGCCTTAAGCATCAAGGTCAGAGCCTGAAGCCCTCTTCCTCTGCTTTAGATCTCTGGAAGTGAAGAGATAACTGAGGCAGCCTTTCCCTTCGTTCACTTATGCGTAAGCATTCTACTATAGCGTCCCGTTCATCGCCCTGTTGAATATTGTTCTCACCGACACGTGGTACAAGTCTTGCTCGCTCCTCGTATGTGTCAATCAGGTCGTGAATTTGTTTTCCTGTGGCTTCTTTATTTAATACTATCTCCAGGCTTTGGCGATCACCGACTTCCTCAGAGAGAGCTCACGCAAAAAGAGCCACATTGCTGTCTCCGGCAACAATAACTCCTCGGTGCACCCCCGTTGGAGGCTGAATTGATTCCTCTGGGTAACCCTGCTCTGTAATGACACTCGAGGTCTGTAACATGCGATACTTTGAGCCTGCGGTCGACTGAGGCGAGTGATTGAGCCCAACTTCGTTCTCTTCACCTGCGTGAGCTTTAGCGGACGCCTCCCTAGTTGAGGCGATCTGACTCTGCGTTCTCTTGGGCACTGTGTGAAGGCGCTTTTTGGAAGCAGACCGATTTTCTTTACATCTTTGTTTCATGTCCGGTTCTTCGACGTGTTGTAATGGTTGTGCGATTGTTACGCCCTTGTCCTCCAATAAATTATCGAGATGTATGGGCTGCTCACACGGCAATCGAGATAAAGCCTCCTGGTGGTCTTGGGAAGTTTCCAGCGGCGGAACGTGCAAGTTCGTCAACTGCATATTCAGGAGTCTGTTAAATCTCGTCTCCAAGCCTTCACAGCGGGCCATAAGATCCAGCAGGGGTTCCCGACCTCCTAACCTCTCTCGCGCCTTCGTTTCAAACTTGTCTAGTCTCCCTGCCAATTT
Organism: Ixodes scapularis; assembly: GCF_016920785.2. Taxonomy (NCBI): domain Eukaryota; kingdom Metazoa; phylum Arthropoda; class Arachnida; order Ixodida; family Ixodidae; genus Ixodes; species Ixodes scapularis. Next base: position 112,032,749 of record NW_024609835.1, read on the forward strand.
AGCAATACTTTTCCTATCTATATAAATTTGGTGCAGCCGTTCAGTGAGTCCGCTGATTTGATTTTCCAGCTCTTGAATCCTATTTTGTAGTGATCTTTGCACACACTCTAGTGAAGGACATATAAGGCAGTTATAGTCGGCGCTCTCCTCCATCGCAATCATGTTCGCATGCGGCACCTCCCCTGGCGTGCTGGCTGGAAACGAGATGTTGCAATAACTGTTATCCTGAATTACTTCATCCACAGGCAGATCCTTAACCGAAGTTTTGGATGTGGTGAAACAAACTTCATTCGAACAGCTACATTGGCGCATATTCGTCCTTGTCTTGTCTTGCTGTGCAGCATTCAGGAGAGGGGTGGTTTTCAACAAAAACCCAGTAGCCTGGTGTTCGGGCCTACCCTCAGGCTGTGCGGACGGCGTGTGTTCGGTCACAGTTCCCTGGTTCTGGAGCACTCGGGACGATGGCGGAAGTTGCAAGGTAGAGAGCTCGTCAGCGCAATTCATTAGCTCTTTCGTATCGTCCTTGCAAGCCGTCAGGCTCGTCAAGTTGTTCGCGGAGAACACCTCGTCTTCATTCACCACCACGTTGGCGCCCTGGCGCTCCACTGCAGAGATATCACCTTGTACAGCTGTCAGTAAATTTCTGGAACCTTCCTAGATGGCTTGCAACCGAAGCATAAGCTCACTCTTATTGACGATGGTAAAATGCACCGCAATTTAAGCTTCTTTTTCAGGTCTTGCACCTTCATCTCGTTGTGCTCTCCTGATCGCCAAAGGCGATCAGGAGAGCACAACGAGAGCAGCGTCAGTTGTGACGAAAGATCAGGCTGGCTCACCCTTAAGGCCTGTTCACACATACAGCGGAGCGCTAAGTTAGCGCTACGTGAGCGCTCCAAGAAGCGCTCATGTGGCGCTTCCTGGCACGTGACTTAGGTCTAACACAGCGCGCGATTAGCGCTTTTGTAGCACCTTGTTAAAGCTCCAGTAGCGCCTTGTTAGCGCTCCAGTAGCGCCTTGTTAGCGCTTCAGTAGTGCCGTGTTAGCGCTTCAGTAGCGCTTCTTGTACCACGGTGCTGTGGATTAGCGCGTGCACTGCGGTTCCGGTTCCTGCGGTTGCGTGTGCATCAGCAGCACCATGGCGGACATGTGGGATGCTGAAATAGAAATGCGACGTGTAGGTACGCGATTAGTGCATATGTGTGTGGACGGCTTAACGCCCAGAAGAGCCTCCTGGGTGCGCGAAATCTTTCACCACCGAGATACCGACGGGTACCCGGCGAACCTTGTTCCTTGGCTGAGGGACCGAGACACAGAGCTCTTTCGGAGCCGATTGTTTTTAACAGCGTGTCTTTGAAACCAGGGGCACGCATATCGAATAGAAAGCGATGAGATCGTACCCAATCAATTAGTCGATCAAAGTCCATAACTCTGGATCGCCTGCCCGACCCTTTGCTTGGAGAGCAGCTCTTTTACTTTGTCTTCTTTCAATGCCAAAGGAAATATAAGAACAAAGAAATCGCCGTGCACGCACTATTCCACAACAGCAAGCACGACACAAGGAGCGTGAGAGCGCTAACAAAGCGGTTCTGTCGCGCTTCTGTCGCGCTAACAAAGCGCTTCTGAAGCGCTAACAGAGCGCTACTGAAGCGCTAACCGAGCGCTACATCACGCGCTAGGAAGCGCCACATGAGCGCTCCTTGGAGCGCTCACGTAGCGCTAACTTAGCGCTCCGCTGTATGTGTGAACCGGCCTTTAGTATACCAAAGCTTTGCTAAGCCTACTCCCTCGGAAGTATCGGGTCTCGGGTTTTTTAGTCAGGAGTCTCGGGGTGTTCAGTCAAATGTGAAGCGATTCCTCTTCGTAAATATAAAAATAGCTCGATCACATTATCAATAGTTAGCCACTGATACCCATTTGTAGCCCTTTGAACGCGATCTAATCAAAAATAGATGCTTATAGCCAATAATAGTCACTTGAAGCCATTCTCATTCATAAACACTCAAATAGCAGAAAATTCCTATTATACTAACTCTAATAACCATTAGTGGCCATTTGAAGCCAACCTAGTCAGAAATAAATTCTACTAGCCAAAAATAGTCACCTGAAGTCATTCCAGTCCATAAAAATACCTCTACATTTTCAATGCTAGTTATTAATAACCATACGTAGCCCCCCATATCAAGCAAATATATATAAAACTGAAGGTTGATAGTCAATAATAGCCAGTTGAAGTCATACTTATTCACCAACACCCCGAAATAGATAATTTTCAATTATTTCATCAGTAGCCATTGTTTTTAAGTTCAATCTGGTCAAGGATGTTAAGAGCCAACAACAGCTACTTCAAGCTGTTCACTCGTGTAAACAAACAAAAAATCACATAATTATCAATAATAATCACTTTCAGTCAGCTTGTTGCAAATTATGGACATTTAGAGTTAATGACCATGACCATAAGAAATGTTTTGGTAGAAATAAAGCAAGTAAGTCAATAAGCTCAGATTAGGTAATTAATTATTCAGATTGTACACAATCGCTATGCAATTCCTCCTATGTATATTCAGCCACACTGCATTTTGACATCAAAAAGACCAAGACGTCGAATATATGCGAACTTATGCATCCTATGCTCCATAAAAAACAATAATATATACATGTATATATATAGGCTATCTATTTATCTACTTAGTCAGGCCCACTTGCTGCACTTCCAGTGAAAATAGTTAGTTGTCCACTCCCTAAGGCCTGGATCGCTTTCTGCTTCCGTCTCAAATTTCATCCGGAGTTTCCTGTATTATGGTAAATTCCACTTGTCGTTTTGGAGAACGCTGGGATCGGCTTTACTGGAGCGCGCCTATTTCATGGGCGATCGGAATCGAGACAGGCGGGTCCCACTCGTCGTTTTGGATCAGCTCTGGATCCGCGAAAAGTCGCTCCGTGGATTTCGGCGGATTTGACCGGAAGCCAGCCGGGCCAGCCCTCGGCGCGCACACGTGATTTTCTCTCTCGCCGGGCATCTCGCCGATTTCGCCTCATAGGAATTCGTAAAGGCCGTTCGCGAAGTGTTACCCGCATTGCGTCTGCTGCTGCTTGATGACAGTTTGCGTCAAGTTGCTCGAGCAGCTCCTCCAACAGCAACGGCTCGAATAGCAGCGACGACGAGGATCGCTTGCATGTCCCGCATGAATCCGACTTCCTTTTCGGACCTGCCCAGAAGAGGCCCAAAATTGAGACGTACTTAGACACCGTTCACAAGTATTCCGATGAAGACGCAAGTGGGCTACGCTGACGCGCATTACTTATTGACACGCATCTTTCACCTCATGATTTATTTCGTACGTGCGTTGAACACGTGCTATTGTGAAAACATGTCCTTCGAGATCAGGGACGGCGGGAAGGGGATTTCCGGGAAGGTGGACGAGGTAAGGCATCCGCCAATTCCAGGGGCGTGGTAATGTTCAACTGGGGAAGCGGAGGCGGAGCGACTCTGTTCGGATCCCGTGCTCCATCTCGGACCTGGTCTACTGATCCAGGCGCGCTCCAAGACGAACATGTGGAATTCGCAATTAGTATCCAAGGTATTTGCTTGCATGGCAGAATCGGATTCCAAAACGGAACGTCGCGCTCCTAGCCTTCCTTATATTGGTGCACATCAATTGTTTCGCTGGCATACTTGTCACCTGGATGCATGCTATAAGGCGTTCACAAAGCATGTGTTTGTATATATGTGAAATGGGTCTCTCCTCTCAATAGAAAATGGGGGAATAAAAGGCTACGAAAAACTGCCATTAGTAACATTCAGTTTTGTTTGGAGGTTGGGGACTTCCAGAGAAATAAAAAAGGCGCTTGCGATGGTTCAGAAGACCGTGTAATCCTCCCCTTGTACATAATCACCATAATCCTGGTTGGCGGGCTGGCAGACGCACTTGCGAACCAGTTCTAACCTTTCTGTTCATCCTCGCACACCATCCAAGGTAACGATATCATGCAAATAAATATTTTTATGGTTAATATATATGGAGCAGCCGAAACGTCCAGTGTCGCCACCAACAAATACAACGAATCGACTCCTTGGCGCGAGCTCAACGGCACGTGGATTAAACAGAACTTTTCACCTAAGCTCGGAGTCGGTCGCACCATCTCTTTCGTCCTCAGCACCGAACGCGCTACAAATTGGTGACCCGGACGTGATGATCAGCTCCGAGCACCTGCCATCCAGGGGAACGTTATCCGCGGCCCAGGCAAGGCAACGGCATGGCATTTCTGATGTTTATGCGGGAGGCACATCTAGCACAGCCCCCACCTCCGAAGTCTCCACCACCACCTCTCCCACGTTGCGTCTGCCGCCGGCATCTCTCAGCACCGGGCTGCGACCACCTCGCTCACCCCGCCGGCACAGAAAGTCTACGTTCGTTGGCATTTCCACCACTGCCGCAATCCCTGGTGTCGCCCCGGCAGTCCTGCCCATCTGTGTGGTGTGGTGCTGGCCTGGCACGGTCGCGTGCTGCCCCAACATGTGGGGTGTGCCGCACCGCGCCACGCTGGGGCATTTGGCAAGTCACGGCGCACCAGTCTGTTCATAAGACACGTCGCTGACCGACCGAGGGCTCATCATCACTACTAGGTCAGGCATCTGCTCTTAACTCGGTGTGTCATCTCCGGGAATTACACTGCATCAGTCCCGCAGCTGGCCGCCATCTCCCCTGGAGCTTGAGTGAAGATAAAGCCCCCTAAACTTCGGAGCTTCAGCACTACCGCATCGTTGTTCTCGCTGTCTACACTTCGCGTGACCTCAACCTTAACCAGAACCTGCCCAACCCCCGCACGCTGTCTTCAACGTCCACCGCTTTTTGCCGCGTCATTCCGCTTGCAGCACGCCAACAGCAACTGCGTCACTTCTGGAAGCTTCATCGCCTACTGCTCACAGAATCGTTCCGTCCACCGCAGCCTGCTGCAGACAGGCGACGTCTCTAAGGGGGAGCTAACTATAGCCACCAAAACGTCCAGTGACCCCACCAACATATAGTGACCTAAATGGAAGGAGGGGGTAGGAATGCCATCCTTACTCGTGAAGAAGTTGCACACAATTAACCAATTGTGTCACGCGAACGAAGTTCAGAACGGTGCAAAGGATGACCCAGGCTTGACGCCAGCGAGAAGAGAAGACGCGAAGCTGAGACCGTTTGTTCATCTGTATTTTCAAACAACTGCACACAGACGGGCACAGTGTACTTTGATTTGTTTATTTATAAAAGTAGTTGCAAGGGCTGCAATTTGCAAAGACCTTGGAAAGACAACAAGTTGGCACAGCACAAAACTGGGACGCATAAAGACATGTTTTTGTACAACTCACATGTGCCGTCTGTCCCACATGCATACACAGCAGCGACTGTAGGTATTCTTAGCGAACCAGTTCAACTAGCCCGACAAACCCAAATCCGTACCTTTCCATCCGATTTCCTAAATACATGCTGCTTGCTTTATCATTCCTTAATACCAACGAGGGAAACATCTCATGCTTTAACACAGAATGTGTTTTATCACTCAGAATCAGCGAGAGAACCATCATAAAGACTTGTCATGAAGACCTGTCACGGAGTCCCGTCAGGAAAGACTGAAGCCGTGACGTTATGACGTCATTGTAACGTTATATGACGCCGGGACAGCATGACCATTGCGTCATGATCTCACCGCGACGTCATAATGACGCTATGGTTATGTCGTGATACCACGTGACGTCGTAACCCTTCGCGACGCCATTATGACGTTGCGTGGCGCCATGCCGTCACGGAGACGTCATAAAGTCCCGTGGCACTGTGACATCATTGACATCGTGATATCACGGTGTCACGTGACGAGATGATGTCACTTCATATGATGACGTCACGTGGCGCTATGACGTCGTGTAACAACATATTACTTCACCGGCAGTCACGAGGTCGCCTGACATCGTGATATCATGTGACACCCTGACATCACATTACTTCATAACGTCGTGTGGTGTCACAGCCATGCGACCTCATGACGTCATGTGAGGCCACACTCAGATACACACATGTGCCCAGCTCATTCACAACACAATCTGTGCTCTCCGGCTTTGTCAGCATGATCACGATTGTGTCGTTGTTTTGTAAAAAAATCGTTTCTGGATCAAGTTACAAAATAAAAGAACGCGCTTAGCTCTGATATATGAAAATGCTTCTCAAAAGATGTTCCCAAGGTGAAGGTGAGCTTTCTTTACGCGGAATTATTAGACACTGTTTCGAATATCTTGCTACTTCTTTATTGGATCCGAATGACTTAACTTTAGCCCTCTGAATTCAATATGCTCAGTGTGTAATGTTTGTTTTCAGCTATGCAAACAAGTGTGCCTAACATAAAGTCACTTTAAATATACCTATTAATAAAGTAAGAGTACTATGCTAATCGTTTCAAGCTGCATATTGAATATAAATCATTACTGGTATTTTGATCACTGACCCTTACTTAGAGCACTCACTGTTTTCTAGGGCAAATTGAAAACATTGCAGAACTCTTGAAGCTACTCCTAAAAAAATAATTGAGTTGTAGTGAAAGTCACTGAGCCAGACTGTAATTAGGCGGAAAATACAGTTACACGTTTTCTGTACTTGGGCAAAGATATATGTGACGGTATACTTCGATAAAAATTCTTATGCAGTAAGAGTTTCCTCAACAGAGTAGATAAATTACATTTCAGTTTCCTTTCATCCATCCCATAACGTCAAAGTGAGTTCCGATTGTTGGTCGAAAGAGATTCACTTTCCAATGCGGAAAAGATGGAGACACCGTTTCATTTTCATTCAGCGGTTTCGTAAAGGCGGTGTTCGGTGTAGTCAGCATAAATTCAAATGCTTTCTTTAGCAGATATTGATAAAAACGGTGGCTGAAACTGCACTACAAGTTAGTGCACAAATGTAACTAAGTTATATTTGGAGTTACTAAACCTTTATTTGATTTGGGAAGTATTTCATTACAGAAAGTGTAGCGAACTACTATAGCCTAACCAGATTTAGTTGATTATTGTGCAGCATTGTGCTTAGTTTACCCCGAGAACACAACACGGCGTCGGGGTTTCTACGAAGAACGACATTCAATTGAAAGAGACTATGAAACGATGTTTCAACTTTTACTAAATGGTGACCTTAAGAAACCATGATTTTCTATGAACACGCATGGTCAGAAATTGGTTTGGTTTCAGTCCATTCTCTCGCCCCTCCCTAACCCCTAAATTAAAAAAACGGAAAATCTGGTCAGTTGTTTCCTTGGTCACACCAGCGAAGCGAATTGTCCAGTGTGTCGTGGCAGCTTTGTACCCCAGAAGCGCATTGATGCCCGCTCCTCTGGCTTGTTCTCAAGACAAGTTGCCATATGTTCTTTCACAGACTAAGACTTCCAATGTTTATAATGATCAGGCACATGTATTGACAATGCTTATGCACGTACTCTGCACGGGCATTGTTATCACGGGCTCATTGTGTAAGCGTCTGCAGCAGTAATTCTTAAGGCGGTAGCCACTATTGACGAGGTTTGGGTGCGTATATTAAGGCGTGTTCCTGTGTAAATAGGTGTAGATGGTGACCCGCAGCTTTTTGCGGGTAGAATCATTTCCTCAATTTAGCGGAGATTGACAGCGCCACCTGACGTCACAGAATCCCCTTTGAATTCAGCAGAAACATTAATCCGCGAAATTTGGCGAGAGTTTATTGTCACATGACGTCACGGAATCACGCGACCACGTCGTGTCATGTCGCAATGTCTCGTGACGGCATAATACCACGTGACATCTTGGTATCAGATGATGTCATAGTGTCACGTGACGTCACTCTGTCCCATTCACACCGCTGTCTAACTTTGGCGCGGCGTAAGTCAGCAAACGTTCATATAGTGCAGTGCAGTGCGAGTGCGTGCCGTTGGGCAGCGCCTCGGTTACCACCGCGGTTTATTTGCCAGTCCTTGCGAGGAACCGCAAAGTTTTTAAAGCAAAACATTGTTTTCGTTTTTTACCCTATTTCTCAAGCGCACACAAGCCAGTCGACTGCAGCAGGTGCAACTACACTCCCAGCGTGCGACCTTCATAGCATATTTTTTGGCGCTTAGGAGTTTTGGAAATGGGGAAATGGTCACGTAGGCGATACCAAATATTCGCCGACGGGTCGACTGCTTTCAAGCGCTGTTCCAGCGGTGCTCGGATTCAATTCGTGAGCCGGTTTCGGTTTAGGTGATTGAGGCCCGCCAATGCATCACGCTAAAAAGGCTGAACGGTATGAGTGAACGACAAAAGAGAATTGTGCTTTAATATTTTTTTACACCGAATATATTTTTAATACCGCAGCCAACGTTCTAGGTTTCGTAGGTCTATAAATCCGACTTTAGACATTGTTAGAATGCAAGCTAGAAATATGTGCATAAACGCCACACCATCAATGCCATATGCTAGAAAAACTTTGGTTAATCTTATTGCAATTATTTCACACCAGATATCTATAAATATAACTTAACAGGGGATGAGTTTACAGTGGTTTCTAAAAGCTGACCAATTCCTCGAAAGTGCACGATAATAAATATTCAAAAACCCCTTGAGCGAAACTGAAGAACCAATGTCAATATGGAAATTAAATACACTGAAAGGTCTGTATTAAGGTCACGTTTCAGTTACGAGTAGAAAATTTGCACCTTGCACTAAACTATAAGAAGTCAATGGGATTCTTTTCGTATAGTGCAGTAATAAACTCGCTTTTATTTTCCTTCTAAATAAAGCGAAATGCATAAACTCGACACGTATTACGCTTCTAGTTTGTCGATATATTATATATTCAGCATATTTAGAAAAGGCCTGACCAAGAATAAGCAGTGATTTTGATATCACATGAAGAGTGCTTAAGCTTCCGCTTCGCATACAAAACCTTACTTCAAGTTTTGCAGAACACAAAATACACATGTAACTTTTACTTTCAGTCAGTCGACAAATACGTTTGCAAAAATAGCTTTTCAGGAAACCTACTCTTGTGAGCTAGTTCTCATTTGCCTCACAAGGTTATATGCAGTTGCTAATGCACAAACCGAGTATCGTTTAAGGGCCTTAAATCAAGCAAACCACTTTATGTGTAATGCGAGACTGAATAAAGCTGTAGCTGGCACTCGTGAGTCTAAAACAGATTTTACCTTGGTGGCAGCCTTTTTGTAACTGGGGACCCCACTCTTGGTAATTGACATGCGTTTCACCGCCGGTCACCCGCAAAGTACCACGCATCAACCAATTTTTTTATTTCCTGGACCAACTGAGTTTATTTTTAAAAGTTTATGATGGAGATCATTTTAATATACTTCTTTTCTTTGTAAGTATCAGTTTCACTTTTGAAAAGCTTCTCTTTTGGCAACTGACGTGGAACAAGGAAAAGATCCAAAAGACAATTATAATCAATAAATAATAATGACCACTATTTTTTTTTGCTGAGAAGCAATGACCCAAATGTTATTTATTGATTTATTTAGTCATTTTTTAGCCACAGCATATTTCAGCATTAGCGATTGTGCATATGTGTATCTGTGCTGGCCTGAGAAAAGGGGAGGGGGGGGGGGGGCGGAGGGGGAACACAACAAAAAGATAAAGCAGCAGGTAATGGGAGTGAAGCACAGTATAAATAATTACGTTAGAATATTTTTGACAACAAAAATACGAACCGTTGTCCCAGACATTTGCAAAAATATCTAATCACCTGCCAGTGCAATATTATGGTGCTACCCCTGAAACTTCCACATGACCTTGGCAAAAATGGGACGGGCGCTGGGCTTCGGCTACTCGCGGGCATTCGAATCTTGCGTTTGGAGTGACGTGTCCCCATTTAAAGGATGTTCCAAGAGTCGACGAAAGTGCACGACCGCTGTCAAGAAGGGAAAGTGCTAGAAGGAAATTCCCAGAAGGTCATGCACTTGAGAGCACGACTTCTTTCTTCAAATTGAGTGCATACGACGGCGTGGAAATGGGCGTGAAGAATGTCACGCAAGTGTTTCCGGAACACATTTGTGGTACCATGTTTGACTTCCTGAGGGGAAAAATAGAAGCTGAAAACATTGCTTGCGTGGGTTCGGTGCCTTCTTGTGCGCTGGTTTCCATTCACGCAATTACACAAAGTATACAGGGGCTATTATCTGGGAAAGAATGGGAAATTTATTGCATTTCTTAACGTCACAGGTATATACACGGTCTAGTTAATAATCTGTGGTCCTTTAATGAACTATACATGTTCATAATAACAAAAAACAAAAATGTATTGTTTTGACGTATATAATTACGGCAGGCCACAACGAAATGAAAGCAGATGTAAAGGTCAGCACTGCGCCTGGGGTACCCTAACTGCAGTCGAATCCTACGATTGCTATAATTGTCTACAGCAGGCGAACACGACAGGGCCTTTAAGGCACCCTGACATTCATTCTTCATTAGAATTGATGACTCAAAATAACCATTAGCAACATTGCATAGGAGCACAGCATCACGAAGCAACCTTCCATTAAGCAGAGAGTATAATCCAATTTGCCTACATATCCTATCGTAAACGGAAAAACTATATTTTCCAGAAAGTCATTGAACAAAAGACGTATAAAGTGTTCGTGAATAATAGATGTGTTTGTTTCTTAGATGCAATTTTAAACGACTTGGACGAAATATTAATGAGGGGCTTGGGACCAAAGAGAAAAAAAAATACCATTAGAAAACAAACTGGGACCCTCCCCTCCTTCACCTATATATGCAAACTTCGGGTCAATAAATGTTATTGCTAGTTGGAAGTCTTCGTTGTCCGTCCCCCCCCCCCCCCCCCTTCTATGTATCTTCCTTACGTTTAATCACTGTTACCAACACGCTCGTTTTGTACCTAAAATAACCCAGTTCCTGTTTCATGATACCCGATGTTTTGACAAACGAACAAACAATAATCGCTGCCTAGAAGCTTAAATATGCATTAGTGTGCATTAACACCCCCAGGTTAAGAGTCGCTGACACAAGAACATTTGTAGTTCGATCTCGATGGCAGATTTGAGAACGTGAAGCTTTGCGGTTAAAAAAATTAATTATTTTACAGTTCTTTCAATACAATAATGTCCTTATAAGTGCACCAGTGAATAATGGAAAGCGCAGAGTGCCAACTTATGCAATCATAAACTCCAACATTATTTTAATATTTGATGCGAAAAGCACCAGCATTACACACAACTCAAAAATCTAACGAATCAAAGTTGCTTACCTAGAGCTCACCCGACAGAGGAACACAACAAAAGTAGAGAAGCATTAAAAATATCACAAGAGACCTTGAATGAAGCAAAGAAATATTTTTACAGATTCAACTCTAAATATGGACGACAGTGTAAAACAAATGTCAAACAAACTACGTTAGTGAAATACATAATCAAAATAAACATATCAAATTAGATCGCAAAATCCTGCGAATGTTACGAAAATATAGGTCATTTCTGTGACGTTTGATTACTTTGCGTTTGCACACTCGCACACTTGAAAGGTAACTTGAACAGCAGCGTGTTTCCACTCCGAATGCACATGACCAAATGAGCAATAAAAAAAAGAGCAAGAAACAAAAAGATTGAGATTGAAGTTCTGGATAAGACCGCGCTTTTGATAGACGTTTGCAGTGGAACCAAAGAGCTCACTTGAAGTGGGCCCGTTTCTTAATATGCGTCTACTTGGAACATATTTGCATAAAGTGTCGTTTGTCTCTTTTAGCTCACACAAGCAAATGTAGCATCTAATCAAAATGTCAATGTCTATCCTTAAGTACTCAGACTTACTAATGTTCGCTGGTGACAAGGCTTTAATTTTTATAGGCGATAGTGTCGATGAAGTACAGTCAAAAGTAACTGAATTGGTGCACAAGTAATCAATTCACCCTTAACCTACAAAAAAAAAAGTATACAGTGTTTCATTCTAGGAAAAGGAAAATAAACTACGATGGATTGGCTATATACCTGGACAATACAAATTTACAACATGTTTCTTGCGACAAATACTTGGGTGTTCTTGTGGATTCCGACATGCACTGGAAAAGTAAAATAATAAAATTTGTTTAAAGGCTGCTTATGGGTGTTATACTTTACTAAAGGCGCGCGAATGTTTTGACTTAAGTATTCTATGCATCCTTTACGTCGCATTCGTACGCAGTCAGCTAACATATTGCTTAGAGTCATCGGGAAATACATATCCTACGTACCTAGAGTCCATTAGTTGTCTACAGAAACGTGCGATAAAAACAATCACATTTTCTAGTAGGACTGACGCAAGCCGACCCTTATTTCAATTTTTACACGAGCTATTCATAGGCTTAGTATATAAATTAAAAATAGCTCAAATAATACATAACATAATACGAACTAATGAACCAGTGCCTTTAGCTGTGTTTGAATGCTCATCAAGCTCATAATCAATTTAATGTACGACCATGTAAGACTATTTATGGTCGAAGACTTGTTGAATTCAATGGTGCATTAATTTGGAATGGTATACCCACGGATATTAAGCAGAAATCTAACTTTTTGCCTTTATTAAAAAGTTGCTTTCTTAACATTCAGGGTTAATGACCTAACCATGTCATCTCGTACCAGACATGCACAAATTACTCGAAAAAGGTAGTTCAGTTAAGTTACTGAGTATCGACGCCAAAAGTAATTGGAGTAGAGTAGAAATTACGCATTTGTAATAGTAATTGAGTAAACTACTAACTACTCTAAAAAAAGTAGCGAGTTACTTTGAAGTTACTTTCAAAGTTACTTTTTTATATTTTGGTGGTAGTAAAATGAACAGCAGTTTTGATCAATGAAAAACCCTGCGAGCCTAAAATAAATGCAGTCTATTTATGGCTTGCGTTTTCGCCAAAATAGTTTATTCGCTCGCAGAAGCAATTGACTTTTAAAGTTCTTAATAGGAGAGTTTTCCCCTTTTCCTTCTTAAGACGTCCCCAGCCAAGCTAAATAGACGTTCCACCGACGGGCTGGATGGAACTGCAGCGTTGGATTTGAGAAACAGGCTGTGCAGGATCAGGTAAGCGAGTGTCGGCATCTTAGGTGTCCATGACGAAACATGGGAGGTTTGCATCGGGTAGAGGGTCTTTTATGACAAACTTTTCTCATTTTTTCTTTTTTTCTTCGTCAAGTTGAGATTGTTAAGACTGGCTTCTCTTTATTCCGACGTCGTTCTGAGAGTACGCTGAGCGAGTGCACCAGACCGTCAAGGGTTCAAGTCTCGCGCCACGACGATGAGATCATCCGGACGACTGCGCGTCCGTTGTAGAGCTAGTGCTACGCTACTGAAGAAAACAATTGTTTTGGTTTAACAGAAGATGGAACCGAAGTATACATCGGCGCTGACGCCGGGTCCAACAAAAGGATCTCCCAAGGGTAACTCGCAATCCTCGCCGGCGACTACAATATTCTGACGCGCCTGGCACGCCTGACAAGTAAATAGTTTTTAGCAAAGAGGAGATCTCCCAGGCATGGATGGTCGGAAGGACGCGAAGGATTACGTGAACAAGCATCGTCACTCGTATACAGTTGCAGTTGGAAGGGGGAACGTGCTCCCATGAACGGATTATCCGTGCCAGGGTTTGTGCGCGGGGGAGTACGACTTTGCAAAGGCGTATGCGCTGACGACAAGGCGACCATGGGAACAGGCGCCCAGCTGCGAGGTCATTCCAGTGGCGCCTCCCGTGGAACTTACCGCTCGTGTCAGAACTCACTGAAGACAGACAACACGAAAACAACAACAACTCTCCGAGTGTCCCCGTATTTCACGGTTGCAGCTGGAAACGCGGCGCCTTCGTGCATTACCGGATTAGGTCAATACCCGACCAAGGCTTGTTAAGCATCTCTTCCTGCGTTCGTGCGTGCCGGTGTTATGTTTTGGCTGCTCGTCGCTACCTTGGCCCAAGGACGCCTTCCTGAACAAGGGGCCCCCTTGTTCGGGAATGCCACTTCATCTGCCGGCGTCTTATTCAGAGTCTGCGCTAAAATTTTCGTGATGGGCAAAATTAGCACTTTATAATTTCGAAAGTAGTTAGTAATTTGAGTAGAAGTTACCTGAAAAAAGTAGTTCAATTGAACTACTAATTACCCAAATCAAGTTGTAATTGAAAGTTACCAAGTTACTCAAAAAAGTAGTTAAACTACAGTAGTTTGAGTAGAGTAGTTGAACTACGTCCAAGTCTGTCTCGTACGCAAGATATTTATATTTGACGCAACGTTTGCTTCGTGTTGCACGGTGATACGTAGTTTGTGATTGAACCCGCGATACTATACACAGTGGCTATGGGTCCAAACAATGTTGTGTAAATGAATGAATAATCTGAGAATAAAAAAAATGTGAATGTGAATCTGAATGTTTTTATTCAAACAACATATAAAAACAGCTGTCTGGGTGACCGTGACACAAGTCATAGTTATTCCTGACAAAGCGACAGCCCCCCCCCCTCCCCCCGCCCTTCCCTTAAATCACACCACTCACCAAACCAGACAATATATGCACGGTTGTACAGTCGTAAGTTTTGCCATCGCATTAATAACATAAAAAGCACGCCAACGATTCACAGTCAATCCTACCGCCTTCCATCGCGCGAAAGGAAAAGGTTTCTAGAGCGCAGCTCTTAGGCTCCCGTTTCTGGCTTGAGTGGCGTCGGCGTCAACGTCGCCGTCGGCGTCGGCGTAATTGCGCGGTGCATTATGGGAAACATCCCATGATGCAACGCGCGGGTCTCACTTGTGACCCGGGTGTTGCATTATGGGACGTTTCCCTTAACGACGTCACACATGATGTCATGAGGGTCACGAATGACGTCACGAGAGTCCCGCGCGTTGTATTATGGGAAACGTCCCATGATGCAACACGCGGGTCTTACTCCACAGGTGGAGGAGGAGGGGGAGAAAGGGGGAGAGAGGAGGAGAGAGGAAGAGAGAGAGAGAGGAAGATGGAGGAGGAGGAGGGGAGGAGCATGAAGGAGGAGGGAGGAGGAGAAAAGGAGGGGGAGGGGAGGAGGAGAGGAGAAGGGGAGATGCCAGCTGCCCATTGTGCAGGAAAATGATATCACCATTCATAACTCGAAGAGAGGCACGTATGAACACGTGGTGTACTCGTTACCGAAGTGGCCATCTACATGGGTACGGGTGTGTGCTGTACCTATCGATATCTGTGGCATGTCAGACGAAGTTGGTAAATTGTGTGCCGCCAAGGTCGGCAACGGCTTGCTCGTGGTAGCTCTGTATCTCTCGACTACAGCACTCACCAAATATTTCGTGTAAGTCAAAGAACTTCATACCAGCCATGCAGGAAAAGATCCCAGTGGTCCCTAGGGGCGTGCACTCGCTGTTCTGCTGTGCCCTCTCGGGGCAGCACGCTCAAGACTAATGCTGAGGAAATAAAAAAACACCGAGCAGTCTTCGACAGAGCCGACAGCAAGTAGGATGACATTGAGAGTATCGCGTGCTTCGTCAAAGTGTTGACTCTAACGCTGCCTCGTTCTCCCACCTTGCTCCTGCTGTCCTATTTACTGGTGCCAACAGAACTTTTACAGAGTGGAGCTTCCAGATGTGATAACTATATTTTCTTCCTCCGGACAAGCGGTGAGCGAGAATAACACAATGTATATATATATATATATATATATATATATATATATATATATATATATATATATATATATATCAGATTGTTTAGCACAGCATATCACAAAATCCAAATATCTCAAGAGAGGAGGAGGAGCAAAATAAGGAAAGGAGGGGCGGAAGAAGAGGAGGGGACAAAGATGAGGGGGAGGAGCATACCCACCCCTCCTCTTCCCCAAGAGTTGCGCTCTAATTCGGCATTACAGGGAACTTAAACGTCTTTCATTTTTCCCCCTTTTTTAACAAAACAGTAACACATAAAGTAAAAAAACACGAATGTGTAAAAAAATCAATCTGTCATCAGTGAGAGAAAGTACAGATTCGTGTTCTTCCGAGATGTTTGCATTGACACATTTCCTTCAATAATGGTCATTATATAAGGATGATCATTTAGAAGGTAGGGTATTCGGTATTTTTGTTTCTGCATGTCAAAGCTTGTGCTTATTTTTTTCTTTTATGTAGCATGCTTTTCCGAAAAGTGTGTAGATGATCTTTGAAAACATATTTTGGAAAGAAGAGGTCGGGTCAAACTTGATTTTAATATAAATGGCTAAGGCTAATTTCTTTTTGATACATTTTTAATTGTTTATATCTGTTTGGCAATAAAAACTGGTGCAGAGTGACTTCGGAACGGAGTATTTTCGACTAAAAGCGAGAAACCTTTTTGGAGTATGTACAGGTATTCTGTATTTGTTTTTGTAATAGTTGCCCATACACGCAATAATTTAGACGGGAACGAGCTAATGGGTAATATAACTGTTTTTTTTTTCTTCATATAATTATCATATAATAAGGCAGGACATGTTTAAGTCTATAGATGGCTTCTATGGATTCTGAGATATCAGTTCTCACTGTCGACTTAAAGAGACCAACTCAAATTTTGATGAAATGAAACGTTAAATAAGCTTGCGATGGAATTACATTTTGATTTTCCGTCCAATGCATTTTAACGTGAAAAAAAAAACTTTTTGTCGTGTTTAATAATAGCTTGTTTGCAATGAGCCAAAATGATAGATTTGCAAGCTATGAATTGGTTTGTCACGCAACAGTTTTTAAGTGTTCTTCAGCAAAAATGTGTTCGTGTCGGTCGCATATAGATTTACATCTAGTGTAAAGGTTTTGTTTACAATGTTATTTATGTAGAGTAAGCTGGCCCACATTTAGGGCAGGAGTGAAAGGGGTTCGAGGGACTCGACGAAAATAGGAGAGCAAGCGAAAGAACTCCTCGCGACAATGCCAGAGTCTGGAGCACTCGCTCCGGTATGGTTTAAGAGCGCTGTGATTATGATGAATAGCTGTGAGGGGACACCCGAGGAAGCGCCAGGAACGATCACTTTGCCGTTTCTCTGAGAGAAGACCAGTCTGTCTATGCTGGGAAAAGCGGTGGAGAAACTGCATCGTGACGGCGCCGGTGGGAGGAGCCTAATCTTCATTGCTAACAAACTACACCGGAAGAGAACTGCACCGTGACGTGTCCGGTGACGTCGCCGAACTGTGGCGATTGTGTTGAAACTACATCGTTCTTTTTTTCCCTATAGGGAATTTCGAAGAATCGCCGAGTGGGCTAGCGCACACCAGCTCGGAGCACGTGGAGCAAAAGCTCGCGCTGCAGAACCCAAAGATCCTGGGTTCAATCCCCGCCCCTTCTCGTTGCAATCTGGATGAGCATCGTACCGGCGTGTGGTCGTTTATCACTACTGCCTGACGCGCGTTAAGGACCCCAGGCTAGCAGTCGTACTGCACTGGCTAAATTGCTTATCTACATTGGGTAATTATGTCGTCATGTTCAGGCACCTCCTGCTGTATAAACAACTAACAACAAATTTTACTTTCTGACTTTGTTTGACTGCGTTAGTGCAACTTCTCTCGTGCTGCACGAGAAAGAAAAAAATTTTCCTTCGCGGGGTTATATTTTCGGTGAAGTAGGAACCATAAAAGAAGAAAAGAGAATATTTCCCTCAAGTTGGGTTTGTAGTAGAAGAGGAGGAAAAAGAAAATCAGTTCTTAGTCCCACGGTGTGGTCTTTTCTTTATGTGTATGTTTATTCTAGTTCTGCTGGCCTTGCCTGAAGTAGTTGCTTTAAAATGAAGTATATATACATATATATATATATATATATGTGTGTGTCTATATATCTCTACCTGAAGTATGAACGAACTAGCTCAACTTAATTAAGCCTGTCAACCGTTGCTTGCTTGGCTTTTCGCTCAGCCAAATCGCTTATATGGGGTGCACTCAAATAAAAACACAATCTTGTTGAATCGTGTAAGAGTATTTAGAATATTTATCGATCACGCCGCTGAACTTGCATCGCTCGAAGAACTTCCTTTTTGTGAGCGCCTTCTCTGCTTAAGTCTGGTGGAAGCAAAGCCATTTCGATCCGAGGCAATCGATGATAGCGTTGGTGACATCAACAAGTACGCGACTCACAGAGCACCGGTGAACACCAATGCTTTCATCGCTCCTTACGGTTTCCTGGAAGCCGCTAGCGGCGTCGAAGCGTAGAACTACGAGGACTTGTTGTTCGACCGTCAGCACACGGGTCCCTTCGCGACGCCGCTGGAGCTTTCCGCAAAGCTGGTCGCACAGCCAGCGAGTCACCCCTTTGGTCAGCCGGTATTCGCCCACAAACCTCGCATCGCTCGTCTCGAAAGCAACCCGGTGATTTCTAAAAATTCGATCCGCTGGCAAACCCAACAGTAGAGATGCATATGTTAGGGTCGCCATCTTTTACGATACAGAACGATCTCCGGCTTCTTCTCAACCACTCAGTTAACTGCATCATCAAAGTGCATCGTGACGACATTTTGACGTCCCCGCCAACTGCGTCATCTTACGAGCATAGCTCGAACTCCATAGGGAAAAACTACATTTCAACGTCATGTCACGTGACCCGAGAGAATAGCCAATCAGCCCCGATGCAGTTTTCGACATCATTTAGTTTGCGTTCCAGCGTAGATAGACAGAGCAATGGCTGCTAGTCGAGCCAGCGGTGGAGTGCTCTCTTTCATGGAGCTGCGCGAGCTGGTCCTGTCAGAGCTAAAATGACTCCGGAAGAGTACAAGCGGATATTCTACAAAACACGCAAGGAGAGCGCGGAGTTGTGGTCTCAGTTCGTAACTCAGCTCGACATTATGTTCGGCTATTGCTTAGAAAGCAGGGAGGTTGAGATCGTTTATGGGCTCCGCAAATTGATAATTTCAGACCGAATGAAGCATCCCATGGCGGAGGACGGGCGTATGTATGTCCTGCAAAACGAAACTAATACTGGCTAAGGCCAAAGGAGCTGGCGCAACCAGTTGAAAGGCTCGGGGAAAGTAAACGAGGGACTCGTCAAAGGCTCGAGAAACGTGAGCAGAGCACTGGGAAACCATTTGTTTCAAAACAAGACCAGATGTTCAATAAGGGGACAGCTGGGAGCCTGGAACATAGGGCCGATCGAGCGCAGTCAGGTGCCATACATGTGGCAAAACAAGGACACGATCGCTACGAGGGCCCGCAGAACAGGCCCGTAGGAGATCAAGAACATGCCGAGGCAGGGCGGTTGGGCGCACTGAAGCTTACAGCGAGAGCAGTGGTAGGACCGGTGGGTCAACCGACAAAAGCACCTGTCGCAGCTAAAACTTACGAGGAGACAACAAGGCTGACGTGGTTGCTGTTAAAACAGGAAATGTGTCATTCCAGGCTTTGTTAGGTTCAGGCGCGGACATAACGGTGCTGAGGTCGAGTATTGTGATTGATCAGGTACGCCCCAGGGGAAAGGCAAGGTCAGTCTGAGGTTTGTCCGCCGACCTAATGTGTCCGCCAACCTAATGTACGTTCCGTTGGGCCTAGAACTAGCTGGTAAGGTAATGAGTCCGCAGGTGAATCTTGCGTGCTGTAACTGATGAACTAGCTGAAGGGGTTGATGCGTTGCTTACACCGGACGCGCTGGAGGAGATAGAACAGGCCCAAAAACGGCTCAACAAGGAGGCGAAGGAAATCGCCGCCAAGGAGCAAGGACAGGCATAATTTATGGGGTCGGCTGAATGGTCTACTCCGCTTGTCGGAAGTGTTACAGTACCGGAGGAGGACGCTCCAGTAGCTCAACCCAGTGTCGTAAACTCTGTGGCCGGCGGTGCCGTCACCGCAACCGCTGGTATCGGTTTTGCAGAAAAGCAAAAAATGGCCGGTGCCCTAGAGAGTTCGTAGGGGTAGGCGCGATATGGTACGCACGGCTTACCAATCGGGAATGGGCTCATCTTCCATACGCAGGTGGTCAGGGGAAAAAGGAAAAAGCAGCTTGTGCTGCTATGGTCTCGTCATACCGAGGTATTACGGCTGGCACACGACACCCCGTGTGTGCGGCATTTCTCGCAAAGGAAAACTAAACAGTGGATTAGAGGTGCTCTCTTTTGGCCAACGATGGCAGCCGACGTGAAATGGCATTGCCAGGCTTGTCACGAGTGTGAGATATTCTTGCGAAAGAAAGTTACAGACAGGGCCCAGAACACTCCATTGACGAGGCCCGAGCGACACTTTGAGACGGTCTACATGGACTGTATCGGTCCGCTCGAGCCAAACTCTGCCCGTCGGCACAAATATGCATTAACCGTCGTAAATCTGTGTA
This sequence comes from Ixodes scapularis, assembly GCF_016920785.2. Classification (NCBI taxonomy): domain Eukaryota; kingdom Metazoa; phylum Arthropoda; class Arachnida; order Ixodida; family Ixodidae; genus Ixodes; species Ixodes scapularis. The sequence continues at coordinate 112,053,039 of NW_024609835.1, forward strand.
CGCGTGGGCCCGGGTATTGTGATACCCCTGCGCTCACTTACGGCAAAGCCACATGCCAAGCGCTGGTAGACGTGTTTTTGCGTTGTTGTTGTTGTTGTTGTTCTTGTTTATTATTTGCATCATGGTACATCGTACATGATACTGGAGGCTTGTGGAAAACACGGTCACAAGAGCAGCTTGACATGGGGTGATTGAGCTTATTTGCTGCGATCAAAGAATCAAGTTCACCTCCCAACTCACGAAGGAGCTCCTTGGCCGCCTCGGGGTGCAGATCAGGTTTTCAGCACCAGACCACCCGCAGAGTAACTAGATTGTTGAACACTGGAAGGGCACGTAGTGAGCGAGAAAGGCGTGTAGTGGGATCTTTATGTGCCTTGATTCCTCTGGGCGTATCGGGAAGTCCGTAACGAAATTATGGGGAGCTCCCCGTTCGAACTGATGTATGGCAGGGAGCCGCAGGGCCCGTTAGCGGTACTGAGAAAAACGTGGACGGGAGAATGGACTTGCCATTAGGCTTAAACAAACCGACATCTGAGTATCTCAGATGTTTGAAGGACAGAATGGCAAAAGCGACGCGAGTGGTGAATGAGCACTCCAAGGCTCTGCAAAGTGTTAATGCCCAGAAGTATAACTTGATAGCGCGTCCGAAGAACTTCGAAGTAGGGGGATAAGTGCTCGTACCCGAGACAGGTATGCATAACAAGTTGCAACCTATAACTGGTTAGGACCTGCCATTGTCACAGAGCAAAAGCGCTCCCAGAGTCACATTGTCCGCTGTACTGAAACGAACGAGCGCTGGGTGCATGCGAACAAGTTGAGCAGAGACATGGAGCACGCGAACAATGTCGGCGTGATCTTCGAGTCGGATGAGGACTTTGGACCCGTCAAAAGCGTGACAAACGGACATACTAGTGGCATTAGTTTCGAAGAAATCCTCGCGGGCTTGGAGTACCTGACCCAGAGTCAGACAATGAACCTAAAACCTGTGTTGACGAGGTTTCACTTGGTGTTTTTTGAGTGACCAGGAAAATGTGAGGTGGGGGTCCATCGGGGTAACTTGGCACCTGGAGCGAAACTGTCTAAGTCATATGCTTACAAAGTACCGCTCGCTCTTACAGCCGAGGTCGAGCGGCAGATTGCTCAACTGCTGGGTTGGGATTTTATCTGCCCCATCGGGGGTGGCTTTGTGCACCCTATTTGTGCGCGTTGCAAACAAGGACGGATTAATACGCATGTGCATAGATTACCGACAGCTAAATGTCATGTCAGAAACCGACAACTTCTGGAGGAGAAATGTGACAGAGTTGTATGATGTAGCCAAGGCTCGCAATATTTCGCTCCTAGATATGACAATTGTTATTGGCAGATCCTAGCTGAGGAAAAGTCGCAGCGTTATTCTGCCCTTGCGACACCAAGTGTCTTTTATGAGTAAAGGTGACGCCTTACGGTCTAAAGAACTCCGCGGCCACCTTTCAACGGGTGATGGATGAGCTAATGAGAGAGCACCGGAACTATGCACGCGCATACATTGATGATGTAGCAATATACTCAAAGACGTAAGAGCAACATTTAGAGCACCTTTAGAGGGTACTCACCGCCATTGCAGCGGTTGGATCGATAGCCAATCCTAAAAAGTGCGCACAACCAAGGGTGAGGTACCTGGAGCATGTAGTGGGTTCATTGGGCCACTCCCCTGACCCTGAGAGGACGGGAGCAATAGCGGAACTGAAGGCCCCCAAGTAGAAAAAGGATTTCAGAAGCGTCCTGGGTCTCTTCAATTATTATCGAGACTACGTTCCGGGGTATTCTGATGTAGTGCGCCCGTTGAAGGATCTTAAGAATCGTCGTGTGCCGAAGAACATTCCATAGAGCATGGAAGCGGAGTGAGCATTCTTCTCGGTAAAGACGAAACTCGCTACGGTGCCCACGCTGGCCGGTTCGGATCCCAATAGGGACTTTGTCTCGACCACCGGCGTATTAGAACGGGCGATTGGGGCGTGCCTATCCAAGGACTTTGAGGGGGTGCAGAGTCCGATTACGCTTCTGAGAAAAAAAACGGACAGCCGCTCAGACCAAATGGTCAGCGATTGAGAGGGAGGCGTTTGCTGTTGTTAGGGCTTTGCGGCGCTTGGACAGGTGGCTGTAAGGTACAAAAAATCAGGGTCGTAACTGACAATAATCCACTGACGTACCTGACACGCTCAACGTCCTCCGGTGGTCGTTAGCGTTGCAAAAATATGACATAGAGATATCGCACCTAAAAGGGCGCACTTAATTCCTGCGCAAACGCACTATCGAGGCACGAAAGAGCTCAGAGAAAGCGTTGGCGGAGACGCTGGGAGTTATCTGTAATTTCCTTTCTTGGAGCATTCTGCATTTTTTTCTTCAAGTCGTATAGCTTTAAGTTTATTTTGAATCCTTTCTTTTTTTTTACTAGTTGGACCTTCATTACGAGTAGAGTGTCTAGTGGTGTCTGCACCCGTACTGTAGAGCTTTGCGATTTGCGGGTTTAAATTTATCTGTATGGATATTGTGGAATCTGGAATATACGGCTCTGGGTCTTGCTCTGGGGAGTGTGTCTCCGAAGTGACGGACAGTGTGGACTGACGTTGCGCGAATAACAAGTGTACTTGCAACATTCTTGGTGAGGAGGTGTTGAGTATGTAGACATCCTGCTTCGTAATTAAGGTGTGTTTTCTTAGAGCACAGCTCTTAGGCGCCCGTTTCCGACTTGAGCGGCGTCGCCGTCGGCGTAACCGCGCGGTGCATTATGGGTAAATTTTCCCGCTAAATCTAGCGGAAAAATTTCCCGCTAAGTCTAGCGGAACGATTTTCCCGCTAAATCTAGCGGAAACATTTCTTTGGGAGGTCACGTGACCTCCCGAGGGGGTCACGTGACTTCAGGGGGGGGGGGGGGTCACCCCCCCGTGGACCCCCTCCCCCGAGGTCACGTGACCCCCCCCCCCCCCCCCCCCCCCCCCCCCGAGAACCCGTTACCCCCCAGTACCCTTCCCTCCTCCTCCTTAAGAGCTGTGCTCTAATTCGGCGTTACAGGGAGTTGTGAACGGTTTTCACTTTTTTTTAGAAATGTTTATCGTTTTATAGCTCCGTCGGGCATTTATTTATTTTTTTTATCTTTCGTTTTGGAGGGCGCAGTTGCGGGGAGCATAGCGGCCGCGAGTTGAGGGCGCTTCACCCGCAGTCGTTAAGAAACGTCTCGGGTTTCGGGAGGCTGCACCGGCTTTTAAAGGGATTGTCCGGCCGAAACCGGAAGTACTTAAGTTTTTGCACTCGTTACGTCGAAGGAGCCTTCATGTAGACGAACAACATTTTTATTTTGATATATGATCTCCCGTTATTAATTAAAACTTTAATGAGCTTATGTACGAAACTGCACCCCGCATTTCGCCAGTGTCAATGGCTGACATCCGTAGCTGCTGCGTGACGTCACAAAACGCAAAGGTGTGTCGGATGGTCGGGATAACAAGCGTTGGTCGATGGATGTCTTGTATTTTGTCTCGAGTTATATAGCCTCCCAGGCCAGTGGTTCTCAAATGGGGGTCCGCGAAGGCCTTCTAGGGGTCCGCGAAGCCCTGCCTCATCAGTCAAACCCGGCAATAACGGTTGTCTTTTTTTTTTTTTTTTTTTTTTTTCAGGTCGAAAATAAATGTTTCAGCTTTCGGGCGAGTTTTTTCGTGTGAACGTCAATAACAGAGGTCTACTTCACACTAGCCCTTAGTTCTATCCATTTATTAAATCATTATTATATTTAACCTATATTTTTCCTCTCCTCTCACCCCGAACGAGGTCCTCCATCATCCCCGCCGATCCACAAGGGGTCCGCGAAACATCAATGGTTGAGAACCACTATCCTAGGCTGTACCCTTCTGAAATACGGTTCTTTTATTGCAGTTGCCAAGCGTGTGCAAAAAAGGTCACGCCATTTTAGCAGGATATTACTCGGAAACAACCATAAGCTTCATGCCATTTCGGAAACAGCCATAAGCCATATGCCATTTCGAGCAAACACAACTGCGACGGCCACCGATCGAATTAGGAGCGCTTGCAAAGCAAAGGTTGCAGATTTCACCTCTGAAGCGGCAAATAGGTACACGAAGCGTTATCTAGGTACACATATCGGCAGATCCACTGGATCGGTGATGGGCTGCGGGTCATTCCCCTCAGAGGCGATGACCGCGGGTCGAAGACAAACGGCGAATCGTTCAAATGCATGCCGTCACTTGACTTGGACGAGCTTGGTGAATCGTAGCCACGCTCTATTTGCACATGCGGGTCAAACAGAATTTGGCTGCACGCGTGCTAAATACAACTGGCATCGCTTCCAGGTGGCCTAGCTGTTGGTTTCGGTGTCGCTGCATAAACAAATTGATTGATCCGATTTGGACGAGGAGTTTAATACCGTTGACACAGCATCACACCTTAGCTCGTAGCTCTCTTCTGTGAGATGATTGCTGCATAAGCGGGATCTGGATCTTGACGGGAACCCAGTTTCTACGCACTGCGGCCCATCCATGTTGCTCGTCACTGCACGTCTCGCGGAAAAGTGTGGAACGTCATGTATTGGCTCGTATGTGCTGCCCGGTGGTCGTGGCACCTAACCGCGGAACAAAAATCTCACCCAGCCACGAAACAAATCGAGCACAACAACAAAAACGAAGCACGCTGAGGCGTTCACTCGCAGGCAAACGACAAGACAGAAATGCTCGCTTTGTGTTGTGTGACGTCAGAGCTCCCATGTTGCCACCGAAAACAGCGTTTACGCTAGAGTGCGATTGGAACAGTATAAATTCAATTACTCATCCAGAGGAACATATAAAATTCAGATATTGCACGTACGATGGGTCTCGAGGCAATAACAACGATATTCAATTGTTTTCTCGAATACAAAATTTGACCGGACAATCCCTTTAACTGAGTGTGCCTGTGTATAGAGGGTTTTGCCGCTTAGTGTCAAATTGTCGCTTTTTTCCCAATGTATTAATTTAGCTGTTGGCGCCAGCCAGACTGAGAAAAATGGAGGCAATGACTCTAGAAGGAAAGAGTGTATGTACCTGCAGTCTCTGGGTTTTTGAATCATGTTTAATGTACACCAGCTCGTCTGCACCCTAATATTTATCTTAGAGAATCTGGTTTTGGTGGTTGGAGCACCAGGCTGACAGCTCACCGACTACTGGGTAACAGTGTACCACGTGAGAGTGCTGGAATTTGAAGGAATTGGTCGGTCCTTGAGGGAAAATGAGGCCCTTACAAGTCTACAAAAGGAGTGCCGAGAGGATTCTTGGGGTTTGGGATTCGATTCGATTTTGGGAGACTGGGGACAAAAGTATGGCATTTCATTTTGGGATTTTAACTCACTGTTGAGTTCATGTTGTTTAGTTTCGTAATAAACGCGGCCACACTGGCCACTGTAGAGCCAACCAACGTCGTAAGGTACTCAGCGTGATCGAACAGCTTTTAGTTATTTTTTATCAACTATCCGAGGGATTTCATCGGGCGAGCTCCATCAGGGCCAGGACTACACACCCATACCAGGAAGGTTGACTGACGCCCGCAAAGTATAAGCATCAATCACTTTTTTTTCCCTAGACCAACTGAGTTTATCGTTAGAAGCTTATAACGTAAGTCATTTATATTAGTTCAACGCTTGCAAAAACTTCTTAGACAACTGACGTGCAACCTGAAAAAATATCCAAAAGGTAAATATAATAAAAAAGGTGAACACTCGTATTTTTTATGCCGTGCAGAAAATCAATGACCGGATTGTTTTTATTTATTTATTTAGTCATTCCGTACCCGCAGCGTATTTCAGCATTACAAATTCGGTATGTGTGTGCGCGTCTGTTTGTGGGAGGAAAGTGCACAACTAAGAGGGGGGGGGGGGTACTGAAACAGCAGATAATTGGGATAAAGCACAATAAAAATAATCACGTTAAAAGAGTTTCGAGAACAAAAGGGTGCACCGTTGTCCGAGACATTTGCGAAAATATCTAACTACCTGGCAGAAAAATATACTGTTACCCCAAAAAGTTCGACATGACCTTGGCAAATATGGTACAGCCTAAACGCTCCTCAGCTCTCGCGGGTATTCCCGTCCTGTGTTTAAAGTGACTTGTCCCCATTTAAAGGATGCCCCAAGAGTCAACTAAAATGCACGATGCACTGTCAAAAAGGAAAAGTGCCAGAAAAAAATTCCGAGAAGGGCAAGCACTTGAGGGCACGACTTTTTCCTTCGAAATGAGTGCACATGACGGCGTGGAAATGGGCGTGAAGAATGTCACGCAAGTGTTTCAGGAACAAATTTGTGGTACCATGTTTGACTTCCTGAGAGGAAAGATAAAAGCGAAAAACACTGCTTTCGCGGGTTCGGTGTCTTTTTGTATGCTGGTTTCCATTTACAAAGTTACACAAGGAATACTACGGCTTTTTTCTGCGAGTTATAGAAAACATTTTATTTTATTTTTTAACGTCACATTAATACAAAAGGTCTAGTTAATAATCTGTGTTTCTGTGGTGAATTATACATATTCATCATAACAATAAACAAAAGGTTGTTGTTTTGACGTGAAGCATGGCAGACAACAGCTAAATGATTGTGAAGTGACTGTAGACCATGGCGTGCTGGCGAACAAGAAGTGCTTTATTCCTGAGCGCAGCGTTTTTATCACAGACATGACGTCACGAGCCGGGCGGCGCTTCCGCGATGACTCAGTCGCGATAACTCAATCCGCACGCTACAACATTTCCTTCCCCCTCACGCAAAAAATGTTCATTTCCTAAAGTCCTCGGGTTTAAAACGGTCAGGCAGCTTGCATGCGCGAGAAGTTCGTCGAAGGGGTTCCTTCTCCGCTGTCGTAGACGGAACCGGCGTTGCTGCAGTAGGTGTCGCCGGTCCTTCCCGGGCGGGGTCTGCGGGTGGCACTGGTGCTGTTGCGTCAGGCGTCGGCGTCGTACCAGCCGCGTCTGGAGGTGGCGCCGCTAGCGTCGGTGCCTTCGCACTGGGTGGTGCTGACGGCACCTGGGCTGGAAAGCTCGTGGGTGGCGGTATCGATGGATCGTCATCCACAGTCGTACGGCCCGGTCTCACGATGGGTTCCGCATGTCGAGGACGCAGGTGGTCAGCGTGCGTGAAGCGAAGCTGGTTGAGCACTTTCACAACGTAGGTCGCAGCACTGACAACCTGACACACGATTCCTTCTTCCCAGGAGACACACTCACCGCGCACTGTTTTCACAAAAACACGGTCGCCCACGTCGAACACACGTTCAGCACCTCGCGACACATCGCGTTGTTCCTTCACATGTTCTTGCTTGCGTTGCATGGCGCCGGCAAAGTCGGGTTTAAGCAGGGAAAGTTTTGTGCGTGGCTGGCGCCTTAGGAATAGTTCGGCGGGCATTTTCCCAGTCACGCTGTTTGGTGTGTTGCGATAACAGATCAGAAAACTGTCAACATTTTCCTGAAGAGAACACTGCCGACCGGTTGCTTCGCCTTCGAGCACCTGCTTGAGCAATGCTCGTTTCACAGTTTGAACCGTGCGCTCTGCGGCACCGTTAGAGGCTGCGTGGTAAGGCGGGGTGCGAATGTGTTTCACGCCGTTGGCGTTCATGAAGTCAGCAAACTCAGCTGACGTGAACTGCGGACCATTGTCGCTCACTAGTACCTCGGGCAAACCGTAAGCAGAAAAGGCTCCTCGAAGTTTTTCCAATGTTTTAGTGGTGGATGTAGAAGACATCACCCAAACCTCGATCCATTTCGAAAATGAATCGATGAGCACCAGAAACACATGGGCACCCTTTGAAGCGAAATCCACGTGCACACGCGACCAGCACCGGGCAGGGTAGCTCCAGGGATGCAGTGGTACCGGACGGGCGGCGGGCTGAACTGCTTGGCAGATTTGGCATTTCTGTACGTGATGCTCGATAGCCGCATCAATTCCAGGCCACCATACAAAACTTCGTGCCAGCATCTTCATGCGGCTGGCGCCTGGATGCTCCTCATGCAGCAAGTTCAGCACGCGGTCCCTTAGCTGTTCCGGGATCACTACACGGACACCCCATGTTACACAACCTTGTTCAAGTGAAAGCTCGTCGCGGCGCACGTAATAAGGCCCAAGTTCTTGCGCGTGCGGTCTTGGCCAACCATTTAGAGTAAACTCAGCAACACGGGACAATGTAAGGCTTCGTTTTGAAAACTTTGCAATCTCCTCTACGTTCAATGGGAGGCACTGAAACACTGAGAGGAACTCAACAGGTTCTTCCTCAGCGGGCACCGCCTGAGGCAATCTCGACAGAGCATCAGCCACTTCCATGTTTTTCAATCGGCGATACTTCAGCCGATATTTATAAGCTGCCAGCACCATGGCCCAACGCTGCATTCGTGCGGCGGCCAGTGTCGGTACAGGCCTTTCCTGGCCTAAAATGCCTAGTAGCGGCTGATGATCAGTGTAGATTGTGAACTCTCTGCCAAAAAGATAGCGATGAAACTTTTTGAGACCAAAGATTAACGCCAAAGCTTCGCGCTCGCACTGAGCATACTTTTTCTCGGCTGGCGTTAACGTTCTCGAAACAAACGCGATAGGCCTCTCTTCGCCGTCAGCAGTCTCGTGAAAGATAACTGCTCCTACGCCATACGAGGACGCGTCACAGAGCATTCCGATCGGCTTATCGACGTCATAGAATGTCGGCACCTGGCTGCTAGTCAGCAACTTTTTCGTATTAGCAAACGCCTCGCTGCATTCCTTCGTCCATGCCCATTTCTGATCCTTCTTCAAAAGCCGATAAAGCGGCTCTGCGACTGTTGAACCATTCTTTAAAAACTTCGAATAGAAGTTCAACATGCCCAGATATGCCTTCAATTCTGTGACGGTGCTGGGCTCAGGTGCTGCCAAGATCGCTCTTTTCTTGGCCTCTGTAGAGTAAATCCCATCTGCGGTCACCGTGTGACCCAGATACGTCACGGATTCTTGGAAGAAACGGCACTTGTCCGCGTTGAGCGTGATGTGGTACTCACGCAACCTTCCCAAGACACGTTCGAGAGTCTTTTGGCAGTCTGCCGTGTCAGATCCTGCCACGATTACATCGTCAATGTAGCATCCGACGTGCGTAATGCCTTTTAGCACCTCATCCATCATAGACTGAAATATTGCGGGTGCACTAGCCACACCGTAGGGAAGGCGTTGGAATTCAAAAAGACCCAAGCTAGTGTTAACTGTCAAAAATGGTCTGGACTCTGGAGTGAGTGGCACCTGCTGATACGCCACAGAGAGGTCAAGTACGCAAAAAACCTTGCCTCCTGCGAGGACAGAATACAGGTCCTCCGGCCTGGGCAGCGGATAGTGATCGGTTTTCAAAACAGGGTTTATCGTTACCTTGTAGTCTCCACAGAGTCTGAGACTACCGTCCTTTTTTGGGACAACGACAAGTGGTGTTGCCCAGTCACTGCGCGCTACTTGTCGAAGCATGCCCGTTTCTACCATGCTGCGCAGCTGGGTTTCTACCTGCTCTCGCAAAGCAAAGGGAACAGGTCTAGCACGGCTAAACACAGGGACCGAACCAGACTTCAGCAAGATCGTCGCTTCGAACTTCTGTATGGTGCCCAGTGTTTTTGAGAACACGGAAGGGTATTTCCTTTGCAGTGCCTGAGCCCTATCTTCCGTTGTGACTTGGCCAATCTCGTGCCAGTCCAGCCTTAAACGCTGGAGCCAGTTCCGTCCAAGCAGCACTGGAAGCCTCCTTCCATTGTCTTTGACAATTACTACGGGCAACGTCATACTTTGACCCTTGTACACAACAGCGACATCACACTGTCCTTTGAGCTGCAGATGTTCTCCGGTGTACGTGCGAAGTGACATTTTAGCCGGACCACATTTTACATGTGGAAAAACAGAGTCGTACACGCTCTCAGGAACAATTGTGACTGCCGCTCCTGTGTCAATTTGCATGATTAAGGGTTTCCCTTCAACTTGAACACTCACTTCGTAACACGATTGAGTCGTATTTATAAAATGGTACACGTCATGCTCAGTGTCTTCGTCAGAACATTCCAGAGCATTCGTGTTCTTCGGCACCCTTGTGTTTGGACACATTTTTTGTAAATGTCCTACTTTCGAGCACTTGCGGCAGACAAAGCTCTTGTACCAACAAACATTCGATGCATGACTCCTACCACATCTTTCACACCTTTCCTTTTTAGGCCCTTGAATATCTTTAGGTTTCGAGCCCTTTGATCGTCCCTTTTGTCGACTCTTTATAGCGTTTAACGATGCCTCTTTGTCTCTCGATTGCATGAGTGCAGTGTCTCGAGCCGCCAGTTCTCGATCGAGCGCAATCTTGCAAGCGCCTTCAAACGTTAAGTTTTCCTCGGCAGACAAGGCACGCTGGCTCTCTTCATTACGTATGCCTGCTACTAGCCTGTCCCGAAGGGCGTCTTGCAAGAAGTTGCCGAAGTCGCATTTCCTAGCCAAGTGTTTCAGTTCAACTATGAAGTCTTCTACGCTTTCATGTTCGTCCTAAACACGTCTGTTGAACTTACAGCGCTCCGCTATAACGGAACTCTTAGGGCTGTAATGTTCTATTAACAACTGTTTAACAACTGCATACGACTTCTCGCCAGGGGACGCCGGCACGACCAGACTCTTTAGCACTTCATAAGCCTCAGGGCCTATCACTGTCAGAAATACGGGAAGCACTTTCTCGTCCTTTATGTCGTTTGCCACTAAAAAATGTTCAAATCGTTCCAAATACGATTCAATGTTCTGTGTCTTAGGGTCAAACTCCGATATTCTTCCCAAGCGTGACATTTCGGAACCCCAAAAGAAACACAGTACTCATCCGCTCGACGTTCCCTTGCGTAGCAGGTTGTCCCCGTTGCTGTTCAAGTCGAGTTCCCGAAAAGGGCAACGGGCGTTGCTCGTTGCCCTTTGTCGGTACACGAAGGCGGTGGCCGGCGTGCTGCTTGCGATGTCATACTCCGGGAATATGTAGCGTCGCTGGCAGGCTTCAACGCATGACAAGCTGCGCTTGCTCTTCCGTGGCCGTGCGTTCCTTCGCGTCACTCGCCTCGCTGTCGCTTTCCGTTGCCTACGAGGGCACGTAGACAGCCTCGTCGCCAAATGAAGTGACTGTAGACCATGGCGTGCTGGCGAACAAGAAGTGCTTTATTCCTGAGCGCAGCGTTTTTATCACAGACATGACGTCACGAGCCGGGCGGCGCTTCCGCGATGACTCAGTCGCGATAACTCAATCCGCACGCTACAACAGATTGCAGACGTGAAGGTCAGAACCGCACCTGGAATGCTCTAACTGCAGACGAACCATAAAATTACCATTATAGTGTACAGCAAGCAAACACTACTATACCTTTGACGGCATGCTGGCATTCCTGGTCATTAGTTTTGATGACTCAAAAGCACCATGGGCGACATTTCGCAGGAGATTAACACCACGAAGCATCCTTCTATTAAACAGGAAGTATAATCCAATTTTTATTTCAACATCCTGTCGTAAACGGAAGAACTATAGCTGCAGAGAGTCATTGTACAAAACACGTATAAGATTAATGAGAAGAATATATGAGCTTTTCACTCCGATGCCATTCTAAGCTACTGGGACGAACTCAGAATGAACCGCTTGGGACAAAAGAGAAAAATACTCTTAGAAAAAACAAACTGGGTTTAAAATGACAAAGTTCCCTTTTCATGATAGATAATGTTCTGACAAACAAATCTACAATATTCGCTACCTAGAAGCTTAAAAATACATTAATGTCCATAAATACCCCCAGGTCAAGACTCACTGGCGTAAGAACAATTGCGGTTCAATCTTGATGGCAGACGCGAAAAGCATGAAGTTTTTTTTTTGTTAGAGACGTAATCTCTTTTTTAGCTCTTTACAAAAAAATATTCTTAGAAGTGCACACAAAAGAACACCATATTGCCCACCATTCAAAACAAACTTTGTTAGTGAAATACATAATCGAAAGTCACCTTTCAAATCAGATCGCAAGGGCTTGTGAGTATTACGAATATCTTCGTCGCCTTTGCGTTTGATTACGATACGTTTGTACAATGTATATACACGCAGACTTGAAAGGCTATTCAAACAGCAGCGTGTTTTCACTCAGAAAGCTCCACGACTTACGAGCACGCTAGAGAATAAGAGCAAGCCAGAAAGCATTGTGCGTGACGCTTTGGACAGGCTCTTTTGATAGACATTCCCAGGAGCGCCAAAGAGCTTGCGACAAGTGGACCTTTTTCTAAATTTGTGCCTCCGTGGACGAAATTGGCATATAATGTCGTCACTCTCCTTCTGGTCATAAAAACCCATGGCGCATCTATAGACCTCTGCCCACATAAAACCAGCCGTACGTTCTGCTGGGTCAAACCAGAGGCAAAAGTTTGCAAATTCCAAAGGATGAAAACTAAACTATGACGGGCGTTTCGTAAAGGAGGTGAGCTTGGGTATTTCGCAGTGAGCGGTTATTAAGGTCTCTAGCAGTTTGCATGTGACTCCTTGTCTACTAGATTTTTTCTGAATAAGAGCAAGTAGAGGACTGCACTGTGGTGTTGATTTGAAGTATTTACTGCACAAGCAGGTAAAAGCATTTCTTGTAATATATTTTTATAACCTAACTTTGTGATTGTTCTATTGTTTGCACGTAGTGGCCAAGCGGGTAATATAATTAACTTTTTCACAAATATTTAAACTGATATAGATTTTTTGTGTGCGAGGACCCTTCATGATTAGCTTGTCTGTCTAGTTTTTTTTTTTCTGAAAATCAAAAGAAAAATAAAGGTACATGGCATAAAACGAAAGTTCGGCACTTCAACGAATAACCTACGGGTGATGATTTCCTGAACGCATCCAGCGCTAATGATAAAACCATGCAGGACTTAAGCTCTGGTGTAGCTCAAAAAAAAAAAAAAAAAAGATGAACCAAGAAAAGTTTTATTTTGTAAATTAGGCGACAGCGCCGAAACCCGGGAAAATTCAAAAATAAAGATCGGGCGCTAACCAACTTTCTTCGCCACATGTCGCAGTGTTAATTAAAAGCAAATCATTAAAATGTTTCTTGTGTTGGGCTTTGCAAAAAAAAAAACAAGCAAAAAAACACGTCATTAGTAAAAAGCAAAAAATATGCTATTCATTACGTGCCGCGAAACGCATGTGCTCTACATTGAAATTTAAAGTTAAACTGATACTGGATTTTTTGTGTCTTTAGGAAATAATAATTAAAACTCTGCAATGTACTTCTTTACGGCTTAACATTTCATGCGTACGTACGCATCTAACTTACTACCGTTTGTTTTGTAAACCTTTGATCTGGAAAATAAATTTAATTTTTAAATAAAATGTCTTATTATCCCACACCAATAAGCCCATGAAATACATTTTATTGTCGCTAGCCTGTAGGCATCTGATTGCGAAAATGCAACCAAAATGAACTTGTCCTTGCGTGTCGAAGGAATGCTGGCCGGTTGATACGGCGCCCGAAGGTGTTTCATGTAACTCAAAAACTCTGTTTTTGACTTTAGGAGAGGTTGTTTTTTTTCTTCTTCTTTTGCCTTTATTGATTGGTAAAGTTCCTACCAATGGCAGTCGAGAGGATCCCAGACTCATCATTTTTTTTTTGTACAATTCGTTGATAGTGCGTTGGTGTGGGCAGTGAACGCGTCGTCGAGGGCGAATGTAATAGGGTGATTTCAGATAAGATCGACCAAAGGATGGCTAGTGGACATTTTCAAATCAACTGATGTTTTTATATGTTATTGTCTAGTGTCTGGTATGAACGAATCCAAACTTAGTTTTGACTAGAAAAAATACTTGGGGACAGGAAAAATCGTAAGGCATGAGGTGGTGGACAGTTGCATTAACGCGCACTGATGGAGGGGGCCCGTTTGAGAGTGAATAACTAAAGCGATAACATTAGGAGAACTCTAATACGTTTTAGGCGCAAACTATGGGTATAGCTTGCTTGTAATATAAAGTAACCATATTTATTTAAAATTTATTTATTTTTCTAAAAATTGACAAACATGCCTGCTCGAACGACAAATGGCAAACTTTGGAGGTCTGTATCTCATGAAATAATTTAATCATTATGATATAATTTGCAGATATTCGATTTTTTTTAAATTTAGGTAACCTTTTATACTCTATTTCGGCATTCATTTCCATTAAAAACATGTTGCATAATTTTATTGAGAAAGAAGATACAACTCCCCAAAGTAGGGTCCTTTTTCAAAGCCTACACTTAAAAGTGTTTTATACAAGAACTGACTCTGAGTTCCAGTTTCATGAAACCAACACACATCTTTTATATATTTTTATTCAGATGAGGCCAATGATAACTAAAGAAATCGTTCACACACTTAAATTAAGGAGAAACTACTGTGTACAAAGAGGTATCATATTACGGACTAGTGATCCGAGAAAAGATCATGCAGCCATCGGCCACTAGGAACTTTGTTTACTTTATTCTCCTGCGACACTATACACGTTTGCAAGAAAGGCTCCTGTGCGCTGCCATTTAGAGCGATGCTGGCGCCCCGTACCGTTTCCGCCATGCTGGGGTGCGCCAGGGGCACGTCAGTGGGGTGCGCGATGACAAGATGGTGCCGTTTGCTGCATCGCCGATGGCTTACGTTAGCGGCACACTTACTGTCTCGGAACGCAGGAGGAGGTATCCACACAGAATCGTAGCATCACATAGTGTAGGACGGGGCATCTTTAAGGGTTGGAGCTGACTCTATAACGATCGCAGCCTCTGTTCCTGCATGTTCTAGAAGCCAGAGCTGCCTCGAGCGCAGCCATCGTTGATGCAAAGGCCATGCGACTTGCGGCGGATCCTGAAGAGCGCCTTAAAACTTTAGATCTTTTTGGAATTTTTCGATTTGTTACCGGTTTAGGCATTTTATTTAATTATCCATGCTCTTTCGCGGTCGAAGACGACACGTGTACGTTTTATAGTTATTTTTAAAATTTTTTTCTGCGCTCAGTAATGTGCGCTTCGGCGAGAGACGCTTGGCAACATTGTACGACAACCAGCGAACGTCCTGGCTGGAGAGTAGGTCCGCCTCACCTTGGCGCGCGGTTCGAGGTTAAGCCGGGATCCCACTTGCAAAGGTGTATATGCTATTCCCTCTTCCGCTCTCCCTTCATCTCTCTCTCTCTCTCTCTCTCTCATATATATCCCTGATATATATCCAGAACAAAAACATGTTCAAGCATTATCTTTCTGCGTGGTAGTGTTCTGTGGCTACCAAAAATCATTTCCTCGCTAAGCTCACGATTATGGCAAAATAGTTGCCGGAAACCGCAGACGACACTCGTCGCTAGTTCTGGCAAAACGGCCGATACAATCTTTTTTTCGCATTTCCCCGCTCGCTGTCAAGGACAAGGGGGTTCGCTTCAACCAGCAAAACATGGCTGCCGACGCCTGTTTACTGAGCAGTCATGCCTGTCGCCATCTCACTCGCTGGCGTCACGGGCGATAATATCAGGCACAAAGGGGCACACCAACCGGCAGCATTATCCCCAAATACTCGAGCCTCGCGTAAATAAATAGAGTGTAAACGCTGTCGCCATGTTATCGTAGTAAGACCGCCCCCATGTTATCGTAGTAAGACCGCCAAATGAAATGAATGCCGAAATAGAGTATAACAGGGTTCCCAAATTTAAAAAAAATCGAAGGTGGTGTTTTTTTTTATTCGCATTGGAATTTTTCTTTGTTTGATTTTTTTCCCATGTTTGCCTAAATATATTGTAACTATTGTGTCACTCAGATACCTTATTTATTTTTCCAATAATAGCCATATATTAGTAAAATAATGTCTGCAAGTTATGTAATAATGATTAAATTATTTCATGAGATACAGATTTCCAAAGTTTGCCATTTGTCGTTCGAGCAGGCATGTTTGGCAATTTTTAGAAAACTAAATAAATTTTTAATAAATATTATTACTTTATATTACAAGCAAGTTGTACCCATAGTTTGTTTGTAAAAAGTTTTAAAATTCTCCTAATTTTATTGTTTTAATTATTCACTTTCAAACTTGCCCCCTCCATCAGTGCGCGTTATTGCAACTGTCCACCTCTCCCTGCCTTACAATTTTTCTTGTCTCCAAATTTTTTTTCTGGTCAAAACTAGGTGTGGATTCGTTTATACCAGACACTAGACAATGTCATATAAAAACATCAGTTGATTTAGAAATGTCAACCAGCCACCCTTTGGTCGATCTTATCTGAAATCACCCAATAATGTCAGCCGCTAAAGTGACGGTTGCCAGAACGGTCTGCTCCGAGATCAGTACAGCCTTTGACTTAGCGTTCATTACAAAGATATAATTTGGTAACAGGCCAATATCGGCAAGGCCTTAAGAGACCAGCAAATATGTTTTGGTGAATAAGTTGATTGTAGGAGTCATGGAATAGTTTTCTGGTGATAGTGAAGAGAACGTAGCGAGAACGAACGATAAACTATGAGGTGCAATTATAATTTCTTGTAATGAGCGGAGTTTGTTGTCCTATGAAGAGACATGATGATGAAATTAATACGAAGGCGCAAACGACCTGGACAGGTCCTCTGCCCCCCTTGATGCACTTATTAATGGATTATTATCGTTAATGTTCTACGGGTCCACGTAGTTTGTAAAAACAAAATTTGAGCTTCCCGAAAAAAAATCTTTGCATCACTAGCAGGAAGAAAATCCCAGCCTAGAATAATGTCATCCGTGCACGATGAGAGTACGACAAACTGGACTAAGTACAACGCACCCTGTAAACAAATATGTGCAGTGCGAACCCCGGTGGGTTTGAGTAAGTTAGATCCTGCACTTCTGAGGTTAACTTGAAAAGGTGTAACGAATTTCCTGAGGCGACAACAAATACCCAAATGCACGACGGAAATTGCAGCATCCGTATCAATTAAAGCTTGAACGTTTTGACCGTCAGTATGAGTTATGACGACGTTCAATGGGGATGCACGAGGACTTGAACCATGTGATGAGGTCGCAGCTGGCGCATGAGGACCTGCGGTTACAAGATCCCCCATGAGCTCGAGGAGTGGACTCTGACCATACCACAGGCGATGTCGATCGCTGCCGCTGTGCTGAAGGCGACTGTCGACGTGGAAGGCTCGGTGGACTCCCGGGGAACCTTGACGCAGTGGAAGACGACCGGCCGTACCCAGACGCTTGGTAGGGAAGGGCAGAGTTTCCAGAATTAGTTTGTCCGAAGCCTGCAGTGCTCACAACTTGTCGACTTGGGGACGACGGCTCACACGCGAAAATCATGCAACAATGATAGCATAGAGGGCTAAGATCGGTCAGTTGGCGAGCATACTGCATGCGTGGTTGAGAGAAGCCAAATGTTGGACATATGGCATGCCACCCGCAGGGTAATTGATGGCAAAGATCGGCGCAGCTATTTCTGCATAGGCCGACTGCATGGTTTGCGCCGGCAGTGGGACCTGCGACGGCCCTGGGATGGAAGAAGCCAGATCGATTTGTACGAGTGGCCAACTTGCAGGCTGTAGATATAGGTGATGCTCGTGTCGGGTGCAGTTGTCTGCAGGCTCGAGACACCTCCTCTCGAGCAATCAGCTGAATCGATTGGCGCAAACTAGTGCTATTGATGTGTGGGTACACTGGAGATGCGGATATTCTGCTCACCTCAGGGAGACGTTGGGCTGTGGCAGCGACCGCCAAACGTTGAGGTTCTAATTCGTGCTAACACATCTCTAGAATCATTTTTACGGTTCTTGGATTATGCACGAGTACAAATTAAAAACGTCCATTTGCCAGAAGGTGTAAGGCATGTCCTCAATCTTGGCCAAAAGTTTGCAGTTGAATCTACGCTGGTCAGTGGAGCGGCTTTCCATCGCCAGACAAGTGCCGAGACGCGCTCCGGAGTCTGAGGTCAATATATACACCTCTTAAGGAAACTTACTTGTTAGAGGAGAGTGGGCTAACGCGTCTCAGCTCGGAGCGTGGAGCGAAAGCTTGCGCTAGGAACCTCTGGGTTCGAACCCCGCCGCCCCCGCCCGTTTCGATCTGGATGAGTTTCGTACCGGCACGCGTTCGTGTGATCACTACTGCGTGATGCACGTTAAAAACCCCAGGTTAGCGGTTGTACCGCACTGGCCAAATTTCTCATCTACAACTAAGAGACCGATTACCCGCTGAGGCGCATCTCCACCAAGGCTGTATAAACATAAAGAGCAAGCCAATTTTTTTTTTTTTTACTTGTTAGATACAAACCGTCGTTGTCACCTCTTCTTATCAAGAATTGGTAGAAACTTACTTTAAAAAATGCTCACCCTCCCCTATGCCATCCGATAAAGATTAGGGTTTTGTGGTCCTGTACAGAGAAACGTATTGTGTTAAGGCATTAGAATTGATTAAATCAGCCTTAAACTGCCGCAGGGAGGTCGCCTTGAGCAAGATTAAACTAGAGGAAAGACAATATTGTCAATCGCTAGATAAAAAAAAAAGAAGCTCTGCTCCTCTATTAATTGCAGGAAAAATTTAAACCTTGAATTATTATTCAGCGCAAAAACCCACAAACCAGGGCGTCCCTTTAGAATCATTGTCTCAGAAAGAAGAACATGGAAAAAATCGGTGGCACTACTTCTTAGGAGAGGCTAAATCGACTAAATTTTGACAATCCCTACAAGGTTCAAAGTTCCCACGAAGATCATCGTCATGAAAAGCTAAAGTCATTTTCCATCGATATCCGGGACCTATTTTATTTCTCACCCAAAGAATGTCTTTTAAAGTGTGTGGAAGAAAGCATTGACGCTTATGGTGTCATACCCTTAATGCGGCGGGTCTGTCCCAAAGCCAGTTTCTGGACTATCTCAAGATCTATCTGAAGTCTACCTTCGTTACTTGGGGTGGGTCTATGTACAAAATACGGGAGTATGTATATGATCCAGCATTGATCCAGTCCTTACTGATATGTTTCTTGCACATCACGACAGGATTCTGCAACAAATATTGGATATATCAAATACAGCGAGAGTATGTAGACACGTTGAAGATTCTTTTTATCTTCCTTGCAGCAGATTATACCACTTTTACAACCACATTGGAAGAACTTCACTACAATGTTGAGAACTCTATGAATCCTCTGGAATTCGCCTATAAACTTCCGGTCAAAAGATTTACGCTGTCTGTATATTCGACCGTATGTGCTGCCCTATCACACATGTTTGTCATATGAGCCCCACGGGGAAGATACCTCTCTTTTACTATTCAACTCTGCACATTCCAAGCTAGTGAAGAGAAGCATAGTAGGATCATGCCCTAAGACCGCCAACACCAGGTCCTTGTTACATTCAATGCAGACGAGCTTCGACGGGCAGCAATCAAGGCTGATTTCTGCTGAGTATCCTCTTTTCGTAATGACGACGCTAACAGAGGTCCTCCTAAGAAAATTCAAGCTAAGCAGCGGCGCAAAAATATCCAGAAACAGGGCAACCAGACTGGTAGTCGTGCCATATATGCACAATCTATCTCATTGTCTTAATACAATAGCAAACAAAGCAAATGTGAGAGCAGATTCTTTTTTTTTTTAGCACCACACAAACTTCACAGTCTCTGCAAAAAAGTAGACACCTCTTCAATCGGGACAGCGCCTTTAGAGCGCGCGACACGAGGGTGCTGCGACAGTAGCGCACTTGACATTAGAGCGCATGTCACGAGAGCGCATGACCAGCTGAGCGCGCGACACGAGAGCGCACGACCAATTGAGCACGCGACACGAGAGCGCACCCCATTTGAGCGAACACCACCAAATGTGGGATCTACCCGCAGCTCTACACACATAACGAAATTGTGCGACTCATCGGATCGGAGCATTGGTGATATTTGATTGATTGAATATGCCTTTAATAAAAAAATATATATAAAACGAGTACGACTAAAAAAATCAAGCCATCCTTCTGGGGTTCAACGAGAACTTACAGGATCAAAAACGTACCATCAACGGAAAGAAAAGGGCGGACAAGAGCGTTCTAAATATGAACCTAAAGAAAAAACTTACACCCGACTTTTGAATATTAAAGTTATATTGATTCCCACATTTCAAAGGTGAGCATTTCTCCGCACCCGTCGGTTTTCCGGTGAACTTCTTTCCGCTGCCCATTTTGAATAGGGTGGCAGAGACGAAAGGTGAATTAAACACCATACCGCGTCCCTTACCCCATACATGTTTCAAAGGGAGAAGCTTTGCTATCAGTATACAAACCGATTGACATGCAAGATATTTCTGAAGCAGAAGGTTCGTGGAAGCTTTGAGACTACTGTGCCTGCGCACCGGTTGCTTTCGGTCTCGCCTTAGGGCTCTCTATCCCTTTACTATGCTGACATCAACGCATATTTATTTTTTGTTGTCGGCACAGGTTCCCATATTAAGCGTTTAGCACAATTGTTATTTGTGACAATATGAATGGTTGGCATATGACACTTGGCGCAAGAACTCCTTTCCCGAAATCGATCTTGGAAACCCCAGAATATGGAGAAGCATGCTAAATGTTGCTTCTTTCCTTTTGAAGGTTTTAAAATAATTTAAAATAAAAATTAATAAGGTCGGTAGTGAACTTGGTCAATTAAAGGGGCGATGCAACAATTTTTGCACTTTGCACAAATACCACTTAAAATAGATCCCTGACGTTAATGACCTATGAAACACGGGTTCGTGTTTTCACCCCACGCAATAGAAGTTCCAGAAAAAAATTAAGGAAAATCGAGCACCGTTCACCCCCTCAACTCACAGCCAGAACAAGCGGCCACGTGATCTGGAGCCGATTATATGCCGCCAATGTTGATCATAGCCACGCGCTGCGGTTGGCAAAGCACAGGACACGCGCTGAGTTCCAGACATTGTTATGGCTCGGCTATTGTCGTCGTTGCAGCGATTCGACACGGCCCGGGCCACTACCCGAATGCATGTCGAGGCATCGATTGTCACGAGCCCAGATCGAATGCGTACGCAGTCTTCATGTCTACTGTGTGAGCAGCATTTGAATATCGTCACCGCAAAGCTCGATGACGCATACCCGGGGATCGTACTTTTGCCATTGTCCCCACAGCTCCGTCATCGAATTTCGCGAAGGAGCAAAAGGCAATTTGGAAGGAGAGACTGAAAGAAAAGCTCCGCTTTCATCCTTTGAATTCCGCCGCTGCGAAGACGGTTCTTCGTCAGTGGTGTTGTGTTCGGGTATTCTTGGGTCCCACCAGTGCCAGGAAGCTGGTGTAAAGTAAAAAATATTCCTACCCAATGTCGTTGCACAGCCCCTTTAAGATCAAAGAACTAATGAAGCCAGGTCAGCTGCAATGTTTTTTCTCCGGAAATGGACGCTACAAATATTCATTTTCTTTTTTTCTTTTTTGTTGTCCGCTTTTTGTAGCACCTCTAGGTTTGTCACACGCAAACATTTTTTTTACTCATTCGCAATGTCCTTGCTGAATGCCGCGGCGTAAATTCCCGCCAATTTCACATAAAATTCGCCATGTCCCAACAAGTGGTTGGTCGGGTCGGGCCACTCTCGCTTGTTTGGTTGTGCGCTCTCGTGACGGGCGCTCCAATGATACACGCGCTAATGTCGCTGCGCGCTAACGTCGCGCGCTCTAACGTCGCAGCGCTCAAGTGTCGCGCGCGCTAACGTCGTGGCGCTCTACTTTCGACGCTCTGATGTCGGCGCTCTTGTGTCGTGCGCTTTTGTGTTGTACAGCCCTTTAATCAGCGCAGTCAGCTGCACAAAGAAGCACAGATCCAACTTTGTCGCATGTGTTGAAGGGGTTGTGTTTTTGTGTCTTCTTTTCTGTGGAAAAGAGTACATTGGACAGACTGGACGGTGTTTAAATGACCGCCTGCGTGAGCCCAACAAAATTGCCAAACCCAGCTCTGGTCACTTAGGCGTTCACTATAATGATTGTGGCTGTTCTGCGCGACTGGACATCTCTGCTGTGTTAGGCAACAGTAAAAACCAGCTCACCCTATAAATTATAGGAGCGGATAACATTGCACAACGGGATGTCCAGTGCGTTAGCACTCCGTCCTTAACCTTATATAAAAATGAACTGCATTATTTAAACAGGAGGTGTATTCGACAGTAGGCCAGTATACGCACTGGTTTCTTTTTGTATTTCTCAGATTGTAACTCTTGGACTTTTTGTAACTCACGGACTATTTATACCAAGAGTGTATTCAACCATACACCAGCATATCACGTGATTTATATATTTTTGTGGCTAAGTTTTGTAATTATTTTTGTCATTTTTGTAACTCTTGGAGTCGGCAGTGTTAGTACAGTGTACTAGGATACTTGAGTAGTGTTGGGACCATAGCGGCTCGCCTGAGGCGCTTGGCATTGATCGCGACGGGTGTCGACACCGGCGCGTTACCCAGAAGGTGTGCGCATGCGCGGTTGCAGGCGCGGAAATATGAGCTTTATGGGCCGCTTCCGTAGAGTGCACATAAGATTTCTGATACAGCTACGACCTGCCAGCGGTCGTACCGCGGCATCCATTACACTGCAGCACAACCATTGGCAACATGATGCTTCAATGTATTGGACGGTTCAAGCTACATTACTGTGCCTTCACATAGAAACACTTGCGACTTTAAAGAAGCGGATTGCAAGTTTTTTCAACGTAGAATTAGCTGCGAATTTCGGTTCGTCAGATAGTGAGCATTTTAAATGTAAAGTTCCATTTCCTTGGTCGCAAAAGGCCAAACATTAGATATTTGGCAAAAACATCTGAAACTCGGAGGCAATTTGTTTTTTATTTTATTATATAATGGAACGATACGGGCATATACTAAAGCCCAAGATTGTTTTAGTATGTTTTGAAGTACCCCTGGTTAACTTCTCAGTCTTCTTTTCTGCCCGTCTTCTTCTTCAACTTCACCTTAATCAGCTCGCTTCATTTGTCACTCATTCTTGTGTTCATTTATGCGATAAACCACCAAAGCGACGGTCGCAAAGAGATGAGAATCTTATATTTCTTCATGGCTGTCACGACCATCCGAAGACCGCACGACGTTCAATTGTAGTAAATGGCTTATAAACCATGAAAACTTTTATCACGCGTTTTAACATTGAACCTAAGTCCAAGAACTGAGACAACGTGGGCTGAACAATCCATGGGTTATATGATTCAAAGAAGAAAACAAGAAACTATTTCACATCATTTAGAGCAGGAAACAACAGTGCACGTAAATCAGGCAAGGTAAAAGTTGTAATAGTTTACAGCACGGCATTGAAATACATGGTTACAATGTGCAGCGCATTGTCCTCTTGAGGGTAAACCACCTTAAACACACACGCTCATAACAATATGCAGGGTGTCACAAAAGAACATTTACACGGTCTTTTTTACCGCAAAAATAAACTAGGCATCGCCAAACGCTCATTCTCCGCCCAAAGGTAGAGCTAGAGGTCACAACCAGATGCCAACGTTTCAGCCCGATCAGGTAACTTAATGAAAAGTTATAAGTGATTTACTGAAAATTTCAATGGGAAAATGGAGCCCACTTTTGCCCGTTTTCGGCTTCTGGTGCCATAGAGCCCCATGTGATCGAAAACTCCGTCGGCCGCCATTTTCCCATTGAAATTTTTAGAAAATCAGTTATAACTTTTGATTAAGTTATCGGATCAGGCTGAAATTTTGGTATCAGGATATGACGTCTAGCGCTACCTTTGTGCAGAGAATGAGCGTTCGGCGATGCCTAGTTCATTTTTACGGCAAAAAAGACCGTGTAAATTTTCTTTTGTGACACCCCGTACATCTAACCGACAGCTGCTTTCAGACAGCCAGGTAAGTCTCGCCTGAGCTGGGCATTCGAAGTCAAAGAACCATAGTTTCACAGGGTTGGTATCTGGTTCACGCAGAAATACAGGGTGTTTTTGTTTTATTCTTTACAGAACTTTACAGATTTAAAAAAAGGAGGCGGCAAATACGTGTATGCCGTCTTTACTGATATCTGTATGGGTAGGTGGGCAATAAACGGGCGAATAACCGTTGCAATGTTTAGTAATTAACCAAAATCAGTTAGTTAACTTTTTCATTACCGATTATTGGTCATGTTGCAATCGCAGTTTTAAAGGGAGTCATTATTAAAGGCTAACACAATTTCAACAATTCGCGAAAAGGCAACCAGGTTCGCGAAATTCATCATTAGAAGTTTGCCTTTTTTTGGCTTTATTCAGAAAACGCGTGATGATAATGATGCGTAGAATAGTGACGTAGTCGTCTTGAGGTGCGCTTGGCATACCTAGTAGTCGTCTTAAACTATACTTGGCATACCACATAAGGCAGTCTTGAGTAGTAACGCGTTACTAGTAACGCGTTACTGTAACTTCGTTACTTTTTTGGTAACTTGTAACTGTAACGAGTTACTTTTTAAAATGTAACTTGTGACTGCAGTTCTATTACTTTTTTCTGAGGTAACGATGAAAGTAACGACGTAACGTTTGTCGTTACTTTTCAGTGTTTTGTGAAAAATATATCAATAAACGAGTGCAATTTAGGCATTCCTTGCACTTTCCAAATCGTCTATTCCGACATTTCGAGTGTCAAGTTGGCCTTGCACAAAGTTGTGAATACGTTCTTTCTCGCGAGTCAAGACCCGAATATAGCCACGTGTAGATTTTATGAAAAAAAAATATCTAGTTATCTTTACGCACGCGCTGGTACTTTGTGACTGAACACTTACATCTTAGTGTCTTGAAGCACTATCTATGTCGTGGTTTTTCTTTTTTCTGTGCAAACGCTTTTTAATCGGGTGAATCAACCCTGAAACGATACACGTGGAGGGCACTGCGCATGTCTTGTATTTTGATTAGCGCTACTACTCCGCACTGCGCATGTCTCGTATCTTGATTTGCGCCACTACTCTGGCATGAAAACTTTCAAACACTAACTTCGAGAAGCAGCTGCTGCTAAGTTACAATCTGAAGTAAAAAGCGTATTTCTTAATTTTATGCAATAAACCGTTGTGAGGGGCGTTTTCTAGTTTTTTTCTATTTTTTTGTGTTATAGGAAAGTAACCGAAAAGTAACGTGGTTACTTTTTAAAAGTAACTGTAACTGTAACCAGTTACTCTTTTGTCCCGGTAACTGTGAGGGTAACTTCGCTACTTTTTTCTGCAAGTAACTGTAACTGTAACGAAATTACTTTTTAAAAGTAACTTACCCAAGACTGACATAAGGTAGGTTGTCGAAACAAAAGAACACCGCCCTTTTGATGCTGATCTTGTTAGACTTCAGCTCAAGGGCAGACTCCAAAAAAGCAACACCGTCAATGTTTCTGAACTTGTGAACAGCCCAGTAGGGAGTTTGCACATTCAGAAAGCCTAGTGCTTCGCGATCGATGCCTTGTGGGATCGCGGCAGGAGCTTCGCTGTTCACCACTGGTGACAACGGGTCAGTTTCCCGAGCGAGCCCCGAACGCTTTGCAACGATGAGCTCTGGTGGACTTGCCTTCCGCTTACTTTCCTGTGGTCCTGCGGGAGGGTCACCACTCAGGTCCTGGGGTACACTTGGCAGCAGAGTCGGCACCGCGTCCCCATGGCGTAAACGCGGGGTGTTCCCACGAGGAATCCTCACTTTCTTTCCGCCGACGTAGTCTCGAATGATGAAGCGGGGCTTGAAGTGCAGCTCGCAGACAGCACTTGTTCCTTCAAGACGTTTGTCCGATCGTTGCAGATTCTCTTCCCAAAGATCTCTTGTGTTGCGGTCCTTGGCAACACCGAAAAGGGACGCCGTTTTCACGCCTTTCACTCGAATGTAGCCTCTTTGGCAACCAGGTGCGTAGCATGAGTTCTGTCGCCGTTTCGCCGACGGCATTTCGGCACTACCCTTACGCGTTCACCATCCGCACAATCGGAACGCACACGATTCAAAACATATTTCGATCGAACAGACGGAACTATAAAATCGTGGTCGACTTACCGGTGCGCGCACCAACGACCGGTCGTGCGCGCACCACTCAAACTAAAAAAAAAAAAAAAAAAAAAAAAGGAAAAGCTATAACGGCGTCGACTTCGAACGCATTTTCCGCCAAACGTGGCGGGCTGCGTGATTTTTTCAGGGTTACTCGACCAGAGCGCCGCCACAAACTGTCAATACACGTGGCCTCACGAGCTCCCATTGCCGAGCCGCTCCGATCCCAACACTACCCAAGTATTGTAGTACACTGTAGTGTTAGTATTATTCTCCTTTCGTTTTCTTTTCTTTGTCTTCTATTTTCCTTTTTCTAGTCTTCTTTTCTTTCCTTTGTCTTTTTGCATATTCCTCCCATTGCTTTGTCTTTCACCTTTTCTTTGTCTTGTTTGTTGGGATGGCACCTTATTCCTTAAGGTCGAAGAAGAGGAAGTTGGACTATATCCCTTCAATCACTTCAGTTCCGAGGCCTGAAGAGCCTAAACCGGCAACTAATTGGACATCCTCAATTTGCACTCGGACGCAATACGCAACGGTCATTCAGTACGCCTCCAGTGGATACCAAGTCTTTGCGGCGTCCCAGGAAATGAATTAGCCGACGCTGTAGCAGCAGATGCCCGTAACTCCATCAATGAAGTACAAGCCCCATATACAAGATCAGATATAAAAACAACAGTGAAGCTACTGGGGAAGAGCATAAACAAACGTCTGTGGGACGACGCCACCGATCAAGGGACACGGCTACGCACTATCGACCCGCACCTAATGTTTCATGTACCTCGAGGTTCCACCCGTCGGCGTCAAGCTGTGCTACAACGAATACGCCTAAAGGTTGCATACACAAATAAGTACTTGTTTATCATAGGAAGACTTAATTCGCCAGACTGCGCGAACTGCAAAACTCCGGAAGATTTGATACACATTATGCTGGATTGTCCCGACTACAGAACTGAACGGACACAACTAAGAAAATATATTAAGTTATCCCTTCAAGAAGACCTCACCCTCGACAAGATACTGAAAACGTGGAGAAACAAAGCCACCGCCACACTTGTGACAAAGTCCCTTTTGCGATTCCTGACCGCGACTGCTCTCATCAAGAAACTTCAATGTAAAATAACTTTTTTTTTGCGTTTTGCTCTTTTTCTACATCTTTTTACCTTTCTTCCCCACCCTTCCCAGAGTAGCCAGTCAGGAGATACCTCCCGGCTAATTTCTCTGGTTTCTCTTTTACCCCATCAATAAAAAAAAATTTAAAAAAATCAGATGTTGATAGTTCAGCGTTGTGTGAGTGTATTTCCTGTGTGTTTGAAGTTTTGAGTAACTGCCTAGCTGTACACTGGTTCGTAATTTATTTATTTCAGACGATGACGCCCCTTTTCGCATTCCGGCATGTTGATGTCCACTCGGCGGCAAAGATCCAGCACGTCTTCGTGTAGGATTAAATGATTCAGTTGACCGTTGAGAGCGCGTACAACGTTTTCTGTGTGCCGCGAACTGTCGCGTTGCAGGTTCTCCAAACACTTCCCTAGGGCTTTTAACAAACATTTGCAAGCTTTGAAAATCATTGTTCATCGTTATGAAACCAGAGTTTTGCGACATCGTGGAAGTAGAAAATGGCGGTGGTCCAATTCATGACATCGTTCCAGTGATTGTAACGACTGACGCGATCGTAGGCGTCAATCCAGTCGTCCACATCAGCGTCGCCAATGTCGGATAAAATAGTAGGTTTACATGGGTAATCAGTACCGACTGGGTTCCGATGTCCGCTTGGGTTGCCGTTAATATTACTGCGGTACTCGTATTGGTAGGAGTGGGAGTCATCGATGATGCCGATGTGAGAATGCGGCTTCTCAACTCCAGACTTGATGTTGAGGTGATGGAGAAAGGCTCGCAACTCCACCAAATAAGGCGAAGGAAGATAGCGAGGCAGGATAAGTGCTGTGAACCTGAACTACAGGGTGTCACAAAAGAAAATTTACACAGTCTTTTTTACCGCAAAAATAAACTAGGCATCGCCGAACGCTCATTCTCCGCCCAAAGGTAGAGCTAGAGGTCACAACCAGATGCCAAAGTTTCAGCCCGATCCGATAACTTAATCAAAAGTTATTGGTGATTTTCTGAAAATTTCAATGGGAAAATGGAGCCCATTTTTGCCCGTTTTCGGTTTCTGGTGCCATAGAGCCCCATGTGTCTGAAAACTAGGTCGGCCGCCATTTTCCCATTGAAATTTTCAGAAAATCACTTATAACTTTTGATTAAGTTATCGGATCGGGCTGAAACTTTGGCATCTAGTTGTGACTTCTAGCGCTACCTTTGGGCAGAGAATGAGCGTTCGGCGATGCCTAGTTTATTTTTGCGGTAAAAAAGACCGTGTAAATTTTCTTTTGTGACACCCTGTAGTTTGTACATTACAAAAAAAACGCGCGCGGTCGTCGTCCTCTTTTCTGGTGCTCAAGCTTTTCGTCTTCTTCGCTACAATAGCTTTCAAACTCATAAGCACGGAATTATCTTCTGGCTTGTGGATCCTGAACCATGTTTTTCAACGACATTAATACGCATGTGAGAACTGAAATGTGGCATAAACCATCCTTTCCCCGTTGTTGGGGTTAGTTTTCAATATTTTATCGGAAAAAAAGAAAAGAAAAAATACAGTAGACTCGAGAGTTTCGAACAAGGTCTTGCTTTGATGAACGCGATTCCCTTACTTACTACAAGTCATCTCCGTTCAATCTGAACTGCAGCGGGCACAATTGCGTGTCACCATAAACATTTTGCAACAAAATACATGAGCTGATTCATGCATTAATCTTGCTTACTGAGCTACTATGGGTGTTTCTGTGCCGCCGATGCCAAAGGAAAAGATCGGAGCTGTATTTATTCAATAAATACGTGTTGCAATCGATCAACCATCTTTTGAATGAAATATTTTAGTGTGTGGCCTAAAACGCTGAGAGTCAGCGTGCTTGAAGTTCAAAGAAGCTATCTTAGCCTAGAAAAGTAGAAACCCCCTTAGCGGCGGACGGTTAACCACACAGGGCATACAGGACATTCTATGCGCCTTGCAGGTAGTAAGAGCTAAACACGTACAACCTCGTCGCCCATTCGACAAACATTATCTTAACACTGCCGGACACGTTATGCAACCCTTATTTGTTTTGAGCGCTACAAAGCGGTGATGAAATACATCGTTTTTTAAGAAGCCGTTTGCTCTTGGAGTTTAGGCCGGTCACCAAGAAACTATTTCATAATTCAACGAGCAGTTGTAGCCGTTCGTTCATTTTGCGTAACTTGGATATTATAACAATCTTGAGAGTGAGTGTAAAAACTATATAGAACCACAGGGGAGTTTCAGACTCCAGTTATTCCTCCCCCTCCCCCCCCTCCCCTTCCCGCCCCCCCCCCCCCCCCGACCTTTCTTTAATCTTGAAATTGGGAGCTTATAATTTTTTTAATAAACAAAACCTCTCAAAAATGCCCTTCTGCTAGTTTCAGGAGAGATATATTTATTCTAAACTAAATAAGAGCATTTGCGATAAACATCAACCATCGAAGTGAAATGAATACCTTAATTTTTAGTGTTTAACCACAAACACTAACTAATGTCTTAGGGGTGGCAATTGATTAAAAAGTACTGAGCAAGTAATTGTAAGAGTTACAAGTTCCCAAGAGTGACGGCATCAGTCATAAATTATATCAAAAAATACCGCGCTATTCGAGTGTCATCACTAGCAGTATGTTATTGTAATATTTGGTCATTATTGACTTTAGTCTAACAAACTCTGCCACAAAAAAAGAGGGATGCAAAGCACAAGCTCTCTAAGATTCGAATCAGTTTACTTTCTCGGTCAAAAATAGTCGTCTGTGCACACCGCTCTTATATTCGCTCGGATACACTAGCCAACTCCTCGTACGAAATGAACGGCTCAAGCAATACAAACACCAGAGATGCACCTTATAAGCAGCCTTGGTAGTATCGCGATACTTGCATCACGATACAGTGTCGTTACTCTTTCTTGTAACTTGTAACTGTAACTTGATGCATTTATTTTCAAATAATTGTAACGATAACTTAAATACTTTTTTTTTTTTTTAAAGTCCTTAAAACGTTACTGCAAAGATACAGATACCATTCGCGAAAAAAATAAGCTATTTCGTGAACACTACAGCGGGTTCGCCAATGGACTACAGAGCTTGGGCCACACATTAGACGCGACAAAACAAAACAAGAACTCACAGCCTTTTTCGTTGGAGCAAAGTGCCACCGCAGAGGGCAGACGTTTTTCTGTCTCCGTATTTCTTTTTTGATCGCGCGGAAAAATACATCTAGCATTTGCTTTATTTGAACCTTTTTTTGCGTGGCTGTCCCGTCCCTTTTCGGCCTCATCGAACACGCCCGCCTCTTCAGCCAAGCGACAGGGCCACCACGCGGAAACACGCGATACGTAGACACCTAACGGTGGGCGGTTTAACGCCGAATTGTCGGTGTCGCAGCAGTCGCGGCGATAGCTCTCTTTGCGTAAGCGAGTCGCCGCCGGTAGACACTGTCTGACCGGGACCACAGACGATGTTTCTACTTGCCCTTCCCCGGAGGCCGTGAGTCCG
This sequence comes from Ixodes scapularis, assembly GCF_016920785.2. Taxonomy (NCBI): domain Eukaryota; kingdom Metazoa; phylum Arthropoda; class Arachnida; order Ixodida; family Ixodidae; genus Ixodes; species Ixodes scapularis. Next base: position 112,083,609 of record NW_024609835.1, read on the forward strand.
TGATCCATGGTGTGTCTACGGTCGAGTGTTTTGTTCTGCGTTGCATAGAAGAACTTAAAAAGAAAAGCGGAGCGCATTCCGAGAACACTGTGTTGTTTTTGCTCACGCAATTCGTTACCTTGTCTGATACTGACGGTATTTTTCACTTTATTCAGTTCCAAATGGTTTAGCCTTCTGCTCCTTTCCCTATTATTGTAATGAACCAGTCTGTTCATCTCCGTGTGTTGTCAGCCGAGAGGTAGGAATGAAATAGTTCTTAAGAGAAAGCGAAAGGGAGACAGATCGTTGTAAGAAAGAAAGAAAATGGTTGGATGGTAATTAACCGTTATCGCTCGCTCAAACAAGAGGCTGTCATGAGTGACGAACGGCAGGTGTTACCGTGGCCCGGCAATGAACTGCACTTTGACCATGTCGAATATAGCGGCGATAGCTACACTGCTCGCTGCAAACACTGCGGAAAAGCATACGCATCCGAGAGGTCCTCATTCCCCAACCTTCGCAAGCACCTCGGTGCGAGTTTCGGCTTTAATGTCTGGGTACTAACTCGTGCGACGGTAATAATATAAATCTAAGAAAAAGTGAAATTACAGATTTTTTAGAGTTCCAAATAAATATAAATCGTAGTGCATGAGTGCAACAATCAACGTCTTCATACTCAAATTTAAAACAAAAACAAAAGTAACTTGAATGTAACTAAGTTGCTATGACAAAGTAACGGTAACTGCAACGCGCTACTTTTATTTTTTAAGTAACCGTAACTGTAACTTAAATCTTATTCTGACAAACTATCTGTAGCTGTAAGTAATTACTTCTTAAAAGTAACTTACCCAAGACTGCTTATAAGAATGGGGAAGGGGGAAGGAGGGGGGGAGCAGCTTTTTAAAACGAAGTGACAACTTACTCAGAATGGGGTGTAATTGTAGGTTTTTGACGTAGCTCAAGTGCAACAGATGAAGCCCAAACGACGACGTTCCTCAAAATCCAACTACTCTAGATTCTGAGAACCCGACCTGCTTGCACACGTCGGGTCAGTCGGCTAATTCAAGCCGCAGCGTCCGCTCGGGCTTAACTAAGATGACTGATCGGTCGGGAAGGTTAAAAGCAAGCAATAAGCAGCACCGACAGGGTGTCACTCTACTCCGTTTCACCTCACGACGGACCGCAGCGAACGTCACAGTACCTTTCCCAGTCAATAAGGCGCAGTGAACGTGCCACGTGACTGTGCGCCCGCCTCGTCAATGTGCCCCTGCCGAAGATCACGTGACACTTGTACGTCATTAGGTTAGATTCTATGGCTCGTAACGGCCGCTGCGGTCCATCGTAAAGTGAAACACAGTATACGGCGCACCTTTAGCAGGGGGGAGAAACGAGGAAGAGAAAGAGAGAGCGCTCATTACTACAAAACAGAGATGGAGTGGTCCTCTCCGGGCTTGAGGAAGTGAGATATAAAAAAAATAAACTTAAAAAAGCGTACTCGCTCATCCAGTCGAGGAAACGTTTCTGCCTCCGATCAATACACTCAAACCATAATCCGAACGTTTATTTAGAGAGAGCGCTTTGCGCGGTTGCGATCAAACGCCACGCATCGCGTTCGAGTGTCACCGAAACCCCGCGACAAGTTTAAAAATAAGTTGAGGTGGGCATCCGACGAGGTGACCGACCCACTTCATGCAAAACAGAGTTGCAGTTGCTACCATATATGTATATATATTAATTTATGTCGAACCACTCCCGGAAAAAAACGCTCCCTCGAAAGCTGCAAATTTTCGATGACCGTCGTCGCGGCCTGTTCCATGGACGAAGAAGAGTTTTGCTATTCGTGTTTTTGAAGCGGGGGATTCGAAGAGACGGCCCAGTGTCCTTTAGCTGTCTGTCACGATTCCAGTGACCTCGCCCACCAACAGCGTCCCCTCGAAGATGGGCGACAGACACGACGGCCTTTTGCGATGCGCACGGCCTTCGCCATTCACGGTATGGAGTGGAAGTAGCCATTTCATGCAGGGAACATCCGCTGCTGCGTGAAGGAGCTTCATTTCCGCGTAATGCAGGCTGCGACCCGACGGTGGCCGTCTGCCTTAGACCGGACGTTTTCTTCTGTCGTTAGAGTAAATAAAAGCATTGGCGAACTTATTGCTCGATCAGCATCATAACCGACCTTTGTTGGCCTCTGGAAAATATAGTGGGTGATACGCAAAGAGTTTAGTAGAAGCTCCAGCACGCGCTCATTGCACGTCATCCGGGTTGGGCTGCGCGTGTGACGATGTGCTTTCCAAGGCCGAGAGCCCGGGCTGAAGGCACAGCATCTACTAAATGCTTAACCTGCCACCGACTATAACGTTCATTCTCGTAAGGAAGTTATTGTTCGATGTCAAAAACGTATTTTACAACTGCTATCAGTTGCTTTGTATTAAACGCATTTGTACAAAAGTATTGCAAAACATAGTTCGCGTGACTGCCCAATACTTGTAGGGCGCGCATATTTTTAGCTGTGATTAACTAACTCTGGGAATTGCGACAAAAAGGAATGTTTGTCAATAAATTTATGACCCGATTCCTTTACACACCGAGCTATGGAATGATACATTTATAAAACGAGTGTGTCTCTATACTACCCTATATTAATCACGCCAACTATTGTTTTACACAAAGCGCTTGTCAGTTATGAACTTCATATTAAGGCAAAACCTTTGGAGACTTTTCAGTTTTATACTTTCTTTTTATTTTTTTACTAAACTCGTGATGCCTCACGAGTGAGTCCTAATATGCTAGCAACGTGACTTACAATACTGGCAGAAATTCTAAATTTGTAAATATTCGCTTACAAAAACAATGCATCATTGCCCTTGAAAGGGCAATGATGCATGAAATGCAGTATTTGAGAAGGGGTACTTCTTAGTTTTCTTTTTTTCTTAAACTGAATGTGTATATAGGTGACATGACGTCAAGTCACGTGACAAAAATTTTCCAGCCAAATTTAGCGGGGAGACTAAATTGATGCATACGCTACGTGACTCCAATTTTTTCCGCTAAATTTTGTAAGGAAACTGAATTGGTGCATAGGTCGCGTGAAATAAAATATTTCCCCTAAATTTAGCGGCGAACCTGAATTTATCTGTAGGTTCCGTGACGTAAGGTCACGTGACATCAATTGTATCGCTAAATTTAGCGGGGAAACTGAATTCATGTATAAGTCGTGACATCAATTTTTACGCTAAACCTAGCGGGAAATGCAAGGACGGACTGACTGACAAACTTTTCGGATTGCGAAATAGCGTTAAAAAGCAATGTTTTAAAAAAATAAACGAATTTCTACAACATTAGGAAACTGTGAGAAACGACAAATGAAGCAGATGTACTCTTTAAAGTGGGAAACGTGTTGAGAGACGTATTTTGTGCCATTTTAATGCGAAAGCATGAACTGTCCCCTGGAACGAGTCGACGTCATGAGCTTTGAAGCCGCGCCAAACGGCACCTAAACTCCTTTCTCCAAGCGAAGCCGAGGTCTGATGGCTCCCAGCTTTGAAGCCGCCGAAAAGACTAGCCAAACGGCACCTAGTTTCCCCGCTCCCAATGGAGCGCAGTAAAGCCGAAATCTGATGGATTTCGGCATCGGTCCCATTGGCTAGCGCGCTTTATAGTTTCGAAGAACGAGGCTTCCATTGGCCGCTGCGCGTCAGTTTCAACGACCGCCACCCCATGGCGTTGCGTGTCCGCGTCGCCAGCACGCCGGTAACACGAAGCGTCTGGCCGCCGAGCGAGGCAGCGGCTCCACGCCCAAGGTCTGCGCGGCGAGGAGAGCGCGCGCTCAGCCGTAGACTCAAGTACGCCGCAGACGAAATAATGGAGCGGAAGAACGACATGCATGCTTTCGCATTCACAACTCATAAGAAGTGCTTAAGTGTACCTCGAGTCTTTTTATTTTATGATCAGTGCAAGATTATTTTGCGAATCGATAAAATCACCAAACTGGAAAATACGTTCTGCGCTGTCCAGTGGTAATGCTACCACTGGACACAGCGATTGATGCACGTGGAGGAATGATTTAATCACCCGCCTTTGTCATTGGGGCAGGTAAAACGTTGACAGGAAGAAAGCAGCTTTTGGTTTATTTTATTTGTCTCGCAACTTGCATTTATTTTCTTGCTAGGGTGTCATCCAGAGTTTCATACAGACTGGACGATCAGCGGACCTTTTCTGTCCTGATGGGTTTGTCCGCTGTGATGTCACCGATTAGTTTCATCTGCCGCCAACAGTAAAATGTTATGAACAGAAAATGGCAGACGCTATTTGTAGTGCAGCAAAGAGCTTGATGAGGTGCTAGGATAGACGCTTCGTGGGGTTCCTTACTCAATCGGTCAAGATAATTAAGCAATGCCCCAGGTGCCGTCTGTCAAGCGGCCAAGCGCACAGCATACACATAGGGGCAAATAAAGGTATGTTAAAACAGCATAATTAGGCAAAGGCGAACGATGTCGACATCAATTGCGCTTTATTTAGATTTAAGCTTGTGCGCGTAATTGATGATGCATGAGCGGGCTTATTTTTCCCCATCGCCAAGGAGAAAAGTAGATGTTACAAAGGTAAACTTATCGTTTAAAATGGAAGCCTGACACTTGCGAGAGCGACGATTGAGCGACTGCACTCGGCGACGCCGGCCGACACAGGCGTACACGTATACGAGTTATTGGTATGACCCACATATGTATTACCGTAGAGCAGTGCACCACACCGTTTTGGAGGTTAGCTCCATGTGTCAATATTTAGGTTGAAATGGCACCTTCAGGGCCATAAAGCGATTTTCATCTTGTTATATATGTGAAGCGAATAAACCATGAATGTTCATAGAACTCGAAATGTTAATCGGCTTCTATTTCCGAGTGAACTTTTACATAAACATATACATAGCTTTCGCGTGACGAAATCGCTCCATGGTCGCGGTCATCCCTATTCGTTCTTAACGAGAAAAACAAAATTTGGCGGTGTGTAACGTACGCCGCAAACGTTACGCGCTCAGCAGCATTGCCAGAACAGTGGCAGCTGATGTGACGTCAATGGACGTTATGAATATGCAATTTTGAGTGAGCTTCCCTCCTTGTCTCACCAGCGAAGCGTGATGCAGTGAGCTGTGACAGATTGTGCCCTAGGAGCGCTCTGCCGTCCAATGTTCAGAAACAAGCTGGCGTTTTTTTTTTGTTTTTTTTTTCAGTGCTTTTGGCTTACACTTACGCGCCTGGATTGGCCGTGCTTTTGGCAAGTGGACGTTATACTTCCTTGGTTTTCATCCCGGCACAAATTTCCAATAATCGGGAACCCTAATAATCATGAAAGGACTGGTTGTTCCTGCACACAATCCAAGTGACGCGGTGCTCGTATAAACTCGATACCTGTATTAAGCAGGCATGGTTGAGAACGGCGGATTAACCACGGCAAAACGTCAGAAAGTTCTGCGAAGGGGAAACATATTCTTCTCTTGTTTTCTAAATCGCACTGCGAAAACTAATTTTCTGGCTTCCTACCTTCGAGTGCAAGTGGTTTTCCCCTATTTGTATTATTTTCAAGCTTATTTCCTGTTGGATTTACTTGGTATATCATTTCCATAAGAATTCTGGAGACTGACCTCGCACCTGTGAATATTGTCACCATTGATTCGGGAGCCTCGATTTGGTTCTTATATATTTCTAATCCATTGTATTTCAACTCAATTCAGATAATTTACAATAACATGATATTTGTATGTGAATGTAGCCGTACTAGGGCGTGTAGATTGTAGTTAGCTATAAACACTATAAAAATGTTTAGATATGACAAATTGACGCATTTTTATTTGCGTGGCTAACAAAAGTGTGTCAATTCAATTTCTTTTTTTTTTTAGCGATCTGGCGTCTTCGGGTTTATGACCTAATTTATTATGATTTATTGAAAATTGAAGAACTTAGAACTTCATTGCCCCGAACTTCCAAGCTCTATCATTAATTTAACAAAATTCATAAAAGGAATGCACAATACGTGATATTTATGCATCGATGCTTAAGCCTCCTCAAACATTTGAGCAAGGAATGAACAAATCCGTTGCGTTCTATACAACTCGTTAAAAGTTGTGTTGCCCAAGTCGGGTCACCCTCAGAAATAAGTAATTGTAAAGTAACTGCATTACGTTTTAAAAGTGATTTGTAATTGTAATGAATTCCTTTTCGCGTTGTAGTAATTGTAGTTAAAGTACCCTTGAAGCAAAGTAATTGTAATAGTAATTAAATTATATTTTTAGGTAATTTACCCATAATGGCATGCCCTCGTGTCCAATCTGTGTCTGCGCTCGCTGTCATAATGATGACGTCAAAATACTCGTGCACGAGCTTTGATTATTCCAGCTGGTGTTGGTCCTAATCGAATCTGTGAACCTGCCACCGCGATCACAGCTGAAATGCTCGCCAGGGTAAACATGTTCGCTCGTGGTAAAGTTCTGCTAGAAGGCAGCGCCCATGTGCTCCTAGGGAGTAGAAATGGCATTGGGAGACACGTAACGAAGCTACAAGAAAGACGCGCCATGATTCTTTTGACAGCGTTCGACATGTCACATGTCTCACAGTTTTCACATGCTTCATTTATTTTTAACCATCTTTAAAATAATGATATTTTGCAACCCCTCCATTCACATCCGATAAATATATCGCAACAGCGTGCTGACGAAGGTCAACCTTCCAAAATAGCAAGAAAGGTCATTCTCATCTGATAAGCGAGGACTATTTCGTGTCGTGTCCTCTTACTCTTTCCGTACACTAAAGAAGCACTTACTGAAAATAAGGCATATTTATAAATTTGCATATTAGCTTTGCTTCCATCCTAAAAAGGCAAGCGAGATTACGTAAAGATGCTACAACTCTGTTTCTTCAATTTCCGTGTAAGCAACAAAATAAACTATCTGTTGTTGTTGCTGTTGTTCTTTTTGTCGTTGTTCTTGTTTTTCTTCTTGTTACATTGGAGATTTACAATTTTAGTCGTGCACCGAAAACTACAATAAGACACTAAAAAGGCCTTAAGGATGGGTGTTGCCCACCACGTAACGTTTGTCACAGTTTTTATTATACCGGAAAAACAGACGGCAAGGTAGCCCGCCGCTAGGGAGAGAGCGAAAAGTTATGAAGATTTAGTTAAGTACCGAATAAATGTAACAACTAAAACATAAGTTCAAGTAATGAAAGGTTCACTCGTGCATGGGAAGGTGGCCTGGGCAACGAGGTGGGAGTAGAAAGGTTATTAATGGAAAGGGGTGAATGACACTGCGAAACCGTAGATCAAATGATGGACACTAGAGTGCCTCATGTAGCTCATCGGGAAGTCCAGTAATTAAACACTTCAAATAACTACGCGACGTTAAAGTGTACACATTTAATATACCTAACTTTATTCATGTATAACATTTCCTATTTTTATACATCTTGGGTTGTCTGCGCGGGTTCTCCAACCGTCAAATTTATATTCTTTCCCCTTTTTTGTGTGTGGAAAGAAAGTTTTCCTTTTTCCCTCCTGGGGCGAATTCGAGTAGACATATCTTGGTACGATTTTTATATATCCAGGGCGTGCCCCGCGTAGACCTTCTTAAAGGTTAGTTCATACATTTACCTTGACTGGGAATGCTTACGATGAGAGAAGACAATAGAACACTGACACCATCCATCATTGAGACCTGAAACACTTCTGACAGGTGTATACCCAGACTAAAGATTTTGCAGTATTTACGAGATCGAATCTACGCACTGTTTATGAAGTTAGTCAGCCCTTCTGCGCATGCGCTCTTGGAAGCCCCAAGCTTCTTGCGGAACCCGAGGCTTTGGATCCCCCTATTTTAAAACTCTAATGATTTTATTTCGCCCCCGTAAGTTTCTTTGTGCTCCAGGATAAAGCCAAACAGAGCGGTTCCAAAGAGCGTGGCGGTAAGATTCTGAGCTCGATGCAGGTTCTTTCGGCGTGAGGTACGCCTTGCTGCTGAGATAGCATCTTAGTTTTTCTATTTTTTCACTCTTAACGACGCAAATGTTTGAAATAATCGATGAAACCTCTCTTGTATTACAGATCTGGAGTTCTCTAATCCCGCGAGTAGTCCCTTTGGTTCTCCGACACGGCCATAAATTTTATGGAAGCAGTGTACAAATACGCGACTCCTTAACTAAGTTTTTAAATGGCCGCCACAAAGCAAATATTACAAGAGAGGACCCCCCGCACGACCGCACAACACTCAGCGAAATCAGCAGTTCAGTAAAAGTGATTAATCATGCTTAATGAAGCAGGATATTGTAATTTCATTCACGCAAACAGAAAGAATTTAGAGAAGCAGCCCACATAGACACAGAAAAAGAAAAAAAGAAAATTCTCACAAAAGGAAACTTCAATCACAGACTCGCATGAGCCTTCTGCAGAAGGGCCTCATTATCCAATTAAGATAATGTTTCCAAATGCGCTAAAATGTGATGTTTCAGGGCTATGCTGGCGTTCGGAAACATGGTCATAACTTCCTGTGAAAGGGTAATCACTACTTTTTGCCTGAATTTGACCAGAGATTATGACAAACTATTTTAGACCTTTTCAACATCACAAGGTAGGCGGCATTTTCACATTGCCAACAATCGATGCTAATAACTGCCAGGTTGCAAACGATTCGAAACTCAAATTTCAGTAAACCAAGCTAGAAATTTATATGCACGCTTTCTATTTATTGTTATTATTGAGACATTGTAATTATCTGCGTCACATTGTAGGAGCCGCTGGTTTCCCTCCCCGGAGGAGGCGTATGCTGCGGACGTTCTGGCAGGAGTCGTCTGGATTCGAGCCTGCTCGTTCCGTATTGTGTTAGGGAGAGATCGCCATTTGGCTGGCCAACTCGCCCGCACTCCTCCGGGCGTCTCCCCTATTTAAGGTACCCGCGACAGATCGCGCGGGGGTCGGCGTTCACTCCTCCGAGTGGACGGCCGTCTGGACTGGCGCCCTGGGTTGGACTCCAGGTGACGGGTCGAGTCGCAGCGTGAGTTCGTCCGACCGGCGATGACTCCGCTCGCGAACCCCCTTGCCCTTGGCTCTCATGGACGGTGAGCGCCGCGGGCACCTTGTGTTCACGGCTTACTTGAACGCAGTGTGTTGTTGGGGACCCCTGTTTCGCAATAAACGCTTTTGGACACAGGGATCCCCAGCAAGCTACTGCGTTCATCAAGTAAGCCTTGAACACAATGTGTCCGCGGCGCTCACCGTCCATGAGAGCGCAGGGGGATCGCGAGCCGAGTCATCGCCGGTCGGGCAAACTCATGCCCCCTGTTTCCCAATTAACGCTTTTGGATACAGCGATCATCGTCGTTGGCACGGTGTTGGCGAACACGGCGCGGCGGCCGCCCTTGCTGATAGCCGTCGGCCGCGCGGTGGGACGGGCATCGGGTTCCCTTTGAGTGCCGGCCCGGACGTAAAGGCACGTAATCCCCACAATCTGCAACAAGAACTAATAGGTCATGAATCATCCTCCCTCAATTTTCTAACAAAATCTGACATGAATTTACGGCACAAAGTGATGTCTTAACCTTTCGCTCGCACTTTGGATGTGCTGCAGTGGTATAGTGATGTGTCGTTTATAGGGACCGCGTTAATATAGATATCCCGTTATGTATACATCATTTTGGGAAACCAACTTAATAAATGCATGCATTTTCGTCTCGTTATTATGGACAGCTCACATTATGAAATCTTTTTTGGGGGAACGGAGGTGTCCATAATAAAGGGACACATTTATGTTCACCAATGGTTTCATTTGTGACATGAGAGCCAACTACCCAGAACAAAATTTCCGGCTCGAAATTCGTTTTCTTACCACCCGAAAACCGCCGATCGAGAACTGGAAGTTCGAGTCGTGCTCACTCTTTTCTCCGTGGTCCCGTGCCGTTTTCTATGGTTTAGACGCAACCGACCAAAAATAATCAAAGTCGTGGGTCATCAAGGCGCACCCTCAATACTAAAAATAGACAGAAAATATGATACCCATTTTCCGTGGCTTCTAAAAAGCGGTAAATACGTGGATTAAAAAAAAAGAAAAAAACGAAAGAAAACGTTACACAGCCACGCGATTTCCGGCAACGCTCTCCTCTTCTATATTTCTTCTTCCTTCCCAGTCCAGTTTCGGTTTCAAGTAGTTGCGTTTTTTTTTTTTTTAATTATTAAGAATATACGTGACGCTATAGCAAAATATTGATTGGGTAGTCTTCTGACACCATGTTAAACTGCCTGGCAAAAATTAAGAAAAGATATTTTGAGGATTGTCAGTGTCCCTTTAACAAGACATGACCGGTATGTTCCTTCCGTTCCAAATACTTGTGTAAGGGTCTTCAGTCATATATAAAGTATCGGGGAAAAAAGGCGTGCGCGACGCCGTGAAGACATCATCATGCCCTTTTACTGATGTCGAGCATGACAGTGCCTAATCTCACACGCCTTTATTTTTTTTCTAGAATTGCGTTATATGAAACAGTTTCTAAGAATAACGCAAGCGTGTCTAAAAACCAGGCTTAGCACCTGTACTCTTCCAGCCAGCTAATAAAAAAAAAACGTATACAATATGATGAGATTTCAAACGTCAATAAGCATCAACAACAGAACAACTTCCACGCTTCTCAAGATCTGACCCAGCATCTCGCTCTGAGCACGTCCATTTTACAATCACGAGCCGCATCAACGGGTACAACGGCGACGCTGCAGCAGCGGTCCCGTGACGTCAGTGTCCTACCGCCTAATCGCTCGCCAGACCTACACGAATTCAAATTTCGACACTGCATTCAGCGAGCCACACTTCCGCATTCGCAGGTGACCGCGACAACCCTCGACGTTCAATGCAATTAGCCTTCCAAATGTCCGGGAGAATGGCTTTGGCAACGCCAATAAGAGTAGGCAAAGGGGCCGCAGCAGTGACCGAGTGAGCGCGACGCTGTTCGTTAACCTCCGTCTCGAGCGTCCGTGCCCGGACGTCACGTGACGCAAATGTCAGAAATGAAAGATCACGCAAGCACCGAACTTGGTTGGCTTCTTTCTACTATTATGGTAACAAGGAACGTGCGTCTGCGCTAAGTGAAGTATTAGATACCCTTCTTTTTTTTACCAAAAGCAAAGGCGGTTTCCTGTCCTACGTAGGGGCCGGCAGTGCAGCATAAAGAAAAGAAACGGAAGAGTCTTAAGCAAGAATAATTGGCAGAGGTGTCCCACGCCGCATCTAATGCCATAAGCCATTCCATCTAACCTCGCGCGGCGATACGCCCCTCCTTGAGGTCATATGGCACTCACACGGCATCGGCATTGATTTCGAAGGCTCGTAGCGTCTTCTTCGGTCCATCGTATGCTGAAATGGAGGGCTGTAAACAACTTATTTTTCGCCGGCTCAATATATCGCGATTTAGGTAAAAACTGAAATTTCGGAATAATTCGCGGGTTCTAATTTTCGCGACGTGATAAGATCTCAATATAGATTCCAATGTGTTTACATTTTTCCAGAATTGTTCGCGGGACCTATTTTTCGCTAATTTTAGGCGATTTGCGAAATTTGAGGAAATTAGGTCTTCGCCAAAAAGCTTTCTTTATATAAAGAAAGCTTTTTGGCACTGCACCCTGTAGGGGCAGAAAGGAGCATTTACAGAGTATTTGGAGTCTTGACGCATTACGGAACTTAACTCCCTGTCACCGCACAATTGTACATGAACAGGTTTCCTTGTTCTGAATCTGGTGGTATGTATGTGCCTTAAAAATGTATATTTTATTAAATCTGCGTTAAAAATAATGTGTACGCTAGCAGTGCATTGTTTATGCACTGCTAGCGTACACTTCCTCAATTTTTTTCCCCCAGAAATCAGTAGATTGACGACGCAAAGGAGATTTAGGAAACGGAGCGTTCGACTGATCTAGTGCTGATGCATGGTCTTGTCCAGCGGTTGATCGTCTTAACCTGGTTTACAGGGCATCGTGAACTTTAGTAGCGACGCTTTCATTACCTCCCAAGATGGTAGCTACGGCGAGACCTAGCTGGCCATCCCTCGCACAAAACATTAGCTCTACAAAATATTTTTAGGCCAATTAATTATCCATATACACAATATTTAATGTGGTAGAAACACCTTTAAATACTTTTGGCCCAATAATATAATTGTAACTAACAAAATTTACATCGATACTTGTGACACGAACCTACTACGTATGCCATGTTAATCACAACCCATAATACCCTAAAAAAGGCCGTATGACAGATCCTATGCATTTTTGTTTAATATAAAACGCACTATTCCATTGGATTTTCGACCTTAATTCACGTCCATACTTGGTCTACCAAATACGACCTCAACGACATTCGTTCCTTGACGAAAATAATTCCTGGAGAAGGGGATCAAGAGGGACAAAGGAGAAACACAAAACTCCAAACACAGCTAGGTGACTGGTGCGTGACCGAAAAAATCCGCCTGGTCTGGGTATCGAACCCGGGCCCTTTCCATTCCCAGTGGAGCATTCTTGGTTCCTTCCGCGCTTAGTTAATGATTTGTTAAAGGGCAATATTTAAATTAATCGAATGTGGCTCATCGTTATCTGTCGACAATTTTTTTTATGTGCTCTGCGGCATCACTGTAGTTGGTGACATGTTAAGAGTTTAGGGGAAGCTTCTCACGTCTTTGCATTTTAGCAGAGCAAATGCTAAATAGGAGGTCCCCTTCTCTCCAGCGTTCGCTCTGCTAAAATGGAAAGACGCTGAAGACGCTGGAGGAGTATCGCCTAAACCCTTAACCTATCACCGACTATAGAAAAGCACTGAGACATTCGTAACTGGTTAGGATATTTTTCTTTCAACTATTATTTGTTTTTAATATTCTTCCGGATATTGCCACAGGACACCCCATCCTTCTATAAAACTCCCGGAAGCCCTGGCGCCCTTGGGTATCGTGCATTTAATTTAAGTGCTCCTGGTAGGCCGTGAAAGCATGTTAAGGGTAGGAAATTGCTCTCCAAGCACTTTTCTTCTTCACCATCAAGAACCTAAAGTTCAATGATATGCGGTCTCGATCGTAGTCTGTATGGGTAATCAACTCCGCTGGAACACCATCCAGGAAGTCGAGTTTTATGTTGGCTGAGGCGGGTAATGATGCATTGTCATGGTGCAGCAAACTTTCCCTCAAGTCAGGTTTTGGTCGCCTTTCTTTATCTTTTTTTAGGACTGCTGGCATGCAAACCATGATATACCGTTGTGTAGTATCTGCGATTTTGTTTCCGAGAGCGACCGTGGCAACGTGTTCATTAGCTGCAAACGTTGCAATAATTTTTTCTTCGACAGTTCTTGACCTGAAGATATTTAGAGGTGCAGTCTCTCCAAAAAAAAAAAGGCTCAAACTAATGACTGGCATTTTTGTTTAAGCATTTAATGGTAGATTTAGGTTTTACTGTCCATTACCACTTTGGCTACACTCCTTCAGTCGCAAATTTGAAACCTTTGCGGCATAATTTACCGCCATTCTACCACTGCCAGCTTTTAAACTACCGTCACGTTGGGCGGCACCCAGCAAGATTGAGCTTTTCTCGAACGAAGGCGTTCGTGAATAATCCTCGAAACACTTGGCGAGCTAATCTTCGCGGCTTCATCAGTGGCACCGTAACTCAACCCGGGTTCTTTCTAACGAGTCTCTACAGCAGCAATGTTTTCTTCGGTCATGGCCGTTGATGCTTTGTGAGTACAGGCGCTTGACGTACTTCAAAGATGCGATCCCGTTTAAAGAGGAGCTCCGGCGGCTTCTCTTTTTAGCTACCCAAACTAAGATCATTCTCAAAATACCCAGGCCTCACTTCAAAATAGCAGTTGAAATAACAGCGAATGAAGGTATTGTCAAAACCAAGATGCACATTTTCCCAGGCTTTCCAGTGTGGCGACGTTACATGTTGTACAACATGCATGTTGAGCAGGCAGCCTAAAGAAAACACAGTATTTTGCGCATGATATTTTTTTTTTTTTTTAATTCACGAAGTGTTTTTTCGCGAGACCCCTCAATAGACCGATCTCACCAGGGGGGATCGGTGGCCGAGTGGGCTAGCGCACACCAGCTCGGAGCACGTGGAGCGAAAGCTCGCGCTGCAGAACCCAGAGATCCTGGGCTCGAGCCCCACCACTGCCCGTTTCGATCTGGATGAGCACCGTACCGGCGTGCGGTCGTGTATCACTACTGCGTGGTGCACGTTAAAGACCCCAGGCTAGCGGTTGTACTGCACTGGCTGAATTGCTCATTTACAGCTGGGAGACTCGTCGCCCCTGTGAGGCAGACCAAGCTCTAGGCGGTATAAACATCCCACACAACCCCCCCCCCCCCCCCTTCACCGATCTCACCAGCCATTTTGACTACGCCACCGCTGCCGCAATGCATGGAGAAAGCTTTAGTCTTTCTGCACGTGCGACAACCCCGCTGGAGCTCCGTGCGAGTGGAGCACGAGACTGCACGAGCCCTCGCATGCACGGCCGTCTGCCTCCTGTGAACTAAAGTTATGGCGTCGTCACGCATGCACCGAACGCTTAGTGAAATCGGTGTATTCCAAAATTTTGTCAATTCGTGCATTTCCCCCTAAATTTAGCGGGGAGATTGACGCCACGTGACCTGCCGTCATATGACCTATATATAGTCCAATTAGGTCGCCACGCTAAATTTAGCGGGAAATTTAACATCCCGTAATTTAAACACCAATTGGCTGTCCCGCTAAATTTAGCGGAAAAATGTATGTACGTGACTTCACGTCTCGAAGCCTGCACACAAATTCAGTTTCCCGCTAGATTTGACTGGAAAATTGATGTCACGTGACCTATGCACCATGCCTCCTTTCCCGCTAAATTTAGCAGGAAAAGGGACGTCACGTGACCTGCCGTCATGTGACCTATTCGCCAATTAAGACTCCACGCTAAATTTAGCGGGAAATTTAACCCCACGTGACCTAAACACCAATTCCCATTCCCGATAAATTTAGCGGGAAAATTTATGCACGTGACTTCACGTCACGAGACACATACACATATTCAGTTTACCCGCTAGATTTCGGCAGGAAAATTGATTTCACGTGACCTATGCATCAAGCCTGTTTCCCCACTGAAAATTGACATCACGTGACCTGCCGTGACCTATACACGAATTCAATTGCCGTGCTAATTTTAACGAGGAATTAACGTTACGTGACCTATTTACCAAGTGAGTTTCCGCACTAAATTGAGCGGGGAAATCAATAAAGATGCCGGTGGATTTTCACTCACCGAAAAGAGTGTTTAATTTTTCTAAACGCCGACGATCGTTTCTTTTTTTTTTTTTTTTTTAATACTGCATTTTATGCATTGTAGGATTTTAAAGTTTGTTGCATATTTTTGTTTTGCTGGTGGGAAAAGTCAATAGCCAGCGTACGACAAGACGATGGCTCCGTGGTGTGGCCCTTGAATGAAGTATTCAACGGGACTAGGGAGACGTCGACAGCCCGCAGCTAGCGAAGCCAGCCAAGCGACGAATGTCGAAAACCTCAAACACAAACTCCGTCGTCTTGTTGCGCTTTTTAATTATTATGAATCACCAACTTGCCACACTTTCTACCCTTGGACACAAACCGCTGCGCTGTTAGCTGTATGCACAATTACAAGAATCGACCTGCAAAAACGATTTTTTCTTCCGTGTTTGACACGCAATACTAAAACTCTCTAATGTCTTGATGCCGAGAAGAAGACTTTAGCGTGCGGAATGCATGGTATGGATCCCACGAGAAGTTCTTTGCCGGAATCATTCCTTGTTTTCACTCGACGTACGGGCGTTAATATTTACTGCAGCGAAGGGTTGAATACCGTGCTCATAGCTTCGGCAGTTGGTTCTGTTGGGCGAGAGTTTGTGCAGCCGAGGCGCATTATTGAGCAAGGAGGTCACCCTTGTAACAATCGCCGTGGTACATCCTAAGGTAAAACATGCAGAGTGCACATTGCGAAGTCACGACCTTTTTGTTTATCGCGGAGGTGGAGAAAACGAGCTTACGATGCAGCGTTCAACGAAAATGCTACGTCCAGTAGTGATCCACCAAGCGAGGTGGATGATGAGGAATCTCAGCCAGAGTCAGAATCCTCACCATCCCATGCTGATGCAGATGCAGACTTGTACCGTACGCATTACAAGTAATCAAATTACTTGTAATCGATTACTTTTTGGAGTAATTTCGTAATGAGTTGATTACTTTTATTAAGCAGTAATCCCAAGAGTAATCTGATTACTTTTTGAAGTAATAAAATTACTTGTAACCGTTACAGTTTGTCCACGCCCCCCCCCCCCCCCCCCCCCCCCCCCCGGGCACACGTCTTTTTTTTATGAAATGACAAAAATAAAATTTGCTTCTATTTTTTTTTTTTCGAACGGAAAAAAGAAAGATTTTTGCGGAGCTGTAGGAAACGAGGTCAATCTCTTTCTATGTACAGAGCGCGACACTGTTAGCGCGAACAAGCGATCGCCGGTTTTTCCAGTTTTTCTTTTTGAAACCAAGGGATATCATCAAAGTTATTATTGCTACAGAAAGAGCTCATTTAGTTCTATAATGTAAGCAGTAAAATTCCGTGCTCGCTAATACTATTTCAAAGTAAAATGCGAAAATGCGCCGATTTCGTGTTCGCGCTAACAGTGTCGCGATGTGTACAGTTTCTGTGGAATGTCCGTTTTTTTTTTTTTTTTTTCGAGCTGGGATTGGGAGTGGGAAGGCCCAGGGAGGCCACAGTGCGTGAAAAAGGCCATTCAGGGCGAAGTTTGAGGGAGCAGAATGTAGCTTTGTGAGTCCTTCGTTCTAACTAGCCCCTTCACGCACACACACACTCAGAAATAAAAAAAATAAAAGAATCCTGCTTAGGGTACCTACTCGCAGCCCGTAGAGCCAGAACCGAAGAATGCCTAAACCGAATGCAAAATATAACAAAGGCAGTTGAAATATTTCCCCATTTCCCCCCACGTGGTCTTTGTGACAAGCAATGTTTCGAGTTGAGAAGTGGTCGGGGCGATCTCTTCCGCTAATGGATACTACACATGATTCGTTTTAAATCCTAGAGCTGCTGCTCTTTTGTATAACGTGCGAGCTCATGCACATGTGAATAATAAAATGAGCGACGCAAAACTTTGAGCGACAACCCTTGCTCAAGTTTAACAAGGTCTAGAACCCCCTCCGATTCCCCCCCCCCCCCCCCCCCCACAACACACACACGCACACATTGGCGAACGCCCAAATCATTAAACGTCTTCAAACGAATTCTATGCTTGTGTCCGCATTGTAAAGGTGCAACGACCACGAAGAGGGAGCCAGTTTTTCTTCTTCAATACTTGTGCAAATGTGAAATATAGGTTGGAAGTTGTTCATTGTTATGAGCGCTAAAGATGTGTCTTCACACAATAAAGTAATCGGAAAAGTAACGATTACTTCTTTAAGTAATGTCCAATTACTTTTGCCGCCGAGTAATCAAGTAATCTAATCGAATACTTTTTAGCCAAGAGTAATAGTAATTGTAATCGATTACTTTTGTTTAGTAACGTGTACAAGACTGTGCAGATGTGGGAAAGGAACTGTAGGTAAGAGATAATATGGTTTCTCATAGCTAGTCCACATGTGTCTTAATTAGATGTCTCTTGCATGAAATGACCACTTGGTGGGTGAATCTGCATGTTTGTTTCTGTGAGTTTCTTTAGGTCGTGGCAGAATGATCACCACGTCAAGGTGCTGCAGACATTGGAGAGGACCTGTAGGTAAGGGAAACTGTAGTTGGGTGATTCCACGTCAGTTCATGCAATGATGGTCCGGGTCATAATTTAGATATTTTTGTTAAAAATATATATGAAAGCCATGTTCTTGGGAGGAACACTCAGCTAGATATGAACGCCGTAACAATTGTTTTCGCTGAGATATAAAATAGAGAACCTTGAGGCGTGGAAATTGAGAAGATTTCACAATGCTACTTTGCACAGTCGTCATTTCCTTATCGAACCTGTCACGGCACCATAACTTTTTTAATAGGTTTTACAAAAGTTATACAACACATACACACACAATTAAAAATATCCATAAAATATTTCTACGCAAACAAATATATCAAACATGGCACAAAAACGCGTTTTAGAGACATATTCACAATTTTTTTGCAAATAAACCATCTTTCAAAATACTTCACAAAACATATCGAAATGCGCGTATTTAAATATTCTTTACGAATATATAAAGATAATATGCCCACCTTTAAATATCTTTTTTGTTATCAACGCGGAAATGCGGCTGATTTCTCAAAATGTGGCAAGATTGGGCGTCGATATTTAAAAAACTCCATCTTTTTTTTCTTTAAATTCCCCTTGGCACTTTGCAGTGACTTGAACTAACCTGTGATGGCAAAAGATTGAGTAACATATGACCTCCAAGCGGGCAAAGCTACAACAAACCTTCACTCGGAGCGAACCGACGTCTTTGTCATAGCGGCTTTGCCGCACAGCACCAAACGTTTTGAGCGTTAGTTATGGCATGTATTTTATATTATTAAAATTCTTTCTTTATAGCGGTGAGTATTAGTGACGTGAAAAGGAAATTTGAGCTGGAATACCACTAATTAGCTTGCAATTCACAGGAATAAAACGGCCCCACTCTGCTAATTCGCTACCTATGCATCATACCATAAGCTTAAAACTCTCAGTTGCGCGAAAGGCCATGTATACATCTGGACTCTCGGCATATGATGACTTTCACAGATGAGTTGCCTGGATTCCTTTGACAGGTATTACGGTGGTCCACTCTGCTTGCTTCACCGCACGAAACTCTCGAACTCGAAGACAGTTGTGAGCACTGCGCAGAGTGGTTTGACGCGTTTTGTGAAGCGCTGAAGGCATGTAGTTCCCACCAGGAACGCAAGCGATTGTGCGTGCTTCTGCCACCAATAATCCTGAAGAAAATATATTGCGTCTGGTGTCGGAAGCGACTGCCTACATGATTGATCAAACATGGAAACTGAAGCGCAAAGGTGGTGTTTGGGCAACCCCTGATCCCTACATGGGGAAAAAGGCGAATGCCGAAGACGTGAGAGTTGCACTTGAGTACTACACACGCGACGACCTCGCATGCTCTATTCAAAGCCCCAACAAAAAGGACGTCGTCAAAGCCATGATCAACGACAACAAGACCAAAGTCGTAAAGAGGTTTATGACCCGCTCTATTAAGGAAGCTTACCAGCTGTTTAAGAAGGACCATCCCCATCCCGAACTAGGCATCTCCAAATTTTATTCCCTACGACCAAAATGGGTAAAAAAAAAACTCCCGAGCACTAGGTGTGCGCATGCATATATTGCGTCAATTTTCAGTTGCTTTTAACGGCAATAACAAATGCCCCAAAGAAGACATTTACTGAAGACGACCTCAAGCGCATCTACCTCTGCTGCGCTCCACAGAACGATTGCTTTCTGTGCCGTTGCGAAAAGTGCCCAAAAACGCAGAGCAGCTCGCTGCAGTCGCTTCATATCGACGAAGACGAAGAGATCTGTTTCGCGTTATGGGACTCTGGCGAACTCGTCAAAAAGGTTATGGACACTTCTGCCTTCCTGCGGCAATAGGAGAGCGAAAAGTATATGAGGCATTCTTACACCCTTGATTTTGAACAAAGCCTGATACATGACACAAGAACCGCCTTACCACCCAAGGCAGTGATGTTCCACTTCGATTTTGCGGAAAAATGGACAGTACCCTTTCCAACCGAAGTGCAGAGTTTTCATTGAAAAAAATCTCAAGTGTCTCTCTCCACCAGTGTGATTACGTCCACGCAACGCACGCAAAGCTTTGCCGTTGTCACCGATGGTACACGACACATGACACAGCTCACGCTCTTCTAGCCACATAGGCCATAAAAGAGTATGTTAATGTTCATTTCCCAGTCTTTTCTGAAATAATTTTTGTATCAGACGGAGCGGCGGCGCATTTCAAGAATCGCTTCCAATTCCACGAATTGTCTCGGAAGCCGCCCTCTTCGGCAAGATGGATCTTTTCAGCCACTGGACACGGAGAAAGCGCTTGTGATGAAGTAGGTGGAAGAACCAAGGCTCACCAAGTTGAGATCTTCGCTCAACTCAACGATTGCCGCCGCTAAAGACTTTGTGGAAGTGCTACGTAAAAAAGTAACAAATGTCTGCATGTTCCACCTGTCTGTGGAACGGGTTCGAGAGTTTCGTGCGGTAAAGCAAGCAGAGTGGACCACCATAAACCCTGTGAGAGGAATCCAGGCTTTTCATCTGTGGAAGTCATCATATGCCGAGAGGCCGGATGTATACATGGCCACTCGCATAACTGAGAGTTTTAAGCTTATCTATGCATAGTTAGCGAATTCGCACAGTGGGGCCGTTTTGTTCTTGTGAATTGTAAGCTAATTAATGGTATTCCAGCTCAAAGTCCATTTTCGCGTCACTAATACTCAGCCCTTATGAAAAAAAAGAATTTTAATAATATAAAATGCATGCCATAACTAACGCTCAAAACGTTTGGTACTGTGTGGCAAAGCCGCCCTGACGAAGACGTCGGCTCGCTCCGAGTAAAGGTTTGTCGTAGCTTTTCCCGCTTTGAGTTCATATGTTACTCAATCTTTTGCCATCACAGGTTAGTTCAAGTCACTGTAAAGTGCCACGGGGAGTTAGAAAAAAATAAAAGATGGAGTTTTTTAAATATCGACGCGCAATCTTGCCACATTTTGAGAAATCAGCCGCATTTCCGCGTTAATAACAAGAAGACAATTAGGGGTGGGCATATAATTTTTACATATCCGTAAAGAATATTTAAATACCCGTATTTTGATATGTTTTCTGAAGTATTATGAAAGATGGTTTATTTGCAAAAAAATTGTGAATATGTCTCTAAAACGCGTTTTTATGCCATGTTTGATATTTTTGTTTGCATAGAAATTATTCATTGATATTTTTAATTTTTTGTGTATATGTTGTATTACCTTTGTAAAACCTATTAAAAAAGTTATGGTGCCGTGAAAGGTTCTATAAGGAAATGACGACTGTGCAAAGTAGCCTTGTGAAATCTTCTCAATTCAGCGCAAAAAATTGTTACAGCGTTCATATCTAGCTGAATGTTCCTCCCAAAAACATGGCTTTCATATATATTTTTAACAAAAGTATCTAAATTATGACCCGGACCATCATTGCATGAACAGACGTGGAATCACCCAGTTCCTCATAGCTAGAGTGCCTGCGTGTTAAATAGATACTGATTCAAAACTTAAAATATATACCTCACGTTCAGAAATAAGTTAAACATGATCAACTCTATCTGCTCATGACAATCACGCGCTTGTATTTCAAATGGATGGCTGCATTTTTCGTTCTAAATGTTTGATTCTGTCGAGCCCTTGAAAATCAGCCATCGAAGAGCGCGATGCGTCTAGGGATATCCGTCGCGCCACGACTTGCCCGTGACGTCATCGGCCTCCAAGGGGCCAACCATACCGTAGCACCAAGTGTCAACGCCACCAAGCGTTGACACTTGGTGGCGTGAACGCGTTACTACCTCGCGTAGTCAGGGTGCCCGAGGGCTGTAATATATCACCGGGAGGTTGTGGTGCTGGCGGAGTCGTGCGCGCTTTAACAATACGTAGTGCGTCGTCTGCTCCACAATATGGCGACATTGGCAACGTCGGTTTCGGGCGCGAGCTCGCTACTCTTTGAACGAGACGACATTGTCGCGAAGCACGAAGGTACCTCCATTATCGCGCACGAGGCGAGATGCTGGTAGATTCCCTGCCTCATTTTGTCGAAGGTGACGGCATGATCATGTATGGCATTGGTAGGACGAGGCAATCGCTAATTTCCCGATTTACCACCCTACCGAAAAAATTAGTTTAAACTGGATTATGAAACAGGAAAATCTAACTGAATTTCTTGGTGGAAACCTATAATCCAGTTTGCTGACCATTGTCTGAATACTTAATTTCATGTTTCCAGCAAGAAATCCAGCTAAATTTTTCTGTTCCAAAATCCAGATTATACTGTGTTTTTTTTTTCGTTTTTTTTTCTTTTTTTGGTAGGGCACCGATTGATAACAATGACCAGACCCGGTGAGGGTGCCAGATTCACGGATAACTAAATATCGCTTTGAAGTCGCCATACCAGTGGGCGTCCTTCATTTATTAAAGCGAGCAGGGAAGCGTGCCGAGCCTGATGAGGCAGCACGGCGGGGGCATCACTCGAGTATTTCACACCGCATAATGCATCGATAGTTTTGCGACCGCAGCTTTGTCACCCCACCGCGAAGAAACACCTACACCATGACGATTTTGCGGCATTTCTAGTCACAAGGGCGAACACTAAACGAAGGGACGCGATTTCGGCGTAGAGGATGCTTGTGCTGGTTTCGACGGGACGCCATTTTACAAGCGACGGTGCAGTGCACATAGAAAACGACTGTACAGTTCTCACATTCTCACAGAAGACTACATCGGAAAAACGCTCACATCGCCACGATTTTGCAACGCGACTTGTGTCAATGGCAAACACTAAACGAATAAAGAAGAGCCATCGTCGCCGCTTTTGTCGGTCTCGTGGTACGAGGCTTACGCGATCGACGGCGACTGAGATGGACGGCAGGACGATAGTTGAAATCTCACTTTGTAGCACAGAAACTACCGAGCACAAAAGAGGACACCGGCACAGCTTTGCGACGTAAACTCAAGTCACTTCCAGGCGTCGGCGTCCCTCGGCGAGGACGACGTTGAAAGCAGCGCGCGCCATGTCGAAAAATGTAGTTCATCAGCCCCTGACGTCAAAGAACGAGTGGAAGCGATTGGCTGGCGGAGTGAACCCAAGGTAGCCAACTGTGTTTTCGGCTTTCTTCACAAAACCTTTGGTATTACGTTCTGGCTTGGGTAAACTGTAGTAGTGAGCGGGGCGCAAGCCCCACACGGTATTCGCCGCGTGGGAAGTCAATCTCCACCTGCCCGTGGTGCGCCCTGACAGCTTCTATAATGCAGCGGAGGCTCTGGCCCCACTGGAGAAGGGGAGCCCCATGGATCGGAGTGGTCAACCCATGGTCAAGGCGGCCTCTTTAAGGGGAAGGCTGACATAAAGGGCACCGTCCTTTCGAGTCTTCCCAAGCTAGCTGGGAGGGGGCCTTCCCCCTCCCCCCGGAGGGGCCCTCGCACTGGCGGCACCCTCTGTGTGGAGGCTGAGAGATATGAAACTAATCACTGCGGCGGGAACGCTCGGCGCATGGTTGCCTTGCGGGTCCGCCGAACTCAGTGTGATTCACGCCTATGGCCCAATAGCGGGGTCGGACAGCGGTCGAGCACTGAAGGGCTCTTCCCTGCTGGTTTTTCCCAGGCTGTTCCTTTAACCAGTCCCGTTTTTTTTAATGGGCTTTCTGGTGAAATTCGCACCACTTGATCCTAGGATTCAATTCATTTATATCGAATTGGCTTTAAATCGGCTGTGCCTTCGATGCGGTACCGATTGAGGCATTTTTATTTTTCACTCTTTTTCACAAGTCTCGCACTATCAAATGTACTAGTGAGCGTACTTCCCATAAAGTGGCCCTGCCGTCGGAGGTCAATGGCATCACAACATTCCATTGAAGCTTCATAACCAACAACCAGGCGGTTTTTGGTTATCGTTTAATTCAGTTTAAAAATGTTTCTTGCTTTTTCCGACAAAATATTGATGTTTTCATGTTGAAACAAAGAAATGAGCTCCAGAATGTTGTTTTGTATGCCTTTAAGTCAGACATGTTGGCATGAGTATCTGATGGGTAAATCTGCATGCATGTTGTGTTCAGGTCGTAACAAAGGCATCAGCTTTTGATAGGGCTGCAGCTGTTCGAGTGAAACTGGTAGTAAGAAAAACTATATTTACTGATACTCTCCCTGTTTCTTGTTAAGTTAGGCTTGTCTGACATCAAGTAAGCGTACTGAATAAATCATACCTGCTGTTCCTTTCAGGTCGCAACACAAACAAATGCAGGCAACTGTAGCATTCCTCTTCTTTCTATCTAACTCAGCTGTATCCTCTATTCTCATGACTCTGAGGCCTCTGTGCAGTGCAGTCACATTCCTGGCCCCCAGAAAGAGACGTCCGAGAAGGGCATCGGAACCGTAATTGTGGAGCAGTTACAGGCCAGAGGATTGAACTGCCGCCAGTCTTCATCATCCGACGATGAGCACACTGAAGTCCTAAAAAATCTGACGGGAGTCTCGCCAGCCTGCATCGCAGTTCTGCTAGCGATGCTGACACAGGTATGATCATTTGCAGTACTAACAAGAGCAATCAGTTTGTTTCTTTCACCTAAAGGCTGGTTCAAACATTTCCATTAGCCCTGTTTGCAGCAACCGAAATGGGTAAACCACTGACGACTCTCGCATTGCTTGCCACATGCCACCTATCCGGAGAATAAGGTGGTTCGATCACATCACTTTCAATTGACGAATCAAAGACGAGGAAGAACATCGGCACGGAGCATTTTGAGTTACGATTCCTTCCGGTCATTTCCTGGATTGGTTTCTATCTTTTGCTCGGTTGCCCTGGTGATTCTGTCATCATTTTAGCCGCAGTGAATGCAACTGATGGAAATTTATTATCCATTTGTCAGACAAAACACAGCAGCCCTGCTAACGCCCCTATCTTGTACGACTTCTTGCAATATTAGGTTATATGGAGCATCCAGCACCATTATATCTGCTGCGGACATTCCACCCACTTAACTGCCACATTGATGTTACGCTCTGGCGCGATTCGCCATCCACTTCCTGCACTTACGTATTCATCTGCAGCTGGGATCAAAAGTTGATCCCATTTCACTGCATAGTAAAGGAGTAAAGGCTTCATACATTGGTATCAGCTAAACAATATACCCATGCCCTGCATTGCTATACTATCTGTGCTCCAGTGTTGCGGAATGGGCACCCCCATTCCACTCCAATTCCATTCCGGGAATTAGAGTTTTCGATAATTCCATTCCTTTCAACTCTTAGGCTTGAAGACACTGGGCCCATTCCCACTCCCGGAATGGCTGAATCCTTCCATTCCATTCCTTTAATTCCTAAACGTAAAAATTGGGACTTGACAGCTACATTTCGCAATGTTTCCGGCATAAGCAGCATGAAGCTGACATTGCCAAACGCATACACAATTGCAAAAAAAAAGCGCTAAATGCCTCAAAAAAGCAGAAATTTTACTAAGCTCACTGTGCTGGATTGCCTGAAGCGAAGCGTCCGGAGCGGTCCATCGTAGGTGAAACCAAGTATGCAGAGACTAAGTCAAAGGAAATGAGGGGGCATCCGCTAGCAAGTTGTTTGTAACCCCAAACCACTTGAATGTAAAACATATAACACAAAAACAAGCATTGGAACAAACACTAAGTAAGAGGTAGACTTACACGTAAAAATGCAGTATAAAAAACAAGCGTCGGAGCAAAGCGCAAGAGGAGAAGTGAGAAGTGAATCTCGCTTTTTTCGCACTTCAAAGGAGTGCGCGCGAATGAACGTGGAAGGCAGCAAGGTTGGCCACCTGCTAAACAACGCTCCTCGAACTACAAGAAAACAATAACTGATCATCTTTCTGCGGCGGCGTGCGAGTCAACGAGTTATCAGAGCTCTGCAATTTATGAGTCGCCCCCCGCTCCCAGATCTCAGTCTGTGCGCGCGTGCATTCTCCATGCCGTCGAAAAAAAAAAAAATGTAATACAAGAAGCACCATGAGGAGCCGCGCATGGCGGCTTCTTTCTTTGCCGCTTCCTTCGCTTGGTGCTTGGTTTCTTGTTTTGCTGCCGTGTAACACCAGTAAAGCCCACCGTCTGCACGTCCGTGAAAGGCGGCGGGGAAATTGTTATTCCTTGTTTCATCCAATCGCTAAAGTGAAAGAGGCATATTACTGAGTGCGCGCAGAGCACATTTCCTAACAGAGTGGTATGGCTATAAATCAGGTGGCGTTACACGGGCCGTAGCACAACGATCCACTCACAACCTCCCCGCAAGGCCGGGAAGCAAAAACGAGCGTGCAAAGCTTTGCATTTCGCTAGGGGCCGAAGGGCGTTGCAACGGGGATCACAAACGCGGAGAAAAGACAAGGCGAGGGGGCGAGCGACCTCTTTCGGAGGTCCGGGAATTGGGCTTTAACCACGTCGGCCGCCTTTTTCTTTTCCTTCTTTTTCCTGCGATACTTCCGGAGTTCGGAGATTGAGGTGACACACGCGGGACAATCGAGGTCTGCCGGCCCCCTGACTCCTGAATCCGGGCTTTGCCGGCCACGGAGACTGCACGGGCCCATTCCGACGTCTCGAGCGACCAGACCGACGGGCCACATGCATACGAACCCCGTGGCAGCTTTCCTACGCCGCCCTCCTTGTTCTCGCCTGGTCACGATGTGGGCAGCTGTCTTGTCCGGCCACGACCGCCGGATGCATTTCCGCGTCGGACGTGAAGTCTCGCATGACACGGGTTATCTGTGAGCCTCGTCTGTTTTTGAGTGACCGCGGGAGGCGTAGTCATTGGATATTTTAAATGCCAACGACTAAACCGTACAGGAAGAAACTTTGAAACTAATGGCAGGCTATATCTAGTCAGTGACAGCTTAAAAACTGGAAAACGTGGCGAGCCCCACGGATCTCATTATATTGCAGCCAGTGAGATTGCAGCATCAGACCATGGAAACACCGGGAATGACGAAGCAAGATGCATTATCACTATAGGGCCCGCTACGTTTTTCTTAAAGTGAGTTTAGTTTCTCACAGCTTCAAGAAACACAGGGCGTAACCAGTCCCGATCATGACGTCCCGCAGTCAAGGAGACTGGCAATGGACACCGAAGAACAGATCAGGGAGCAAGAAATGTGATCATAATATTCCATGCCGCGCATTTTTTTAAGATCAGTGACTATGGTGTGGGCGACTCAAAATATCGAAGCCACCAACCCCTGACGCAGGTGTTGTTATATATTGTCAAGGATGCGAAACGCTACAGTCACTCACAAGTTTAAGGAAGGTGGTTATTATTTACACAATTTCTCTTGATTGGTCATTGCTTCTTGGACATACTTATCGACAAATGCCAGGATCTTATTGGTTATACGACAAGGCACACGGGACTTGTCCTACCTGCGGTTCTTTGTACTAATGTAAAGCTGAAAATAATGTTTGACGAGGCAGACTTTTGCCTGCAAGCTAAAAAAGAAGGTATCGAGCGCCCTGCGTTGGTCATAGAAATGTGACTCACGAAGCAGCATGTTACCGCTGCTTTTCTATGCACACGGTATATAGTTCGGGAATGTTCCGAACTAGAACACTCGATGATTGCCCAGAATGAGCTGGAATTCTCCTGAAGACTCCAGATTTATCAGACAAAGATCCGGGCCGAGTTCGAACCGAATACATCCGAAGGGCGGCCCCGTGCGTTTCCGACTCCGCCACTCACGCTGCAGTATTCAGTTGAGAAGGATGAATGGACCATCGTGGAGCGCCTGCAACAACGTGTAAGGTGTACGCAACAGTGGTCCTTTTTCTGAATTCGTGGCTTTAGAATCGTTGTTGGTCTTTGTGGATTGGTACTACGTAGACTCGAGCAATTCGGAGATTCAAGTTGCGAAACCCGCGGTTTCTTCCAAGCGCTTGCACCGTACATACCTACACCATACAAACTTCTTTAGATGGTGTATGGTAATTTCCAGGATACACTTTACGAACAATACCAATACTATGTTGAATATAATTTTTCTTCCAGGTGGTGAGGCCGTAAGAACCATTGCAGCCTTACTAGCTTTGTTAGAGGTTTAATTGTTTCATTTATCTAGTCTGATGTTGTTTCCAGATATATTGTCACGAATAACAAATAATGAGGCGGCTAATAACTGGAGAAACAAAACGTTCAATGGGGCGAACTTGTGCCCAGAACCAAATAGAAGAATGTTAGCGTCGCAGGCGTCGATGTCGACGAAACAGCAGGATCGAGCGCTGGGGCGAGACTAGCCTCGGACACTGCCACGCGAAGAACCTATCGTACCCGCGTGGACTTCTGGGACATTCGATCGCTCGACACGTAGAAAATTTGTACCTCGATTAGACGACAAAGTTCTCGAACTCACGAGAATGCTAAATCGCAAGAATAAATTTTAAAAGTGGCCACTCCCAGGAATCGAACCTGGGGCCGCCGCGCGAAAGCCAAGCACGGAAACCATTCGGCCACGCACGCGCTCGCTCAGCGACGCACGTGGCAATGTCAAGGTCCCTTGTTCATCCTTATAGTATGGTTTCCGTGGAAGCTCCGGGTCAACAATAGAACGACCGTTTCTACATAAACAAAAAAAAAAAAAGACTGATTGTTAAATGAATGAAGGAGCCTCTTCGTGGCTGTAAGAGTAAAATAAAAACATAAACAAACAAGACAAGCGACGACACCAATACTTCTTTTCTTCAAAATAACGAACAAGAGTTGGTCGCGTCGTCCCTTGTTATGTTTTCTTGTTCTTTCTACGTATCCTTGATTTTTAGGTCAGGTAAACATAGGGTGCAATCCACGCAGCCAGCAGCGACATGAAAAGATCTATTTCGAGCGTCCTGCAAGCTAGCGCAGATTAAGCCAGAGACCGCAGCCTCCACATCCACAGCTTATAGCAAGGTGTTCTTCCCGGCCCTCGTGTACCCTCTCAGACTGCCTCCGACGACACGGTTCAATTGCGGAAGAGGACGCCAGTTGCTGGATGGACTTGAGGGAGCCTTGGATCATCTTGCTTGGAGCTAAGTGTTAACGATACCCGGAAGGCTTGCCTGTGATAATACAATGAAAAATATATTTTATCAGAATCTTTAAAAAAGATTCCATCAGAGCAGTGGATGTATTAAAAATTGCACCTACTCGCTGCGCAAGGCTGGGGATGCTAGATGGCTTGAAAGGTGACACTTCTGCGCCAAATAGGGTGGACAGCAGCTTCACGTAGCTATTAAATAAAAGACGCTGAGACGCACAACGAACTAAATGATTTCTTGTTAGGACAAGATTTAAGAAGAGTTCTTCACCCCCTGGCTTGTCCAATCAGAGCTTTGCCCATGCCCCATTGGACACAGGAGCCGAGGGCTTCTCGACGATTAGGAACACCATCTACCGGAAACATTCAGGCTTTTCGAACGCACGCTGCATCAGCTTGCCGCTATAGACATACACTTTTAAGAAATCTGGAGCCTCTACTCTCCAGCAAAGCTCTAGGGATCGCTGCTATCTACAGTGGGTGCTCGGCGAATGACGGGGCTGCTAATATAGTTGACCCCCCCCCCCCCCCCCCAGAAAAAAAAAAACGGTCTGCCCTATGTGATTTAGCATGGTGAAATATGCTTCGACCCACAACGCATACAGTTTTTTTCTTCTTTACGTACTATTATGTTTGTGTTTTGCCAAGTTCCCTCTGTAGATTGCAGGGCTTGGCTCGCCGAAGTGTTTATCGGCCAAGCAGACACTCGATATTTCTTAGAATGTAGCTAATTTAACGAAGATGATTAGAACCTACCAAAGTATTCAGCGTCGCGTTGTGGCTTATAAAATTCGTTCCAAAGAAACATTCCAGCCAGCAAAGCAGAAAGCTAAGGTTCCTATCGCACGCTTGCAACTAGTAGCGACAAAATATTAGACAGTTCCGCGGAGTGTTCGAAACCTTTGCAAGATTATCGCCGTCACTCGTTGAACCGAAGTCATTTTTATTTATTTATTCTCGCACAAGGCCAAACACTAGTACCTTTCCGGGTCACGGAGTCAAGGCGAACGGAAATCGGACAGCGTGCAAATCAAGCATGCAAGACGCATCGGGAGCCTTGGTTGCATAAAAGGGTCCCCCACAGGAACAATCAACCGTGGCCTTCACACTGTCGCCTGTCGAAGGACAATGAGTCCGCTAACCTCGGCGCTCAACGGCTCGAAACGGTCGCCATCTAAAGAGCGGCGGACAGGTGACTGTCCTTCAGATCGCCGACGAACCGAGCTGCCATTGTGTTGAATGCGACAAAACGTCGAGGGAATCTGACCGAGTCTTTGAGAAAGAGCCTTTTGAAGACGGGACATTTCGTGTTTTTTTTTGGAGCGAAGGGTCCCCGAGAGAGGCGCTTTTCACAGAACGTATTCTTGACGCCTAATGTTGCGCTACACACGATTATCTCATTGTTCCGCTAATGTTGTTGGCCCGCATGCGCGGGTATTGGTGTTCCAAACGGAGCATCCGCAAAAAGGTTTTGGTCCGGTTTCGTGCAGCTCCATGCATATATTTTTTCACACTTTTTTTTTTTTTTTTTTTTCACTTTTGCGTTGCTGTAGTTCCGTAATACGTTGTAGAGCGGCTCGATTGCGCTTCACGCAGTCTCGATCATGAAGGTCGGAGATCGCGATCTTGGCGTGTGTGTGCGCGTGACGGTGTTGGCGAAGGTATACGCACGCTTCCATTTCAGACGGTTCGGCGCTGTTTCCCAGAGGGAATCAGTCTCACTTAGGAGAAAAACTCGAACGCGCATAACGGTGTCGGGAGCATCTGGGGCGCTCGTGTTCAACGTCCGCCGCACAGTTACGCCAAACATCGAAAGGGCGCGTTTTCTCGCAGCTGCTCTGTGTGCGGGATCTGGAGGGAAACTGACCCTGCGAGAGCGAGAGGGCAACAAACTAAACAATCTAACTATAACGCAGCCATTAAAAGAAACGAAGCTTCCCCGATTAATGAAATGCTATTTTTTGTAATTATTGCGGAAGGTCATTTCAGACGCAATTAGTAGCTGGCATTCGTCGTTATGTCAAGATGTTACGCAATTTTCATCTTTGTTAGTTAATCAGGAAACTTCAAGAACAAAACATATATATCGCAAAGCTGTTACCACCTATTCGGCAATCCATTACTTTTACTCGGCCTTCTGAATTTCGCCAATCAGACGATAGGAAACGCGACGCCCCGTGACAAGTCATATATATATATCTATTTTATGACAAAGCTATAGTCAACTTTCCAAGGGAGAGGGGGCCCGGTCAGGATGGCGGCGACCGATGGTGGTGTTCGCCCGATGGTAGTCCCTCGGGAAGTCGAATAACAAAAAAAAACTAAAAGTTGTTCGATCCCGGTGGACACATTACGACGTTGGTAGGTTTACGGTGGCCAGTGTGGCCACGTTTATTTTCAAAACAAAACGACAAGTCAACGGTAATATACAAAACTTCCAAAATTAAAACCGCGTGCTTTAGTCCCCAGTCTCAAGAGCCAAATTCGCCTGATCTCAAAAGCCGAATTCCCGAAAATCCTCTCGGCAGCCCTTTTATAGACTCGTAGGGGCCTCGTTTCCCTCCAGAGACGGGCCAATCACTTCAAATTTGCCCATTGTCATGTGGTACACTCTTACCCAATGACCAGCGAGCTGTCAACGTGACCCACCCCCCCCCAACACTTCAACGGTCAAACCCAAATTCGGTGTAGAGTCAGCCTCTGCAATTTTCTCAGACTAGCTGGCGCCAACAGCTAAATTATTACATCGCGCAAAAAGCGACAATTTTACACTAAGCGGCAAAACCCTCTATATACAGGCACACTCGGTTAAAAGCCGCAAGCAGCCCCGCACACGTGTTGTCCCCGCACCGCCAAACTGAAATCCAATCCGTTTGTTAACGGATTAACAGCAAAAACAGGCAATGGGTTTGACAGAGTGTCAGGTAAGCATTTTGACAAGTTGCAATTTTCTAAATATTTTCCGTGTTATGTACGCTCACAGGCAACGCTCCGATGACGTGCGCCAAGCCGGCAAAGTTGTGTCAGCTTGGCCGCGTATGTCTCTAGTCGTCACAGTGCTAGAAAACCTGAAGATAAGACATTACTTGGAAGTCTAGACAAATTATTTGTCACCTTTTAACGCAGAATATTTTTTGTACATCGAATTTCATAGAACAAGTACCGACACATGCATCTGTTATGTTTGAGTATTACACCAAGTTTATAGTCAGGCACGAGGTGTTTTGGTAAGGCTGTACAAATTTCATTTTAAAAGGCCGTGCAAGCTACAGTAATACGGTTTGTGAAGGTGAGCTATAGCGGAAGAGCGCATAATATAGAGGAAAAAGTCGTCACGATAAATCAGATAATGAACAGAAATATTGTAATTAATAATTTAATTTGTAAAGATAGACATATGTTTCCAATCAAAAACACGGGGAAGCGACCGTCGTTCTCGCAGGAAAAAGACGCACATGTGCCGTTGTGCCTCGCCCCTTGATGGCAAAATATTGCGCGGGAAAATTGTTCGCCAAAAGTTGAAAAATAAACTATTGTAATTATTGGCAAATCATACTGTGTCATGCGAAAGGGTTGTTGCGGAAAGCTTTTTTTTTTTTCGTCTCACAAGGGTTGAAAAAACAGCAATATAAGGTTCTAATTTTGTGTGAGAGCATGTTAGTATAAGGGTAAGTATCGACAGAAAACGATAAGCCGAAAAAGATTAACGATTTCCTATTTCCCTTTCATGCATTTTGGTCTGCTGCAGTCAATTTTTATGGTTTTTACTTAGACACCCATAATGAAATATTTACCATTACAATTACACAAAAATATATCATTGTGAATGAAAATTATTTTAGCTTAAAGGCCGCCATACAGTTCGCGCTTTCCACTTTTTCTGCGTTTCCTCCTCTCCTGCCCTCCTTTCCTTCCTTCAGCGCCCTCCCCCACCTGTTTACCGCCCTCCCCCGAGGGGACAACACGAAGAATGGATTAGGAGACGCCTCCGTTAATCCGCCCTAACCCGCCGAAGAGGGGACCTGCTGCTTGACCAAAAATTATTTCGCTGCTCAAAAAAAAAAAAAAAAAAAAAAAAAAAAAAAAAAAAAAAAAACGCCGCGGGCAGCGACCGAATGCGCTTTGCCGGATGCGCAACGCTCCGTCCGCCTTGAACAAGCTTGTATGCATTGGACTAGCATTTTTCGAAGCGCGGCAGGTTTAGTGTAGGTCCTATCATATGGTCCTGCAAGACTTCCCTGTCCGCCACAAGCTAGCCAATAATTCAAGAACGTAACGACGGCAGCGTATTCAAACAGTGTAAAATAAAATGTATATAATATTTATAAGAACACCGTTGTCTTCACTGCTTGGCTTTCAAATTTTTGGCGTTGCCAATAATCGTAATCAAACTATTTTTATGATAGAAGACCCCTCCTCGTGCATCGACCCCAAGATTACGCTTACGTGAAACATGATTCGGCGCGGGAGCGGCTAGAGTCACAGTAAACGTTTTTGTTTTTTTTTCAACGTGGATTTTGCTTTTTAATTTAGCTGAGGTACCACTGGCAGAACACGAATCGCATACTTGGAGGGTATATACCGTCTGAAAACTCGTATAGCTGGTTGAGTGAGTGCAATACTATCGCATTCGTTGAAGCTTGATTTGTTGATTCGAACTTCAACAAATCACACGCACCTATTCTCCCTATTCCTGTTTACCCAGTCATAGTCGTTCCCTCACGATGCAATACGAGTACAAGTAACTGCAGTTTATGCATTGTTGACGTTGCACAGCCGTGATCGCACGGTTTTTAGAAGCGCTATAGAACGAGCACAAGCGTCGAATTCCGGTACACTGATTGATTTCTGTCTCAACGCCGTGACGCCACACGAGAAAAGTGATTTCGTTCTGTCTGTGGAATTAGGAACACAGAAATCAAGCTATAATCTCGGTGATAAAACAAAGCGAAATGGATCTCTGCAGCCAATACCCAACCGTTTGCGAGGTGACTAGGCGAAAGCATATATTACCTCCGTGCCTTTACCCTCTGCACACCGTGAGAGAGAGTCATACAAACTCCTTGGAGCTATTGTCAACACGATTGCGTTTGCAAGCCGGTAGTTTGACTCGGCTGGGATTCGTCCCTTTCAAAGCTCTCTATGAAACCAGAAAGGTAGATACTTTTCTACATTGGGTGGGTTTGCCCGGGGCCTCCAGTTATTTACGGCCAAAATCACACTGGATGCGCTTCAGCAATGTTCACTCTGGTCGACACACGTGCACTCTAAAAATGCCAGTCGTCTGCCTTCCCAAAAGATACTTGAAGTGCCAATCATAGAGACCGACGGATAACGAGGCCGAAATTATGCTTATACCTCAAAAACATTATAACACAAATTTGGCCTCGTCATTCCCAATCTGGTTGCCGGACGAAATTCTCTAGGCGTATTGCAAGCCAGGTTTGGTAATAGTAACATAAGATAAGTACGGCAGAATTCCCTGCCATAAATAAAATGATTTGGCTGGCGCCAAAGTAACGCGAAATAGGTGCAAAGAGTTTTGCAAAAGGGAGCGTAAACCGAAAAAAAGGGGAAAAAAAGATAGAAGAAAAGGAGAAATAAGAAAAAAAAAATCTCTGCTGACGTGGCCAAAAAAAATTCTGTTCATGTGTATTTTATTGTCACGTTACCGAACAAAAAAATAAACGAAATAGAAAAAGAACGCGACAAAAAAACCATCCCCTGCCCGGTTTCGAAGCTAGGCCCTCTTGATCGTGAAACTAGCGAGCTATTCTTTGCGCTTAGTTGCGCCAACATAACTTTTTTTTTCTTTCTTTATTGCAAGTTGCGCCAACATAACTCTGCCTGTAATGTTCACGCATTCTCACATCATAGGAGAAAGCTTAGGTGCCTTCGTAGTTTTTCATGCATGTGTTATTTTTATTTGTGGCGAGAGTTCACGTTCCAGAATGCTTTTAGAGTTTTGGAGCAAAACGAGTTTTCTTCATTCGAGTCACCTTCTAGAGCCAGTAGACCGCACTGGGTCCTCCGGCTAATCAAGCAGCTATTTTCAATTTCTCTGACGTGCCCGTCCTCGCATCCGAGGTCGCCGTTTGACAAGCTTATCTTCCACCTGGTAGCCGGAACCCCCACGGCAGCTTTGTTCCGTCCCCACTCCCTCTTGAGAGGATGGCTCGCCCCGAGGCTAATCCTATTCTCTAGACGCCTTTTCCATCCAACGCTGGCCCTTTCCCTCTCCGTCTCCAGCTTCGGGAGAGAAGGTTCTTCCCTGCAGAACGTCCCGTTTGTACAGCGGCCTTTAAAGGGATTGTCCGGTCAAATTTTGTATTCGAGAAAACAATTGAATATCATTGCTATTGTCTCGAGACGAATCGTACGTGCAATATCTGAATTTTATATGCCCCTCTGCGTGAGTAACTGAGTTTATACTGCTCCAATCGCATTCTAGCATAAACGCTGCTTTCGTTGGCAACATTGAAGCTTTGACGTCACAAAGCGAGCATTTTTGTCTCGTCGTTTGCCTGCGAGTGGACGCCTCAGCGTGCTTCGTTTTTGTTGTTGTGCTCGACTTGTTTCGTGGTTGGGTGAAATTTTTGTTAAGCGGTTGGTTGCCACAACTACCGGGCTGCACATGCGAGCCAAGACATGACGTTCCACACTTTTCCGCGAGACGTGCAGTGACGAGCAAAGTGGATCGTCGTCGTGCGTAGGGACTGGGCTCCCGTCAAGATCGAGATCCCGCTTATGCAGCAATCATCTCACAGAAGAGAGGTACGAGCTGAGTTCTAAGCGGACAGAAGGCTTGTAAGATGAGGTGTGATGATGTGCCTACGATAATAAACTACGTCCACCCACTCCTCGCCCAAATCGGATCAGTCAATTTAGGTCTGTTCGATTCGCCTGAACTGACTGAACTAGTTCAGTAGTGCAGGAACTGGTGCATTCAATTCAACCGGAGGTTGCACGACCGCTGCACTGGCGGGTTCGATTTATCCCAGTTCTGAACGAGTTCAGACTCAGTTCCTCAAGATCTTGCACCGCCTCCGGACTCAGTTCGGCGTCCGTGCAGAAACAGATGACAAGAGCAGACGGCGATAGCAGACGACACTCCTCGTCCTTCTCTGCTTGCGGTGCCATTTTTCGCAGCTCTTGCTCAAATGTCTGCGATGTTTAACAATAACGCCTATACAAAGGTTGCATTTCCTCTCATTTATGATAATAACGTACCCGCGGTGGACGCGGAATTGAGATCATAACCGAGGGTAGGAATTTGCTTGATTATGATATTCTGAAAGCGTTTTAGGCACCTGCTCGCGTAGGTTTGGCTCTCTGTGACGAGTGTTGAAATACTGTCTCACGTAAATTGTTTCTTTTTGATCCTATGTGGGGATCCACAGTGTTGATATTCTTACATACAGGCACGAGAAAGGTATTGCCCACTTTATAGACCCCGCCTTCAGTTGTTCTTGGATGCATATTGACGACTCCGATACAATGCCGAGGTCTGGGATTTAGTGCATTAGCACTCACATGTCCCCGTAGCTGAGCATAATACTGCATACTTTGTCCGCTGGCATCTGTGGACGCCCACTAACGGGCCTGGGAAAAACGCCGAGAATCGTCATTTTTGCCGATCCTCGCTTTAATTTGACTCCAAAGTTATGGTCGATAACTGTCTTGGCCAAGACGCTATCGTCAGGCCTTCGTCTTCGAGGTGACCGGTATACCGACCGCGCGCTGCCGCCAGTGACTCCCGACGTAAAATCATCCTGATGCCGCGAACCTATCGTCGAAATGCAAAGATTCCCTTTGAGGGGCATTTGCCGCCGCTACCTTTTCGACTTGTAACCGACTATAGTTTAGAACTTCCTGGCCGAATCGAACAGACCTTGATTATGCAGCGAAACCGAAACCACAGCTAGGCCATCTCGAAATGATACCAGAAGTTGTATTTAGCACGCGTGCAGCCCGATATCTGTTTGACTCGCGTGTGAAAATGGAGCGTGACTACGATTCACCAAGATCGTCCAAGTCAAATAACGACATGCATTTGAAAGGTTCGCCGTTTGCCTTCGACACGCGGACATCGCCTCTAAGGGAATGACCCGCAGCCTCATCACCGATCCAGTGGATCCTTACAAAATGGAATCAGCGCGCAAACAACGAAGACACAAGGAAGAGAAATTGACAGGACAAGCGCTGGACTTCAACTGAACGTTTATTGAAAAAGAAACTAACGAGGAAAACAAACAAACCACCAATCATCACCCCATCAAAACGTGCTCAAAAAAGCTACCTCTCTCTTAAGTAAAAAAATTGATGTTTGGCTGACGCATTGGGCACCTTCCTTTCCTATCTCAAATGCTTCGAGCAGCTCGCGTGCTGTCTTATCGGCCCCTCTTCCCAAAATCGAGATGCGATCAAATATCGGCTCGCACGAGCAAGTGCTGCAGTGTAAAGGCAAGTGACCACCCGAGGTTGATCGCAGCGAAAGCGCGTGTTCACGTGCTCGGTCATTAACACATCGGCCGGTCTGGCCGATGTATACTCGACCACAGCTTAACGGGATCCTATAAACTACCCCCATCGCGCACTCGACGTACTTGTTTCTGTGCTTTACGGAACATCTATTCCTTCCCGTTCCCCTGTCCGCCACTCTGGGGCATAGCTGCAGCATCTTGCTGGGCGCCGAAAAGACAACCGGTACATCATAGCGCCCCGCAATCTTTTTTAGATTGTGGGATACCTTGTGTAAATATGGGATTACTTGCGGTCTCCTATTTGGCCGGTCTCTTGGTTGTTGGGGTCCCGTCTTTACCTTTCTTAGTAGCTTTTCTGCTACCGCCAACAGAACTGTCGCTGGGAAGCCCGCGGAGCTAAGCCGATCAATCTGCTTTTCAAAACTCTCCTGCAACGTGTGTAGGCAAGATTTTGCTAAGGCCGCCTGCAAACAAGATGACGCGATGCTCCTCTTAACCAACTTGGAGTGTGCGGAATCAAAGGGCAGGAGCCCTTTCTTTGTGCGTGGATGATAAAGCCAACACACGTGCCGCTCGGTGAACTTCATTTTCAAATCAAGATACTGCAGAAACAAGCCGTTTTGGCGCTCATGCGTAAACTTCAATCCCCCAGAATGACGCGTGAAAACGTCCAACACTGGATTGACAACGATGTCACCCGAGTTCCCTTCAGGCCTGTTGATCATCACCAGGTAGTCGTCTACGTATCTAAATACCTTGGTGACCAAGCTCGAATCTAAATTCTCGCTAATGGTTTTGTCTATCTTTGCCAAAAAAATATCACACAACACTGGAGCTACGCATGCGCCTATGCAAATGCCCCGTCTCTGCAAGTAGTACACGCCGTCAAAGAGAATGAAGGTCGACTGTAGATAAAATCTGAGAAGTTCCAAGAATCTATCAACTCCCACACCGCTAGCATTCTGGAAACCAACCACCCCACTATTTTCAATACAATCGCGTACCGACGTGAAAAGGCCCCCATGGGGAATAGAGTAAAACAAATCCACTACGTCTATAGAAAACGCAGTCGTATTCGTAAGGGTACCGGTTCTTAGGTAATCCACCACCTCCTGGGAGTTTCGCACCAGAAACGGGTCACTTAACCGCAGAGAAGCCAACTGCCCCAGTAGGTACTGGCTCACTGACCGTTGCCAAGTCCCCCTCTCAGTGACAATGGTCCTAAAAGGTGAGCCCTCCTTATGAGTCTTGACCGTGAAAAAGGCCTCCAAGTGCCCCACCTTGCTTTTCTTAATTTCCCTTTCTAGGCTGTGCAGCTCAAGGCCAGCGCACAACCTCAAAGCAGCACTCTTGACCTTCTTCGGGTCGGGCGACATCGCAAGGAAGTTCGCACCAGAAACGGGTTAAGTGACCCGTTTCTGGTGCGAAACTCCCAGGAGGTGGTGGTTTACCTAAGAACCGGTACCCTTACGAATACGACTGCGTTTTCTATAGACGTAGTGGATTTGTTTTACTCTATTCCCCATGGGGGCCTTTTCACGTCGGTACGCGATTGTATTGAAAATAGTGGGGTGGTTGGTTTCCAGAATGCTAGCGGTGTGGGAGTTGATAGCTTCTTGGAACTTCTCAGATTTTATCTACAGTCGACCTTCATTCTCTTTGACGGCGTGTACTACTTGCAGAGACGGGGCATTTGCATAGGCGCATGCGTAGCTCCAGTGTTGTGTGATATTTTTTTGGCAAAGATAGACAAAACCATTAGCGAGAATTTAGATTCGAGCTTGGTCACCAAGGTATTTAGATACGTAGACGACTACCTGGTGATGATCAACAGGCCTGAAGGGAACTCGGGTGACATCGTTGTCAATTCAGTGTTGGACGTTTTCACGCGTCATTCTGGGGGATTGAAGTTTACGCATGAGCGCCAAAACGGCTTGTTTCTGCAGTATCTTGATTTGAAAATGAAGTTCACCGAGCGGCACGTGTGTTGGCTTTATCATCCACGCACAAAGAAAGGGCTCCTGCCCTTTGATTCCGCACACTCCAAGTTGGTTAAGAGGAGCATCGCGTCATCTTGTTTGCAGGCGGCCTTAGCAAAATTCCTGCCTACACACGTTGCAGGAGAGTTTTGAAAAGCAGATTGATCGGCTTAGCTCCGCGGGCTTCCCAGCGACAGTTCTGTTGGCGGTAGCAGAAAAGCTACTAAGAAAGGTAAAGACGGGACCCCAACAACCAAGAGACCGGCCAAATAGGAGACCGCAAGTAATCCCATATTTACACAAGGTATCCCACAATCTAAAAAAGATTGCGGGGCGCTATGATGTACCGGTTGTCTTTTCGGCGCCCAGCAAGATGCTGCAGCTATGCCCCAGAGTGGCGGACAGGGGAACGGGAAGGAATAGATGTTCCGTAAAGCACAGAAACAAGTACGTCGAGTGCGCGATGGGGGTAGTTTATAGGATCCCGTTAAGCTGTGGTCGAGTATACATCGGCCAGACCGGCCGATGTGTTAATGACCGAGCACGTGAACACGCGCTTTCGCTGCGATCAACCTCGGGCGGTCACTTGCCTTTACACTGCAGCACTTGCTCGTGCGAGCCGATATTTGATCGCATCTCGATTTTGGGAAGAGGGGCCGATAAGACAGCACGCGAGCTGCTCGAAGCATTTGAGATAGGAAAGGAAGGTGCCCAATGCGTCAGCCAAACATCAATTTTTTACTTAAGAGAGAGGTAGCTTTTTTGAGCACGTTTTGATGGGGTGATGATTGGTGGTTTGTTTGTTTTCCTCGTTAGTTTCTTTTTCAATAAACGTTCAGTTGAAGTCCAGCGCTTGTCCTGTCAATTTCTCTTCCTTGTGTCTTCGTTGTTTGCGCGCTGATTCCATTTTGTAACGATAAACCAACTCGCCTGCATTGCCACTTTGATCCAGTGGATCCGCCGAAATGTGTACCCAGATGCCGCTTCGTATACCTAGGTGCCGCTTCAGAGGCGAAATCTGCATCCTTGGCTTTGCAAGCGCCCCTAGTTAGATCGGCGTCCGTCGCAGTTGTGTTTGCGCGAAACGGCATACATTTGCTCGAAGCTTATGGCTCTCTGCGAGTAAAGCGCTGTTTATACTCCGACGTTGAGCGCAATGAAGGCAGCGTAGCGCAGAACGCGCGCCCTTCATTGGCCGGTGGCGAGGAACTCGATTTCTGCGACCAATCAGTATCTGTGTTCGCTGCGCTACGCCGCGCCAGTCGACGTTACGTTGGAGTATAAACGTACCTTAACATCCTGCTAAAAGGCGTGACTTTTTTTGCACGTGCTTGGGAACTGCATTAAAAGAACCGTATTTCAGTAGGGTACTGCCTAGGAGGCTATATAATTCGAAACAAAATACAAGACATCCATCAACCAACACTTGTTATCCCGACCATCCGGCAAACCTTTGCGTTTTGTGACGTCACGCAGCAGCTACGGATGTCAGCCATTGACACTGGCGAAATTCGGGGTGCAGTTTTGTACATAAGCTCATGAAAGGTTTAATTAATAACGGGAGATCATATATCAAAATAAAAATGACGTTTGTCTATATGAAGGCTCCCTCGACGTAACGAGCGCAAGAACTTAAGTACTTCCGGTTTCCACCGGACAATCCCTTTAATTGCCGCCACACAATTTTCAGGTGTATAATAAGCTTCCGGAGAGCACAGGATATCGGGGGTGCGCGTGATGGCGACTTGTTTTTAATATTTTTTTTCTTGAGTTATGAAAATACCACCCTCCCACCTCCCCGCCCCCGCCGCCGCCGCCCCCCCCCCCCCCCCCCCTCCTCCCCCCCCCCCCCTCGTTCAGGGTGTCTCGCATTTCGCCTACCGGAAGGCGATACTCTCAATCGTATCGCTATCGGGGCGTAAAACCGACCTTTCTATATTTTGTTTTACAATAAGTCGAAGCCCAGTGAAAGCGTAAAAGACATACAAACAGAGGCGCATGGACCCAACGCGCAAGATGACGGCGCATTAACTGTACTTGATAGGGGTAGCTGCGGTGACGTCACACACACAAAGACGATGAGCACCGTGTTGTTGCTCTTCTTGGCGCTGCTTGATTTACCCCATCGGCTCGAGGTGTCGGTGGAGCTCTGAGGACAGACTCCCGAAACTTTCTTACGACAACAAAGCTCGCAAATTTATCTTACGACAAAGCTACGAACTTTTGAGTATTCCCGATGCGAAATGTTCGCAAGTTTTGCGTAAGTTACGACGAAATCCATAACTTACGCAAACCTTACGAACATTTTGCTTCGGGAATACTCGAAAGTTCGTAACTTCGTCGTAATATAAATTTACGAACGTTTTTGTCGCAAGTATCGGGAATCTGGGCTTTGATTTTTAGGGTAAAACAAAGTATAATAACAGTTCTCCGTTTAGACTCAAATTCCTATTCATTTCTCTACTACGGTCATCGTGAAAATTCACATCACGTGACGTCATAGTATCACGTGACACCACGACCTGACAACGCCACGTGACGTTAGGTGACGTCATGTGACGTCAGCTAAAGTGACGTCAATTTCCACGCTAAGTATAGTGGGAGAGAGTCTCCTCACGTTACCTTACGTCACGTCACGCCACTTTTTCCGTGTGGTGTCCCGTGAGGTAACCGGACAAAAGCTCACCGGAAAAAAGCTCACCGGACAGAAGCTCACCGGACAAAAGCTCACCGGACAAAAGCTCACCGGACAAAAGCTCACCCGTTTTTTCACAAACCAGGACAAAAGCTCACCTCATTTTTTTCTCCTACCCGGGCGAAACACGGGCTGAAATAAAATGCGGACGCGATAGACATTGCACCATTTTTAGGTGAACTTGTACCCCATCCCACGCAAGGGTTTACTACGGTTAATCGAATGCCATTTCGTCGAAACATGTTTTAGAGAACGGGCCCCTTTATTGAAGCACGTTTTAGAGAAAGCAGAGCCTCAGTTTAGAGATATGCCGTTTATTGAAAAGGGGACGCTATTCAAAAAAGGCGTTTCTACTTCGCGCGTGTATCACTGGTGCGCGTGTTAACCCAAGCCCCCTCTGCGCTCCCGCTGCTTTGCCGGCGGCAGTCTGCGGCGGCTCACTACCAAAATTTAACTCACCTGACTTATCCATACACGCCACTTCGCGGTGGCCGAATTCGCCAAAAGGAGGCTCAATGCCTTTTTCTCTAAACTTCGTTTCTCTATTCGCGACTCCAACTAACTATAGGTGGCGCCACTCATTTTCCAAGGTGGCGGATTTAGTGAGGGTCAGAGATGCGTGCCGCTGTTGAGCCTGTCTAGTGTGCTGGTTTCACGGAGCGACATAAATTATTTGTGGTAATACGAGGAAGCTAATGTTTTATGAGCGCAGGTCACCTCTTTAACCTGAAAACAAGAACGGTGTTTAGCGTAATAATCACAGAAGGATGAGCGTTTTATTTCTGGAGCGAAACCCAAACTTACCTCTATTTTGGATTGAATTTCTCGACAGAGGTCTTAATTTCGTATTGTTTCATGACTCAAGATGTGTCTCACATCGTAATTATTTACTTAGAAAAGTTGTTCGCGGAAGCTTTATTTTGTGACATACGGTTCGATCCAGGCTGATATTCGTAGTTGTTGAAAAAATCAGTGCTGATATCTGTGCGTTCTCGCTGCCTTTTTCTCGCTCAGATAATTGTCATGGGAAATAATGACAATTATCCCAGCACAAGAATAAGAGAATAATTCCAGTTTTTACAATATGTCCACGAAACGGATAAACTAATTAACGCTGCTCTCACTGCAACAACTCAAGACGGAATCCGAGTCAGACAGATGAAGTGTGTGTGTGTGTTTTTATAGCACCGCGTGACGCGTAGGACTTCATATTACATCCAGCGTTTAACTGTTTGT
Source organism: Ixodes scapularis (assembly GCF_016920785.2). Lineage (NCBI taxonomy): Eukaryota > Metazoa > Arthropoda > Arachnida > Ixodida > Ixodidae > Ixodes > Ixodes scapularis. The sequence goes on from NW_024609835.1 coordinate 112,126,786, forward strand.
CTATCTTGATACCTATGTCAGGGTTTTTCAAATGCTAAAAAGAAAACAAAATCATACCTTTCTGGAAAGACTATTATGGTTAAATAGAGTATTCTCGTGATCTTGGCGTTAATTAGAGGCATACATTGCCGCGATTTGTATTATAATAATAATATTAGAATTCACATATTTGAATAAGTAATTCTTCAAGCTCTAATATAATTTGTTGCCTATGATCTAATTTTAAACGCACGGAGGAATATTACGATGAAAACTGCTAATTATCATCACTGGTTCCTATTGCTGCATTTTAATTACAAATAAAATAAAAATAGTCTAAAATCAATTAAAACATTCTAGGTAATGTGAGAAATCTATGTAAAATTACATTAATTGTGGGTAAAGTATATTGTGCTATCAAAGTCGCGAATTTTGACAATCGGCAAAACGTATACAAAGTCGCCGCCAATATACTTCCAGACCAAACGCCCAAAAGTTAAAAGAAGCTTTTTTTTTTAATTACTAGTTTTTTCATAACATTTATTTACTTTTGTATTTGCTCGCCGTCGTTTTGCCAATCTCAGCCTTTCCAGTTCGAAGGAACGCCTACTTGCTTGCACGTCTGCTCACTGCAGCACGTTTCGATGGCGTTGAGTTTTAATATTGCGTATACGAGCGAACTCAAGCCCTGTGTGTTTGCGTTAGCTTTGCGCGTTCCACACTACGCGTGCGCGGAGCCCGAAATCGCGGTCTTGGATGGTGCATGGCGATGACGCGCACGCACAACGTGGGGCACGCAACTCTAACGCAAACGCACACCGCTTGCGTTTGCTTCTATGCGCAATACTAAAACTCTCCAGTAAGGTACAATCCCATACCGGCTGCAGCACTACAGTGGGACAGTGAAGAGTGTTGTTTGCATTCGGAAACGACATTTGGCGAGCCATGATCTTGAGCAGTTTCGCCGTGCCCGTTGAGCAGGAGAACCGGGGGACCCTCACTAGAGCGCTTCCCGTTTCCGCCGAGGGAGGGCGAGCGTCGAGCTGGAGACGCGAATAAGACCAACATGAAATTTTCTCCTGGTGAGCTTTTGTCCGGGTGTGTTAGAAAATGGGTGAGCTTTTGTCCGGATATCATGGTATCACGGGATTCGTCCCGTGATACCATGATATCAGGTTGACTCAATTTCACCGCTAAATTTAGCGAGTACATCGACCTCACAGGACGTTATAACACTTGACCTGACGTCACGGTGTGACGCCAGATCAATAGGCGGTGTTCTGCCACAAATGTTGCTGCCAGCCTGAGCTGAGAAAGACAAAAACTCTAGGCGCGTGAGAAAGCTAAACCGATAGAGATATTTTCGGGGCTTTTATACATCAGGCTTGCCCACGAAGAATGTATCGGTGCACCGTCGATATATCTCATACAAAAAGAATTTGCTACACCGCGTCGTTACTGTGAGTAGAAGGTACACACACACATATATATATATATATATATATATATATATATATATATATATATATATATATATATATATATATATATATATATATATATATATATATATATATATATATATATATATATATATTTCTGCGTTTCTCCGCATTAAAGTTTAGTTGATTGTAGCGCTTATCGTTGTCTTTCCTTTCTTCTCACGTTCCTTAGCTCTTTTATTTTCGCTGAAGTCGCGGTGTCGCGTGATTTGAAGTCACGTGTCGTGACCTCAAGGTGTGAAGTCGTACTGTCACGTGATGCCACGATGCGACGTGACGTAAACTCCCCCCCCCCTAAATTCAGTGGGGCAAATGTACGGACGGACAGACGGAGAGATTTCTGGCACATGGGTTTCCATCAACAAATTCGTTACCTATTAATAACATAGGAAGCGGAGTTCAGTAAGGCTCACACAACTCTCGGTGGGCGGGAGGACTCGTTCGTTTTCATGCCTCGTCATCCGTCCGTTGGCTGACTTCACTTGTTCCGGCGGAAACCCATCCAGCCCATAGAAGAAGAAAAAAAGCGAGACGACATTCCTCCGAGACTTCCTGCTCGACTTCCTGAATGCTGGCCCGGTGAAGAACCGCAGCGGCCAGTACGCGTCATTTTCCTCTCGAATCCTTCTCTCGGGCATAGTTTTCCCGAGCTCCGAAAAAGCATCCGGCAGAGAAGCGCATCTTGCCTCCCAAGCGCTTCTAGGGCGCACCACGCAGCTCTTCGGCTCCCGAGATACCCGAGCGAGATCGCCAGCTGTCAGGGCTATAGGGAGGTCCAAGGTTTGACTTTTTTGTTAAATTTCAACTCCAAGCCCACAAAGTTTTGGCAGACTTTCCACTATTATCACTTATTCGCGTATAGTTAGAACGGTCTGTTAGGGCCTGGCGGGAGCGGTGTAGCATTAATTCTAACCAACTGACTAACTCAATGACAGCTCTAATGTTTGGTTTTGTATTGTACAGACATTCGTAATTATTCCCTTAATTTTAAGCGAATAATTTTGTTCATGTTTTCACAAGTTTCTTCTTATTTTGGCTGGGGCTGGTCAACACTGTTCCAAAACTGGAACTTGGTCATCTTTTGCCAAAAGTTTGAAGGTTTCTGGAACCAATTGAACGAGAAGCCGGAACCACTTCTCGTAGTGCAATACTAATTTACATCTTTGTGCAGAGTATTAAGATACACGTAGCTGCATTTTAGATTATATCTGTGTTATCTTAACAAGACGTACACATTTCAAAGGCCAAAAGCCTAGCTTCTTGCTCCAACAACCAAATCTTGTAAGAACTACTTCGCGCTGCGGATGAACAATGCGCGAGACTTCCTTTTTTTCTTGAGGTGAAAACGAGTATAATACGTAAAACCTGGGTTTGGGCGAGTTGGGCCATACTAAATTGAAAGGTTAAAAACGCCAACAAAACCGGGGCAAGACACAAGGACGACAGGACAAGCGCCCGTCCTGCCGTCTTTCTGTCTTTGTTGTCCTCGTTTTGTTCGCGCTTTTAGCATTTTAAATGAGTATAAGACGAACGAGCGGAATACAATGTTTTCTTCCATATTTCGTATGAGCGGAGTATAATGCTTTCTCCCATATTTCGTATATTTCAGTCCAGGCGCAGCTCACGCTAGGAGGTAATTGGACCGATCAAGCAGTATCAAAAACGCATGTAACTATAGCCGGTAACAGGTCAAAAGCGAAACAAGATGCTCCTCCCACCTCTTTCCACTTTATCAGAGGGAGTTCTGGAGAGGAGGCGACCTCCTCTCCACCCTTTGCTCCGCTGAAGTGGAATGAGGTGGGTAGAACTTCCACTTCATTCTTGACCTGTTAAAGACTATATAGGCCTTTTCTGCTTATGATTGGTTCAACTATGAAAGAACATGTATGGAAACATGACGAACACTATGATGGTGAGCTCTTGGCGCTGTGTGATTGGTCCCATTCGCTCGTAGCGTCGGCTGCATCTGGACTAGGGGTGAAACATTTTATAGTAAAATATTTGATGATGTTGTGCTGACGGCATGCTGACTGGTGCACGTTAAAGACTCCCAACTAGCGGTTGTACTACACTACCTAAATTCTTCATGTACATCTAGCGGTTATAATGCACTGGCTAAATTTCTCATCTACACCTGGCAGTTGTATTGCACTGGCTGAATTGCTCATCTACAGCAAACGGTTGTACTGCACTGGCTAAATTTATCATCTATAGCTAGCGGTTACACTGCACTGGGTAAATTTCTTATCTACAGCTAGCGGTTGTGCTGCACTGGCTAAATTTCTCACATACAGCTAGCGGTTGTACTGCACTCGCAAAAGTTCTCATCTACAGCAAGCGGTTGTACTGCACTGGCTAAATTTCTCATCTACAGCCGAAACACCGGACGCCCATTAGTGCTGGCTAACTTCCGGCTGTATAAACATACACACAACACAATTCACTTTAGACCCTTTCCGCTCATTCTGGTCCCCAGCCACTTGGTAGGCGTTTCAGGTAAGGGCAACGATAAAATAATAAAACAATTCAACCTGCAATTAGTAAAAAATAAAGGGGAGCCCAAAAGAGAATGGGTGACAGGTATACGCTCATATCTTAAATGCATTGGCGTGGCGACTGCAGAACAATCTTTCCCCGCGGACTGGAAGTGACGACATTTCAAGATGGCGGCGCACCTGTGAAATAGGTGTATAGGAAGTCCTGATTGTCACGGCGCTTTTGTTATGATTCTAATCAAAATAAATTGTCAGTCAGCGCTCTGTTTGTGTACTTCTGCTCGTTTCTCGTTGGCCTTTGCGTTGTATTTTTAGTCTCTCAGTGCAGCCCCCCCCCCCCCCCCCCCCCCCCCCAAGCACTGTCAGCTTAGGAGTGAACGGAGTATAATCAAAGCCTCGGGCACTGCACGGCCCAGGAACCAGTTAGGCCCATTTCGAGCCCGACAGGTCGGCCAGGAGCACGTGCTCGAGCGACTCAAGATGAAGGGACGGGAGGCATACGAAGGTGCGCTCGTTGTGTGTATGCCATCGACTGTCAATCAATGTCTAGACGATGCGCCGGCATTTGTTTTGTTCTCTGTATGTTTACCCCGATGGGAGAAGTTGTTGATTTTTGTCAGGTCGCTTCTCGACGCGCGCAAGCATTCAGCTCGTGCCGAGTCTGGTAGGAGACTCAAAGAAAAATGCTTTACGCGCAATACAAACAGAAGTTCGAATATGTTTAATGCGTTTACAAGGACGAGAATAAACGCGAAAAGAGGCTGTGTTTTTGTTTCGTCACATTATCTGTGCGTGAACGAAGGCAACGAAAGCTAAGTACTTATTCGCTGCATCCGAATCGGCAACGCAGAAGCAAATCTGAAGTTCGCGTTTTTGAAATCGGAGTGCATGTTTTTAATCCAAAGACGCCCTTTAGAAAAATTGGGTAAGGAGTATATACCGCCTTCACCGCAAACTGTGAAGGTTACCTCGATAAGTGAGTTCACTGTCCAATTATGAGTTCGTCATTTCCTCATTTAGGGGTGGCGCAGTTTTTGCACCGCACAATACTTACTCTGAAAATTTGGCAGAAATGTCGTTCCATACATATCTGTCGATATATATATATATATATATATATATGGGAAACAGAAATATCGTTTCATATTTTTCGCTATAATATATATATATATATATATATATAAATAATACGGGCATTTTTCATCAACGTACGGCCGTCTCTGAAGAGGAAATAATCGAAAGTATGATGATGATTGAACCGTACTTGATCGAATGAATCAATGTTTTACGAAACACCCTAAAGCCAAAATCGCCTGGCTCCGCCGTTTATTTTCGCTTTCGGAGGTTTCGTAAGACATTGATTCATTCGATCGAGCACGGTTGAATCAGCATCATACTTTCGATTATATATATATATATATATATATATATATATATATATATATATATATATATATATATATATACAACACGGGCACTTCACACCATCGTACGTGGTCTCCGAAGAGGATATGAACGAACATGTGCAGATGAATGAACCGTACTTAATCCAATGAGTCAAAGTTTCCAGGAACCCGCCGAAAGCCAAAAATTAGCGGAGCCAGTTTTTGGCTTTCGGCGTGTTCCTGGAAACTTTGATTCTTTGATTCATTGGATTAAGTACGGTTCATTCATCTGCACATATTCGTTCATATATATATCAGGCTGTCGAACCGCAACCGAACCGAACCGAAAACCGGAACCGAACCGGTATTTTTTCCGGAACTGAACCCGAACCCGAACCGTTATATTGTTATCGCGATGAACCCGAACCGGAACTGAACCGGAAAAAAAATAACGGTTACCGGCTCATGTCAGAACGGTTCGGCCACGCGCTGTTGACAATGAATGTGCTATCAATGCCATTTGTTTTTGAAGTGCCGTCAACTGACACACACCTCGCTTACATATTTTTCTTCTCCACTCAGTCTTAGGAATATAAATGCTGCATCCATAAATCTTGACAAACGCTGCGTCCATGAATCTTGACATAGGAACCAGTATTGCGCTGGTCGCGGCTTGCACGGAAGAAAGAGAATTAGAAGGCTGTGCAAAAAAAAAATCGCGTCACGGGATTTCATTTTTCTACAATCTCGTAAATCCTAAATGCTGCTGTGTGCTCATTTCATAACACGTTTCTAGAACGCGCGAGTTCTTGAAGCTTGCTTCAATCGGAATGAGAAAAGAAAAGGCTGTGGAGTTTGATAATAATGCATCCGGTTTCATATAGGCACTTAGAAGCTAACTTATTTGTGAGACAGCGAACTCTTCTATTTTATATTTATCCTGCTACGTCCTTCTGGCGTTGAGTTCGGTGAAGTGATTTTCATATTCCGTATCTTGTTTAATGAAAACTTCTTAAGGGTGTAATTTGAGGTACCGAAGGCTAGTTCAAATAAAGAAAGCTTTAATTTCTCCCCACTGTTCCTTCAATTGCTTACACGCCGAGGTGGTGGGATAGTTAGCGGGTTCTACTTGTAAGTGGGTTTGTAAGGAGGTGGCGGATTTTACAGCCACTGCGTCGGACCCAATTAGATGAAGTCCGAATGCATAAACGTCGGTGAGGTAACCTTTGAGTGCACATAAAGAAACCATTCCTGGTAGAAATCCCTGAGCCTTACACTACAATGTATCCCGTTTCGTATGTGCTGATTTCAGATGTTTCATTTGTAATTTATTTTGATGTTGCAATTTGTCATTTATAATTTCCGAACCGGTTCAGCGCTCCGAACCGGTTCGCGGATCGAATTTATCGAACCGGAACTGAACCGGAACAAAATAAATTTACTTGAACCTGAACCGTAACCGAACCCGTATTTTTTTCGGTTCGACACACTGATATATATATATATATATATTACTTCAGGATCTCAATTCTTAAAGTTTAGACTAAGGCGAGCACCTAAGATCCCACCCCCATGACACGCAGTTAAGGTAACTAGCGACTTAAAAAATGTAATTCGCTCTACAGAGTTTTTATGGGCAAACGCCGTCATTTGATGGGCCGCGGATCATCGTTAAAATGCTTGAAACTCACCACGTACTGCGTTTCTCAATTGCACAGTCACGAAGTTGTTAGACTTAAAAAAAATTGTCATAGAAAAAAAAAAAAGTCCATTTCAATTTTTAAGAGACACCCACCCGTCCTCTTCCTCACAGTGCACGCGATGACTCAGTGACTGCAATCTATGGAGAGTTTACTGCCTCACGATACACAAAATGTTTTCATACCGAAATCCGCACATCTGCACTGCGACACTGATAGCGTGCATTGGGGGGGCCCGATGTCTCGGCGTATATATAGCGCTACTGCGCCAACCTGTTCTCTAGGCCTCTTTATTCGGTAGACTCTGTCCCGATCCGCTTGTTCAGCGAATAGAGAGGCGTTCAAACATTTTTAAAATCCGCAAAAAAAAAAAAAAAAAATTAGAACGGCAATGTGGGTAATAATTTCTCTAACTGAAAATCACTGGAATAGAAACCGCTCAAGTATCCGCTCTATTAAAGAACCGATCGAGAACCGTGCTTCTCGGGGCATAGGCAACTTCCCGGGACAACAACCAAAAAAAAAGTTATATAACAAAACGCGAGCCAACACACATCCATACCCACCGTGCGTGACATCGCACGCAAACGACATCGTAGGTTGTTCCGTTATAAGAACCGGAAATCGGCAGGAAGAAAAAAACGGACCAACTCGTCAGCCCCACGCGAGACCAGAAGGAACGAAAAGCCGAGGCACGTAAAAAAAGAGACGCCGCAAAATAGGAGCCAGCCGCGGAGATCCGGAGTTACATAGCCTTACTGAAAAACCGAGGCATCGGATGTAGCTCGATCGTGCATGTCCCTCTCAAAGCCCGCAGCCAGCCAGCACGCACGACTGTGATCCCACGTACCCAAATCTTTCGATACCGGCGAAGAAATAAAGAATAGGTCACGTGGCACGGGTCCCAGGGTGTACGGTTCGACACCTCCCGGTCGGCGAGAGTGGAAGGATACCGCTGGCTGAGCACGGTCCCCCGCTTCCTCAGCGAGAGAGAAATCTCAAAGTGGACCGTAGCTCCCGCGAAGAAATAAAGACGGCAGCGTTACGGAGGGGGGGAGGGGGGAAAAGAGGCCCAGCGCCGGATGGTTCGTCGACTGGATGCAGCAACGGCGCTCTCCCTCGCCCCTTGGGCTGTAGGTTGCTCTGTCCTGATTTCGGGTCGGCAGGCGAGCAGCCCGTCGCCGCGCCGGCTCCATTCCAGTGCCCGTTCGTCGGCTCGCCGTTTCGGCCCTCGCTGGACTCGTTTGCACCCGAGAGCGCGCCCCACGGAACGCCAACAATAACCCCGAGGATTCGCGACCGGCCGGACAATTACGCCGGCAACCGCCGGACCCTGCCTCTCTTCTCCCACCCCACGCAACGCCTCTGGTGCACTGGTGCGCGGGACGGTAACACAAACAGAAAGGAAGTTTGACGGAGGCCCCGCGTCGAGGAGTCGCTAAACACGCGGCTGCAATACTTTTTTTTTTTTTTTAAGAAGTTCGCACATTGATATTTGGTGTGGAGGCGCACAGCGTGGAAGACGGTGTGGTTGATGGTTGGGTCGGTGAGGACCGCGTCGTCGTCGTCGGTTGTGGTCGGAGTCCCAGGATCGCCGCTTTGTGGATTTCCCTTCGCTTCGCCACGGGGGCACTGTGCGAATTCTGGATAACGACAACGGTGAGTAGGCGCAGCATGTTTACTCCAGAAATAGCGATGGACGGACATTTTCTCGTGGTTGGTGTTTCTCTAAATCCTTCAATTATACTGTTTGCTTTTGCACTCGACAAGGCACACGTGTTTCAGGCTCGAGTGTTTTTCAACTTTTACTTAAAACTGTTATACTATTTAGGCAGAATGTTTTACCACCTAATATTTTTTTCTTGTTGCTAAACTCACATGTATCGACATTGTGTTTGCCAAGCGTGAACTCAAAGTGCCCTTCTTAAAGGAGAACAGTATTAATAATAGCGCCACCGTTCGATGCACACAATTAAAGCTCTGAAGTTAAATTAAGACTGTTCTACTAACGTAACACATAAATATACTTCGTTTTATACTTATTGTCTTAGAAAAGATAACAAGTTCCGCCTCTTGCTCGCATTCGGTGCTCCCTGACGTGTTTCCGTTGCGCGTGCGCCCAAGTCTTACCGGAGGTAGAAAGTTGGCACTAGAGGTGGAGCTTTCGCTACATTCTTAACCTGTCATCGACTATTAGCCTCGTGCGCGACCAAAAGCGTCACTGTGGTCGGCCTTCCACCGTTGACCGAACACTCACTATGAAGCCTTTGCCGGAAATAATTTTTCTTTCATTGACGGAAAAAGAAAGAAGACCAATCTCAGACTGAATTTCGACAGTGTTGGTTTCAGTGCGCGATGACTCCGAGCTTCAAACGTGTTTTTACCCTCATCATCGAACGAGTCGTTCGCAAGAGATGAAAACTAGCCACGATCAAAAACTCGTGACATCATGGCGAAGGAAAATGTTGCAGTGACGTCACGGATAGGAACGATAAGGCGGTGCCACCGAAACATCTCAGCGTTAATGATGTAAAACGCTCGCAAAGGTACTGGCGCGAACGCCTGGATTCGTCTCTAGTCGTTGACAAAATAAGAACGGCATGGCGTCTTTTGTTTTTTTATTTAATGCCCGGCCTCCAGCACGCGATTGCTGCCTTCCACCGTGCTTTGGCAGCGCGTGCACCCTCAACGTTCACGGGAGGCTGAAGTTTTATAGAAGGTAACAAGATTGTGTTGGAGGCGGGTCAACTGAAAAATCTCCCTGCCATTTTCGTCCTGTGACAACACTCTCATACTCGAACGTCAGCGCGTTCGAGACAACCGCAACATAAATTCAAATACTTGCACCAACTAGACAGCTTTGTGCGTTAAGTATGAAAATGAGTTGCTGCGTTTCTGAGAGTGCGTTCACTGCAAATCATTAGACGTGCGCTCGCTTATGTAGACTGCTCGTAAAATTCCTCACTTCGTGTTTTATGTCGCTTCCTAACTTCTTTATTACGTAAAAAAAAAAAAAAAGGAACACGCGGACTGAAGCTATATTTAAAATACATTTGTGTTATGTTACAATGCGAGCTAAACATGGCGTCCGTCGCATACGTCTAGCACGTCACGAGTTGGAGGGTGCAACACGAACGACGAAGTGCGAGTGGCCAGCGAGGCGCTGCAGCCACGCGGTCTCGCGAGTCGTTGACATTGAGTGCGCAGCAAGCGCCTGGGTTTCGCGAGGGAGATCGAGGTCTGTGTTGTCATTACCGCCGGCTTGAGCGACATGTCAAGTTGAAGGACGACAGCACTCTCGGTCGACAGGTCTTTGACCCGCTTCTGCTCCGGTCTTGCGTTTGCATCCCCGTTTTCGGCGAAACTTTTACCCTGGCCAACGCACGCTCGACGTTCAAAGAGGGGCGTGAGAATGCCACTGCTTCGCTACTTTCACGCAAAAGTATCTGGAAGTTACACAAAAAAGTACGAGTGTCTCATATCGCGAGTACTTCAGTAAAATCGCAAAAAATTAACCAATATAAATAATTAAATTGATTCTATCTTTTCCACATTTTCTTCGTAACATTGTATCATGTGACAAAAGGCTTTACGCAAAAAAAAAGATGGGTGAGGAAGTTGGTGATTCCATTTTGCGTTGGCAAGTGCGCAAAGAAAGCAACGAGCGCAGTTTTCTCACATATTTTGACATCGTGCAAACATTAAAGCATAAAAGAAGCAAACTTCATCTTGCGATTTCACTACAGCGTGAGTAATGTCTTTATTTCACTTTACGTTTTGCTTTAGTGCAACGGGCGTGCATATATGGATGCTGCAATACGGCGTTTTGTTGAAGTCTCTATATATATTCGTGGCGAATATCATATGTCCCCGAATAGTGTAATCCCGGAATATCGTGATCCGTGAAAACGCTTAAAGTCGTTACTGCAGCCGCTCCAATTTGAATTATCCCGAGATGAGAGACAAACTCGCCTTGTCAAATCACTAGCCCGTATCTTGAGCACATACTCAATTTTGATCGAGTTCACATTTCAGATTGAATATTATAAAAAAAAATGAAAAAAGAATCGATATTGCGTAACAGTCTGCAGCAACACGAAGAGCAGAACAAGTTCGATGAATGATCGGAACTTTAGAAAGTGTGGAATGTTTTTTTTTCCGAGATAATATTTGTGGAATGAAATTTTTCGATATGGTATTTTTAATATATTCGGCCTCTCGTTTGCACGTGTGGTAGCCATTGACTTCGTAATGCAGGACACGGCGCTTGTCATATATACAGAGTGAATAGTGCGGTTCATGAAGATGCCATTGCCATCACTTTCATCTTGATAGGGTAATTATAATATTTTATGCGTAAATACGTGTCCCTATAACGTCACCGGTGCACGTGCTCAACTTGTTATCAATATTTAAGTTGTACGCCTTGTAAGTATAACAGGCTGAGGTTGAGCTAGTTGGTACATAATTTAGGTAAATGGTCAGCTAGAACAAGAGGGACAAACACAGACAGGGAGAAACAGAGACATACACACCGCTGACTATCAACTAAGACTTTATATTTCTTCTTCATCACTGTGACCCACAAATTCACACCTAAAGTAATGCCAATGAATGACCCTAAATCCTTACAGTACACTAATAAATGAAAATACTGATTAAATAATATTAAATTAAAATTGAAACTAATTAATTACATTAAATTATTGATTATTAATTTTGGTCCAACCCACAGACCACCGCCGAAACATATCCCTCCTAGTCCCTTTCACGGCGCCGTGCCACACTGCAAAAACTGCCTTTCTTTCTTGCTGACCGTGATGGAGGGCATGCTCCTCCATCACGGTCAGTATACTATTTACTATCAGGGTAAGTATACTATTTCAAAGTGTACGAAGGAATTAACAACGGATGTAAGTTGCTAGAGCGCATAATTGTCCAGGTTTTGTAATCTTGCAACTAATCCACTGATTTGTCTAGTACTTCGTTCACACAAAACGACAACAATTTTACCCGATGATTTTATGTCAAACATTTGTTCAGTTGGTTAGGTCGTTTTCCTGAGATTACACACGGAACTGAAACGGCTCAATAATTCAACAGTTTCCTTCGCATTTGAGCTGACGTAAACTGAAATGTGATAACATCCAAGCGTTTCAGATAACGTCTTTTGCAGAGTCGTTATCGCTCTGGGCTGGCACTTCGAAGCATGGTTTGAAGTGGCAGTGCATGTCCCGATGCCAGCCCCATTTAGCGAGCAAGGGACCTCCTCAAACTCAAAACCACTTGGCTGATCGGGATGCTTCACTGCGCTGTGGAGATTCAATAGTGTCATATTCGAATCTTTATAAATCACCTCTAGCGCTAGAGCGGTCTACAACTCAAATATTTTCATAAACATCGCTCAGCTGGTGCCTCAGTGTTTATTTACGAGACATATGCTTCCGCTGAAAGACGTCGTCCATGTTGTTTGTACCCCGGTCACATAAAGGCGACGAGGCCGCCACCTCGAAGTGGAGAAATTTACGCTCGACTTCCTACTCGATTTCTGTTTCAGACACTTCCTTCGAGACGATCGTTCCTTGTCAGCAGGAAAAAAGGGTAGCATTTCAAACATTCCGGTCTCCGGGCGCTATGATAGCACCAGCCTGCGACCTGGTTCTCGGTTTTTCCCTGTGACTATGACCTGTGTATTGCGTGATTAGGCTGGAAGTTCAAAGCAAAAGAGATAGAAATGTATTGGCCTATCAGTTTACCCTGATTAGAGAAAAGTCGGAGCATCTTAGCACTGCTTGAAGCCCTTCTTTCTGGTATTCAAGAATATGCGCTGCTGTAGAGACATTACGTCAGGAATAGGGGCTCCCTTCAAATGTTGAAACGTTGAACGGAACAAAGAGTACACGCAATGGGATTTTTTTTTTTTTTAATGCTGCAGAGTTTTTGTTCTTGCTCTATTTATCTACCGATGAAAACATAACGGTTCATTAATCTGGCACCGGCATTTAATTAGAATATCGTAGAAAAACCATTAACCTGATCAGAGCAAAGAAAACTTATTCGCGAAATTTAAATCTTTAAAACAACCTTAAATGGAGTATTAAAAAAAAAGTAGCAACATCATAAAAGTGAGCATCAAAACTTGATAATTGTCGAAATCTCACAAGTGCTAGTCTGGCTCCCGGCTCTCTCCCTCGAAAAACTTAGAAATTGCAATTAAAATTTTAGATAAGCGATAGATGCAAAATAACTCGATGCTGTTAGCCCGAAGATAGCACTGAACCTTCCTTATGTTTGTATAAGAGGTGGCGAGTAACTTCAAATATAAAATTAATAAAAATATAATTTACTTAGAACTAACAATTATATATACAAAATGGATGCTTCTAAAACAAAATGTATCAAATATTGTTACCGAAAAATGTTAAACGTTCTCGCTGCCTTTCGAACTGTCATGAAATCTATACGGGGTAACTGAAAGCAGCTGCTTAAGGAAAGGGAAACAGTCTGCAAGAAACCATATAGAAACGTCCCACTTAATCTTTTGATGGTATACGAAAACAATTGTAATAGTGTACGATGCCTCTCAATTTTCAAGCAGCTACGCGAATGCATTTTCTGCCGGCTCAAGGGTTATTCTGATGGTTGCTGCTCATTCTAACCGGTAAATTACTTACTGCTTCGTCATCTACGCAAAACAGGGCAGCTAATACAGTTGATTTGGCAAATGAAAGATTGCCGAGTCGAGGTCAATTGTGAAGTATTTATGTCGCTCAACGATGACGCCAGGTTGGCGGGGCACTCTACATTCATATTATAGACAATTAGAAAATTAGCTGCTGTTCATTTTATTTCCGATCTTTCTTCAATCTGGAATCCCAGGTGGGACAAGCAGATGCAAAATGCGTTAACTTGGAACTTATTTTTCTGAAAACTCCTATGTTGAATACTTGATCTTTTTCTCTTTTTTTACTTTTGTATCATATTACTTGAAGTTTTCTTGGCCTCGTAAATTGACTCTCAGCATGGTTGCTACAAAAGTTCAGACTGACTAGCTGATTTTTCTCTACTACACTTGGTTAGACGTATAATCATATGTCTTCAGCATATTTCTAATTTTGCCTGAGATCTGATATTCTTTGTTGTGAAAACAGCCCACACCAAAACAGTACGTACAGCGACAACTTGCACAGCTTAATGGCAACATTTGATTCAGCCCTAAACTTAGCTCTAGCTGTAGTGACAGTAGCTAGATTTAAGTTCTTCTCAATGGACGATGTGCAAAACCGAGGTGCCCCTCGCGGCTCAAATGCATTCTGAGTAACATTTGTCAACGAAGATTTAAGTTTCGATTTCCTTCATCGGTCCGCGGCCAACCGCAAGTGGACACTGCGGACCTGCACCACGCCACTCAACCCAGCGTACCTCGCCGACCCTTTGTAGGTTGACCTATGTGTGCAGGTGATACACTATGTATACTTCTCCTCTCGTGACTTTATCAGGCAGTAACTGATTCAAGGCGAAGGCAAGCCACGTTGCTCCAGCGAAACTAAACGTAATGTAGATGGATGTACACTGCTTTACACCCCGACTCCTTGGGGGTGTTAAGTTTCGACTTCGACAGACTTCGACAAAGGCCAGCACTTAGATTAGCATCGGGCTTTCGCAGTGTCTTCATGTCGTGCTTTATTCGTCGTTTTTAGCCATCTTCTTTCACTTTCATTACCCCGATTCGTTTGGGCTCTTGCTACCACCTCGCCTCCCTCTTTTTTCAACTTCCCTTTGCCTTGAATTGGCTGCCGTCTGATAAAGTCGCAATAAGAGAAGTATACTCACTGCATCACATGCACAAGTAGGTCATCCTACGAAGACACGGCGAGGTATGTTGCGTTGAGGGGCGTGACGCAGGTCCGCGGCGTCCGCTTGTGGCTGGCCACGGTCCGATTCAGGAAATCGAAACTAAAATCTTCAACAAAATATAAACACTGCGATACTGGGGGAAATGAAAAAATACGGACAAATACAAAGGTCTCAAACACAACTTCGATGAGAAATGTTTCCAAGAATGCTTTTGAAGCGCTAGATGCACCTCGGTTTTGGGCATTGTCCATTGGTTAATTAGTTTCGCTACCATCTTGCAACAACATGACAACATGAGCCAGTTCACTATTGACAATCTCTGGAGAAACATTACACCTGTGATCTAGTGTTCCTTAAGCGTTCTTTGACATCATGTTTCTGGGACATCTGACAGCTCAACACACCCTGTACTTTATCCTATTGGCGAGGGGATCGAACGATAGGGGCACTAGGTCCAGCTTGTTTTCCCTGGATTTTTTTTTTTTTTTTTTTTTTGTGTTTACCAGCACAAAACAGTGCCCTAGATTCTTTACTTCATCGCTCTCGATTGAGCGCGGGGCAAATATTGGGCATGACTCGTGCCCAACATTTAGCTGCGTCCGCGATTGGCTTTAATGA
The DNA here is from genome assembly GCF_016920785.2 of Ixodes scapularis. Taxonomy (NCBI): domain Eukaryota; kingdom Metazoa; phylum Arthropoda; class Arachnida; order Ixodida; family Ixodidae; genus Ixodes; species Ixodes scapularis. The sequence goes on from NW_024609835.1 coordinate 112,142,322, forward strand.
TTGATCATGAGTCCCAGTCGAACGCCGACGTAGCGCTGGGCTACATGGGTCGAGCGATGCGCATATACGCAAACAAATGGTCTATGTTGTCGTTGTCCCCATCGGCGAGCTTTTAAGTCAGCCACTAGGGGCTCGACGGTTGGATCTATTTCCCCATAGATGCAGGCTGAAAATAAATGCAAACTTCTGAATCAACATATTTTCTTGAGAATGTGGAAACACAACAGACGACATTATGATAGTCTCGAGGGCCGTTAGCCTCACTTAGATATAACACGTTTTTTTTTTTTTTTTTTTTTTTTTTTTTTAATACCGTTTTGAATGAAAAGAAACGCGTTGTGCAGAGTTCGTTCAGGCCTTTCTGATACCGGGGTTTGCCAACGTTCACGATATGTAATGAAAGGATATTACAATTGCGGGGGCAAAACATTTTCAGTTCTAATAAGCATTTCCACGTGAAACGTGAATTTTTATTTGGTGAAGAATGCTATAACAGTAGAGAGAAAATCCAGGCAATATTTATTAAAAAGTTATTTATAGCTTTTTTTTCAATAACCGCCATGGTATATATTTATGCAGTAGGCAATTAGTCTGCCTCAAAAAGCGTCTGGTGTCTCAGCTGTAGATGAGCAATTTAGCCAGTGCGGTACAACCGCTAGCCTGGGCTCTTTAACGTGAAACACGCAGTAGCGATTCATGACCGTACGCCGGTATGATGCTCATCTAGATCGAAACGGGCAGGGGTGGGGATTGAACACAGAATCCCTCGGTTCTGCGGCGCGAGCTTTCGCTCCATGTGCTCCGAGCTGGTGTGCGCTAGCCCACTCGGCCGCCGATCCCACCCCAACCACCCCGCTTTTTTTTTTACAGTTTCCGTCTATATCTTAGCTAACAGCAAAAAACAACAAAAAAAAAATGCTCATCTATTGAGTTTGATTTGGTGGTGATTTCCGAATTTTAGAATACGTAAAAACTGATTCTGTAAAGCTCTCGATGTACATTAACCAATCCCTCTTCCCCCGAAAAGAAGGAGCGAACTTGGCGTATCAAGAAGACGTACACCATATAGCACGCTGCGCATTTCACTTAACACTGTGCCATACCCATCAACGACAAGCTGCTCTCGCTCGTAACCAAAAATCTGCCCCGCATTCCCTTAACTGCCCCTCGACGGCACTACATTGAGCTTGATTTTCCCCGATGGGCACAGTCAGAGCTTGTTTCTGTCCAATATACGCGACTTGGCATTAGGCTCTCTGCTTTCAATCAAGCGATCGCGGTTATTCTGCTTTGTTTGCCCTGTTTGTTCCCCCGTGCATCCGCATCTGTGGTGCTTTGGAAGGGATCCGTCTCACGGACGTCTGACCCAGATGCATCTGGAAGTCTCACTGCCGGTCGGGACAATTCATCGCTGCCAAGAAGGAAGAGGCAGCATTCTTATTTTTATCAAAACCCGTCCGACGAGACGTAAAATAACGCGTCCTGCTTCGGAGATGGCAACGCGTCAGATAAGCATGCGCATCGCTCGTGCCTTCCAGCTGGCCACAGCAGCGACGCTTTGCCTTCTCGGTCACGCGTGCTGACGTCGGTTTTTTGCGACGCCCCGGGGGGACAAGATAACGCTGCACGCGTGGAAAGCTCCCAACCTGCGATAGAGAGTTGGCAACTTTAAAGCGTCTGAGATGAAAAACCGAAGTGTCCACGAGTGGTTCGTACGACGGGGTGACCGGACTCTGTTTCATATTGAATATGACTGCTGCAGCCCACGCTACGCTCCGATGGCGGGATTGGTTTAGTTGGCTATCGCCCTCTAAACCGATCACGAACACAAGAAAAAAGAAAAATACACGGGATCCTAGTGATATCCCACACAGCCCCAAAGCCTGGTGATAGTTAGGGGAAAATATTGGCTAAGGGAGGGCGGAATCATATATTTGTCTTTTAGACTTAGGCTAGGTAGCGCAAGCTGCCGCCCGTTACAAAGGGTATAGCCAATAACATCCGTCCATTCACCCATCCATGGGCGATTCACACTGTGCGACTGTGCGTGATTGATTCAGCCAAGAATAGCAAACGCACAAATACGACGATCTCCATGACGATGCACTTTTGATGCTGCTTGCTTGGCTCCGTCGAATCGTAGCGCCGTCTGCGATCGGGGTGGCAGTGAACACATTGTAAATCTTGCGATCAATAATCGCAAAACGCGAGGTCATAGAACATTAGCTATAGGGATATCAAGATATATTTATTGCCGCAGGCAAGATTGGCTTAACACTTCAGGTTCACGAGCGTACAAGTGCCTCTTTCGTGCGACGAAATATGGCGGTGCGTAATGCTTGGAGCGGTGATCGGACACTCGTGTTGCCTGTGACTGCGTGAGTCGTCCTTGGCGTAGAACTTACGCTTTCCCCTTTGTAGTGATCAATGCAGAGCACAAGTTCGTCTGCTTCTTTTGTAGGGGCTGCGGTAACGTCAGAACGCCGAGCTAGCCTATAATTGGCTCTGATTGAAGGATAGTGGGTAGACTTCAAAACAAGCTGCCTTGAGGTCTACGCACTATTCTTTAATCAAGACCAAGTACAGCTCTGCGTTCTGACGTCACCATCACCCCTTGCAAAAGAAGCAGACGAATTTGCCCACCGCATAAGTTTTTACTCCTGGTTGGTAACTTTTTTTTTATTTTTCAGCGATAAAATAGAACAATGTTTCATTCGAGTGAAAGTTTGGAGTCTTCGCTTCCCCTAGAGCACATAACGTTTCGACAAAATCTCCATCAGCGGCGATGCACTTCCAGGTGCACCAGACAGGGCTTGCCGTCGTAGAAGAATGATGGCGGCTGTTGACGAGACCAATGCCACGCTGGAGGAGCTGCAGTTTCAAGATGTTTTGCCTCCTTCACCTTACAGCCCGGAACGTGCGCCATCAGACTTCTGGTTGTTTTCTAAGATAAAGTAACATCTGGAGGGTACACTGTTTGCATCTGACGACGAGATTACCGATGCAGTCCGCCGTTGGTGTTGTCGACAGCCGCCTTCCTTATTCTACGACGACACGCAGGGACTAGTGCACCGGTAGCAGAAGTGCGTCGCCGCCAGGGAACTTTATTGAAAGGTTATGTGCTTCTGGGAAGGAAGATAGTAGAAACTTTCATTCAAATGTATCATCTCTCAATTTCATCACTGAATAAAATGTTACAGCCTAGGAGGCAAAACCCTTTGAGCACTATCCGTGTTTTGCTCCGAACTAAAACGCCTTCCGAGTTAAAACGCCTTCACACACTACTCGAAGGAAGATAGTGCAAACATAATATTGACGTTGTTTAATGTTTAGCTCATCGGGGATGACATATAGCTCTATACTCTTAACGCATAACACGACGCCCCATACTACTACATTCCACTACATTAGGCGCTTCGATGACGGTTTTCACGTACCTGCTCCACGAGTAGTAATTTTAGTGCGCTACTACTCTTCTCAAGTGCTTAAAGTCTTTCTGAAAATGACTGATTTAGTGGTTTTCGATGACGCTCAGCAACTTTCTAATTGGAATCATATGTCTATTTCCACTAATTAAAAAGTTAATTAACACGTTTTAATTGATTATCTGGCTAATTAGTAGGTTTTTGGCAATTCCTGACGTCCGCCGTTGCTGGTAGTTTGTTCCCGAAGAGAGTTTCTTCTTTTTTCAATCGCCCTAATTTTTAGGATTTTTGAAAGTCTTCGCCAAAACACCCGGTATATATATATATATATATATATATATATATATATATATAAACAGCGATAGTATGTGCGTGTTAACTGTTCTTTGCGCCATCTTATGCATTCATTCTTACTTTCGTACCTGTCAGTTTGAACTAACAGAACGGTATCACCCTACTACAATAATAGCTCCTTTTCTTACATGCCATACTGGCGTACGTCATAGAAATCAAATCATGGTCATTCCTACGGACTCCCGCGGGCATAGCTTAAAAAAAAGTGACATGCCATCGCGCAGGAGCTTGATCATCGAGGTGGCAGGAATACAAGATGCATGTAAACAAGAAATACCGAATCTTGGCGGTTGGTTTATGTAGGTTGATGGAAGACTTACGTATAACGAATTAATGAAGGTTCTCACCAAGACGCTTAGCACGTCATAGACAAAATCAAGTTTGTTTTAGTTTTCTAAACCGCTGATCTCACTTCCGACTGACCCATAACTTTGCAGGGCACGTTTTGGACTCAGCATAAATTTGTGCCTATAAAAACAAAACTGTTAGGTGATAGTAAATATTGTCTTGGTTTGGGAATTGAACATTTTCCCCCGTCCCCAGTCTTTGAGTTGTGGTAGGCTACACATACAAAAAGAACGGCAATGGTCAAGGAAACAGTTTATTTTTGTGTAAATGTTTTAAGTGATAGCGAAGCTGACCGAAACCTTTTACATCCTTTTGGATTAAAACGCGTTTTCTGAGGGTGCAAGCACGGGTACAAGGAAGAGCGACTGAGCACATGCATTGACTGACTCACTGCTTAGCTCTACTGAAGCACAGCAGACCACATAGGGGCTTTCTGATAGTCTGCATCGGAATTCGGTAAGAACGATTATTGTATGAAATATAAGCCCAATAACATCTGACATGGTAAATCTTTATGCAGAAATATCTTTATCTATCTTTGAAATCTGAAATACAGGTTCGATAAAAGTGGTCATTCAACCACACGACTGTGAAAATGGGGCCTTTAACGCGCGTCACGTAGAAGTTATTACAAAACTTTACGCTGACTCGGATTTTAATCTATTTGAAACGGGTCTGGATAGGGTTTGCGAAGGCCAAACTTTCCTTTAACAAGTAATTCAACCATACAACTGTGAGCCTGGGGCCTTTAACGATCGTTACGTAGATAATATTACAAAACTTCACGCCGGGGCGGTTTTTAATCAGTATGAAATGAGTGTGGATAGGGTCTGCGAAGACCAAACCATCCTCCAACAAAACACCCCCCGCCCACCAGCCCCACCCACCCAAAAACAAAAATATTTTATGAAAGAAAGGTAAAAAAAAAAAAAAAAAAAATTGCATCAGCTCCAAAGAGCGAACATTTATGTTCCTACAAACTATAGCACTATAGTATGTAACCCTTACTTGCTTAAAAGAAATGAATCATTCTTCCACTGGGTCCTCATGAACAACCATCAGAAGATATTGCCGCACTCTCGGATACAAGCGGCGAGAGTATCGCAGTGATTACCGTGCTTATATCTCACGCGGCAGTCACGGGTTTCAATCCCAGTAGCGAGCCTTTCTTTTATTGTTTCGTTATGTCTCTGGAAGGGTCCGGAAAGAACTCGAAAGCCCCCTTTATTTTACGCTCGTGCATAGTATTATTCTTGTAGGCTCTGGGTGGTAGGCGATGTGCGCTACCCTTGCTATAAAAGAGCCTTCCCGTTGCTGCCGAGCCGCAGTCTTTCGCCAGCGCTCGATTCAGCTGTGACGTCGCCGTCGAGGCCCGCGACACCTGTCCCTCTGTTTGTTGCTTTTTTGGACACAGGTTCGCCCTATTAAACGCATGGTTTTCTACTGCATTAACCGTCTTTCTGCCTGTCATTCGTGACAATATATTCTGGAATTTTCGAGGATTCACAAACATTACCCAGGAGCAGGACCTGACTGACCGGGCAACCACCACTTCTGGTTTATACCGACTTCAATGTTGTACTTGCGTTCTTAAAAAAAAAAAAAAAAAAAAAAATTGTGCTCAAAATGCAAGAATCACAAGTAGCAGTTGCTGGAATAAATCCATTTCTACCTGAGGCACGCTAATCGATTCTCCCGACTAATTCGTTTTCCGTGTACGACCTCTTGTAGAACTTGCGGTCAAAGAAGGGTATACAAACCCAAAACAGCGCCGCGGCGTTCTTTTTATAGCAGCCATTTACCGCACATTCGTGCTCCCAGTGTCCGGTATGGGCCGTCCTTACGGAGCGCTGCTTTCTGGGCTCGCACACAAACATAATAAACAAAGAGGAAAAGTCTTGTAGCGCATTCGTATAATGTACTTATTCTTCTTTTTTCCTTGTTTGGGAGCGGATTTAGCAATATCTCGAGGGTGGGTAAAGAAAATACGATTTCTTGCAAGAAAATGGCAACATAAAACAGAATACTAACCGACGTCTTAAAAAACACGACGTGTAGTGAGCCAGAATCACCTCATTATCACCACCTGACCAATAACACTGCGGTATTCGCCGATAAGAACGCCGGAGAAAGAACTGTGAAGCAAAAATTGTGAACAAAATAAGTGTATTAAATTCAGTGTTTATTTTCAACGTGCTTACTAACAGCTCGAAGGTTTTTGCGGTAAAACACGAAACATATCCGCCGACGAATATTTGGATTCACGCTCGCGATCAATGAGTTTCGTGACGGAGCTTATCATCACTTGCGAATGACAGGTTCTATTGTGTGCTTAAGAAGCACAGTTAAAGCTTGGAGTCATCGCATTTATTGAAATTCAACGTCATGACAACGTAATTTCTCAATTCGCTTTTGATTTGAGGAGAAAAGCTAAGGAGGAAGATACTGAAAAATCATTTCATGATCCCTTTAAAAGGTATACAAAAGCTTAAAACTATACACATGCTTCAAGTCCATACACACGTCTAAAAAGGGACATAGTAATGCAAAAAGGTACGAATGTTGCGAAACTTCGTGTTTAAAACATTGGATTTGTGATGCCGGTGATATATCTGGGTATATAATATCTGGTTAAAATACTCTACGATTTCCAGAGCTTGTGCCAACAGGAATACAGAAGTGTAGAGAAGCAAAAAGAACAGCACTGTTTATTGATCCATGAACTAAACTATGCAAACTTTTAACATCCCACGTGGACTTCCTGCTATATATATAAAGTGCACAATATTAGTCTAGTTAAAACCAAATTATATCCAAAATAATATTTTCGATTAAAATATTTGTCGTAGATTATCCGCAAAACTGTTTTCGTATGTCTTCAATATTTTCACTTGCTGTGCTAGAGGTGGAGTTCCAAACGACACATGCAAGTTTAAGTTTTGACGAACATCAGTACTGAAGAGCCTCAACGGACAATAATGAGCGGTAAATAATCTAGTTCAAAGGAGCCAATATTCCCAACTTGCAGAGGCACTGGCTAACAATGCAGTTCATGTCAGAAAAAAAAAAAAAAAAAAGGTTAGGGTCCACAAAATTCTTTCGATATCTTACTGGTGTTGTGCTAGCTATAGCTTCATTTCCCAGACAATACACATAAAATAATGGGTTATTGTGTGTTGACAAAAGCATCACTTGGGTTTGGCGGGAATTCAAACGTAGATTGTTCGAGATGCATCAATATTGTACAGAACAGACATCAGCTCGCAGCAAAGTACAGTCGGTGATAAAGTTCACAACAAGTCGCACCCAGCATTTCTGGGTGACTATTGGTGAGCCGTTAAGGCACTTGAGATCGATAATCAAACATTCGGCGGGTGCCCGTGAGCGCACGCTTCTGAGATAAATCGAGGAAAACCCGAGAAAGTAGACGACCCGGAAAATACGCAACTTTTATGGCTACGTCATGAAAATAGATTCAGCGGCATGTGTGTGGGTCACTTTGTTTCGGTGGCAGGGGCGTGCTTTACAGACAAGGATCACCTCTTATAACCATCGCATGTTATTACGGAGGCCGTATAAATTCGTTTGGTTACACTGGAGGGCAACATATTCGCAACTTTAAGATTGTCTTACACTCAAAGACCTCAAATGTAGCCTCACAAGCCCCGGTTTGCATAGTTCTCCGATATCCATCGACTTATCACTCAAAAGATGGAGAGAAAAAAATCCCCGCCTCTTTATTTAGAAAGGCATGATTCATGAATGATTCAACACCTGTATAAAAACTAGGTACCACTATGCAAGGACGGGCAAAGCTGTCTAGCCGCCTCCCGTCCTTCGCGATTTTTTTATAGTATATCACCCTAGTCACGCACCTGTCCTGTTTCCTTCAGAGGAGCCCCCACTCTTAGTCCTTTGTAGGGCAAGACGAAAGCATTCTTGTAAAACGAACAGAGGGTTGTGGTTGAGAGTATCAGGAAGCGCTGACTCTGGGTGACGTTGTTCTCCGACTCGATCATTATCTCAAAAAAGCTTAGTACACCGAGTTAGTGAAAGGACACCCGAAAGAAAACAAGGGCCGAACAGCGCACGTTTTATTATGTTCAGAAAACACAGCAACTATAACGAGTCAGTCGCCAAGTTGCCTTCCTGATCTATTCGCTTTTGTTGAACCCCGTGGCACAAAAGGCGGACGGCTCGTTCGTCCAGCGTGCCTTATGTCTCCTAACGACATGCGCGAGCTATACACTCCGCTTCACATTGCGATGGACCGCGACGAACGCGACGATACCATCCCAGCCAATACGACGCTGCGAAGATATCACGTGATCGCCCCTCCCCCCCTCCCCCGCGCGTTGCTGCGCCGCTCCCGAAGGGCACGTGATACTCACACATCGCTGGATAGGTCGGGATGGCTCGTACAATCTGCTGCACTTTATCGGAAGGTGAAAGGAGTATGAGTAACACCGCAAGCCCCGTCCCACGGTGCTCGCATCTTCAGCGCGGCGAACGCGGCAGCTTCCCGCCGTACAGATGAGAATCTGGGTCAGCGATTAATTCGAGGTTCGCTGAGTCGGTCTGGGGAAGAACACTTGCCGCCAGCCAACCGATAAGTCGGCACGTGTCGACGGCGGTGAGCTAAGCTTCATTTTTTTTTTTCTCTCAATTTTTGTGCCATTAAGAGGATCTTCGGTGTAAGTTTCATAGAGCATGCCCAGAAATCAGCGAAGAGCAGATTCATTGCTTCCGCGTAAATTCGAGTAAGTGGTTGATTCTGTTCTGAATTACTTTCACTACTCAACAGAAAGAAAGAAGAAAAAAAAAGTTCGTTTTCAGTGCGGTTTGGATTGGGTTCGGGGATAGGGACAGTCTGTGAATTCCCCGAAAACTATGGCTGCCTAAAAATCCTCAAGAAAGGTAGTCATTGGCATCTTAGAATCGCCGAGTGTGGCGAGTCTCGGTCATCTTAAATTTGCTCTCCGCAATCAATGAGATCGCGGAAGTAGCCAAAAGGAACGCTGTAGGACGAATCGCGCAGCAAAAGGCATGACCATAATAAGCATTGACCTGAGTTTCTTAAACTGTCACTCGCCATAGGGAGTATGATGGTGAAAAGCCATACAGGGCGTTCCTAAAAAAAGAAAACCGTGAATTTTTTTTTTCGCCGTGAAGCGTTTTTTGGTTATATATTCAGCATTTTGTGAAGCCCAGATAAACGCATGGCCGCGACGCTCGACACTGATTGGCTGACGGGTAAGAGAGAAGGAGTGAGGTGCTCGACGCTGATTGATTAATGGGGATGTCATGTGGCCAGAGTGGTATACGCGAGGGGAAGTGAGGTAGGCGAGGAGGGGCTCGACCACCCCTGCGCACTGAAGAAGAGGAGCTCGAGAGTAGGGAAGGATCTGAAAGATTGCCAGGTTTATCAGTCCGAGTGGCGGTATGGTATCGCTTCCTTCTAGGAACAAGTATCAAGTGTACACATGGTACGCGTTAAAGTATCCGGTGAAAAGCACCGTAAACATAGGTGTCTGGTGTCTAAAAACTGAAGGTTTTATGTTTGCAACGCATAGCAATTTCCGTAAATTTATAGGTCCGCGTAAATATACTGTAGATTGCGGGAAGCTCCACCAGAATGTGTCTATCGCGTTTGGAACAGTACTCAACAGTTTGAAAACATGACGTTACCTTTAGTCGACGTCCACCTAAGCCTAATACCGTCAAAACAACAAATGACATAGTGGACGCATGTGGGACTTATCTCAGTGGAAACAGTTGTCAGACTTAAAAGAGCATATTGTTTTCTTTTTTGCAGACAACCTTTTTTTTTTGTTCTTATTGGAATATATATTACAAGAGCCCATAATGTAAATTCCTGTTTGGACGATATTAGGCTCAGGCGGTGGTCGGCTGATAGATAAATTTCGTCTTCCCCAATTATCTTTAGCTCCAGGTAACGTCTTGTTCTGGAAAGTTCGCGTTCTATCCTAACCGCTAGCGTCACATTGTCACAGAGTTTGAGCTTCCTGCGATGCGCATAGTAGTACATTTTGGTGCAACTGATAGTGAAAACCAAACCTGGCTGCATAAATAGTAAAAACAACCATGGTCGCCGAAAGCGCAAGAAACATAGGGCGTGTCTCGCTTCGGAGTTCGTTTTTCAGCGTTCTTATCGGGAAATGCAGCAGTCTCTTCGGCTACGGTGCGATAATTATATGCTCCGGACTGCCCGGCATTTCTTAGGCCCTCGGTGTATATGTGGGAGCAAGTGGTCTGCTCTGTGCGCAGGAGTTACGGTGACGTCACAAAGACGTTGAGCTCTAATTGGCTCTGATTGGAAGGATAGTGGGTATACCTCAATGCTGGATGCCTTGAGGTCTACCCACTAAATCTTCAATCAGCCAATCAGAGCTCGGCGTCGTTTAGACTTTACCGCAACCCCTGTGCAAGAAGCAGACAAACTTCTACTCCGCGTAGGTTCACAATTATAAAACTCAATATGCAGCCCTTGGCGAATGCCAGGAGTCCTTTTTCAAGAAAAGTTCGTCGGACAGAAATAACCATCCCCAATCGAAATTACGCAAAAAAAAAAAATCTATCTCAGCAAAGTTTATGCATAGTTAACCTGAAAACAATCGGCAAATTTCTGGACGCTCTCAGAAACCTCTTTGAAAATCACCAGAAAAACGGTCGTCTGCGGCCTATCGAGTCACAACATTGAAGCGTCGGCCCAACCGATGATTCTAAAGAACCTTTAATTTAGACATTTCGGCGACAGTTCGCGCCGAAGCTTTTTCTTTTTTTTTTTTTTCAGTACATCACAGTTCAGAAATATCTCAAACAGACGTGATTGTTTTTGTGTGTGTGCGTGCGTGCGTGCGTGCTTGTATCTGTGGCGATGCGTGTGTGTGTGAGAGAGCAGGATGTTTGGCACGCCTTACAAGCAGGCAAACTGCGCGTATCGATTTGTTCCAAGTTCAGACTTTTTCGAATCATGTGTTCTTTTTCATCTATAGAAATGGCATTCAACCGATATTTTTTATTCGAAAATTAGGAGACGCGCCGCGTAATATAGGGCTGGGCGTCTATTAAATATTTAAACCCCATTAATTACCACCCTTTAATCGATTAATTAGTCGAGTAATCGGTTTCGTTCATTTCCCTGCAAAATATATTTAAGAGTCAAACAAAAATGTTTGTTTTGGCTTTGTTGATAATGTGATAAAGGACGCAATACACAAATTCTATTACGAATCAACCTCGATGTGTAGTTGAGACTGGTTCAAAGAAACCCACACTCACAAATTATTACTTCAGTTGCGGGACGCAAAGAGGTTCGTCGATATTCTCTGGCAGTAGCGGCCTCCTTTGATTGTTCACAATAGTCACTACTGCGTTGAACGAACACTCGCAGGGCGTAGAAGTGGCCGGGGCACGTGTCACCTTCTGCACTTGTCTGGAGCTACGTATCTTGCCCCTACCATTTGGTTAATATTTCACCTGAAGTTTGTCCCATTATAGAGCTGTTGTCGTACGTCTGGGGCGTGAAAAGGTTTTCCTTTTACTTTCTTTTTCGTCGTCGAAATTTTACCGAATAACCGTTTAAAAGAAATAGTCACGATTAAAGCAATAATCGATTAATCGGTAAATTAATCAACCACTTGCCCAGCCCCATAAATAACCAATTCTGTGCCAATAGTAAAATAATATTGGCATGACTCACTCAATTGGATAATAATGGCTCTACGCAGACGAACTAGTAAAAAATGACCAGTTACGTTTGACATCAAATTTAAGTGCATTTTTGTACGACAGAAATTAAAAACATTAAATAAATACTTGTTAGTTAACTTCGATTGTTATTCACAAAAACTATATTTTCTTATGCTTTCAAGCCTACTTTTTACGATGCTCCAAATTGTCTCGTGCTAATATCTAGAGAAGTAAACCTTGAGCATTTAACAAAGCACCGACATAATAGAAATAGTTTTGCTCCTGTGGAAGAGTAGCCCCGGGAATGAGAAGCAAAATAATGATAAAGAATTCCGTCCTTTGAAAAAGATAGTGTAATTCATAGAGAGTTTTAGCATTGCATACAGGAGCAAACGCAAGCGACGTGCGTTTGCGTTACCGTTGCGTGCTCCACGCTGCGCATGCGCGTCGTCGCCCTCCGCCGATGCAAGACCGCGAATTTTGGGCTCCGCGCACGCGTTATGTGGAGCACGCGGAGCACGCAACGCTAACGCAAACGCACTGTGTTTTCGTTCGCCTGTACACGCAATACTAAAACTCAAACGTGTCACCGAAAACTTGACAAACACAGACGTGGCTTACTTTTTTCACGCTTCTTGGTTTTCGGTTCGTAGTTCGGCGCTCTTATATCCGCTAGTGCCACGGTCTTCTTAGATGAACACGAACCGATACGAATCCCGGAACTTCCAACGCCAAGCTTTTCTTGAGTCGCTATTGACTAAAACAAAACCATATTTAAGAATTTGTAAAACAACACACAAATATAACATATGTTTTCTTTCTTATTCTTCTTTTTTTTAATATAGATCTATCGACTTTACCTGAGACTTGGGATTTTCTACGCCATAAATATTTATAACGAACTTGTGAGAGTCACCGAATAAATAATATAAGTCTTTTAAAATCAGCGCAAGTATTCGGCACGATAATTGTTGCACCACGACCGGGTTTCAGATACCTGCGAAGGCGTGACTCACAATTTTGACAAGCCGGAAGCGACAAAAAATGAATTTTTTTCCTTGTCTATACGGAGTTGAAAAATTATCGGCACTGGGCCGTTACTTACCCCGCGGCCAAGCATGAACCCCATAATACTTCAATGGTTCGGAAAGATTGCCCGCAACATTAAGGTACATTCCAGGTCGCGTACCTTCATAGTGATTTTCCTTATGCGTAAATGTTCCATCTTAACATACCAATATTATTAAAATATCATTAATTACGGTATTTTAACGATAATTTTGATGGTGTGTAATCAGAAATATAAAATTATTGGGTTTTATTTTTATCCAAGCATTGTGATGCCCACAAAAGTTCTCACTAGTGCGTCCAACTCAGTGCGGTAAAAGCCCATTTGAAAAATACATTTTATAAAGTTTCTTTTTTAGGTACGTTTGCCAACTTTTGGTATTTTATGTTTTCTGACTGTCAAGATAATATATTTTCCTCAGAGTGAATTACTCGTTATGGTGAAATAAACTAGAATTTACCGCGTTCATAGTCTTAAATTTTCTTTAGGTAACTGCAATACAAAATTTAGAAGAAGTTTAAAATATAAATGTTTACGTTACACGATTCACACATCGAGGAAACCTGTCAATGAAATCAGGAGCCCCAGGGTTGAGCAAATTGCCAGTTCTAAGCGCACATAAATTTTCCAAACTAAAACACAGAATATGAATCAACTTAAGCACGATATTAACTCAATCACGCTTGTCCTGTCAAATCACAATAATACAGAACCGTTTAATTAAAAGCGTTGACGAACAAATTATGAACTAGTTCATAAACACGAAACGATTTCATGACATAAAAACTGAAATAGAAAAGTAATTGGTAGGCATTACAAATTGCTGAGCGATATACATAAGAGGTCTGTAAAAGCAAACAGAATAAACTAGCATAAAATCTTTTTTTTTTTCTAAAATAGAACATTGGTTTACATTTACATAAAAAAGCAACCTTTTTGCTTTCTAAGTGCCGCTAATTTGCCTCATAAGATGGAGGATCGGGAGACTTGACTATTCACTCATAATTTGCACCGCACGAGAACAATTCACACTGAAACACGCGCACCAGTAAGTGAGTAAAAGAATTAGTAAATTGTTTCATTTTACAGGTGTGCATGTTTCCGTGTGAACTGTTCTTGTGCGCTATAACTTATAGGCTAATACACCACATACAAAATTGGTCGAACTTATGGCAACATTCTTTGTTCTTTGTTGCGTCGAGATTCCTCTGTTGTCTGTCAATTTCGTAGCTTCGTCGGTAACACTCGAGGCCGACTGCTAACCGTCATCGATCCTCACCCCCAGCTGTGAGCTAAGGGTTAGTATTGTTTTGCGCTTTTTTTTGTGCATGTACGCACTCGTCGCCCCGGCGGTCGCTGGTTTCGCGCCGCAACCAACATGGCTGACGTACACTTCAGCTCGAAATTTGGCTTTGAGTGCCGGCAAAGGACCGGCACGGACGCCTGGTTTCGGAAAGCCATTTTTGCTGCACGAGTGCTTGTGCCAGCGAAGGATTCTTCAGAACTACGCTTTTGAGCCCTGGCTTTTGACAGCGCCGAAGCCAGCTGGTGAAACGGAGCCTGTTCTTCGGCGCCCCACTACATGGCGCTGTGCATTTCGCCCATTGTCTATTTTCACTTCAATTGTTTAATTAGAGAAAGTGTCAAATACCCTTCCGAAAGTTTTCGCTCAGACCTTAAAACTAATTAAATTAATAAAAATCGTTAAAAAAGTGAATGCCGTTTACAACTCCCTGTAACGCCGAATTAGAGCGCAGCCCTTGAGGAGGAGGATTGAACGGTGCTGAGGGGAGGGTACAGCCCTCCTCCCTCCTCCTCCCCTCGTCATCCTGCCTGCTACTCCCCCTCCCTCCTCCTCCTCTTTCTCCTCCTCCTCCTCCCCTCCTCCTCCTCGTCTCGTCTCGGGATGTCACGTGACCCGCACCCCGCCCCCCCCCCCGAGCTCACGTGAAACCCTCCCCACACTGGTTACGCCGAGGGCGACGGCGACGCCGACGCCGTTCCAGCCAGAAACGGGCGCCTATGAGCGGCGCTCTAAAACACGATCGTCTTTTTGTATTGTTTGTGGAAAGCTCCGTTATAAAATATATCTTTGTCTGAAAGTTGCTGAAAATGTGGCCTACCTATTTTCTTGAAAACGTAATGGCGCATAATTGGCAAATATCTTTAAATTCTTTCTAGTACTTCCATCGCCAATACCTGTTTGGTCAGAATTTGAAATAGCTCCTTTACGCGGACACAGCCCGGAGAAAATCGTCTTGAGCGCTGCTTTCTACCTCGTGTGGAGAGCGATCTCCCTCCGCAGCCAGTCTACCCAAACATATCTATCTATCCTCACAGACGACAAGTGACTTGATCCGTGCTTTGAGCGATCGACCCCATGGGGATACTTCCTGTATTTGCCTCGTCTTGATGGCGCCCGCATCTGAATTGACCACAAGCAAAGCATTTTCCCGTGTCTGGTATTCGCACATCCAGTCCTCCAAACAGAATCATGCGTCCAAAATGTGCAGATATCCGGTAAGTCCCTCGCGAAAATTCATCTTCCTCCATCAAAATTTAAAGTCACGTTTTTTTATAAAGCGAAAAGTTATCGAAGGAAGGTCTCAAAGCAAATAGAAAAAAAGTATTAAAGGTGCTGCTTCATTACCAATATCGATCCGTGATATTTCTATAAGAAGGCGTCAATTTGGTCTATAGCGTACAGTGGTGATCTCGAAATATTGCGCGCGTGCGGTCTGTGAATCGTCCGTACAGATAATCGACATAAATATGAAAGCCACAAGTGGCCAGTGAGTTAAAAAAAATGGCAGGAGCCAGTTTGTTGATAGACAACAAATAACGAATATCAGATTAACGTAAGTCTAGCATTGCCTATGTTCCAAGAAACTGAGGGAGAGGAGGGGACGCGAGAGCGCGCGGGGGCGTCAGAACGCCGAACACTGATTGGAATGATTAGTGGGTGGACATAAAGCTAGCTAACCTTTGTCTCTATTCGAACGCTAACGCCAAACGCCAAATGTCGGCGATCGAAAATTTAACGCGTTCAGAGAGAGAGAGAGGGTAGAGACAAAGGCTGGTACTTTAGCGCATAGCCTCCTCTATATACTCACAAAGCCTGGCAGTTCGACAACGGAGCCATAGACTGCCAGGTCGCAGATTCGGAGCGCGAGGATCTGGTAGCACAGAACATCAAAGAGCCATTTCTCGGGGAACCGGGACGTCAGCGCACAGCCTTTGGAGCGGCGAGGACCTGAAGCACACATGTTCGCTCGGGGGATGTGTGTTTCGGCGTCTCGCCGCAGCGGGGCGCCAGTCACGTGGCTCTCCTCTCATTCGTTGTCCGCCGTTCCACCTTTCCATTTCGGCGGCCACCTCTCGTGGCGATCTTCCAGGCTTTGGCAGTATATGGGAGGCTAGCTATGCTTTGCGTCTACGCACTAATCATTCCAACCAGAGCTCGGCGTTCTCAAGTTCCCGAGCTGTCGTTTCCTCCTCTCCCTCAGTTTCTCGTCGCATAATTCCTGGCAGCAAAAAAAGCACATGGCGTGGTGGCCCCCAAACATCTCATTATCAATCGGCAGAAAACGAGATTGAGGAAATAACCGATGAAAACGGCGAAGAACAAATCACGAAGCAAGAGGCGTGAACATTATGGGCCACACCCCGCGTTTATTGAACTGTGAGTGATCATAGGAATACCTGAATATACTGAAGTGTAGTCACGTTTTCTGAAGGTAGCTCGCCGCTGTATTATCAAGGGAAAATCGGCGATCGAGTTTGTAGGCGCATCGGCGCTCGGAGCACGTGGAGCGAAAGCTCGCGCCGCAGAATCCAGGGATCCTGGGTTCCTCCACCAATGCCTAGAGTGCCTTCATGTGCGCTTTGTTTAGGGTGGTGGCATCTCGCCATTTTGTCCCACACGTTTATTTTTCTTTTTTGTTCCGAAGCGCGTGAAAGAACGTGTCTCTGCACGCGTTTGTGGCGCTGACTGTGCTATGGCGACATTTTGTTTTCGTCGCTTTTTTTGTATTTTCCCCATGAGCGCGTGCTGTCGGCATCGGGTACTTCAAAGGGTGGCATCACCCTAAACAGAAGAACAATGAGGCACCCTACCCCTGCCCCTTTACATCTGGATGAGCATCGTAGCGGCAAGTGGTCGTGTATCACTTCTTTGTGATGCAGGCTAGAAACTCCAGGCTAGCAGGGGTATTACATTGGCTAAATTTTCTCATTTTCGCCGGTGACACCTAACGCTCACGCACTCGGGCTGAATATCTTCCCACTGTAAAAACAGACGCGCAAAACAATTTACTGCGTGAACACCACTAACGTACTTCTCACACAAGTTGTATACGAATCTCCTTATTGGAGCAAGAAACAATGAAATAATAAAAACATTTAGACAAAAGGACAAATAGCACACTTATTTCAACTACCAACGAACATTTACTGATGTCTCCTGCAATACTTACTCCATCCCTCCCGGCTTCTTAAACTGAAGAAGTCACATAAAAAACACCCGTAAATGTTTCTTCTTCACTTTAAGAAGTAGGGAGGGAAAGAGTAATTTTTGTAAGAGACATCAGTAAATGCTCATTGCTAGTTGAAAGAACTGTGCTGTCTGTCCTTGTCTCTAAATGGCTTTATTCTTTCATTGATTTTTGTATTTTAACCAGCCCTCTCTTTGTTCTTTGTTTTATTGGAGTAGATTCGCTGTGTCCAATACCTGCTTTCGTTCCTGTAGGGAAGTGTTTCGTCCTGACTTTCGTGTGGGAACTTACATCAAGAGGTCAGATAACGGGACGCCTTCCGTTCACTCGGAGTGCCAGGTGTCTGATGGGGAACGAACACGGGAAAGGTGCAGGTGCCCGTGTCGATGCGGGTCAATTGGCCCACTTGACCAAGAGGTGGCTCGAGGAGGGAAGCTGGACCGGTATCCGCGCATGCAGATGCCGCTGGCGCACGAGATTCTTCGGACAGCCCAGATCCAGCCGAGATTCTTGGTTAGTGGGGCGCCAAAGTGTGCCAATAATTTCCTCGCGGAACGAGGAGGAAGTTCGAGAAAGGGAGAAAGAGAGGGAGGAGGCGAAAGCGCCGAGGGAACTGAACCGAGAACTTGCGAAGAGAGCGCGCGGGACGCGAACACGACGCGGATGCTTATATTACAATAGAGCGAAAATGAGGTAGCAGGATTTTTTGGCCCATCTGCAACAACGGCGAGAAGTACCCTAGTGCCACTACACCAGCTGCGCTTCAATGTAACGACAGCTTACCCACCTTGGTGTTTCAAATCATTGGTGCCAGTGATCTACAGTGTTATCTGGAATCGCGGGAAACTGTTTTCCGACTTCCTGAAATGTCAAAACCTGTCTACAATGAAGCAAAACGATACCGCCTCAGCTTTCTGACATTTCGCATCTCAACCTCAAAACGTCGCACTTTTGACTCGTAACGATCGGCATTTGCGCCTCCTCTGTATCAAACATAGCGGCGACTGAAGTGTGGTTTGAAAAAAAAGAAAATTGGGTTGTGTGTATGTTTATACAGCCTAGAACTTGGTCTGCCTCACAGGGGCGACGAGTCTCCCAGCTGTAGATGAGCAATTTAGCCAGTGCAGTAGAACCGCTAGCCTGGGTTCTTTAGCGTGCACCACGCAGTAGTGATACACGACCGCACGCCGGTACGATACTCATCCAGATCGAAACGGGCAGGGGTGGGGATTGAACCCAGGATCCCTAGGTTCTGCAGCGCGAGCTTTCGCTCCACGTGCTCCGAGCTGGTGTGCGCTAGCCCACTCGGCCACCGATCCCCCCTAAAGTGTGGTTTGATGTTGGGTGTGACAGCTTGGCACCAGTCAGAGCTCGTTCCTTTTGTGAGGTCGACAGTCATCGAGGCGGGAGACGGGGACGAGTTGGAGAGATTCCAGATAATTATTTTCTCTAAGGTTTAGGTTTATAATATTTAGTTTTACAAATAATGGGCATCTAAATGCCGGTACAAATTTTAAACATTACGGCAGCATTGATGCGGGATGAAGCGCTCAAGTCCGCACCGAAGTCACACTTTCTCGCGTCTCCCCAGCTTTTGTAGACACTCCCCCTTTTCGCCTCTGGAAAGTAAAGGCCAGTGAGTTTAAGCTTAGGGGGTGCCCCAAAGTAACCCCCCCCTCCCCCCCCCCCCCCAAAAAAAAATCGACTGCATATTTTGTGCCCTCAGCGTCCATTGCGAAATTCCTCGTAGAATCGTTGCGTACATTCCTCACCGCCACTGCGGTGTCACGCCGGTACTACACGGATCAAATTACGCGAGCCCCCGAGCAGCCGAAATAACTGCAGTGCCTACAATTCAGTCACATAAAAAAGAAAACACTGACTTCAGCAGATAAAACACGCGTACGCTGTTTAGACCTTTTGCCAAAAGGAAGTCGCAGTCGCGAAATATCGTCACTTTCAGCATGGGCGAATATATTGTTTTGCCGTCGCCACTCCAGTAGAATACATTTAAAATAGGAGCCTAACTGTAACCCAGTCTCGTTTTATCCCTCCTTTATTTCTATTTTTTTTTTCTATTTGCAGGTTGAAATGTTTTATTATGTTTTCGTCGCCCATGCAGGACATGCCTACCAGATGGCTAGAGACGAGAGTAATCAGAAAAGGTCTATACGCGGCACTACACCGAAAAAAAGAAATGAATGGTTTAATGATAAAAAGAAAAACGTCGCCAACCTTACAGGCGTCCGCGAGAAGATTGTGGAATCGAGTGCCAATAATGATAATAATAAACGTAGTTAGTGACTCTAGAATACTTTATGCGACAAAATAGGATACCCATCTTTTGCGCGCTAAAACCAAACCCGCACCCAAATGAATTGCTTGCACGTTACGTCATCGTGTATCATGTCGGTGGTCATTCCTACTTGTTCTTCTCGAGACAAACAAAGTCTGTGATGCGAAATGCATGCTGTAGAAGATATAACCGTTCAGAATCTTGGCCAATCCCCTCTTTGGGTTAGTTTCAAACGATCATGAATGACCAACGAAGTGGCCGCTGATGCGACGTCAGTGCAAGCCATGCATATTGGTTTGGCGCTGAGCCAATAAATTCTCGCGCGTTGGTGGAGAATCAGCGAGCCGCATCTTTCGCGCAGGAAAAGGGTCCGATTCCGTATGAATATAGAGCTAGCACTCGGAATGAAATACTAAATATTCGAAATGCAGTGATGTCTCGTTAATATAGACTCATTCGTTCCCCCACAAAAGAAAAAAAAAAATCTTCCATAATGTGAACTGTTTATATTAACGAGACAAAAATGCGTCAGTTTTCTCGGAAATGTTCAATTAAAAATGGCGACCAATGGAGACCCGTAACGCATGGAGACAAATAGCGTTAGACGTCAGACATTTACGCCATGCATTTGCTTATTGAATGTGTAACAAAAGGCATTTTAGCTTTAAGATCAAGGGACGTGAAAAGCACGTACATTATGGCGAAGTTTAAGCCTTAAGCGAACGTGGTTAATTTATGTGGTGTGAAAACCCATGTTCGCTTTTGGCAACCGGCGGCCCGTAATTTACAGAAATATCTATGTTATTACCGAATTTTCTACTGTTTTTTTTTCACGTTCCAGACAAGCCACTAGACAATGCCTAATGCGGCTGCTATGCTAAACCGGGGTGACACACATATTCAGGAAAGTTAGCAGGTGATTTTATTTTCAGTTTATGCATGCCTTCACGTATCCTTGCCGAGTGGATCAGTCAACACACTAAAAATTGGCTGCATGTTTGGTCATTCTGCCGAACGCATTAAAATGCGGTAGTTTTATAGGGCCGTCGCTAGCAAACTTTTTTTTTTTTTGACACGAAATAGATTTTATTCAAATACTTGTCATATTCTATAAGTATTTCAACCTTAGAATTGCTATTTTGGTGATTTCACAATTTCACCGCATTCCGACACAGTGTGGCGATCGCTGGTGGCACTGCAGGGGATGCCAAGGTTGTAGCTTTTTTTTTTTTTTTTTATACTTGAGGGTGTTGCCGCTGTCGTCTGATTTGGACGTTATACAAAGCTACGGTTTATGTATCGAGGACTACGCTACAAAGTCTATGCAACCGTAGTCCGGAAAAGCCTCGCGTGAAGACGCAATCAATGGTGGTGCAGTTGAGGGCCGGTGGTCGGAATTTCAAAAATACATTGCAGGAACTAACTGTTTCAGTAGTGACAAGTGTGTGGTAATGGTGATTACAACGAAAAAAGGAAAAATTCAAGACACTGTAACATACCACGAAGAAAAACACAAAAAAAGTTGGCTCGAGGAGTGAAGGAAAAACCCAAGGAACATGAAGAAAATATTATATGGAAGGGAAAATTAAATTCAGTAATTGTGGAACTCAAAATAGTGAAAAATTGTAATATAGTATATAAAGAAGTCGGGCGTATATGAGAAGAAGTGGTGGTGCCTGGACTATGTTTTGGCAGTGGGGTACTGTGCATAAGGTAAGGGGTAAAATCACGATAGAAAATTCGACAAAGGAGGCTGGTAGTTTGGCGCTGGGAAGTTAGGGGTACACACCAAATGAGGAAATAGAGTTACACGTGTGCTGGTCGTGCTTTGAGAACAGAAGGGTCGTTAGCAAAATTAAGCGTTGATCCAATGTTAACTGGAATGTAGAATACGTGACATGCACGGAAAGCGTACAAGCAATAATACATTAAGAAATTCAAACACAAAATGAAGGAACCGACCACCAGAGCTGACATTTAAATGCCTGCGTGTTAGTGGTAGGGCTGAGGAGACTAGTTCAGTAGAAAAGCGATTAAAAACAACAAAAAATAAAACTCAGGAATCAGAAATGTAACAGGTATCAGTTTTAGCAATGTACAGATGTCTGATGATTGGCTGGGCGGTTTTTTACTGTTTGAGGCAAGGAGTGTTAAGCCAAGGACAAAGACATAAATGCTCAATTTCAAGTAATAGACGTATATGAGCACCATGCCATAGTGACAGCGAGACGAGTAAGAAAAAGTTTCGGGAGCGTTGGGTTTTCGTTGCGAGGGTGGAAGGACGGAGGAACCAATCGCATTACATTCACAAAAAAAGAGGTTCGAATGTTAGTGGGAAAGGCCTAGAGGAGGCTGAGAATACAAAACATTGGTGGGGTAGATGATCTAACGAAAGACGGAACTTAAAGCAAATTGTAAAGAAGACGAGACGTGAATATTTCTAGTCTAGGTGGCGCAAGCAACAACCCAATACAAAAGCTAGAGCTAACACCATCCATTTATTCATCAATCCTATGAAAGAAGACATACACTTGCTGGAAAGAATCTGGTCGTATTGACAATACATCAAAAGAAAAAGGATCGGACTGAAGGGGATATCACAAAACAGAAGCGGAGACACGCTGAAGCTCACGTACTTCGTGCCAATGAGACCCCCGAAAAATACACACAAACACACACAAAAAAAAAAACAGTTTGTGCATGCACGGAGAAGCCAGCTGGGGTGCTGCGACCAAAAGCCGAGTGAGGGGGATCGAGGTTCGTCTCAAGTCAATCAGTGAACTATGACCTTCACAGAAGAAACGTCCGAATTCTATCGTATTTCGACTGGTTTTGCAGCAAACTTCAGCAGAAACACAGCTCTGAATTTTAGCTCTAAACATCACTGCCACCTCGTCATTCGACAAGTTCCCTCCGTAGGTGGTAGCGATTGGTTCTTTCAAGTAATTTTCGGGCAAGTAGATGTTTGAGATTTCTTTATTACGAAGCGCTAAGAATGCAATGCGCAATGGCATAGTGATTTCGTCGCTTTTCTGTGTGGCTCTTTGTTGCTTGAAACGCTCAATGCCGTGATTTGCATAATAGTTATCTCGAGGCTTACGTCAAGTAACAGTCCCTGATGTCAAAGACACCATTTATATAACAGCCAAACTATCCACCGCTAACCTCCAAGCAGTGCAGGAAGCTTCGACGTTGAAAACAAGTTCTAGAACAGAAGGAAAAAAACATCTCAAAATGTATCCTGGGTAAGAAATGAATAAATAAAACTGGTCTATCATATTACATTCAACCATCGTGCTACACGAAGTTCGCATGCATGAACAGCTTCCGGTCCAAACGAACGATGACACAGTTCAACGATTGCTTCGTTGTCGGCCGCGGTGATCGAGGTAGCGAGAAGCAGAGCTGAAGGAAGTCGGCACTAAATATTCGGGACTGCCCGGAGCACACTTACACCGTGGCCCAGAGCGACGAGCGCACGCGCGTGCCCGCGAAGCGCATCTGATATGAGAGCAGCCGCAATTACCGTCACTCCGCCAGTGTTTGCTAACGGATCCGAGCAATGAGATGCTAACGGCCGCGGATGAGACAAGTGGCCGAGAAAGCCCGAAGCTTGCTTCGAGAAGCGAAAACCTACATTTGGGTAGGAGCGAGAGAGGGCAGAACGCCGAAGGGCTGCTCCACTTGATTCATGATGACAGAGTGTTAGCCGGCTTCGAGAAAGAAAAAAATAAAATATATGCCGGTTTTTTTCCGTGTCCTGCAGATGAACTGAGGTGAAAGCCGAGACGCTGCACATTCCGCTGCTCGCAGGCATTAAGAAGTCATGCTGCAAAGCTTCAAAGATTACATCTTCACACGATAACACAATTCTGCCGCTAAATACAGCGGGGAAACGTCTCCCGTTAAATTTAACGGCAAAATTTTGACGTCACATTACTGTGACGTTGCGAAAAATATCGATTTCCCTGCTATGCGCCAAGCAATCGAGGGAGAGGAGGAGACTAGAGAGCGCGGGCACCTCACAATGCCATGCTCCGATTCGAATGATTAGACGGTAGACCCAAAGCTGCTCTTGTCTTCCCTGTACTGGTCGGCGTCCGTTGTTTGGCTCCCGCATTCGAACGCGTTCGACGAGTGCAGTCGAGACAAAGTCACTTTTAGCTTTAGCTTAAAGAAAGCTTTTAGCTTAAGTGTTTAGCTCAAGCTTTTAACTTAAGCTTTTAGCTTAAAAAATGGTTCTTCCACGAGTGCTTTTGAGAACAGTATTTTGTAAGGATAACTACTCGCGCCTGAGTTTTTACACAGTACTGCAGACAACGTGTGTACTGAAGTAGAACTCGAATGCACAGTCTCACGAGTAACATCTTGTCTACTACAATATCTGTGATGAGCAAGGAAATATTATTGTTATTAGTGCCTTATTCCACTTTAAAATGATGAAGATGTGATCAACGGAGGTGCGCGGCTCCATAGGCAAGACAACTCGCACCTAGCTGTTGGGAAAAACAGCGCGATAAAGTGGCACAAAAGAAGAGGAAAGAGGGTTATGTGACTGAAGGGTAGTTCAGAAATCACTGAAATGTTCCCGGCCGATTGTGGTTGAGAGAAATCCACCTAATGAAACAAAGGCTTCTTGGTGTTTTTCATTCTTTTAGTGATGAAAATGTAATTCATGTCCCGACCAGGGTGACGGAAATGTCTTAGACCTTGCTTGACCTGTGCTTTACAAACTATCAAGTGAATGAGCTAGAAGCGGGTTTTCTGCTATTGGATCTTAGTGACCATTTACCTATCTTTTTTACCACCTTGTTCAACACAACGTAAAGAACCCACAAGTCATGCACCCATTATGTATAGGGTCACTAACGATAAAAATATCATGTTGTTTCAAAGTTTAGTCGGGGAGGAAAACTGGAGCTTCGTTGTTCGGTTGAATGATCCCATTGCAGCATACGACCTTTTTTTTTTTATAAGAATTAAGATACTCTATGATTAAGCGTTTCCAATCGTGCCATTTTAAAAGGAACAGGAAGTCTAGAAAGCCTTGGATTGATGCCGCATTTCTTAGGAGAATAAAAGAACGAGATAAGCTCTTCGCCCTTTTTGTAAAAACAAAACATCCGGATTATCTAGCTGAATTTAAAAAGAGCAGAAATAAACTAGGCGCTGATATTAAACGAGCCCGAAATGTGTATAATGAGAATAAGTTCGCAGATAATTATAACAACCCCAGAACAGTGCGGAAAAATGTAAACGACCAACTTTCTAAAAACGAAAGAAAAGATATTTCTGAGCTAATAATTGACGGCATGTCTTGTACAGGGGCTAAGCTTGGTGATAAATTGAATGCCCACTTTTTGATGTCCGATGCTTCCCCTGTCAATGTCATTAGTAGTTGTGACTACGAATCTTACATCTCACCGAGTATTGAGAGTTCAATATGTTAGTTTCCTACTACTAAACCGAAGTATACAGCCTAATGCACAAACTTAAGAATAACAGTGCTTGTGGCGAAGCTGGTATAAAATCCCAGCCTATAAAATCAGTTAGTCACTTACTTATAATAATAATAATAGCTTTATTTCCAACAAAAAGGTACAGTGTTGGTGGGGGCTTGGGGAAAAAAGCCAATCTCACATATATGTAATCTAGTTCTGAGTACCGGCACATTTCCCGATAAAATAAAGGTAGCAAGAGTGTTGGTGATTCACAAAGGAAGTGATAAAAATGACTTAAATAATTACCCCCCCCCCCCCCCAAGACCAATCTCCGTTCTTCCCATTTTCCCCAAACTCATAGAAGAAGCTATTAATGCACGACTATAGTACATTTTTTTAAACAAAATAATGTTATAGCTGAGCAATAGTATGGATTTCAGAAGCAAAAATCGTCTGAATTGGCTCTGCTAAACATCAAAAATAAAATAATTGAGAATTTCGAGCAGAAGTTATATACAGTAGGAGTGTTTCTTGACTTCAAAAAAGCTTTTGATTCCATCAAGCATAATATTCTTTTCGGAAAATTGTCCAAACATGGAATTAGAAGAATTTCACTTAGTTTAATAAAAAGCTATTTATCAAATCGTTCACAATATACAGACATTAATCACGCAAGGTCAAATATGGGTCAAATAGAGTACGGTGTCCCGCAAGGGTCCCATTCTTGGCCCTCTCTTATTTTTAATTTATATAAATGACATTATGAGAATACCTCAAACACCAGATATAATTTTATATGCTGATGACACAAACGTATTTTTTTCTGGAACAAGCCTAGAAGTACTTGAGCCCGAAACCTACGCATGGCTGGAAAATTTATCATCGTGGCTTAGAGTAAACCAAATTCAATTAAACACAAAAAAAAAGTATATTATATTTTGACCACGAAATAAATGTATTCAGCCGAAAATTCGAATTCAATTTCAAGGCAAAATCATCGAACGTGTAATATCACATAAGTTCTTAGGTGTTCTGTTTCATGAAACTCTAAATTGGCCGTTCCATGTGCAGAGAGTAAGAACGGAAATCTCACGATCTATCGGGATTATCTATAGACTTAAAAATGTGCTGCCTCACTGGGTAAAAAAAAAACTATTTTACACCTTAGTTCATTCACGTCTTCACTACTGTCTCCTTGTATAGGGGACCACAATAAAAACAAACATAGAAACCCTGCACATATTACAGAAAAAGGCCCTGCGCTTGGTCGAAAATGCCCCGTACCGGAGTCACTCTGCTCCGCTCTTTAAAAAGCACCGAATATTAACTGTTCAAAATGTTATAAATAAGAAGTTATCTTAATTAATCTATAATCAAATCAAATTAGAACCAACTGTCTTTTTCAGTACGTATGCTTGTAAAGATCATTCATACAATTCTCGTCACACGAGCTACAGAAAGCAAAAAATACGCACAAACTATGGCGTACAAAAATTAGATTATCAAATACCTGTACTTCTGAATGACCATCCTGATTTCATGACCATTATTCTGGAAGGTATGTCTATACAAGCTTTAAAGAAAAACATGAATGTTTATCTATTGTTCCTAAAAAAATAACACGTTTTTTTTTTTTTTTTTTTTTTTTTTTGTGCGCGTATGTTGTTTTTTGTGCAGAATTTCTCTGCGGGCTTAAAGAAATATCTTTGTAGAGATCGCTGGCTGGCTGCACTATGTTGTTGTGTGTGGTCCCTTTGTCTGCCGTGTTCGTGCAGGCCTAAAAATTGATCTGCGTCGTTGTTGTTTGTCCAACGTGGGGGACAATCTGGTTTTAGTTCATTGTTTTTTCTTTGTATACAGTGTTTTGTACTGCCTATGGGACTTTATGTTGGACCTTTCATGATCAAATAGTTTTCGTTCTCTCAGACTTTCATTTTGTCTGGCCGTAAAGAAAGGGGGGGAGGGGGGTGGGGGAGGGGGGGGGGCTGTCGTCTTGTCAGGCATGCCGATGCCTTATGGGGCAGCCCCCCAGACAACTGTATTCCTCGACGGTTGTAAACTTTGATTTGATTTGATTTGATGGGCAGACGCACGTCTCGTGAACGCATGCCACATCATTCGCTGGTTGCCCTAGTGGTGACGAGCATCACGCTCCCAACTCCAAAGCTCGAGTTGGCAGCCAGGGTCACTCGCAGTTCATCGTCATGCCGATAGGAGCCCCCGCCCTTCCCCTCTCCCCCCCCCCCCCCCCCCCCCCCCGATGTGTTCATTTTATCTCTTTCTAGTGGGTAGGTGTACGAAATCGAAACCGATGACCTTTATGTAGGAGCCATCACACTCGTTGTCACAGCGAAAAAAAAAAAAAAAAAGAAGTTTTTCGCATTATTCATGCACAACACGAAGTAGTTCTTACAAAGTCTGGTTGTCGGAGGAAGAAACGATGCCTTTCGCGTTTGAAACGCGCACGTTTCGAGAAAATGACAGCAAGCTAACCTAAAATTTATCCATATATTACTCCATTCACCACAATATATACAAGCAAATCAGTAATGCTCCGAAAGAAGCTAATTTGTTTTACCATGTTCGTTGAGGTGAACACGAGTATAAATAAACTACATTTAGACTAACGACACTTAAGCCATCTTGGTGCTTTAAACCATTGTTGTTAGTAATCTGGAGCATTATTAGAAATAACAGGAAACGGTTCTCCGTCCTCTTAAAGTGCAAAACGAGTTCATAACAACGCAAAACAGTATCGCCTGAGCTTTTTCACGCTGCATCTGAAGATCAGCAAGTCGCAGTTTAAAATTGACCTGATCGCCAATGGACCTTTTTCACATACCGACGGCACCAGGCGGTGGCTGCACGAACTAAATATCGAGGAAGTGACCTACCTGCGCTACCAATCGATAATAGGAGCTACGCTACCAGTTTCTTCGCTAAGCAGCGGCGCCTGCCCAACGCGACTTTAAAGAGGAGCATCCGTGGCGTCCACCAAAACGTTGTGTTTTCCTTTCCGTCGACGTTCTTTTTTTGTGTAACACAATTATATATATGCTGCAGCTACGTGTTCTAGTCGCTGATATACAGCCTTCTTCCGAATTTCCTCGATTTTTCGTTCCGGCTTCCGCCGCTTGGCATCGGGCGCTCGCGCGTGCGCGGAACGCTTCTCGGAAAAGGTCCATTGTGAACGCTCTGCACTATACTTCGTTTCAGCTTCAGTCCGATCGCGGACGATGTTATGAGCCGAAGGGCCAATCAAACGCCGCAAAAAGCGCAGCGTCATGGCGTGCTTTCTGCGTTTCATAAGACCAGCCGGCGGAGGAGAACGCACAGAGAGACAATACCGGCTGGTTTTATTAACTGCGGAGAGCACGCCATGGCGTTGTGCCTCTTTCGCTGTTTGATTGGCCCTTCGGCTTATAACATCGGCCGCGCTCGGACCGAAGCTGAAACGAAGTATAGACACCCAACTAGAGGTGCCCGCAAGAAAATGTGAAAATTGAATGCTGAAACTATATGCATTGCTTGTTTAGTGTACGTCTAGTGAAAACCAAATTAACTCTCCTTTACGCTGGTGGCATTTGCTGAAGTCTATCAATCGGCTTTTCTTTTGTACTCACTGCTGCGCATTCTTGTTCAAACAAAAAAGACTAAGCAACTAAGCAATTTTCCATTACTGATGGGATGTTGTTTCGTCGCAACTATGACCCGCAGGGTAGGCGTTGGCTTCTGGCCATCCCACAACATCTCCGACAGGAAATATAGTTGACGAGGGTAGAAAGTTGGGCGAGTTCGTGATTCATAATCATTAAAAAAGCGTGACAGGACAACGGACACAGAAGGAACGGACACAGAAGGAGACACAGACACAGCGCTACTTACAACTGAACTTTATTTCCGCTGCAGCTCGGTATATATTACCGGCAACAACACAAACAAGTTAGGAAGATATAAAATACACATCGTAAAAATCTTAAAAACAACATAAAAAGGCTAAAATTTCTGCATCACTCATCGGCACCCACCCGAAACTAGTCATGCTTGGTCAAGAAACCGCAATTCTCTTTCGGATAACGAGTGATGACGAGTAGTTTCGGGTGGGTGCCGATGAGTGATGCAGGAATTTTAGCTTTTTTATGTTGTTTTTTAAGATTTTTACGATGTGTATTTTATATCTTCCTAACTTGTTTGCGTCTTGTGGTAATATATACCGAGCTGCAGCGGAAATAAAGTTCAGTTGTAAGTAGCGCTGTGTCTGTGTCTCCTTCTGTGTCCATTGTCCTGTCACGCTTTTTAATCATTAGGAAATATTACAACTACACGATCACCCCACCGCCGGACATCTCGGATTTCAAAAAACGTACACTAAAGTACGGCATCGATTCTTTTGGCTCGCCATGTACAGGGCCATATTTAAATATGTCCGCGGTTGCCACTTGTGTCGAATTCGAAAGCGTTTCACATCGCCCCCTTCTGGCCTGCTTCAACCCCTAACCGAACCTCATTCCCCATTCGAAGTAGTGGGAATCAATCATCTTGGGCCCCTTCCAACGTCTGCGGCTCAGAACGACTGGATAATCGTGGCAATTGACCATTTAACACGTTATGTAGAAACAACGGCGCTCTCCACTGCTACAGCCCCAGACGTTGCTGCGTTTCTTCTTAACCAGATAATTCTCCGCCATGGAGCCCCCCGCATTCTAATAAGTGACCGCGGAAGTTCCTTCATGTCTTCAAAAATAGAGGCTCTACTTAACGCACCCAATATAACGGATCGCACAACAACGGCCAATCATCCTAAGAGAAACGGACTCACTGAGAGGCTCCGTCACACTTTAGCTGATATGATATCAATGTACATATCCGAAAGTCACACCAACTAAGATACAATTTTGCCGTTCATAACGTTCGCTTACAACACCGCAGTCCAGAGTACAACAGGATTCTCCCCTTTCCACCTTCTTTACGGACAACAAGCATCCTGCAATTTGGACTCCATTTTTTATTCTGAACAAGTATCTCCTTTCCACAATTCAGACCACTTCTTAGCATAAGCTCTCTCCCACACTCAAGTATGTCGCCGCCTCGTACGACTTAGAACAGCACAACAGCAACACCTGTCAAAGGAACGATATGACATGACCCATCGCGACGTCACCTACTCCGCGGGGGACAAAGTTCTCGTTTCTTTTCCCCTCCGCAAGGTTGGTCTATGGCAGAAGTTTTTACCCCGATACCAGGGACCCTACATCATCATACGGCAGGCGTCCACAGTCAACTACCGTGTGCAACACTTACACCCCAAACCCGATGGCCGTGCCCGCAACTCCGACATTGTGCACGTCAGTCGACTTAAGCGGTACAACGCCCAAATGAGACGGCCAGGATGGCCTTCTCTCGGAGGGGGGCATATGTCAGAGGCGCCAGTTAGAGCGAGCCGGAGCTGTGAGCTATATCCGCGCTCTGCGCGCACGGGCTCGGACCGGGCAGAGAGAGCGCGAGACAGACCAGCTTGGATCGAGCTATCTAACAGTCTTCTGGTGGATCGTTCCTGCCTGCCCGTCGTTCCCCGGTCAAGGCGACCTTCAATAAACCTCCTGACAATATATGTACACTTCAAAGCTTCACGACTTACACAAGTATCTAGCGTAGGTCTCTTGGGAAATGCCCAACATGCAGGGGAAAGCATACCGGGGGGAGGGGGGGGGGGGGGCTAATTTGAGGCTGAGTTTCCTTTGTAGAAGATCTTTAAGGACAGAATATCGTGTTGACTGTTTTTCAAGTTTACAAACAAGCACAACGCCACACCAAAAGATTGTTCTTGGCACTGGAGCTTGGTGGGCATCTTCACATAGAGGAAGAGTGTTGGAGGGGGTGGTGGTTAAACTGAGGGAAAAAGCCTTCTGGAGGAACAAATTCGGCAATTAAAGTTCTCAATTCAGAGCCACGATTTTAATAATGTCATCGTACCATGATGGTATTCTCGGTCTAAAATAAAAAAAGCAAGAAAGAAAAAGAAAATAAAAAGACAGAAAAAAGAATACTATGAGAGCGCAGACTAGTTCGAAGCAGTGAAAAATATAAAAGAGGGCACAGAGACGGTCTTTGAATATCCCCTCATCATAATAAAATTCACTCATTTCTCCGCAGTACTTTTTCTTGCGTGCTCCAGCAACTTCACTTAAAGAAACAAAAAAAAAGAAAAAAAAAGGGGTCTGCAGGTTTAACAGGGGCGGTCGTGAACCAGAATAGGATTATAAGAATCAGTAGGGAGACTTTAAGGAAGTGCATCTGAGGCGAACTTCAAGATATCTTCTTAACGGGGCGATGCATTGTCCATACACAGCTAACAGTAATAGAATCAATCAGTCATTCTTGACAGAAAACATGCTGGTTTGGGTGATTGATGGAACACCCACGAAGGAGGAGGCATTGTTCGCCCAAAGGAATAGCTGCTATACTTTATCAGCCTTAGTTCCTTAAGATGTCCTGGACCTCGATTGACTCCTACCATCTATTGTGGTAGACACCCGCTCCTGTGAAGCCCATTTCCTTGAAACGGAAGTTGTTGAAGCCCACAAGAACAATTATGGGCGAAAAATGTATTGAGTCTTTCATAATTAAGCGATCTTCAAAAGAGGTATTTTTGCTTTAATCGTATTATTCGCTGTAGAACTTTCTATGGAAAAGTTTGCACTGGGGTTGTAGTATTTTTTTTATTATTTGTATTCCTTACCTTAGTTGTTGTTTTTTCGTGTTTTTTTTTTGTTTAAAGGCCGGCATAGTGTGATGCACGTTAAAGACCCCAAGTTTATTGCCATACTGTACTGGCCAAATTTATTATTAGAGTTTGTAACAATATCGTCCCACCCGAAGAGTTTAAACTCATGCTGTCCAAATATCTCAAGTCTAATTTGTGATAGTCCTCATAACATCGATATTACTAACTGGAAAAGCTGTGAGCATCCGCTTTTCTTTCTTAGTTTTGTATTCTTATTGCCGATAAACCATCGGTTAAAATTTTCTACAATATTCATTTACTGGCTAATAATAATCTTCAATACCGATCCGCCAGCTGGTAAATGCGTGCTAGAAACTTTCTGGGACGTGTTCTTCGTAAGAAACTAAATATTTGCATTCGAATTACCACTCTCGAGCATTCTGTGACAAACTCACAAACTCAGACAAACGTATCAAGACAGATTTTACCAGCTTATAAAACACTGAATGAAAGCAGAGTATGTTTCTAGTCTACTAAGCGTAACAATTGCACAGTCATCCCAGATTCCTTCAAGTTTCTTATTTGGCGAGGTCTATCCATAGGTATCAAACAGAATCATCCTACTGTTTTTCCGCTTCTTCTATTTGTCTAGTTTATGCTGCACAAATATTTAACAAAAGCCTTTTGAGTGCGTTTCAAATACAGCTTGCACCAGTAAGCGACAAACAGAGCATACCTTTGTGTAATGGACTCTTAAAGGTTGCTCGGAGTGTTGTTGGTATAAAAAAGTCAGAATAAATTGACTTCCACACGAGAAAGAGCACGACACACACGCCCTCTATGCGAGTGGTGTGTAGCTAACAATATTTCGCTTAATGCAAGCTTTCTTCCCGGGATCTTTCCAAGACCAGCTAACCAGAAGTTAGCCGTCAGTGAAACAAAAGCGTGCTAATATTTGCCACCAGTCTTAATCGTACGCACCACAAGTGTGAGTATCCGAAGTTGAATAGTTAAATCTTAATGATTGATGGTCAGACCCCCAAGCCAGAGAAGGTTTACGGATGCATAAGCTCGCTTCCACCTGAGACGGACCACAACTCACGCCCTCTACGCGACTAATGTGCCGCATCTAAGACAGCCACAAACACTTGAGGCAGTGCACGTAAAATATCAGTGGAGGACGGGGGTTTTAAATATCCAGACCTCTCTTCACAACGCGACGCCGTTGCGAGTAGGAACTCCGACTCAGTTTGCCGACGAGAGGGACATTTGCAGGAGTGATTTAGCGAGCCGAGAGTCCTTACACAGGCGCACGATCTTTTGACCCCTCCGTATTACGGCAGACTTACGTAGCGCCTCGGCTTGGGTATCTCTACGTAACTCTGCCGCTGCATCGAGGACACCCGCTCCCTGTCGTCGCCGTAGTCGTCGTTGTCGTCACGGAAGCAGAGGCGCCCAGTACTGCTCCACTGTCGCTATTTTCAAGCTCCCGAGCAACCGCCGGTGGTGCTTCCGCGTTCTTGATCCAAAACATCACACAAACGGGGCGTAGCGAAGCGGAACTGTCCGTGTAGACTCTTGTTTTGTACGTTTCTCTCGTTTTGCTCCTTAATCTTGTAAAAAAAACTCGCTATGCGGGATCTTTTCTTTAAAAATAGTCGCGGCAAGCGCGTACGTTCAGCAAGAGCAACGTCACAGGCGGCCGCTTGGGACCGAGGGTTGTTCGAACGACACGTCGAGTATCTTGTTCCCAGCGCTCAAGTGCTGGCTCGACGGAGTGGCTGTTGCGAGAGACGGCTTTGCGTGGCGCAAACAATTGAAGATCACGAAGATTTTCTTTCCCCTTTGCTCAATTGTTGAATCGCCCACTCTCGTTCTTCGTACTCTTGCTTAGTCCTTATACATCTATTCCGTTTTCGAATTTATTCTGCTCTTGCCTCTCAAATTAACTAAAGAAATTGACTTTGGACTTCGTCGGGATTCTGAATTCGGCTTTATGGATCACCATTTCAAAGAGGGTGCGCTACCTAAGGCCGACGTCACAATGGGAGAGACACGAGCATCGGGGAACTTTTTATCATTTTGTTGTGAAGCACGTTAGTTTATGTAGGGCGTTTATTCCCCGACCTCCGGGCACTAGCAATTGGTGAGGTCACAAACGAGGCGACATATACGAGAAGTGCGAAACTAACGCACCATGTTGAGGTTGCTTAATTGCTAATGGGGAAAAAAAACATATGCTCCCATCCAAACCATATACGATATTGCGATACAAAATGCCCTCGTGATTTGTTTTTAATTATCTAATTTTATGGGCGAACCTCGCAATTCTTGATGGTTTAAGACTACATACATTACCTAGTACACGTATTGTACACACAAAATACGCAAAATAATGTCTGTGTTGTGCGCCCTGTCTATCTATTTAACATATTGTCACGAATTGGAAAATGGTAAACGAATGTAAAACTGAAAATACATCTTTAAGGAGGTAAACTTGTGCCCACAAAGTTACGTCGGAAACGAAAGGGCGACTGCCCCGAAGCAGCTCCTTTAACGCTGCTCTTGCACACGCGGTAGGCTCAGCAATTTTATGAACCAGAACACACGATGACAGCCGCTAATGGTACGGAGCCTTCCAAAAAATTATTGCTAAAAAAAAAAAAAAAAAAAAAAACAGGCCGAGCGGGGCCCTTATTCCGTTCCTCCGTGTGGCAGCCGCGTGCGTTGTCAACCCCGCCACGCACGTGGCAATAATATTAATTTAAAAATCAATAGGTACACGTGGAGAACAATTCCATTTGTATATTTATGCGCCATCCGACAGGGAAAGTACGCTAGAAAACCATAGTCAAGCGCCAAATTGAAATGCGCATTCTTTATTGAGAAAAATGCGCACATCTCAGCACGACGGCGGTTCTCCTTTTCGACCGCTAGATATCGTTCCTCTTTCATCCTCTCCCTTTTTCCCCCTCACCTCTCTGGTACTTTTACCGAAATTAAAACGTTGGGAGTAGTTGAAAAAGCTGCAGGTGGTGCATCGTTTCCTTGTATGTATTTTCTCGCTCTGTATTCACTAACACCCCGTTCCCATTCGTCTAACGAATTGAAACCAGCCGGTTGTTTCTGTGTTGCATCTGGCGCTGCCAGCGACCTCGCTGGTATATGGGTGTGAGAAAGCGGCGCAGTTCCCGTTATGCTGGAACAATGACCCGGCCCAAGCGCCTCCCAGTTCTACATCCGCGATCGCGTCTGAAAGGAAAAACACGAGCGCGATTATCTGACCGGGGTCATACCGTTCCAGGTCCCCGTTCTCTCGAGAACAAGCACTGCTCCCGATCTTCAATCGTGAAATCTTTTTGCGTGACAATTCTGCGACTGTCCCGAAAACGAAGATGGTCGCGTCGCGCGAGTGGGCGGTTTACGTGATCAGAATGCCGTTTCACCGGAACCCTTTTTCTTTTTTTATATTCTGTAAGACTTTTAATAAACTAAACTTCCTAAAGATGTACAAAAAAACGACAATGCTCCAGTCTCAGTGCAGTTTTTTTTATGTAATTTATAATTGTTTGCTTTGGAACAATGCACTATCCTGTTTTGTGGTGCACACATTCCCGAGACAAAACAAAAGTCAATGAAGCAATCAATAAAAATCAGGAAGAAGAACTCTCACGTTATACCCTTATTTGTTTACTTATGCCATCCAAATTCATCTTCTCATTTGACCGCTCAGTGTACACTTGAACTTGAGCAAACACTATAAACAAACTCGGCGACAGCAAATTTCAAATGTTTTCAGAAATTAAAAAGGAATATCATACATAATCAAATCATAAAATTAGTTGGTGAATTCGTTGCTCGCTATGTTGTAAATGCAGTAAATGCCAGCCTAGTTTCCACAATGCTGCAGCACCGCGCCGCTGCGCGAGCACGTGGATTCGTCCTGCATCTCATTCGCGAAGCGACGAACACGTTCACGCTGGGCTCTGGTTCCTGAACGTTGAAATGGTGCATGGTTAATACACTAGGCTCGTTCGATTTGCCTGCAACTCCAGCACCGGTGCAGAAAAGTGTGCGGCTCTGTGCTTCCGGTCGTATCTCAATACATATACCGGAAGTACACTGCCCTACACTTTCCTGCGCTGGTGCAGGGTGAACAGGTAAATCGAACGAGCCCAGTGTATCATGCAGGGAAAAAATACGTGTTGCCTACTCCGTCACGAGGGCATGTTGGTCGCAAAAATATTATAAACTGTTTGACTTCTTTAATCATTTTGTTCTTTCTTTCCTTCTTCAACGTGCTGGTGATAAACGGCCCACGCTTTCATGAAAGGCTTGAGGTCAAAAACATGGCCGTCCGACAGCGCGTGAAGCTTCGGGGATTAAAATGCGGTCAAGTGTTTTTCAATCTCTAATCGCCATTATGGTGCACATGTATCTTGTTTAGAAGGGATCTAGTATTCCTGGTGTCGTTAATAACCAGATATTCAAATCAGACCCGATATATCAAATAACAGCACTGACGCATCATTCACAAAAGTAACTAAATATACATATAACTCTTTAAGCAATAAGGAATGCCACTTGCTTTTTATTATGCATGCGCTCTTAGGGCCCTACAATCTTCGTCAGCGGAGAAAGTCCCTTGTCTACGAAAAGTCAGCGTGAAATATTATTTCGTTATTGAGAATAAGAACTGCGCGCGATTATAAGACGCCTAACTTAAGAGCATTGTCTTATGAGCGCCTGACGGGCTCCAAACGAATAATGCGCTTATCAGCAAGAGCTGTTTCCGTGGAAGCGTTGTGTGCAACGGAGCTGAGATGTAAAAAAAATACCTCGTCGTAAAAAAAATTTCAAATTCAGAATCTATTAACATGTGAACGGCGGATGCGGAAAGTTATCCTTTTTTATTCTTGGCTATTCCAGAAGGCGTTCATAATACTGTCGGGTTCATCCATCCGCGACATGACCGCGAAGCGTCCACCAATGGTCTCCCACATCCCCTCCTTTTCCATCCTCCTCCTCTCCCTCCAACCGGGCGCCACAGGACGGCGTACCAATCTAGGTCCCTCGTATATGTGGCACACAACGCAATGCGAGCACGAAAATAGCGCCGCAGACGCGATGTTAAAAACAATCGGAAAAGAGAACGCGGCGCCGAGGTCAGGGTTGTGTCCAGAAGGCGGTCAAGCGACGCACTGCGTCGTAAAACAAGGAGCCACGCCGGCCGGCAGAGCCCGATACAAACCGGATGACGGAGTGGTCAGAAGCCCCGGAGAGCACCCTGAATGCAAAGTGCGCCCGTAAAATATTTTGGGCATAGAATATACCAACCCAGCCGGCCACAGTTCCAAGACGTTACAGTATCTAATTGCCTTGCTTCAAAACTGTCAAATAAATGTTCTATTATTCATTTGAATCCTAGAAGCCTTCGAAATAAAGTTGATGAAGTTGAACGTTGTATTAGTTAGCTAAAATTGAAATTTGATATATTATCATTCAGCGAGACTTGGTTTAGAAATCGTGAGGTATATCTGGACGGATATCGCTGCGAATCTGTAAATCGACCGCGTTGCTTTGTATATCAAAAATAATGTTGACTTTGTTTTAATCACGGAATTTTCAGCGACCACGCCTGATTATGAACGTATTGTTATTCAGTGTTCAGCAATTTTTGTGGCTCTCCTATATCGTCCCCCTGATGGAAATATATCGATATTTTTCATATCTCTGAGTTCTGTTTTTCATTATGCTAGCTACGTTCGACTTAAGGTGATTCTAGTTGGTGACAAAAACATTGATTTACATGTTGAAAATGCAGAACAAATGGAATTTGTAACGCTCGTGCTGTCTGTTGGGTGTTGTAACGTAATTCACACCCCCACTCGTGTCACGCCCACTTTATTCGCACTACTTGATCTACGCATAACACATTTTCACTCGGACGACATCCTCTCAGGAACAATCACCGCAGAGATAAGTGACCATATGCCAATATTTTGTATTTAACCTAATTTAAATAAACGTAACGATCAAATGGTTTCTCGAACGTATTGGTATATATCGGAAGAAACGCTAAATACATCTTATGATTCATTAGTGGCAAAAAAAAAATGGAACGATGTCCTGTCTGAAAGTAACTCGAATTAATCATACGACATGTTTTTCGAAGCCATACTTAGCTGCTACGAGACATCGTTTCCCCTGCAATTAAAGAAACCGAATAAAGGAATCAAGAAACCTTGGATCACGGAAGAACTTTTCACAGGATAGAGAAGACAAAAAATATGCGCTTGATTTGTCAAGACTCAAGATAAGACCCTTTTTTTTTCTCGAAATGCAAAAAAAGAATATATATAAAAGCCAATTAAACTCCAACATTCAAAAATCAAAGCTGAAATTTCTTTCAACGCAAGTTTAGAGATGTACAGGCTATCCAAAGGAGATATTGGAAACGGTATACGAAGTTGTAAGACTAAAGCCTCACCATAACTGCCTGCCAGACCTAACAATGGACGGAGAAAACTATTTAGGATTCAGCTGGGCAATAAAATTCAACACACATTTCTTATCGGCAGGAGAAGCCGCGCCAGCAAACCCATCTGATGGTCCGGAAATGTACCTTGAAAACAGCAACTCCAATTCATTTTTTTCCTGTATCTGAACAGCAAATAATAACAACCCTTATGTCTTCAAAAACTAACCAGCCTGTGGTTTTGATAGGCTAAGAACAATACCTGTAAAATGCTATCGGCACTTTTGTCTCTCTTACTTACTCATATATCCAATAGTTTTCTTGAATGTGGTACCCTTCCTGATCAACTAAAATAGCAAAGGTTTCAACAATAAGAAAGGTAGCTCAAAACATTACTTGGAGAATTATAGACCGATTTCGGTATTGTCCTTATTCGCAAAAATAGTCGAAAGAATAATGAACGAAAGGCTTCAAATTTTTTTAAGCAGGTATAATATTATTATAAAACAACAATATGGATTCCAGAAATGAAAAACAACTGAACTCGCACTTTTGTATATAACAGAGAAAATAATAGAGCTTATTGGAAATCGGCTCTTCACAATTGGCTTATTTCAATTTTCGCTACACCTTTGATTCTATCAAGTACGACGTACTCCTTAAAAAAAAACTTGAAACATATAGCATAAGGGCCATATCATATAAGCTATAAGAAAATTGTCTTATCTCCCGTAAACAATACACAGTATAAAATGACACAAAATCACCTTTATATTAATAAAATATAGCGTACGCTAAAGTCACTTACGACTGCTTAGGGCTAGGAATGCGAAGGCATTCCTACAAGTAGCGCATTTCTACAAGCAGTGCGCTACGTCTTCCTTTTTCCCACAGCGCTCTGCCCGTAACATCCCGCTCCCCCACTGCGCATGCGCGGCAAACCCCGCCGGCTCCACGGTTTCCGTGACGAGGCATGTCTTCGTTGCTGTTTTTTTCTTTGTTTTATTTTTTAGGCGCGTCCGCTTTAACCTTCAGCCGCCCGCCGGCTTTCGTGACGAAGCATCTGCGTTGCTGTGCTTTTGGCCAATGAAAATTTATCTACCGTTTCGCTGCTACAGACAACGCCGATTTCAGGGAGTCGGAGAAAAAAGCGAATAAATATTTGAGCCAGCTATCAGCCTGGCTGGCGGCAAATGGGTTATTTCTAAATACAAAAAAATATATATATATATATATAATCTTTTCACCGGTAAACCGAGCAAATAATAATACTATTGAGCTGAGATTTGTAGGCACCACATTTGAAACTGTGAAAAACCACAAATTTATTGGAGTTTGGTTTAACGTGCATTTAAATTAGACATACTTGCAAGTACTGTAAGAAATGAAATTTCAAAATCTCGATTTCATCTGCTAAACATATATCATCCGAATGGCTAAGGCGTCAACTATATTACGCTTTAATATATTCAAGACTGTGTTACCGCTTCCGTGTCTAGGGTCGGACAACGAAAACAAATATTTCAAACCTCACTCTACTACAAGAAAAGGCTGTTCGTATAATAGAGAATTCTGAGTGACGTACATAGCTCCTCCCTCTTCAAACACCATAAAATATTAAATGCTTACCAACTGTACACATATAAACTTGCAATCTACATTTCTCAAAACGCGAGACTTCCGCGACCAACGTATTCCTCATTTTGCATCCGACCAGACCATCACTATGGCATACGGCTATGATTGTCCTAATTCCTAAAATTAAGACAAACATAGCCAATCAAACACTGGCGTTTCAAATCCCGAACTATCTAAACACGTGCACTGACCTTCATAAACTTTTCACACCAAGTACTTCAATAAACAAATTTAGGTGCCTACTGAAAGAAACCTTGTTAGGAATAGTACCATAGAGGAAAAAATCTAATTGAAACTGAAGTGACTGTTTGGTATGAATTTTTCTTCTGCGACATGTCATTCTCTTTTTTTTTTATTTGTTGTTGTAGTAGTATTGTGAGCGCAGAAAAATGCAAATTTATCCAAGCGTTTTTGATATTTTGTTCCGTTGTCGACAGTAACTATTCTTGTATTTCTACTATAAAGTGGCATCGAGGCCTCGTCAGACCTTCTGGTCTTTTTCCTTGATGCTGCAGAGAATCTGTATTGTCTAAGAGAACAGAATAAAAAATAACAAAATGATTAAAAAAGCTAACTCCCAGTACCATGATTATAGCAGAACAAGAGAAAATTGACTGTCACTACAAACGAAAACATAAGTCTAAAATAGTTGTGTGTGTATGTGTGTGTGTGTGAGTGTGTGTGTGTGTGTGTGTGTGTGTGTGTGCGTGTGTGTGTGTATGTGTGTGTGTGTGTTTTATCAACCTCGCTTATCCATCATCAATTTATACCATGTCGCCTGTTTTATTGCGAGAACCGTTAAACTGATAATTAAAAGTAAACAGCGCGCCCAAATAACGACGCGTGCGCCTATGGGTTATTCATTACGCGATGGATTACGTCCTGGAGCTAGAATATGACACTATGCCGTGAAGTTTGTTTGAGGTGACAGACGTGAGAGAAGACGTCATTCATCGTGGCATTGTGTTATTAGAACCTTTCGTGCCCAGGAAGCAGTAAACATCTCAAAATTTCTTCACGAGCGTGATGGCACACAACATGGCTAAGCAACGTTGTCGGATATACACAATTGTAAATATATAAAAGAAGGCGTCCGTCCGCTTCTTACGTTCGTCCTTCTAAGACGTCCGTCCGCTTCCTACAGGGATGCTCAATTGCACCCCGCTGCTCGCACCGTAAAAACAACAAAGCAACAAGAACGGAATGCTCTCCCCCATTAATTCATAAATCCCAGATCGCGCCCCAACGCATTTGTATATTTTCATATTTCTCATAGTGTCTTGAATCTCTCAGGGAGGGAAACGTTCGCTATCAGACTGAAACTCATCGAATGTATTCAATAAAAAATGTGCCGCAGCCATAACAATTTTTTTTTTACTATTGAACCAAGCGTCACTTTTAACTTAATGTTAGTCGGTGAGAATAATGTATATGTTTTGCAATTTGGTATTCCTCATATTTAGCACTCAAAATAAAAACGAGGCTAGTATTTAGCTTCCAAACCTGAAGAGTGCTAGTAGTTTATCGTTCAAATAAAAACAAGAGCACGGTCTGCCTCCGAAGA
Organism: Ixodes scapularis; assembly: GCF_016920785.2. Lineage (NCBI taxonomy): Eukaryota > Metazoa > Arthropoda > Arachnida > Ixodida > Ixodidae > Ixodes > Ixodes scapularis. The sequence goes on from NW_024609835.1 coordinate 112,183,865, forward strand.
GGTGTCGATCCAAACGAGACGTCAGCAACATGTACAAAACGTTAATATTGTTACGTAAATGTAGTAAAATACTTAATACAGTTTATCCGGCCTGAAGCCCATTTTTATCCACGGACGGAGAGGTCTGTTTCTAAACTTTGCCACACGGACGTATTGAACAAAAGTGTCCGATCTTTGAAACAGACAGGCAAGCAATGGCAGTCGAAACTTAAAAGATCAAGTGTATTTGGTCCCAACGCGGAAGCAATCGCAAAAAGAAGTGCAGTCAAGTTTGAAATGTAATTTGGAAAAAAATGCTGAGTGAATTTTTTCTTGGAAATATTTAGTCGCAAAATCATTGCCTTATATCTATGTTTATGTTGTTATTGTTTCTTTACAATCGGCTCCAGTGTAAAAAATGTTGCAATATTTCTCTTTGTCCCAGATGGCAGGGACTCAACCAAAGAGGAGGGAAGGACTCAACCAAAGAGGGGGTAGGGGATTTTGAGAAGGTTGGCATGAGCTTTTCTAAGATAGCTCTTCTGGTTCATTCTAATTTATGTGTCTCTTGTTCCAGCGTCCAAGTAGCTCCGAAAACACGCAGTTGTTCAGCACCAACGCGGAAAACGTTCTCTTGTTCGCCCTCGCTCGGAGAATGCTGCGGCCTGCCTCCTCGTGCCAAGAGCAAAAAACGACCTGTATGATAAACCCTTGTCACGCGAAGAGTCGTGACAAAGGTCTTGTCTGCCTCTTGTTTCCGTCGAATGTGCGCGCCTAGCTCGGAGAAAGGCGCGTGCTGCAAAGGGTCACCCGCAGAGGAACCACCGCGCAAAGGTAGAAGCTGCGTCCCAAATTCAGAGCGCCACGCTCGCAGCTCGTGACAGTGGCGACGATGGAAAGGGTTGGTGAGAAAGCTTTGGCACTTACCGGAAGCCGGAGGTCGGAAGGCCTCGAGAGGTTACGCGAATTTATTAAGGGGCAACAGGAAGTAGCTTTGCCTCAGCAGACACGAGTGGGCCGGAGAGACAGCGCTGAACTCTGTTGCTTGGTGGCGCACTAATCGCCTGTCCTTCTTCTCAAAGTACGTATTATTCGAATCAAAATTTGCGAGATGAGATAAAGAGCTATGAGACCATTATCGTCACACAATAAAAGTAATAATCGTGACAAAGTGAATCGATGATGTCCTTCGATGTAGTAAGAAACTGCCCTACAAACTATCTCCCTGTTGTGTTTTGCAGACTTTTTTCAAAATCCCTAGATGTTCTCTACAATACAAGCAAACAACTATAGATATAATTAGATTAACATTAGGTTCGTGCATGATCGGTTACAGTAAAACACTAAGGTTCTCGCTAAGAATTATCAAATTTGTTTTAGTCGAGTTGATCAGTAATCCAGTCTCAAACTGTTTTTGTTTCCGTGTTTTTATGACTCATCTTGTTTGTGTGTATTTACTTAGATCTATGAGCTTAGTTTATCTAACCATTGTGTTTTAAACCACTCAAGTTCATGTTACATCCTTGTAACAAAGAAAGCTCGAATGGCGACCAACTCGATGACATTCTGCATTCGATTTTGGACTTGTGCCAGAGGCAAGAAGGCAAAGCTCCAATAACATCCGAATAAATAGTACCACAGAGGCACTAGAAAGAAGGACAGCGAAGCTATTGAGGCTTCCCTCGCACATTGACTCACTCTTCCTCCCTTTCAATAAAAAACCGGCTCCAGAATTTTGCTTTTGAGCATCAGTTCTATGACGTTGGCATGCTACCAAGCTGGTACTATTTCACAAATTATTTCTTTTCCATGTGAAGTGATTAAAATACGAGCGAGTGACTTTTATCTCTTCCCCAAGTTAGGTAGCGCTTTGCCTAGTTGAGATACCACCTGCCGAATAGCAAGGCGGTATGGTGCTAAATCTTCGACGACACCCTCAGGACAGCACGGGAGCTGGGAGTCCTGCCCTCACTGACTAAAGCCGAGCCCCAACCGAACGCTAACCGCGTTTATCTCCAATCCGCGTCCAATTATGTCCAATCATGTTAGCGGTAAAAATACTATTTTTTTTTCCACCGCTATAATAAGATACGCATCCCCGAACGCTCATTCTCCGCTCAAGTTTAGCGCTGGCGGTTTACAACTATTTACAACTAGGGCTGGGCGTCGATTAAATATTTTAACCCGATTAATCGCCACTCTTTAATCGATTAATTAATCAATTAATCGGTCTCGTTCATTTCCATGCATAATAATACTGCCTAAAAATAAAAATTGGATATTGATTTTTTTTTTGTGCTGAATATGTGGTAAACGACGCAATAATTTTAATTATGAATCAACTTCGATGTACAGTTGAGAACAGTTCAAAAACACTCGCACTCACAGATTACTACTTCAGCTCCATGAGACAAAAATGTTCGTTGATATTCTCCGGGAAGGGCGGCCTCCTTTGATTGCTCCCAGTTGTCTCTGCTGCGCTGAACGGACACTCGCACGTCGCTGAAATCGCTGGGACACGTGAAAACCTTCTGCACTTGTCTGAAGTTACAAAATCTCCCCCTTACAGTTTTCCTTAAGTTAATATTTAACCTAAAGTTTTCACTTCATATATGTGTGCTCGTCCATGTCTGCTTGCTGAAAGCATTTAATTTTTATTTAATTTTGGTTCGTCAAAATTTTACCAATTAACCGGTTGAACAAATTAATCGCGATTAAAGCATTAATCGATTAATCGGTAGGTTAATCGATCAATTGCCCAGCCCTATTTACAACCATTAACGTTTATACCGCGAGGAAATGAAGCAAAATATAAAGTAGCGCAGTGACAGAAGCGGTCAACAAATAGATGGAGTCATAACCTCTGCGGAACCAGAATAATGATAAAGTACAACACCACGAGATGACTCGTGACAATTTTTAAAGCACAACCAAAAACCAAAGAAATATATGTTATAAACTATGACTTGTAAGGATTTGTGCGAGCACAGCACTATTAGAAGTGCAAAAAAGAGGCATCCTTTCAATTGTTAAAATGTTCCAGTCATCAGCTATACTAAGCAAAAAAAAGAATACTTAAACCCATTGAACAATGATCGAAAGGCTCGGATGTGGCGCGACTTCCTTTTTCCTTTAAAGTGTTTGACCGGAGGGAACAAGAACGTGGAAGCTAGGATCGATACCAGTTTGCCTGTTCGCAATACAAAAGAAAAGCTAGATAGCTTACGTCGGGACTACAAGGACTGAATATTCGAGAATAGCAACATTTGAGAAATAAAATCGGTCCTTTTGTATCTGCCATATATAAAACGTCAACTCTGGTTTTGAATGCGTTCAATTTTAAAAAAAGTCGATTTTGGTACACGGATCCTGTACCGCAGTGGCGTATTCTAACACTGGTTTAATCACGTGTTTTGAATGCAGTCAATCTTGTTGATGCTGGTGCCCAGTTTAAGTTTCCTCCTTGTAAAACAAATTTTTCGAAAGGCAGATGATCAAATATGACCTATGTGCATACTCCAGCTAAGGCAAAGTGTGAGCGTCATAGACAGGTGCTTTGCGTGGACGACTCTGGAAGCTAGAGTGCTAATAAAAATACAGTCAGAAATTAGGTGACTTTTCTTTTTGGCGACGGTAATACAGGCAGTTTTTGGAAGTTTCATTTGTCATTTTTCACACCAACCATACACTACAGAAAGATCGTTATTGAGCATACCTGGAACCTCAAGATTTTGTTTTTTACTTTAGAGTACAAAACACAGTCATTGGGGAAAAACCTGATTTTAATCCTTTTATCAATGACCTTAACAATATCATTTATTTAGACAAGAAAAACAACTGGCCTAAAACTGATCCCTGGAGGACACCAGAAAAACATCCAAATGGGGGGAACGAATACTGTTAATTTCAACATCTTGCTCTATATTGCTTAAGTACACTCTAAAAAAAGCCTGTGAGTCTACTTCCCCGCACAACACTCGGAGAGCCAATCACCGACACTTACGGAGGCAGATCAGGGAATGACGATGCCGAAACATAAGTTTAGACCAAAAAACGCAGTCTGAGTTGTGACATTAAGCAATGCAAGGGTGACGTTTTGCATTGCTTAAAGACCGGCGACCGCTCCGCTCTTTCTACTTTTCCCTGCCTTCCTCCTCTCCCTATTTCTGCCCTGTCCACCGTTGCCTGTTTCCTCCTCCCTCATGGTGAGGAGGATCTTCTTCCTTGCAGAATCTCGGGTCTGGTAGTCGGCCTTTAATGTCACAACTCGGACTGCGTTTTTTGGTCTAAACATACGTTTCGGCGTCGTCATTCGCTGAGCTGCCTCCGTAAGTGTCGGTGACTGGCTATCGGAGTGTTGTGCAAAAAAACAAGCGCACGTTTTTTTTTTTTTTTTTTTTTAAGAGTGTAATACATTATTTAGTGCGTTAAATTGTCCTGAACTCCGGCTGCTCTAGACTTCACAAGTATTGCGCCATGAGGTGCGGTATCAAAGACCTTTGAAAAATATTTAAAGGCCGCATGAGCTTGCCCTTTATCGCTAATAATGCTGGCCAAATCATGCACTCCGTCAGCCGCCATCTTCCTCTTGATGGCGGCTGACGGAACTCTCGGATGCATGAAGCTAAATGGCACCAGTTACCGAAAACGGGCGAAAACGGGTCCTATTTTCCCATTGAAGTTTTTAGAAAATCACCTAAAACTTTAAATTGAAATCACGGTTATTTATGAAACTTTCGCATCTTGTTCGGTGCAGCTAGCGCTACATGTTGGTGGAGAATGAGCGTTCATATACCACTCGTAAAGGAAATACACCTAGCAAGCTTCCGCTTCCCACTTTTGTGTGAGTTCGCTATTCGTCCCTGGTTTTAACACTCGGCCTCTCTTGCCCGAGTTTTCTGGACACCAGTAGACATCGAATGAAGGCTTCATAAACCGTATCGACCACGTAAATAAAAATAAAACGGCAGTTAAAAGAAAAAAAAAAAATATATATATATATATATATATATATATATATATATATATATATATATATATATATATATATATATATATATATATGTATGTATATGGGTGATTTTATCTCAAATCGTGCAGGCAAAAAGGGTCGAATTTTTAATTTCGCTGAAAAAAAATATATGGTATGGCGTCGTCTCTAAAAACGCAGTAGCCACAAACCGCAAGTTCGTCAGATTTTTCGTTCTCGAATTACGAATTTTAAGAGGCCGCGGCGGAACGGCAGTGTTTTTCACATGCGTCGTGGGTCGGATGTTTCACTCAAACTCCCGCCGTGGATTTTCAGTCTACATTATATTAACTTTTTTCAAGCACTCTGTGAACACATTTAAAAGGCTCTAATACCATAAAATAATTTTACGCTTTTTGCTTTTTTTTCTGTAAAAATGTCAGAAACGCCCCCTCGGTCAATTGTTGACGAACTTTGACAATTAATTACTGGCGATCTACTTGGGTTACATTATTATTTTTTATGTCCACGGAGAGCCCAAAACGCGCTCTTCATATATATTATATGAAGAGCTGTATAAAATATTCCTTGCGGGACGTTTACGTTAATCTTATACGAAAACCAAAACGTACCATATTTAAAATCGATTTTCTCAAAAAACCCTTTTTTTTTGTTAAAATGTAGATATTACTGTTGTCTACACGAAACGCAAGTCGAGAAAGTGTGTATTTTGTTTGTATGTTCTATATTTAAGCGTCAATAATGTACGAAAACGTGTTATTACGACTCGAAATGGACTTGCAAATTGCGCGCCTTCACAAGCGGTAAAATATCTTTTCCCTTTTTCAACGTTCCCACATAAAAATGAAATACACTAGTTCCACCCTGTTCTATTTATTGATTATTTAAATCTTATTATAGGCGGCAAGCTACATTGGAGGAGTTCAAAAGAGATAGCAACACTTCTAAACAGACCAGCAGGCGTCGCAAATTTTTTATGTGTAGAAATTGTATTGATTCCGGGCCTTCATTGGCCTATATGAACGTCCCGCCCTTTCGGAACCAGCAGATGACCACGACCTTTCGCGCTCGTTGTGTTAGATAGGACGGCCCGTGACAGTAAAGCCAGCAGCGCACCCTGTGTCACGAGGAGTGAAATGGTACGAATGTGTCGTTGACGCGGCGAACATCTCTCTCCGCAGAGATCCGATAGCACCGAAGGGTTATCTCTTTTGGAAACAGCAAAGCCCGGAGTCTGAAATTAAAAACGAGCGTGTTTGTAAATATACTTGTGTTTATTCCGCCCGGAGACTAGTTCGGACGAAGTTAGCCTCCTTGTCAACTATAACTGTTTGTGAAGAGTGGCCTTCTCTCGGAGATGAAACGTTGGCGCCGGCTGACGTGTTCTTTTGAAAAAGGGAAGGGGAAAGAGAAAGTTTGAGTAACTGCAGTAACTACATCGAAAGCTGCTCTCCCGATATGAGGCTCGAGGCATGTTACGTCTCGGTTAACTTCTCGCGCATTGCTGCTCGAATCTATTCTTCACTTTGTTCCGCACAGCTATTGTTCCGCACAGCCGTCGTGGATGTGCGTAATAGAGTGAAGAACAGATTTAAGCATCATCTGGACACCGTCATCCTGCCAGGCTTCAGTGTCGTGGGACTGGACATTGGTCAGTTAAGACTTTTTTTTTTTTTTTATTTCGTGTGTGTTTCTTCGCCCCGCTGAACTTTGCTTCTCGGGAACGGTATTGCTGAATTTTTTTTTTTTTTTAATGTTTTATGACTAACTGTTTGTTAGCATTGTTTACTTGGGTTTATTTCGTCATGGCGTAGCGGCCTGACGGTGCTGTAGAGAGCGTGTTCGCACGCATTCGGTTGTGTCCCGTTTAGGGAATGCCCGGAGGAGTTGGTTTTTGTTCTTGCCATATGCGGCTGAGGTCTTCGTCTTTATTACATCTTTGCTTCTTCGTCTTACCTTTACGTGTCGTTGACTTCTTTGTCGGACTCTCCACCAAGCGTGGACCTATCGCCTCGTCACCGCTCGAACCTATTTTTTTTTTTAACGCAATTTTAGTTAAGATGGCGGTTGCGTAATTTTATTCTTATTTATTTATTTTTATTCCCTACCAATCTCCGTGACACCTTCTCCGTGTGTTTCGGATCGTTTCTGTGTCATCACTTTTGTGTATTACGGAAGTGAAAGGATATTCCCTGGTGATCTGTGCGATGTGCGGTGAACAAACCCTAGCGTTTGGTTTCGGAAAGAAGTGTATAGAATATATGAATGATATGGTGACTTTCTATGTCTTAGTAATATGACAGCTAATAACGAGTAATGCTAGTTTACAGTGAAAGGTTTATAAATCGAAACAATGCAACGTCTGTGCCTCTTGGATATTGAAGGTCTGCTGATTTGTCTGCTGATTTGGTTAGATATGTTTCTCGTGATTTCCCGCTCTTATCAAAACATAAATAACTATTTAATACCACGAAATACGTTTATAATTGATAAAAAAACGCCGACAAAAATTCAAGAAAACTTTTTCAGAATTTATAGAAACGCACGGGTCGCTATGTATGACTTAGGTTTTGCAAAACGAAGGCGACTTTTTCAGATATTGAGGCTCAAATATAGAACATACAAACAAAATACACACTTTCTCAACTTAATTTTCGAGTGGACAACTAGCATATCTACATTTTAGCAAAAAATAAAAAAATAAAAATGCGTTTTTTGAGAAAATCGATTTTAAAATTGGTACTTTTTGGTTTTCGCATAACATTAACATAAACGTCCCGCAAAAGATATTTTATACAGCTGAGTCATTTTATAATATATATAAAGAGCGTGTTTTGGGCTCTCCGTAGACATAAAGAATATTGATGTAACCCAAGTACATCGCCAGTATTTAATTGTCAAAATTTGTCAAAAATTGACCGAGGGGGCGTTTTTGACATTTTTATAGAAAGAACGTAAAACGCCTAAAACTATTTCATGGCATTAGAGCGTTTTAAATATTCTCACAGAGTGCTCGCAAAAAGTTAATATAACGTGGACTGAAAATCCATGGCGGGAGATCGAGCGAAACATCCGACCCACGACGGATGTATGTAAAAACACCGCTTTCCGCCGCGGCCTCTTAAAATTCGTAAGTCAAGAACGAAAAATCCGACGAACTTGCGATTTGTGACTTCTGCGTTTTTAGAGACGACGCCATAACATATATTTTTTTCAGCGAAATTAAATATTCGACCCTTTTTGCGTGAACAATTTGAGATGACATCACTATATATATATATATATATATATATATATATATATATATATATATATATATATATATATATATATATATATATATATATATATATATATATATTAAGAACTTTCGAAAGTCTACTTTAGTTTTTTTTTTTTTTTTTGTTAAAACGCAAAAATTATAAGAAAACCTGCCTGCTTGCATTGCAATAAAAGGGTCTCGCACACCATTCAGAAAGGCATCTTAAAGGGGCGCACGTAAACGTACATAAGCGAGCGAGGAAAATACCCTACACAAAACTCATATACAAAACCCAACCCGGTCCGTGAACACAGCACACATCCGGCTCGCAGGAAATAGCCGCGCGGTCTTTCTCGCCGTAACCAAACTTCCTCAGGCCATTACCAAGCATCTCCAGCTGAGGCTCGACCTGGATTGATACTGCGCCCCCTTACGCGCAAGGCCCCCTTGCTCCGTTTCGGGAATTCCTACTCGACAACGCGCGCTCCTTGCACAACGGGGGCGCGTGCACACAAACGAAACTCCGTCCGCCCCTGAGCTGACACTCAGGTGGGAGCTGCGTGGTCCCCGGACCAATGAACCGCCTCACCTTCATCACGTGACCCCGATCTCCGCGCGTTTGCATGTTCGAGAACGTTATGACGTGGCAAAAGATGGACGTATGACTGGTCCAACGAGCACGTAATTTCCACCGCACTGTCAGCTTGGGCATGAACGGAGTAAAGAAACCCCTCCACTTTCGTCTGCTTTTTTTTAAATTCTAAATTCTTTTTAATAAGCGCCTACAGAGACTGCTCTATGGAAGATGCTGCCTGTGCTTGTTTGGGGCTTTCCAACACTCGTCAGATGTCCCAGGTTATCTGGGCGGGTGCGCGCGTGCATGTCAGCCATCAAAACTTTCTGTTACTTTTCCTCGCTCCTGACCTACTGCTGAGAGCGCGGTCGATGGAGAAGGCGTTCGATGCTGTTTGGACCGGCGCCGAGTTGACCCCAAAATATGACGCTGCTCAGAAGTAGTTCGGAGCAGTGCAGTTTTCGAATCCCAACAGCTGATGCCGCTATGTGAATCGGGCTTTGGGCTTCGTGTCTGGTCATTTTCAAGGTCCTTATTGACATGGCTCGTAGACTAATTTCGCAAGGTTGCAGCGTCAGGTCGAATCTCAGCAGCCCAGGTGTTAGACGTCGGTGGAAGGTGAAGAACGGAGTAGATACTCCGCTTTTAGCGCGAGCTTTCAGCCTTTGATTGGATAACACTTCACCGCAAGCGCCGCAAGCAAGTGCTGGAGACGAAGCATCTAATCCGTCCTTAACCTGGCTGTGACCATATAGGCGATTGCACTCGCTCGCACCTCACCCATACGCAAGGGCGGACATATTCGTAGTAAACCGTCTCTGGGTCTGTGCCATGTACGCTTAATTTCGCTCAATGACCTAGAGAAGTAAAAAAAAAACGGGTGAAACTAGCGATGGCGAATTTGCGGTGAAACCCGTTTTTGCTACATTCAGGCGTCATTGGCTAACAACAATTTTGGTACCCTGCATTGCAGAAAGCGGTATATTTTAAGTAACAGGAAAATAGCAACATTGCTTACTCCGTTTCACACGGAGTGAACAGACCGTGAAAGTTTGTAGATATAGCGCTGATACAGCGAGTTTGTTGTATGAATGTTTAGACAACGGGAAGTTCGCCTGCCTGAAGTGGCGTCCAGTGTTTCCGCTATAGATAAGAAATTCGCCTGATTGGTGTTTTTAACGTGCATTAAGCAGTACTGATTACATGAAAGCGTGCTGATATGGGCGCACTGCAGATCTAACTCAGTGCCAATACGCGCGCCTCTCGCGGCGGCGTCGCACGTACTCATCGGGAAGCTACCTCGGCAGTCCCAGCTCGACTGGAGTGGTACACCGGTGGGTGTTGCAAGGTCGACGTGCCTGCCTGGGCTACCACATTGGTGGAAGCGCGGGAGCAGCGAGAGCGGCGACACAGCGCATGCAGTTCGCGCTACGCCGCAGTTCGCTGGACGATCGGTAGTGGCTCCTAGCGGACCCAGGGTGCCCATAATGCTTATCCAGATCAAAACGAAGTGTTGTGAACTGAGTCCAGGATCCTAATCCCTAAGTATTGAAGTGCGAATTTTCCCTCCACGTATTCCGAGTTTCGTTCGGGGATAGCATTAAAAAAAAAAAAAGCGTTTTATTCACAGACGCTTTTTTTCTTCTTTTTTTCAAACGCAGCCTAAGATAGTAGAAAGTTTTAGAATAACGTACGCAATTTGAACGCATGCTAGTGCTATATTTAGTGCTTTCGTCAGCGCACGCTACGCAAGAGTTTTAGAATAGCGTTTCTCCGCCGCGACGCAAAAACCCAAGCACCTCACGCTTGCAACGCCACCAAGATACAGTCTCAATTTTTACTTCACACACAAAATGCTGTAATGTGAAAAAAAAAAGATTTTGAACAAGAGTAACATTTCAGATTTGTTTGAACATGAGAATGCGACGCGAGCGGTCGACCGGTCGTGTCCGCTTGCTTCGCCTCGGTACCTTCGCCAAGAAATTCCCGCGAGTCGCAAACATCAAGTTTCTGGTGATTGCTGCCCACCTTACTGGGTTTTCTAAACCGAGTGCAACGCCGTTCCGTATTGAAGATCGCAGTCGCGAGGATGCCGCCGACGTCGCGCTCACGAAGCCGCCAAAGCGGACGCAGCCATGGTCCTGGGAGCCACTATTTTTTAACTGCGCTCGTCTTGCCTTTAGTCAACTTCTCATCACAAATCCTCCTTGGAGGAGTGCAAGGACTCTTTGAGTACGCACGCAATTTCCAAAAAATAGCGTACGCTAAAATAGCGCACGCATTGCGCAAAACGTGCTTAGCGTTCGACACATGCGCGGGTGGCGACGACGCCATTCTTTGCGTACGCAAAGCTTTAACGTGCGTTATTCCAAAACTCCCTAGTGCCACGTGGTTATGCCAGTGGAAATTACAGAGTCATATGTGATGTAAGATCCGAAGCATAGGTGGCCGTTTTTATGGGAAGATGATTTGTCCAAAAATGCTACTATAGGCATTTGCCCAAAACAATTCCCAAACCTTCGGCGAAGCTTCACCGAAGGATTTCGGTCATATCAACGAAAGCAAGCTCTTGGTCTGTCTCCAAGATTTGGAAGCACAAAATCTTTCAACACCACCTGATTAGTAGCACGTTCCTCGAATCCCCCAAGACTAAAGTTGGCATTTGCATAACATTTAAGAAAATATACTTGAAAAAACACGGCGCTCAAGCAAAAATCGTTCTCTACAGGAAGTAGCAAGTCGTCTTCCCAAACGTTTTACCCGACTGAAGGTATGTAGTGTGGTGGATTATAGATAACCACTCTAAAACTTCAAGTGGCCGCATTCAGGAAGGGGGCGAAAACGCAATCCAGTAGCTCGTCATAAAGATCAGTGTCGGGCCTGAAGAAGGAACCCGCCTTACCGGGCAAAGAAATAGGCAGGTGAGGAACCAGCACTGCGCACGGTTACATCATGTATGTATCTTCGTAATAAACTTTTAATGCAATCAAAGGCCGCTAATTGGCCGCAAAATAAAATAAAAAATATTTGTAAGCAAGCCGAAAGGAAACTCAAACGTTTATTTCTAGACATGTCCTGAGGTCGGTCCGTCTTTGGTGTATGGAAGAGTAAGGCGTCAAAGCAGTTTAGTTCGTCTTGTCGATGCACAACATTTGGTACTTGTCGCGTTAGGAAAACTGGGTTATAAATGGCCAAATAATTAAGTCGGCGAGCGTGTTTTCGCTTGCGTCGGCAGATATATTGCCTCCAGTACTGTAGTGGATTGGAATGGATTGCAGTCCGGGTGTAGGCCCTCGTCGGAGTTCACGGCTGTCATTCGGCACGTCAAAGGTACATCCAACATTTCCGCTGATGTACTGAGCCAAGTTCACACTGTGTCGTCATCTTCTCCTCAAGTCGGCATCACGTACGGGTCACCAATTATGTGACGAATGGACAAAGTCCACCCACAGTAATTCGAGGCGTCGTCGCAACGGACACTGCAGGATTCACCACAGTCTGCACCAACATTCAGGGGCGGTTCCATCCGTCCATGACAGAACATTCAGAGCCGTCACCTAAATGAGACACACGCTGTCTTGGGTGTCCTCACTTATATTACTGTGGGAGGACTTTGTCCGTTCCCCACATCCTCTTTGGGTAGACAATTAGCTACTCTGAAAGATCCAGTGAAGCATGGGCTCTGAATAGGCTTGCTTTTGCTAATCTAAAGCATCCTATTCCACATGAAAAAGATACATCACGACTTTCAGGTCAAGATACATCGAACGGCGTCGCGAGAAGAACTATATATTCCCGATGTTCCTAAGGCCACATGACATGGTTTTTTAATTAGTATTTATTGAGCGATGACATGACAGAATAATAAGTTGAGCGATCTCGACCAATCGACGAGTCAGTGTAATGCATAGGTTCACTGTAGGATCAAAGTAAGAACGTACCCCCCCCCTCAAAACCCTTCTTATCTCCCTTTTTACAGACACACAAAATACATCTTTTGGAGCTACAGTGGCGGCATATAAAGTCTCTTGATTAAGAAGGCCAAAACGCACGAGTGTAGCAATTAGGGTAAAATATTTACCTACTTGGAATTATGTTCCATCTCAAGCAAGTTCTGAGCTCTACACGTTAACAGGCGGCAGAGCTCGGATCCGAGTTTTAAGAACGAAGATGAAAATAGTCCCTGGCTCAGCTGGTAACAGTTCCGACATTGCCCGAAAAATGGCCGAGGCTCACTCCGGAGGTTGCAAAACCTAGAGTTATCAAAATCCTTCCACAGCCTGCTCTATAGACCTTTGCATCGCTTATCACCCCGGAAAAAAATGCCGAGTCACTGAGAAAGGGACGCATGCGCATCATCTGATAGAGCGCACAGCAGAGCAACAGCGCTTGCTCAGAAGGCGTTCCACAGCCCAGCAGACAGAAATGGCAGCGCGCAGAAGGCGATTTTTGCATAGGCCTATACTTCCTAGAAACACCGCACTAGAATGACGGAAACTCGGCTATCGGCCCCGGGCCCGAAGTAGAGGATCCTGCTACGCATTGATTGACAATAAAGCACAACCGAAGGCTGACGCGGCACCGCTGTCCAACCCGTGTCCGCGCTCCGTCTCCCTCTTGCGACGCAAAAACTCGATATTTCGTTTCAGCTCATAACCGACCGCCGCCGACGCCAAGATTCGATGCAGTCGGTCAAACAGCTCCAAAAGTGTGTCATCATAGCTCTGGTTGTCTTTGTGTGATTGCAATCACCGGCTAAACCAATCCAACACCTAAAAAGAGAATTAAAAAACGCAGGATCTCGGCGCATTTATTGCCGGTGATTGGTTCAGTATAGCAAACTCACAAAAACGATGAGTGCCGTGACGGTGCACGTTTAGCGCTGCTTTTAGAGTGAATCAGAGTACAGGTTCTGTTGACCTGTGCCACCGGCCCACCATGGCCACGGGTCTCGGTGGAACGGCGGTAAGGGCCGGGGACTGCCCAGAAACGAGTCGGCAAAAGAAAAGGAGGAAGGCGTCACCACCGGGGCTCTTTTGATCGTCCAGCTGCCATTTCATCGCGAACATATAAAGCAGCGGGAATTAGTTCCTCGAGTAGTCACTTTCAGAAAGCGACCGAGCGCTTTTGCCGCTTCTCGCCGGCAGTGTCGGCGTGAACCGAAACGCCCCATCAGTCACACTCTTGTCAAGACGGCCCGCGAGGTTCAGGTCAAGGCCCCCGCGCCTTCTCGAGCACCCGTCGTGCTTGGCGGGGAAGCAAGAGCGAGGTAGATGTGTACGGGCTCCGCGCTTCGCCGCACGATCGCTCCTTCGGCCGATGATCGCGCCCGGACGCGCTCTTATAATGCCGATCTCTGATGAGGAGGAAACTACCGCGGACAATGTCGGCTAAGACGGCCCCCTATGCATGTTCGACTTATCTGTCAGTTTTTAAAGAACCTTTGGCCAGGCGTGTGCAAACGTATGCCTCGGTCATCGAACTCTTTGATAATTCGGGAGATAATAGAGCTTGCAAAAAGTGCAGCGCGAGTCCAGATGGAGCGCTGCAGCGCATATTGTACGGGGATGTACGTTTTAAAAATATCCCGATGAGGATCTTCAAACTTAAAGTACAGGAACTCGGTCAAGATCCCTTCATGTCAGATATCTTCAGACGTTACTGTCATCATTATCTTCAACCTCCCGAACGCCTCAGAATAACAAGGGCTTCGGATATCATTTCGAAACATGACGTTCCTCTTCATAATCTTCCTGCCAGCTTTTCCTCACTTCCTGCTTTCCTTGGACTACAATCATGCTTCATATCCCATTCCCGCAGTCCTCGCCATCTCTAATCAAACTAGGAAAAAATCGAAAATACTTACAAGTCACGCAAACCAAGCTTTAGTGCGGCGAAATGCGCTCAAGAATACATGTTCGGTGCCAGTTTATGGAACAACTTTTTTCTAACCTCGAAAATCTACAAAATATTTAAAAAAATTGTAATCACATCAAATTGTTTTATGTTACATTATTTCCATATTTGTTACAGCATTTCTCTATATTTGTATTTCTGTACATAATACAACGTAGCGGGCTGTCAAGCCTAAACTTGTCAGTGTGTGGCATGCAAGTCGAGTCAGTTTAACAGTCAAATAGCCATCGGTAACACTTCGGAGTTTCGTAAGCTGGCCCAATCAAATCGCGACGACAGGAAACGAGCGCGTAGTATTCAGGTAGGACTTCTGGCGCGTTCTCAGCTTGTACCTTAGAATACCATACTACGAATGCTTTTGAAAACAAAGTTCATGAAGACGTGCTCACTGGGCTTGAAACACTGCATCACGAGATGAGATATAGTCTTTGGACACCATTGGTGGATTCAGCGACGATGTGCGGCAGATGTTGAGCATGGTTATAGCCTGAGCCGTTCTCGCTTCCAAAACAAGCATTGCATTGCGATAACTCTTACGCAGATAAGCATTCATTTTTTCCTGAATGTCATACGTGGTGGCCGAGATTGCGCGTCTTCGGAGATCCGTACGCGTCCACGCACACCCTCGCTCAATTGAGCACATGGACGTTAAGACAAAGCACACTGACTATCGTCAATATGTACACCAACACAAAAACATGAGGACAAGAAACTGGCCGCTGAGAACACCGTTTAGCACTCAGAAAATACTCCAGGTCGACATACGTCCCAGTACGCCTCCGTGCGCACGCGGTGACCAAAACGTTAAGAACGCACTGAATAGTAACTTTTTGTGAATACTCTATATACGTGGCTTCCTTCGCCAACCCGAAGACCCGGATTTGGTGCTACGTTTCTACAGAATATAAGAACTTACAGGGCCACTAATTCCATCTTGTTTTAAAGGGATACTACAACGAAATTTCAGCGCCTATTTTTTGGTTTATACGTGTTTAAAGAAGCAGTATCGTATCGGACAAACCAATATCCTATTAAAAAGATACGAAAATGAATTTTAAAGCAAATTAAACGATTAGCAAAGAGCACCTGGTGGATGTCACTAAAGCCTCGTTTGTAATGCCCGTCTAGAAACCTTGATAGGCAGTGGCGGTGACTGTGTCGCATAGACATGCTTTGAACGGTTGAACCTGACGCCATCCCGACAGCTCTACAGCCAGCACAATAGAAGAGGGGAGGGAGGAACACCCCCCTCAACGGGACTCTCCTTTGTGTGTCTCAAACGTCGTTATTTTCCCCCTACAAGATTATAGAAGATTAACCCGTCACTCAAAATGCACACAGAAGCACTTTGCGGTTAGTTGCGGTGGCCCGATCGCTGGCGTGCTTCGACCGCTTCGGTGGCTGGAACGGCAAAAGCGTCCTGACGACGTCAGCCTAAACACCTAAACGCAAGCAATATATAGGTTGTGCTTTTAGAAAAAATACGCAGACAAGGAGGTATAAGCGACGTTTCGGGTGGACGCCCTTCTTCAAGCCTCGCCCCAGCTTTGCTCATCCCGAGACAAACTACGTCACGATTGCGCCGGATGTGACGTGCTGTCCGCTGGCTGCTCTCCGAGCGCTTGCCAGAGTGGGCCGTTTATAACGAAAAATACAGCTATGATGCTCAAAATACAAACGTGCGCTTGTCACTTACGGCTATTGTGGATCACATTCAGCCTATATTTCTGAACACGGCGGGTATATTTCAAATTTCGTTGAAGTATTTCTTTAGGAGATGCTCGCTGCGCTTCGACACTTCTTTCGGTGCAGATTTTCGCGCAAGTATGAAGCAGCCAGTATGCACTTCCTGCTCTTATGTGCGCTGATTCGCTGCATAAGATGAGCAGAGCTCCATGACGCAGTCAAATTGCGGTTTATCTGGCAGATATAACAAACATTTTGTTGGACTGTCAGGGTGTATCAGTGCCGCCAAGCATCCCTAAACACTGTCGTATTTTAAACATGGATTTGAGGCGATACCCACTTCATATAATAAAACTTCTTATATATACATTTTTCGCAAGGACACCGTGACCTTCAGATCAATCTAATGGCGTGACGTTTCTAATTTTGTATTGTTTTCTCTTGGAATCGGAGAGCTGACATAAAAACTGCTGTAGTTGGTGACGACGCTCCCTCGCCTCCCCAGTGCCTCCGCCCAAAGTACGCACACGAGCTGTTCCTCCGCGCCTCCGCGAAACAGCTTGCGTACGTACTTTCGCTGCTTCCAACACAGGCATAATCAAAGGTGAACTCGTTCTTAAAAAAAAAAAAAATTCGCAAAAAAAAAGTATTTTTTTTTTTTTCGTTTACATTGTGCGGGGAAGCGATAGCTGCAGCACGGTCGCGCAATGTGGGTGGAATGGCGCCGTCACGTACTTGAGGACGGAGGTGCGACATTGTAAATTCTCATAGCCGTCGTGGTTGGCGTCGTGAATGCCACTGACGACCAGTGCTCGGTGATCCGTAAAGTGGGCAAGCGCGGTGGAGGTTTCTAGAACCATCCAAAATTACGCGCAGCAACTGGATACTGCCAAAGTGAGATTTAACATAACCCCAGTAATGTTTGAAAACAAGTGTAGTAAGCAGACGACACGAAGATTCTCCCTTCGTCGCGACACCAGGGCAGCCCTTTTCGCTCTTTCCGCGGTACGGCTGACGGGAAGTCCCGACTTCCGTCTTCTCACGCGAAGAGTAGGGAGAAAAAAAATGTTTTCCATTCTTCGCGCGCGCAGCGACGACAACCTACGAAGACGGAATTTCTGCAGAGTCGCCCGTATAACTATCAATTTAAAAGCACGTCTCTCTGTTCTTTTTCCAAAACATGCAACATCTAGCAAAATCGTTCCACCAAAGCACATATCCACTCACACACGTTTACTGTACAGCCATTCCACGAAAAGCAAGAACCCATTGCAAATATTGTAGAACAGAATGGCTAAAAGCATGCCTTTCCAAAACGCAGCGGCTACGCACTGTCAATTGTAGCACATTTTTTGTAATCCTTTGCAAGGTTTTGTTGTAATGTTTCAACCCAAAATCACATTGGTAGTTTTTATTATTGATTTAGTTTTACCTTATCAGAAATAAAAGCGTTATTTTATTGCACGACCTTTTGAACTTATTTTTTTAAGTAAATCTTCTATTTTTTCGTCTGGCGACTCGCAACAAATGGAGTTGTGGGTGACACCACGTAGAAAAGAAAAAGCTCCTCCGAAAATCATCTAAGTGCTCTTTTTCGACAATCTAGCAATATAAATAATCACTAAAAGCCTCGAACTACGGTATGGATGACGAGGGGTGCCTGGTGTAATGGGTCGTGGAAATCGAAAGCGTGCCGGGAGCTGCCCACTTTCGATGACACGACTGGCATCGTAAGTATTCTAAGATTAGCCAGCCCGCAAGTTAAGATTACCCAAAATATATTGACAAAAGTGGACAGAGCAGGCCGCTTGAAAGGTGGTTGGATAAAAATAGAGCCAAGGACCGCCGACCTTCTGGAAGCTTAGCATTCTCAAGACTGCGAAAAAATTTTATCACAATTGAGGCGGTGGTCGTAACGCCGCTAATAAAGAAATAACGAGACAGAGGTTTTTTTGTTTTTGTTTTTTGTAAAATATGTAAACAGAAAAGCCACGCACTGGAACGCGATAGCAAAAGTAGGCCATCGTGACCAACTCTTACGAAAAGGAAAAAATAAAAGGCTTGAAGTCAATATGGTCGCGAAAGAGGCTTTCCTTCATTTCTTTTGGCCTGGCGCTTTTATGTCTCCGTCTTTGGTTCATTTTTATTGGACAGCTTTCAAGTCACTGGTGGCTCCTGTCGTCGCGGGCAACGGTCAATGTCCGGCTGAGACATGAGCATGCTGGGCACTGTATGTCTGCGTGAGGTATTCCTATCGGTGTGCACCTTTCTCTCACAGGAGACTCTTCAAGAATATAGGTTCAAAAATAATTTTTTTCTTCTCAATTATATGACCCTCCCACGTTTACCGAGGACAGAACCACTCTGCCTGAATAGTGAATTTGCGGTTCGCACTACTGGTGAACCTAGCTATCGCTAGTGTACAGCGGGACTCCCGAAATGTGGCATTTTCAAATCTCTCTTGTAACTTCTGCAGATCACTGAAACGACCTACCTGAGGCTACACATTACACTTGGGCCCTCTTACTAAGGAGGACTTTTTTTTTTCTAATTTTAATTTGGCCAACAGCCACTAACATTTTTCAGGGACGTAGTATCTCTTTGAAAAGTTGCTATTGATTCCCTTCCTTCTCATCAAATATACATTTTTTTTTCTTCAAATATCCCCCTGACAGAAAAAAATGCGTCCCCGTTAAAAACAAGAAGAAAAGAAGCGCGCACGGATCTTATTTTATCACCATTGACAGTAAATATCAGCGCCCATGTTTATTAGAAAAAATACAAAGTGAAGGGGTACCTACTACTATATATATATCGCACGAATTATTTTATGTTGCGAAAAAAAAACATTTATTTGATGATCCACAACAAGAACAATAATGTGTCATTAAGTAAGGAAGGACGTCTTCATTATAATAAAAAGCGTCTATTTGATGCTTGAAAAACTTTAACGAAAGTATCCTAAAACAAAAAAAAAACGCAATGACATCAAATATGAGCAATAGGCATTACTTTTTTCTTCCAAAACCTTACTGGAAACATTTTCCTGGTGTCTCAATTCATTTTTACGCACTGATATCGACCAATCCTGATCGAACCGTTCAGCTTTTCTCAAACAGAAATATTGACCGAGATTACAGTATGGATCTACTTGCGGGAATACAGACGTAATGCACTTCCTTGCCACCCCTTTCAGCTTCGACATCAAAGATAATTTCCCCCTTTCACGCCTCTATCTACCCTGAACGGCCTTCTGAAAACGGTGATACCAATTTAGCGAATTTTCCGCTAAATCCGGAAAAGGGGGGGGGGGGGGGGGGAGGGGGGGGCAGGTTTTTGACAAGGAAACAATGAGTCTGTACTCCGTCTCATTTTGCGATGGACTAAAGCCCAATGCTACAGGCCGCCGGGTCCACCCGCTAAAAATCCCGTGGTATATTGCTTCGTCGTAGGTAGTATATATCGGTGCGCCAAGACGCGTCATGCGGAGGCAAGGTTTTCGTCAGCTTATCGAGCCCTCGCGGCAGCTCCGTCTTCTTGCTGGGTTTTTGCATTACTTACCCCTGTGCTGCCAGTTCATTGTCACAGCCCGAATGGTTACGACACTCTAGGAATCTGGACTGCTGACCCATCTGCGTGTGCTTTGTCCGTATCGCTATTATAAACTCGTACACGAGCTCGGTTGCGGACTAAAATACTGCCTTGCGTGTCTACTCATCGGCTAGTCGCCTGGGTAACTTTACCGTTTGCCGGCGGAATCTCTGTATCGCCCCCAGTCATAGCCTACGGTATTCGTGTTCCCACTGCACCGGGGCAATCGACAGCACTAGTCAAGCGTAACCTCTGAGGACACGTGGGTGAAAGTTTCTCTCTAGGCTAACGCCGCCGCGACATTTGGTTTCCCACGTCCGATCGATTAAAACAGACTGCATGATCCAAACACAGTTGACTCAATAGATGACTGTTTGCCCTCAGCAAAATGTGGCTGAGCCTGAGGACGTGTGACGGCCAGTGTGCCGTCTCCACCCGATTCATCTCAACTTCCCCTGGACGTGGGGATACACTCCTCGCGCAATTTTCACCTCGCTTTGGCCGCGCCGAAAGAGCGTTGAGCTGAGGTCCCGAAAAGCCATTCTTTTGTTCATGTACGTACTTCCCGTACGAACGCATTTCTGGTGAGTGTTTACATTTCCCCCAAAGCATGCCTGCATCGGTGCCTAAAACATCTACTGATAAGATTTCTGGTCAATCCCCCGAAATAGTGCACACAAAGCGAAATTTCAAGCTACAAAGAGCATCAAACTGCCATTATTCAAAGCTCATTTTACTTTACTATGTTCATGCTATTCTGTAACAGGAATGTCAATAACATTCCTGTTACAGAATAGCATGACTGTTATTGACATTCCTGTTATAATTTATGGTTATAGTTATGGTGGCTAAAAGATTTTTATTATTTATAAAATTTTCGTTTTTTATGGTGGACTAAAGGGATTTTTTTGACGGGGGCATTTTCATATATGGCGGATTTCTGGGGAATGCCTCACACAGTGCACCAACTCAAGATAGTCCTTCAAAATACAGTAACCGTATCCTCTAAAAAAACACAGATATTGAGATTGGCGCAGCAAACGACCGAAAGACATCCTTTTTATCGGTCCCAAACACTTTGTGCGTCCTGAAGGAACCATTGATTTCTCGGCTTGAAGCAATGGCAGTGCTTCCCGAAGAAATCGAAGAAATTCAAAACCAGTGAAGCAAACTCACTCTCATTAGCTCGCAGCAAATATCGTCAACGCAGACGTTCTGGTCTGAGCTGCGCTCCCATACATGACTTGTAGTGGCGCCGCATCGTGTACTTTTGGCCAACATAAAAGATAGAAAGAAGGAAGCTGCTTTTGTAGGAATTTTCGAGTGACGGGTTAATCTTCTGGAATCTTCGGAGAGGAGGATAGCGACGTCTGAGCGAATCTGGAAGACACAGAAGAGGGTCCTGGTCAGAGGGGAGCTTCTTCAGCTCTTCTCTGGTGGCCAGCGGAGCGCTCTCTGGATGGCGTCATGTGCAAACCATGTATAATCGCCGAGTTGGCCAGATTTGCCATATCGATGTTGTTGCTGCCCTACTCAAATGCTGAAGTTGAGAGGACGTTCCAGTCAGCTTTACATAGTAAAATTCAAATTGAAGAACACTATGAAGCCTGAAACAACAAACGCCTACATGGCTGAAGCGACGCAAGAAAGTTGTTTTGATCATGAACTTCCCATGACGGTTGCAAGTGCAATCGTCACAGGCAGCGTCAGCACAAGCAACGTCAGCAAATGAACTCCCGAGCTGTTATCGAAGACACGTACGTTTTCCCATCGCTTACATCCGACTTGGTGGTTCGTTTTTGCAAAGCGCGGACCAAGAAAGATATCAGTGTTCCATAGCTTTCCCGAGTGATTGGACAAACAAAATGTAAACGACCACACAAAGTGTGCTGCGATTGACATGGGTAGCTGCCGCGTTGTGGAAAGGCACGTTCAAGAATATTTGCCCTCAGCCAGTGTGTTGTACAGTTCTTGCAATGAATAGAATTTATGTATGAATTCAGTAGAATTGATGGGGGGGGGGGGGGGGGGGGGGGGGCTGTGTGGAGATGTGTAATATGGAGGAACGTTTGTGCGAGATGTTACATCTGTTAAAAAAAGAGGACGAAACGTGTCTTTTTATTTTTTTTCTTGCTGAAACGTTTCTTTAGTATGAAACACCCGTGACCGCACCTGTGGTGGAAGAAGCGAAAGCACGTACGCGAGCTTTTAGGAGCGGAGGGCAAGCGAGATCGGAACATGGGCGGCGGGCAGTAGGGAGGCGAGGGAGCGTGTCGCCATAGCGCGACCACATGGGTATTTCGCCACAGTGGCTCCCGGAGGTGGGGGGGTCGTCGCGTGGAGGGTACGTCGGTCTGGCAGGATCGATGGAGATCCGGAGAATGCTCACGTGGGTCTCTCGGAGTCGGAACAGCGGCGGCCAATAGAGGAGAAAAAGAGGAGGGGGGGGGGGGGGGGGGGGTAGAGAGTTTTGCTGCAGTTGGCGTGTGTGTGTGAGGAACGATAGGGAGAGGGAGCTCAGTGCCTCTGCTGTAGATTGGGGTCCAACGTTCGGACATGAGCATTTTTTTCCTGGAAGGTGCATAAACAGCCACCGCTGTAAAATGATCATGTTATGAATAATGTTCACATGGTCGGTATCGTCATGCAGCCGCGGTTATTTTCTTAGCGTTAGTTCCTATTTCCCTTTTTACATCCGTTCAGGTCTTCCAAATTAAAGCCGCCATTAAGCCGCAGTCAGACTGCTCATACGTCACGCAAAAGACGCTGTGTTCTCTGCAGACAGGACGGCAGAAATATCTGCACCTCAACCATGTTGGAAGCATCTTGTTTTATGTTTCGAAGATGTCTGCAGACAGTTTTTGTACGGCCTATGTGACCGGCATACAAGGAACAAATAACACGCTTAAGACTGTCTGCACACGGTCTTTTGTACGATGCGGGCCCCGTGGAGGTGCCAAGCTGTTGCTGTGTTGACCACAAGAGCGCCACAGTTCTTTTCAAAAGCCCATAGTAGTGAAGGGAAGCGGCAATAATAATTAAAAAAGGAAACGCTGCAGGTATTCTATATGGCTAGAAACTAAGAGGAAGATAAGGAGACAACAAGAGCGCGCGGGAACGTCAGGACACCGAGCTCTGGTTGGAGTGATTAGTTCGAACGCACTTTTCAAATGCGTTCGAGCAATGACCGCCGGCGTCCGGCGTTCGCGTTCGAACGCGTTCGAGCAGTGAGTAGAGACAAAAGCAGCTAGCGTTGCGTCTACCAACTAATTCTTCAAACCAGAGCTCGGAGTTCTGACGCCCTTTGCGCTCTCGTCTTCTCCTCTCCTTCAGTTTTTACCCGCGTAGAGCCGGGCAAAGAAACAGATCGCGTTCTCACAAATGCAGAGCCAAATACGATATTCCGCCTCAACGCGTTCCCGAATAAAGTTAGAAACATCGAGCTCATGTTGGCGGACGGCGCTTGACGCCGTGCCCCTTTTAGGCGCCTTGCCGGACCTAACCAGCGGCGCCTGACCACGGCCAGGTGAGGCAATGCCGGCCGAGAGTTGTTCCCAGAGGCTACACGCCGGCTCCGGCACGCTCCGCTGCGTCGGCGTGCTCAATCCCTGGCGGTGGTTCTCGCTGGACGTGCGGCTGCGCCCAACGGAGCCGCGTGTGGAACAGCGGCCGGCCACCTTCGTGACGCGGCCGGCCGCCGCTCGGGAGTCCTGCCTGCCACGCTCTGAATGGCCGAGGTCCGCTGCCGCCCCTCGATTCGTTCCTCGCGGTTACATTAAGCACAGCGCTGCCACTGGGACGGAGAAGATTCGATACTTGGGAAAGGAAGCAGCGCCGACTATGTTCGAAGATGGATGTGCAGCCGAGTAGCTTCGCACACACGAGCTTTTCAAAAGTCCGTTTTCATTTAACCTCCCGATCGTTTATATTTTGCAAAGTGCACGCATTCTGGCGTTACCGTCCGAGCGCCTTGCTTAGCTTATACTTCGACTAACCGCAAAGGCTACAAGAGGTAGTGGGTAACTTTGTCTGGTACTCCTGCTACATTAGCATCATGTAGCCCATGGAGGGAGGAAGCTTCTGGAGGTGGCATTGTACCAGAGGTGAAGCCTCTGGTACAATCCTGAAGTCTGGAGGGACGTGCCCCAACGATGACCAAAACCACAGCTGTTTTCGTCATTGACACTGACATTGACAAAGGTTTGAACTAATCATATTGAAAATTGCCATTCGCTGGGCATTTGCTCAAGTCTTGATTTTACTCTTTGTCAGCTTAAAAAGATGCGCGGAATATGTTAAAATGAAACATTACACTAAAAGCAGGTGTAGCTACTGAAGTAAAGATTCCTAAATCGCCCTCAGCCATGCTTCTCGCCATTACATTCAAACAAAACCCATGGGGTGCTTGCGTGATACTTGCTTTTGTTACCGTGACCAGCTGATGATTTTATTTTCCTATGATGGGCTTCAGGCGCAGCTCGTGCTTTTATCTAAAAGCAGATACTGTGAGAAAATCTACACTTTAGATATCCAATTGCATTTAATCGATATCGGTTCCCAAACAGCTATAGTGAAAAGATTATATTTCTTAAATGAAATAAATTATTTTTTTCTGATTTAAATAAGATTTGTTTTTATTTCGTATGCACTTTTATGATTCCATGGCAGGCTTAAGTCTATAAAAATATATATTATTTATCACAAAAATGTTTTCAAAGATAGGATTCATCAATCCGTGCAATTATTGAAAACAACGCGGAAGAAATAAGTACTGTGAATTGAAAGAACTGTTTAATTAACAAATTTATTGTTGTAGACCCCGCAGTCCTAGAACTAATGCAGCTTGATTTCTTTTAGTAGTAAAAAAGCTTCGTCTGCTTTCTCTTTCGTGTTCTGATTTCCTTGCCATATGACTTTTTTTTTCTCGTAGTTGTTTCTTGCTTTCGTTTTTTTTTTTTTTTTTTTTTTTGGTTGGGGGGGGGGGGGGTGAGGGGGGGAATTTGGACATTAAGTAACTGACGAACGAAGCGGAAGGGAGAAAGAAATTGGATCAACACTCCGAGTTGCCCAAAAGAGTACCACCTCTTGCTCATTTTCAACGTACCATCGATACTTCTTGCTCGATAATTATTGGATTGAAATACAAAACAAATGCAGATGAAAATCATCGAATGATAGACACGCTGAAATCGTTTAGAGATTATTTGGGCGGGAAAGGTTCAATTAAAGTCATCATTGCAAAACTGGTGCGATTTAAATTATAATTTAAATCCTGATTTGCCTCATCTTGAATTTTGTTCTCCGCCCTGCTCCCAAACGTGCCTCAGCAGAGCTACGGTGTCTGAAATACGCGCCTACAACTGGCGTGTCTACCGAACATCTCTTGAATGACGAGGCACTAGCGTTGGATTGTCTGTGTCAGCTACTGGATACCCGTGCGGGGTACAAATTATTGAACACGAGCACTGCGTCAGTGTTCCACTGGAAGTCGTGTTCAAGTCCTAACCGAGCACCAACACACCGCTTCTTGGCTCTGTTCCAAATCTTACCCAAATGGATCCGAGTTACTTCGGCGGGTCGTGTCACTTGTCAACACAAAATTGAAAAGCTCTGAACGCGGGTAGGTTTTGGACCGCCAAGGTACCAAACCCTTACCCTGGGATAACATTGAATAAATTTTGGAACACCGCCCTTACCTAGGTGGTGCGGGCTTACCGCGCACCTTCACTTGGTGCGCTCATTAACTACCCAGTTACGTCCAAATATGCATCTTCTATGGAGTCAATGTTTTCGCCATATTTGAAGCTGAAATAATATTCTGTACTTTCCAAACACGTTCATGAACTTGCATTTAAAAAGTGCGTACCTGCAAAGTAAAAAAATTGTACGCGCATAAAAGGAAAAAGAAACACCAAAGTTGTGCGTAATGTTGAACATTCAGGCAATCTTGAAAAGCAATCTCGATTAAAGTAATATTGAAATATTAATTTAAGATTTTCGTGGCATGAATTTAATTACGAATTGCTGGTAGACGATTTACTTTATTACTCGTTACTTTTCTATAAATATTAACATAATACGGTAATTAAAGTTGATCACTTAATTAAACAGCATACAATATCTCATGAATGCAAAATAACTATTATCACGTAGAAAAAAGAGCCCCCCCCCCCCCCCCCCCCATATAAACCCCCCATATAAAAACTTGAAGTCGCTATGTTCCTATCCTAAAGAGCTTTTTTTTTTCGTAAGAAAACTATTCAAAAACTAAAATGTAAAATAAAAGCTACCTCTAAGAGCAAGTAAAAGATGCTAAAAGCGAGCCTCGCAGTAGGGACGTTTGTCTTTCCCTTTGCCGCTTGTTTTTATTTTCCTGGGCTATGAGTATGCGGTTGGGTTTGTGTACGATTGGTCACAGTCATTATAACGCTTTAAGCTCTGAAACTAAGAGTGAAAAGGCACACTGCGAAAACTGAATCGTCATAATTGGGGAGTTCACTTTACATCATAACAGAAATATTGTCATAATTGGAAAGTTTTCGTTCATACAAAGCGGAAAAACAAGAAACGTTATACTTTATTTTTAGGCCGTCGGCGTTTCGGTTTTAACTAAAAAATACCAATAAACGTTCGCCGATGTGAAAGATACAAAATCGATCAAACACGAACACCAACGATTTCTGGAAATGTTCTATTAAGAAGGACTAGTTCTGTCTAAAGCTTCTTCTCTTTCTTATAATTATTAACGGAAAGAGTACTCGGACTTCAGTCGTTGTTTTGACTCGTCCGTCGTTTTAGCGTACGTAAATGGTTAATTAAACTAACTCTTGGTCTTTCATAATTTTTTCTCAAATAACTATTTTTCTTTGCGTTCGTACAAAAAAAAAAAAATTCGAAATACGCAGGTTTGTTTAAATAAATAAACATTGAAAACATGCGCCGACTTTCCTAACTGAACACCGGAAAATTGCATCACGTTTATTTCTAATTTCCACAGCTCCGCCACGTCTGGCAACGTATGCGGCGAGAAACTAAGGGAGAGGAAGAGACGAGAGCGCGAATGACGTCAGACCGCCGAGCTCTGATTGGAAGGATTAGTGGGTAGACCTAAAGCTAGCTGCCTCTAGCTTCACTGCACTCGTTGAACGCGTCAGAATGCGGAAGGGCGCGCCGTCCGGCGATTGGCCCACGCACGCTCACTTCGTGTTTTTCACAGTGGCTGAACAGAGCCAACGAGATCGAATACCTACATGCCCCTTATCGATTGCCGATGGGGAAGATATAAAGTTGCAAAATTCGTGCCCATATATTACTTGAAAAGTATCTAGTTGCTGAGAATGCGAGCTAAACTTGTATCGTTACGACTAAAGTAGTAATCCCATTTTTGCGAGAGTAATTAGCGACCATTCTCTCTTGCATCTAGGACTGACTAATTTGCGATTGTAATCCAGTATACAGTTTTTTAAGTAACGGCAACAAGTCTGCATTCGTCCATTAAAAGGTATTCTTAACACGTGTTCTGTTTATTAAAATATATACATTAACATTTACGTGATCCAGTAAGGTAATCCAAGTGGCAGTTATTTTTTAGATCAGTCTTCAATTACATTGGTGAAACGTCATCGAGCGATTTATTCAACTATTTTGGATGGACAATAAAGGTAATTAATCACTTTAACTCGTTACTGGCAACGCAAAAAACAAATTCCTTGGAGTGACGCACTCCAGCCGCTCTGCTAATATGCCGCGTGATTTATCGGCTTCGACATTAATGCGGGTTCCTAAATTTCTAGCCAGCCTGACTGACCTTTTAATGTAGTACCTCTCACAAAAGTAGCAGAGCGTGCGTGGTGGCTTCTTCAACGTACAAAAGCTTACAACAATTCGTTAAGAAAAAGAAAAAAATTTTGCTCTTTTAACTTGCTCCATAACCTAAAGCCCCATTGTAGCTCACCCTATAATTTTCTGTTATTTTGTTCACTTTTTTTTTTGTCTTAATCGTTTTTAAAATGACATTCAGAGTTACAAAACCATGCGTTTTTGTCCTGACTACTTCAGGAACTAGGTTTTTGTGTGTGCGAGTTTTTTTATCTTTTTTTTTTTCGCGTTCTATACAGCAAGGTCACTAACAAAACCCGTGGAATGTGGCTCTGTTCTTACCACTATAGTTTAGCGCCGGTCATGACAAGGGCCGTTCAGAAAGGCATGCGTGTACGCAGTATTTTCATTGTCTATTTTTCTTCGTTATTTTTTATTCAAGTGATGTCCGGTCTAGACCGGACGTTTGTAGAACGTCTCACCAAGCCCTTTCCTGCTTGATGCTCCAGAATACGAAACTACTTTCAAATGGTTCTTTTCGGATATCACAGTATGGTATTTCCTCGGTGACGTGTGTACTTAGATGTTTTGTCTGCGTTTGTCATGAAATGACCTCGCAATTTTCCATGTAGCAGAGAATTTAATGTAATAATGTGAAATAAGAGTAACACCTTTTGGCGGGCTAGTTGGTTCATGATTTTAGAAATAAATGAACTGCGCAAAGGACGAGCACTACCTCTGTCCTCGTCCTTTGCGCAGTTCATTTATTTCTGAAATAAGAGCACGGTTAAAATAAGAATAAGGATAAGGCAGCGAATATAAAGGCGTAAATATGTGAAAATCGATTTCGCAGTTTTATTTTTTCCCAGTGATAAATATCGATTGCATTTGCTTCTGGCGAGGAGTAGTTTGCTTCGTATTTGCAGACCTAGTCTAGCGTTATGATTCTGGTCTTTGTTTTTCAGTGGGCTTACTTGGCCATCTGCAATTTTCTCTAAATGTTTTATCTCCTGAGTTTTTTTCCTACAGTGTGTTGGATTTTTTAACGTATAATGCCAGAAACTGCATACGCTTTTCCTTATCATCGTTTCTTAAAAAAAAGCTTATATCTTAAATTAAGACATATGACATGCGGTCTTTTCGCCGTGACAGGCGAAAAGACCGCAAATACAAAACCATAAATTGAATTTTAGCTCAATGTTGTCTAAAATGAAAACATTGATGCCCATGATACGTCAAACGCGATTAAGGCTTTCTATTCCATTCTTTTCTTTTTTTCATAAAAAATTAATATAACAAAATTGAGGAAAGACGGCATCTTCAACAATCGGTCAGAATGAGCGGTCATGCAATTTACGATGAGGCAATGAAAGACAATAGTGAAGATGAACTCTTCTTCGGCCATCCTTTGCTATCGGTGATTTTCTCCTTTTTCGTAAAATAGACGCGAGCATCAGTCAAACCAAAGAATGGCGTCAAATTCGCGAGCCGCATCTGGTCGTAGTGTTTTGTAGTGTTCTAGAGTACAGCTCTTAGGCGCCCGTTTCTGGGTTGAGCGGCGTGGGTGTCGGCGTCGCCAACGGCGTAACCACGCGCGTTGCATTATGGGATGTTTCCCTGCTAACTTTAGCAGGTTAAATTTACCCGCTAGACTTAGCGGGGAAATTGAAGTCACGTGGTCTCAACGCCAATTCAGATTTTTCAGCTAAATTTAGCGGCGAAACTGGAGGAGGGAAGGAGGAGTAGGGCATACCCTCTCCTTCTCCTCCTCAAGAGCCGCGCTCTAGTTTTGCATTACGGAGATTTGTAAACGCCTTTCATTTCTTATATCGCAATTGCAAGCGCCGGTTAAGCCAGCGTCGATCGGTAGCCACGGCTAGGAATTTCTAATGGTTGCTACCTTGCCGCCCTTATATGGACAGAAACGTGACCTAGAAACTCATACCTCATTTCATACTTATTTTTCCGTAAGTCAGCTCGGTCGGACGCTGGAAGACAACTAAGCACACACACACGCACGCGCTCAACCCCCCTCCCCAACACACACACACTGAAGGGCAAGATCATGCTGCTATCTCACTCCGTTATCAAAACAGAATGACGGCGATCGCCTACGCATTGCTTTCGGTGGTACTTGACGGGCCGCAATGCTTCGTCGTCGGCTGCGCTCTACAGTTGTTGGCAAAAACAAGGCACAGCTCTCTTTTTGCGGTAGGCTGATGCAGGTTAAAGGGGTTAGTAAAATAATATTAGATTCGAATGTTTTATTTTCTTTAACTTTGCACGAGCGTGTTGGCACTCTACTCCGTTCCACCTTACGATGTACCGCAATGGACGCGCTCCCGGCGTCGCTCCGTCCGACCGGAAGGACACGTGACACCCTCCGAGTTATGAATTGGCTCCGGTGGCCCGTAGCGACCTTTGAGGTCCATCGTAAGGTTAAGCAGAGTATAGTGAGACCCGTGCATAATGGCACGCAACCGCACACTCAACAAGGAACTTCTTGGCGGCGGTGTAATTCGATGGATGAAACCGAGCGTTTTCTTTCGCTCTCTCCTTCGCAAAACTTGATGACGTAGTTGGGCGGCCGCCGTACCGCCCACACCCTAGAAAAAGCGCATGCGTCTGCTTTCCCGCACAACACTCGGAGAGCCAATCACCGCCACTTACAGAGGCAGCTCAGCGAATGACAATGCCAAAACATATGTTTAGACCAAAAAACACAGTTTGAATTGTGACATTAAGCGATGCAAGCGTGACGTTTTGCATTGCCTAATGTCACAACTCAGACTGCGCTTTTTGGTCTAAACATATGTTTCGGCAGTGTCATTCGCTGAGCTGCCTCTGTAAGTTGCGGTGATTGGCTCTCCGAGTGTTGTGCGGGAAAGCAGACGCACATACTTTTTTTTAGAGTGCAGTGACGATATTATATGCGGCTCATAGATTGAGCCCCAGCATTGCCTGAGCACTCAATTCGGGCTCGTGATAATCGATAGCTCGAGAAGCGTTTGGGTAGTGGGTGGCTCGTGTACAATCGCCGCAATGACGACAATAGCCCAACCCTAACGATTGATGCCCTGTTCTTTGCGGACCCCCGGCGCATGGCTATGACGAACATTGGCGGCGTATAATCTGCTCCAGGTGACGAGGCCGCTTGTTCTGGTTCCGAATTGAGGGGGTGCACGGTGCTAACGCGTTTTTCATAGGTTATAAACGTCAGGACTTTATACTAAACGGTATTTGCGCAAAGTACAATAATCGTCGCACCGCCCCTTTAAAGATAGCGGGGCAGGCTCCTTCCACCGAGCCCCGCACCCTTTTCATTCTAGCAGAGCTGGATAGGAGGCGAATGGAGAAGAGGATAGCACCGATCATGGCGATGGGTTTTTCCCGCTGTTCTAAACACGCAGGCGCAAATCGTGCGGCCGCTTTATCTGCGAAGCTCCGATCCGCCTACGGCGGTCCGTTGGCCGGTGCCCCCAACCGGGCCGGCGCGGAAGGCGACCTTCCAAGGACGGCGCAGCGGCCGAAGAAAGGAGAGGCGCTCCAATGGGTCAGCCGGGCACGTGCCATCGTAATGGCCGGGTGCCCCGGACCCCGTTTATCTTTTTTTTCTTTCCCTCGAAGCCACGGAGGGTGCCCCGAACACATCTGTCTCTTTATGGTGCGACCTACTTGAGTGCGCGGGTTTTGAGCGCATGTCACCGATACATCTAACGAGAAAATGCATTAAGGGCTAGTCAAACATGCTTTACTTCGTTCTTTTATAACCTTTTTCTATGTTCTCCATATTAATGGTGTTTGTTTTTTCGAGTCTTAATCCTCCACTACTTGCTTTTTTTTTTTTTCTTTTTTGTTGATATTGTAAAAGTTTTCTGTATGTCACCGACAGGCTAAGAAAAGCGGGGCGTTGCAACTCATTATCGCTCGTAGCCAATAAGTGTGGCCGATAAGCGCGCAGAACAAAAATCTCGTGAGGTAAAAAGCGTGAACAGAACGAGCCCTGGCTGTCGGTTACTGTGCGGAGAGCAAGTCGTCTGCTTCTTGTGCTGGAGTTATGGCGACGTCAGAACGACGCCGAGCTCTGATTCACTTCAATTGAAAGGATTGTGGCTAGACCTCAATGCTAGACGCTTCAAGGTCTACCCACTATTTATTTTTTTCTCTTACAGCCAATAAGAGCGCGGCGTTCTGACATCGTTGCATCCCCTGAGCAAGAAGCAGACGAACTTGCGCTTCGATTTTTGCATCGCTTATGGCTGTGGTCTCAGACTCATTTGAGCCTGGGGGCCAGATATCCCACACCGGAAAGGTCGAGGACCGACGTAATACTGGGTGCGTTGAGAGAGAGAACCTGTGCACCTGACAGTGACATCTTTAGATTTGATTTGTTTATATGACTACATTGGGCCCTGACCTGATGTGATAACAAAAAGTAAAATGACACCGCCCCGCGAACGTGCTGGCATTTTTAATAGAGCGAGAGAGCATGCACGGTACACTGTCGTTCGAGTTGCTCAATTCACCCAGGAATTAACCGAGCTCAACGTGCCTATAAACAAAACAATCAGTTAATTTGACAGTTATTCCTTTTCTGACGATTTTCATTACAACAATTGAACAATAACTTGTCTTTTAATGTTTCTTTCGTTTTTTCTTTTTTTCTAAGGCGAGGATTTCGAGCTTCTAACTTCATTTTTGGCAGTTGTTCCTGCTGAACGAGAGCTCGCGAAACCGAGATGCATCGTGGAACGAATAACTCGCGCTTGCAGGCTAGTAGCGAAATTTTTGTACTTTACAAAAAGCTGGAAAGCAAAAAATAAAGCGAAACAAAAGGCAAATGAATACAGATAAGTATAAACCATATGAATACGTTAAAAGAGCCGAGCTACTTTTCGAGTGAAAATGAATCGACGACATGAGATCACTATGGGGCATGCCATATATAGCGCTCAAGACATGGGAACCGGGACTCGCATCCGGTTGCCTGCGGGCCGCGTCCCAGCGATCCGCGGGTCGCATACGATTCGCGGGCAGCGCGTTTCAGACTCCTGGCTTATGGGGATCGGTGGCCGAGTGGGCTCGCGCACACCAGCTCGGAGCACGTGGAGCGAACGCTCGCGCTGCAGAACCCAGGGATCCTGGGTTCAATCCCCACCCCTGCCCGTTTTGATCTGGATGAGCATCGTACCGGCGTGCGGTCGTCTATCACTACTGCGTAGAGCACGTTAAAGACCCCAGGCTAGCGGTGGTACTGCGCTGGCTAAATTGCTCATCTATACAGCGAGTGACTGGTCGCAACGTTGAAATGGCTGACCAACTACACGCTGTCTAAATATCCACACAACCCCAATTATTGCATCGGTTATCACCCAAGCGAAGAATGCTGAGTCACTGAGCTGTGGACGCGTGCGCAGCGTACGATACACCGTACAGCGGATTAACAGCGCATGCTCCGAAGGCACTCCACAGCCCAGCACACAAAGATGGCAACGTGCAGAAGGCGATTTTTGCGAAGGTCAATAGACTGCAACGTATTTTAGTTTTCCTGGTTTTCTATACGAATACTTTATTCGCCTCTGCTTTTTACTTGGCACTAAGCAGATATATCACTATTTTTCTGCCATTAAATAGAAGTTACTCGTTCATCTTCCATGGTAAACTACTGCCACCGGTAACCAGTGCATGCGCGTTTTTTCTTTTTTTTTTCTTTTTTTTTTGTTTTGTTTTTTGTGCAAGGACACGCAGTAATTTATTTTAGAGCAGTAAGAATAGAAATGCATGCAGGCAATGAAAGTGTCAATTAAAACTCCTCGGCGAATGATGAACACGGCTGTGTTCAAAGAAAAGGCCACAAGCGACACTATATGTATGCAGAAACTCTTCCGCAGCAATGGTGTCACTGTACCGACTGTTTTCATTTTTAAATGTATAAAAATAAACTACCAACCAGGGATGCTTCAATGGACCATGAAGCCATTTTATCCATTTCGCTTAGCATCAGTCAGGCGCAATACCCGATGTTCGTACTATAAGACATGCGTTTGTTTTCTTAGCTACGCGCGCTAAGTGTTACAGAAAATACGGGAAAGTTATAATGACAGCTCATTAAACGAAGAGCGTGGTGACCCCAAGCATCTTCTTATTGATGCGCATTATACGATAAGAATACCTAAGAACGAATCACGACGATTGAAGATCAGGTCATGCTACCAGGTGTAATTGACCCTGCTTATTGGACAAGGAGTGTACTAGCAACCAATTTTTTTTTAAAAGTTCATAAAACAAAATTAATGTGCTTACATAACCCGCACGAAATTACACAATTTTCGGCCCCCACTTATCCACTTGTAAAAACAGCAGGTGCGCACCACTAGACTACGTGTCATCTACAAGGTGTCTGGGCGTGCTTTTCGATGAACATCTGTCATAGGGAGCGCATATGGACTACCTTATCTGCTTATATATACCGCCTTCGTTTTCTGACCGACGCGCGTAGTATAAATAATATGTGTCAGGCACTGGGGGAGTCTGTACTACACAGAATAACGGTTTATGGTTCCTGCTTGTATTATAAAAAAATGAGATATTATTCTGCGAAACATAGCAATAAACATTGCGTATACAATTCGATTCACTAAACTCGAAACTGACCTAAAGATACCGTCACTACGGATCTTTCCAGTTGACAAATGGTATATCTATACCATATTAGTACACAATTACTAGAAATATACGTTAGAGAAGGCACTAAAAAAGTAAAGGGTCCTGAGGAAAATAGAACGTTACCTTCTGCCAATGGTTTTCACAAACAACAGTAAAAGAGTACGGCATTTTTATGTTCCACAATATTATAACATGTTTCCAGATCGACTTTTGGATTTTAAGTAACTTAGGATTGTTAAGACAGCTAAAAGAGTGGCACATTAACTTTGCTGGTTAACCAAATCTCGGTACTTTCTTTTGTTTGTTTGCATCTTAAAACTTTGAGTTTCAAACTTAACTTGTAAATTTTTAGGTTTTGTAACATATGTGACAAAGCTTTTTTAGGCCGAAGGCATGCTGGCACGTTGTTTTTGTTTTGTGTAAGAGTAATAACGTCCTATCCATTGCAACAGTGTCCGGCCCACAAGCGCAGACGTACTTTTGCGGGCCTGGATAATTCATATACTAGTTCATTTTGCAATAACTTTATGTATGTCTCAATGTATGTATGTTGCAGGCTTGCTAGTTTACGTTGCATAAAATTGTGTGTTTCTACTTTTTGCTTCAATAATCTGGTACTTCAAAACCTAACTGTCCCTTAAATAACTTCAGTTCAAACACTAAAAAAACATTGTTTTATACTGGCGGTGCTTTAGCTTCCTTCATTTTAGTTTTAACTTTCGGGCAATGAATATTTACAACACGCTTTGTCGTTCAGTCATTCAAAATTCCAGAATATGTAACTTAATTATCTAAGCGTAAAAATTCACTTCATTGTGAATTGTTAGGCTTATAAACTTATGAACTATAAAATGAAAATATAAGTTGGCAGATATTTTCGCTCCTGGACAAGCAGACGCAAATGCACCAACCAAGAGATCAACCACCTATTTCCTTGCACTGGGTCACTGCAAAAGCAAACATATTACCCGGGCTCGAAAAGCATGTGGAGGCGGCCGAAACGCGTCCATCCAGTTGGTGCAACGTCCCCGTATACACTCTTCCGCCAACTCTCAAAGCAGCAGAACACACACACTACCCAAGTGTTGTTGGCCTCGATCTTGACTTGAACGTGAGATGAACCCCCGAGAGCCTCATTAGAATGCGCGTCCGCGTGGACTCCTGAATAACTTTGTGCTCGGTTATGTTATCGTGCTCAAGACCAGACGCGCTGCCAAAGGAGAACATCCCCAGATTTCAAGTCGTCGACAAGGGTCGACGTCGGTGACAACCAAGGCCTTAAAGACCCCCGCAACTCCTTGAGAGAGAAAAAAAAATATTGTACCGTAGGAGGAAATATTTTGTACTCTTCACCGTCGGTTTAACCTGAGCTCACAGCGTGTTTCTCGAGAGGCAAATCTAAACTCAAATCAATAATTGGACGAGTGAAGGTGCTGCGTGAGACGCCATGTGGTGCCCCCCACGTTCCAAAACTGCCGTGCTTGCAGCTTCAGCGAGTTGGAGGGTACAGCTACATGAGAAGAGCGAATCAAAGGGGATGGTGTGTCCTGTCTTCTGTCTATGAAATATTTTCTGACATTATCAACTCCCATGTTTCGTTTCTCCTCAGGTTTCTTTTCTTCTTCTCTATTGCATGTTTTTGCGCCTTATGCATGGTGCGCTGAGTACTTGGTAGTTTCGAAAACCAAGGGAACTTAATTTTTTTGAGTGTGTGTGCTTAGACTAGAGGAGCAATATATGTTTATTGTAGTTGTTACTGTTCATATTAACAATATGGGCTACACCAACTTAAAGAAATAACAGTTGAATCGGACGTTTCATTTCCCATCCCGGAAACATCATCACTGGTGCCAAGATGGCGAAACAAAAGGCATGATGACAACCAGCGGTGTTGCTTAAGGAGGTCCGTTTGAACTTCTGGAAGGGAAGAGCGTTCGCTGTTGCAGGTTTAGGCATCACCGCGGACGCACCACAATTCTATGTTATCTCCGTGGCCCCACCTTTGTTTAAGCGATAGCCTTGAACGTCTGGCCCAAACTTTGACGGAAGGTAATGAATGCAAGCACGCGCTAATTGCCTTGTTTCGTCGTGCTTTGGTTGCGCGCGCTCGCCCGAAGCTCACGAGACGCCGAAATGTTATCGAATGTAGATAGATCACACGGGAGGCGGGACAAATGAAAGATGTACTTGCCGTTTTCATCCTGTCAGTGACTATGATACGTGGAAAGAAAACGAATGCATGTTTTCTATGTTTTGAATGACGTGGATTATCAGTGGTATTCAATAAATAATACATAAATACTCTTATGGCTTCTCTAACACCGAATCAATTCTAAAATTAAAATAAAGAAAAAAATTCCGTTTCTTTACGCGTTTTGCGTTTAGCACCTGTTTTGCGTTTAGCACTATTTGCACAACAGATACGCACGATAATAAAGTTGTCTTAACGGCCAGGTGGATGAGGAACGTGCAAAAATATCCAGCCAAGAGGAAACATACTCGAGCGTAAACATTCAAAGTTCGAATGTTGAGATCTGCATGTTGCTTCTCGTTGCATTTTCCACCTAGTTAGATACCCAAAATGTTTCCTCTTCCCCGAACAGATTTGCTTCAAAACGTCATTTTCTTCTGTCTCTCTTTCGAGAGTCGGTGCCGCGCTGCATGAAATTCCCCCACGTAGCCATCCGATGACCACGTTGAGAAACGTACGCGCACCTATTCTAGGGAACGTCCAAACTGGAATATATGCTCTGCTCGTTAGGATACATAGGCGTACAGTGAGCCGATATCATTGCTGTAATGACTTTCGTACACGGGGAGCGTACACCACACTGGTCCTTTCTCTGCACACGCAGCTT
Source organism: Ixodes scapularis (assembly GCF_016920785.2). NCBI lineage: Eukaryota > Metazoa > Arthropoda > Arachnida > Ixodida > Ixodidae > Ixodes > Ixodes scapularis. The sequence goes on from NW_024609835.1 coordinate 112,221,205, forward strand.
GTGTGTCCGAGCTGGTTTCGGAGCCTTGGGATCTCGTGTGGACACGGTGGTCATTGTACGAAGACCCTTACAAACTCTTTTGTATGGAAGGCAAGGCCCCGTTCCGCAAAACGCGCGGGGCATACACTTAACCCAAATCAAACACGCAGATGTGTGTTCTCGAAACGTGCTCGTCTCAGTCAAGATGAAAAGAAAGTATTGTGCGAACGCTGTCCGTAAATATCGCACTGCGTTATGCTGGACGCACTTGGAGTACAATGAGAGCAGGAGAAGGTCAGCCACCAACTCTCAGATAAGTATATCAGCAAAAGGAGGCGTCCGTGTCTTTTGGTTTATGGCTCATCGTGTGGGTACAAAGCAAGAACAAAAATGCAAACAAGGATGTCTCCTATTTTGACACCTCCACAGTTCAGCACAAGAGTGTTAAACTCATCACTGAAGGAGGTAGGACGGCACGTCACCGACACCGTGTCAGCGCCAAGAAGGTTACATGAATGTTATGTAATCTGATTCTATTATCTTGAATTGTGTTTCCGCCGTGAAGGTGGAAGAATGCGTATAATATTTTTATTTTATTTTTGGTGCCCACAAACAACTTGTCATCCTTAATTGCGGTGTAAATTATACATACCGTGCATCAAACCGAGGGCAAACTAGTGGATTGGACACGATCATTACGTAAGCATTCGATCCGAACCCTCAATGTCTCAAACAAAACACGTGCCCTCTGCTTTGCCAATCCCAACGCGAGAGAGAAACATCTGCGGCTATGAGAAATATAGACAGCATATAACAAGCACCATGTCAAGCCGCGGCTTCTTTTGGCTGCGAGAGCAGGGGGTGAACTCTGCTCAGTTTTCCTTATTTGTTCTGCGATTGCCATTCCGCCGAGAGAAAAACTAACGTGTGTTTCCTAGGTGATAGACAGTAAGGATTAAGTCTAAACGGTATTCGCTGAAAGCACAGAAATCGTTGTATGGGCCCTACAGTCTCCTCAGTGGCTCCGAGGCAAAGCGCCAACCTACGAATCCCCAGGTGGCGGGTTCAAATCCCGGCTGAGGTGCCCGCAAAATGACACAGGCTTATTGCGGAAAATGCGCCGTGTAATCGAGATTTTGGTGGCACGTTAAAAGATCCTCAGGTGGTCAAAATGAATCCTCTGTTCTGAGCTGGGGGTGCCAGGTACCCTCCTTTGATTTGACGCGTAGAAACCCCTAAATCTGACTTCTTGTGTAGGCCCTTCAAAGAGTGTAGGATGATCGGCCATAATCAAACCGTAATCCAACTAACTACTTAAAGAAAAGCAAAAGGGGTCTAAGAAATTGACGGCATTATCGTGAAACTATGCCCAACGCTCTTAACGCTGCATTAGTGGTTGCGGGTACATACTTCTTGAAAGAAGTGGAACTGTCAATACAGACATTAAGACCTCTGTTGAAATATGCCCGGAGAATCGGGGCCAACTTGCTTATTTAACGCACCTCCTCGATTGTAAACGAAATAAATTAATTGGCGCTTTCTGAGTAACGCAATAATGACAAGCGGTTTTTCGGGCACGATTTAGAAGCACGTTTTTTGTCAGCTAGAAGTTAAGAACAATAATATAACGATTTCATATTTAAATATATAATTAACATTAACCGCCAGCAAAATAATTGTTTGCAACATTAATGCAGACGACACCAATAAGATTTATGAACAAAGAAACGAAGAAAACTTCCTAAACCTTCCGCATTTTAAAAGAAACCCTCCGAAGTACGTTCTTAATCTGGTTCAACATAAGTTCTAGTTAAATTAACGTTCCACATACTCTTTCCGGAAGAAATGAAGTTTTTATGCTGATCGAGGAATATATCTAAAACGCCGGTTCTCATGGACTATTCTTTTTTTTTTGCTTCATTGATGTGGAGGGCGTAGGTGTTACGTTGTTTCGATCTCTTTTTTTGCCAGACGTTTACAAAGACATAATAGATAGTTATAAAAAAAATCTACTAGCATAGAATTAAAGGAGTATTCAACACCTAAGAGGTAAAGCGTGACAGGTTTATACCTCTTTAAAACGTTTCATTTTCTCAAACTTAATGCTACAACATTGGGGTAAAAAGCCTAATTTTTTCATGTGTGCTTTCATCATACAGAGTTTAAGTTTTCGTAATATTTAAAGCTGTTGAGGATTCTGTCACATACCTATAATCGCGAACTGTCTAGTTTGCCATAACAACTAATGGGCGATTGAACTCCGCTGTCATACAGCTCTAGGTTTTTCAAGATATCGAACATTGATCGGTCACCTGCGATGTAAACGATGAATACGAATCGAATTGCGGTTGTAACATAAATGTGTGACCTTAAAAAATTTATTTTGGAAGACCATTGGTTCCAGACAAAGGAGAACCTTTCCCCAGTATCTACGACGATCCCGGACAGGAGCTCTCCCACCACGAATCAGCAACCGTTTTTAATTAATATATTGTGTTTGTTTTCACTGAGGAACCACTTCCCTTACCATGTGATTTCATTTGTGTATCGCCTACTGTAATATGTGAATACTTGGAACGAAAAGCTTGCTGGTAATATAATACAATGTGAACCTGCCATATTTACACAAGAAGGAATTTTGGCCAGCATTGACCGACTTTCATCTAGCTCTGACCCGGAGACCATGAGATATACCCCATACTTCTTAAAATAACCGCAACAATATGTAGTCACTCGCTTTATTTTTCAAGCACAGCAAATGTACCTTCCGGCAGATTGTAAATTTAAAAAAGAATTGCCAATCGTTCCTTCTTTTTTTTTTTTTTTACTTAAAGAAACACAAGAGATCTATGTACACGCCAATATCCTTAAAGGAGCTATGCAACAATTTTTGTACTTTGCGCAAATACCGCTTAAAACGGATCCCTAACGTTAATGACCTATGAAACACGCGTTCGTTTTTCACCCCACGCAATAGAAGTCCCAGAAAAAAAATTAAAGAAAAACGAGCAGCGTTCACCCCCTCAACTCGAAGCCAGAACAAGCGGCCACGTGATCTGGAGCCGATTATATGCCGCCAGTGTTGATCACAGCCACGCGCTGGGGTTGGCAAAGCGCACGACACGCGCTGAGTTCCAGACATTGTTATGGCTCGGCTGTTGTCGTCGTTGCAGCGATTGGACACGGGTCACAACCCGAATACTTCTCGAGCTAGCAATTGTCACGAGCCTAAGTCGAGTGCCCACGCAATGCTCGGGTCCAATCTATGAACCGCATTCAAATATCGTCACTTGGGTGTACTGCGATCCCCGAGTTACGTCATCAAATTTTGCAAAGGAGAGACTGAATGAAAATGATCGCTTTTGTCCTTGAAATTACACCGCGACAAAGGAGTTTCTTGGCCCATGGCGTTGCGTGTGAGTATCCTTGAGTCCCAGGTGTGCCAGTAAGCTCGTGTAGAGAGAAAAACATTCCAATTGAATATCGTTGCACAGCTCCTTTAACAAGTATAGCATGTAAAATTGTGTATGTGCATAGAGTCCAATATCTTAACAAGTATACCATGTAAAATTATGAAGCATATTATGTACTCCCGTCTAATTAACTAGTCATGTGACCGTAACCTTATCTGTACTAACCAACACAGCTTTAGACAAGGTTCTTCTTGTTACCCAAACTTTTTTAATTCGCTACTAATTTGCACGAAGGATTAAATTCTTCAAAAACTACCAATGCTATTTTCATTGACTGGGCTGAAGCCTTCGATACCGTACCCCATCAACGTTTACTTTACCAGGAAACTCAACTGAACAGTCATCCCGTTGTCATACAATGGATTGCAAATTTTTTTTTATTAACTGTAAGCAAGCTACGTACGTTGGGAGGGAAAATATACTAAATTAGCTGTGAAATCGGGGGTTCTACAGGGCAGTCTACTGAGACCGCTTTTATTTCTAATATATATAAACGAACGTCCACTCAATTTATGATCTCACGTAAGACACTTCGCGAATTATTGTGTCGCTTATCGTAGTATCACTTACCCGTATTACCAAGCACTTTTCCAACAGGATATTAGCTTCACACGGCAACTAAAAACTAACATAAAAAAGACTAAATATGTATCATTCCCCAGCCCACCAACTTCCACAGATATAGAGTCAACAACGCCGACATGAAGTTAAATCTAGGTACCTTGGATCCACTTTTGCAGAGGATCTCACTTGAAATGACTACATCAATAACACCGTGTCCAGTGCATGTAAAGAACTAGGGTCCGTCAAACGACATATTTTTCGCCTATCGAAGACAGTAAAACTAACCTCATATAAAACATTTGTCAGGTCGAAACTAGAGTAACCTCATATCATCTGGTATCCTCATCAATATTACCTTGTTAACAAGCTTGAATCTGTTCAAAATAAGGCATGACGTTACATCACTCATCCCTACTCATACATAAAAAAACTTCAGTTTACTATCCAATAGAACTTTTTCGTGTAGAGTGCTCTCTTTTGAGTACCCTTGAGAAATAAAACTGAACTAAACCTGGAAACGCGAACCCGTTTCTCATCCATAAAATATATAGCGCACATTGACTGTTTTAGTCAATGTTTTAGTCAATGTGCGCTACATATACGCCTAGATAGAACCTGGACGCGAGGAGCGCCTATGACGGTGGCATGGTGAGGAACAGCATGCAGCTCCTCAGACTTTGCTATCCTGATTGACGGAAGAGACTGACGTTTGTGCTTCACAAGTGTAAAGCCGTCGTTGTCAAACAATGAACAAGCTGGTTTAGCATTATATCGGCTAAAGGGGTACAGAAACAAACTTCTAGCACTCATTTTCTTGCTTAAACATGTGGCATGTTGCATCATAACCTCAAAAACACCAGTCTTTCGTTGAAAGGCACGAAAAAACTAAACTTAAAGCTAATTAAACGATCTTTCAATGTGCACCTGACCGATGCCCATGAAGCTTAGTTAAGAGGTAATGTAGCAACGTTGGGAATCTTGTACGTTGCCATGACTTAGCAGGAACCGTTATTTAGTCGCACTAAACATCGGAGCAGCACCGCTCTCTGGAAGTACGCTAAACTGTTTAAGTTACCTCGGCCTGAACGCGATTGCGAAGCCTTTGACCCTTTCCGAAGGAAGCCAACGAGATACCATGATGGACTCGTTGAGAAATCTCGCCGTGTTGTTCCCGTGACTTTGCTGTACAGTTCGAAGCCGTTCTGCGCTTTTTAACGTCGAGATGCCGCCGCGCTTCTGCGTGGCTGAGAACCGTGCTAACGACTTGGTCAACAGCGATATTCCGATCCAGGAGTTTCCGAACGACGAGAAACTTTGTGCCCAGTGAATCCGCCTTGCACGCCCGTCGGCTTCAGAGGAAGATGAAGCCGAGGGGTCGTACTGGTAGGGCCACAGGCCGATTTCCCTTTCCGAAAATTATGCAGAGAGGGCGGTGTTGGTGTCCTCATCCTCACTTGTGTCGTTCAAGTTTATGTTCCCAAGGAAATCATCCTAAAGTGACACTGGAGTGGGTCACTCGAAGACGACTGATCTCACATGTGAAACCCTCGTCAGCACACGGGTACTTTAAACGTCTCGGTTGTAACGCTTTGACTCCATTACAACACCACCAACGGCGAAGCGCGTTGACGCCATCACGCCAGCCTTGCTACGTCACGAATGCATGAAATCGTTTTTTTTTTTTTCGTTGAATATTTTATTACGCATTGTGCACTTCGTTAGCTTCTCTTCAAGCGATTGCTCGAGTGCACCGTTTGGAATGAAAAATATAGCCAGTCGTTCAAAATACAAGTCTGTGATTATATTTTACGGTTATTATCCGTCATGCTTGACTCATTACCGAACGAAATTTGTATATTTAAATTTTCGTTTCCGTACCCCTTTTCAGGGGTGTCCTTTAAGTTCTGAAAACGGAAAACGGAAGAATACGAGGGCGCGACAAAACAGATGGACAGGCAACACGTAAATCATTAGCAGGCAGCGTGTGAAGTTAAATCTGAAGAGCACCAAAGTCACCGAAAAGTGGGGGGGGGGGGGGGGGGGGGCGAGGAGGAAATTCGTGATGTTTGACTGGTGGTATCAAAACAGAAAACGGACTGCCGGACTTCAACATCCACGACGTATGAGGGAGTTCTGACGCCTCACGATTTCTGGGGTGTCCTGTCTATACCGCCGTTTACCAAGAGCTTGTGAGCATTCATCTGTCAGTGCGAAGTTTAAATCAGCGGTTGCAGTACAGCGCCATCAACGAGTTTTTGACTGGTGTTTCTAGAGTCCTATCCCACCTATACACCAAAAGTGGTCCCAAAGTGGCAAACAATGACGTCACAGAAGCCGACGTGTCATGTTGCAGGATGTCGCGATCCTAGTGGTTGGTACTAGAGGTCCTGGAAAAAAGTACGAGTGAACGTGAGCGTCGCTGTCATTGTGGAATACCAAATCCGGGCTGCTGAAGCTGCTGTGGACTATCAAGCTCGAGAGCGACCCGCAGCAGAACATGTGTCTGTCACAACCACCACCGCTACTGTGATACCGCCAGGATCGAGGCCTGTGACAGCATGACACTTTTATGACGTCTTGAGGCGGAAATCCAGGGACCACATATTAGAACGCGGTCAACACACCAGTCGGGGACAGGTTCCTTTAGACAAAGTTTCACCAAGGTGGATCGCTCCACAGTTCCCGTGACCGATGGGAGACTTCCAGCCGATGATTCAGATAGAACCATAGACAGGCCGGATACGACGCTTGAGGTTCTGAAGCCTGGCGGAGTCTTTCAGTTCCCCTTGTTCAGCAATCCAAGTTCACAGCGCACAAAAGCGCTTTCTGCTTTGAAGCCATATACCTCGGCAGTCGAGACGTCTAATTTCGAAGACAGCTTATGCCGAAGACGAATGAGGTCGGCCGTGCACCGCCGTCAACTCAGCAGCAGCGCCCTCCGAAGGTGGACGCAATTGCAATCCCACCGCCGCTTCATGTCTGTCATCAACTGTGCCGAGCTGTCACGGAATAAAGTACGGCAGCGCCTTGGTACATGTAGCGTCGCTGCATTTATAAGTGTTTTTACTGATTTGCATTAGTGGGTCATATTCCTATTGACCTACGTCGATCCGTTTTGCAAAGGTAACGTTGATTGTCCGTCCCATAAACAGCAGCAGCTGCTTGTCATAAAAACGAAAAGAGCAAACACCGTCATGTCTGTCGGCATCGCTCCTCGAGTCATGCTCGGGTTCCTTTAGTGCAAAATTATTTTTGAAGTTGAGGTATCTGACCCGTACCACGCTATGCGCACCAACACGAAAGTAAAGCGCAGGGTGATCTCAAAAGCGGCAAGGGATATCACCTTATAGCTTGTACTCGACTAAGTGCTGCTGCGGACAATGTGACTAGAGGAGGGCGGGCATCGTCTGGTCTGAAATTCAGTCAAATATGTGGTAGAAGTGTTTCTCAATCAAAAATTCTTTCATGCCCTAAATAAGTTTAACAGTAATCTTAATGTACGTCCTATCAGCTGTAAGCAAGCTATTGATAATCAGTGAGCGCGTGGCAGTTCGCTGATATCCTGAAGAAAGATAAAGTTCAATAAGGTCGATTGCGCATCCGTCCCACGCGTGAGCGCTATTGGTAAACACGGTTGTAATGATTTATAAGGTTCGCAGTGTTATTTAAATATCTTCTGGGATGGGATTCACGTAATGAAGGATGACGAGGCCGTTGGAAATATACACAAGAGTACACTCTATTGATACACACAAAAAAGTACAAAACCACAGGCACTTGCAAAGGCTACAAATAGTAAGCGTCCGAACATGTGCGATCTCAGGGTAGGCGTTCCAGATAATAAAAGGAATTACAAGAATATGACGGAACTTGATCGTTCACTAAGACCTTTATCAGTTAGCAGTTTTGGAGAGCCCTGGGTGTCTTAGGTGCTCGGGCGATGGGGTTGCCGACGCACTGCGGGGCGACGTTGAGCCGGTGGTGACTTGAAGTGTGGAGACGACGGCGTTCAGGGCGGTGTGTTCGGGGAGAAGGCCCCGCTGTTACCTTGAGAAACGCCCCAGGAACACGCGCACCAGCCTTTAGCAGAGGTTTGGGGCTGGGTAAGACCGAAGGCCAGGCCAGAGGGAAGTCCGGAGAGTTCGGGTGCGTCGCCCGTCGGTTTCCGGGCCCTGCTGAATCTGGCGTTGTCTCAAGTTCCAAAGAAAATTGAACGTCGTTTCTCACCGTCGTCGTCTTCGCCCTCGCACGCTCAAAATAATACGCGCGTGGCGCCTTCATGCTCCAAGCTGCATGAAGCGAAGCGCATAACAGTAATCTTACAGAGATGTTTAATATGTGTTACTTAGATTCCACTCAATAAGGCACAGAATCCGAAACCTGTGAATCGAGGTTCGAGCATAGACCTCTCCTGCGTGCTTCCACCTGTGTCCACTTGGCTTTGGAACTCGCACTGAGCATGCGCAGCGTCTTTCTTCTGCGGAACATGAGTCCCAACAGATGCGTCCACAGTCTAGGGTTCGGCCCACTCGTGCCCTCGCTGCTCGTGCACGAGTCCGAGCCGAGCGTTGGTGCAGCACCCGTGTTCAATCTGCGAGCTGCTCGGGCCTCTGCCATCCGTCCAGAGGCCCTTGTTACCTACGAGGCGTTGGTTGAGCCCCTCTCTTTAATTGCGTCCCGGAAAGGAAGGGCGTTGAAAACAGAACGGCGCACACGTCGTCCTACATTCGATTACGTCCGCCCGCGTGTCACCAAAGCGTAAAGCGCGTATCACCGCGTATCACCAAGCTCGGCGGTGTCGCCGAACCATTAAATGGCGGCGTCATGCACATTGGTGCGCCGATGGCAGCCACAAATCTGGGAGCGGAACCCCGCGGCGGAAGCGTCTGGATACCTCGCGTCGACTTCCTACTTCCCACACGGGTTGCGTCATTGTGGGTGCGGGCGCGCGCCTCGTTTAGAAAGGAGTTTCTATGGCCCGCCTGTGGGACTGGAATGGAAGGCGCCGACAGAGAACGAAGCTGCGACGACTGTGCTCCTTGAATTTCTGGAGGAAGATATGAACGGCCATTTACGCGTGCTCTATTTGGGTCCCTACAGTATATAGAGAGTTAACCGCAACCAGCGGGATTTAATATCTGCACAGCATCAACCAGGAGGCTGATGGTGTGCAGATAGCAAACAGGAGGAGGGAAAGGGTTTACGTGACATTCCAGTGACACCACCTCTCTACGTCACGCATCCCTGCCGGTGAGGGCCACGCGACCTTCCCTTTCTTCGCGTTTTGTCGGTTGGCCTGATTTGAGTTCGTCGATCGTCAAGCTGATCGCTCCGCGAGCGGGTAGGCTCGGCCGCCGCAAAAAAAGCGTTTACGGGTGGGCCAAGTACTTTAGTCCAAGTGGGTTAACATTTTTGCAATGAGCCGCATCAGACTGCCGCAGCGAAGCGCGATGAACGCAGGGGGGGGGGGCACGGGGGGGGGGTGTACACATGTTTTTTTTTTTTTTTTTTGTGTAGCGGACAAAACGCGAAGAAAAAAAAGTCACGCGACCCCCACCAACAGAAATGCGTGACGCGGAGAAACGACGCCACTACAGCATCACGTGACCCCCCGGCTGATGCTGTGCAAATAGCAACTCCCGCAACGGGCATCATTTTTCAGTTTGCGGAACATCATCAATGTCTCTCTTGCAATCGTCAAAAAGAAAGAACAGGGCTCTCTGCGGCTATGCACGTGCTCAAAAACATGACTTTCGTTTTTAAAGAGACAGTTGTAAGTGGTTTTGTTCGCGTATTTGTAAACGGTAGACGATACGCGGCATGGCAACACCGCTCGCGCCAGATTGCCTGCTCCTCGAGGAGGAGGCTGAGCTGTTACACATGGCAACCGGCGGTTGCTGCGCCGGCCGGCAGTGCGCGCGTTGCGCGTGTACCACTGGACACGTCCCGTCCCGTCGACATCTAGGTGTTGGTCTAGATGTCAACGTCCGGTCCACATCTAGACCAACACCTATTTATGAGTTCCTGACAGACGACTACATGGAAGGCGCCATGAAGCGCTTTGGCAAAGAAAAATACCGATCAAAAAAGATTTATCTTTTGACCAGGGTGTCGAACCGGAACCGAACCGAACCGAAAACCGGAACCGAACCGGTATTTTTTCCGGAACTGAACCCGAACCCGAACCGTTATATTGTTATCGCGATGAACCCGAACCGGAACTGAACCGGAAAAAAAAGAACGGTTACCGGCTCATGTCAAAACGGTTCGGCCACGCGCTGTTGACAATGAATGTGCTATCAATGCCATTTGTTCTTTAAGTGCCGTCAACTGACACACATCTCACTTACATATTTTTCTTCTCCACTCTGTCTTAGGAATATAAAAGCTGCATCCATGAATCTTGACAAACGCTGCATCCATGAACCTTGACATAGGAACCAGTATTGCGCTAATCGCGGCTTGCACGAAAAAAAAAAAATTAGAAAGCTGTGCAAAAAAAAAAAATCGCGTCACGGGATTTTATTTTTCTACAATCTCGTAAATCCTAAATGCTGCTGTGTGCTCATTTCATAACACGTTTCTAGAACGCGCGAGTTCTGGAAGCTTGCTTCCATCGGAATGCGAAAAGAAAAGGCTGTGGAGTTTAATAATGTTTGAGGGAGAGAAAGAAATTTTATTTACAGTTGAAATGAGCATTTATGAATTATATCTGCTCTTCGCTGCCCCAACCACCGGTCAGAGTATATCGAGCTATGAAGTGTCAAGATTTACATGCCGCATTGTTTCGTACCGGAAACTCGATAAATGCGGGGAAAAAAAAGCAGGGATACGAACCCTAGTCGCTCGCGGAGAAGCGAAGCTGCGCGCACTTTCGAATTTGACAAAATATCTGCCGAGCTTTAGTTGTTTCCGTCGCCTGCCCAGCGTAGTCATGGGACTCAAGCGGGCGTGTGCGCTCAAACCAACGCTCAGCATACGCTGGAGTTAGCGCCCGTGACAGACAGCCCTGTCATCAGACAGGAACAGAAGTGGTTACCTTCTCCCGCATCCCTTTAGACGTCCAGGTAATATAGTGTGCGGTGTAGTTAGTTTTGTGCGAGCGGCGGCCGCTGACGAAAGCCAGCACTACGATGCATCCGGTTTCGTTTAGGCCCTTAGAAGCTAACATATTTGTGAGACAGCGAACTCTTCTATTTTACTATTTATCCTATTACGTCCTTCTGGCGTTGCGTTCGGTGAAGTGTTTTTCATATTCCGTATCTTGTTTAATGAAAGCTTCTTTAAGGGTCTAATTTGAGTTACCGAAGGCTAGTTCAAATAAAGAAAGCTGTATTTTCTCCCCACTGTTCCTTCAATTGCTTACACGCCGAGGTTGCGGGGTAGTTAGCGAGTTCTACTCGTAAGTGGGTTTGTAAGGAGGTCGCAGATTTTACAGCTACTGCGTCGGACCCAATTAGATGAAGTCCGAGTGCGTAAACGTCGGTGAGGTAACCTTTGAGTGCACATAAAGAAACCATTCCTGGTAGAAATCCCTGAGCCTTACACTGCGATGTATCCCATTTAGTATGTGCTGATTTCAGATGTTTTATTTGTAATTTATTTTGATGTTCCAATTTGTCATTTATAATTTCCGAACCGGTTCGCGAACCGGTTCGCGGATCGAATTAATCGAACCGGAACTGAACCGGAACAAAATCCTGAACCGTAACCGAAACCGTATTTTTTTCGGTTCGACACACTGCTTTTGACCCTGGCTCTGAGCTAGTGGTCGCGATAACGGATCGCGCAGTATGCTGGTGCCTCTGAAAGACAGGTTCGCCTTACCATGTCAGTTGAACAAGAAAATGGCATCTTGAGTTGCTCAACGCAAAGGTTGAACAGACCACTTGACGAATCTATCAAAAGCTCTGTCAGCACCTTTTATAAAGACGAGCTTGTTTTCATCTGCCTTCTAGGCAAAAAAAGACGTCCTTCGTGGTAGGTAAAAACGATTGCTTTTAATGAACCTGAAGGAAGCATATGAAGAATGGAAGAAGAGCAACAGCGGAATGAAATGCCGATTTTCAAAGTTTGCTGCTTTACGGCCCAAGCACTGCCTGCTTGCTGGAGTTTCAAAAACGCACTCAGTTTGCGTTTGTCTTTATCACCAGAACCTGAAGTTACTTCTTCACTCATCAGGTCTTGAACACAGAATTGATTCCTTGCTTGGAATGACAGTGTGTGACTAAATCAATGAAGACTGCACGCTTGGCAGGTGTAAGCAATGCCCAGGAATTCCGCACGTCCAACCTCTGCTTTTGAACTTCGCAGCCCTTGACCCCGACTTCGTGAGCAACGTTACCGTCTGTCAATGTGTCAGTAGAGCACGGTGCAAACTCGAGACAATGGTTCTCACGCCAGAAGAATTGTCCGAGCGTTTACTAGAGATGGTGGAAGAACTAAAAACGCATCACTGGTGAGCAAGGTTCAGGCGCGTCATCTACGCCACTTAAAAAATGCGTCTTAAGCCAACAGAAGCAATAGTGCTGCTAGATTTTGCTGAGAACTATAGCTCTTTTGTTCAGGACGCTCCACAATCCTATCATTGGGACAATACCCAATCTACAGTTCTTTCCGTCCTCGTCTATTTTCGTCCACCAGATCGTCCGGACGAGCTCTACGTCATATCATATGCAATGATATCTGACAGTTTGGACCATACCGCTGCAACGGTGTCGACTTTCCAGAAAACGTTCCTGGATGAATTGAAAGCTCAACTGCCTTTCGTAGAAAACCTTCATTACTTCTCCGACGGTGCGGCGCCTCAATACAAAAACAAAAATAACTTTGTAAACCTCTGTTATCAGATGGGAGACTACAACCTCAGTGCAACATGAAAATTTTCTGCAACGTCGCACGAGAAATGTACCTGCGATGGAGTGGGCGGAACTGTGCAGAGACTGACTGCGAAGTCAAGCCTACAAAGACCATTCAGCGAACAAATTTTAAAACCACTAAATCTCGTCAACTGGGCACGCGACAACCTGACACAAATTCGAGCGATCTGGGTGCCGCCAAGCGATGTTCGAATGCAGCCAGAGATGTTAGTGTCCGGGTTCAGTGTCTCTCTACCTATCCGCGGGGCTAAACGACTCGATTACTTCGAGCCAACCTCACTGACCGATATGAACGTCGGCTTTACATATCTTTCAAGAACCGTTAACGTCACGACTGCGTCACGTCTTCAAATTGATTGCGTATGAGAAGATTAAAGAGAGCAAGTATGCCGAAGACTCCCTACCTATCATCAGCCGGAGTGGCCGTTTAGTGGCAGATGACCTGGGTTGGCACGAACTTTACAAATTAATTTTTAGCGTTTAAGAAATAACACATGTTTCTAACATTGCCTATTTGATGTTCGGGTTCTAAATTACGTATTGCCGCTAACAATATATTTTAGACCGACCACCTCGCACCGTTATCCTTAAGTGAAAGTTGCTCCTTCTGCGCTATTTTCAAGATTGGTGATTCTTTAACACCGCAACAAATTATTATACGGAAAATATTTTTATAATGAACTTCCATCGTAGTGTTATTAATACAATAAAATCTATACTTAATAATTTTGGCCTTTTTCGAGAAATTAAAAGGTGAATATCGGCACTTTAAGCAACTTTTAGTGCCACAGAATTGAAAACAAAAGTTGAAATTACATTCAAGTAACTATTTGGGCATTTAGAGGGACATATTTAGTTACTAAAACAGCGTTATTTTAGAGCCTAGTTTCAAGCCTACTAGGAAAACAAAATGCCGTCTATAGCCCTTGAAGCCAGTTGTTCGTGGTAATCAATAGGTCGCCAAAAGAGCAAAATTATTTTTACTGAAACAATATATTGGGAAGGGCACTTTTACGTTGCCCTAAGTTCCTGCAATATTTTTAACCCAAATCCGTGATGGTCGCTTTAGGGGCTGGATCGTTTGGCGTGGAATGACCAGGCAGTTTTCGTAGATCGCTTTCGCCGTCCCGCAGCGCTCTCTGGAACCCGTTGCGATACCCGGAAGTCCACAGCCCAGGCCATCGGCGAGCAGGCGCAGTAGCGGCCTCTTCTTTGCGGAGGGCTTAGCGGAGGGGGAAACACGGTCTACGAAACCCCCTATTCTCCTGCCTTACGACTAATCAGAGCCGCTAAAAGCCTTTTTTTTTTTGTCAAAATACAGTATATAAGTGGTGCAAACTGGTTTAATTATCTATGAAATAAACTTTTGTTTAGTATTTTAGACGAGAAAAGAAACGAACGAAGTTTAGAAAGTACGGAAACAAGAGGCAACGCGTGATGACCCGTCGACTCAGACGCAGGCACCCCCGCGGATCCTAGCAGACGACTCACGACGCCGGCGGCACATTTGACAAAAAGCGAAAGAACGAATTTGGCTCCTGTGGTCTCTCGCCACAGGAGACCCACACGGAACTTGCCCGGAACTTGAACGTCGTCGATTAGGGGCCCAGAAGCTTCACCAGCGCACTCCGGGCGCTTACGAGGAGCGTCTTCGTACGGTACTAATCCCAGCTCCGCAATTTTTTTAAGGATTCGGAGCTCCAACTCTGACATTCCCGGTAAATTCATGCCGACAAGCGCGGTGGAGGACTGAAGCAAGCAACGATCCGTTGACGCGCATGCGCCTGCAAGGGAAGCGATAGTCAATGTAAGCCGCAGCCGATTGGCCAGTCGCTTCGATTCTGCCATTGGCCACCCAAGCCAGGGCCAGGGACGTCATGAAGAAGGTTGTCTCTTTTTTTTTTTGCGTGTTTTCGTAAATTTAGTTTGCCTATAACTTTTAAAATAAACCGAATTTCAAGAAAAGAAAATTTCACGAAGTGACTATACATTCAGTGCAGAGATGGCAGTAATGACATTACTGTAATGGAATTACAGTAATTAGTATTATTATAATGCAATTATAATTTCGTCATTACAGTAATTAGATTACTTTTTGAAGTAATGAGCAATGTAATCAATTACTTTTCTAGGTTAGTAAAGTATTAATGTAATGAAATATTTTCAGGCAGTAATTTCGAGAATATTACTCATTACTTTTGAAATTACTTTTGTCCTAAATTAAAAAATTCGCTTGCAAGCTTTAAAAAAGAGAAAAATCATTTTGCATGGTGAAATGTTGCGAAAGAGCATCGGAGGAATTAATCAACGGCCACCTGAGCGCAAAGGCCTCGTACGAAGAGCTGAACGGGCTCACCAAGGGGGGCTGGAATGACGAGGGAAAAAAGCTTACGTGTAGACATCGCTGGAAGGCAAAGGCTTACGAATACCAGGCACAACAGATTCACGGCGTCGCGTCATCCCGACGATACTACACTTCGTTCATCCCTAAGCTGACAGTGTGGTGGGAGCTGCAAGCTAACCAGAACCAATCAGACACTTCCCGTTAATCACCTGTCCCGTCCCTTTCTCGGCGCGTGGGTATGGACGAGAGCGTGGTTACGTGGCGAACGATAGACGTGCGACTGCTCCAACAAACACGTAGCTTCCACCGTTCATCCCTAAGCTGACAGTACGTCAGCTTAGGGATAAACGGTTCATAGGCTACAAGGCGACGGGCACATCACCAGTGAATTAAACACAATTTAAAACCTGAGAGGACAGGACAGGACAGACAGATTTCGTCAAGCAAGGTCAAACCGTAAGCTTCGATCATTGTGAACAACGACCCGAATAAATAGTTAATTCCAAATGCTTTGTCAAAGCCCCAGAACGTTTCGTGCGTCCTCGAGCAAAGCAGCTGCCGCTCGCGGTATGCCTCACCGCCTTCTGTTGGGAGGTTCATTCGGGAATAAGCCTACAAGAAGATATCGCCCCCCGTTTGTTGGTAAAGTACACAATTTAGGAAGCTTGCGCCATTCCTGAACTGGCGACGCTTCTGCTTAGGAATTATCTAGGCCCTGTGACAATGCGCAAAAACTTGGGCTCTTCCGGTGTTTGGGAAAAATGCTCCTTGAAAGGGATGAAAATAGGTCAACCATACACGGCGACAACTTTTCTTGGCAATGCAATGGAGTGTACAGGCACTCTTTCCCTCTCCCGCTGTGAGCGCTGAATAAAGCTGTGCGCGGGCGGCTCTCCTCCTCTCGACTGCATTGCCAAGAAAAGTTGTTGCCGAGTATAGTAAGTGCTTTTGGGAGAATAAAATTAGATTGCGTTTGGGGGGAGGCGGAAGGGAAGCGCTTTACGTGACGACTCCTTTTAAGAACGAGCTGCCATTGCTCGACTTAACAAACTGACACAGACTACAACTTCTAAATCAGAAATACGGAAACATATCACCTTTCAGTAAGTACCTTCACCGTTGATTGAACAGCGAAACCGGTGAGTCGACTGCCTTTCTAAGTCATATCTAAAGAAGCTATATTCATCATATTTAACACTAGTGTCGTGTGCGCCAGCAAAACCACCGCTCAGTATGGTTCACCTTGAGGCACATAATGTTGTAGCGGTGTAAACAGGAAGATCTGAATTTCGGTACATATAGACCAACTCAGCTCTTTGAGGTAGCATCACTGCGGTGGCGCTGCTGTCGGCATTGAGCATGCGCAGCGCCTTGCTTTTTCCAAATTTGGTTGCTACACACGCGTTGTGTGGGCAAACGAGGGCTTGTTTTGTAAACACTGTGTTGGTGTATACGGTAAATAAAATGAGCACGATTACTGCCTCAAGGTGTTCAAAAGTAATGTCAAAGTAATTTCAATGTAATTTCATTATTTTTCGAAAGTAATTGTGATGTAATGTCATTACCATTAGTGTGCGGTAATTTGTAATGCAATTTAATTACGTTTTTTGTCATTTTAAGGAAAGTAATTACTAATGTAATTTAATTACTTTTTGAAAGTAATTTTGCTGTCCCTGATTCAGAGCGCTCAGGTTCGGTGCAAACTAAAAATTACTCAAAAAGTCGTTGCAGGGCCCCATTCAGAATGTAACGCGATAGCGTCATCGGGCCTCGTTCGCAAAGCCTTCTCATGCAAAATTGGGGCATGTTCCCGAGCCGTGCAAGCGTGTGCGCGTGGTCTAGTCGGTAGCCTCACGTATCACGTGACGTGACGCGTGACGTCATACGTGTCTGTGACATTTTGACCCTACGGACCCGCTAAATATAGTCAAAATTTCCGTTAAATTTGGCGGGCAAACTTTTCCGCTAAATTGGGCGGGAAAGTTTTACACTAAATTTGGGAGGAATATTTTTCCCCAAATGTGTAGCGGATAATTTTTCCGCCATATTTAGCAGATCCATAGGGTCATAGCGTCAAAGCAACGTGTGACCTCACACGTAGCTATGCGCGTTGCATTATGGGATTTTTTGGTCCCACAGACGCCGACGCCAAATTTTCTGCGGCACAAGCTCCTGAACGCAATGGCGTTAAAATTATAGAAAAGCGCTAACCCCCCCCCCCCCCCCCCCATTTTATTTTTCGCGATCCATTATGGTGTTAGAAGACTACCAATCAATATTTTTCTACAGCGACAAGTATATGTTTGATAAAGGCAAGAAACGCAACTGCTCGAAACTGAAACCAAGACTGGGATGGGGAGGAGAGTGTTGGCGAAAGTCACGTCTGTGCAACTTTTTTTTTTAGTCAACGTATTTGCAATTTTTTAGAAGCCCCCCCCCCAAAAAAATAGGCATCATATTTTGTTTCTATTTTTAATATTGAGTGTGTGCCTTCGATGACACACGACTTAGATTATATTTGGTGGTTGGGTCTAAACCTTAGAAAACGGCACGTGACCACGGAGAAGAGAGTGAGAGGGACCTAAACAGGCCAGTTCTCGATCGGCGGTTTTCGGGCGGAAAGAAAACAAATTTCAAGCCGCGAATTGTGTTTTGGGTATTTGGGCTGTCATGTTACGTACAAATAAATACATTGGCGATCATAAATACCCTGTTAGTGTCCCTTTAAGCTTCGTCTTTAAGAGTGGCGTGTTGCGTTGCCTTGTACAAGTTAGGATCAGTGCATGGAATGTCAGGGTCTTTGACAATGCCTGCAGCTGTACACAACGCACGCGCTCTCAAGCGGCGGACACAACTATGACCGCCGGCGACTACTCCCGAACCCAACGCGATGCAACGTGATAGGTTATCCACGCGGAAAGGTTTCTGAACAGGCACAGCCGACGCTACAAGCGCGAGCATGTGGCCGAGAACAGTGTTTGCAGTGCACAAGTGCGCCTGCTCGGCAGGGACGCTGAAAGCCCTGAGATTGCGATTGTAGCATCGGCTGCGTCTGGACTTGGGCTAAATCGAACTGTAGTTACGCGTGTCTGGCTCGCAACGGAAGGGTTATGGGTTTTAATCCCTTCTAAAATTCTTCAAATGTTTTTCTTTAAGGCAACTGAATCACTTCATAAAGCGAAATCATTTGAGACATGCGGCGACCTTTCATCCCCATTACATGTCATGTTTTAATCATTTTCATTCTAAGCGTGACGTCACATTTTACGTGAGCGTTGTGGGGATCGACCAATCAGGATTTTCCCGCCCTACCGACGCCGGGTTTTCTGCGACACGCATCAACAACGTATCGACGCTAAATCAACGCAACGTCATTTCAATATCAGATTACCGCATGACGCATTATCGTCGCAATGTCAATCGAACGTCATCGTCATATCGTCAATAAGCAGCACAGTTGTCGCTGTCTAAGGCATCGCGTCGCGTGATCGTCGCGCAATTTTTTGTGTAATGTGCAGGAACGATAAAAAAAATAATTATACGAATCAAATGTGTATTGCATAGTTGTAATTATAAATATGCAAAGCCACGTACATTTAACATCCTTCACATTTGTATTTTTTTCTCTAATTACAATACTTCTTTTTGAGAAATTCAAACGCGCGGGGCTGTCTTGCGGACGAACGAAGACCCAGAGGAGCGGGGACGGCGGCGGTGGCAGGTATACTGTCGGCTTTGGTGCTGCTTTTACCGCATAGTTCTCGTCGGTGTGTTCGTGCAACATGCAGTTGTAACGGGAAAGGCGAGCGCGTTAAGGGTGGAATTGTTGTGTTCCGCGTTGCAACTTTTAAAAATCTACATGCTTATGTTTTTAACGCACGTCGACATTTCCGTCACCTGACCGCTTCGTACTTCGAGCCAAATCGATTATTTCAGTACACTGACCAGTGTCAGCGGGCTGGCGCACGGAAAATCCTTGAGAATCTATCCCCGTCTCTGCCGCCATCTTGGAACAACCGCCCCACTTTCAATAGGGCGTTGGAGTAGCCAATATTGTATTACCCAACAGGTCGTTTTTCTCCCTTTATAAATTCTAACTCCTATCGCGTCCTTTCCCGGAAACCCGATAGATCCAACAGAAGCTGGTCTCGAACGCGGCGTTATATGTCACTGAATATAACTATTTTGGGTAAAGTTAACTTTGCACAATTTCACGAAGCAGGCCATGCCATACTTTCAAGCGAGACGCTCGAGCCGGCGCTCGTGCTCCGGATGTGCGTTCAGTAATAAAACCTCCGCGAACCCACGATTTCTAAATTGTGTTGTCTGTTCGTTGGGACACTGGGGGAATTCAGTAAACAGCTACGATGGGCGTGTCTCCTCTGTAGGTGAGAAATGTTTCCAGTGCAGTACGACTGCTAGTCTGGTGTCTTTAACGTGCGTCACGCAGTTTACCGCATTGTGGTACGGTGTTCACCGAGTTCTAAATGGGCGGGGTGGGGATAGAGCCTAGGATACCTTGGGTCAGCAACGCCAGCAACAAACCTCTCGACACGGCAATTTCTGGAAAAGTTAAAATAGGACGAGGTCGTCATTTTTGTGGGCCTTATTTATTTCGTACATTGCTCGACTCAAAACGCCATAGTTACAAAAAAAAAGGCAATTCTGTAGAATGGTGTAACGAAAGTAGCACAATGTTACAGTCTAGTCTCTGAGATTGCTGTGGAAAGCATCTTTTCGCGTGTCGCACGCTGAGGCGAAAAACAGCATTTCCGCACGGCACTTCCGACAACTTCTGACTCTTTCTTTTTGAGAGGAAACAAAGGAGAACGCTGAGTTTCCGACAGCCTCACCAATTTCCGCGGTCTGGTTTCACGATTCTCACCGCTTCCCCGAACCAAACCCCGAACACGAAACAGTGTTTAAAGCGCCAACTACCATATTCAGGACTCAAAAAAACAAAACAAAAACAAAAGGTTCGGAAGGAGAGGATTGCCGTCTTCTTCGAGACTTATCAATTAGGTATACATTTGCGCTCTTGCCAGGCGAGTTTCTTTATACCTTTTTGTAGGGCAGCTGGTGCTAACTCGCCGGTGGTAAATTGTATTCTAAAAGGAATATTTGTGGGCGCACATAATATTCATGTACGTATATCAAATTAACTACCGTAGAATAGTCTGCACTGTATATGTGGCAGCGTCACAACCATATTCCTTCGTTTATTAAAAAAAATTAAGAAAACTGGACAAAAAATGACTGATTTCATCTCAGCGAATATCTCTTGCATCAGGTCACGTAAAAGCAGTGAAGGCATCGTCAAAGAAAGCACTGCAGAGTCGCAGACTATGCGTAGTCGTCGGACCAATCAACCTTTTTCTCGTCGTCACCTAACCCGGGGCCTTATAATCTGGACACTTGACGAAAAAGTCTGCGAGAAATCTGGGGCAGTGATTGGCCAACGCCGCACTTGGCCTTGGCGCCGGCGAACCATGACCGCGCCGGATTTCTCGCCGACTTTTACGCCAAGTGTCTAGATTAGGGCCCCCGGTTTGCCCTCCGCGCTCCCATACGGGCGGGAACATGATCACGTGGCGAAAGATATACAGACACTCCACGGGGTCAACAAACACGTAACTTCCTCAATCTGCTTAGCGGTGAACGTACCATAATATGAAAGCCATGTTCCGATGAATACATCTGTAAAGTACGTATAATATAGTTCAACGCCTGGGGTAGAAAAAAAGCGTGCAGTGCAAGAGGTCGGACGCAAATTAGCGTTCTGCACTGATAAGAACGAAAAGAGGTCATATTTTCGCCGGTCCGTATGCCGTGCGCCTTTGACAACCCTCCCCTTATTTTCCGACAAAGCATGATTATACCTATCAATCACTAATCCGTGACACGAGCGAAAAAGAGCGAACATTCTGGCAACCTACAGCAACAAAAAAAAAAAAAAAAAAAAAAATATATATATATATATATATATATATATATATATATATATATGAACCAGTGCTCCAAGCTCGTGTTTTCACTGGCAGCGAGGCACAATAGAGCCTCATTTACTGTTTCATTGTTTCTCCTTTCTTGGGGGTTTGTTCACTCGAAAAGTAGGATATACGCGCACTCTCTGCATGCGATGTTACAGTTTCTCCGTCAAGAAGTGGTCGCATGGCGTGGCGGCTGAGGTGTGACCCGGAAGAACGTGGGTGGCCCTCTGCCCGCACTTCCGTTTCCCAACCTGAGGCGGCACGCCCGGCTGGACCAGATACTTCACCTAGAAAACAAACAAAAAAACCTGCTTCTCCCCTCAAATGTCATAACTAGTGGATCTGCTCAGCGCCGCCTAGCTGACGTCAGCATTGCAGCAAGCGCGTCTTGCAGCGTTTCACTTTACGTAGATATGCTAACAAAAAGCTGCGAGTAGTACAAGCGAATGCCAGTGTCGCTGTCGTCACGGCGTCCCAATTTCTGGCTGCAGAAGCTTCCGTGGACTGTCACAGCGGAGAGCGACCTGCAGCAGAACAGGCGTCTGCCACATATACCACTGCTATTGGGACGCCGCGAGGATCGCGATCGGCGACAGCACGACACTCCGATGACCTCATTAGGCGGAAAATGAGGGACCACTTTTTTTGGACGCGGTAGACACACCAGTTGGAGGAGACGCGCTCCAGGCACCACAACGAGACGGGCGCGTCTGACGCTTTGCGCCGTCTCTGGTGCAGCCTGAACGTGTTGGCGCTTGGGGCGAATCGGGGATCCGCTAACGATGACGACATGCGCAAGGCTTGTCTTCGGCATTGCTCTCGACTCAAGCAAGCCACGTGGAACCGACTAGAGAATCTGGTGGAGCCAATATCTCGCAGAAAGTCAAGAAGGGCGAACGCCTCTAGGCTATGGAGCCAATCGAGCAGCGATAAAGTGCATCGTCACGGCGTCGTCGTCTCTGGATTACGCTATGAACGTACAAGCAGGACTGTCTGTACGTGCAGGACTCCGGCGCATTCGCTGTGTGCGCCTGGTTTAGTCGGAGAAGAACGAACTACGCGGATCAGAGTCCATGGACTCTGATCCGCGACAGAAGCTAAACAGGCATTGCTAGAGCTCCTCTCTAAGTAATATGCCCGTATTACTATAGGGCACTGCTGAGAAACTACGGCTTTTTACAGTGGTAGATGTTAATGCCCCTTCCGCGGCAGAAAAACAAAAAAATCTCATGTACGAACGCAAAACTTCTCTCTACAGCAGGGGCCCACAACTCTTCCTCTACCTGTCGTTCCTCAAGCGGCAAGCCTTTCTCTCGCTCCCCATCCTTTCCCCCCTGTGGCTGTGGGCCGCCGCTCTTCAACACCGCCTAGAAGACAAGGCCCTAGTGCTTCTCCGATGTCGTCACAGGCGTTGGCCAAATCGCGCGTGAGTACGCCGTCGTACAAACGAGTTTTAGTGGGGAAAGACGCGCCTATAGTTAGCTAAACGTCAATCTTTAAACAACAATTGGGCTAGGAAGCATATTTTACTGCGCAGAAGGCGATCAAGTTTCTTGTGGTACGGCGGAAAAAAAAAACGACTTCGAGCGTATACAAACCACTGCATGAACGACGTTTGGTGGTCAAAACTTGATTTATTACATAAAATGCCAGCTATAAAGAATTATTGAAACAGAAATAATGTTTAATGGCACGCAGCAATATTCATTTGCAAGATTATTGTTAGCATTCGAAAGTATTCAGAAAACAAATGCGAGACGAAAATCGGACATCATGGCGTCTCGAGACTTATGAGTGTTAACGTAGCAGCTTAGGAAAGTTGGTTGCTCATATTAACACACACTACTGCGCACTACTGCATAAGTACACTCACACCGTACACTCGCTCCTTACACACGAAACAAAAAGGAAAATCAAACAAACCGCGCTGACTCTCAACTAATTTTTATATATTTTGTCTTCTACATCTGGAACAACCGAATTTCCCTGATTACGCGCACCTATCTCCTAGGCGCCAATAATTTTTCTGCCAGGTTCAAAGATGGTGTACAAATACAGTTTTCATAATTCCTGACGAAGTGTTCAGCTTCAATAATTTCTCTAGTTAGTTGATTATTGTGCCTACCTAAAATTGTACAACATGGCAGGTGAACCACCCACCCACAATCACGGTAGTTTATGCCCAGGTGGCCAGAGTTAGCTCTGGTGCTATTGTTTTCCTGTTCTCGGAGCTTATCATTAAGGCATCGTTCAGTCTGCCCTATGTACATTTTCCCACACGAAAGGCGAAATGAATACACCACTTCCGTTGCGCACTCGACGAAGCTGTTCTGATGTTTAACATCGGCATCGTCATCTCTGCTCCTAATAAGCTTTCCAACTTGTGCAAAGAAGTGAACTCACCTTAATCCCACCGAACAGTAAGCTGTACTAAGAAACATCAGTACAGCTTCGTCGAGTGCACAAAGGAAGTGGTGTATTCGTTTCCCCTTTCGTGTGGGAAAATGTACATTGGGCAGACTGGACGATGCCTTAAGGGGAGGCTCCGAGAACACAAAAACAATAGCACCAGAGCTAACTGGCAACCTGGGTATGCACTGCCGTGATTCTGGGTGCGAGGTTCACCTGCCATGTTGTAGTACAATTTTAGGCAGGCATAGTAACCAACTAACTAGAGAAATTATTGAAACTGAACACATCGTCAGGAATTAGAGAGAGAGAGAGAGAAGGTTATTTTATTAAAATAATTATAAAATTCGGAGAGGGTTGTCTCCCCGATAAGCTGACATTGTTCACTTCGAGAACAGAACAAAATATTTATAAAATAGATGAAGAGCGTAAGGAAAAAGAAGAATAAAGAGAAAGGTGAGAGCTGTAGAGGTATTCATCACGAAAGCACTTTCTCATGCTCGTAAATTTAGAAAATTACTGTGCTTCGTATAGTTGACCTTGTAGTCCAGTGGCTTGAGGGAAGGTCAGACATATCCTTTGAAGTAATTTCCTCCGAGCACGGGTACCAGAAGGGAAAATAATGTTTGAAATGTCTTCCACGACGAAGTGATGTCTTTTTAACTCTGATGCGAGATCTTTTTCTTTTCTTTTTTTTTTTTCAAATTTCTGGCAGTTTTTTAGGATAAAGTAAATATCTTCGGTAACGCCGCATACGTTACAGCTGTCTGTTTCGTGTTTTTTCTACTGGTGAATTATTTTCCTGTACCCTCAGTTCCTGTAGGCGGAAGAGAAGTGTGGCCTCTGCTCGTCGAAGGCTTCCTGTTAGACACTGGCGGAGTTCCAAATCTTACCCAAATGAATCCGAGTTACTCCGGCGGGTCGTGTCACGTGACAGCACAGATTGAAAAACTCTGGACGCGGGGAGGTTTTAGAACACCAAGGGTACAAGACCCTTACCCTGGAGTAAGATCGCGTAAATTTTGGAACATGGCCACGGTTGGATAGGGGAAGAGAGCGCTATGGATAAATGACAGATGTGTTCATTTATATTTTGGTAATAATTTCTAGTATCATCTTGCGTCTTGATGCTAATGGCAAGGTTGTGTGCGTTGGAGGCAAGTTGGTCTGCCTTTTAGTTTCCATGTATGTAATCCGACACGGACTGGCACCCACTAAAATGAGATTTGGAAACCGTCTGCTTCTAGTGCTCTTGAAATTGATTTGGCCGCCATTGCTACTTGTGACATTTGTCGAGGCATTTGGAGCTGTTGAATTGCAGCAGAAATATCCGTTGGGACAAGAACTGCATGTTGTGTTAATTTTCTTATCATATAAAGGGTTTCTAGAATCGCATGCATTTCAACTGTCGTTGATGACAAAAAATCATCTAGTCGCCCACTCCATTCGAGCTGTAACCTAGGTGCATAGTAGGCGGAAGTGCTACTTCTTCGACTTCGGTTTGCTGATCCGTCCGTGTACATCTCCAGGTGGTTGGCGTATCTTCTCGAAATGTATTCATTAGTTTTGAGCTTTATGACAGCTGAGTTGGCGCCGAACTTGTTGTGTACACCGGGAATGCGGCACTTAAATTTCGAGCAGTAGACGTTCCAGGGGGGAGCTGATAGAGAGTTGTTTTTGTCTTGCAGTAACTCTGGTGTCCACCCAAGGTGTTGAAGAGTTTGCGTAGAGATAAAAAAAAAAGCGCGAGTGTTGCCTGGTTCGAAGCCGGCGTAGGAGACTCCTTCCTGCAGACGTGGTTGACAAACGAATCTGTTGGGAAAGAAGGCATTTGGTAGTTGTTAAGTAACGAAGTATTTTGTTTGTAATAAGTAAGATTTGTGTTAGAAAAGTTTATCTTTCTATAGTTGCGTCGGCATCGTTTTTTTTTTTTTGTTTTTTTTCTCTATCTGTTTATGTTTTTGTCGGCATTTTTGGGCGTTTGCTCGCAAACCTGCGGCGGGGGGTACGCTCGCGGGAGAGCGTGAACGGGGAGTCGTCTTCCGCCTCCGCGCACGGGGAGCTTCGAGCTGCCGCGGGGCTCGGCAAGGACGAGTCGGAACGGTGTGGGGCGCCGGAACACCCGTGTCTCGGGCACAGGTACTTCTGTCTGCACTTTTGGCTTTTAAGCGGATGTGCTTGTGTCCGGTGTATTTCGTCGTTTAGTGTAGAAACTTCGCTTTTAATCCACGCAATAACTTAACTGGGTGGCGCCAGCCAGGCGGCGAGGAAAGCATGTAGTGACTCTACAAGGAATTGGGTTCCGACCGTTGAGGTGTCGGAGGGGGATCACGTTGACAGCTCGCTGATCATTGAGTAAGAGTGGACCACGTGACAATGGGCAAATTTGAAGCGATATTGGTCCGTCTCTAGAAGGAAGGAAGGCCCCTACGAGCCTAGAAAAGGGGTGCCTAGAGTATTCTCGGGGGATGCGGATTTTGAGATCAGGGGGATCCGGCTCTTGAGACTGGGGACTAAAGTATGGGTTTTAATTTAGGGAATTTTGTAATGTAAATTACTGTTGAGTTGTTGTCGTTTGGCTTTGAAATAAACGTGGCCACACTGGCCATTATAAACCAACCAACGTCGTAATGTGTCCAACGGGATCAAACAACTTTTTTTCTTCTTATTCGACTTTCCTGGGGATTTTCATCGGGCAAACACCATCATCGGTCGTCACCATCATGACCGGCCCCGTCCCTGCGGAAAGTTGACTGTAGCCATAAGTAATAAAGTCAGGGCTTGGGCTTCTTGATATACATTTTCGCTCTTCGTTAATCTTGGCACTCCCACGCAAGTACGTAGGCCTTGTCGATGTATGCGCTCTACAGCTCCAAAGTCTGTAGGCGATAATCTAATGAAAGGTACTGAATATAGAATACGACTGACAATAAGGGATGTATGCACACGTATCATAGAGCTTGGCTAGTTTCCCCACGATTGTCCTGCCCTTATACGAATGGCATTTCTTGCTGTCAGCGTTAGTTTTATTACGTCAGTGGCTTGCGAATGCAAGTTGAGGCGGGAGTTCAATGTGATTCCCAAGAATTTGTGCTAGCGAATACAGCGCAGTGGGACGTTTAAAAGAGTCAAATTAATTTTCGTGCTTCGCCGATTCTTTTGCACGAAAAAGCATGAACGCAATTTTCTGTGGTGAGAGCTGCAGAGCACAAGCATGTAAATGATTGCTCGCTCTCATAATGACTGCTTGGGCAGCCTTTCGAAGACTATGATGTCAATCTGCTGAGCCTGAGACCCATTTGCAAATGTCATCTGCATACAGTGATATATTGATGGGGAGAGTGTACTTGAGAGGAGACGCTAACCTGGCCAAAATGATGTGAAAAACAATTGGCGAGAGTATGTTTCCTTGTGGTAGTTCTTCAGCACAGTTGCGAGACTAAACTACGCGCCTAGTCAAACTTTGAACGTTCGATTGGTGAGGATGCCTTGTACAAACGCCTGGAATTTTCCCGTGATGACGTTGGCTGTCAACCTTTTAAGAACAAAAGATGGATCAACGTTATCATATGCCTTCGTAACGTCAATAAATACCGCTAGCAGGCACGTAGCCAGGGGGGGGGGGGGCATGCCCCCCCCCCCCTTCGAAATCTTCACTTTTGCTGGGGCCTCCTCTTCCCCCTCCCCATACAGTACTTTGTCATGAGCGCCGCACCCCCCCCCCCCCCCTTCCCGAAACAAAATCCTGGCTACGTGCCTGACCGCTAGTGTCGATTTGCTGAATTGGTGACTGTTCAATTGAACTTAATAGATCTACGATGCCGTCTTGAGAAGAAAGCTCACGCCTGAATCCTGTCATCTCGTGTGATAATAAGTGATTCGTTTCAAGCCACCAGGTGAGACGAGCGTGTATCATTCTTTCCATGAGCTTCATAACACAAGATGTAAGTGAGATGAGTCAGTATGACAATGGCGCGTCGCGTGGTTTACCAGGTTCGTGGATTGGAACCACCCAAGCTGTTTCCCAATCTTCTGGTATATCAGATGTTTCCCATATATAGTTTAAAAAAAAACTTGAGACGCTCTTGAAGGCGTCCATTTTGTATGTTTTGCAGCATATGGTTTGTTATTCCACCCGGTCCGACCGCTTTTTCTTTTACTCTCTTTTAAAGTCGATATTAGTCTTCGATGTTGAAGGCAGAATCTAACGGGGACGATGTAGTCACAGCGTCATACATCCTGACTGTCTTGTTTTCGATCAAACTAAATTGGCCTGCAAATCGTTCTCCGGCCTCCAGCATACTTCGCTCCAAACGAAACGCCATCGATGTGTGCGATAAGTGGAGATCTTGTTTGCCCGTGTTGGGCTCCATGTTTGTTTGCATCTGCTGATGCACAGTTATCGTCCCAGTGTTTACGCTTTGTTTTCTTTACATATCGTGTTGTTGCTGCATTGATTCTGTTTAGATAGGTTTTGTTAGCGCTGGAATCAGGCACGTAGCCAGGATTTTTTTTCGGGGGGGGGGGGGGGGGTGCCCATGACAAAATGCTGTATGAAGGGGAGGGGGGAGAGGAGGCCCCAGCAAAATAGAAGACTTCGGGGGGGGGGGGCGGGGAGGGGGGGGGCCGGGCCCCAAGGGCCATCCCCCTGGCTACGTGCCTGGCTGGAATACTTTCTTTGGAGTTTTAGTTGGGCCTGTCTTCTTGCTGCACAATGATTGAGCATCGTGAGATCAGGCTCTATGGGGTTAGTGTTCTGGGAGCATGATCTCGATGGTGGCTTGATTTGCGCTGGCGAGACTGCTTGTAGTATGGGTTCTGATGATGTTTCCATATGTGTTCGAAATGAATCACAGTGATTAACATATCCGATACGCTGTTTAGTTCCACGGAATCCATACAGATCTCAAAATATCGGATAATGGTCGCAGTTCATGATATCGGGGTTTCTCGTTCAATTTACGCATAGGTCTGTGGAATGAGCAGTGATGTCGATGGCGTTATACGTATCAGGAGTACGAAAAAATTTCGAACTGCCGTTATTTGCCCCAGCAAGGTCGCACTTTTCAAAACATTTTGCCAACGCCCGGCCAAGAGTATCGTCTCTGCTTGCTCCCCAAAAGCTGTGGTGAGCCTTCTAATCTCCGCAAAGTAAGATAGGATCCTCACAGCGTTGGCAGATTTCTTTTAAGACTTAAGAAACCTTGATTCGACTCTTTCCAGCACGGACATATACGGATGCCACACACAAACTCTGTCCGGCCAACATGACACGTGCTGCTACCAGTTCAATATTTTGGGTGCACAAATCACTCGTGTAAATCTTGTGTGGTGGAAAAGCTTTTTGAATATAAAGGGCTGCACTCCCGTCGGGAAAACCGCTCATAGTTATATTTTTTTGTAGAAACAAAAAAAAAAAACTAGAAATGCTGAGGTCATTGGGAAGACCCGCCTCACCTAATGCAAGTACCGGAATCGGAAAATGTTCTAAATACAAGAAAGCTCCGGGATGTTGCAGTCCGGCACAGTTCCACTGCATGAGAATCGGTACATTTTATTGCTTTTGGTTGCGGCCGACACTTCGAAGTGTCAACCATGGCTCTGGTCGAAGTTTCGTGTCATTTCTATATTGGCTGGTTGGAAGAACATGGTTCCTTGTAATATGGTCTTGAAATTACCAGACGGTAGGTTGGCCATGAAGTTCGTTAAAACATAAAATATTAGAGTTATTAAATCCCCAATTTTCGAATTTTGAGGTCTTTTTCCAGTGACGATGTCGGTGTATGATCTCCTTCCTGCAGTATCAGTCTTTGACGTGGGGGTAGTGTCGGAAATCATTTCTTTTGAGTAATGTGCTGCCACTTTTTTTCCTTACTCGGGAGAGGTCTGCTTTTTTCCATCTTTTGTCCCAACAGCTTTGGTTTTCTTCTTTTTTGCATTGTCATTCGGAGCCTTAACCCTTGGATTCCTTTCCGCGATGACTATTGCGTCTTGGCTTGTGGCATTTAAGGGTGGTGCATCACGTTCCACCTCTGTGCAATCCACATGTTTGAAAAATTTGGGGCCTCTGGAAAAACTCTTTTCCTTGGCTAGAGCTTGAAAGTCGAGTTTCGAGTTGACATAATCGGTTGGATGGTCTCTGCCGCAGTTCGCGCATTTGACAGGTGATTCGCCATATCTGTCCTTGGTGGCATGTGCTCCTCCACATCTCTTGCAGGCCGTGGTGACACTGCAGTATTTCGCCACATAACCCAAATCTTGGCAGTTGAAGCATCCCAGGGCGCTTCGACATAGTCAGCCACTTCACGTAGTGTGAAGCCAAGATTGACCTTGGCAGGGCGCTCTGTGTTAGGGCGAAATGTGATCACCACTTTATCTGTTCGTCGCCTTGTTTCGCCTGGTTTGCCATTGCGTTGGTAAAGGCGCCGTGCTACAATGACTCCTACTGGTTCGAGTTCTTCCAGGGAACGCACTTTCAGGAGCCTGTTCACCGTCGCCGGCTCTGCTATGTCGACGAGAAGTCCTCCCATGGCTGTGAATCGATGGCGTAGGAACGCCATCGATTCAACGCCTGCAGTTGCCTTAACTTTCTCATTTAGCTTGAGCGGGTTTAGCTGCTGTAACCGGCTCCCTTCTTGCGTTGAAGTCAACAGCACAGGTGTGCCTGTTGTCATTTTAAGGCGATGTTCGACTAGGATGAATCCTTCATCGTCTCCCTCTGCCTGGGATACGTCCATTGAATCGCAGTTGCTGAGGAGCAGTTTGACTGTTGGGGACTCCTGTGATGTGGAGTCGTCGGTTGTGTCAAATCGTCGCTTAACAGGGGCGTGGGGTCGCTGACTTGGCGGGATATTACGATAAGCGTAGTCTTTCCCAGCGGTCTGTTGAGTTAGAACCAGGTGTTTGATTGCGTCCATCGGGTCAGCTTCCGCCGAGGCCAGACCTGGCCGTGTTGGCACCCAGGTTGCCCCGGTGCCTGATGTTCTCCAAGAAGTAGAGTCTACTTTTGAGAACGTGACCCCAGAAGTGGCGAAACCCACTGGTGCGGTTTGAAAACGTCCCGAAAACCAGGAGCGGTTTGTAAAACACAAACTGGGTGTGTGGCACCCGTCAGGAATTATGAAAACTGCATTAGTACACCACCTTTAACCCTAACAGAAAATGAAAAAAAAAATTTCCTTGGGTTTAGGAGACTGGTGCGCGTGATTAGGGAAATTCGGTTATTCCAGACGCAGAGGAAAACAAAGTAAAACACTCGCAGAGTACACTAACACTGCCTTCGTCTCCTCCCCCACACCGGCTTGCTCCATCACGGTCATAACTTCCCGCTTAGAACCTTCTGACGGAGACATTGCCCGGCGGCACATCGGTCCTGTCACACTGAGGAAACAATTGGACAACTCTATCCGGCGACCCTGTCACATCGAGGCGACAACAACAGTCGGGCAATATGGTGCTGCCGCCCGGCAACCTGGTTGCCCGATTTGTTGTCCGACAACCCTGTAATACCGCGCTGACGGCGAGGACAACACGGGGAACACTCTGCCATCTTGATTGTTTACCTTCGTTCGTGTGCAGTACGGAATCGCTGGAAATGTGACTCTACAAAGTGCTAGTCCGTTCGAAGGGCCGGAAATTACCACGGGACGACATAAGCCAATGACTGTGATTAAAAAGCTTGACACGGGGAGTATTTTGCGCTGTTTATTTTATCAAAATGTCTTTTATTCGCTGACTAAGCAGATAGCCCTAACCGAGGAAAGTGATATCGCTGATATATGTTGGGGATTTACGCCATCGTATGAAGTGTTTCTGTCCGGTTCTTTCTTTCATGCAATTCCTTTTTATACTGTAAAATTGAGTTAGCACCGGCAGTACCCCAAAGCGTCTTTTGTAGCGTGGTGTTGAGCTGAACTGACAAATCTTCAAAACTTTGACACCGACACGATCGGCAATCGGTGGAATAAATATTATTCAGCGCCGTCTATTTGCCTACCGCCTGCTATGTGATCGCGTCATTCGCCGAAACGTCCTCGGTATTTTTAAAACAAATCAGGAGTCTGGTAGCGCCTGTTCCAAGTTCCAAGCACTAACAATCATGATCAGAGTGGTCGTTTTAATGCTTCAACTTTTAATCTTTGTTTTTCTGGATCATTTTTATTATACTTTATCAGCGGGTGAGTAGGCATGCCATTTTATTTCACTATCAGTAATGTGAGCTGATATTTCGGCAGTTCTAATTTCAAAACCAGTCTGAACGTTCACGACCGTAGCTGTGACCATTGCGAAAATTGCTTTCCGTAACTACGCAGCAAAAACATTAATCAAAAATATTTTAGCTGCACGCCAGCCCTAATTATTGTTAAATAACGCTTTCCAAGCCTTTATTTGAGTAAGACGTTATTGATAGGGAACTAGCTCTACCATCAAGCTATCTATGTTGTCGTGTTGCCGGCCCTAAATGCGCTCAGCCAGCGGTCAGGGCAACACACGTTGCCCAACACACGTTGCTGCTGTTTTTGTTGCCGAAAGCTGTCATACCGAGGCAACATTTTAGTTGGCGTCGATTTTGTCGTGCTGTTGCCGTGATGTGACAGGTTTGTCGGACAACAAGGGGAGCGAGCAACAAGTTGCCCGACTGTTGGACCATGTGTTGTGTTGCTGTTGCCGTCGTGTTGCCTCAGTGTGACAGGGCCTTAAAGGGTGGAGAACTTGTAGCCACCCAACTTTCGCTACGCTTCATCAATAGAAGAGGGGGTCCGACCCAAGCACCTCCACATTTTTACAGACTGTGCGGCAGCCCTCGCGGAATGCCGCAACCGCCAATCACCGAACAAGAGGGTTAAGGCGATCCGGCAGATGGCCTCTCAACTACTTGTTGACGCCACAATCATCAAAGCGTCCTGAAGACCCGCCCACGCGGACATACAGCGCAATGAACAAGCTCACTCTAAGGCTCGCGCGCAGCTATAGATATCCCCCGCGAGCCAAAGAGTAAGAGTGTACAAAATCACTTACAAAATCACAGGTACTCACTCGCGCCGGAGCTCGGTGAAGATGGCGATGAACCAGACTACGATCCCGAGGAGGCGAGGCAACTAGCCAAACAAACCTCGAAACAGACCATGAGGGCGCCCTTGACTTCTATTGTAGATCCGCTCCCGAGCGGGATTGGCAAGAAAAACACGGTGCTGCTCCGGAGGATCGTAACAAACACAACATGCCACCGGCGCGGATGGCACGTCGGTCTACGCGACCCACAGCATCCCACTGCAATGTCTGTAACTACCCCGTCACTCCTGTCGACCAGTACCACCTCCTTTGGGCTTGCCCAGACTTGGAAGAGATCAGCCAGAAGCACGTACCATCAGATGTCACCAGCCTAGAGAAATAGACTCATCCTTAGGGTTCTCCCGACAAACGTCGAGCTCTCATGACCTCTCTTTTGGATTTTATCCACAAGGCGGGGCTGACCGCCTATCTATCTATAAGTCCCCAAAACCCCTTTCTCCGGCCTTGATCCAAGCTCGTAAGCTACCGGTCCGATCCTCTCCCTTCCTTCCCTAAGGCCAATAAACGCTTTCTGAACTGAACTGAGTTGTGAGCAGTATTGGCAGTAACGCGTTACAAGTAACGGCCTTACCGGTAACGCGAAACTTTTAAGGCGTAACGTGTAATGTACTCTTTAACTTTTTCAAAACAGTAACGGGTAACGTATTTACGTTACTTATTTCTAGAAACGAGTAGCAGAGCTACGTTACTCGTTAATTTTTTTTCCAAAGACTTTAAGAAAGTTAGACCCATTTCTTTTTGTGTGTTTCTAGGCGCCAAGTCACGTTAACTTTTTAGTGTTTTCGTTTATCTTTGCGTTTTATGTAAGTCAGGTGAAACTGTAAGAAAGGTGAAGTAACTATGTTGAGTGTCTGCATGGACATAATCTTTCTTAAAATGTGGCGCGTATGCATGCCTGTAACGTCAAAACTGTAAACCGTATTAATTCACAATTTAAAGAAGTAACGCAAAAGTAACGTGCGGTACTTTTTATCTGTAACGGTAACGCGTTCCTTTTATTTCGAAGCAGCGTATAACGATAACGCGTTACATTTACTTGCAAGTAACGAGTAACGTATTTTGTTGTGAGTCAGCGCGGTTCGTTTGATTTTTCTTTCTTTCTCGTGTGTATAAGAAGTGAGTGTACGGTGTGAGTGTACTTTTGCAGTAGTGCGCTGTAGTGTGTGTTAATATATGAGTGGTTTTCTAAGCCATAATATGGGGTAATTATCAGTGCAAATGGTGGACTTCGTTTATCGTGACTTTACCCCGAAACTGCGGCAGAAAGAGGAAAATTTTTTTATAGCAATAGCAAAAATAAACAGGAAAAACTGGTCTTTAACTCAGCTAAATGTTTTCAGTACCGCCTTCCTTATATATAAGTCCACTACGACACGAAACTGATAAATGGTAATGATAAACTTCCACCAGCTGACTTGCGCGCTCTCTGTGCACTTGTGGACTTAGTGTTTTCTAACTCAGATGCTTCCTCTGAGTTCCTTTACTCAGATGCTTGCTCGGGTATCAACCTTTGTAGTAGAAAAACATGTAATTCAACAGAACTTAAGGTAGTTCAAATGTGTTGCATACGAAAGCCACTAATTCATTTTTAGGATATTTTTTTTCTCAGTTTCAGTAGACTTATTTTTGAGAAAAGTATGTGAGTGAAGAGGCTCGCTTCCACCGCGGAACAAACGTCGCAGGAATACGTCTGGTTCATCAAATGCGAGCAGCAGCTAGAAGAACACTATTGACGCTTGAACTGCGCTTGACACCTGTGATGTTACTTGCGCTAGTTAGGCAGCTTTTTTTGCTTTGCAGGAGTTAGTGTTTCACAACACTGTTTATATGTATGAGGAAGAACAACAGACAGTCTAGAAGAAAACTTCCGTTCAGTGTGTTAGTCACATTTTTATCGTAGCTTTGACGTAAAATGTTAATAGTTCGCACTATAATATTTGTTTGCGTTACCTTAGTGCTACATAAGTTTTTATACTTGTTTCGAAAGTGAAACTGAACAGCAATGTTGATAGTATAAAACAAATATACGTAAACTTAAACATATTGTCCTAGAGAAAGTCCCACAGCTTCGAGCATTCGGATGGAAGTTGAAGTAATAAAAATCGAGTACTTATCACCTTAAAAAAATCGACGAACATTTACAATTCTCGGTAATGCCGAATTTCTGCGCAGCTCTTGAGGAGGAGGAGGGGAGGGTACGGAAGGGAAGGTATGCCCCTCTTCTCCCTCCCATTCTCTTCTCCTGCTCTTCTCGCATTTAGCGAAAATGTTTCGCTAAATTTCCCCCTAAATTTAGAGAAAACATCCCCGCTAAATTTAGCGGGGAAATTTCCCTGCTAAATTGAGCGGAAAATTTAGCGAAAATTACCTCTATATTTAGTGGGAAAATTTAGTAAAATTTTTAACGCCAAATGTAGCGGGATATTTAGCGAAAATTTCCGTCTAAATTTAGCGGGAAATTGACGTCACATGACCTCGACACAAATTCAGTTTCCCCGCTAAATTTAGCGGGGAAACTGTGACGTCCCATAATCCAATGCACGCGGTTACGCCGACGCCAC
Source organism: Ixodes scapularis (assembly GCF_016920785.2). NCBI lineage: Eukaryota > Metazoa > Arthropoda > Arachnida > Ixodida > Ixodidae > Ixodes > Ixodes scapularis. The sequence goes on from NW_024609835.1 coordinate 112,256,476, forward strand.
TCAAGCCGGAAACGGGCGCTTAAAGGGATTGTCCGGTCAAATTTTGTATTCGAGAAAACAATTGGATATCATTGTTATTGCCTCGAGACGCATCGTAATTGCAATATCTGAATTTTATATGGCCCCCTGCGTGAGTAATTAAATTTATACTGCTCCAATCGCATTCTAGCGTAAGCGCGGTTTTCGTTGGCAACATTGGAGTTCTGACGTCACAAAACACAAAGCGAGCATTTCTGTCTCGTCGATTGCCTGTGAGTGAACGCCCCAGCGTGCTTCGTTTTTGTTGTTGTGCTCGACTTGTTTCGTGGTTGGGTGAGATTTTTGTTGCGCGGTTGGGTGCCATATCCACCGGGCAGCACATGCGAGCCAAGACATGACGTTCCGCACTTTTCCGCGAGACTTGCAGTGACGAGCAAAGTGGATCGTCGTCGTGCGTAGGGACTGGGTTCCCGTCAAGATCAAGATCTCGCTTATGCAGCAATCATCTCACAGAAGAAAGCTACGAGCTGAGCTCTAAGCGGACAGAAGGGTTGTAAGCTGATTTGTGATGCTGTGCCAATGATATTGAACTACGTCCACCCACTCCTCGCCCAAATCGGGCCAGTCAATTTAGGTCTGTTCGATTCCCCTGAACTGGCTGAACTAGTTCAGCGTCCGTGCAGAGGCAGACAAGAGCAGACGGCAATAGCAGACGACACTCCTCGTCCGCCTCTGCTCGCGGTACTATTTTTCGCAGCTCTTGTTCAAATGTCTGCAACGTTAAACAATAACGCCGATACGGAGGTTGCATTTCCTCTCATTTATGATAATAACGTACCCGCGGTGGATGCGGAATTGAGATCATAACCGAGGGTAGGCATTTGCTTGATTATGATATTCTGAAAGCGTTTTGGGCACCTGCTCGCGTAGGTTTGGCTCCCTGTGGTGAGTGTTGAAATATTGGCTCACGTAAATTGTTTCATTTTGATGCTATGCGGAGATCCACAGTGTTTATATTCTTAGTTACAGACGCAGGGAAGGTATTGCCCTCATGGTAGTCCCCACCTTCAGTTGCTCTTGGATGCATACTGAAGATCCGATACATTTCAGAGGTCTGGGATTTAGTGCGTTGACACTCGCATGTCCCCGTAGCTGAGCATAATACTGCTGCTGGTATCTGTGGACGCCCACAAACGGGCCTGGGAAAAACGCCGAGAATCGGCATTTTTGCCGATTCTCGCTTCAACTTGACGCCGAAGTTACGGTCGATAACAAGACGCTACCGTCAGGCCTTCCTCTTCGAGGTGACCGGTATACCGACCGCGCGCTGCCGCCAGCGACTCCCGGCGTAAAATCATTCTGATGCCGCGAACCTATCGTCGAAATGCAAAGATTCCCTTCGAGGGGCTTTTGCCGCTACCAGAACTTCCTGGCCGAATCGAACAAACCTTGATTATGCAGCGAAACCGAAACCAACAGCTAGGCCATCTCGAAATGATACCAGAAGTTGTATTTAGCACGCGTGCAGCCCGATATCTGTTTGACGCGCGCGTGAAAATGGAGCGTGACTACGATTCACCAAGCTCGTCCAAGTCAAGTGACGACATGCATTTGAACGGTTCGCCGTTTGCCTTCGGCCCGCGGACATCGCCTCTGGGGGAACGACCCGCAGCCTCATCACCGATCCAGTAGATCCGCCGAAATATGTGCCCAGATGCCGCTTCCTGTACCTAGCTGTGCCACTTCAGAGGCGAAATCTGCATCCTTTGCTTTGCAAGCGCCCCTAGTTCGATCGGCGTCCGTCGCAGTTGTGTTTACGCGAAACGGCATACGTTTGCTCGAAGCTTATGGCTGTCTGCGAGTAATATCCTGCTAAAAGGCGGGACTTTTTCTGCACGTGCTTGAGAACTGCATTAAAAGAACCGTGTTTCAGTAGGGTACTGCCTAGGAGACTATATAATTTGAAACAAAATACAAGACACGCGTCAACCAATTCCTCCGACAAACCTTTGTGTTTTGTGACGTGACGCAGCACCTACGGATGTCAGCCATTGACACTGGCGAAATTTGGGGTGCAGTTTCATACATAGACTCATGAAAGGTTTAATTAATAACGGGAGATCATATACCAAAATAAAAATGACGTTTGTCTATACGAAGGCTCCCTCAATGTAACGGGCGCAACATCTTAAGTACTTCCGGTTTCGACCGGACAATCCCTTTAAGAGCTGCTCTCTAAAACTTGGAGGACGGTTAAGCTTCGCCTTTAAAAGTGGAAGGCGATAGCGTGATCGGGCCCTGTTCGCATCGACTTCTCATTCGCTTGTCACGCTCTTCTTGCCAGTCAGAAGGAAGTGCGGCGGACATGGCCCTGTCAGAAGCGTGTCTGGCTCGCAACCGAAGGTTTGGATCCCGTTTAAAATTCTTCAAATTTTCCTTGAAGGCATATGAATTACTTTATACAGCGAAATCATTTGAGACTTGCGGCGACCCTTAGTTCGTATTACATGCCATGTTTTTAATCACTTTCATTCTACACGTGACGTCACGTTCCACGTAAGCGTTGTGTTTTTTTTTTTTTTTAATTTCCGCGCGAGGTCAGGTGGCTCTGACGTCATGACCCTATCAACCAATCAGGATTTTCCCGTCATGCCACAGACGCCGGCATGGGGAAGTTCTCACCCTGGTGTGGCTCTAGATGACGAGATTGTCCCGCGGAACCGCTCGTGTCCAAATATCACGAAGATCATTCTCGTTCGGAAATCGGAACACCGTCGCCTTCGGGCCTCCGGTGAAATCACTTCGGCACACCGAGGAACGCCACATTGCAACGACATCGGTGTGCCGTTGGAAACGTTTAATACCCCTGTCAGACGGCGTTCTAAAGCTCCTTTTCACTAAGCTCCGTTAAAAAAATCAGCCAGTCAGCTCGCGATGTTTAGTGCGCCCGTGCCCTACGGCGTGCGCTGGTTCGCCGATCTTTTAAAGCAGCTTGTTTTAAACCAAGCGTGCATGCTTGACACAATGGCGCCAATGATGCGAACAAGACTAAAGCTACTAACAGGAATGTCAAAACGAAAAAAAAAACATTTAAGAAAAGAAACGCGCGCTGCTTTTTATTTGCTGTTGAACGTCAACGCGTGCGCACTCGACATCGGTACAGTGCCCAGGTGACGAGAAGTGTCAGCGTGCACCGTGACCGCGTAATTCACTGGGGGTGGTGCGTTGCGTTGAAGTCGACGTCTCAAGCAATTTGAGCCTGCGGCCGTCAGCTCTGACGTAGATTGGCGTCATCTCTCCGAGCCCTCAGATATTGTACTCTAGGCGGTATTGCGCTGTTCTGAAAAAACCATGTGAGCGCGGTGAAGACGCTCTCCCTTCCTTACCCCTCTCCCCTCTGGCAGCCGCCGTTGCGAAACACCCCCGTAATCGCTCTCTGTGGACACATTCCCTTGCCTCCCCTCGCCCCTCCCGTGAACAACTCACGTGCATACTTTCGCTTCTTCCACCGCAGACGCGGTGACGGGCGCCCCCATTCTGAAAGAGCGTTTTGCCAAAAAAAAAAGCACACCTCCGTGTCCTTCTTCAGGACATGCAACATCTCGCACAATCGTTCCATCAAAGCACACTTCTCACACATATCTCACACACGTTTCCTACATCGATTTCACTGAATGCAATGAACCCATTGCAAACATTGCACAGCACACTGACTGAAGGCAAATGTCCTTCAACATGCCTTTCCACAACGCAGCAGCACCGCTGTCAATTGCAACACACTTTGTAAATCTTTTTTTTTTTGGGGGGGGGGGGGGGGGGGGGGAGAGACATTGCGTCAAACCAAAAAACGCAGTCTGAGTTGTGACATCAAGCAATGCAAAACGTCACGCTTGCATTGCTTAATGTCACAACTCAGACTGCGTTTTTTGGTCTAAACATATGTTTCGGCATTGCCATTCGCTGAGCTGCCTCCGTAAGTTGCGGTGATTGGCTCTCCAAGTGTTGTGCGTGAAAGTAGACGCACAAACTTTTTTAGAGTGTACCCACGTGATTGTTAAGAAAAACTAATCTGGCTTTAAATCAACTTTTTTTTTGTCGCCGTCAGGGATCAGGTATTTGTCAAGGATCAGACACCTAACAGATCAAATTTTAAAGCAATTTTATCTACACAAGTGAGTAACTTAGCAATTATTATATATTTTATAAATATATTATAATTTCACTTTTTGTTTTTTTCTAAACTCATGACATAAAGCCACGAAATTGAAAACTTAAAGAAACTTTTCACAAGTAGTTGGTTGGCTTGCCAGGTGCCGCCAGTCCGTTAAAATGAAACTCAAAATCTAGAATGCTTGCTTTAAATCCCATTGGAATTGAGCAGTTTTCTCTAATTCAAATGGGAATTAAAGCCCAAGAACTTTTGCCACAACTACAAAAACGAGTGTTTTCTCGCTTAAAAGAAATATTGCGTTATGTTGCGGATGGTTAATGTAATTACCATACAGAACCTACATCCTCTGAATACAAAATAACTCTCGTAGATAACATTTATGAGTACCACGCCTTCTATATTACGTTCGATTTTTATCTCCGTCATTCTTGAATTCTTGTCCAAAACTTCTGAATTAACTAATTATGAAAGCATCACTAATATTAGTCGTCTTGAGGAGTGGCTGGTTCCTAGGTGCCGTAAAAGCTATTATGTATTACATCTGTCGGCATCGCTATCATTCTGAGAATGATAGCGATGCCGACAGACGTGTGCGGCACGTGCTCCGTTTGTTTTTACGCCAAACAGCAGTCTCTGCCTTGCCTTGTTCTGGATCGTACAATCAGCGATACCACTGCAAATGTATCGGCGTAGGTGTATCGGCGTAGGTCAAGAAGAATACGACATATTGATGCAAAGCGGCACGAGCGCTTATAAATGCTCGGATTGCACCAGGCGTCACCGAGGTTCATCGGATGCTACGCTCGACAACGAGACTGACAAGCAAGACGAGGCGGACCTGTTTCAACCGCCTTCACGTTCGGAGTGAGCCGCTGCTGGTTGGACGCCGGAGGCAACGACCGACCTCGTTCGACTTCTGAGTAAGCTGTCGTCAAAAGTGGACATCTTGACCGCCGAGGTAAAGAGCCTTAAGGCAGAAAATACCTTTATGCGCTCCGAAATTGGCCTGTTCAGCAAGAGGGTGCTCAAACGCCTGCCTCTTGCTCTGAAACCTCAAACATCGTTTACGGCGACCGTGGACGATGCTGAACGCATGCGGCGAGCGGCATCTTCTGCCGGAAGGACTACGCCAGCATCGGGAGCGGTGCCCAAGATCGCATGGAACAAGGGTGCAGCCGCCACGTCAACCATCTCTTGGCAGACGACGTTGTGGGCGACCTCTCAGCACAGGATGCCGGTGACAAGCGCAACGCTGGTCAGGCAGCTGCAGCGTTGGACGACGACGGCTTCACACTCGTGAAGCGAAAACGGCGGGCTCCGGCGTCATCCGGAACTGCAAAGTCTGATAAGGTACTTGCCGTGGCTCGCCAGCCTCATACAAAGGCTCTCTTCATATCAAGATTGGACCCAAAAACATCAGTTGCAGACATCGAAAACCTTATAGCCCCTTTCTTGGACAGCAAAAGTGCTAGTGTCACGAAGTTGCAGACGAAATTCGATTCATATTCTTCGTTTCATCTCGCAGGGGACTTCTCAGTTTTTGAAATCTTGAACAAAGCAGAAGTGTGGCCCAGAGGGTTCAATCTTCCACCAGTTTTTCGGCAAACTAGACCGCTCGAGAGTACATGGGTCTGAATCTTCATCTTCACCAGCTGCAAATGCTTAAAACACTTGAAATGTATTATCAAAACACTCGGAACCTCCGCTCTAAAGCCGTTGAGTTTATGTCTAATATTTTGTTAAGCCCATCTGAGATCATATGTTTAACTGAGACGTGGCTTTGTCCCGGCATTTCTATAAATAGCTATTTTCCTCCAACTTTTACGGTGTTTTGCCAAGACAGAGATTATGCTGGCACGGGTATGAAACTCGGGGGTGGTGTACTGATTGCTGAAAATTCTTTAGTTCAATGCCACAGAAGGAAAGATCTCGAATCCTATGCTGAGTGTGTCTGGGTTGAACCACCTGCCAGCGATGGTTTTAACTATTTAATCGGAAATCACTATTTCCCTCCTCTTTTTAGCGATCTTGAATTTATCGAACATTTCGAATCACTGCAGAAAAACGTCGACTTTTCTAAGTTTCGTGTCCAGATTTTAGGCGATTTCACCTTGCCTGGAATTGACTGGGGCGCTGGCATTAATTTTTGCACAACTGGCGTGACTTCTAGAAAAGCCGCCTGGCTACTTTCGTTTATAAACTTTTTTTTTTTCTTTTTATCAGTACAATGAAATTCAAAATCCTTGTGGAAATGTTCTAGATATGTGCTTATCTAACGCACCGCTCGAGCCGGCGGTATCAGCTGTAAACCCACTCGTACCCGTTGATGTTTATCATCCACCGTTCAAAACAAAATTCTGCTTATCATGTAGGTCACGTGTAAAACGTACTTCTGCTGGGCATTCTTATTCTCACGGAAATTATCTCGGTTTATATAAGTTTCTAGAAAACTATGACTGGTCAGTTGTCTTAAACGATGGCATAGTTGACTCCGCTACTGAAAAGTTGACCGCGATAGTTAAGAAAGCTGTGGATGCTTTCGTTCCTAAACGGTTGACGCGCAACTCCCGTTATCCCAGTTGGTTCTCGAAAGACTTAAAAAATGCATTACGAAAGAAACTGCACTATCATCGCTTATACAAGAAAACGGGGCTAAGTTTATGGTATCAAAAGTTCAGTATTCATCGTTGTATCGTTAAGAAAATTTATGAACAAGATAATCGTTTGCACTTAGATGGCGTCGAGCAAAGCCTTAGAAAAAATCCGAAAGACTTCTGGTGGTTTGCTAAGCAACACTTGCATGGAAGTAAAGAAAGTATTTGTCTTCGAGATAAAAATGGGTACACTGTTAGCAAGTCCCGTGTATTTGGCGAATATTTGGGGTGAAAAACATGCTATTTACACAAATCACCATACGTTTACACGATGAGTAACGGATAATTCGTTCAGTAATCATGCGAGGTTGTAAAAAACGTGTTTTGGTTCAGTCATAGACGCATAACCGTGTAGCCGACCTCGATAACACGCATCGCCCCCGGCGACGACCGCGGCATTGCCGGCTATCGAAGCACCGGAATGCTTGGGGACACACTTAGAAAGGACCGTCGAGACAAATGCCGCGGAAAGATACATGTCTCGGAGACAGATATGCACCAAAAGCAATCGCGCCATGTCGCAGGACGTTGGCGAAACCCGCGCTTACCGTGCTCGCGGTGCTCGCCGCCATCTTCTGGTCGATGGCAATGCGGCTTCCCTCATGTCGCCCATGTTTGTATTTAGTTTAGGGGTCCTGATAACAGTTTCTTAGACACCACAAATAAAGTCATGGGTCTAATTATTCGTTCCAAACAGTTAAAATGGATATAAAAAGTGTGTCCTCGATGTGAACACGTGACATTGCAGTTGGTTTCGTTTTTGCTTCAACCTTCAACTGCAAGCGATCTGGCCACGGCGCAAGCGCAACGCCGATGTACGCTGGAAGCAAGCGCCGGTTGGCTTTTGTTGTTTTTGTTTGACCGGAGAAAATCTGGCAAGTACGCATGGCGCCGCTACTGTTTTGGTTTGACGGGACGCGAGAAGCTTCGCATAGAGCTTCGGAGTTTGCGAGCACATAGTGAAGACGTGACCGGAGAAGTGCCCCTGTGATGTTCCTGGAAGACGGAAAGTGGCATTCGTAATCGTCGTGTGTGCTTTGAAAGCGGAGGGAGTCACAGGGTCCACGAGTTCGCAACCACAAGCCAAGGTTCACGACAGCGCGGCGTTGACTTCGGCGATCTCGTTCTGTTTGGTGCAACCCGGCGATACGAATAAGAGCTGAAACATTCGTCGTGTGTGGTGCGGTGCTTTGTATTCCGGGTCTGTTTGAACCACGCTTTTAACACGGAGCGCAAATTGTTTGTTGCGTGGTGGAGGTTCAACGGGTACAGTCCCGTCGTCGTCAGCTGATCCGGTCCAGCTGGTCCGGGAGGACGCAGCGAGCGTTTTTAAAAGTAAATCTTCCTTCATTCTGTTTCAAACTGTGGAAGTATCCCGACACATACCGTGAGTAAGAAGCAGCGGGCGTTTTCAACAAAATTACGTTGTTTTAATTGAATAATGGACTCCGGATTGTTGTCTTAAATCTGCCGTTTTTTATGCTTCGCGTTGGACTGCGTTTGCATAGCGACGCACACCGCTCGAGTAGATGATTCGGCAACGAGTTTGTTGCGCCAATCATGCGGCGTGAATAAATTAGGGCAAGGTTTCCTACCTGCCCACAGATGCATGTACTGAGACCATTTTTTATGTTGTGAACGTAGTGCTCTTTCTTTATTTTGGAAGACGCGTTGGTGCATTTATTATGGTACAATCACTTGAGAGTTGAGAAATTGGAGAGCGAGCAAGCTTTTTCAACTTTGTCTCTTTCTCTCTGGCACTGCCCTGTTTCAGTTTCAGTAGGCATACCTACTAGCAGGTACAAACTGCTGTAAAGCAGGTAAAAAACGGGAAGCTTAGGACGGTGCGGACTCCGTGTTTTGCGCTTTTCGCAAGGTGACAGGTAAATGCTTGTGTGAGATATGCGGAATATGCAAGCGATTTTTTTATGCCCGTCGTTTGCGTCTCTCCAGCAAAACGAATAAGATGATCTACTACAAAGGCGCAATCACAAGCCAAGATTTAAGATAGCAGTCGTTTGCTTCGGTGATCCGTGTAGCTGTATTTTACCCTGCTCTCTGCAACACCGTGTCATGACGAAGAGCTGGAATGATCACGGTTTGTGCTGGCCTCCCGGTTGACAGAAAGCCGCGTCGCCCGCATCGGCACCGAGTGCGCTTGGGCTGTTGATGCTCAAGCCTTTCATCCGCGGTTTGTCGCCAGCTCATCCTGCTGCTCAACGGTGAGGAAGCGGCGAGAGTAACCTCGGAAGTGAATGTAAAGCCTCGTTCATTCAGTTATCCGGTGTCAAAGTGTGGAAGATGTCCAACGTGTACTGAGGGCGGGAACTACAAGCGTTTTGCCTTGCTTTTATAACCGAAACCAGACCAACGAGATAACTGCCTTGCGTACTCTAAAATGGCGGAAGCAATAAGTTTCAACAGGTCGAGTACGTCACCGGGGATGTACGCGAGACGGTGCACACTGTTTAAACGCTTGCAGTATCCACGAGTGGTACCAGGAAAGCGACGTCAACAGAGAAGGAGCTCGCGATTCAGCATAATGCACTGCTTGGGCCCGTGTATCTTCAAAGTTCGGGGTGGTGGCAGTATAAAAAAAAGACGCATCAGCGCCCCACACCAGTGTTCACGAATAACACCGGTCACAAACTCCCAAGCCCCACCGCTCTTCTCGACACCGACACGACATACGACAACAAACTGCATCAAAACGCCCCAAAAGGGAAGGCGTCTGCTCCCGTACTGCAACTGCTGCAACTAGCGGAAGTGAAGTGTTGGGCGGATGTCCGGATGTCCTTCACAAAAATATATACAAAATGCTTTGCGCAGGGATCATTTTCATTTATTATTGTATATGTAATGACAAAATCCCAATAATTTGTTTTACTATCTGATTCAAGCTAGTCGGACTGTTCATAACACTGGTCAAGCAAGAAAATAACAAAAATTTGAACTTTTTCATGACCGGTTTAAGATTTATTGTTAACATATCGTTATTTATTGCAACGGACTAACATTATAGATTTTGCCTCCATACTTTTTAAATGCAAACAGTTCTAACACACGGCTGTCCATTGCGCCGTGTTTTGTGTATTCTTCTATAAATTTGTAATGGTCAGCGACCAAAGAGCTCACCCGCACATGTCAAGCTTATATGCGCCGCGGGGAGAAATGGATGTCGAGTAGGAAGTGTCGGGCGTAGTGTCGGTTGTTGTGTTTGTGTACATGTAGGTGCTGTGCAGCTGTGTGCTGTGTTGCCTGCGTTGTATGTAGGGTTGCTGTGTAGTCGTGGTCGTTTGCAGTGTTAGCAGACGTCTTTTTTTTTAAAAAATAGGCTGCTAGAAATCTCGATAGGTGGCGCAAGTTACCGCCCGATTCTAAATAGTTTGCTCAAGTTATTTATCCATGTAAGTTCGGCATTCGTTTTTTTTTTTGTCTAGCGGTTTGTTGAAGCTACCGACGCCGCCGACCGCCGACAACGCACGTACGTACCTTTGCAAGTAGGTACATACGTCCGCCGCTTGGAGACTTTACTGTGTATAAAAGACATCGAACGAGAACTAACACGCCGTGTGTGCGTTCAATTCGGCTGAAAGGCGCGCGGCTCGCTGGGCTCGTCTCTCGCCTGTTCTCGGCCGCTGGCCGCCATGTTTCATAAGGAACACGCTCGAAACGGTTTTGCGGAAGGCAGACACGGTGTAGCGTGTTAAGTTTACACAGCACCTCATGTGTAGACGAAAAACACAGATGGCCTCGTGTAAAACGAACACGTTTCGACGTGTCCGCTATGGGACAACGGTTTACACGTCTGGGCGTGTTATTTTTGCTAACAGTGTACCACTGTTTGCCGCCTGATATCGCGAATAGTTTTGCTGACTTCTTTAGTTCGTGTTATTCCCCTCCTATGAGTAGTTCTTTTAGTGGCACTAATGCTGGTTGTAATGGTTTTAGAGCGCAGCTCTTAGGGGCCCGTTTCCAGCCTGAGCGGCGTCGGCGTCGCCGTCGGCGTAACCGCGCGTTGGATGCAACAGGTTGCATGCAACCTGTGGCATGCAGCCTGTTGCATGCAACCTGTTGCATCCTGTGCAACCTGTTGCATGCAGCTCAGAAAAGATGTAACAGGTTGCATGCAACAGGTTGCATCCTGTGCAACCTGTTGCATGCAGCTCAGAGAAGATGCAACAGGTTGCATGCAACCTGATGCATCTCACAAAAAACGCCGCAACGTCGGCGTCGGCGTAACCAAGGTCACCCCAACGTCACGTGACCCCCAAGATCACCCCAAGGTCACGTGACCCCCAAGGTCACCCCTAGGCCACGTGATTTCCCGAGGTCACGTGACCCCTCCCCCAGGGTCACGTGGCACCCAAAGTCATGTGACTCCCCAAGTCACGTGACCCCCCGAGGTCACGTGACCCCCGATGACGTCATCAGTGACGTCACTAATGACGTCACCGGCATCCGCATCGTCATCGTCATTATCACTGCTGACGTCACCGGCATCCGCATCGTCATCACTGATGACGTCACCGGCATCCGCATCGTCATCATCACTGATGACGTCATCAGTGACGTCACTGATAACGTCATCGGTGTCCGCATCGTCATCGTTACTGATGACGTCATCGGCATCGTCACGTGACCCCCAGGTCACGTGACCCCCCCCCCCAAAGGTCACAACCCCCCCCCAGTACCCGTCCCTCCTCCTCCTCAAGAGCTGCGCTCTAATTCGGCGTTATAGGGAGGTGTAAACGGCTTCCACTTTTATGACTAGGCTTCACAAATATTGCAACGTGCCCCCTCCTATTATTTAGACTCCTTGACGTTAGCCATAAATCGCTACCTGTTGCAGTCGTGAAACAGATTTGTCGCGGCTATTTCTCGCAGCAGCAAGATGTAACCCACCCCTCAGAACCACGATCGCGAAGCACACAGACCGGACTGGCGCGGCGTGGCGGCCATCTTCAATTGCGTCCCTCGCTGGCTTTCCCAGCCCTTATCCCGCCAAGACTCGTCTCACGAGACCCACGCTAGCACGCCGCGCTACGCACCTCGCTATTTTGGTCCGATAGCGCGCCTCCGCTAGCCTCCGCAGCTCCGCAGTGCTTCCGCTAGCAGCGCGCATTCGCAGTAGCGTCGTCGCTCTAATGTATAGCGTAGCGGGGGAGCCAAAACGATTTACTAAAACACGATATCTTCGTCGCTGAAGATTTTCTTTTTTGTCTTCGTTTACTGTTGGCGCAGAAGAGATCGTAGAAGCCGTGAAAGAACTGAAACCCAAATTATCGAGCGGTGTTGATGACATACCTATGTTTATTATAAAAGGCTGCTGCTCTTTACTTGCCCCCGTTTTGATGCACATTTTTAATTCGTCTCTTACACAAGGACACTTTCCCGACCTTTGGAAAGTGTCTGTAGTTGTTCCTATATTTAAAAACGGTGATTCCACATTGGTTAATGATTACCGTCCTGTGTCATTGTTATGTACTTTTGCAAAAGTTTTTGAAAAAGTAATATATAAACCTGTTTACTTTTACCTTAGCCCAATGATATCTGCATCTCAACACGGTTTCTTGAAGAGTAGGTCAGTTGAGTCAAATTTATGCTCGTTTTAAGTTACTCTGCACCAGTGGTGTCAAGTACGGGACAGGTAGATGCAATTAATTTTGACATGTCGAAAGCGTTCGATTGTGTATGTCATAATTTACTGCTACAGAAGCTTGCCTTGCATGGTATCAGCCCGTATCTTTGCGCGTGGTTTTCCACGTATCTTATTGGTCGTCGAAACTCTGTTCGCATTTCTGATAGCTACTCTGACGAGTTTATTTCAAGTTCTGGTGTACCCCAGGGATCCATCCTGGGACCACTTTTATTCCTTTCGTTCATAAATGATCTTGCTTCCCGTATTACAGATGCAAAAATTCTTTTGTTTGCCGATGATGTTAAGCTTTTTGTAAGTGTGAGGTCACTATCTGATTGCTCCCGTCTCCAGGCTGACAAAGAACGTGTTTCTGAATGGTGTGCCAAAAACCGCTTGTCACTTAACCCCAAGAAAACTAAATCAATTGTGTTATCCAGAAAGTGTGACATACTTTATTTTTTATATAATTTGGGAGGGGCCCCGATTCCTCGGGTTCCTTTTATCAACGATCTTGGTGTATTCATCGATAGTTCACTATCCTTTAATAATCACGTGTCTATAACCGTTAATGCTGCACTGAGTGTGTTGGGAATGATTTCACGGTTGTGTCGCCAGTCTTCTACGCCCTGTTGTTTACTGCACTTGTTTAAGACATTAGTGAGCACACAAGATTAGAATTTGGCTCAATCATTTGGAATTCATTAACGTTATCTCAGGCTCTTTCAAAAGAAAATATACAAAAACGAATGATTAGAATTTTGTATGACCGTTATATTGGAATGAAATATTTTTACCATTATGAAACGTTACTTGTCCGATTTGCGTTGCACAAGCTTGCTGTGCGGAGGCAATACAGAGATTTTATATTTCTTCACAAAGTTGTACACGGAGAAGTGAATTCAATTGATCTGTTGCGTTTCATAGACTTTCATGTTCCGTCAAGGGTCAGTAGGAATGTGCTAACCTTTTACCCATCTTGTATGTCATCTGTGTCTTCTTTATCGAGAATCCAATTAGCATTTAATAAGACCCATCTTGAGATTTTCCTTTGTTCAAACCAGTTTATGTTTTATGTGCGAAAGTGAATTACCTAGTGAATTAGTGAATCCTTGAATTACCTATTGTAAGGCGGGTTCTGTATACTCTTTCAGTTTCTGTTATCTGTTTATATTTTCATTGTGGCAAGTATTTAATATTTAATATAGTGCTGTGTTTTAATTTTCTTTGTGTGCACCACATCTTAGGCTCTAAAGTTGTTCGTGGGCACGTAAAATAAAGATTTATTATTATTATTATGTACGGTCGAGAGCGCCAAACAGAAACAGCCGACACCGACTGACCTCAAACACGTGCAGCGTGCACGCGAAGGTATCTTTGCTAAACTTGCGGCCACTCGTGCTTACTTCACGGGCACCAAATGATTGCAAGCGTGCCACACTTATCCCCTCCTGCAAGCGGCACGCGTTTGAGGCGCATGGCAGTGTTTTTGCTTGTCGCTCTAGTGGGACTTGGACTCGGCCAATAGTTATTGAGTCACAAAACCTTTGACCTTTAAATCATTAAGGTTTCCTGCAAAAACATAACAAAAAAAACTTGCTGCTTTTTTTTTGACACACGATTCCAAGTAGCATTTGCCTGAAGTAACATATTTGTCCAAACATAATCTTCATGAGAGCAGTTCCTATATCTTATTTCTTACGTAGCAAGTCTATTCATGCCATTTAGGCTACTAGTGAAGAAGCATAAAACCCATAAGACCAAGCGCTAAACATAGTTGTGCTATCACACCTAATAACGTTGCGTCTACACTTGCGAATTCGCGAGCGGATCTGAGCTGGCGGTGAGTGGATCTTGGGGCCGGGTAAAAAACGAATCATAAAAAAAAATTATTCTGGTAGAAAAAACAAAACAAAAAACGACCCCAATGATGATATCTTTTGCAATCTTAATAGTGCAAGTGCCGTAGAGATAATAAAATGACAGATTCATCCTGAACCATTAGGAGAGTGTGGCGCGACAACGAAGCCGGTTTCTTCAGAGCAGGCCGTCAAGGGAAGACACCGCCTCGGGCACTAATGGCGAGAGGAGTCTGTGCGACAATCGATGCGGAAGAGCACCATTATAGGTCAGGCCAGTGGTCACACGAGGGCTGAACAACGGCACTGGCTGGATCTCTTTCGAGGGAAGCTATCGCGATGCTATTCTGATACAACACTATACGTGGCGCTCGACGTCCTAGTGGCAGCTACGACCCCAACAGACCTTTGACGAGCGCGCGTTCCAGTAGAACCTTTGTTAAGGCGCGCGTCACCGAAGTGCATATTTCTTTCGCTATTTATATTTTCGCGATTCGTCTTGCTAGGGAACGGCAGCAGAGTGCCAAAGCACATGCAGCGTGGTGTATACGTTGGAAAGAAAAGCGTGGCAATCTGGCTGTCAGTGCTCTCAAGTGAAACCTTGTCGATTCTAACCTGTCAATCACTGCTTGTGAACTGTGGGCCTAGATGGAACGCGCGGCTGTCAATAAGTATTTACAGTGTGTTCTCCAGAGCTGTTCAGTCATAAAAATGCAGTATAAATCGGCCAATAAGCCCAGTACAATTCAACTTTTCGCAAAGGTTTATTTAGGTTGTGCATTGTTTATACTCAAATTTCAAGAGTGAAAGTTTTCAGGGGAAAATGCTAGAAAAGAAAAACGTGTTCTTTCTTTGCAAACAAAACTAAACAGAACCAAACTGCCTGGCTTTCGCTGCGACTTATGAATGGCATCATATAAAACAAAACTTTGCTAGCCTCTTTAAGATGAAACCCCAAGGCAGCTATCCAGCAGATCTAAACGTCTGTGGTACTATCTGTGAGTACCAGCATCGACCAGACAGCTCGTTTTTTTCCCTGTGCATAAAAATAACAAGTTTTTCTCTTTCTGAATTTTTCACCAGAAACGTACACTCGCGAAATTTTAGTATAATAAATTCACCGCCTAAAACGCGTTTGTGCAGCGTTTCATTAGACTCCGGTCATTGGCTTATTTATACGTCTTAATTATTTTTTTTTTTTTTTACGGTTTAGCAGTATTTGAGAATGCCTTGCACACTGAGTGTCACATCTAAGAGAAGAGGACATCGCCTAAGCTTGGCAACATCTGTAGTCTTAAAGAGGTGTGTTGTTTCTTACAAAACACAAGGCATCGCTCCTCTCTTCGTTTTGAACAAGTTTCGAACATGGTCGCATGGCTTTGTCCTCACTGGATGCATTTAATGTCTCCGTGGCAATAAAACAAAAGCATCACCTGCATATTATCGTAGCAGTACAGAGCTCACAAAGAGCGAGTGCTCGCCGCACAGACTTAGAGGTCACGAAATTTGTGTATTCGTTGCACTTATACTTTCGGTTTTACCTGGGGTTCGATAAGGAGAGAGAAACTAAGGACCGAAAACAATGCTGCAGCTTGTCCTGCGTTTCATTAACCTCAAAAAGGTTAAAGACAGAGGTTCCTGCGCCCCCCCCCCCCCCTTTTTCCACCCAAGCCCGAAGAAAAGAAAAAAGAACTTGGAAACAGAAAAGCAAAATGATAAGGGAAATATCTAAGCATAAATATGTTTACCACACGTATACACAAACATATCAGGAGAAAACTAGTATTTTAAAGACTACTCACGCGAAGAGTACGAGCGTGAAAAGTCCACCAGGCTCATTTGGCGCTCCCACCAGCCCCGGACATTCTGGTTCATACAAGGTCTGGATCTTTAAGTATGGGTCCTAGACTCTGAACGTTTTGGCAAATCGAGAGATCATGTGGATTGTGGGGATCGCAGTCGTATAATAAGGCCAATTTTACAGCCGTGGCTTATATTCTGTTTGGATTACAAAAACAACAGCTGTGTCTTTCTTTACCTTTTTTAATTTGCCTTCTTTTTTAATGAAGGTTATTCTCGACTCCTTAAAAGGACAGTTGAATGTATTCTAAATAATTTTAAACGATCGCAACTTAGATACTACATTCCATGTAATATACTACTTTGGAGAGAAAGGTTGCTGCCAATATTTCCTTCCCGAACTTCAATTCCCCAAAAATAACTAAATAATTCGTATAACATATGACATTTGCAAAATGAGCAAAAACCGCAATACATGGCGGACAAGATATAAAGCAGATTCTTCAACAGAAACGAAACAAAGAAAAGAAACGCCAACTTCGTGACACGGCAGCAATGTACCTCACGGTATCACTTTCTGTTCATAATGTTTGCTTATTTTCTATTGAAAATCGAAAAATGATCAAGCGTGTGTTTGTTAGCGCACTCAAGCTCAGAGCACGGAGAGCGAAAGCTTGTGTTGCAAAGCCCAACGTTTCATTTTGGGGTTTAAGCCCCACCCCTGCCCGTTCCGACGTACAAAAACACAGCACTGGAGTTTACAATACAATTAGTGCAAAGGTGCAAGCGAGCTGGACAATAATGACAATAATAAACCCTGGAAACGGGTAACCAAGGAATCAAAAGATATACACAAATTTCCAAACACAACTATAGGTAACGGGTGCACGACGGAAAGATTTGTGTTTGTTCGTTCACGCCTTTGTTCCCCTTCTCCAGGGTTTATTATTGGCACTGGAGTTCCGTCGTGCAATCCCTACTGCTGCACTTTGAAATATTTTATTCACGTGCTTGAAATCACGTGAATTAACAAATTGTTCACTTTGTTAGCAATCACGTGAATTAACAAATTGTTCACTTTGCATAGCAGCCAATTTGAAGTGAGGCAATTCTTTCGTTGTATGTTTATCGGCGTTGCGCTATTAGTGGTGTGCGTTACAAGTAACCGCGTTACCAGTTACGCGTTACTCTTTGCGGTAACGTAGTAACGTATTCGTCGCATTTTTAAAACGTCAACGGGTAACGTACTTACGTTACTCGTTACATATTCTTCCCAAGAGTTCAAAAATTACACTTCAATTTTTTTCGTGTTTCTAGTAGTGGTGCAGAACTATCGATAGTACTATCGATAGCACCATCGATAGTCGACTATCGAAAAACTATTGATAGTCGACTATCGGAAAGCTTTGGATAGTACTATCGATAGTCGACTATCGGAACATTATTGTTAATCGACTATTGAAAGACTATCAACCGTCAACTATCGTAAACCTATCGATTGTAGTGGCGACGGTTTACTAGCGATAGTTTCGCGATACTAGCAGTTTGCGTCGCTCCCTCTTCTCTTCTCCTCGCATTTTTTTTTTTTTTTTTTAAACGGGACACTAACTAGCACAAGCACTCCCAACTTTGGTTCAGCTTTCAGTGATGACGAAGACGGCTGTTTGAGCGAAGAGAGGAGGACGGGAGGCGAGCGGCGGTGCGGCAACTGCATTCGCTCCGCACGCGAATACATCTACAAACTAGTGGCGCAAAACTATCGATAGTACTATCGATAGTGTCGATAATTGCCAGAAATTTGACTCTCGATGGTAAAAAAAACTACCGATAGTACTATCGACAATCGACTATCGAAAGACTATCGATAGTCGACTATCGAAAAGCTTTGGATAGTACTATCGATAGTCGACTATCGAAAAACTACCGATAGTACTATCGACAATCGACTATCGAAAGACTATCGATAGTCGACTATCGAAAAGCTTTGGATAGTACTATCGATAGTCGACTATCAAAAAACTACCGATAGTACTATCGACAATCGACTATCGAAAGACTATCGATAGTCGACTATCGAAAAGCTTTGGATAGTACTATCGATAGTCGACTATCAAAAAACTACCGATAGTACTATCGACAATCGAAAGACTATCGATAGTCGACTATCGAAAAGCTTTGGATAGTACTATCGATAGTCGACTATCAAAAAACTACCGATAGTACTATCGACAATCGACTATCGAAAGACTATCGATAGTCGACTATCGAAAAGCTTTGGATAGTACTACCGATAGTCGACTATCAAAAAACTACCGATAGTACTATCGACAATCGACTATCGAAAGACTATCGATAGTCGACTATCGAAAAGCTTTGGATAGTACTATCGATAGTCGACTATCGAAAAACTACCGATAGTACTATCGACAATCGACTATCGAAAGACTATCGATAGTCGACTATCGAAAAGCTTTGGATAGTACTATCGATAGTCGACTATCGAAAAACTACCGATAGTACTATCGACAATCGACTATCGAAAGACTATCGATAGTCGACTATCGAAAAGCTTTGGATAGTACTATCGATAGTCGACTATCGAAAAACTACCGATAGTACTATCGACAATCGAAAGACTATCGATAGTCGACTATCGAAAAGCTTTGGATAGTACTATCGATAGTCGACTATCGAAAAACTACCGATAGTACTATCGACAATCGACTATCGAAAGACTATCGATAGTCGACTATCGAAAAGCTTTGGATAGTACTATCGATAGTCGACTATCAAAAAACTACCGATAGTACTATCGACAATCGACTATCGAAAGACTATCGATAGTCGACTATCGAAAAGCTTTGGATAGTACTATCGATAGTCGACTATCAAAAAACTACCGATAGTACTATCGACAATCGAAAGACTATCGATAGTCGACTATCGAAAAGCTTTGGATAGTACTATCGATAGTCGACTATCAAAAAACTACCGATAGTACTATCGACAATCGACTATCGAAAGACTATCGATAGTCGACTATCGAAAAGCTTTGGATAGTACTACCGATAGTCGACTATCAAAAAACTACCGATAGTACTATCGACAATCGACTATCGAAAGACTATCGATAGTCGACTATCGAAAAGCTTTGGATAGTACTATCGATAGTCGACTATCGAAAAACTACCGATAGTACTATCGACAATCGACTATCGAAAGACTATCGATAGTCGACTATCGAAAAGCTTTGGATAGTACTATCGATAGTCGACTATCAAAAAACTACCGATAGTACTATCGACAATCGACTATCGAAAGACTATCGATAGTCGACTATCGAAAAGCTTTGGATAGTACTACCGATAGTCGACTATCAAAAAACTACCGATAGTACTATCGACAATCGACTATCGAAAGACTATCGATAGTCGACTATCGAAAAGCTTTGGATAGTACTATCGATAGTCGACTATCGAAAAACTACCGATAGTACTATCGACAATCGACTATCGAAAGACTATCGATAGTCGACTATCGAAAAGCTTTGGATAGTACTATCGATAGTCGACTATCGAAAAACTACCGATAGTACTATCGACAATCGACTATCGAAAGACTATCGATAGTCGACTATCGAAAAGCTTTGGATAGTACTATCGATAGTCGACTATCAAAAAACTATCGATAGTACTATCGATAGTCGACTATCGAAAAGCTATCGATGGTCGACTATCGATAGTCGACTATCAAAAAACTATCGATAGTACTATCGATAGTCGACTATCGATAGTTCTGTGACACTATCAAGAGTTTTGGAAAAACTATCGATAGTATCGATAGTCAATTTATCGATAGCGTTGCATCACTAGTTTCTAGGCACCAAGCCATATAATTTTTAGAGGTTTTTTTTGCGTTTTTCGCCAGTATTTAGGTGGAACCGTAACAGATATAAGTATGTTGTTTCTGGATGGACATGTTTCTTGAAATATAAAGCTTAAGCATACCTGTAAAGTAAAAAGAGTAAAATGTATTAATTCCTGATTTATAAAAATAACGCAAAAGTAACCTGCGTTACTTTTTATCGGTGACGGGAATGCGTTTTTTTTATTTAGAGGTAACATAAGTGGGTAACACTTCCTTTTTATTTGCAAGTAACAAGAAACGTATTTCGTTACTTCTTTTCGGTAAAGCGTACAACACTCTTTGTTTAGACAGTGGAAAGTTATTCAGCCCCAAGGGGCGCCTATTGTCTCCGCTGTAGGTGAAATAATTTGCTAGCCTCGGGTTCCTAGCGTGCATAACACGAGACAGTACGATGCACCTCGAAGCACGCTTTCAAGCGCGCGGTGGGAGAGGAATCGAAAATTCGAAAACGATTTGCTAGAACTCTCCAGTGGATTGCAGCTTAAATCGTCGCTAAAATCGCTTTCGAAGACCGAATACCCCTCCGGGTGTGCAGTTCAAAGCGTGCTTTCAAGTGGCCGTAAAAGCTCCTGATTCTAATATCGTTCCACCAAAACACGACCTGCTAGCGCTCCTCTCACGCTGCAGTGGCCAAGACTGCCGAGGCTGATTGATGATACTTTCAGTGGCGCTTTCAATGCAGAGCTCAAGTTCGTCTGCTTCTTTTGCAGGGGTTCTGGTGATGCCAGAACGTCGAGCTCGAAATGGCTCTGATTGAAGGATAGTGGGTAAACCCTAAAGCAAGCTGTATTGAGGTCTACCAACTATCTTCAACCAGAGCCGATCATAGCTCGGTGTTCTAAAGTAACCACAACCCCTGCAAAAAGAGAAAAAAAATACAGATGCAGACGAACTTGCGTTTCGCATAGAACATTCTAAAAATGGAGGCCCGAACGCTCTGGGTAACCCAAGCAAATTAGAGCGTCGTACTGCACGTCAGCAGAGGGTATCCTCGCTGACCCCAACCTGCTGGGGGCCCCGAAGCGTTCTAAAACTCCCTAATATCCTGCGCAGGATTAAAACAAAGACTGGTGTCCCTGAGACATCCACTTGAGTATAAAGGAGACCACTTTTAGGGCGAGTTTTCTGTAGCGATGGTTTGGGCGTTATCCCCGAAACACTAGTTGTTGTTTTTTTTTTCTTTGTTTTTTTTTTCGGTGACGCACCACGCACGCGGTTTCTTAAAGGCCGATCAACAAGCAGAACGAAAGAAACTCTCCCTCAATTCCTCCATTCCATTTGAGAAAGAGGGAGACCCTCCTCCTCTGTACGGGGAGTAGTTCAGGGATCCGCTCCTGTGTGGAGAAGAGGGGAAAAGTGGGCGAGTGGGAACGGAGAGAAGGAAACTGGAAACCGGTTTTTTCCCAGGTAGAAGACGGTTCTGTAGGTCGGACTTTAAAAAAATCTTGGAAAAGCTGATCAAACGCAAACCCTCATAAATGGAAAATTGGATAGTTATATCGCCGATTTTCAGTTGTGTGATTTAGAAGACAATCATAGCGTATTGTCCGTGATTCGTCAGTTGAGATTCTAGCGTACGAAGAAGGTGTCATTTCATAGTGCCCTTTTTTGTCTGCGTGATCGTTGCAGAGGGGCCGGGGCGGCGCAGGTCTGGCGAGGCGCCATGCTGCGGGAGTCCTCCTGGTGGCCAGTCCTGCTCCTGACAGCCTGCCTGCACCTCGCCGACCCCCAGATACACCTCTACATCCCAGCACGTGAGTGGGCCACCGAGGCCAACCTGTGCGCAAAGCCAAAATAAAAAAGGGGTAGCGTCGGAGATTTGACGTAGGTGCAACGCAGAAAATTACTGAGGGCCGGTTGCACCAACGCCGCTTACCTTAACCCAAAGCGGCACTTTCCTAAGCCGGCTTAGCGCCCTAAACCGAGCTTAGGTAAGCACGGGTTTAAATTCCGGTTGCACCAACGTTAAGCCGGCTTTACAGACGTGCCCCTAGCTAAACGCTGGATTTGCGTAGGGAATCTAGGGACAAACAGAGCAAACTAGGGAACGCTCAGAGCGACGAATACGATTGGCGGAGAGGAATCACGTGATGTAAACAAAACAAAGTTGTCGTCGGCGTCTGCTTTTCGCTGTATTTCTTCGGTGAGTAACAAATTAAAAGTCGCCAAATTCAATCATTTTTTCGTTTAACTTTCAATAACAGAAGTCAAAGCTTCAAATAAACACGAATGCTCCTTACATCTGTGATTGTGTGTTTAATATCGGTTGATGACAGGATATTTTGACAGGGGTAGTAGTTTTCGTGCTCACATTTGGAGGCGAAGGAGCCATCGGGGGCCCCAAATCTCACCGAACGCGAGAAGGACACTCTACTCGCTACATCGCTGAAGACAAAACATCATGGATATAAGTAGGCAGGTAAGATGACTACTAAAACCAAGTCAAGCCTGAGACCGATGAAGTTCAAAACAGTGACGAACTCGCCACGGCAGCTGCGAAAATGCCCGGAAATCGTCGAATAGAAGTCGTCGAGAGGTCAGGTCACGAGACCTTGCATCGACGGTACTCGTTGCTATCAGCAAGGTGACAGAACTGCACTGTACCGTCGTTGAACATCCGCTGCAGCCTCAAACGGACTTCAGTTTCACACTGCCGAGTTCAGAAAAAAAAAAAAAAAAAAAAACTCCCACTAGTACATCACATTGTGTTGATAAGAACGGTCGTCTCTTCGCATCCCCTGCCCCAGCCTGCCCCGATACAGCAATGCACGAATCTAACATAGTAGTCGTTACGATTTGTCATCGCCACGAATGAAAGATATAAAGCAAAATATTCCTAAAAAATCGCGATCACCAAAAAAGTTACGGAGGACACAACAAGGCGCAACTTTCAACTGAATTTTATTGAAAACGTGTTCCGGTATATGGTCTCAACCATCGTCACAATGACAAAAAACGACAAAAGTAAAGGGAAAACACCATCACAGAGCACAACTCGGAAACAACAGTATCTCGTTCTCGGGAAACGAATGAAAGATATAAAGCAAAGTATATAAAAAAAAAAATGCGGTCACCAAAAAAGTTACAGTTATGGAACGATACAGTTTTCTGAAGCCAAGATTCTACTCGCGAGATAAGGAAAATTCACTGAAGATGGTCTCAAAACTCAGAAAACGAAAGAAATTAAATTTTCGTTGTTTTATTACTTAAAAGCGCCGCAATCTAATGCAAACGGCAGAGGTGTCGACAATCAGCTGATCGCCGAGATCATGTACTGCCACTACTCAACGCGCTGATCAGATTGAAGGATACGCGCTGCAAGTGTAGATAAACAAGGTGGTAAATAACAATACGTTACAGCTATGCGAAAATTAGTAAGTACATACGAATAAACTCGTTGACAGAAGAATCAACGGGAATACAGACGTGAGCCCCACAGGTCCGTACGTTTCTCGGTTAGGGCTAACACGCCCTGAAAGTGGAGAGCCAACTTGAAAACAGGGGTCGATAAACACTTCACGCGACAATATTTTGCATCCTTGTCACAATCGAAAGTCATTTTGTCGAAACTTTCACGCTGATGTAGCCTAAAACACTTTGCACAACCAATTTCGTCCACCGCGTCGACCGTGACAAACCAGCCGCCATGTTTTTAATCCAGGATTAAGAAACAACCAGAAGCAAAGCGCCCAATGTTGGGCGCTTAAGTTAAGCGTAGTTTAGTGCTAGGTTTAGCGATAAGCGAGTTTGGTGCAACCGAACGAAACCGAAACTAAGCTTAAGTTCCCGGCTAAGCTCCGCTTTGCGCTAAGCGACGTTGGTGCAACCGGCCCTGAAAGGTGCACTCAAGTGGATTCTGAGATCGTCTATTTATAGCGACAACTCAATCTACGCGCTCTATGCATCCTAACAAACCCAAAATTACACTAATGGGCGGGCCTTTTCCTTATCGAAACTCTAAACAAACATCGTGACACGCCCCTCTAGCAGCGCCTTGAATCAGACACCAGGGGGCACCGTCGGTCCTTACACCAAAAGATTTCACGTTTTTTATCAAATATTATATAATGCACAATTCGCGCCTACTAAGAGCAATAATCGTAACGTTCAGAATCTCCACACAATTAATTATTTCCATTGGCTAAATTTTAAAGAGGTAATCGGCGCCCGAGAATGCCTCCCCTCCCCTTTACCTCCCCCTCCCTCCCTCCCCCTTCCCCTCCCCCCACACCAAGAAAATAGTGCTCGTGTATTTTTATTGCTACGTGCTTACTAGGACGACTTGCCATCTAGAACAGGTCAGTATTGTTGCAGAAAACCAAACAAACAATATGCCATAAAAAAACAAGCTTTTACGAACAGCACTTGAGGGTCCTTGTGAAGGCTGTAAGAAAATGCAAAAGTTACTAAGCAATTGTTTGAAAAAGATCTGTGCCCCACTTCAGCGGAACAAATTAGCAGGCCAGAGGACGACCGACCACCAAGTTTACGCAAGAGAACATGGTAACAAATGACCGTAATACTTGATAAAATCTGTGTGCTTGTGCTTCTTCCTTCTAGGGAACTTGCGCAACTTCTGGTTGTCTCAAGCACTGTGATAGCTGTCTGTCACCTGCGGATAGCAAACTCGTTTAAAAGTAATTGTGTTTTGTGTATGTTTAGACATCGGGAAATCAGCCAACCCCTTTGGGCGTCTTGTGTCCTCTCTGTAGATGAGAAACTTAGCCGCTGCAGGACCACACCTAGCTTGAGGTCTTTAACGTGCATCGCAAAGTAGTGCTACACCACCACACGCGGGTAGGATGTTCAGCCGGCTCGAAACGGGCAGGGGTGAAGACTGAACCCAGGATCCCTGGCTTCTGCAGCGCGAGCTTTCGCTCCACGTGCTCCGGGCTATGGTGCGCTTGCACACACGTCCACCTATAGTCCACCGGTCCAACTACTTCTCGGTTCGCCCAGTAAGCTGTGGGGGACATCAGAGAGACTTATAGGGTGTCTACATATCTGTCTGTCTCAAGGTGAAGACATGTTTTGTTGCACTGAGTGGGCCAGCGCGTGACGCGCTCGTGCACTCAGTACGTGACTTATGCGGCAAAATGGCGTCTAAGCATTAGCCAAGGCAACGCGCTCCATATGAGTCACACCGAATTGCACGCACTTCAAACGACATTAAAAAACAATTGGGTGGAAAAATGGTTGAGATGCACCCCTCGAGCAAAATTGCGTGTGTGTATGAAGGCACTTGAGAAACTAAAAGCCAAAGTTCCTTGATAACATTCATGCTTGGCGTTTCTTACTGTTAACCATTGTCATGCAAACGCATAAGACACGTGCCAACAGTGAGTGCGCCGCCGCCATTCACTTTCAAGGGCCGCTCACTCGTTTCAGTTCTGCGCCACCACTTGCTTCCGAGGGCCGTGCGATACACGGGTCTTGTGAATTGGCGTAGTTAATGCTACTTGCAAGACAAACAGATTAAGTGGCTTTAAAGAGAGCTGCGAAGCACATGATGACATGCTCTCTCCTTGTTCGTATATGCAGATCGTGAGACAGACTCCGAGTCTGGCTACTCGAATCGGCAAGGCTCGTGCTCGTACGGCGGCGACGACCGGTGCACCTTCGTGCTGCTCTGTCTGCTGTCCGGGGGCACGTCGGCGGGCCGCTGTGGCAACAGCCTGCTCTACACGTGCTGCTTGCGCCCCAGCACGAGGTCCTCGCTGCCCGCAGACCACGCTCCGGCCGCGCAGCTGGTGCACGCACGCAGTCCCCCTGCAGCCAGCTCGTCATCCGCGTCCTCCTCGGCGGCGGCCAGGGCCACCCAGCGGAAGTACTACCCCGTCGACGAGGACGACAGTGAGACGAGGAATCCTTGTGTCTGGCTGCGCCTTGACCTGTTCAACTGTGCGCGCGAGAATATGCACAGAAGGCGTCGCTAAACCCGGCATAAGGCCAAACAGTCCGATAAACGGACAGAAGACTATACGGTGCGCAACTGAGGGAAAGGAGGAGATCAGAGCGTGCGTTAACTTCAGAGCGCCGAGCTCTGATTGGAAGGATAGTGGGTAGACGGAAAGGCTAGCTGCTGTCTACTCCAACCAGAGCGAGCCAAAGCGTCGTCTGCTCCTCTCCCAGGATATGGCGTTCAGCGTTTGGCGATCGAACGCCAGACCCTGCGGGGGGAGTAGACGACAATTTGGCTCGCTTTTATTGGAGGGAGACAGCGGGTAGGGACAAAGACAGCTAGTTTTTGCGTCTACCCACAATACCACCAATCAAAGCTTCGACAACCTCTGACGCCGCCTCACGCTCCCATCTTTTCCTCACTTTCAGTTTCTCTCCGCATAGTCACCGACAAAATGAGAACGGCAGGGCGTCTCTTTCGAACGCCCGACCTCCAGCGCGCACAGTGTTTTCGCTGTGCCTGTACGGTCGAAGCTCACGAGACGATGAAGTGTTATCAAAAGTTGAAAGGCCGCGCTGAGGGAGGGTTATTGAAATACCTCCCGGCTGTTCTCATCTTGACCAATCAGTCCGAAAGACGAACGCATGACAATCAATGATATATCGCTAACACGTTAATAACATTAACAGCGTTCGAGGATGTGTATTTTTAGAGCGCAGCTCTTAGGCGCCCGTTTCTGGCTTGAGCGGCGTCGCCGTGGCCGTCGGCGTAACCGCGCGGTGCATTATGAGTAAATTTTCCCGAAGGAACACGAGATCCTCCCAAAGGACCTCGGGCTCCTTCGGGAGGACCTCGGGAGAACCTCGGGTTCCTTCGTTAGGACCTCGAGAGGACCTTGGGTTTCTTCGGGGGCACCTCGGGTGGACCTCGGGTTCCTTCGGGAGGACCTCGGGTTTTTTCGGAAGGACCTCGGGTGGACCTCGGGTACCTTCGGTGATCTCGAGGAGAGGGGGTCACGTGACCCCCCTTCCCAAGGTCACGTTACCCCCCCCCCCCTTCCCGAGATCACGTGACCCCCCTCCCTCCATTTCCCCCCCCCCTCGAGGTCAGGTCACCCCCCCGGAGGAGATTGAAGAGTGAGGGGAGGAGGAGGAGAAGGAGGTGTATAGCCTCCCCTCAGTGCCCTTCCCTCCTCCTCCTCAAGAGCTACACTCTGATTCGGTGTTACAGGGAGTAAACGCCTTTCACTTTTTTAGAGCGCAGCTCTTAGGCGCCCCTTTCCGGCTTGAGCGGCGTCGGCGTAACCGCGCGGTGCATAATGGGTAAATTTCCCGAAGGAACCCGAGGTCCTCCCGATCGGGAGGACGTCCGAAGAACCTCGGGTTCCTTCAAGAGGACCTCGGGTTCTTTGGGGAGGACCTCGGAGGACCTCGGGTTTTTTCGGGAAAACCTCGGGTTCCTTCGGGAGGACCTCGGGTTCCTTCGGGAGAACCTAAGGAGAACCTCGGGTTCCTTCAGGAGGACCTCAGGAGGACCTTGGGGAGGGGGTCACGTGACCCTCCCCTTGAGGTCACGCGACCCCCCCGAGGTCACGTGACCCCCTCCCGAGGTCACGTGACCCCCCGACGTGACTCCTCCCCCGGGTCACGTGACCCCCCAGGTCGCATGACTCCCCCCGGCGTCACGTGACCCCTCCCCCGAGAACACGTGACCCTCAGTACCCTTCCCTCCTCCTCCTCAAGAGCTGCGCTCTAATTCGGCGTTACAGGGAGTTGTAAACAGCTTTCATTTTTTTAGGTGAGTATAATCACCTCTGTAATCTAGCCGACTTTCCCAACTAACCAAACTAAGCATTGTTTTACAGCGATAGGTGTTATAGGCTCTACCCGAGTTGTTGATGTTGTAATTGCTGATACTGTAGTCGGCGTAGTAGGGCGTACGGTGTCCGTCGTCGATGTTGTCGAATTCTTGAAAAGATCGCATGCCGCCCGTGGGATAAGATCAAGGGTCCGTTGCGTGTGAAACGGGTGTGTTAAAAATAAGCTACGCCACAAATTTGAGTTACATTACCGTCTTGACTAGGCTGCCTCGTATCCTTCTGCTTAGGACACGCTGCAAGATGTATATTTAAGGTGATGCCGATATCGAGTGTGCGCGCTCTCTAGTAAGATAAAAATAAAATAAACGATAACAAAAATGCCAAGAACTCGTACCGGGAGCCGCTTTCACGCGCTCCGGAACAAAACAAAATAACAAAAAAATGTGTTCGCAAGGAAATGGTTAGAAGTTCATTTTGTTTCGAACGCTTTTGTACACGCACCCCACCACGGTGCGTGAACGCAACGCTGATGCCCAACAACTTCGCCGTGACCTGTCGCAGCTATCCCTGTGACTGTACTCTAAATTAACACAGGACTGCCCATTTTTCTTTCTGTGCAATCGGGTTTGACTGCCGGAAGACTAGAAGCGTAAACAGTTACGCTTGTACATGTTAACCTATTTTATTCGCGTTGATTTGCCCTGCTTCGGGCACCTGAATCGCAATCAGATTTTTGTTAACTATGTCCGCGTCTTCAGTTTCGAACCAAGTGAACTGTCCTCGAGATACCTTTAAACACCGTGTCCTAAGCTGCACCGTGTCCTAAGCAGAAGGATATGAGGCAGCCTAGTCATATCTGTAACGTACCTCAAATTTGTGACGTAGCTTAGTGTTAACACACCTGTTTCAAACGCAGCGGACCCTAGATCTTATCCCACGCGCGGCGTGCGATCTTGTCCAGAATTCGACGACATCGACGACGGACACCGTACGCCCAACTACATGGTTGAAAAAACTCCGAGACTGCGGGTAAACGACACAACACTAAAAAGTCTCTAACACAGTTGAAATTTTTATTTCCTGAAATCTGGTTTTATAGGCAATTCGATACAAAAGAAAAAAAAAGGGGGAGAGGGTGAGAACCCCAAAGAGTGCCACTTTCCACCAATGTAACCTTTGACTAAATACAAGGATAATATCCCCGCAGTCTCAGGGTTTTTTCAACCATGTGCAATTTACACCAGCTCGTTTGCTCCCTTACTTTTTGTTCATTAGCCCTACTACGCCGACTACAGTATCAGCAATTACAACATCAACAACTCGGGTAGATCCTATAACACCTATCGCTGTAAAACAATGCTTAGTTTGGTTATTTGGGAAAGTCGGCTAGATTACAGAGGTGATTATGCTCACCTAAAAAAATGAAAGCCGTTTGCAACTCCCTGTAATGCCGAAATAGAGCGCAGCTCTTGAGGAGGAGGAGGGAAGGGTACTGAGGGTCACGTATTCTCGGGGGAGGGGTCACGTGACCTCGGGGGAGTCATGTGACTTTGGGGGTCACGTGACCTCGGGGGGGGGGGGGGTCACGTGACCTGGGGGGTGTCACGTGACGTCGGGGGGTTCACGTGACTCGGGGGGTTCACGTGACCTCGGGGGGTTTACGTGGCCTCGGGGGGAGGGGGTCACGTGACTCGGGGGGTCACGTGGCCTCGGGGGGGGGGGGTCACGTGACTCGGGGGGTCAGGTGTCGCAGCTAACCCTCTGACTGTACTCTAAATGAACACAGGACTGCCCATTTTTTTCTTTGTGCAATGGGGTTTGACTGCCTTAAAGTGTAAACAGTCACGCTTATACATGTTAACCTATTTTATTCGCGTTGATGTGCCCTACTTCGGGCACCTGAATCGCAATCAGATTTTTATTGACTATGTCCGCGTCTTCAGTTTCGAACCAAGTGAACTGGCCTCAAGATACCTTTATAAGAACTTTTACGTCGATTATTCGATCAAAAATGCGGTATTCATAGTGCACCTCTCTGTAACTTACATTTTCCTTGTGCTTTTTGTTCTGCAGCGTGGGTCACGCGGATCACAATAATATTTTCCTCGATAAAAATATGACATATCTGACGCATTTAAAAAAAAAAATATTGTTTGCACTTATCTGCCTTTTTTACAGCCACATGGTCTCGAGCGTAAGCCTAAACTTGTGCCCCCCCCCCCCCCCCCCCCCCCCTTCCCGGTGTCTTTACTCCGTCTCCTTTTGCGCACTCCATTATGCGACGAGAAACTGAGGAAGAGGAGGAAACGAAAGAGCGCGGGGAAGTCAGAACGCCGAGCTCTGGTTCCAATGACGCGTTGAAATGCGAGAGCCAAACGCCGGACGCCTTCGTTTTGTGTCTTAACGCGTTTGAAGAGTGCAGCGGAGACAAAGGCGTTAGGTCTAGCCGCTAATCCTTCCAACCCGAGCTGGGCGTTCTGACGTCCCCGCGCTTTCTCGGCTCCTCCTTTCCCTCAGTTTCAGGGAGCACACACTTTCGGCTCTCCTAACCACTCTCTTTCCCTCATTTTTGTTTTCTTCTAAATATTCAAATGCGTTATTCCCTATCTCCTACCACTTTGGCACACATTCTCCTTATGTCATACCTAAAATTCAGGAAACTTTATGGGAAAATTAGATTAGACTACGGTCTTTCAGACGTCATATTTAATAACCGTCACCAGAGGTCCGATCTTGGTCAAGGTGAGAGCGAGAGCGTTCACGGCTGCTGATTGGACGTAGCGCCACTGCGTGCGCGTAATCAACCAGTGATACATTTTTTCCGTTCACGAGTTCACAATGGGAAAAATATTGGTGAGAATGTGTCATAAACATAGAAATAGCAAGGAGAGTTTCGTGGTCTTTGATGTGCTTGGACTTAATGATCTTTCACCCCCCGGTTAATGTCCGCCTGTGTACGCCAGCAGAACAACCTGAGATTTGCAAACGAAGAACAAGTTGTCAATATCTTCCAACGTGAAATAGCACACGATCACAATTTCAGCCTGCGCCCGATCTCATTTCGCCGCAGCACTCAGTTCGTTGCAGACGCAAACGATCAACCTTTTTTTTTTGTGGTCTGTTAGCAGGTTACGTGCGGTGTTTTCTTGTTTTATGTAGGTCTGCGAATGAAACTTCGCATCAGACAATCCGCGCTCTTCGCTCCCGTGAGCAGACGAACCACCTACGAACGCTCTCTTCGCTCTCTCCGCGTGAGGTAAATTAGATTTAGATCTCCCTCTAGCTCTCACGGCGACCAAAATCGGACCCCAGCTAAGACTGATCATGCGCAATAACGTTGACAACAGTCAAATCAATTATTTGCGAAACAACTTCCCCAAATTTTTCTTCGACTTTTTATTTTTTTTTTTTTTTTTTGCTTTAACGGCATGTCACTTCACTCCTTTGATCCACGACAAATTACACGTAGTACGGTACTTTTAGACTCTTTAACCATCTTATGCTAGGAAAGCCCAAATGTCTTCATCTTCATCTTGCCGCACTCTTTAACCTTTCTGTGCTCAGAAGGAGTGAGACACGATTCACAAGAACGGTTCATTTTGTCGGCTATCAGTATAAAATACTGGCACTTGCATACGCATGTAGACCACCTCACGGAATCATGACAAGTTTCAACACATCGAATACCTATTCAGTCACCTCACGTTCTGTACCTCGGTCTATGCATACAGGCACACGCATTGAGAGGAAGGCAGCAAAACGAAGAGAACGTGTGTTTAATGGTGACCGTGATTCTGGTTTCGCCTCGAAATGTGACTCTTACGGCCGGCGGTTCCCTGTGTTTTTGAGCAGTTTGCGGAAGGTCCACAAACAAGCCCCAGCGAAGAATCATCGGTGGAGAAGACGCCCAGTACGGGGAGTTTCCATGGCAGGTACGCAGTCACGCTCGAAGACGAGTCGTCCCATGATACATTGCGGTTACGGCGAATATGAGTGACAGTTAAGATTAACCTAAAATTAACTATCTACTATGGGGTCGAAACGCTGCTACTGAAACAATTCTGTAAACTACAGTTGCAGACAAAATAAACCATAGTTGATGACAGCTTAGGAAAGGCAGCGCGTGGCAAGCCCCGAGCATTTTGTTATCGCTCGGCAGCGAACGGGGTTGCTGCATTAGCCAACAAGAAGACCAGAGAATGTTATGAGCCCTGCGAAGCGTGAACATTTTAAGCCCTGCGTTTATAGGTCAGATATATCCGTGGCTTGGGTGCGTGACAACGTAGCTCCCATCAAGTTTTCTCTAGAATCACACGACGCCTATCGGCGTAGGTAACATTTACTGCGTTAAAAGACGCTTCTGGTTGTGTTAGGGCGATCGTAAATGACGTCATGTATAAACGCCTTTTTGATTTTAATGCGTTAGCATTAGAACGCTCGCTTGGACAAAAACCCGGTGGTGTCTTTTGTTTGTCAGCGCAGGAAAGAAAGGGACAAGAAGATGGACAGGCTGACGCGTGCGACGCTCTCATTCGTCTGAAGCGCTGACGTCAGCACGTGTCAAACTCTCCCTCTCCCCCCGGCTCTGACAAACTGACAAACACCGCGGGGTTGTCGTCAAAAGGAGCCCTTCCGTTTTCGTCAAAGTCACGCGCACGGCTTGGCACAGCTGGCGTGGAGCCAGGGAGGAGGAACCGCCGCTCAAAACTTCTTATAGCGAGTTCGTTTCACACGCACTGGCACCGTTCGAGTTCTCTCCCAGAATGCATCGCACTCACAGAGTGTTGCACGGAAAATTGGACTCAAACGAACTCGCCAAATGCACCAAGTGCAGAAGACTGACGCTGCCGCCATCTATGTTGTAGAAAAGGTACCGACTTCAAACCGAAACTAGCGCCTTTCTGTTCGGAGTGATGCGTGGGAATGCGAGAATGCCAGTCGCTACCAACGTTTATCTACAAACGTTGGTCGCTGCAACCTGTAGTTTATAGTTTCGATGACTCCAAGCAGCTAGGCAGCCGTAGAGGTAATTACAGACGGCGTAAATTTCCGCAACCAGCTGTCTACAAAGCAGCTGGTTGCGATCTTTCAATTCTTATAACCGTTTACACTGAAGAAAACTGATGATGCTGTCCGAGCAGAAGCTTGATCCGTTTGAGCATGGTATTATTTGTGAACCGTACGGCTTAAAACTAGCCTGTTGGAATATCCAGCAAAACTGGGACTTTCGATTTCGATCGTCAGGATTAGATATTAGCCTTGGTGAGGGCGTCGAGAACGAGAGCTTTTTCGAACAAAATACGACAAGGCAAGTTAGCTGACGTAGGTAAATGTTAAACATGATGATGTTGCCCCACCCTCGGGTAAAGTCTCCATCTTTAGCTTTCTCTGATGCTTATTCTGCAGTCAGAGGTTTCTGCTGGAAGAGTTTTGTTGACAAATGTTAAATTTTTCACCCGCACACGGATGGTGATAGACATCTCGGTGGCCGCTGTAGCGTTTGTTTGAGCATTTCTTTACAGACTGGTATATTTCAGCGTTTGGACGGCAACAGAGCGATTTAAAACCTGCAAATAAATCACGGGTTGTTTTTTGCTTCCTTCGTGAAATAGCAGGCGCTCACAATTCAAGCCCGTTGCCCGCGGGATGCGATTTCTATCAGAAAATCTACCTTTTTTTCCTTTCGGTTCCGCGACACATCGTAGCAGACGAACCCTCGTCGTCTGCTCCCGCTCCTCGCCGGCCCCACCGGAGCGAGGCATGACGGGATTGCATTTTGGCGCACTCCCGATTTTCTCGGTGCAGCGAGTGCATGCACGCGTGGGGTGTCAGCGCTGAAACGAACTCGGAGAGTGCAACCACTCGTGGAGTGCCGGCCGAAACGAACCCGTTCCACGCTGCGAGTGGGCACGCGTGGGCACGAGTGCCGTGAAACGAACTCGCTATTAGATAACAAAGCCGTAGTGCAAAGTGAGATGGCGTCATCAGAGATGGCCAGCGCTCTACACAGATTGGAGACGAGTGCTGCGACAGCGCTCGGCATAGAGTCAGTTTGAGCGGAACGTTGACGCAATCGTCGTGTCGAATCTGTGCCCAACGTTGACCTTCTCGGATGTCACCATCTTATTCAGCACTACGGCTTTGTCATCCACCAGGTGTCGCGCCTCGGCTTGGTGAAATGCCAGTTTTCTCAGTTGCCTCCCTGCCGGTACCGGTTCTTCTTCGCTCTGTATTTCTGTAGTAGCGGTGCGTGGGCTGTATGTAATGCGTTCCTTCCACGAGTGGTATGGATGCGGTTCTTTCCATGAGTGATATGGATGAGCGTATCCAAGGGCGTCGACGTACCCTGACAGGCAGAGCAAAAAAAGGGGTGAAAAAAAATTACAAGATCCATTAGTGGACTTTTAGGGAATGCGTTAGCATGACCCTTGTGAAACGCCGCACATGTCCCCTTTTCGAAAACACTAATACTGACCCCGTAACATGGTTAAAAAGGGAAGCAAAAAGTAGAGGAAGTAAAAGAGAAAGCCAAAAGAGAAAGGTTAAGGGGTCAGCGGTAACGTTTCTAAAGGGGAGCGTGTGTGGCGTTTCCAAGGGCCATGATAACGCATTCCACAAGAATTCACCACTGAATCTTGCTGTAAATTTTTTTTATATAACCACACGCCCGTACCAGCCAGCAAGTGGAACGCCAAGGTTGATCTAGTTCGGACAATGGCTGTAGAGGTGTACAAAATATTTTTTACTGTTTAGTTTGAAATCCTTCATGGTATATTAGAGTAACGGAACGTAACAGGCTTCATGATTACAGAATCACCGTCATTCATTGCTGCCAGTGTGTTTGCTCGTGTCTTGTGTGTTAATGGTTGTCGGTTTTACTATTCTATGAATGAGGCAATGCAGAGCGTATTGAACGAGTAGCGACACTAAGCTTTTCTTTCCACGCCCTGCTGTTGTCGTGCTACATTCCTAATCATATGGTAGAACGGCTGTTTTATAATCCGGATCGCGCCTGTTGGTGTCTCCTCTGTTGCTGCGTGGGGGCAACACCATCTACCTTCAGAATAATCGAGGCTCGTGAACAAGCAGCTCCATGGAACATCATCGCAATAGGATGTCGCCAACTCAGCGATGAGGCTCTCGTAGCTGGGTCGGAACTTGACACCGAGCGTCCTTCGACGTGTTGATTGAACCCGAAACCCAGCCGAACGCTGACCCAGCACTAGTCTCCGATCTGTAGACTACGATGGTCTTCGTTAATGACGCAGGCAAATTCAGCACTTAGGCTTTCTTATTCAGGGTGTGTTGCTTGACGCCGCACAACCATACTCATTTTCTTATTTGAGAAAAAAAAAGACAACGTACTACGTGCTGGACAGATGTATTGCAGCTTCATTACATTAAAAAAAAAAAAGCAACACCACCTAAAATGATTGAAGCTTGTGCACCAAAAATGCTGACGTTATTACAGCGGGATCGGGCGGAGACACAGATTGGACACGAGTGCTGCGTCAGAGCTCGGCTAAGTCTCGTGTCCAATGACCGCGTCGAAGGACGCTCGACATCAGGCCCGGGTCCAATTTCTGTGTTGGCTCCGTCCGACTGTGATGACGTTCTACGGAGAGGGAGACATTGAACTTTATTGAACTAAAAGATGAACAGGGTGCCTCATTTGAACACACACTACAGCGCACTACTGCAAAATTACACTCACACAGTACACTCACTGCTTTCACATGAAAAACGAAGTAAAAATTCAAACGAACCAGCGCGGTTCGTTTGAATTTTTCCTTTCGTTCTCGTGTGTAAGTAGTGAGTGTACAGTTTGAGTCTGCTTTTGCAGTAGTGCGCTGTAGTGTGTGTTAATATGAGCAACCAACTTGGCCAAGCTGATAAGTTAACAAAGGTGCCTCAGTCCAGGCTCCCTCTGGTGTAGTGCTCCAGAGAAGACTGGATGTACCCCGCCAGGTAGTCCTGATCTTGGAGTTTTAGCGTTCGCAGTCCGCCACCCGGGCTCGGGGGAGAAGGACAGGGAGGAAGGGTTAGGGAGCGGTGGGGGTGGCGCATTCATAACGCCGTGGTGGCACTGCTCATACATCGTACAAAAGACAGTCTACGTACAGATTCAAACGCAAATCACCTCGAGAGTCGTGCTTCGAATGCCGTATGGCAATGAGTAGAAACAGGACATTTGGCACGCGACATTGGAACCACGAATGTTGCGGTGACTCATGTTTACAGACTGTGTTTTGTATAATGTATGAGCAGTGCGACCTCGGCTTTAGATGCGAGAGGTATATGGTCGGTGGCCGCAGTGGATGCAGGAGGGTGGATCTTCAAGCAGTAGACCTCGTAGAAGGCAAATGCGGGCTGGGGTGAAGAGGCTGTTCCTTTGGGCATTGCGGATGATGTTGCCTCGGTGGCGCGTAAGGTGAGGGTGCAAAAGGGTTCTATGGAGGTAGAGGGTGGATGCTCGCAGGCCTTGACTATTCTAGGTAATGTTGGCCACACCCGCACAAAAGCCTGCATTACGATGCTTCGCCGAAAGCCGCGGTTTGGTGATGGCGATGCGGCGCGGCTCGTCAATTTTATTTCCAGCAGAGGCGAACCGCTAAGCGGAATGACACGAAATCACTAAGTCATGTGATCGACGGCACCAGATGACCCGCTGACTTTTTCCTTGCAAACTGTGACCGCGACCCAGGCCCATATCAAGATTTCCCGTCAGCAGTGCGGTGGAGCACTCGTCAACCATTTCTACGTGGTCACGGCAGCGCATTGTGTTCATCAGTAAGTAGCGCAACATGTTTTTTTTTTTCGATTCATAATCCTATAGGCGCACACACTCACACAAATAATACATTCGATTTGTCAGTGATATGAGTATCATGCCTTAAATTCCTGCTCACAATATACGGCACGCGGCTGAGTACCGAGTCGGCATCAGGCACTTATAACTGTAACCTATAAAATTGTTACGGGTGGTTGATGCACATGCACGAGCGAAACTGCCAACATGAGCCACAGCATCAAAGTTAAGATTTCTTTCCGTTTGCTTATTCAGATTTTACGAAAGCTATGGCACCAACGACTAGTACCTCACACGTGTTCTTCCATAATTTTAGAGCGCAGCTCTTAGGCGCCCGTTCCCGACTTGAGCGACGTCGGCGTAACCGCGCGGTGCATGATGGGTAAATTTCCCCGTTAAATTTAGCGCAAAATGTCCCCCCTAAATTTAGCACAAAAATTTCCCCGCTAAATTTAGCGGAAAAACTTCCCCGCGAAATTTAGCGGAAAAATTTCCCCTCTAAATTTAGCGGAAAAAATTCCCCGCGAAATTTAGCGGAAAAATTTCTCCGCTAAATTTAGCGGAAAAAATTCCCCGCGAAATTTAGCGGAAAAATTTCCCCTCTAAATTTAGCGAAAAAATTTTCCCGCTAAATTTGGCGGAAAATATTTCCTGCTAAATCTAGCGGAAAATTTTCTCCGCTATTCCTAGCGGAAAATTTTCTCCGCTATTCCTAGCGGAAAATTTTTCCCGCTAAACCTAGCGGAAAATTTTTTCCACTAAATTTAGCGGAGAATTTTTCCCGCTAAATTTAGCAGAAAATATTCCCCTAAATGGGGGAGGGGAGGAGGGGCATAGCCCCCTCTCCGTACCTTTCCCTCCTCCTCATGAGCTGCGCTCTAATTCGGCGTTGCAGGGAGTTGTAAACGGCTTTAATTTTTATAGCGCAGCTCTTAGGGGCCGTTCCCGGCTTGAGCGGCGTCGCCGTCGGCGTCGGCGTAACCAAGGTCACCCCAAGGTCACGTGGCACCCAAAGTCACGTGACCCCCCTCGAGGTCACGTGACCCCAAGGTCACGACCCCCAGAGGTCACGTGACGTCTACCCCAGGGTCACGTGACCCCCAAGGTCACGTGACACCCAAAGTCACTTGACTCCCCAAGTCACGTGACCCCCCCCCCCCCGAGGTCACATGACCACCCCGAGGTCACGTGACCCCCCTCAGGGTCACGTGAGCCCGTCCCCCGAGGTCACGTGACCCCCCCCCCTCAGTACCCCTCCCTACTCCTCAAGAGCTGCGCTCCAATTCGGCGTTACAGGGATTTGTAAACGGCTTTCATTTTTTTTTATTCGCATTGCTTGTGATCTTTGCACCCCTCTTTGAGGTTTCCTTCCTCTCATCCAGTTATTCAGATATTCAGATCGTCAGCTAGATAGCTGAATGCATAGACACTGGGACATTCCCCGGTAGAAACATTTAAGTGAAAGCCTTCAGTAAATACACAAGAACATAAAAAATGCTATATTAAGTAGCCAACGATATTAGATTAGCTCAGTTACGGAACTGCTCATACAGGCTGCATGCACGGGCACTATCCTCCCCCCCCCCCCTCACTTACCACGGCTCGCCTCCCCGTCGTTCGACGCGCCGCACGGCTGCTATGGGAACTGCAGTGTATTCTATGGATTACGTACGTTTCGAATCGCAGAGTCTGGATGGCGTTCTGCCGTACTCTATGGAACACACAGTTCGTAAACGAAACTCTAAATGTGGTTCAAACGACGAAA
Source organism: Ixodes scapularis (assembly GCF_016920785.2). NCBI lineage: Eukaryota > Metazoa > Arthropoda > Arachnida > Ixodida > Ixodidae > Ixodes > Ixodes scapularis. The sequence continues at coordinate 112,294,799 of NW_024609835.1, forward strand.
GGCGGACTGAAGTAAGTGAGGGCGGTACCCCCTTCCGCGGGAGTTCCACAACTGAGGTAATCTAGTAGCGTTGGTGGTAGCAGAACCGGGAGCGGTAACTTGACTCCGGCTTGATAGAGGCGGAGTCTTAGCCAGAGCCATTTACACTGAGAGAGTCTGGCGGGTGATATATCTAGCCAGAACCAGCCGACCTCGCGATAACACAAGATGGAGATTCGTTTTCGTTTCGCCCAGGGGTTTCCCCAGGAATCAAAATTAGGGAGGGGATTGAGAATAGAGGAAGGTTTACATTTTCAGGGTGGGGGATTGAGAATAGAGGAGCCGTTGCGAATTAAGGGGGTGCCTTCAGAAAAACAACCCCCCGCCCCCCCGTTAGGGTGTTTGTAGGGAAATCACTGGTTTCGCCACACCGCTCTGAGCAAGTCCACTTAAATTCGCGGTTACAAGTAGCGTTATGAAAACATCTCTCCTTCATCGGCACTTTGCTATGCCTGTAACTGATCACTGCAATCAAAAACCGTTCACTTTTATTGATCTCAAGTATAAAAACTTACAAAGAAGTTTATTTGTTCTATTCCAAACAAAAACATGCTTTCTCAAGAAAAAAGAAGCCAGGTAATTTAAGGCACGGGTTCGCATCCCTGCATAGCAAACTCTTTCCGCGGTGTTTAAATGTGGCGGTGTGTGGAATATATAAAATCACTTTTATAGACAAGAAATGGGAATGAAAGACGAGTATTTCGTGGAGATCGTTGCAGATAAGAGAGTGTGAGCAATCGATTCCGTGGAAAGAGTCAAAGGCGATTACGTTAACGAGAGACCCTTCCTGTGCGACGACAAGTCACTGTGCATACATAGGGTGGTTAATCTAGAATGGGTCATAAATTAGTAACACAATATGGCGGGGAAATATTTGGTTGCTCTGGTCGTGGTTGCTAGACTATCGACATGATCAAAATCACGCCGAACTCTCCCAGTATAGACGGCTCTGGGCTCAGCTAAAGCGTGAAACATATCTGAGCAAAAACTGCATCCAATCGCACCGCCGTGCGGCATAACCACAGAAACCGTTGCTTGAGTCGGGACGTGGCGGGGCGGCATTCGGGTCAAGTCATAGCGTCAGCGATGGTTGCTATGGTAACGGCACTCGGTGGCGCGACGCCACGTGACGTGTGTTTTGCTCACATGTGTTTCATGCTTTAGACTGTCCAAGAAACCCCTGCCAAAGCTAGCTCCCGAGCGGATTGGTAAACAAAATCGAGTCTCCAGCTCTAGCGTGCCCCAAGCTTGGCGGGTTTTCTTTCACGTAGTCGAGTGGAGATCGGTGCCCAAGTGTGTTAGCGCTCCATATTTCGTATCACATAAAGCGTAAGCTCGGGATGCAGAAACCAGGGATCCTAGGCTTAATGCTCAATTACCGTCCCTGTCCGTTTCGATCCGGATGAACATCGCACTAAATGGCGTGCGGTCGTGCATCACTGATGCGCGATGAACATGAAAGACCGCAGGTTTGCAGTGGTAGTGCATCGACTAAATTCCTCACCAACAGCGCAGGTACCAGACGCCCATTAGGGCTGATTACTTCCAGCTGTTTAAACTTTAAACATGCAAGCCGGCCCGGTTTGCATCCCGAAGACGATGGGTGACCCGTCGGTCCCACGGCCTTTTCTCGCAGCACGCCCCTGCGGCGCATCTCTGTGATCCTGGGCGCGTACGACATCCAGGACCAGCGGTACCAGCTGTCCCAGGCTCAGGCGTACAGCGTGGTGGAGAAGAAGATCCACCCCAACTTTGCCTTCTCCGCGTCCCAGCCGGACCGCTTCGACGTGGCCCTGCTGCGGCTGGACCGCCACGTCCGCTACCAGGAGAACATCCTGCCCATCTGCCTGCCGCCACGCGGGTGGACCTTTGAGGGCTGGAGGGCCTCGGTCACAGGCTGGGGCAAGACAGACTCCACCCTCAGTGAGCCCACGCCCTGCCTCCGTAACAGCGACGCGCGTTCCCCGGCGCCCTAAAGCCGCGCTCAAACTGCCAATAGATCATACAAAAGAAGATCTTCAGACAATCTTTGAGGAGTGTTTCTTTCTCATATGACAGCCGTGTCGCATTAGTCCTACAAAAGCGGTCTGCAGACATGCTCCTAGCATAACTGATGCAAACATTCTTCGAACGTGCATGAGTAGTGTCTGCAGATAATTATTTCATCATGTCTGCAGAGAAACTCCGTGTCTTTTGCACCATGTATGAACAGCGGTACTGGGGTTCGGTGAAAGGCTGCTTGAGACGCCCCGGTTTCACCCTGACCGTCTGCGTTTAAAAAGCACTCAACTCCCACCTCAGAAAAAAAAAAAAAGAAAAGAAGATATTGTAAGTTCCTGGACATGGTACATACGTGGGCCACAAAATATACTTCATACTTTTTCCTCTGATATTCACGTTGCAAGGCTCATTTGTGCGATTCCGAGACATAATTATATTTCGGGGTCGATGTCCTAGATGGGAGCATGTGTTGGAATCGTTCCCAGTCAATTTTTTTTCTTGGCGTTAATATTAAGTTCTTTTCTTCATTTCATTATTTCGTGTGTGTGTGTGTGTGTGTGTGTGTGTGTGTTTTTGTTGTTATTGATTTAAGGGGGGGGGGTGATTTTATTTTGTAAAAAAAATGTGTCCTATTCAGGAGGATTCTTTTCTACTACTTAAGTATCTTTATAAGACCTCTCGTTGTGTTTTACTACAACGCGTTGCGCGGACCTCGGTTGGGTAAGCAGTCATAGGCAGTCGCAACGTGGTTGGCAACACTCAAACAGAAATGTCGCGGTGCACGCCTTTTATATCTCGTTCACACGGGTAACCAACGCGATAGGGACGCATATCCTTCGTTATTCTTGCAGAGCTGCTTGAATGTCAAATTCTTGACTGCGAATCGAATTCAGTACACTCGAATAGAAATATAGTTTACATACATGTATAAAGTAAATCAAGCACGAACACATGCTTTAATAAATCAAAGCTGAATATTTTTTTTTATTTTTTTCAATCAGAATACCGATGAAAAAAAAAAAGAAAGACGTTTACAATTCCCTGTAACGCCCAATTAGAGCGCAGCTCTCGAGGAGAAGAAGAGGAGGGGACGGAGGGGACGGTATGCCCCTCCTCCTCATCCGTACCCTCTCCTTCTCCCCTTCCATCTCACCCCCATCCCTCCTCCCTCCCGCGCGGTGCATTATGGGAAACGTCCCATAATGCAACGCGCGCGTCACCGCGGTGCATTATGGGACGTTTCTCATAACATAATGCACCTCGCGGTTACGCCGACGGCGACGCGTCACGCCGACGCTTTGGTTACGCCGACGCGTTGGTTACGCAGACGGCGACGCTCAAGCTGGAAACGGGCGCCTAAAAGCTGCGCTCTAAAACAATTATATTGCACACTAAACATTCTACACACTTGAAAAATAAACGAAAGTCTCTGATAAGACGAGGAGAGCAAAACTTTATGTAGCATACTGAGCGAAGCAATGAGCACCTTATTTACTGAAATATGCGTCGATACGTCAAAGTTCCGGCACAGTCTATCAAAATCAAGGGTCCCTAGCCCCGCCACGCGCCTAAGTTTATTGTCATTTCCATCAAAGTGATCGGCGAATCGGCTCTTGAATACCAGCCCCGCTGAATGGTCGGTCGGTAGTGACATTTGGTAGAAATTACATTTAATTTTACCCTGATAGCAGACAACGCTATATTTCAATGGACCAGATCAAGCAGACTAAAAGTGCATCGTCATGGCGCTCGTCGTCTTTGTCCGTTTGCTGTCACCGACTGAAATAAGCACGCATGAAGTCCCTTAATACTTCTTTTACAAGTCACGACAACCAATACAAATGATAAAGCACATTCCGCTGGAACAAAATGGCGTCATTCAGTTCAGACTTCTGCTGTGCGCCGCTATTCGCCGCCTAAAGCCTGCACCGTCACGCAGTCAGCGCTTCAAAGAATGTCGCTACTTGTAGGAAGGTCTTATTTAGGGACTTTAGGCAGGCACAGTGAATGGTGAATGCGCCACGAGCCTGCGCTTTCTTCTGTGCGTGATCGGCTCAGCGTTGATAGCAAACGACAAGGAGAGCCGTGACGATGCACTTTTGGTGCTCCTTGATTGACTCCATTAAACTGTGGCGTTGTCTGCTATCAGGGTTAGACTTAAACGGAATATAAGCGGGGGCCCCCAGATACCCCTCCACGTCAGAGGTTTCTCCGAGCGCGCTGGTGCAAAGCAGTGAAGCTTGGCGCGCGAGTGCCTCTGCGAAGCGGTAAAGCCTGTCGCAAGAAATCAGTGGCTCCCGAAAACAATATCACAAATTTTCAAATATTAAAAAACAAAAAAGTAAAGCTTCGAGCAGTAAAATTGGGCACTGAATAGAACCAAGTGCCAAATCTATTCCGACATTATTTTCGAGTTTTGTATATTCACGCACCAAGATTTAATGTTGCCGAATCAGTTCGCACCGCTCCGCAATGGTAAGCACGGGTGACCAAAGAGCACAGGCTAATTAACAATCGTCACTGGGCCGAAATATAATTAGAAGTTGCTTTAGGCACGCCTTAAGTACGGGCTACAATTGTTGCGCGCTCGCAACGAGACCGACATTGGATGACATGCTCCCTATGAAATGCACTCTTCGCAACTTTCGAAAGAAGTATAGCGAAGAGTGTGCGTGCGCAACTTTAATGGGCACTCACTGAACCCAAGCGCATGGGCGACTAAACCTTGCTCCCGACCCTATTCGCAACTCTAACATAGCGCAATCCGCCAATACCACCCATACTCGTTTTTATTTCAAGAACCGTTATAAAGAAAAAAGTACGGATTCTTGCGGAGCATTACTAATGTATCTCTTTATGCTGAGAATTGAGATATATGTAGGTGCCTTTTAGATTAGATAAATGTTATCTCATCAAGACGTACACGCTTCAAATGACAAGAGCATCGCTTATTTCTCTGACAACCAACTGCTGTAAGAACTACTTCGCGCCGCGCATGAACATTGGGCAGAACTTCCTTTTTGCTTGAGGTGAAAACGGGTATAGAAACAAGCAACGTGGACGACGCGACTTGTAGCGTCTCACGAGGAGCGCGAAACGGGCACGCGGCAGCGCCAAGACGCGCGGGTCTGCCGCTCTGCGGCGTCTCTCGTCGAACACTAGTGTGTATTGATTCAGTCCCCTTTCCTCTGTTTCACACATCCGCCGCAAGGCCGCGTCGGATTTAGCCGTTCACTTGGCTGGGTGGTAGTGCCCCGTCTCTCTACTTTACGTCTTTTCCGCTAGGTTGCGTCGCCCCTCTCGGAGTTACGAATAACCTGGCACGCGAATTCGGCCGTCCTTTTCGTATGCATCAACGGCGACCGCAAAACTGCTTTCGCTGGAAGGTATTCCGTTGGAGTGTGACCCAGGGCATTTTACGGCTTTTTCCGTGTTTCATATATTGCGTATTTTTCCGCAGATCTAAGATCTCTTGATCGGAAAGAGGAGCAGCGACAAACGATAGGTGCTCGTATCCGTCGTTAACCGGAAGTAACGAACGGTTTCTGACATGCGCTGACTATTTCTAGCGGTTGGATGCGTTAAGTTGCGTGCACCGCTTACGAAGAAAGAAAAACACCCCGCTGCCGATGACCTGGGGGAATCGTACACGGCATCACGATAAAGATGCAGAAATGAAAGAAAGAGGCGCCGCAAAAACCCTTATTGAAGGTGAGAAGGGGGGGAGGGGGGGGGGGGCGTTATGGAGCGCTCGGTAAGTTGCTCAGTCCCCTCTCTAATCTATCAATAGCCACAGTTTGTCTTCCGGCTTCATGGGATTATTTTTGTTTTATGTAAATGACAATCTTCGCCAAATATTCTTGGAATGCGGCAGGCTTGCTTCTGAAACAGGGCACGAAAAGGTTGCGCCTCATTCAGGAGCTTGCAATATCGTTGCCAAAGGAACGTCCGTAAGCGTGGCAAGGACTGTTTCATTCCCCCCAGCTGCACTTCCGCTGTGATCGCCTTCGACACGCGTCTCGTTTGTTTTGTTCTTTGCTAAATTAAACTAAGTATAAAACATAAGTACGGGTCTGTTCTTTGAACAATAACATGCTAAGGTTTTTGAGTACGCCTAAAGATAATGTCATATAATGAAGATATTATTAAACCAGACTAAAATAATTTTAAGACTTGTAACCACCTCCCGGGCTTTCTTTTTTAATAATAGAACGATTATTGCAACAAAAATAAATACATTAATGGGACGCCTTCGAGTAATTATTCCCGAAGGAAATGATCCTTAATTATTTTCGGGTCTGTTCTAAGAAACAAGTGCAAAAACTTCCACATTGATTACGGTCATTGGTGGACCGCGGACCTGTGTGTGAATGTCGTCCCAACTCCGTGCCTGTCGAAAATAAGGCGTGCGAGTTTTGTGGCCGGCGTGTGCAGGCAACCGCTACGGCACGAGGGTGCTGCAGAAGGTGGAGGTGCCCATCATCACGAGGAGCGAGTGCGAGCACTGGCACCACATCAGAGGCATCCGCATCCGCATCCATCAGGAGATGATGTGCGCGGGCTACAAGGAGGGTCGGAGGGACGCCTGTGTGGTGAGTACCTGCAGCTATGCATACACTGTGCGACACTGTTAGCAAAACACAAGGTGGGCGCCCAAATTTATCACTCATGCTATAGTGCTCCAAATGAGTGCTTTCAACCACACTATACTCTGTTTCATACTTAGCGTGCAACGCTGTCAAAGCTACGGGCGCGAGTGCGTGGCTTCATCTACGGTTTTGCTTGCGCGAGAAGGCGTGCAAATGATAAACGAGATCAAGCCCCACGCTTGCGCCAGTAGCTTTGACAGCGTTGCACCCTAAGCATGAAAGGGAGTATAATAGCTCAAATCACGAGACCTTTTATTCTAAAATAAAAAAAAAAGACACAAATAACTAGCAATCACTTGTTCGCGCTAATTGCGTCGCGCTATTCACCTCGGTTCGCGTATTGCTGCTCTTCGGGTAGAAGACGGTAACGACACGTCTATGGCGCCCACGTTAGAGCCAGCTTCTCTGGAAGGCGACGATGGTTTCTGGTTTCCCGCGTACATTTCCGAAAAGGAAATGAAAGGCTCGTGTCCGTAGGAGAAAGTCTGCCTTTAGCAAAAGGAGCAGTGAAGAAAGAAAAAAAAATCGATTTCTGCATTATAGTACCTGGAACGCGTCTCCAACCGTTGTGCTTACCGCATCCTAAAACGTGTTCCCTAAATTTGCGTTGCCATCTTGGCGGTGTCGCAGCAGCGGTTCTGGGCATGATAGGCGCCTGTTCTGCTGCAAGTCACTCCAGGGGCGGATCCAGAACTCCGTTTTGGGGAGGGGGGGGGGCGGGAAATTTTTAAGGATACTATTCTCCCATTCTTTCATGTGCAAGGGGGGTCCACCCATGTCTAATTGCCCTCCGAGAAGAGGGGAGGGAGGGGGGTCAACTTTGTTCGGGGGGGGGGGGGGGGGGGGGGGAGGTTGCTTCCGTCGCCCCCCCCCCCCCCCCCCCCCCTTTGGATCCACCACTGAGTCGCCCTCCAGTTTGACGGTCCCCGGAAGCTTCAGCAGACAACAGTTGGGACTCCGCGACTACAGCGACACTCGAGTAAGCACGTACTTTCCACCGGGAGTTCTAGCACCAACCGTCAGAATCGCAAACATCCGACAACATGACACGTCGGCTTCTGTGACGTCATTTGTTGCCACTCCGGGACCACTTTTAGTGTATGGGCGGGATACGACGTTAAACACACACCAGTCGAAGACCAGTTCCAGGCACAGCGCCCGAACTATCGTGACGGAGACAGGGGTAACATACAGTGTCTCGTGTGTTGCATCGCGGTGGTGTTGCACGGAAGAACTTGGTACGAATTTTCGAAAACTCGATCATCGCCGTGCGTAGCGCCTCCAGCGCTTGCGCGGCCTTGGAACGCATGGGTTGGCATCTATTGCGATATCGCACCGCAGCTTTGACACCCCCTTTCCTTCGAAGAACGTGCTTGTTTTTTGCACGATCGCTCATAGTATCTATAACGAGGCCGAAGTGCTGAATTTTTGTTTACGTCACGTGTTGGAGGTCAGCGTGGGGCACGAAGTGGAAAGGAGAGCTACGTCGGCCTTCGGCAGAGACTTTGTTCGATCAGCGACGACAGGAGATCGATCAAGCCGAACGCCGACGCAGGACTCGTGTGACTCTTCTGTTACAGGATTTCGCTACAGGAGATGGCGAAGCCAGCCGTACAACAAAATAGAGCATGATAACATACATCTCTCAAAGGAACCACAAAGCGTATTATTAGAGGACGTAAAATAATATGAGAATGTACTTTTTTTTATGCGATAAAGGTTTTAATGAAAATGGTGGATCATAAAAATCTCAACTAAAAATCTCATAGGGCGAAGATCTATCATGGCATAAATCTATTCTGATGATCTAATATGAAAATTGGATATGATTCATATCTGATACGGCAATTATGTTATATGAGGGGAATACACTGATAAATATTTTGTGTGAAACCTCCAAACATAAAACCTTGATAAAATGTATAAAGATTCGAAACGGATTTTACTGTTAAGACATTGGCCATATGATAATCTGGCACTTCGGTGCTGACACACAATGATCAAACCAATCAATCGTTCATACGAAAAATTTTCAACATTTGCAAAAACATCTTAGATCACATTCCTGTGGTTTTTAAAAATAAGGAATTGTCATATTTTCCCGAATATCTCTATACTTCCATCAGAAAAAAATAGTGAATTTAGCCCTTGTCATTTTTACTACTTCTTTTCCTTCTACTAGTCCTTGTCCTTTTGTGCCGTGTTTATTTCAACAAACGTAGCATCTACTTCCACAGTGTGTTTGTTTTCTTCTGAGATTTCCAAACATTCCCTACTCGGTGCCGACGCAGGGCGACTCGGGCGGGCCCATGATGCTGAACCTGCACGGCCGCTGGACCCTGGTTGGCATCACGTCGGCGGGCTTCGGGTGCGCCCAGTCCTTCCAGCCGGGCATCTACCACCAGGTGTCCATGTCCGTCGACTGGATCCTGGCCAACATGCGGTGAACGCCACACGCTCGAACTGACTCTCCAGACCTCGTCACATCGGCGTGAATCATCGTGCGAGACGTCGGTGCGGGTTTGCTGATCAACCGGCGGGTAAAATTGTCAAAAAAGAAAGTCTAAGCAACGTGCCCGGCTCCGTCAACCAACACCACCTAGAACAACCAAGACCCGCTAACATTCTCGTATTTTTCCATGGTACGTAATCACAGTCGAATGGCGAAAATTCATCAGTTAGACCCGAAACAGATGCCCAGCGTCCTTCGATGCGTTGATTGTACATGAAGCCCAGCCTAACACTGACGCAGCAGTAGTGTCTTCGCTCGATCACGACGCCAAAATTTTAGCGCCAGGCTTTGGCTATCCTATAGCTCGACCTAGCGCTCCAGCCAGCTCCGATCCTAAGCCTTGCCCGTAGTTCTCAAGTTGGTTCTAGCTTAGCACAACCTTCCCCGAAAAAACACCCTTACATTCTTCTGCTATGAAGTACACGATTTCGTTTCACTCGCATTTAGAACTTCACATTTTTTTTCTGCGCGCGGAATCGAACTTTAATAACCGAAGCGAGGGCGGAATACCGCAGGTCATTCGCGTGTAACGCTACCTAAAGCCGCGGACACACTATAATTATGCACTATACAAAAAGGCAGCCTGCAGACACTGCCTTTGCATGGCGCACCTGCAAGACTGGTCATAAGAAAGCTGTATGCAGACATGTGCAAAGCATGCGTTTGCATGAAACAAACATGATTCAAACATGCTTGATATGCGTCCGCAGGTAGTTCCGTCAAAATGTCTGGAGACAGCAGCTTGCTTTTTGTATCATGTATGGGCAGTGCGACTTGGGCTTCGGCTTCTTGTGCCCACGTAACCGGTCACGTGAGCAGAAAGACCTCTCTTGAGGCTATTTTACCCGCCCGTCGATGTACTCGCAGAGATCGCCGAGCCGCCCGCTCAGAGGAGTCGTATACGTAGGACGTGCGGTGCCTGTGTCTTCCTCGACGGAACACGGATTGTGCCGTCGTCGCGGAGTGGTGCGGTGTGCTTCCCGCTGGTTTTGGAAGAAAAGCGTGCTAGTATGTGTGTGTGTTTGAGCGAGTGTGCGTGCGTGTGTCGAGATTTTTAGGTTGGAATGGGACAAGGACAACGTGCCAACCCGTCTTCATGAAGAGGATTGAACGCTCGGTCGCGCTCATTGTGCTTTGCGACCACGTCGCTCTGTTGTAGGGTGATTTCGATCAACTCGTTGTTATTGCGATGAAGTAAAAATGGCTACCCTGCTTACACAATCTCGCTAGACTAATTTAGCTCTTGGAAGATTACGGGGAATTCTTTCGGTGGATTTCGGGCACCCACATTTCATTCAACTTCATTCCGGGGAATTAGAGTTTACGGTAATTACATTCCTTGCAACTCCTAAGATTGGAAACACTGGGCCCATTCCCACTCATGAAATGGCCGAACTCTCCCGTTCCATTCCAATATTTCCTAAACGTGAAACTCTTTACAGCTAGATTGTGTTACCGGGAAAAGTAGCATAAGCTGACGTTATCAGATGCAGAGACAACTGAAAAAGTATGCAAAATGCTTCTCCAAAGCTGTCATTCTACTGAGCCGAGCGATGGACACACAAAGCGCGTCGTGGTCCGTGGTGCCTCTGCTGACATCGATCGCGCGATCAAGCGTAAAAGGCTCGCAACAGACGCTAGAACTTAAAACCAAAATTTTTTTTCGCAAACGAATCGTATGCCCTCCACACATACAGGGTCAGCGTGGTGTTAAGGCCTTAAAAATGTATAGTTCATGCGTGACGCAAGAATAAATCTTGCTCACTACTCCGAATACCTGCACAACAGCAGCGCCAGTACTCTGTCAGAAGCGATGCCACGTTCACCTGCTCCAAAATCCCCATGCACTGCGGCAAGCACGCGGATTCGCTGACAAAGTACAACAAAAAATAAAGACAGTTAATGTGTAGGCGAGCTGGTGTTTTACATCATGATTGAAGCCTGAAACTGTAGTTGAAAAACGGAACACTCCTGAAAGAGGAAGAAAAGGAACAGACAACGTCTCAAACTCAGCTACAAGCTTTATTTCCTCTACGCCTTACATGCCTTCCCTCAGACGTCGCCACCACCATAACGAATGATCACCCAACCGCAAACAATACACCAGAACCAAAGGGTAGCGTACCCTATCGTTCCCATCTTCACCCTGTACACCGGATCCAAAATAGAAAACAGAAACACAAGATCGTCACCACCGCACCCGGAAGGATTCCTTACCGGACAATGCATCACAAGCACTGGGAAACATGCAATGACCGTCGGAATACAGCAAAGCAACTCTGCGAAGCAACTCTGCCCGTTCCTATCTTCACCCCACACAAGTATTTCCAGTCGAAGGAACTTTCTTGACTCACTTCCAAGTTGCTATGATGCTTGGTTTATGTAATTTTCTGACGTTTTTATGCGACCAGCTTCTCGCACAACACGTCTCATCTACTCACGCTTTTTGTGTACGATTTTTGTTCCTGAGAGGTTTGCTGTACATTCATTGCATTCCTGGAGATGCTTCGCTAGTTCAGAGTTTGAAGCGTTAATCCGCACATCCCATCTATGTTCTGTTAACCTATCGTTAATGCATCTTGCAGTTTGACCAACATATTTAAAGCCGCACTCCAAGGGAATTTCGTACATTACTCCACTTACACACGGAACAGAGCTCTCGCGATATTTTCTTTTACATTCTTTTTGCCCTGCTTCAAAGGGAGGCAGCTGAGCTGTTTTGAAATAAACTGTAAAAACAGTGTCGACCTCAAATCTTTCTGCACACGCTTTCAAGTTATGTGAAATGACGTGAAAATGCGGGATGGGGGCATCCCGTCAATTTTTAACACTCGACTTTTCTTGCTTATCTTTGATCTGCGGAGCAAGTTGTCATTTCATGAAGCCCTCTTGATAGCCGGCACTCTCTAGCCTTCCCCATTGTCTTCTTGAAGACTGCTCCATGTAATGGGTGTATGACCTTTCTAGAACGTTTTGAATCAGAGGCTTCACTACCTCTGCCTTTACGATTTTAGAACGACAACTCTGCTTCGACAGAACACCTTTCGGCGCCTGCTTCCCGCACTCCCAACACAGCCCATTGCCTACATGAATGCGTAAATCCGAAAATTGGATGACATTCTCCTCCAGTTCTCCCACAGTGCACCACAGCTACGGGGCCGCTGAGTTTATTACGATTAGTAGGGAATCCTATAAGTGGTCTTGAAAGGTGCACACAATTATGTCGTCAACATACCTTCTAACAAAACCTACATCAGGGTATAACTCTCTCATCTTCTCAACCACAACTCTGTCTAGGGTGTTGAGGTAAAACTCAGCCAAAAGCGGCTCGACGGATGAGCCTATCCAGACACCTTCCTGCCCTGCACGTATATCCGTTCATCATACTCAATAACTGCTGATTGCAAGTATTGGTCCAGAATTGTGAGAAAACCCTCTACCGACACTCCGACTGAAATTTCACTACATTTAGCTCTAACAGTTCTTTCAGCGTCGTCATCAGTAATTTCTTTTCAAGAGAATAATATAGATCCTTTATGTCCATTGAGAACACTGAACACTTTCTACCGCGATTGCTACTCATGGACACTGATCACCTCTCCGAAATTTCTTAAGGGTAGAGAATGATTCAAATCCCACGTTGGAGAAAATTAGAGACGATTATCTGCCAAGTGCCAATTCCATTTATAACAACTCGGAGAGTCATGCCAACCTTGTGGTTCTTCAAAAAAAGAATTTCAAACATTAGAGTCCTCTTGGACTGGGCCATAATGGTTTTCACTACATTTTCCTTTCCCTGATCTTTTAGAACGTTACAAACGTTTTTCCGCAGCTCATTGGAGAAAAGCTCACCGCAAAACCGGTAGATGCGGAGAAGAGGTCACCGGCCATTGAGCGGATGCGGAGAAAAGCACACCTATATTTTTTCCTTAGCTTAGTGGATCCTGCGTCACACGTGGAAAATTCACAAAATTATAATTCGACACTTCATTAGAAATAGTTGTCCTCTATTCTGTAATATTCTTGAAGTTTATTAGGCATATTTACTATTTCCTCGGAAATTAGTAATCACCGATTCCTTCTAATAATGATGCCGCAAGTACAAAATCAAGACATGGGACACCCGTAAAAAAAAAAAAAAAAAAAAATTAATTGACAATTTCAGAGTGCGCCGTCGGTAACTCTGTCAAATAAAAAGGTTTTTTTTGTTTTTGTTTTTTCTCGAGTTAATGGGAATAGCGGTGCGTGAACCGTTTCGGCTCCTAAAATTTCGTGGTGCCTGAAAGATAAGTAGGTGTTTGTTGATTTAATCAGTATCGGCTACGCTATTTTCTTTCTGTGTTTTTTTCACTAAACAAAAATTTTTTGTGCAAGAACACCTGTTGCGTTTCTCGTCTTCACTCTGTCTTCGTCATTTGAGCGGTTTTCATCATGTATAACGTTTACCCACTCGCCCAATTCACTACCTTACAGAAGACTAGTTCTTGCAAATGTCACGAGCAACAACGGGGACAGTGTGCAGCTCTGACGGTTATGGGTGGTTCGCCGTAGAAGCGCACTAACACAAAAAGGCAACGTGTGCAGAAACCAGCATGTGCGTCTAGAAACGTGCATGTCCGTGGAAGCAAGAAACCTCGATAATCTACATTCTATCCTATTTTCAAAGGTTAACAAAAGCTTCGAAGATAATTTCAGGCACCGCGTTGTAGCGCATGCACTTCCGGATTTTCGGCATTTACAATTTTTTTTAATTTTTTAAGCCCACGTTATTAAGCTATCAAACTTTTTCCTGTATTTTTAAGTTCATAAAGTTTTCAGTTAGGCTTTCGTTGCTTAGAGAGTAAATCAGAAAAAAACACTGGCCCGCAATTACTAATTTGGGAGCAATATACCCAATAACCCTAACAAATATTACAAAAAAGGACATTTTCTTTTTTTATACTGAGAAATTTTAATGATAATAAATTGATAGATGTTACGCATGATCCGAGAGCCTCCATACGAAAAGAAGAAAAAAATCGGAGAGCTTTTCTCCGGTAAGCTTTCCTCCGGGATTCGTCTCTCCTCAACTTTCCTGAATTTCATTTCCATTCCTTTAACAAAGACCCCAAAGCATCTTCTGTTTTCTCTCAGGAATATCTGCTTCGAGATGATTGCAAACCTGCCGGACTTATCCGTTTGGAGCAGTTTCAAAGACTTCGATTCTAACTCCTTCACCATGTTTACATCTTTGAAATTCCTCCTCTCTGGCAGGCATGCGTCCCCCATACCTTTTCCTAATCTTCCTACCATTTTCTAACCAAAAATACTCTTTCATCGTGATTCATATACCGTGCACATTCTGGACCGCGGAAAACACATCCAGCCTAGAAGGCCTTACATTCATACAAAACTTGAGACCTTTTGCTGGGATTGCTTCTGTTCTTTCCGAAATCGTTTCCTCACAAGAGTTCACTACACCTGGTTGAGACTTTAACCCAACCTGGCCATACCTCTAAACGTCAGGCACAGTTACATTCCGTAGTTTCATCGTTTGAAAACATGCGATCTTTTCACATAGGTACCAAATCTGGTTGTACTGTGCCTTCTTGACATTGTCCCAGTGTCAATATTCCTTGCGTGTCCTGAATTCCTTGCCCAGGAGGGAGTCCGACAGTCTATCGCACACACTCCGAAATTCGTGGATCCTCTTGCTTGCTCTTTCTCTTAGGTCCTGAGGACTTTTTTTTTCGTTCTCCATGGAATGTTGCCTGTTGAAAGATGCTTGAAAAGCAGCTAATCAATGAAGTTCTTCCTAACAGAAAGCCCAAAACAGGCTAGGTCTGCTTCCAGCTCCGCAAATCGTAGCCCCAACCGCCAACCGTAGTCCCAACTTGCTCTGCAGATCAAAAATAAACGGTCTGCCATCCCGTCAAAGCCAGTCGCTCGCACTTGTAGCCACTGCGGTTAGTCTATGAACGCGTTAAAATAATTGCGCAAAAACAAGAGCGTGGGCGTAGTTCTCTGTGGCGAGCGAAGCTTGCGCGATAGCATTTGCGCCTATCGCTCACGTGTCCGCGCAACGTTTTCCACGGCGGCAGAGGGCCGCGGTGCCCTAATGAACCGCCGGGTCCCGGAGGAACTGCATCCTACCGGCATGCCGGAGCCGAAAGGTTCTGGTAGAGTGACAATCGCCTAATAGACTTTTCTTCTTTCTTTCTTTAAAATTACAAAAAGACACGGACCTTACAACCGCTCGATTTACGACTGCCAAAATGCGTGTCCCGCTTGGCGCACGTGCATGCATCATTTGTTTCACTTAAAATTGTCTGTTTTGAGAAAGCATTGCCATGTGTTTTCTCTGGGCAGGGCCGTGCTCTGGAGTAGGCTGCGTAGAGTCATTCTCAAGAGCCACTTGCTGCGTGTATCGTCTATAATGGGAGGAGCCACAAACACAGGAATTTCTGCGCATTGCCTCTTCATTGGTTCTGCTGGGTTGAAGGCGTTCACATACATGCAGATAACGCAGTGACGTGCGTGTTCTTTTTTTTTTTAGATTTGATCTAGCTCATTTTGACCCTTACTGTCATTCACGTGCAAAGGGGAATACATATCATTGTACTCTGTATGACACTGATTGTATATATTGTATAATCAGAAATTTTATTGTAAATATTGTCAAAAGATATCGCGCTAACTTAGTACATTTCTAGGCATTCGAAGCGGGGACGTTTTAATAAAGTAGATTTTATTTTCTTTTACTAAACATTCTCAGTTCTGACCAACATTAACATCGCCATTGTCGTCGTCATCATTATCATCATCCTCATTATCATGATCTCAAATTTCGGGGCCCTGGCCATCATTAGCCCAGGGCCTCGATATCTCTTCGTCCTGCCCTGACTATGCGTGCTCCCAGTTCGATGTTGTACCGTCGTTCAACATGGGTTACGATCGCAAGACAAGTACAACTTCCTTCAAGATTCGCTGTTTTAGTCTGTAATGTTCCCCTTTGCTATTCTTTGAAGGTCACACACTCCCATGACAAAATTTGCAAAAAAAAAAACTACGCGCCGCCGCATGCTCCCGAGCACGATTTGCGATCCATAAAGCTGTTTAATAGCTGAAGGATCATTCCCGTTATCGAGAGTTGGCTGCCTTATCGGTTTCCTTAAATCGCGATCTCCTGCACAACAGCAGAGAACCAATAAATAATGTTGATCGTCACAACGCGACTGCATGCTTTTTTTATTTTATAGATAAATGAGCGACATAGGGTGGTAATAAACATCAACTTTGAATGCCGCAAAATGCTGAACCACTGATAGACTCACGCTTTCAATGGGCCTATTTCGACGTTGCTGTATTACGTTTTTTCACAAAAGGCGCACCCGTCGACACGGGATCCTTAAAAATTACATCTTTTTACGCGTATAAAAATCGGTGCAAAGCAGGCCGAAGCTGTCTACAACCATTTCTGCGATAAACGTATTTTGAGCCTCTTTGTTTCCTTGTTGTGGCAGAAACGGAAATACAAAAACTTTCTCGGCGTACTGCACCCACAACCACCAAAAACCCTCAAGTAAACCGCGAATTCATTTGCTGTTAACTGACGCAGCAGTCGTGAGTATTCAACTCCAATTTCGATCGCTGGCGCGTTCGCTGCCGCGGTTGCACGAATCGCCGCGCCGACGGAAGCCATATTATTGAGCCTGAAACATCGATCGATTGATTGATTGATTTTTAGTGGCGCAAAAGCATCTAAGGCTATAATACGCCAGGTACACATACTATTACTGGGAGAGAGTTAAGGAGAACGAGCTCTAGTAGCAAGTAATAGGATAAAACAATGGAAATGATCTATGTGTAAGGGTAAGAGGTAGGGACATGAGTTTAAAGGGTAACTCCGCTTCATTCTTGATATTTCGAAAACTATGCGGTCCTCTTCAGTATCATATAGGAAGACCACATGTAAAATATTACGATCTAATTCCGTCTATATATTTAGTAAACTGGCCAGCAAACACCCTAGCGTGCGACGCGAGGCGCAATCATCAGCGCAGTCAATGCCACGGAGTTGGGGCAGCCAACGTTGAGCCACTACGTCAGAGGCATGACTACGTCATTCTCACGTTTTGTTTGTTTTTACTTCTCAGAGCGAAATTGAACGATGACGTCATGAGTTTCTTTTCCCGGTGTTGGCTCAACGGCGTCACGTGATCACCGTAACACGTCTGCGCTAGTTTGCGCTGCCCTGTGCGCTTCTCGGAGCTGAGAGCTGGGAGCAGTCTGTTTTGTCTCGCCGCTGCTCTAGCTCGAGAAGGACGTCTTGTCTGATACGGGCGCGGGCCACATCTCCGATGCCTAGCTGCGATGAATGTCGAAAGATCCATAGGCTCACGATGTTGTGTAGCTGCCTGCTCGAATTACCAGTTGACCAGCCCGGGAGGTGTCTTTCACAAGTTTCCACACGATGTTATAGCAAACTACACTGGCGAAAACTGAGGAGCAGACGACACTTGCGCTTTGCTCTACGTTCGCCCGCCGTCACATAAAGGAGACTGTGACGACCCCCGTAGGGAAGGCACAGACGCGCTGTGGCGGGCCCACGCTGAAGTGAGGGGAGGCGAGGCAAAAACGATATTTACTGTTTAATACATGCCTTCCACCTACGCCATTAAAATTGCCTGCTGGGAGGGCCGTCGCCATAACGCCGTACCAAATCGTCATCGCTGCATAGGAAGTTCCCTGGAGCTGCCGTCAGTTTGTCTCGCTGAGCGAAGGTTTCGCTACGTAGAATGGTTGCATGTGCGGTTATTAATTGTGCAAACAGGACTAAGAGCAACAAACGTCGTGATCGTAACACCGTCAGTGATGCGAGATTTTTCAAACTACCAAATGTGATCTACGCTCACTGTCGGCTGACACACGAACTGTCAAAGAAGCGAAGGAGCTTGTGGTTCGCGAAGATTAACAGGACCGACCTGGTCGCGAACGTGAAGACACAGGTGTGCAGCGAGCACTTAGTTACAGGTAAGAAATGCTTCTGTCGTTCTCCGTTTCCGGGACGCGTCCACCCGGTTGCGGTCGCAAAATTGAATGTAAAACTCGGCGCAGCATTGTCTGCTGCGCCGAGTTTCGCGAACGTGAGCGCGTCAGCGAATGGCGTTTTTTTCTGTTTTACAAAAGCTCCTTCTAAGTTGTTCAATGACACGAACCCTGACTGGGCGCCGAGTTTGAAGCTCGGTTACACGGACGAAGGAGAACGCTCAGCCTCGAGTCGCAGCGCTCGATTTAAAAAGACACAACAGCGTGCCGAGGCGAAGACCCCATCACATCTTCCTGGGCAACAAGACGTGGATGGGGACGGATCGGTAATTCAATCTGCAGATTTTTGTGCAAGTTGCTTCGTTTCTGTGACCAGCTATTTGCATCACGTACAGCTAATCGCAAATGCTGTTTTTTTTTGTTTTTTTCCTTCTGTGATACTCCAAGGTCAACAAAAATTACTTTAAAAAAAAGTGAAAGCCGTTTACAACTCCCTGTAACGCCGAATTGGAGTGCAGCTCTTGAGGAGGAGGAGGGAAGGGTACTGAGGGCCACGTGTTCTCGGGTGGGGGTCACGTGACCCCCCCCGAGGGCACGTGACCTCGGTGGGGTCACGTGGGGGGGTCAGTGCCCCCCTCCGAGGTCACGTGACCTCAGTAGGGGGTCACGTGACCTCGGGGTGTCACGTGACTCCCCAGGTCACGTGACCCTCCCGGTCACGTGACCAAAATTTCCCCGCTAGATTTAGCGGGTAATTTTTCCACCAAATTTAGCGGGGAAATTTTGATTTAGCGAGGAAATTTTTTTTCGCTAGATTTAGCGGAGAAATTTTTCCGCTAAATTTAGCGGGGAAATTTTTTCCGCTAGATTTAGCGGGGAAATTTTTCCGCTAGATTTAGCGGGGAAATTTTTTCCGCTAGATTTAGCGTGAAAATTTTTTCCGCTAGATTTAGCGGGAAAATGTTTTCCGCTAGATTTAGCGGGGAACTTTTTCCGCTAGATTTAGCGGGGAAGTTGTTCCGCTAGATTTAGCGGGGAAATTTTTCCGCTAGATCTAGCGGGGAAATTGTTCCGCTACATTTAGCGGGGAAATTTACCCATAATGCACCGCGCGGTTACAGCCCTAGGGTTACAGCCCTACGTACAGAAAATACAATCGCGACTCAAAAACAAGGCAATGACGAGCGGAGTCCCGGCCAGCTACGGGCACTCCTAACCCCAAAGACGAACCACTCTTTTTACCACCAGTCCACGTCTTTGTATTGAGACTAGCAGCATTTTTAGGGCTCGTAATCTGGCCAATCAGCAATGAGCTTGTTAGCACCAATAACCGCTCTTCGTTTTAGCAAAGCAACTAAAAATACAAAAGTACAGTACCGAAAAACAATCCGCGAGAGACTTTGCCCGTCTGCGCGGCGGTGAACGCAATTCGAGATGCCTGGTTGTGAGTATTGTCTTCGGTCAACAAGCAAAATTAAAATAACAAATACAACAAACCAATGCTCTCGGTCGGCTTCGACTTTCGAAGAATGGAGACACCATCCAGCGCTCCCATGTCCTCTCTCACCTGGGGAGAGGGTTCTTCCGCCCGGTTTCATAAACACCCGCATGGGAACGGGCACGGCCGAAAGTTGACACCATGCATCTTGCACTGCTGGTGTGCCCGAGAGTTCTTACACAAAGCTTACAATAAAACCCCGCGATTCGTGACACTACCAATCGACTTCGTAGCTTGCCGACGGAGTGATCTACCAGCAGTCGATAAAATAGTAACCGTGTGCTGTGTCCTATCAAATTTGTCTCCCCCTGTTGTAGTACCAATGAACAAGGTAGCTGAGGACTGAGGCACTTGTGTCGTGCTGTTTCCGTTTTCAGTCTGAACTATATTAAAACAAGAGATGTAAATTGGATGCTCTCCATTTTTCTATTAGATTTGTTTCATTGATGCTCACTTCTCGCAATCGCTTGAATAAACTGTTGTAAACTTGAACTGGGCTGCTGTGACTAACTGTAGCATGTTATTTAGCATATATTGCGTTGACTGGATCTACTTACTAATGTAGGTTACGAGTTGCCTTTATTTGGAATCTGCCAGTTCTTTTTGCAGGATTGCTAACATGCTAGGCTTGATCTTATGGAACATGTTCCTTCCTACCAGTTTTAAAGCACATAATTGAACATTGCAGTCGTATAAGCCTTGGATAGGGGAATAAAGGAGGAAGCAGTTGATCACGCAAGGAGACGGCAGCTTTTACCTGCACACTGGTTACAGATATTACATGGTGGCCGCAGTTTTAACGATGCTCATCCATGAAAGATATCCAGAGAATCCCGCAGGTAAGGGGGCACCCTGCAGTCGAGAGCTGTAAAGTCTTGTTACTAAAGGCAGTGTGAATTAATAAGAACCCACCAGCATCCCTGTGTCCGCCTGTCAATTGCCAGAATCGTTTTTCATCAAATCTGAACACTGGCCTCGATGGATTCAACGCTTTGAACGATTACGGGCCATGGGTGGACTTTACAGAGTGATGTTAAAAGAATGGGAGAATACCTTGATCTACTGCATGGGTGAGATAGCAGAAGTCATTCTGCGCTCACTTAGGCTCACCCAGAAGCTCTTACTACAATATGACTCTGTCAAGACGGCTCAATGTTTGACGGGAAAGAAAAATATAAAAAAAAAATTACTTTGCTGCTTCAGAGTCTGAGCAGTACCAGTGCTTCTTTATTGGAGCACGTGTAAGTCCAAGGCACGTGAAGTGGACCCACTTGAACTTGCAGTCCTTGGCGTCACAAGCAACCATTTTCCCTGACTCCGGCCCCAGCAGAAGCAAAAACTGCTCGGTTCCCGTCCCTGCTCTTCTTCGGGTGCAGTGCTTCTTGTGAAAAAGCGCGACAGCAGCTCCGGCAGGATAGCACTTACAAACAACCGAGTTCCTCTCGGCAGTACCTGGGACCAAAAGGTCTCGTCTCTGAACACACGTTCGATGTGAATTAATGTCTTTCACAGTCCACACAACAAAGTCGCAGTAGGCAACGTTGCAAACAGCCATTTGAGTCTGCACTTGAAAGAAGTACATATGATCACGCTTTAGCGATAGCCGGCTATCCCCACGTTCTAAGCAGAATTTTGGGTCCGCACACAGATCCTGTGCTGCAGTGTCCTCTGGCGGGCACGTCACTTGTCCACTTTTGCAGCCGTTGCACTGTGCCGACGGAGCCGACGGATTCCTGTTAAATGCGGTACAAGAAACAGAGTCCAGTTTTTGGGGACCATGCAGTGCCGATTCCCGCTGAGTGTATGGGCACTTTACTTCTAAGAGCCCACTGCCGCAGCAGTCGCAGTGTAGTACGGCGTCTGGGCTGGCTGCGATGTGGGGGTATTGTGTACTTAAGTAGAGCCCACACTTCCGGTGCGTGAAGTTAGCATGGGCTCCTCCCACCCTGCCCACATAACAATGAACGGCCTCGTCTTTGTGATCTAGCCCCCATCTAGTAGCCGGTGTAGAGAACTTGTGCTCTTCTGGATAACACATGCGCTTGATCAAGCTGAGGGACGGCTTCTCCACAGAAGTCGAGCACACTGACTTCATTGTGGACGCAGTTGTTCGTCCAGCCCGAAAAGTGTACCAGTTTGTGCACTTTGACTGTGCTCGTGTGGTGGCTTCGGCGAACTTCACCATGGCAGCATTGACAACGAAATCCGCAAAAAATGCCTCTGCACGCAACCCCAAGAATCCGGGACATGCCGATGAATGGATGGATGAATAGGCTAAGCCCTTTGGATCGGGCGGTAGCTTACGCCACCTAGCCATTTTGTTTTATCATTTAAGCTTAGAATATTTAAATGTGAAATCTATAATCACTCCGCAGTGCAAAGAAAATGAGGCGATGAAACCTCCTAGCCATCAGTGAATAAGAAAATACCTAGTTTTCTCTCGATTTCTGCCACCATTCACTTAATCTTTGCTTGGTAATCTCAACAGTCTTGAAATCCACTCTCCCTTCGCTGTCTCTAAAGCCCAATGACTTTATAAAATCTATGTTGTCTTCGGTAGGCATAGGGTGAAGCCCTTTACTGTAGAGTATCAAGTGCTCAGCCGTCTCGTCCTCCTCTCCACAAGCAGTGCACACTGTATCCATTTCCTGGTACTTCACTCTGTATGTTCTGGTTCGCAGAACACCCGTCCTCGCCTCAAACAACAATGAGCTTCCCCTAGAATGCCGCCGCTCGCAACTTACGCCATCTCTCGGCAGTCACGTCAGCGCCCCAGCGTAACTCAATGGGCAAAAAAGTTTTATTTTTGTAATTCAGTTAAAACTCCACAAATTTAATTGAACTCGGGGGGCCATAATATTGATCTAATAGCCCGCTTATTTGAAGAATTTCAGTACCTCACGACCATTATATTGTCACGGATAGTGACCAAAAATAACAAATAAACAGGAAGAAATAAACGTTTAATGTGGCGAACTTGTGCCAAAAATAAAAGAGTACAAAAGATGATAATAGAGCGTCGCGGGCGTCGAAGTCGGCGTGGCAGCAGAGTCGAACGCTAGGGTGAGACTGGCTCCGGCTTGCCCGCGGAGTCGCTTTTGTACACACTTTGGCTTCTGGAGCGTTCGATGTAGAAGGTTCGACGCGGAGAACATTCTAACCTCGAATCAGCTAGACGGTTCTCGAATTCAGTAGAACATCACATTACAGTGTAAACAAAAATGCGTAGCCGCGGCCAGGAATCGAACCCTGGCCCTTCGCGTGGGAGGTAAGCCCGATGACCGTTGTGCTACGGCCGCGGTGCCTACTTGGCGCGCGGCAATATTTCCTTCCCGAATCAACAAACCAAATCCCATAGACTCCCATTGAAAACGAGGCCATGACATTCAGCTCCCAGGAAGAAAAGCTTGTCGCCACAGGAGCTTGAAGTCAAATGCAATTGCTTTATTAATCTTAGCTTTGATTTCAAAAGAGCATTTTGAAATTCACGCTCAATTTTGAGTTATCTAGGTCTAAAGCTCTCGAATAACCGAGGGCTGGCAATTGCGTTAAAACATGGTTGGGTCAGCAGAGATCTCACGCCAAAAATATTTCGCAAATCTTTACTATTTTAACGAATGAAATATATATTTCTGATGATTGCACCATGGTAGCAAGATCCTTCTTTTCGAAGGACAAATGAGTTAATTTTAGTGCCATACATGTCGATAGCAATTATGGACCAATAAGGAATTTTGCGGTTCCTGTACCATGCCCAAATCCTAGTAAAGAAATCGACCACTTTACACAATTTCTGACTCACACACTTCTGGGAGCTCTAGGTGCTTCCTCTGTACTTTTCGGGTGGTGGGGGGGGGGGGGGGGGTTCCATTGGCCGCCCACCAAGAAGAACCGCACTCGCCCGTGATCGGCAAAAAGTTGGCTGTCAGCTTGGACAATTGGACAACCTGTGAGGCTTAAATGCGATATCATTTCCCGCGTGGAGCCCTGGCGGAGAGGAACCCCCCCCCCCCCCCCTGCCCCGCGCGTTATGTTCCCGTGCCTCCACGGACCGTGTTCTTATGACCCCAAGGATCATGGTCACATGACCTTGTGGCCTCCGTAGGCCCACTCTTTCACTGTGGTTACGTGGTTAATGTGGCGCAACGGACGATGGTCACGTGACCCCCGTAAATTATCGTCACATGACCATGTCACCAACAATGGTGCACTATTTCTCATACGGGCGCTGTGCTTTTTATTCTTTGGTAGGAGCGCGCTTTACTTGTGCTACGGCACCATTTTTTTTTCAACGTATTTCTTTGTATTCCCGTTTTGAGCACGTGCTGTCGGCATCGGGTACTACAAAAGATGTCATCACCCCGATTAAAGCGGAGATGACGCACCCTAGTTCGCATCTATAATCTCAAGGACGCTTTTGGAGTGTTAAAGGGCAAAAGCAGTAGGCCAAAAGTGCGAGTTAGGCTACTTGTCTTTTTGCCGACTAAATTATACAGTGCTTTTTTCATAAGGTCAAGATATTAGAAGAAATTGCATGAGGAGATAAAATTTCCATGTGGCATGTAGCTCGGCATGTCTACTATCATTCTCCGTCAAAAAATTTTAATATTCATCAATACTATTTTCCTGCAATTTGAATATCTCGCCCCTCCCACAAAAAAAAAATCGCATTTGTCGCTCTGGGAACTATGCCAGAACATTTTTCTGCCCAGTTGCCCCTGGCTGAGGAAGCCACAAAAATTTATAAGCAGATTTAATTCACATCTTTCACGTATCTCGGTATGTCTAGTATCCTATTCCAGGAGGGTATTTTGATAATAGTAATAATTATTTTTAGTTTTTTTTATCTGATCACTTGCACAAAAAAGCGCGTCTCATCGCCGTGGAGAGTATGTCTGAACGTTTTTTGGCTATTCCGCCTAGCTCAGGAAGCCACAGAAATCACCTGGGAATATTGAATTTTCGTTTAGAATGTAGCTGGGTATGTCTAGTATCATATTCGAGGAGAGCATTTTGATGTTTATAAGAATTATTTTTCTGTAGTTTCCTCAATTCCCGTCCCTGCCACCGAAAACCGCGTCTTTTCAATCTAAAGACTAAGTCCCAACGTTTTTTGTTTTTTTTTTGCAGTTTCGCCCGGCTCAGGAAGCCAAAACATCGCCTGAAAATATCGAGTTTTCGTTTAGAATGTAGCTGGGTATGTCTAGTACCATATTCGAGAAGAACATTTTGATATTTCTAAGAATTATTTTTCTGTATTTTTCTCAATTCCCGTCCCTGGCACCGAAAACCGCATCTTTTCGCTCTGAGGACTAAGTCCCAACGTTTTTTTTTTTTTTTTTTTGCATTTCCGCCCAGCTCAGGAAGCCACAAACATCGCCTGAGAATATCGAATTTTCGTTTAGAATGTAGCTGGGTATGTCTAGTACCATATTCGAGGAGAGCATTTTGATATTTATAAGAATTATTTTTCTGTATTTTTCTCAATTCCCGTCCCTGGCACCGAAAACCGCATCTTTTCGCTCTGGAAACTAAGTCCCAACGTTGTTTTCCTTTGTTTTTTTGCAGTTGCGCCCGGTTCAGGAAGCCACAAACATTACCTGAGAATATCGCATTTTCGTTTAGAATGTAGCTGGGTATGTCTATTACTATATTCGAGGAGAGCATTTTGATATTTATAAGAATTATTTTTCTGTATTTTTCTCAATTCCCGTCCCTGGCACCGAAAACCGCGTTTTTTCGCTCTAAAGACTACATCCCAACATTTTTTTTGGCAGTCCCGCCCGGCTCAGGAAGCCACAAATATCGCCTGAGAATATCGAATTTTCGTTTAGAATGTAGCTGGGTATGTCTAGTATCATATTCGAGGAGAGCATTTTGATATTTATAAGAATTATTTTTCTGTATTTTTCTCAATTCCCGTCCCTGGCACCAAAAACCGCGTCTTTTCGCTCTGGAGACTACATCCCAACATTTTTTTTGGCAGTTCCGCCTGGCTCAGGAAGCCACAAAAATCGCCTGAGAATATCGAATTTTCGTTTAGAATGTAGCTGGGTATGTCTAGTATCACATTCGAGGAGAGCATTTTGATATTTATAAGAATTATTTTTCTGTATTTTTCTCAATTCCCGTCCCTGGAACCGAAAACCGCGTCTTTTCGCCCTGGAGACTACATCCCAACATTTTTTTTTGGCAGTTCCGCCTGGCTCAGGAAGCCACAAATATCGCCTGAGAATATCGAATTTTCGTTTAGAATGTAGCTGGGTATGTCTAGTATCATATTCGAGGAGAGCATTTTTATATTTATAAGAATTATTTTTCTGTATTTTTCTCAATTCCCGTCCCTGGCACCGAAAACCGCGTCTTTTCGCTCTGGAGACTACATCCCAACGTTTTTTTTTGGCAGTTCCGCCTGGCTCAGGAAGCCACAAATATCGCCTGAGAATATCGAATTTTCGTTTAGAATGTAGCTGGGTATGTCTAGTATCATATTCGAGGAGAGCATTTTGATATTTATAAGAATTATTTTTCTGTATTTTTCTCAATTCCCGTCCCTGGAACCGAAAACCGCGTCTTTTCGCTCTAAAGACTACATATCAACGTTTTTTTTTTTTTGGCAGTTCCGCCTGGCTCGGGAAGCCACAAATATCGCCTGAGAATATCGAATTTTCGTTTAGAATGTAGCTGGGTATGTCTAGTATCATATTCGAGGAGAGCATTTTTATATTTATACGAATTATTTTTCTGTATTTTTCTCACTTCCCGTCCCTGGCACCGAAAACCGCGTCTTTTCGCTCTGGAGACTACATCCCAACGTTTTTTTTTTTGGCAGTTTCGCCTGCCTCAGGAAGCCACAAATATCGCCTGAGAATATCTAATTTTCGTTTAGAATGTAGCTGGGTATGTCTAGTATCATATTCGAGGAGAGCATTTTGATATTTATAAGAATTATTTTTCTGTATTTTTCTCAATTCCCATCCCTGGCACCCAAGACCGCGTCTTTTCGCTCTGGAGACTGCATCCCAACATTTTTTTTGGCAGTTCCGCCTCGCTCAGCGAGCCACAAATATCGCCTGAGAATATCGAATTTTCGTTTAGAATGTAGCTGGGTATGTCTAGTATCATATTCGAGGAGAGCATTGTGATATTTATACGAATTATTTTTCTGTATTTTTCTCAATTCCCGCCCCTGGCACCGAAAACCGCGTCTTTTCGCTCTGGAGACTACATCCCAACTTTTTTTTTGGCAGTTCGCCTGGCTCAGGAAGCCACAGAAATCGCCTGAGAATATCGAATTTTCGTTTAGAATGTAGCTGGGTATGTCTAGTATCATATTCGAGGAGAGCATTTTGATATTTATAAGAATTATTTTTCTGTATTTTTCTCAATTCCCGTCCCTGGCACCCAAAACCGCGTCTTTTCGCTCTGGAGACTACATCCCAACATTTTTTTTGGCAGTTCCGCCTGGCTCAGGAAGCCACAAATATCGCCTGAGAATATCGAATTTTCGTTTAGAATGTAGCTGGGTATGTCTAGTACCATATTCGAGAAGAACATTTTGATATTTCTAAGAATTATTTTTCTGTATTTTTCTCAATTCCCGTCCCTGGCACCGAAAACCGCATCTTTTCGCTCTGAAGACTAAGTCCCAACGTTTTTTTTGTTTTTTTTTTGCAGTTCCGCCCGGCTCAGGAAGCCACAAACATCGCCTGAGAATATCGAATTTTCGTTTAGAATGTAGCTGGGTATGTCTAGTACCATATTCGAGGAGAGCATTTTGATATTTATAAGAATTATTTTTCTGTATTTTTCTCAATTCCCGTCCCTGGCACCGAAAACCGCGTTTTTTCGCTCTAAAGACTACATCCCAACATTTTTTTTGGCAGTTCCGCCCGGCTCAGGAAGCCACAAATATCGCCTGAGAATATCGAATTTTTGTTTAGAATGTAGCTGGGTATGTCTAGTATCATATTCGAGGAGAGCATTTTGATATTTATAAGAATTATTTTTCTGTATTTTTCTCAATTCCCGTCCCTGGCACCGAAAACCGCGTCTTTTCGCTCTGGAGACTACATCCCAACATTTTTTTTGGCAGTTCCGCCTGGCTCAGGAAGCCACAAAAATCGCCTGAGAATATCGAATTTTCGTTTAGAATGTAGCTGTGTATGTCTAGTATCATATTCGAGGAGAGCATTTTGATATTTATAAGAATTATTTTTCTGTATTTTTCTCAATTCCCGTCCCTGGAACCGAAAACCGCGTCTTTTCGCTCGGGAGACTACATCCGAACGTTTTTTTTGGCAGTTCCGCCTGGCTCAGGAAGCCACAAATATCGCCTGAGAATATCGAATTTTCGTTTAGAATGTAGCTGGGTATGTCTAGTATCATATTCGAGGAGAGCATTTTTATATTTATAAGAATTATTTTTCTGTATTTTTCTCAATTCCCATCCCTGGCACCCAAAACCGCGTCTTTTCGCTCTGGAGACTACATCCCAACATTTTTTTTGGCAGTTCACCTGGCTCAGGAAGCCACAGAAATCGCCTGAGAATATCGAATTTTCGTTTAGAATGTAGCTGGGTATGTCTAGTATCATATTCGAGGAGAGCATTTTGATATTTATAAGAATTCTTTTTCTGTATTTTTCTCAATTCCCGTCCCTGGCACCGAAAACCGCGTCTTTTCGCTCTGGAGACTACATCCCAACATTTTTTTTTGGCAGTTCACCTGGCTCAGGAAGCCACCGAAATCGCCTGAGAATATCGAATTTTCGTTTAGAATGTAGCTGGGTATGTCTAGTATCATATTCGAGGAGAGCATTTTGATATTTATAAGAATTATTTTTCTGTATTTTACTCAATTCCCACCCCTGGCACCCAAAACCGCGTCTTTTCGCTCTGGAGACTACATCCCAACATTTTTTTTGGCAGTTCCGCCTCGCTCAGCGAGCCACAAATATCGCCTGAGAATATCGAATTTTCGTTTAGAATGTAGCTGGGTATGTCTAGTATCATATTCGAGGACAGCATTTTGATATTTATACGAATTATTTTTCTATATTTTTCTCAATTCCCGTCCCTGGCACCGAAAACCGCGTCTTTTCGCTCTGGAGACTACATCCGTACATTTTTTTTTGGCAGTTCGCCTGGCTCAGGAAGCCACAGAAATCGCCTGAGAATATCGAATTTTCGTTTAGAATGTAGCTGGGTATGTCTAGTACCATATTCGAGGAGAGCATTTTGATATTTATAAGAATTATTTTTCTGTATTTTTCTCAATTCCCGTCCCTGGCACCGAAAACCGCGTTTTTTCGCTCTAAAAACTACATCCCAACATTTTTTTTTTGGCAGTTCCGCCCGGCTCAGGAAGCCACAAATATCGCCCGAGAATATCGAATTTTCGTTTAGAATGTAGCTGGGTATGTCTAGTATCATATTCGAGGAGAGCATTTTGATATTTATAAGAATTATTTTTCTGTATTTTTCTCAATTCCCGTCCCTGGCACCGAAAACCGCGACTTTTCGCTCTGGAGACTACATCCCCACATTTTTTTGGCAGTTCCGCCTGGCTCAGGAAGCCACAAAAATCGCCTGAGAATATCGAATTTTCGTTTAGAATGTAGCTGGGTATGTCTAGTATCATATTCGAGGAGAGCATTTTGATATTTATAAGAATTATTTTTCTGTATTTCTCTCAATTCCCGTCCCTGGCACCGAAAACCGCGTCTTTTCGCTCTGGAAACTACATCCCAACATTTTTTTGGCAGTTCCGCCTGGCTCAGGAAGCCACAAATATCGCCTGAGAATATCGAATTTTCATTTAGAATGTAGCTGGATATGTCTAGTATCATATTCGAGGAAAGCATTTTGATATTTATAAGAATTATTTTTCTGTATTTTTCTTAATTCCCGTCCCTGGCACCGAAAACCACGTCTTTTCGCTCTGGAGACTACATCCCAACATTTTTTTTGGCAGTTCCGCCTGGCTCAGGAAGCCACAAAAATCGCCTGAGATTATCGAATTTTCGTTTAGAATGTAGCTGGGTATGTCTAGTATCATATTCGAGGAGAACATTTTGATATTTATAAGAATTATTTTTCTGTATTTTTCTCAATTCCCGTCCCTGGCACCGAAAACCACGTCTTTTCGCTCTGGAGACTACATCCCAACATTTTTTTTGGCAGTTCCGCCTCGCTCAGCAAGCCACAAATATCGCCTGAGAATATCGAATTTTCGTTTAGAATGTAGCTGGGTATGTCTAGTATCATATTCGAGGACAGCATTTTGATATTTATACGAATTATTTTTCTGTATTTTTCTCAATTCCTGTCCCTGGCACCGAAAACCGCGTCTTTTCGCTCTGGAGACTACATCCCAACATTTTTTTTTGGCAGTTCGCCTGGCTCAGGAAGCCACAGAAATCGCCTGAGAATATCGAATTTTCGTTTAGAATGTAGCTGGGTATGTCTAGTACCATATTCGAGGAGAGCATTTTGATATTTATAAGAATTATTTTTCTGTATTTTTCTCAATTCCCGTCCCTGGCACCGAAAACCGCATCTTTTCGCTCTGGAAACTAAGTCCCAACGTTGTTTTCTTTTGTTTTTTTGCAGTTGCGCCCGGTTCAGGAAGCCACAAACATTACCTGAGAATATCGAATTTTCGTTTAGAATGTAGCTGGGTATGTCTATTACTATATTCGAGGAGAGCATTTTGATATTTATAAGAATTATTTTTCTGTATTTTTCTCAATTCCCGTCCCTGGCACCGAAAACCGCGTTTTTTCGCTCTAAAAACTACATCCCAACATTTTTTTTTTGGCAGTTCCGCCCGGCTCAGGAAGCCACAAATATCGCCTGAGAATATCGAATTTTCGTTTAGAATGTAGCTGGGTATGTCTAGTATCATATTCGAGGAGAGCATTTTGATATTTATAAGAATTATTTTTCTGTATTTTTCTCAATTCCCGTCCCTGGCACCGAAAACCGCGACTTTTCGCTCTGGAGACTACATCCCCACATTTTTTTGGCAGTTCCGCCTGGCTCAGGAAGCCACAAAAATCGCCTGAGAATATCGAATTTTCGTTTAGAATGTAGCTGGGTATGTCTAGTATCATATTCGAGGAGAGCATTTTGATATTTATAAGAATTATTTTTCTGTATTTTTCTCAATTCCCGTCCCTGGCACCGAAAACCGCGTCTTTTCGCTCTGGAAACTACATCCCAACATTTTTTTGGCAGTTCCGCCTGGCTCAGGAAGCCACAAATATCGCCTGAGAATATCGAATTTTCATTTAGAATGTAGCTGGATATGTCTAGTATCATATTCGAGGAAAGCATTTTGATATTTATAAGAATTATTTTTCTGTATTTTTCTCAATTCCCGTCCCTGGCACCGAAAACCACGTCTTTTCGCTCTGGAGACTACACCCCAACATTTTTTTTGGCAGTTCCGCCTGGCTCAGGAAGCCACAAAAATCGCCTGAGAATATCGAATTTTCGTTTAGAATGTAGCTGGGTATGTCTAGTATCATATTCGAGGAGAACATTTTGATATTTATAATAATTATTTTTCTGTATTTTTCTCAATTCCCGTCCCTGGCACAGAAAACCACGTCTTTTCGCTCCAAAAACTAAGTCCCAACGTTTTTTGTTTTTTTTTGCAGTTTCGCCCGGCTCAGGAAGCCACAAACATCGCCTGAAAATATCGAGTTTTCGTTTAGAATGTAGCTGGGTATGTCTAGTACCATATTCGAGAAGAACATTTTGATATTTCTAAGAATTATTTTTCTGTATTTTTCTCAATTCCCGTCCCTGGCACCGAAAACCGCATCTTTTCGCTCTAAAGACTAAGTCCCAACGTTTTTTTTTTTTTTTTTTGCAGTTCCGCCCGGCTCAGGAAGCTACAAACATCGCCTGAGAATATCGAATTTTCGTTTAGAATGTAGCTGGGTATGTCTAGTACCATATTCGAGGAGAGCATTTTGATATTTATAAGAATTATTTTTCTGTATTTTTCTCAATTCCCGTCCCTGGCACCGAAAACCGCGTCTTTTCGCTCTGGAAACTACATCCCAACATTTTTTTGGCAGTTCCGCCTGGCTCAGGAAGCCACAAATATCGCCTGAGAATATCGAATTTTCATTTAGAATGTAGCTGGATATGTCTAGTATCATATTCGAGGAAAGCATTTTGATATTTATAAGAATTATTTTTCTGTATTTTTCTCAATTCCCGTCCCTGGCACCGAAAACCACGTCTTTTCGCTCTGGAGACTACACCCCAACATTTTTTTTGGCAGTTCCGCCTGGCTCAGGAAGCCACAAAAATCGCCTGAGAATATCAAATTTTCGTTTAGAATGTAGCTGGGTATGTCTAGTATCATATTCGAGGAGAACATTTTGATATTTATAATAATTATTTTTCTGTATTTTTCTCAATTCCCGTCCCTGGCACAGAAAACCACGTCTTTTCGCTCCAAAAACTAAGTCCCAACGTTTTTTTTTTTTTTGCAGTTTCACCCGGCTCAGGAAGCCACAAACATCGCCTGAAAATATCGAGTTTTCGTTTAGAATGTAGCTGGGTATGTCTAGTACCATATTCGAGAAGAACATTTTGATATTTCTAAGAATTATTTTTCTGTATTTTTCTCAATTCCCGTCCCTGGCACCGAAAACCGCAGCTTTTCGCTCTAAAAACTAAATCCCAACGTTTTTTTTTTTTTTTTTTTTTTTTTTTGCAGTTCCGCCCGGCTCAGGAAGCCACAAACATCGCCTGAGAATATCGAATTTTCGTTTAGAATGTAGCTGGGTATGTCTAGTACCATATTTGAGGAGAGCATTTTGATATTTATAAGAATTATTTTTCTGTATTTTTCTCAATTCCCGTCCCTGGCACCGAAAACCGCATCTTTTCGCTCTGGAAACTAAGTCCCAACGTTGTTTTCTTTTGTTTTTTTGCAGTTGCACCCGGTTCAGGAAGCCACAAACATTACCTGAGAATATCAAATTTTCGTTTAGAATGTAGCTGGGTATGTCTATTACTATATT
This sequence comes from Ixodes scapularis, assembly GCF_016920785.2. Classification (NCBI taxonomy): domain Eukaryota; kingdom Metazoa; phylum Arthropoda; class Arachnida; order Ixodida; family Ixodidae; genus Ixodes; species Ixodes scapularis. Next base: position 112,327,573 of record NW_024609835.1, read on the forward strand.
CGAGGAGAGCATTTTGATATTTATAAGAATTATTTTTCTGTGTTTTTCTCAATTCCCGTCCCTGGCACCGAAAACCGCGTTTTTTCGCTCTAAAGACTACATCCCAGCATTTTTTTTTTGGCAGTTCCGCCCGGCTCAGGAAGCCACAAATATCGCCTGAGAATATCGAATTTTAGTATAGAATGTAGCTGGGTATGTCTAGTATCATATTCGAGGAGAGCATTTTGATATTTATAAGAATTATTTTTCTGTATTCTTCTCAATTCCCGTCCCTGGCACCGAAAACCGCGTCTTTTCGCTCTGGAGACTACATCCCAACATTTTTTTTGGCAGTTCCGCCTGGCTCAGGAAGCCACAAAAATCGCCTGAGAATATCGAATTTTCGTTTAGAATGTAGCTGGGTATGTCTAGTATCATATTCGAGGAGAGCATTTTGATATTTATAAGAATTATTTTTCTGTATTTTTCTCAATTCCCGTCCCTGGCACCGAAAACCGCGTCTTTTCGCTCTGGAGACTACATCCCAACGTTTTTTTTTTGGCAGTTCCGCCTGGCTCAGGAAGCCACAAATATCGCCTGAGAATATCGAATTTTCGTTTAGAATGTAGCTGGGTATGTCTAGTATCATATTCGAGGAGAGCATTTTTATATTTATAAGAAATATTTTTCTGTATTTTTCTCAATTCCCGTCCCTGGCACCGAAAACCGCGTCTTTTCGCTCTGGAGACTACATCCCAACGTTTTTTTTTGGCAGTTCCGCCTGGCTCAGGAAGCCACAAATATCGCCTGAGAATATCGAATTTTCGTTTAGAATGTAGCTGGGTATGTCTAGTATCATATTCGAGGAGAGCATTTTGATATTTATAAGAATTATTTTTCTGTATTTTTCTCAATTCCCGTCCCTGGCACCGAAAACCGAGTCTTTTCGCTCTGGAGACTACATCCCAACATTTTTTTTGGCAGTTCCGCCTGGCTCAGGAAGCCACGAAAATCGCCTGAGAATATCGAATTTTCGTTTAGAATGTAGCTGGGTATGTCTAGTATCATATTCGAGGACAGCATTTTGATATTTATAAGAATTATTTTTCTGTATTTTTCTCAATTCCCATCCCTGGCACCCAAAACCGCGTCTTTTCGCTCTGGAGACTACATCCCAACATTTTTTTTGGCAGTTCCGCCTCGCTCAGCGAGCCACAAATATCGCCTGAGAATATCGAATTTTCGTTTAGAATGTAGCTGGGTATGTCTAGTATCATATTCGAGGAGAGCATATTGATATTTATAAGAATTATTTTTCTGTATTTTTCTCAATTCCCGTCCCTGGCACCGAAAACCGCGTCTTTTCGCTCTGGAGACTACATCCCAACATTTTTTTTGGCAGTTCGCCTGGCTCAGGAAACCACAGAAGTCGCCTGAGAATATCGAATTTTCGTTTAGAATGTAGCTGGGTATGTCTAGTATCATATTCGAGGAGAGCCTATTGATATTTATAAGAATTATTTTTCTGTATTTTTCTCAATTCCCGTCCCTGGCACCCAAAACCGCGTCTTTTCGCTCTGGAGACTACATCCCAACATTTTTTTTTGGCAGTTCCGCCTGGCTCAGGAAGCCACAAACATTACCTGAGAATATCGAATTTTCGTTTAGAATGTAGCTGGGTATGTCTAGTACCATATTCGAGGAGAGCATTTTGATATTTATAAGAATTATTTTTCTGTATTTTACTCAATTCCCATCCCTGGCACTCAAAACCGCGTCTTTTCGCTCTGGAGACTACATCCCAACATTTTTTTTGGCAGTTCCGCCTCGCTCAGCGAGCCACAAATATCGCCTGAGAATATCGAATTTTCGTTTAGAATGTAGCTGGGTATGTCTAGTATCATATTCGAGGAGAGCATTTTGATATTTATACGAATTATTTTTCTGTATTTTTCTCAATTCCCGTCCCTGGCACCGAAAACCGCGTCTTTTCGCTCTGGAGACTACATCCCAACATATTGTTTTTTGGCAGTTCGCCTGGCTCAGGAAGCCACAGAAATCGCCTGAGAATATCGAATTTTCGTTTAGAATGTAGCTGGGTATGTCTAGTATCATATTCGAGGAGAGCATTTTGATATTTATCAGAATTAATTTTCTGTATTTTTCTCAATTCCCGTCCCTGGCACCCAAAACCGCGTCTTTTCGCTCTGGAGACTACATCCCAACATTTTTTTTTGGCAGTTCCGCCTGGCTCAGGAAGCCACAAATATCGCCTGAGAATATCGAATTTTCGTTTAGAATGTAGCTGGGTATGTCTAGTACCCTATTCGAGAAGAACATTTTGATATTTCTAAGAATTATTTTTCTGTATTTTTCTCAATTCCCGTCCCTGGCACCGAAAACCGCATATTTTCGCTCTGAAGACTAAGTCCCAACGTTTTTTTTGTTTTTTTTTGCAGTTCCGCCCGGCTCAGGAAGCCACAAACATCGCCTGAGAATATCGAATTTTCGTTTAGAATGTAGCTGGGTATGTCTAGCACCATATTCGAGGAGAGCATTTTGATATTTATAAGAATAATTTTTCTGTATTTTTCTCAATTCCCGTCCCTGGCATCGAAAACCGCATCTTTTCGCTCTGGAAACTAAGTCCCAACGTTGTTTTCTTTTGTTTTTTTGCAGTTGCGCCCGGTTCAGGAAGCCACAAACATTACCTGAGAATATCGAATTTTCGTTTAGAATGTAGCTGGGTATGTCTATTACTATATTCGAGGAGAGCATTTTGATATTTATAAGAATTATTTTTCTGTATTTTTCTCAATTCCCGTCCCTGGCACCGAAAACCGCGTTTTTTCGCTCTAAAAACTACATCCCAACATTTTTTTTTGGCAGTTCCGCCCGGTTCAGGAAGCCACAAACATTACCTGAGAATATCGAATTTTCGTTTAGAATGTAGCTGGGTATGTCTATTACTATATTCGAGGAGAGCATTTTGATATTTATAAGAATTATTTTTCTGTATTTTTCTCAATTCCCGTCCCTGGCACCGAAAACCGCGTTTTTTCGCTCTAAAAACTACATCCCAACATTTTTTTTTGGCAGTTCCGCCCGGTTCAGGAAGCCACAAACATTACCTGAGAATATCGAATTTTCGTTTAGAATGTAGCTGGGTATGTCTAGTACCATATTCGAGAAGAACATTTTGATATTTCTAAGAATTATTTTTCTGTATTTTTCTCAATTCCCGTCCCTGGCACCGAAAACCGCATCTTTTCGCTCTGAAGACTAAGTCCCAACGTTGTTTTCTTTTGTTTTTTTGCAGTTGCGCCCGGTTCAGGAAGCCACAAACATTACCTGAGAATATCGAATTTTCGTTTAGAATGTAGCTGGGTATGTCTATTACTATATTCGAGGAGAGCATTTTGATATTTATAAGAATTATTTTTCTGTATTTTTCTCAATTCCCGTCCCTGGCACCGAAAACCGCGTTTTTTCGCTCTAAAAACTACATCCCAACATTTTTTTTGGCAGTTCCGCCCGGTTCAGGAAGCCACAAACATTACCTGAGAATATCGAATTTTCGTTTAGAATGTAGCTGGGTATGTCTATTACTATATTCGAGGAGAGCATTTTGATATTTATAAGAATTATTTTTCTGTATTTTTCTCAATTCCCGTCCCTGGCACCGAAAACCGCGTTTTTTCGCTCTAAAAACTACATCCCAACATTTTTTTTGGCAGTTCCGCCCGGCTCAGGAAGCCACAAATATCGCCTGAGAATATCGAATTTTCGTTTAGAATGTAGCTGGGTATGTCTAGTATCATATTCGAGGAGAGCATTTTGATATTTATAAGAATTATTTTTCTGTATTTTTCTCAATTCCCGTCCCTGGCACCGAAAACCGCGTCTTTTCGCTCTGGAGACTACATCCCAACATTTTTTTTGGCAGTTCGCCTGGCTCAGGAAACCACAGAAATCGCCTGAGAATATCGAATTTTCGTTTAGAATGTAGCTGGGTATGTCTAGTATCATATTCGAGGAGAGCATTTTGATATTTATAAGAATTATTTTTCTGTATTTTTCTCAATTCCCGTCCCTGGCACCCAAAACCGCGTCTTTTCGCTCTGGAGACTACATCCCAACATTTTTTTTTGGCAGTTCCGCCTGGCTCAGGAAGCCACAAATATCGCCTGAGAATATCGAATTTTCGTTTAGAATGTAGCTGGGTATGTCTAGTATCATATTCGAGGAGAGCATTTTGATATTTATAAGAATTATTTTTCTGTATTTTACTCAATTCCCATCCCTGGCACTCAAAACCGCGTCTTTTCGCTCTGGAGACTACATCCCAACATTTTTTTTGGCAGTTCCGCCTCGCTCAGCGAGCCACAAATATCCCCTGAGAATATCGAATTTTCGTTTAGAATGTAGCTGGGTATGTCTAGTACCATATTCGAGAAGAACATTTTGATATTTCTAAGAATTATTTTTCTGTATTTTTCTCAATTCCCGTCCCTGGCACCGAAAACCGCGTCTTTTCGCTCTGGAGACTACATCCCAACATTTTTTTTTGGCAGTTCGCCTGGCTCAGGAAGCCACAGAAATCGCCTGAGAATATCGAATTTTCGTTTAGAATGTAGCTGGGTATGTCTAGTATCATATTCGAGGAGAGCATTTTGATATTTATCAGAATTATTTTTCTGTATTTTTCTCAATTCCCGTCCCTGGCACCCAAAACCGCGTCTTTTCGCTCTGGAGACTACATCCCAACATTTTTTTTTGGCAGTTCCGCCTGGCTCAGGAAGCCACAAATATCGCCTGAGAATATCGAATTTTCGTTTAGAATGTAGCTGGGTATGTCTAGTACCATATTCGAGAAGAACATTTTGATATTTCTAAGAATTATTTTTCTGTATTTTTCTCAATTCCCGTCCCTGGCACCGAAAACCGCATCTTTTCGCTCTGAAGACTAAGTCCCAACGTTTTTTTTGTTTTTTTTTGCAGTTCCGCCCGGCTCAGGAAGCCACAAACATCGCCTGAGAATATCGAATTTTCGTTTAGAATGTAGCTGGGTATGTCTAGTATCATATTCGAGGAGAGCATTTTGATATTTATACGAATTATTTTTCTGTATTTTTCTCAATTCCCGTCCCTGGCACCGAAAACCGCGTCTTTTCGCTCTGGAGACTACATCCCAACATTTTTTTTTTGGCAGTTCCGCCCGGTTCAGGAAGCCACAAACATTACCTGAGAATATCGAATTTTCGTTTAGAATGTAGCTGGGTATGTCTATTACTATATTCGAGGAGAGCATTTTGATATTTATAAGAATTATTTTTCTGTATTTTTCTCAATTCCCGTCCCTGGCACCGAAAACCGCGTTTTTTCGCTCTAAAAACTACATCCCAACATTTTTTTTGGCAGTTCCGCCCGGCTCAGGAAGCCACAAATATCGCCTGAGAATATCGAATTTTCGTTTAGAATGTAGCTGGGTATGTCTAGTATCATATTCTAGGAGAGCATTTTGATATTTATAAGAATTATTTTTCTGTATTTTTCTCAATTCCCGTCCCTGGCACCGAAAACCGCGACTTTTCGCTCTGGAGACTACATGCCCACATTTTTTTGGCAGTTCCGCCTGGCTCAGGAAGCCACAAAAATCGCCTGAGAATATCGAATTTTCGTTTAGAATGTAGCTGGGTATGTCTAGTATCATATTCGAGGAGAGCATTTTGATATTTATAAGAATTATTTTTCTTTATTTTTCTCAATTCCCGTCCCTGGCACCGAAAACCGCGTCTTTTCGCTCTGGAAACTACATGCCAACATTTTTTTGGCAGTTCCGCCTGGCTCAGGAAGCCACAAATATCGCCTGAGAATATCGAATTTTCGTTTAGAATGTAGCTGGGTATGTCTAGTATCATATTCGAGGAGAGCATTTTGATATTTATAAGAATTATTTTTCTGTATTTTTCTCAATTCCCGTCCCTGGCACCGAAAACCGCGTCTTTTCGCTCTGGAAACTACATCCCAACATTTTTTTGGCAGTTCCGCCTGGCTCAGGAAGCCACAAATATCGCCTGAGAATATCGAATTTTCATTTAGAATGTAGCTGGATATGTCTAGTATCATATTCGAGGAAAGCATTTTGATATTTATAAGAATTATTTTTCTGTATTTTTCTCAATTCCCGTCCCTGGCACCGAAAACCGCGTCTTTTCGCTCTGGAGACTACATCCCAACGTTTTTTTTTTGGCAGTTCCGCCTGGCTCAGGAAGCCACAAATATCGCCTGAGAATATCGAATTTTCGTTTAGAATGTAGCTGGGTATGTCTAGTATCATATTCGAGAAGAGCATTTTTATATTTATAAGAAATATTTTTCTGTATTTTTCTCAATTCCCGTCCCTGGCACCGAAAACCGCGTCTTTTCGCTCTGGAGACTACATCCCAACGTTTTTTTTTGGCAGTTCCGCCTGGCTCAGGAAGCCACAAATATCGCCTGAGAATATCGAATTTTCGTTTAGAATGTAGCTGGGTATGTCTAGTATCATATTCGCGGAGAGCATTTTGATATTTATAAGAATTATTTTTCTGTATTTTTCTCAATTCCCGTCCCTGGCACCGAAAACCGCGTCTTTTCGCTCTGGAGACTACATCCCAACATTTTTTTTGGCAGTTCCGCCTGGCTCAGGAAGCCACAAAAATCGCCTGAGAATATCGAATTTTCGTTTAGAATGTAGCTGGGTATGTCTAGTATCATATTCGAGGAGAGCATATTGATATTTATAAGAATTATTTTTCTGTATTTTTCTCAATTCCCGTCCCTGGCACCGAAAACCGCGTCTTTTCGCTCTGGAGACTACATCCCAACATTTTTTTTTTGGCAGTTCGCCTGGCTCAGGAAACCACAGAAATCGCCTGAGAATATCGAATTTTCGTTTAGAATGTAGCTGGGTATGTCTAGTATCATATTCGAGGAGAGCATTTTGATATTTATAAGAATTATATTTCTGTATTTTTCTCAATTCCCGTCCCTGGCACCCAAAACCGCGTCTTTTCGCTCTGGAGACTACATCCCAACATTTTTTTTTGGCAGTTCCGCCTGGCTCAGGAAGCCACAAATATCGCCTGAGAATATCGAATTTTCGTTTAGAATGTAGCTGGGTATGTCTAGTACCATATTCGAGGAGAGCATTTTGATATTTATAAGAATTATTTTTCTGTATTTTACTCAATTCCCATCCCTGGCACTCAAAACCGCGTCTTTTCGCTCTAAAGACTACATCCCAACATTTTTTTTGGCAGTTCCGCCTCGCTCAGCGAGCCACAAATATCGCCTGAGAATATCGAATTTTCGTTTAGAATGTAGCTGGGTATGTCTAGTATCATATTCGAGGAGAGCATTTTGATATTTATACGAATTAATTTTCTGTATTTTTCTCAATTCCCGTCCCTGGCACCGAAAACCGCGTCTTTTCGCTCTGGAGACTACATCGCAACATTTTTTTTTGGCAGTTCGCCTGGCTCAGGAAGCCACAGAAATCCCCTGAGAATATCGAATTTTCGTTTAGAATGTAGCTGGGTATGTCTAGTATCATATTCGAGGAGAGCATTTTGATATTTATCAGAATTATTTTTCTGTATTTTTCTCAATTCCCGTCCCTGGCACCCAAAACCGCGTCTTTTCGCTCTGGAGACTACATCCCAACATTTTTTTTTGGCAGTTCCGCCTGGCTCAGGAAGCCACAAATATCGCCTGAGAATATCGAATTTTCGTTTAGAATGTAGCTGGGTATGTCTAGTACCATATTCGAGAAGAACATTTTGATATTTCTAAGAATTATTTTTCTGTATTTTTCTCAATTCCCGTCCCTGGCACCGAAAACCGCATCTTTTCGCCCTGAAGACTAAGTCCCAACGTTTTTTTTGTTTTTTTTTTGCAGTTCCGCCCGGCTCAGGAAGCCACAAACATCGCCTGAGAATATCGAATTTTCGTTTAGAATGTAGCTGGGTATGTCTAGTACCATATTCGAGGAGAGCATTTTGATATTTATAAGAATTATTTTTCTGTATTTTTCTCAATTCCCGTCCCTGGCACCGAAAACCGCGTTTTTTCGCTCTAAAAACTACATCCCAACATTTTTTTTTGGCAGTTCCGCCCGGCTCAGGAAGCCACAAATATCGCCAGAGAATATCGAATTTTCGTTTAGAATGTAGCTGGGTATGTCTAGTATCATATTCGAGGAGAGCATTTTGATATTTATAAGAATTATTTTTCTGTATTTTTCTCAATTCCCGTCCCTGGCACCGAAAACCGCGACTTTTCGCTCTGGAGACTACATCCCCACATTTTTTTGGCAGTTCCGCCTGGCTCAGGAAGCCACAAAAATCGCCTGAGAATATCAAATTTTCGTTTAGAATGTAGCTGGTTATGTCTAGTATCATATTCGAGGAGAGCATTTTGATATTTATAAGAATTATTTTTCTGTATTTTTCTCAATTCCCGTCCCTGGCACCGAAAACCGCGTCTTTTCGCTCTGGAAACTACATCCCAACATTTTTTTGGCAGTTCCGCCTGGCTCAGGAAGCCACAAATATCGCCTGAGAATATCGAATTTTCATTTAGAATGTAGCTGGATATGTCTAGTATCATATTCGAGGAAATCATTTTGATATTTATAAGAATTATTTTTCTGTATTTTTCTCATTTCCCGTCCCTGGCACCGAAAACCACGTCTTTTTGCTCTGGAGACTACATCCCAACATTTTTTTTGGCAGTTCCGCCTGGCTCAGGAAGCCACAAAAATCGCCTGAGAATATCGAATTTTCGTTTAGAATGTAGCTGGGTATGTCTAGTATCATATTCGAGGAGAACATTTTGATATTTATAAGAATTATTTTTCTGTATTTTTCTTAATTCCCGTCCCTGGCACAGAAAACCACGTCTTTTCGCTCCAAAAACTAAGTCCCAACGTTTTTTTTTTTTTTTTTTGCAGTTTCGCCCGGCTCAGGAAGCCACAAACATCGCCTGAAAATATCGAGTTTTCGTTTAGAATGTAGCTGGGTATGTCTAGTACCATATTCGAGAAGAACATTTTGATATTTCTAAGAATTATTTTTCTGTATTTTTCTCAATTCCCGTCCCTGGCACCGAAAACCGCATCTTTTCGCTCTGAAGACTAAGTCCCAACGTTTTTTTTTTTTTTTTTTTTTGCAGTTCCGCCCGGCTCAGGAAGCCACAAACATCGCCTGAGAATATCGAATTTTCGTTTAGAATGTAGCTGGGTAAGTCGAGTACCATATTCGAGGAGAGCATTTTGATATTTATAAGAATTATTTTTCTGTATTTTTCTCAATTCCCGTCCCTGGCACCGAAAACCGCATCTTTTCGCTCTGGAAACTAAGTCCCAACGTTGTTTTCTTTTGTTTTTTTGCAGTTGCGCCCGGTTCAGGAAGCCACAAACATTACCTGAGAATATCGAATTTTCGTTTAGAATGTAGCTGGGTATGTCTATTACTATATTCGAGGAGAGCATTTTGATATTTATAAGAATTATTTTTCTGCGTTTTTCTCAATTCCCGTCCCTGGCACCGAAAACCGCGTTTTTTCGCTCTAAAGACTACATCCCAACATTTTTTTTTGGCAGTTCCGCCCGGCTCAGGAAGCCACAAATATCGCCTGAGAATATCGAATTTTCGTATAGAATGTAGCTGGGTATGTCTAGTATCATATTCGAGAAGAGCATTTTTATATTTATAAGAAATATTTTTCTGTATTTTTCTCAATTCCCGTCCCTGGCACCGAAAACCGCGTCTTTTCGCTCTGGAGACTACATCCCAACATTTTTTTTGGCAGTTCCGCCTGGCTCAGGAAGCCACAAAAATCGCCTGAGAATATCGAATTTTCGTTTAGAATGTAGCTGGGTATGTCTAGTATCATATTCGAGGAGAGCATTTTGATATTTATAAGAATTATTTTTCTGTATTTTTCTCAATTCCCGTCCCTGGCACCGAAAACCGCGTCTTTTCGCTCTGGAGACTACATCCCAACGTTTTTTTGTTTGGCAGTTCCGCCTGGCTCAGGAAGCCACAAATATCGCCTGAGAATATCGAATTTTCGTTTAGAATGTAGCTGGGTATGTCTAGTATCATATTCGAGAAGAGCATTTTTATATTTATAAGAAATATTTTTCTGTATTTTTCTCAATTCCCGTCCCTGGCACCGAAAACCGCGTCTTTTCGCTCTGGAGACTACATCCCAACGTTTTTTTTTTGGCAGTTCCGCCTAGCTCAGGAAGCCACAAATATCGCCTGAGAATATCGAATTTTCGTTTAGAATGTAGCTGGGTATGTCTAGTATCATATTCGCGGAGAGCATTTTGATATTTATAAGAATTATTTTTCTGTATTTTTCTCAATTCCCGTCCCTGGCACCGAAAACCGCGTCTTTTCGCTCTGGAGACTACATCCCAACATTTTTTTTGGCAGTTCCGCCTGGCTCAGGAAGCCACAAAAATCGCCTGAGAATATCGAATTTTCGTTTAGAATGTAGCTGGGTATGTCTAGTATCATATTCGAGGAGAGCATTTTGATATTTATAAGAATTATTTTTCTGTATTTTTCTCAATTCCCATCCCTGGCACCCAAAACCGCGTCTTTTCGCTCTGGAGACTACATCCCAACATTTTTTTTGGCAGTTCCGCCTCGCTCAGCGAGCCACAAATATCGCCTGAGAATATCGAATTTTCGTTTAGAATGTAGCTGGGTATGTCTAGTATCATATTCGAGGAGAGCATATTGATATTTATAAGAATTATTTTTCTGTATTTTTCTCAATTCCCGTCCCTGGCACCGAAAACCGCGTCTTTTCGCTCTGGAGACTACATCCCAACATTTTTTTTGGCAGTTCGCCTGGCTCAGGAAACCACAGAAATCGCCTGAGAATATCGAATTTTCGTTTAGAATGTAGCTGGGTATGTCTAGTATCATATTCGAGGAGAGCATTTTGATATTTATAAGAATTATTTTTCTGTATTTTTCTCAATTCCCGTCCCTGGCACCCAAAACCGCGTCTTTTCGCTCTGGAGACTACATCCCAACATTTTTTTTTTGGCAGTTCCGCCTGGCTCAGGAAGCCACAAATATCGCCTGAGAATATCGAATTTTCGTTTAGAATGTAGCTGGGTATGTCTAGTATCATATTCGAGGAGAGCATTTTGATATTTATAAGAATTATTTTTCTGTATTTTACTCAATTCCCATCCCTGGCACTCAAAACCGCGTCTTTTCGCTCTGGAGACTACATCCCAACATTTTTTTCGGCAGTTCCGCCTCGCTCAGCGAGCCACAAATATCGCCTGAGAATATCGAATTTTCGTTTAGAATGTAGCTGGGTATGTCTAGTATCATATTCGAGGAGAGCATTTTGATATTTATACGAATTATTTTTCTGTATTTTTCTCAATTCCCGTCCCTGGCACCGAAAACCGCGTCTTTTCGCTCTGGAGACTACATCCCAACATTTTTTTTTTGGCAGTTCGCCTGGCTCAGGAAGCCACAGAAATCGCCTGAGAATATCGAATTTTCGTTTAGAATGTAGCTGGGTATGTCTAGTATCATATTCGAGGAGAGCATTTTGATATTTATCAGAATTATTTTTCTGTATTTTTCTCAATTCCCGTCCCTGGCACCCAAAACCGCGTCTTTTCGCTCTGGAGACTACATCCCAACATTTTTTTTTTGGCAGTTCCGCCTGGCTCAGGAAGCCACAAATATCGCCTGAGAATATCGAATTTTCGTTTAGAATGTAGCTGGGTATGTCTAGTACCATATTCGAGAAGAACATTTTGATATTTCTAAGAATTATTTTTCTGTATTTTTCTCAATTCCCGTCCCTGGCACCGAAAACCGCATCTTTTCGCTCTGAAGACTAAGTCCCAACGTTTTTTTTTTTTTTTTTTTTGCAGTTCCGCCCGGCTTAGGAAGCCACAAACATCGCCTGAGAATATCGAATTTTCGTTTAGAATGTAGCTGGGTATGTCTAGTACCATATTCGAGGAGAGCATTTTGATATTTATAAGAATTATTTTTCTGTATTTTTCTCAATTCCCGTCCCTGGCACCGAAAACCGCATCTTTTCGCTCTGGAAACTAAGTCCCAACGTTGTTTTCTTTTGTTTTTTTGCAGTTGCGCCCGGTTCAGGAAGCCACAAACATTACCTGAGAATATCGAATTTTCGTTTAGAATGTAGCTGGGTATGTCTATTACTATATTCGAGGAGAGCATTTTGATATTTATAAGAATTATTTTTCTGTATTTTTCTCAATTCCCGTCCCTGGCACCGAAAACCGCGTTTTTTCGCTCTAAAAACTACATCCCAACATTTTTTTTTTGGCAGTTCCGCCCGGTTCAGGAAGCCACAAACATTACCTGAGAATATCGAATTTTCGTTTAGAATGTAGCTGGGTATGTCTATTACTATATTCGAGGAGAGCATTTTGATATTTATAAGAATTATTTTTCTGTATTTTTCTCAATTCCCGTCCCTGGCACCGAAAACCGCGTTTTTTCGCTCTAAAAACTACATCCCAACATTTTTTTTGGCAGTTCCGCCCGGCTCAGGAAGCCACAAATATCGCCTGAGAATATCGAATTTTCGTTTAGAATGTAGCTGGGTATGTCTAGTATCATATTCGAGGAGAGCATATTGATATTTATAAGAATTATTTTTCTGTATTTTTCTCAATTCCCGTCCCTGGCACCGAAAACCGCGTCTTTTCGCTCTGGAGACTACATCCCAACATTTTTTTTTTGGCAGTTCGCCTGGCTCAGGAAACCACAGAAATCGCCTGAGAATATCGAATTTTCTTTTAGAATGTAGCTGGGTATGTCTAGTATCATATTCGAGGAGAGCATTTTGATATTTATAAGAATTATTTTTCTTTATTTTTCTCAATTCCCGTCCCTGGCACCGAAAACCGCGTCTTTTCGCTCTGGAAACTACATCCCAACATTTTTTTGGCAGTTCCGCCTGGCTCAGGAAGCCAGAAATATCGCCTGAGAATATCGAATTTTCGTTTAGAATGTAGCTGGGTATGTCTAGTATCATATTCGAGGAGAGCATTTTGATATTTATAAGAATTATTTTTCTGTATTTTTCTCAATTCCCGTCCCTGGCACCGAAAACCGCGTCTTTTCGCTCTGGAAACTACATCCCACCATTTTTTTGGCAGTTCCGCCTGGCTCAGGAAGCCACAAATATCGCCTGAGAATATCGAATTTTCATTTAGAATGTAGCTGGATATGTCTAGTATCATATTCGAGGAAAGCATTTTGATATTTATAAGAATTATTTTTCTGTATTTTTCTCAATTCCCGTCCCTGGCACCGAAAACCACGTCTTTTCGCTCTGGAGACTACATCCCAACATTTTTTTGGCAGTTCCGCCTGGCTCAGGAAGCCACAAAAATCGCCTGAGAATATCGAATTTTCGTTTAGAATGTAGCTGGGTATGTCTAGTATCATATTCGAGGAGAACATTTTGATATTTATAAGAATTATTTTTCTGTATTTTTCTCAATTCCCGTCCCTGGCACAGAAAGCCACGTCTTTTCGCTCCAAAAACTAAGTCCTAACGTTTTTTTCTTTTTTTTTTGCAGTTTCGCCCGGCTCAGGAAGCCACAAACATCGCCTGAAAATATCGAGTTTTCGTTTAGAATGTAGCTGGGTATGTCTAGTACCATATTCGAGAAGAACATTTTGATATTTCTAAGAATTATTTTTCTGTATTTTTCTCAATTCCCGTCCCTGGCACCGAAAACCGCATCTTTTCGCTCTGAAAACTAAGTCCCAACGTTTTTTTTTTTTTTTTTTTTTTGCAGTTCCGCCCGGCTCAGGAAGCCACAAACATCGCCTGAGAATATCGAATTTTCGTTTAGAATGTAGCTGGGTATGTCTAGTACCATATTCGAGGAGAGCATTTTGATATTTATAAGAATTATTTTTCTGTATTTTTCTCAATTCCCGTCCCTGGCACCGAAAACCGCGTTTTTTCGCTCTAAAGACTACATCCCAGCATTTTTTTTGGCAGTTCCGCCCGGCTCAGGAAGCCACAAATATCGCCTGAGAATATCGAATTTTCGTATAGAATGTAGCTGGGTATGTCTAGTATCATATTCGAGGAGAGCATTTTGATATTTATAAGAATTATTTTTCTGTATTTTTCTCAATTCCCGTCCCTGGCACCGAAAACCGCGTCTTTTCGCTCTGGAGACTACATCCCAACATATTTTTTGGCAGTTCCGCCTGGCTCAGGAAGCCACAAAAATCGCCTGAGAATATCGAATTTTCGTTTAGAATGTAGCTGGGTATGTCTAGTATCATATTCGCGGAGAGCATTTTGATATTTATAAGAATTATTTTTCTGTATTTTTCTCAATTCCCGTCCCTGGCACCGAAAACCGCGTCTTTTCGCTCTGGAGACTACATCCCAACATTTTTTTTGGCAGTTCCGCCTGGCTCAGGAAGCCACAAAAATCGCCTGAGAATATCGAATTTTCGTTTAGAATGTAGCTGGGTATGTCTAGTATCATATTCGAGGAGAGCATTTTGATATTTATAAGAATTATTTTTCTGTATTTTTCTCAATTCCCATCCCTGGCACCCAAAACCGCGTCTTTTCGCTCTGGAGACTACATCCCAACATTTTTTTTTGGCAGTTCCGCCTCGCTCAGCGAGCCACAAATATCGCCTGAGAATATCGAATTTTCGTTTAGAATGTAGCTGGGTATGTCTAGTATCATATTCGAGGAGAGCATATTGATATTTATAAGAATTATTTTTCTGTATTTTTCTCAATTCCCGTCCCTGGCACCGAAAACCGCGTCTTTTCGCTCTGGAGACTACATCCCAACATTTTTTTTTGGCAGTTCGCCTGCCTCAGGAAACCACAGAAATCGCCTGAGAATATCGAATTTTCGTTTAGAATGTAGCTGGGTATGTCTAGTATTATATTCGAGGAGAGCATTTTGATATTTATAAGAATTATTTTTCTGTATTTTTCTCAATTCCCGTCCCTGGCACCCAAAACCGCGTCTTTTCGCTCTGGAGACTACATCCCAACATTTTTTTTTGGCAGTTCCGCCTGGCTCAGGAAGCCACAAATATCGCCTGAGAATATCGAATTTTCGTTTAGAATGTAGCTGGGTATGTCTAGTACCATATTCGAGGAGAGCATTTTGATATTTATAAGAATTATTTTTCTGTATTTTACTCAATTCCCATCCCTGGCACTCAAAACCGCGTCTTTTCGCTCTGGAGACTACGTCCCAACATTTTTTTTGGCAGTTCCGCCTCGCTCAGCGAGCCACAAATATCGCCTGAGAATATCGAATTTTCGTTTAGAATGTAGCTGGGTATGTCTAGTATCATATTCGAGGAGAGCATATTGATATTTATAAGAATTATTTTTCTGTATTTCTCTCAATTCCCGTCCCTGGCACCGAAAACCGCGTCTTTTCGCTCTGGAGACTACATCCCAACATTTTTTTTGGCAGTTCGCCTGGCTCAGGAAACCACAGAAATCGCCTGAGAATATCGAATTTTCGTTTAGAATGTAGCTGGGTATGTCTAGTATCATATTCGAGGAGAGCATTTTGATATTTATAAGAATTATTTTTCTGTATTTTTCTCAATTCCCGTCCCTGGCACCCAAAACCGCGTCTTTTCGCTCTGAAGACTACATCCCAACATTTTTTTTTTGGCAGTTCCGCCTGGCTCAGGAAGCCACAAATATCGCCTGAGAATATCGAATTTTCGTTTAGAATGTAGCTGGGTATGTCTAGTATCATATTCGAGGAGAGCATTTTGATATTTATAAGAATTATTTTTCTGTATTTTACTCAATTCCCATCCCTGGCAGTCAAAACCGCGTCTTTTCGCTCTGGAGACTACATCCCAACATTTTTTTTGGCAGTTCCGCCTCGCTCAGCGAGCCACAAATATCGCCTGAGAATATCGAATTTTCGTTTAGAATGTAGCTGGGTATGTCTAGTATCATATTCGAGGAGAGCATTTTGATATTTATACGAATTATTTTTCTGTATTTTTCTCAATTCCCGTCCCTGGCACCGAAAACCGCGTCTTTTCGCTCTGGAGACTACATCCCAACATTTTTTTTGGCAGTTCCGCCTGGCTCAGGAAGCCACAAAAATCGCCTGAGAATATCGAATTTTCGTTTAGAATGTAGCTGGGTATGTCTAGTATCATATTCGAGGAGAGCATTTTGATATTTATCAGAATTATTTTTCTGTATTTTTCTCAATTCCCGTCCCTGGCACCCAAAACCGCGTCTTTTCGCTCTGGAGACTACATCCCAACATTTTTTTTTGGCAGTTCCGCCTGGCTCAGGAAGCCACAAATATCGCCTGAGAATATCGAATTTTCGTTTAGAATGTAGCTGGGTATGTCTAGTACCATATTCGAGAAGAACATTTTGATATTTCTAAGAATTATTTTTCTGTATTTTTCTCAATTCCCGTCCCTGGCACCGAAAACCGCATCTTTTCGCTCTGAAGACTAAGTCCCAACGTTTTTTTTTGTTTTTTTTTGCAGTTCCGCCCGGCTCAGGAAGCCACAAACATCGCCTGAGAATATCGAATTTTCGTTTAGAATGTAGCTGGGTATGTCTAGTACCATATTCGAGGAGAGCATTTTGATATTTATAAGAATTATTTTTCTGTAGTTTTCTCAATTCCCGTCCCTGGCACCGAAAACCGCATCTTTTCGCTC
This sequence comes from Ixodes scapularis, assembly GCF_016920785.2. NCBI lineage: Eukaryota > Metazoa > Arthropoda > Arachnida > Ixodida > Ixodidae > Ixodes > Ixodes scapularis. Next base: position 112,344,339 of record NW_024609835.1, read on the forward strand.
TGGAAACTAAGTCCCAACGTTGTTTTCTTTTGTTTTTTTGCAGTTGCGCCCGGTTCAGGAAGCCACAAACATTACCTGAGAATATCGAATTTTCGTTTAGAATGTAGCTGGGTATGTCTATTACTATATTCGAGGAGAGCATTTTGATATTTATAAGAATTATTTTTCTGTATTTTTCTCAATTCCCGTCCCTGGCACCGAAAACCGCGTTTTTTCGCTCTAAAAACTACATCCCAACATTTTTTTTTGGCAGTTCCGCCCGGTTCAGGAAGCCACAAACATTACCTGAGAATATCGAATTTTCGTTTAGAATGTAGCTGGGTATGTCTATTAATATATTCGAGGAGAGCATTTTGATATTTATAAGAATTATTTTTCTGTATTTTTCTCAATTCCCGTCCCTGGCACCGAAAACCGCGTTTTTTCGCTCTAAAAACTACATCCCAACATTTTTTTTGGCAGTTCCGCCCGGCTCAGGAAGCCACAAATATCGCCTGAGAATATCGAATTTTCGTTTAGAATGTAGCTGGGTATGTCTAGTATCATATTCGAGGAGAGCATTTTGATATTTATAAGAATTATTTTTCTGTATTTTTCTCAATTCCCGTCCCTGGCACCGAAAACCGCGACTTTTCGCTCTGGAGACTACATGCCCACATTTTTTTGGCAGTTCCGCCTGGCTCAGGAAGCCACAAAAATCGCCTGAGAATATCGAATTTTCGTTTAGAATGTAGCTGGGTATGTCTAGTATCATATTCGAGGAGAGCATTTTGATATTTATAAGAATTATTTTTCTGTATTTTTCTCAATTCCCGTCCCTGGCACCGAAAACCGCGTCTTTTCGCTCTGGAAACTACATCCCAACATTTTTTTGGCAGTTCCGCCTGGCTCAGGAAGCCACAAATATCGCCTGAGAATATCGAATTTTCGTTTAGAATGTAGCTGGGTATGTCTAGTATCATATTCGAGGAGAGCATTTTGATATTTATAAGAATTATTTTTCTGTATTTTTCTCAATTCCCGTCCCTGGCACCGAAAACCGCGCCTTTTCGCTCTGGAAACTACATCCCAACATTTTTTTGGCAGTTCCGCCTGGCTCAGGAAGCCACAAATATCGCCTGAGAATATCGAATTTTCATTTAGAATGTAGCTGGATATGTCTAGTATCATATTCGAGGAAAGCATTTTGATATTTATAAGAATTATTTTTCTGTATTTTTCTTAATTCCCGTCCCTGGCACCGAAAACCACGTCTTTTCGCTCTGGAGACTACATCCCAACATTTTTTTGGCAGTTCCGCCTGGCTCAGGAAGCCACAAAAATCGCCTGAGAATATCGAATTTTCGTTTAGAATGTAGCTGGGTATGTCTAGTATCATATTCGAGGAGAACATTTTGATATTTATAAGAATTATTTTTCTGTATTTTTCTCAATTCCCGTCCCTGGCACAGAAAGCCACGTCTTTTCGCTCCAAAAACTAAGTCCCAACGTTTTTTTCTTTTTTTTGCAGTTTCGCCCGGCTCAGGAAGCCACAAACATCGCCTGAAAATATCAAGTTTTCGTTTAGAATGTAGCTGGGTATGTCTAGTACCATATTCGAGAAGAACATTTTGATATTTCTAAGAATTATTTTTCTGTATTTTTCTCAATTCCCGTCCCTGGCACCGAAAACCGCATCTTTTCGCTCTGAAAACTAAGTCCCAACGTTTTTTTTTTTTTTTTTTGCAGTTCCGCCCGGCTCAGGAAGCCACAAACATCGCCTGAGAATATCGAATTTTCGTTTAGAATGTAGCTGGGTATGTCTAGTACCATATTCGAGGAGAGCATTTTGATATTTATAAGAATTATTTTTCTGTATTTTTCTCAATTCCCGTCCCTGGCACCGAAAACCGCGTTTTTTCGCTCTAAAGACTACATCCCAGCATTTTTTTTTGGCAGTTCCGCCCGGCTCAGGAAGCCACAAATATCGCCTGAGAATATCGAATTTTCGTATAGAATGTAGCTGGGTATGTCTAGTATCATATTCGAGGAGAGCATTTTGATATTTATAAGAATTATTTTTCTGTATTTTTCTCAATTCCCGTCCCTGGCACCGAAAACCGCGTCTTTTCGCTCTGGAGACTACATCCCAACATTTTTTTTGGCAGTTCCGCCTGGCTCAGGAAGCCACAAAAATCGCCTGAGAATATCGAATTTTCGTTTAGAATGTAGCTGGGTATGTCTAGTATCATATTCGAGGAGAGCATTTTGATATTTATAAGAATTATTTTTCTGTATTTTTCTCAATTCCCGTCCCTGGCACCGAAAACCGCGTCTTTTCGCTCTGGAGACTACATCCCAACATTTTTTTTTGGCAGTTCCGCCTGGCTCAGGAAGCCACAAAAATCGCCTGAGAATATCGAATTTTCGTTTAGAATGTAGCTGGGTATGTCTAGTATCATATTCGAGGAGAGCATTTTGATATTTATAAGAATTATTTTTCTGTATTTTTCTCAATTCCCATCCCTGGCACCCAAAACCGCGTCTTTTCGCTCTGGAGACTACATCCCAACATTTTTTTTTGGCAGTTCCGCCTCGCTCAGCGAGCCACAAATATCGCCTGAGAATATCGAATTTTCGTTTAGAATGTAGCTGGGTATGTCTAGTATCATATTCGAGGAGAGCATATTGATATTTATAAGAATTATTTTTCTGTATTTTTCTCAATTCCCATCCCTGGCACCCAAAACCGCGTCTTTTCGCTCTGGAGACTACATCCCAACATTTTTTTTTGGCAGTTCCGCCTCGCTCAGCGAGCCACAAATATCGCCTGAGAATATCGAATTTTCGTTTAGAATGTAGCTGGGTATGTCTAGTATCATATTCGAGGAGAGCATTTTGATATTTATAAGAATTATTTTTCTGTATTTTTCTCAATTCCCGTCCCTGGCACCGAAAACCGCGTCTTTTCGCTCTGGAGACTACATCCCAACATTTTTTTTTGGCAGTTCCGCCTGGCTCAGGAAGCCACAAAAATCGCCTGAGAATATCGAATTTTCGTTTAGAATGTAGCTGGGTATGTCTAGTATCATATTCGAGGAGAGCATTTTGATATTTATAAGAATTATTTTTCTGTATTTTTCTCAATTCCCGTCCCTGGCACCGAAAACCGCGTCTTTTCGCTCTGGAGACTACATCCCAACATTTTTTTTTGGCAGTTCCGCCTGGCTCAGGAAGCCACAAAAATCGCCTGAGAATATCGAATTTTCGTTTAGAATGTAGCTGGGTATGTCTAGTATCATATTCGAGGAGAGCATTTTGATATTTATAAGAATTATTTTTCTGTATTTTTCTCAATTCCCATCCCTGGCACCCAAAACCGCGTCTTTTCGCTCTGGAGACTACATCCCAACATTTTTTTTTGGCAGTTCCGCCTCGCTCAGCGAGCCACAAATATCGCCTGAGAATATCGAATTTTCGTTTAGAATGTAGCTGGGTATGTCTAGTATCATATTCGAGGAGAGCATTTTGATATTTATAAGAATTATTTTTCTGTATTTTTCTCAATTCCCATCCCTGGCACCCAAAACCGCGTCTTTTCGCTCTGGAGACTACATCCCAACATTTTTTTTTGGCAGTTCCGCCTCGCTCAGCGAGCCACAAATATCGCCTGAGAATATCGAATTTTCGTTTAGAATGTAGCTGGGTATGTCTAGTATCATATTCGAGGAGAGCATATTGATATTTATAAGAATTATTTTTCTGTATTTTTCTCAATTCCCGTCCCTGGCACCGAAAACCGCGTCTTTTCGCTCTGGAGACTACATCCCAACATTTTTTTTGGCAGTTCCGCCTGGCTCAGGAAGCCACAAAAATCGCCTGAGAATATCGAATTTTCGTTTAGAATGTAGCTGGGTATGTCTAGTATCATATTCGAGGAGAGCATTTTGATATTTATAAGAATTATTTTTCTGTATTTTTCTCAATTCCCGTCCCTGGCACCGAAAACCGCGTCTTTTCGCTCTGGAGACTACATCCCAACGTTTTTTTTTGGCAGTTCCGCCTGGCTCAGGAAGCCACAAATATCGCCTGAGAATATCGAATTTTCGTTTAGAATGTAGCTGGGTATGTCTAGTATCATATTCGAGAAGAGCATTTTTATATTTATAAGAAATATTTTTCTGTATTTTTCTCAATTCCCGTCCCTGGCACCGAAAACCGCGTCTTTTCGCTCTGGAGACTACATCCCAACGTTTTTTTTGGCAGTTCCGCCTGGCTCAGGAAGCCACAAATATCGCCTGAGAATATCGAATTTTCGTTTAGAATGTAGCTGGGTATGTCTAGTATCATATTCGCGGAGAGCATTTTGATATTTATAAGAATTATTTTTCTGTATTTTTCTCAATTCCCGTCCCTGGCACCGAAAACCGCGTCTTTTCGCTCTGGAGACTACATCCCAACATTTTTTTTTGGCAGTTCCGCCTGGCTCAGGAAGCCACAAAAATCGCCTGAGAATATCGAATTTTCGTTTAGAATGTAGCTGGGTATGTCTAGTATCATATTCGAGGAGAGCATTTTGATATTTATAAGAATTATTTTTCTGTATTTTTCTCAATTCCCATCCCTGGCACCCAAAACCGCGTCTTTTCGCTCTGGAGACTACATCCCAACATTTTTTTTTGGCAGTTCCGCCTCGCTCAGCGAGCCACAAATATCGCCTGAGAATATCGAATTTTCGTTTAGAATGTAGCTGGGTATGTCTAGTATCATATTCGAGGAGAGCATATTGATATTTATAAGAATTATTTTTCTGTATTTTTCTCAATTCCCGTCCCTGGCACCGAAAACCGCGTCTTTTCGCTCTGGAGACTACATCCCAACATTTTTTTTTTGGCAGTTCGCCTGGCTCAGGAAACCACAGAAATCGCCTGAGAATATCGAATTTTCGTTTAGAATGTAGCTGGGTATGTCTAGTATTATATTCGAGGAGAGCATTTTGATATTTATAAGAATTATTTTTCTGTATTTTTCTCAATTCCCGTCCCTGGCACCCAAAACCGCGTCTTTTCGCTCTGGAGACTACATCCCAACATTTTTTTTTGGCAGTTCCGCCTGGCTCAGGAAGCCACAAATATCGCCTGAGAATATCGAATTTTCGTTTAGAATGTAGCTGGGTATGTCTAGTACCATATTCGAGGAGAGCATTTTGATATTTATAAGAATTATTTTTCTGTATTTTACTCAATTCCCATCCCTGGCACTCAAAACCGCGTCTTTTCGCTCTGGAGACTACATCCCAACATTTTTTTTGGCAGTTCCGCCTCGCTCAGCGAGCCACAAATATCGCCTGAGAATATCGAATTTTCGTTTAGAATGTAGCTGGGTATGTCTAGTATCATATTCGAGGAGAGCATTTTGATATTTATACGAATTATTTTTCTGTATTTTTCTCAATTCCCGTCCCTGGCACCGAAAACCGCGTCTTTTCGCTCTGGAGACTACATCGCAACATTTTTTTTTGGCAGTTCGCCTGGCTCAGGAAGCCACAGAAATCCCCTGAGAATATCGAATTTTCGTTTAGAATGTAGCTGGGTATGTCTAGTATCATATTCGAGGAGAGCATTTTGATATTTATCAGAATTATTTTTCTGTATTTTTCTCAATTCCCGTCCCTGGCACCCAAAACCGCGTCTTTTCGCTCTGGAGACTACATCCCAACATTTTTTTTTGGCAGTTCCGCCTGGCTCAGGAAGCCACAAATATCGCCTGAGAATATCGAATTTTCGTTTAGAATGTAGCTGGGTATGTCTAGTACCATATTCGAGAAGAACATTTTGATATTTCTAAGAATTATTTTTCTGTATTTTTCTCAATTCCCGTCCCTGGCACCGAAAACCGCATCTTTTCGCTCTGAAGACTAAGTCCCAACGTTTTTTTTTGTTTTTTTTGCAGTTCCGCCCGGCTCAGGAAGCCACAAACATCGCCTGAGAATATCGAATTTTCGTTTAGAATGTAGCTGGGTATGTCTAGTACTATATTCGAGGAGAGCATTTTGATATTTATAAGAATTATTTTTCTGTATTTTTCTCAATTCCCGTCCCTGGCACCGAAAACCGCGTTTTTTCGCTCTAAAAACTACATCCCAACATTTTTTTTTGGCAGTTCCGCCCGGCTCAGGAAGCCACAAATATCGCCTGAGAATATCGAATTTTCGTTTAGAATGTAGCTGGGTATGTCTAGTGTCATATTCGAGGAGAGCATTTTGATATTTATAAGAATTATTTTTTTGTATTTTTCTCAATTCCCGTCCCTGGCACCGAAAACCGCGACTTTTCGCTCTGGAGACTACATCCCCACATTTTTTTGGCAGTTCCGCCTGGCTCAGGAAGCCACAAAAATCGCCTGAGAATATCGAATTTTCGTTTAGAATGTAGCTGGTTATGTCTAGTATCATATTCGAGGAGAGCATTTTGATATTTATAAGAATTATTTTTCTGTATTTTTCTCAATTCCCGTCCCTGGCACCGAAAACCGCGTCTTTTCGCTCTGGAAACTACATCCCAACATTTTTTTGGCAGTTCCGCCTGGCTCAGGAAGCCACAAATATCGCCTGAGAATATCGAATTTTCATTTAGAATGTAGCTGGATATGTCTAGTATCATATTCGAGGAAAGCATTTTGATATTTATAAGAATTATTTTTCTGTATTTTTCTCAATTCCCGTCCCTGGCACCGAAAACCACGTCTTTTTGCTCTGGAGACTACATCCCAACATTTTTTTTGGCAGTTCCGCCTGGCTCAGGAAGCCACAAAAATCGCCTGAGAATATCGAATTTTCGTTTAGAATGTAGCTGGGTATGTCTAGTATCATATTCGAGGAGAACATTTTGATATTTATAAGAATTATTTTTCTGTATTTTTCTTAATTCCCGTCCCTGGCACAGAAAACCACGTCTTTTCGCTCCAAAAACTAAGTCCCAACGTTTTTTGTTTTTTTTTGCAGTTTCGCCCGGCTCAGGAAGCCACAAACATCGCCTGAAAATATCGAGTTTTCGTTTAGAATGTAGCTGGGTATGTCTAGTACCATATTCGAGAACAACATTTTGATATTTCTAAGAATTATTTTTCTGTATTTTTCTCAATTCCCGTCCCTGGCACCGAAAACCGCATCTTTTCGCTCTGAAAACTAAGTCCCAACGTTTTTTTTTTTTTTTTTTGCAGTTCCGCCCGGCTCAGGAAGCCACAAACATCGCCTGAGAATATCGAATTTTCGTTTAGAATGTAGCTGGGTATGTCGAGTACCATATTCGAGGAGAGCATTTTGATATTTATAAGAATTATTTTTCTGTATTTTTCTCAATTCCCGTCCCTGGCACCGAAAACCGCATCTTTTCGCTCTGGAAACTAAGTCCCAACGTTGTTTTCTTTTGTTTTTTTGCAGTTGCACCCGGTTCAGGAAGCCACAAACATTACCTGAGAATATCGAATTTTCGTTTAGAATGTAGCTGGGTATGTCTATTACTATATTCGAGGAGAGCATTTTGATATTTATAAGAATTATTTTTCTGCGTTTTTCTCAATTCCCGTCCCTGGCACCGAAAACCGCGTTTTTTCGCTCTAAAGACTACATCCCAACATTTTTTTTGGCAGTTCCGCCCGGCTCAGGAAGCCACAAATATCGCCTGAGAATATCGAATTTTCGTATAGAATGTAGCTGGGTATGTCTAGTATCATATTCGAGAAGAGCATTTTTATATTTATAAGAAATATTTTTCTGTATTTTTCTCAATTCCCGTCCCTGGCACCGAAAACCGCGTCTTTTCGCTCTGGAGACTACATCCCAACATTTTTTTTGGTAGTTCCGCCTGGCTCAGGAAGCCACAAAAATCGCCTGAGAATATCGAATTTTCGTTTAGAATGTAGCTGGGTATGTCTAGTATCATATTCGAGGAGAGCATTTTGATATTTATAAGAATTATTTTTCTGTATTTTTCTCAATTCCCGTCCCTGGCACCGAAAACCGCGTCTTTTCGCTCTGGAGACTACATCCCAACGTTTTTTTGTTTGGCAGTTCCGCCTGGCTCAGGAAGCCACAAATATCGCCTGAGAATATCGAATTTTCGTTTAGAATGTAGCTGGGTATGTCTAGTATCATATTCGAGAAGAGCATTTTTATATTTATAAGAAATATTTTTCTGTATTTTTCTCAATTCCCGTCCCTGGCACCGAAAACCGCGTCTTTTCGCTCTGGAGACTACATCCCAACGTTTTTTTTTGGCAGTTCCGCCTAGCTCAGGAAGCCACAAATATCGCCTGAGAATATCGAATTTTCGTTTAGAATGTAGCTGGGTATGTCTAGTATCATATTCGCGGAGAGCATTTTGATATTTATAAGAATTATTTTTCTGTATTTTTCTCAATTCCCGTCCCTGGCACCGAAAACCGCGTCTTTTCGCTCTGGAGACTACATCCCAACATTTTTTTTGGCAGTTCCGCCTGGCTCAGGAAGCCACAAAAATCGCCTGAGAATATCGAATTTTCGTTTAGAATGTAGCTGGGTATGTCTAGTATCATATTCGAGGAGAGCATTTTGATATTTATAAGAATTATTTTTCTGTATTTTTCTCAATTCCCATCCCTGGCACCCAAAACCGCGTCTTTTCGCTCTGGAGACTACATCCCAACATTTTTTTTGGCAGTTCCGCCTCGCTCAGCGAGCCACAAATATCGCCTGAGAATATCGAATTTTCGTTTAGAATGTAGCTGGGTATGTCTAGTATCATATTCGAGGAGAGCATATTGATATTTATAAGAATTATTTTTCTGTATTTTTCTCAATTCCCGTCCCTGGCACCGAAAACCGCGTCTTTTCGCTCTGGAGACTACATCCCAACATTTTTTTTGGCAGTTCGCCTGGCTCAGGAAGCCACAGAAATCGCCTGAGAATATCGAATTTTCGTTTAGAATGTAGCTGGGTATGTCTAGTATCATATTCGAGGAGAGCATTTTGATATTTATCAGAATTATTTTTCTGTATTTTTCTCAATTCCCGTCCCTGGCACCCAAAACCGCGTCTTTTCGCTCTGGAGACTACATCCCAACATTTTTTTTGGCAGTTCCGCCTGGCTCAGGAAGCCACAAAAATCGCCTGAGAATATCGAATTTTCGTTTAGAATGTAGCTGGGTATGTCTAGTACCATATTCGAGAACAACATTTTGATATTTCTAAGAATTATTTTTCTGTATTTTTCTCAATTCCCGTCCCTGGCACCGAAAACCGCATCTTTTCGCTCTGAAAACTAAGTCCCAACGTTTTTTTTTTTTTTTTTTGCAGTTCCGCCCGGCTCAGGAAGCCACAAACATCGCCTGAGAATATCGAATTTTCGTTTAGAATGTAGCTGGGTATGTCGAGTACCATATTCGAGGAGAGCATTTTGATATTTATAAGAATTATTTTTCTGTATTTTTCTCAATTCCCGTCCCTGGCACCGAAAACCGCATCTTTTCGCTCTGGAAACTAAGTCCCAACGTTGTTTTCTTTTGTTTTTTTGCAGTTGCGCCCGGTTCAGGAAGCCACAAACATTACCTGAGAATATCGAATTTTCGTTTAGAATGTAGCTGGGTATGTCTATTAATATATTCGAGGAGAGCATTTTGATATTTATAAGAATTATTTTTCTGTATTTTTCTCAATTCCCGTCCCTGGCACCGAAAACCGCGTTTTTTCGCTCTAAAAACTACATCCCAACATTTTTTTTGGCAGTTCCGCCCGGCTCAGGAAGCCACAAATATCGCCTGAGAATATCGAATTTTCGTTTAGAATGTAGCTGGGTATGTCTAGTATCATATTCGAGGAGAGCATTTTGATATTTATAAGAATTATTTTTCTGTATTTTTCTCAATTCCCGTCCCTGGCACCGAAAACCGCGACTTTTCGCTCTGGAGACTACATGCCCACATTTTTTTGGCAGTTCCGCCTGGCTCAGGAAGCCACAAAAATCGCCTGAGAATATCGAATTTTCGTTTAGAATGTAGCTGGGTATGTCTAGTATCATATTCGAGGAGAGCATTTTGATATTTATAAGAATTATTTTTCTGTATTTTTCTCAATTCCCGTCCCTGGCACCGAAAACCGCGTCTTTTCGCTCTGGAAACTACATCCCAACATTTTTTTGGCAGTTCCGCCTGGCTCAGGAAGCCACAAATATCGCCTGAGAATATCGAATTTTCGTTTAGAATGTAGCTGGGTATGTCTAGTATCATATTCGAGGAGAGCATTTTGATATTTATAAGAATTATTTTTCTGTATTTTTCTCAATTCCCGTCCCTGGCACCGAAAACCGCGCCTTTTCGCTCTGGAAACTACATCCCAACATTTTTTTGGCAGTTCCGCCTGGCTCAGGAAGCCACAAATATCGCCTGAGAATATCGAATTTTCATTTAGAATGTAGCTGGATATGTCTAGTATCATATTCGAGGAAAGCATTTTGATATTTATAAGAATTATTTTTCTGTATTTTTCTTAATTCCCGTCCCTGGCACCGAAAACCACGTCTTTTCGCTCTGGAGACTACATCCCAACATTTTTTTGGCAGTTCCGCCTGGCTCAGGAAGCCACAAAAATCGCCTGAGAATATCGAATTTTCGTTTAGAATGTAGCTGGGTATGTCTAGTATCATATTCGAGGAGAACATTTTGATATTTATAAGAATTATTTTTCTGTATTTTTCTCAATTCCCGTCCCTGGCACAGAAAGCCACGTCTTTTCGCTCCAAAAACTAAGTCCCAACGTTTTTTTCTTTTTTTTGCAGTTTCGCCCGGCTCAGGAAGCCACAAACATCGCCTGAAAATATCAAGTTTTCGTTTAGAATGTAGCTGGGTATGTCTAGTACCATATTCGAGAAGAACATTTTGATATTTCTAAGAATTATTTTTCTGTATTTTTCTCAATTCCCGTCCCTGGCACCGAAAACCGCATCTTTTCGCTCTGAAAACTAAGTCCCAACGTTTTTTTTTTTTTTTTTTTGCAGTTCCGCCCGGCTCAGGAAGCCACAAACATCGCCTGAGAATATCGAATTTTCGTTTAGAATGTAGCTGGGTATGTCTAGTACCATATTCGAGGAGAGCATTTTGATATTTATAAGAATTATTTTTCTGTATTTTTCTCAATTCCCGTCCCTGGCACCGAAAACCGCGTTTTTTCGCTCTAAAGACTACATCCCAGCATTTTTTTTTGGCAGTTCCGCCCGGCTCAGGAAGCCACAAATATCGCCTGAGAATATCGAATTTTCGTATAGAATGTAGCTGGGTATGTCTAGTATCATATTCGAGGAGAGCATTTTGATATTTATAAGAATTATTTTTCTGTATTTTTCTCAATTCCCGTCCCTGGCACCGAAAACCGCGTCTTTTCGCTCTGGAGACTACATCCCAACATTTTTTTTGGCAGTTCCGCCTGGCTCAGGAAGCCACAAAAATCGCCTGAGAATATCGAATTTTCGTTTAGAATGTAGCTGGGTATGTCTAGTATCATATTCGAGGAGAGCATTTTGATATTTATAAGAATTATTTTTCTGTATTTTTCTCAATTCCCGTCCCTGGCACCGAAAACCGCGTCTTTTCGCTCTGGAGACTACATCCCAACATTTTTTTTGGCAGTTCCGCCTGGCTCAGGAAGCCACAAAAATCGCCTGAGAATATCGAATTTTCGTTTAGAATGTAGCTGGGTATGTCTAGTATCATATTCGAGGAGAGCATTTTGATATTTATAAGAATTATTTTTCTGTATTTTTCTCAATTCCCATCCCTGGCACCCAAAACCGCGTCTTTTCGCTCTGGAGACTACATCCCAACATTTTTTTTTGGCAGTTCCGCCTCGCTCAGCGAGCCACAAATATCGCCTGAGAATATCGAATTTTCGTTTAGAATGTAGCTGGGTATGTCTAGTATCATATTCGAGGAGAGCATATTGATATTTATAAGAATTATTTTTCTGTATTTTTCTCAATTCCCATCCCTGGCACCCAAAACCGCGTCTTTTCGCTCTGGAGACTACATCCCAACATTTTTTTTTGGCAGTTCCGCCTCGCTCAGCGAGCCACAAATATCGCCTGAGAATATCGAATTTTCGTTTAGAAGGTAGCTGGGTATGTCTAGTATCATATTCGAGGAGAGCATTTTGATATTTATAAGAATTATTTTTCTGTATTTTTCTCAATTCCCGTCCCTGGCACCGAAAACCGCGTCTTTTCGCTCTGGAGACTACATCCCAACATTTTTTTTTGGCAGTTCCGCCTGGCTCAGGAAGCCACAAAAATCGCCTGAGAATATCGAATTTTCGTTTAGAATGTAGCTGGGTATGTCTAGTATCATATTCGAGGAGAGCATTTTGATATTTATAAGAATTATTTTTCTGTATTTTTCTCAATTCCCGTCCCTGGCACCGAAAACCGCGTCTTTTCGCTCTGGAGACTACATCCCAACATTTTTTTTTGGCAGTTCCGCCTGGCTCAGGAAGCCACAAAAATCGCCTGAGAATATCGAATTTTCGTTTAGAATGTAGCTGGGTATGTCTAGTATCATATTCGAGGAGAGCATTTTGATATTTATAAGAATTATTTTTCTGTATTTTTCTCAATTCCCATCCCTGGCACCCAAAACCGCGTCTTTTCGCTCTGGAGACTACATCCCAACATTTTTTTTTGGCAGTTCCGCCTCGCTCAGCGAGCCACAAATATCGCCTGAGAATATCGAATTTTCGTTTAGAATGTAGCTGGGTATGTCTAGTATCATATTCGAGGAGAGCATTTTGATATTTATAAGAATTATTTTTCTGTATTTTTCTCAATTCCCATCCCTGGCACCCAAAACCGCGTCTTTTCGCTCTGGAGACTACATCCCAACATTTTTTTTTGGCAGTTCCGCCTCGCTCAGCGAGCCACAAATATCGCCTGAGAATATCGAATTTTCGTTTAGAATGTAGCTGGGTATGTCTAGTATCATATTCGAGGAGAGCATATTGATATTTATAAGAATTATTTTTCTGTATTTTTCTCAATTCCCGTCCCTGGCACCGAAAACCGCGTCTTTTCGCTCTGGAGACTACATCCCAACATTTTTTTTGGCAGTTCCGCCTGGCTCAGGAAGCCACAAAAATCGCCTGAGAATATCGAATTTTCGTTTAGAATGTAGCTGGGTATGTCTAGTATCATATTCGAGGAGAGCATTTTGATATTTATAAGAATTATTTTTCTGTATTTTTCTCAATTCCCGTCCCTGGCACCGAAAACCGCGTCTTTTCGCTCTGGAGACTACATCCCAACGTTTTTTTTTGGCAGTTCCGCCTGGCTCAGGAAGCCACAAATATCGCCTGAGAATATCGAATTTTCGTTTAGAATGTAGCTGGGTATGTCTAGTATCATATTCGAGAAGAGCATTTTTATATTTATAAGAAATATTTTTCTGTATTTTTCTCAATTCCCGTCCCTGGCACCGAAAACCGCGTCTTTTCGCTCTGGAGACTACATCCCAACGTTTTTTTTGGCAGTTCCGCCTGGCTCAGGAAGCCACAAATATCGCCTGAGAATATCGAATTTTCGTTTAGAATGTAGCTGGGTATGTCTAGTATCATATTCGCGGAGAGCATTTTGATATTTATAAGAATTATTTTTCTGTATTTTTCTCAATTCCCGTCCCTGGCACCGAAAACCGCGTCTTTTCGCTCTGGAGACTACATCCCAACATTTTTTTTTTGGCAGTTCCGCCTGGCTCAGGAAGCCACAAAAATCGCCTGAGAATATCGAATTTTCGTTTAGAATGTAGCTGGGTATGTCTAGTATCATATTCGAGGAGAGCATTTTGATATTTATAAGAATTATTTTTCTGTATTTTTCTCAATTCCCATCCCTGGCACCCAAAACCGCGTCTTTTCGCTCTGGAGACTACATCCCAACATTTTTTTTTGGCAGTTCCGCCTCGCTCAGCGAGCCACAAATATCGCCTGAGAATATCGAATTTTCGTTTAGAATGTAGCTGGGTATGTCTAGTATCATATTCGAGGAGAGCATATTGATATTTATAAGAATTATTTTTCTGTATTTTTCTCAATTCCCGTCCCTGGCACCGAAAACCGCGTCTTTTCGCTCTGGAGACTACATCCCAACATTTTTTTTTTGGCAGTTCGCCTGGCTCAGGAAACCACAGAAATCGCCTGAGAATATCGAATTTTCGTTTAGAATGTAGCTGGGTATGTCTAGTATTATATTCGAGGAGAGCATTTTGATATTTATAAGAATTATTTTTCTGTATTTTTCTCAATTCCCGTCCCTGGCACCCAAAACCGCGTCTTTTCGCTCTGGAGACTACATCCCAACATTTTTTTTTGGCAGTTCCGCCTGGCTCAGGAAGCCACAAATATCGCCTGAGAATATCGAATTTTCGTTTAGAATGTAGCTGGGTATGTCTAGTACCATATTCGAGGAGAGCATTTTGATATTTATAAGAATTATTTTTCTGTATTTTACTCAATTCCCATCCCTGGCACTCAAAACTGCGTCTTTTCGCTCTGGAGACTACATCCCAACATTTTTTTTTGGCAGTTCCGCCTCGCTCAGCGAGCCACAAATATCGCCTGAGAATATCGAATTTTCGTTTAGAATGTAGCTGGGTATGTCTAGTATCATATTCGAGGAGAGCATTTTGATATTTATACGAATTATTTTTCTGTATTTTTCTCAATTCCCGTCCCTGGCACCGAAAACCGCGTCTTTTCGCTCTGGAGACTACATCGCAACATTTTTTTTTGGCAGTTCGCCTGGCTCAGGAAGCCACAGAAATCCCCTGAGAATATCGAATTTTCGTTTAGAATGTAGCTGGGTATGTCTAGTATCATATTCGAGGAGAGCATTTTGATATTTATCAGAATTATTTTTCTGTATTTTTCTCAATTCCCGTCCCTGGCACCCAAAACCGCGTCTTTTCGCTCTGGAGACTACATCCCAACATTTTTTTTTGGCAGTTCCGCCTGGCTCAGGAAGCCACAAATATCGCCTGAGAATATCGAATTTTCGTTTAGAATGTAGCTGGGTATGTCTAGTACCATATTCGAGAAGAACATTTTGATATTTCTAAGAATTATTTTTCTGTATTTTTCTCAATTCCCGTCCCTGGCACCGAAAACCGCATCTTTTCGCTCTGAAGACTAAGTCCCAACGTTTTTTTTTGTTTTTTTTTGCAGTTCCGCCCGGCTCAGGAAGCCACAAACATCGCCTGAGAATATCGAATTTTCGTTTAGAATGTAGCTGGGTATGTCTAGTACTATATTCGAGGAGAGCATTTTGATATTTATAAGAATTATTTTTCTGTATTTTTCTCAATTCCCGTCCCTGGCACCGAAAACCGCGTTTTTTCGCTCTAAAAACTACATCCCAACATTTTTTTTTGGCAGTTCCGCCCGGCTCAGGAAGCCACAAATATCGCCTGAGAATATCGAATTTTCGTTTAGAATGTAGCTGGGTATGTCTAGTATCATATTCGAGGAGAGCATTTTGATATTTATAAGAATTATTTTTTTGTATTTTTCTCAATTCCCGTCCCTGGCACCGAAAACCGCGACTTTTCGCTCTGGAGACTACATCCCCACATTTTTTTGGCAGTTCCGCCTGGCTCAGGAAGCCACAAAAATCGCCTGAGAATATCGAATTTTCGTTTAGAATGTAGCTGGTTATGTCTAGTATCATATTCGAGGAGAGCATTTTGATATTTATAAGAATTATTTTTCTGTATTTTTCTCAATTCCCGTCCCTGGCACCGAAAACCGCGTCTTTTCGCTCTGGAAACTACATCCCAACATTTTTTTGGCAGTTCCGCCTGGCTCAGGAAGCCACAAATATCGCCTGAGAATATCGAATTTTCATTTAGAATGTAGCTGGATATGTCTAGTATCATATTCGAGGAAAGCATTTTGATATTTATAAGAATTATTTTTCTGTATTTTTCTCAATTCCCGTCCCTGGCACCGAAAACCACGTCTTTTTGCTCTGGAGACTACATCCCAACATTTTTTTTGGCAGTTCCGCCTGGCTCAGGAAGCCACAAAAATCGCCTGAGAATATCGAATTTTCGTTTAGAATGTAGCTGGGTATGTCTAGTATCATATTCGAGGAGAACATTTTGATATTTATAAGAATTATTTTTCTGTATTTTTCTTAATTCCCGTCCCTGGCACAGAAAACCACGTCTTTTCGCTCCAAAAACTAAGTCCCAACGTTTTTTGTTTTTTTTTGCAGTTTCGCCCGGCTCAGGAAGCCACAAACATCGCCTGAAAATATCGAGTTTTCGTTTAGAATGTAGCTGGGTATGTCTAGTACCATATTCGAGAACAACATTTTGATATTTCTAAGAATTATTTTTCTGTATTTTTCTCAATTCCCGTCCCTGGCACCGAAAACCGCATCTTTTCGCTCTGAAAACTAAGTCCCAACGTTTTTTTTTTTTTTTTTGCAGTTCCGCCCGGCTCAGGAAGCCACAAACATCGCCTGAGAATATCGAATTTTCGTTTAGAATGTAGCTGGGTATGTCGAGTACCATATTCGAGGAGAGCATTTTGATATTTATAAGAATTATTTTTCTGTATTTTTCTCAATTCCCGTCCCTGGCACCGAAAACCGCATCTTTTCGCTCTGGAAACTAAGTCCCAACGTTGTTTTCTTTTGTTTTTTTGCAGTTGCGCCCGGTTCAGGAAGCCACAAACATTACCTGAGAATATCGAATTTTCGTTTAGAATGTAGCTGGGTATGTCTATTACTATATTCGAGGAGAGCATTTTGATATTTATAAGAATTATTTTTCTGCGTTTTTCTCAATTCCCGTCCCTGGCACCGAAAACCGCGTTTTTTCGCTCTAAAGACTACATCCCAACATTTTTTTTGGCAGTTCCGCCCGGCTCAGGAAGCCACAAATATCGCCTGAGAATATCGAATTTTCGTATAGAATGTAGCTGGGTATGTCTAGTATCATATTCGAGAAGAGCATTTTTATATTTATAAGAAATATTTTTCTGTATTTTTCTCAATTCCCGTCCCTGGCACCGAAAACCGCGTCTTTTCGCTCTGGAGACTACATCCCAACATTTTTTTTGGTAGTTCCGCCTGGCTCAGGAAGCCACAAAAATCGCCTGAGAATATCGAATTTTCGTATAGAATGTAGCTGGGTATGTCTAGTATCATATTCGAGGAGAGCATTTTGATATTTATAAGAATTATTTTTCTGTATTTTTCTCAATTCCCGTCCCTGGCACCGAAAACCGCGTCTTTTCGCTCTGGAGACTACATCCCAACGTTTTTTTGTTTGGCAGTTCCGCCTGGCTCAGGAAGCCACAAATATCGCCTGAGAATATCGAATTTTCGTTTAGAATGTAGCTGGGTATGTCTAGTATCATATTCGAGAAGAGCATTTTTATATTTATAAGAAATATTTTTCTGTATTTTTCTCAATTCCCGTCCCTGGCACCGAAAACCGCGTCTTTTCGCTCTGGAGACTACATCCCAACGTTTTTTTTTGGCAGTTCCGCCTAGCTCAGGAAGCCACAAATATCGCCTGAGAATATCGAATTTTCGTTTAGAATGTAGCTGGGTATGTCTAGTATCATATTCGCGGAGAGCATTTTGATATTTATAAGAATTATTTTTCTGTATTTTTCTCAATTCCCGTCCCTGGCACCGAAAACCGCGTCTTTTCGCTCTGGAGACTACATCCCAACATTTTTTTTGGCAGTTCCGCCTGGCTCAGGAAGCCACAAAAATCGCCTGAGAATATCGAATTTTCGTTTAGAATGTAGCTGGGTATGTCTAGTATCATATTCGAGGAGAGCATTTTGATATTTATAAGAATTATTTTTCTGTATTTTTCTCAATTCCCATCCCTGGCACCCAAAACCGCGTCTTTTCGCTCTGGAGACTACATCCCAACATTTTTTTTGGCAGTTCCGCCTCGCTCAGCGAGCCACAAATATCGCCTGAGAATATCGAATTTTCGTTTAGAATGTAGCTGGGTATGTCTAGTATCATATTCGAGGAGAGCATATTGATATTTATAAGAATTATTTTTCTGTATTTTTCTCAATTCCCGTCCCTGGCACCGAAAACCGCGTCTTTTCGCTCTGGAGACTACATCCCAACATTTTTTTTGGCAGTTCGCCTGGCTCAGGAAGCCACAGAAATCGCCTGAGAATATCGAATTTTCGTTTAGAATGTAGCTGGGTATGTCTAGTATCATATTCGAGGAGAGCATTTTGATATTTATCAGAATTATTTTTCTGTATTTTTCTCAATTCCCGTCCCTGGCACCCAAAACCGCGTCTTTTCGCTCTGGAGACTACATCCCAACATTTTTTTTTGGCAGTTCCGCCTGGCTCAGGAAGCCACAAATATCGCCTGATAATATCGAATTTTCGTTTAGAATGTAGCTGGGTATGTCTAGTACCATATTCGAGGAGAGCATTTTGATATTTATAAGAATTATTTTTCTGTATCTTTCTCAATTCCTGTCCCTCGCACCGAAAACCGCGTCTTTTCGCTCTGGAGACTACATCCCAACATTTTTTTTAGCAGTTCCGCCTGGCTCAGGAAGCCACAAATATCGCCTGAGAATATCGAATTTTCGTTTAGAATGCAGCTGGGTATGTCTAGTACCATATTCGAGGTGAGCATTTTGATATTTATAAGAATTATTTTTCTGTATTTTTCTCAATTCCCGTCCCTGGCACCGAAAACCGCGTCTTTTCGCTCTGGAGACTACATCCCAACATTTTTTTTGGCAGTTCCGCCTGGCTCAGGAAGCCACAAAAATCGCCTGAGAATATCGAATTTTCGTTTAGAATGTAGCTGGGTATGTCTAGCATCATATTCGAGGAAAGCATTTTGATATTTATAAGAATTATTTTTCTGTATTTTTCTCAATTCCCGTCCCTGGCACCGAAAACCGCGCCTTTTCGCTCTGGAGACTACATCCCAACATTTTTTTTGGCAGTTCCGCCTGGCTCAGGAAGCCACAAATATCGCCTGAGAATATCGAATTTTCGTTTAGAATGTAGCTGGGTATGTCTAGTATCATATTCGAGGAGAGCATTTTGATATTTATCAGAATTATTTTTCTGTATTTTTCTCAATTCCCGTCCCTGGCACCCAAAACCGCGTCTTTTCGCTCTGGAGACTACATCCCAACATTTTTTTTTGGCAGTTCCGCCTGGCTCAGGAAGCCACAAATATCGCCTGAGAATATCGAATTTTCGTTTAGAATGTAGCTGGGTATGTCTAGTACGATATTCGAGAAGAACATTTTGATATTTCTAAGAATTATTTTTCTGTATTTTTCTCAATTCCCGTCCCTGGCACCGAAAACCGCATCTTTTCGCTCTGAAGACTAAGTCCCAACGTTTTTTTTGTTTTTTTTTGCAGTTCCGCCCGGCTCAGGAAGCCACAAACATCGCCTGAGAATATCGAATTTTCGTTTAGAATGTAGCTGGGTATGTCTATTACTATATTCGAGGAGAGCATTGTGATATTTATTAGAATTATTTTTCTGTATTTTTCTCAATTCCCGTCCCTGGCACCGAAAACCGCGTTTTTTCGCTCTAAAAACTACATCCCAACATTTTTTTTTGGCAGTTCCGCCCGGCTCAGGAAGCCACAAATATCGCCTGAGAATATCGAATTTTCGTTTAGAATGTAGCTGGGTATGTCTAGTATCATATTCGAGGAGAGCATTTTGATATTTATAAGAATTATTTTTCTGTATTTTTCTCAATTCCCGTCCCTGGCACCGAAAACCGCGACTTTTCGCTCTGGAGACTACATCCCCACATTTTTTTGGCTGTTCCGCCTGGCTCAGGAAGCCACAAAAATCGCCTGAGAATATCGAATTTTCGTTTAGAATGTAGCTGGGTATGTCTAGTATCATATTCGAGGAGAGCATTTTGATATTTATAAGAATTATTTTTCTGTATTTTTCTCAATTCCCGTCCCTGGCACCGAAAACCGCGTCTTTTCGCTCTGGAAACTACATCCCAACATTTTTTTGGCAGTTCCGCCTGGCTCAGGAAGCCACAAATATCGCCTGAGAATATCGAATTTTCATTTAGAATGTAGCTGGATATGTCTAGTATCATATTCGAGGAAAGCATTTTGATATTTATAAGAATTATTTTTCTGTATTTTTCTCAATTCCCGTCCCTGGCACCGAAAACCACGTCTTTTCGCTCTGGAGACTACATCCCAACATTTTTTTTGGCAGTTCCGCCTGGCTCAGGAAGCCACAAAAATCGCCTGAGAATATCGAATTTTCGTTTAGAATGTAGCTGGGTATGTCTAGTATCATATTCGAGGAGAACATTTTGATATTTATAAGAATTATTTTTCTGTATTTTTCTCAATTCCCGTCCCTGGCACAGAAAACCACGTCTTTTCGCACCAAAAACTAAGTCCCAACTTTTTTTTTTTTTTTTTGCAGTTTCGCTCGGCTCAGGAAGCCACAAACATCGCCTGAAAATATCGAGTTTTCGTTTAGAATGTAGCTGGGTATGTCTAGTACCATATTCGAGAAGAACATTTTGATATTTCTAAGAATTATTTTTCTGTATTTTTCTCAATTCCCGTCCCTGGCACCGAAAACCGCATCTTTTCGCTCTGAAGACTAAGTCCCAACGTTTTTTTTTTTTTTTTTTTTGCAGTTCCGCTTGGCTCAGGAAGCCACAAACATCGCCTGAGAATATCGAATTTTCGATTAGAATGTAGCTGGGTATGTCTAGTACCATATTCGAGGAGAGCATTTTGATATTTATAAGAATTATTTTTCTGTATTTTTCTCAATTCCCGTCCCTGGCACCGAAAACCGCATCTTTTCGCTCTGGAAACTAAGTCCCAACGTTGTTTTCTTTTGTTTTTTTGCAGTTGCGCCCGGTTCAGGAAGCCACAAACATTACCAGAGAATATCGAATTTTCGTTTAGAATGTAGCTGGGTATGTCTATTACTATATTCGAGGAGAGCATTTTGATATTTATAAGAATTATTTTTCTGTGTTTTTCTCAATTCCCGTCCCTGGCACCGAAAACCGCGTTTTTTCGCTCTAAAGACTACATCCCAGCATTTTTTTTTGGCAGTTCCGCCCGGCTCAGGAAGCCACAAATATCGCCTGAGAATATCGAATTTTAGTATAGAATGTAGCTGGGTATGTCTAGTATCATATTCGAGGAGAGCATTTTGATATTTATAAGAATTATTTTTCTGTATTCTTCTCAATTCCCGTCCCTGGCACCGAAAACCGCGTCTTTTCGCTCTGGAGACTACATCCCAACATTTTTTTTGGCAGTTCCGCCTGGCTCAGGAAGCCACAAAAATCGCCTGAGAATATCGAATTTTCGTTTAGAATGTAGCTGGGTATGTCTAGTATCATATTCGAGGAGAGCATATTGATATTTATAAGAATTATTTTTCTGTCTTTTTCTCAATTCCCGTCCCTGGCACCGAAAACCGCGTCTTTTCGCTCTGGAGACTACATCCCAACGTTTTTTTTTTGGCAGTTCTGCCTGGCTCAGGAAGCCACAAATATCGCCTGAGAATATCGAATTTTCGTTTAGAATGTAGCTGGGTATGTCTAGTATCATATTCGAGGAGAGCATTTTTATATTTATAAGAAATATTTTTCTGTATTTTTCTCAATTCCCGTCCCTGGCACCGAAAACCGCGTCTTTTCGCTCTGGAGACTACATCCCAACGTTTTTTTTTTGGCAGTTCCGCCTGGCTCAGGAAGCCACAAATATCGCCTGAGAATATCGAATTTTCGTTTAGAATGTAGCTGGGTATGTCTAGTATCATATTCGCGGAGAGCATTTTGATATTTATAAGAATTATTTTTCTGTATTTTTCTCAATTCCCGTCCCTGGCACCGAAAACCGCGTCTTTTCGCTCTGGAGACTACATCCCAACATTTTTTTTGGCAGTTCCGCCTGGCTCAGGAAGCCACAAAAATCGCCTGAGAATATCGAATTTTCGTTTAGAATGTAGCTGGGTATGTCTAGTATCATATTCGAGGAGAGCATTTTGATATTTATAAGAATTATTTTTCTGTATTTTTCTCAATTCCCATCCCTGGCACCCAAAACCGCGTCTTTTCGCTCTGGAGACTACATCCCAACATTTTTTTTTGGCAGTTCCGCCTCGCTCAGCGAGCCACAAATATCGCCTGAGAATATCGAATTTTCGTTTAGAATGTAGCTGGGTATGTCTAGTATCATATTCGAGGAGAGCATATTGATATTTATAAGAATTATTTTTCTGTATTTTTCTCAATTCCCGTCCCTGGCACCGAAAACCGCGTCTTTTCGCTCTGGAGACTACATCCCAACATTTTTTTTTTTGGCAGTTCGCCTGGCTCAGGAAACCACAGAAATCGCCTGAGAATATCGAATTTTCGTTTAGAATGTAGCTGGGTATGTCTAGTATCATATTCGAGGAGAGCATTTTGATATTTATAAGAATTATTTTTCTGTATTTTTCTCAATTCCCGTCCCTGGCACCCAAAACCGCGTCTTTTCGCTCTGGAGACTACATCCCAACATTTTTTTTTGGCAGTTCCGCCTGGCTCAGGAAGCCACAAATATCGCCTGAGAATATCGAATTTTCGTTTAGAATGTAGCTGGGTATGTCTAGTACCATATTCGAGGAGAGCATTTTGATATTTATAAGAATTATTTTTCTGTATTTTTCTCAATTCCTGTCCCTCGCACCGAAAACCGCGTCTTTTCGCTCTGGAGACTACATCCCAACATTTTTTTTTAGCAGTTCCGCCTGGCTCAGGAAGCCACAAATATCGCCTGAGAATATCGAATTTTCGTTTAGAATGTAGCTGGGTATGTCTAGTACCATATTCGAGGAGAGCATTTTGATATTTATAAGAATTATTTTTCTGTATTTTTCTCAATTCCCGTCCCTGGCACCGAAAACCGCGTCTTTTCGCTCTGGAGACTACATCCCAACATTTTTTTTTGGCAGTTCCACCTGGCTCAGGAAGCCACAAAAATTGCCTGAGAATATCGAATTTTCGTTTAGAATGTAGCTGGGTATGTCTAGTATCATATTCGAGGAAAGCATTTTGATATTTATAAGAATTATTTTTCTGTATTTTTCTCAATTCCCGTCCCTGGCACCGAAAACCACGTCTTTTCGCTCTGGAGACTACATCCCAACATTTTTTTTTGGCAGTTCCGCCTGGCTCAGGAAGCCACAAAAATCGCCTGAGAATATCGAATTTTCGTTTAGAATGTAGCTGGGTATGTCTAGTATCATATTCGAGGAGAACATTATGATATTTATAAGAATTATTTTTCTGTATTTTTTTCAATTCCCATCCCTGGCGCCGAAAACCGCGTCTTTTTGCTCTGGAGACTACATCCCAACTTTTTTTTGGCAGTTCCGCCCGGCTCAGGAGGCCACAAAAATCGCCTGAGAATATCGAATTTTCGTTTAGAATGTAGCTGGGTATGTCTAGTACCATATTTGAGGAGAACATTTTGATATTTATAAGAATTATTTTGCTGTATTTTTCTCAATTCCCGTCCCTGGCGCCGAAAACCGCGTCTTTTCGCTCTGGAGACTACATCCCAACATTTTTTTTTTGGCAGTTCCGCCCGGCTCAGGAAGCCACAAAAATCGCCTGCGAATATCGAATTTTCGTTTAGAATGTAGCTGGGTATGTCTAGTACCATATTCGAGGAGAGCATTTTGATATTTATAAGAATTATTTTTCTGTATTTTTCTCAATTCCCGTCCCTGGCACCGAACACCGCGTCTTTTCGCTCTGGAGACTACATCCCAACATTTTTTTTGGCAGTTCCGCCTCGCTCAGCGAGCCACAAATATCGCCTGAGAATATCGAATTTTCGTTTAGAATGTAGCTGGGTATGTCTAGTATCATATTCGAGGAGAGCATATTGATATTTATAAGAATTATTTTTCTGTATTTTTCTCAATTCCCGTCCCTGGCACCGAACACCGCGTCTTTTCGCTCTGGAGACTACATCCCAACATTTTTTTTGGCAGTTCCGCCTCGCTCAGCGAGCCACAAATATCGCCTGAGAATATCGAATTTTCGTTTAGAATGTAGCTGGGTATGTCTAGTATCATATTCGAGGAGAGCATATTGATATTTATAAGAATTATTTTTCTGTATTTTTCTCGATTCCCGTCCCTGGCACCGAAAACCGCGTCTTTTCGCTCTGGAGACTACATCCCAACATTTTTTTTGGCAGTTCCGCCTGGCTCAGGAAGCCACAAAAATCGCCTGAGAATATCGAATTTTCGTTTAGAATGTAGCTGGGTATGTCTAGTATCATATTCGAGGAGAGCATTTTGATATTTATAAGAATTATTTTTCTGTATTTTTCTCAATTCCCGTCCCTGGCACCCAAAACCGCGTCTTTTCGCTCTGGAGACTACATCCCAACATTTTTTTTTGGCAGTTCCGCCTGGCTCAGGAAGCCACAAATATCGCCTGAGAATATCGAATTTTCGTTTAGAATGTAGCTGGGTATGTCTAGTACCATATTCGAGGAGAGCATTTTGATATTTATAAGAATTTTTTTTCTGTATTTTTCTCAATTCCTGTCCCTCGCACCGAAAACCGCGTCTTTTCGCTCTGGAGACTACATCCCAACATTTTTTTTTAGCAGTTCCGCCTGGCTCAGGAAGCCACAAATATCGCCTGAGAATATCGAATTTTCGTTTAGAATGTAGCTGGGTATGTCTAGTACCATATTCGAGGAGAGCATTTTGATATTTATAAGAATTATTTTTCTGTATTTTTCTCAATTCCCGTCCCTGGCACCGAAAACCGCGTCTTTTCGCTCTGGAGACTACATCCCAACATTTTTTTTTGGCAGTTCCACCTGGCTCAGGAAGCCACAAAAATTGCCTGAGAATATCGAATTTTCGTTTAGAATGTAGCTGGGTATGTCTAGTATCATATTCGAGGAAAGCATTTTGATATTTATAAGAATTATTTTTCTGTATTTTTCTCAATTCCCGTCCCTGGCACCGAAAACCACGTCTTTTCGCTCTGGAGACTACATCCCAACATTTTTTTTTGGCAGTTCCGCCTGGCTCAGGAAGCCACAAAAATCGCCTGAGAATATCGAATTTTCGTTTAGAATGTAGCTGGGTATGTCTAGTATCATATTCGAGGAGAACATTATGATATTTATAAGAATTATTTTTCTGTATTTTTTTCAATTCCCATCCCTGGCGCCGAAAACCGCGTCTTTTTGCTCTGGAGACTACATCCCAACTTTTTTTTGGCAGTTCCGCCCGGCTCAGGAGGCCACAAAAATCGCCTGAGAATATCGAATTTTCGTTTAGAATGTAGCTGGGTATGTCTAGTACCATATTTGAGGAGAACATTTTGATATTTATAAGAATTATTTTGCTGTATTTTTCTCAATTCCCGTCCCTGGCGCCGAAAACCGCGTCTTTTCGCTCTGGAGACTACATCCCAACATTTTTTTTTTTGGCAGTTCCGCCCGGCTCAGGAAGCCACAAAAATCGCCTGCGAATATCGAATTTTCGTTTAGAATGTAGCTGGGTATGTCTAGTACCATATTCGAGGAGAGCATTTTGATATTTATAAGAATTATTTTTCTGTATTTTTCTCAATTCCCGTCCCTGGCACCGAACACCGCGTCTTTTCGCTCTGGAGACTACATCCCAACATTTTTTTTGGCAGTTCCGCCTCGCTCAGCGAGCCACAAATATCGCCTGAGAATATCGAATTTTCGTTTAGAATGTAGCTGGGTATGTCTAGTATCATATTCGAGGAGAGCATATTGATATTTATAAGAATTATTTTTCTGTATTTTTCTCAATTCCCGTCCCTGGCACCGAAAACCGCGTCTTTTCGCTCTGGAGACTACATCCCAACATTTTTTTTGGCAGTTCGCCTGGCTCAGGAAGCCACAAATATCGCCTGAGAATATCGAATTTTCGTTTAGAATGTAGCTGGGTATGTCTAGTACCATATTCGAGGAGAGCATTTTGATATTTATAAGAATTATTTTTCTGTATTTTTCTCAATTCCTGTCCCTCGCACCGAAAACCGCGTCTTTTCGCTCTGGAGACTACATCCCAACATTTTTTTTAGCAGTTCCGCCTGGCTCAGGAAGCCACAAATATCGCCTGAGAATATCGAATTTTCGTTTAGAATGTAGCTGGGTATGCCTAGTACCATATTCGAGGAGAGCATTTTGATATTTATAAGAATTATTTTTCTGTATTTTTCTCAATGCCCGTCCCTGGCACCGAAAACCGCGTCTTTTCGCTCTGGAGACTACATCCCAACATTTTTTTTGGCAGTTCCACCTGGCTCAGGAAGCCACAAAAATCGCCTGAGAATATCAAATTTTCGTTTAGAATGTAGCTGGGTATGTCTAGTATCATATTCGAGGAAAGCATTTTGATATTTATAAGAATTATTTTTCTGTATTTTTCTCAATTCCCGTCCCTGGCACCGAAAACCGCGCCCTTTCGCTCTGGAGACTACATCCCAACATTTTTTTTGGCAGTTCCGCCTGGCTCAGGAAGCCACAAATATCGCCTGAGAATATCGAATTTTCGTTTAGAATGTAGCTGGGTATGTCTAGTATCATATTCGAGGAAAGCATTTTGATATTTATAAGAATTATTTTTCTGTATTTTTCTCAATTCCCGTCCCTGGCACCGAAAACCACGTCTTTTCGCTCTGGAGACTACATCCCAACATTTTTTTTGGCAGTTCCGCCTGGCTCAGGAAGCCACAAAAATCGCCTGAGAATATCGAATTTTCGTTTAGAATGTAGCTGGGTATGTCTAGTATCATATTCGAGGAGAACATTATGATATTTATAAGAATTATTTTTCTGTATTTTTTTCAATTCCCATCCCTGGCGCCGAAAACCGCGTCTTTTTGCTCTGGAGACTACATCCCAACTTTTTTTTGGCAGTTCCGCCCGGCTCAGGAGGCCACAAAAATCGCCTGAGAATATCGAATTTTCGTTTAGAATGTAGCTGGGTATGTCTAGTACCATATTTGAGGAGAACATTTTGATATTTATAAGAATTATTTTGCTGTATTTTTCTCAATTCCCGTCCCTGGCGCCGAAAACCGCGTCATTTCGCTCTGGAGACTACATCCCAACATTTTTTTTTTTGGCAGTTCCGCCCGGCTCAGGAAGCCACAAAAATCGCCTGCGAATATCGAATTTTCGTTTAGAATGTAGCTGGGTATGTCTAGTACCATATTCGAGGAGAGCATTTTGATATTTATAAGAATTATTTTTCTGTATTTTTCTCAATTCCCGTCCCTGGCGCCGAAAACCGCGTCTTTTCGCTCTGGAGACTACATCCCAACATTTTTTTTTGGCAGTTCCGCCCGGCTCAGGAAGCCACAAAAATCGCCTGCGAATATCGAATTTTCGTTTAGAATGTAGCTGGGTATGTCTAGTACCATATTCGAGGAGAGCATTTTGATATTTATAAGAATTATTTTTCTGTATTTTTCTCAATTCCCGTCCCTGGCACCGAACACCGCGTCTTTTCGCTCTGGAAACTACATCCCAACATTTTTTTGGCAGTTCCGTCTGGCTCAGGAAGCCACAAATATCGCCTGAGAATATCGAATTTTCGTTTAGAATGTAGCTGGGTATGTCTAGTATCATATTCGAGGAGAGCATTTTGATATTTATAAGAATTTTTTTTCTGTATTTTTCTCAGTTCCCGTCCCTGGCGCCGAAAACCGCGCCTTTTCGCTCTGGAGACTACATCCCAACATTTTTTTGGCAGTTCCGCCTGGCTCAGGAAGCCACAAATATCGCCTGAGAATATCGAATTTTCGTTTAGAATGTAGCTGGGTATGTCTAGTACCATATTCGAGGAGAGCATTTTGATATTCATAAGAATTATTTTTCTGTATTTTTCTCAATTCCCGTCCCTGGCACCGAAAACCGCGTCTTTTCGCTCTGGAGACTACATCCCCACATTTTTTTGGCAGTTCCGCCTGGCTCAGGAAGCCACAAA
Source organism: Ixodes scapularis (assembly GCF_016920785.2). Lineage (NCBI taxonomy): Eukaryota > Metazoa > Arthropoda > Arachnida > Ixodida > Ixodidae > Ixodes > Ixodes scapularis. The sequence continues at coordinate 112,372,413 of NW_024609835.1, forward strand.
AATCGCCTGAGAATATCGAATTTTCGTTTAGAATATAGCTGGGTATGTCTAGTATCATATTCGAGGAGAGCATTTTGATATTTATAAGAATTATTTTTCTGTATTTTTCTCAATTCCCGTCCCTGGCACCGAAAACCGCGTCTTTTCGCTCTGGAAACTACATCCCAACATTTTTTGGCAGTTCCGCCTGGCTCAGGAAGCCACAAATATCGCCTGAGAATATCGAATTTTCATTTAGACTGTAGCTGGGTATGTCTAGTATCATATTCAAGGAAAGCATTTTGATATTTATAAGAATTATTTTTCTGTATTTTTCTCAATTCCCGTCCCTGGCACCGAAAACCACGTCTTTTCGCTCTGGAGACTACATCCCAACATTTTTTTGGCAGTTCCGCCTGGCTCAGGAAGCCACAAAAATCGCCTGAGAATATCGAATTTTCGTTTAGAATGTAGCTGGGTATGTCTAGTATCATATTCGAGGAGAACATTATGATATTTATAAGAATTATTTTTCTGTATTTTTTTCAATTCCCGTCCCTTGCACCGAAAACCACGTCTTTTCGCTCTGGAGACTACATCCCAACATTTTGTTTGGCAGTTCCGCCTGGCTCAGGAAGCCACAAAAATCGCCTGAGAATATCGAATTTTCGTTTAGAATGTAGCTGGGTATGTCTAGTATCATATTCGAGGAAAGCATTTTGATATTTATAAGAATTATTTTTCTGTATTTTTCTCAATTCCCGTCCCTGGCACCGAAAAGCACGTCTTTTTGCTCTGGAGACTACATCCCAACATTTTTTTTTGGCAGTTCCGGCTGGCTCAGGAAGCCACAAAAATCGCCTGAGAATATCGAATTTTCGTTTAGAATGTAGCTGGGTATGTCTAGTATCATATTCGAGGAGAACATTATGATATTTATAAGAATTATTTTTCTGTATTTTTTTCAATTCCCGTCCCTGGCGCCGAAAACCGCGTCTTTTTGCTCTGGAGACTACATCCCAACATTTTTTTTGGCAGTTCCGCCCGGCTCAGGAGGCCACAAAAATCGCCTGAGAATATCGAATTTTCGTTTAGAATGTAGCTGGGTATGTCTAGTACCATATTCGAGGAGAACATTTTGATATTTATAAGAATTATTTTTCTGTATTTTTCTCAATTCCCGTCCCTGGCGCCGAAAACCGCGTCTTTTCGCTCTGGAGACTACGTCCCAACATTTTTTTTTTTGGCAGTTCCGCCCGGCTCAGGAAGCCACAAAAATCGCCTGCGAATATCGAATTTTCGTTTAGAATGTAGCTGGGTATGTCTAGTACCATATTCGAGGAGAGCATTTTGATATTTATAAGAATTATTTTTCTGTATTTTTCTCAATTCCCGTCCCTGGCGCCGAAAACCGCGTCTTTTCGCTCTGGAGACTTCATCCCAACATTTTTTTTTGGCAGTTCCGCCCGGCTCAGGAAGCCACAAAAATCGCCTGAGAATATCGAATTTTCGTTTCGAATGTAGCTGGGTATGTCTAGTACCATATTCGAGGAGAGCATTTTGATATTTATAAGAATTATTTTTCTGTATTTTTTTCAATTCCCGTCCCTGGCGCCGAAAACCGCGTCTTTTCGCTCTGGAGACTACATCCCAACATTTTTTTTTTGGCAGTTCCGCCCGGCTCAGGAAGCCACAAAAATCGCCTGCGAATATCGAATTTTCGTTTAGAATGTAGCTGGGTATGTCTAGTACCATATTCGAGGAGAGCATTTTGATATTTATAAGAATTATTTTTCTGTATTTTTTTCAATTCCCGTCCCTGGCGCCGAAAACCGCGTCTTTTCGCTCTGGAGACTACATCCCAACATTTTTTTTGGCAGTTCCGCCCGGCTCAGGAAGCCACAAAAATCGCCTGCGAATATCGAATTTTCGTTTAGAATGTAGCTGGGTATGTCTAGTACCATATTCGAGGAGAGCATTTTGATATTTATAAGAATTATTTTTCTGTATTTTTTTCAATTCCCGTCCCTGGCGCCGAAAACCGCGTCTTTTCGCTCTGGAGACTACATCCCAACATTTTTTTTTGGCAGTTCCGCCCGGCTCAGGAAGCCACAAAAATCGCCTGAGAATATCGAATTTTCGTTTCGAATGTAGCTGGATATGTCTAGTATTATATTCAAGGAGAGCATTTTGATATTTATAAGAATTATTTTTATAAGAAATTTTAACAATTATTAGAACCGACGGAGCGCGACATTTCTTATGTCGCGCTGCGCCCTGGGCCGTACACCCGCGCTAAGTGCGTGTACAGTCACTCGCAATATGAAGGACCTTTTCGCCGATGCAATTGATGGGCGGGGCTTATTCCACTCTGGCCAGGCGCACTTCATTTTGAGCGACAAGAAAGATAAAAGTATATTTCATTCTCTCACGTCAAGAAATATGGTCCAGGCATAGGCAAATCCAAAACAGCCTCAAACTGCCTGGTCGAATGGGTCCTTCATATTGCGGGAGACTGTACATCCAGCTACAAGAACTGTAAGGAGGGAAAGTACGCGAGCGAGCTGGCTAGGAAACATAATTGAAAGAAAACCTGAGACTAGGACAAATAAAAATCGGGGGGACAGGCTCCGCCTTAAGTGTATGACGCGACAGCGCAAGGCCGGGTCGTCAGCGCAGGGGTGGAGGAGGGCGGAAGGGCAGGTTAGGCGGAGGAAGGAAGGGAAGGGGGTGGGGGTTGGGTGAATGGAGGGCTTGGAGGGGGTGGATGAGGGGAAGGGAGCTGGGAACGAGGCCCTCCCACGGGGTCACGCCGCCGCCGACTGCTACTAAGGCAGGGCAAGGGGTGGAGGGCAGGGGAAAGGTGTGGGGGTCAGATAGGAGTAGTGGAGGAGGGGATGGGAGGTGTGGGGGGTAAGGGGAGGGGGATCCCATTCAACACCCGGGTCACGTGACCCGAGTGTTCAGGGAAGGGGAGGGGCCCGCCCACGAGGTCACTCCGGACGCCGTGACCCGGGTAACTCGACACGGGTCACGTGGCCTACAAAGTCACGCCGGACGACGACTACTACTACGCCGGCTTTTCCGCTGAACGGGAGCCTTACGCTATCGCGTGGAATAACTCCCAGTCTCAGGTTTTCTTACAAGAACTTGCCTAGACCGATGATACTTCAGTCATTTTACTGCCCAAGCATTAATATGGTGTTTTTTTTTTCGAAGTGCACTTGCGTAGGCTTTTCTCCTGGCTTATGTGCTTCTCGCGTATGCCTTTTTTTTGCTGTTAACCTACGGAACAAAACAAGTTTCCATCGATCTGTGATAATCCATAATGAAGGGTGTTCACTTTTCCGACTGTTCTGACAAAGACGAAAACTGTCGAGTCACGCGTCCACAGCCCAGTGGCTGTGGACGCATTTTTTTATATCGTCTATATCGACCCATTTATATCGACGACGTACACCCGTCGTCGATATAAATGTGAACGCCAGACCGCCGACTGCTCAGTACTATCAGCGCCATGATGCTGCGGCCCGTGGCGGCTTGCGCACCTTATCGCGCGCTACGCCGAGATTCATCGTGTGAATCAGCTCAGCTCTGCTGCTGCTCCGTGAAGAAAGTGCGAGAATTGGGTAGGAGCCTTTTGGACGTTATCAGGAGGCACTGTGGTGACATGAAGTAACTATTTGTTTTTTCCTTGAATGCGGTGGCATTTCTTTTGGCTTATTCGGCCACGCTCATTTTTGAAAAGTCGAATTGGCTTCTGTCATGAACGCTCGAAATATTTTCTTTCGTAAAAATATTTATCGCTATTAGCGTTCACTCAATAATAAAGAAAGAATCTGAGTTTTGATGAACTATACCGAGCAACGTCGGCGCTTTTTCACGGGCAAAATGCAAACTATTTGCCGTCAATGACGTGTGCACAGCGCCTACAAAAAGTAGCAAAATAGAAATCCACTTTCACGCTCTCTGCAGATCGGAGCAGTAAAACCGAGGACAGTGTTCGATCCAAGCGCTTAATTTCGGTGAAGCGCCAAGCGCCGATAAGGCTCGATAGCCGCCACGCCCGCCGCGTCATGACGCGGATAGTACGGAGCGGTCGACGGACCGGCCTCTACCTTCATATTAACGACGGGTGTACGATATTTCGCAGAGGGTTATTTCTCATACGAAAGAGTTCCACAGCCCAGCAAACAAAGATGGTATCTCGCAGAAGGCTCTAATTTGAATGGCCCTATAGACCCTTTTCGGAGTAGAGCGCCACCTGTTGCACGCAACTGCAACTAAGTCCGCCGCCACCACGCAGGGGTCCCGCCAGACCCGCCTGCATCTTACCGCCTACAACGGTGCTGCTTACACTTTAGTCCCAGTCTGCGCGCGCCGCATCAATCTGCCATCGCATTGCTGCGTACCTTTGTGTACGCAGGATGGATACGTTGACGGAGGCGAAAAAAAGGTACATGTCAGACAAGTTCTAAAGTGTTCAAAAAGAAAAAAACAGAGTTCTCGTGTTGTTTACAAAACTTTCACGGGTTAGACAAGAAAACACTCTTATTATCCGTAAGCGGAAGCATTGCAAACGATTATATGTTGTAGTAGTGTGACCGTGTGTCGCGCCCCGTCCTTTAGAGAGGTACGGCCGCGGTTCAGTGCGCGGCTCGCATGCGCGAGCGGCTCCCTCCTTCAGTGCTTCTTCACTGCAAGCGAGGCCATTTTAGGTACTTGTTCGGCGTGTAGATGCATGATTACTTCTTCCGCAAGTTCGTTTCCTTTACTCACGCCGGTAAAGAGTTTTCCAGAAAACAGACGTCGGGTGGAGGGAGTGTACAGACTAAATGCAGTGTACACCGAATCTGAAGATCACTCGAACCCGCCTTGCGATCGTGGGAACTTTTGGAGTGGTGGCCTGAACAGAGTGCCAAGGCCGTACCGCTAGACGTTTAGAGACGTTACGCTACTAATCGGTTTGGAAATTTGTGAGAACGCAGCCAAAGAGTTGGTGTTTATAGCACCAGGAATTTAAATGCTGCCTGCCACCCACCCCTACAACTTTTCTGCTGTTCTGTACGATTTGCGATTGCGATTTCTTGAACACTCAAGGTTGTGACTCGTGAGGCACCTTTCGCAGTTACTGGTACGCGATAGTAAGTTTATTGGAGGGGTACGAAAAACGAAACGAGCAAGTTCTCGGCTGTCACCGCACGACAAGCTCACGACGGGGGCAGCGTACCGGGTCGTTCGGGGTGGCCACGCTAAAAGCGCGATCACTATGATGAACTGTATTAAAATTATGAAATGTTACTAAAAAAAATCACTACAAAACAAGAAAGAACTTGGTTGGGAGAAGAGCGTGTTGGTTTAAGTCATGGAAATTTTAATTGTTTTATTCTTTCTTCATCCATGAAGAAAGAACTTGCCTGTTCCGCGAGTAGTTAGCCCATATCGATGCGGGGACCACGTATGCTTCAACGAAGTTGTAGCTTCTTTCCATGCACCGGTCTGTGCCTGACCGGCTCCTGTAAAACTGCTCCACCTCTCTGTCACTTATATGTGGCAGTATCGATAGATCATTAGACCAACAGGTGATCCGAAAAAAACCCGCACAAGCCATAGCTGAAAACGCTACGGCGGCTACGCTGCACGCCGACTGGTCGAACGAGTCGAACCCTGCGTAATGGCGGCGATCACCCAATGTTGCGAGATGTTTTACTATTCCGGCTAAATTTTTTTTAGTGTTGCCAAAATTTCGAAAGGGGTCTATTGGGGCCAATGTGCATGGTGTAGACCTTCGATCTTCTGTTAGTTTCCATCTTTATTTGGCTGTGGAGTGCATATTGATCATGCGCAGTAGCTCTTCTCCGCGAAATATCGTACTCCGCACCTGCGTTCACAGTCCAGTCGCTCGGAATTTTTCGCACCAGAGATAAGCGTTTGGAAGGTGTATAACACGAAACAAGTAGCAGGTTCGAGGAACAATGAAGATGTAGACGATAGGTTCTTTCCTTCTACGGACCTTTTGTTCGTTGTTGCAGATCTAATATCCCGAGGTATGATGGCACAGCAGCTGTTAGCTGAGTAAGAAAGAGAGAAAGAGATGTTTATTTCCCCTTTCTTTTTAGAAAATTGACTTAGTTCCTTGCGCGCTCAGTGCGCACACTGTCGATAGGGAAGGGGATCGGGAGAAAATGATGGAAAATATAGAAAGGTTGAAAGGTTTATAGATTAGGTTGGGAGGGATGTCTCAGCCGTCGGCCTCCCGTCAAGTGACGTTCGCTTCGTGTTCACCCCTAAGTTGGCAGTGCGGTGGAAGCTGCGTGCTTGTTGGACTAGTCAACTGTCGGCCTTGCACCACGTGACCACCCTGCTCTCCACATACCACGCGCCGAGAGCGAGTTCAGGCGATAAGAGGCAGGCCACTGGTTGGTCTGGCAAAACGCAGCTTCCACCGCACTGTCAGCTTAGGGGCGAACGGAGTATAGTACGATCCAACGTTCAGAACGCACGGCTCCTCGAAGTTAGTAGATATGGAGCAACCTTAGAGCGAATAATAAATATTTTGCAACTGGGGTGGGCGGCAGTTGTGCTACAGAGTTAATGGAGAGCTTTAGCAGTTCGCTTTTTCGCCCTGATAATGGTACGATGCATGCCCAAGGCCGCCGGAGGGAAGAGGAGGTATCGTTATCGGGGCAAAAAAACAATCTGCTAAAACTCTCTAATATCGGAACAAGGCGTTCATTGAACGGATGGCTTTTTAGCGGGAATCGCTTAGTGCCGCACTCCCCCGTACTACACCTTTGACTGCACTTCACGGTTTTTGGTGAGACAGCTAATACAACTCCTTCGGTCTCGGGTATTATATTTTTCAGAAGTCGGCAAGGGTGGGGGTAAATTTCTACTTTTTCACAAAATGCGCCGCTAGACAAGGACAGAGTGAGTGACACAACACGAAGCGCTACTTTCAACTGAATGTTTATTGAAAACACGCTATTTATATACCCAATCGGGCTTCTCAAGTAAGAATTCAAATTCTTTGTCTGTCAGATGCACTGACGGGGCACTAATGCACTTGTCATCCCCCTGCATTCTAATATTAAATGACTCGAAGATTTCTCTCGAGATTTTACTTCTCAGCTTTCCCAGAATTTTTGTTTTTTCTAGTACCGGGGCGGCAACGGCATCCGTCGCCCTTCCGCCTTCTGAAAAAAATCTCGAGAGAAATCTTCGAGTCATTTAATATTAGAATTCAGGGGGATGACAAGTGCATTAGTGCCCCGTCAGTGCATCTGACAGACAAAGAATTTGAATTATTACTTGAGAAGCCCGATTGGGTATATAAAGAGTGTGTTTTCAATAAACATTCAGTTGAAAGTAGCGCTTCGTGCTGTGTCACTTACTCTGTCCTTGCCTTGCGGCGCATTTTGTGAAAAAGTAGTCATGTACCAACTGGCCCATCTGTCACTATTGGTGGGGGTAAAATTCAGGCGCAATTTTTCAGGCTGACAATCGGGGAGTAATTGGTGTTTTCCGGGATTCATTCCGGGATTCGGTTTTTTTCGGGTGCGTGCGTACACTTAACAATGGAGAGCATAGATCGGTTTTTAGATATGAAATGTGTTATTTGCACCAACGAAAGTCGGGAAAGCGCATGATGTAACAATATGTTCGAAGGTATAGGGTCCTTTTAACTTCTCGCCTATTCCGAAGCGAATCTGGAGCAAGACTACGCAAGTCATTAGAGTGTTGTAAATATCAGACTAGTGACTGACGAAACACCTTTAAAACGGATCCAGCATAGTTCATAATTTTTATAAACTCCGCTTATTTCAAGACGGGTTTTGAGGAGAAATCTGGTTTAGCGCGATTTTCATAAGACCTGTTCGGGATGTGACATTCGAGATAATATCAGATTTTACTCGAGAAGGGACATGCGTAAATATAAGACCTCTGCGAGTTACCATATTTTATTACTGGGTTGTAGAACCAGTGGAACACGGTCTGAGCGAGCGCGATAGCTCTCCTCCACGAAATATCGCATGCCGCGCCAACGCCCACAGCCCACCGACTCAGCATTTTTTGCCTGGGCGATAACCGTTGCAACAATGTGTACCATCGCTGGGCGTCCGGAAACCCAAATTCCAAGCGATATATATTTTTTATCATGAGCAGTGTCAAGATATGACGAGAAATAACTATCAAAGCGAGACTTATCAACCGTGTCACTCCTCCCCGCGCATGATATTGCGGCTGCCGCCTGCCCTAGCAGGAAGTTAGAATATGGTTTTATTCATTCAAAGCAAAATTAAGGTTGGTCTAAACATAAAAAAGTCGTTTTTTTTTGTCTTCATGGTGTTTTACAGGATCATTTAACCAATGCGGTTCAGCCGTATAATCGAAATTATGACGTAGCACAAAGAACGGACCCAACGATGCACCTCTTTATATCGCCTGCGGCGCTGCTCAAAATTTGATAACTGCTGCCACACTCGTCATGTCAGCAGGTTTGCGAGAATCAGCGGCGTGTTTTCTCTGTCAATACTGCCCCCGACCTCTGCACACTCCGTGAGTCGACGGCGTCACCCGATGCCCTTTTTTCCAATGGAGAGAATCATCGCCAAGACGGTAAGCCCTTTTTTTTATATGCTATGGGTGAAATGAATTAAAATTCTTTTACACGACGGTGCAAAACTCTAGTTATCGGAATTAGTACAATGTCAGTTCCCATTCATTTATGACCGGATGGTCCATTAATTTTATGAAACTACCCTACGAAAGGACCCTCTACATGAAAATATAGAAATGCATTACGACTTACTTTTTAATAGGGAGTTTTAGTAGACCATTTCCGTGCACCCACTCTACAGAGTGGAGCGGGAAATCGCCACTGCGCATGTGCGGCGCCGCTGTGAGGCCGAGCGTAGCTACCGTGGTGAGCGCCCAGTTAATAACAACCATTGGGTCCAATGAGTTATTGACAATTAGAGCCAATGGGGAATCCTATCTGTGATTTCGGACTCCTAGTTAGAAAAATTCAATTGGTTCCAATTAGTTGTCGACAATTAGAACCAATGGGGAATCCTATCTGTGATTTCGGACTCCTAGTTAGAAAAGTCAATTGGTTCTAATTAGTTATCGACAATTAGAACCAATGGGGAATCCTATCTGTGATTTCGGACTCCTAGTTAGAAAAAGTCGATTGGTTTCAATTGTCGAAATCTAATTGAACATCACCAATTCGAACCAGTTTGGCATTGTCAATAGGATGGAACCAATTGGAAAAAACCTATTTCTGTTTTCGGACTCCCAATAGGAAAAAAGCAATTGGTCCAACTGTCAAATCATATTGACAGATACGAATTGGGACAACCATTAGTGTTTGGATATCCCAAACTAGAAAAAGTTGCAACTAGATCTAAAGGTAGATAATCACACAGTCTTTATTTAACTTATTAGAAATGATTTCTTGCTTCTAGGCATCGTCGTTTTCTTCCAGGATAGCAGCTGTAGCTTCCCTAAAATAAAGTATAAATATGCATTAAATGACCTTATGGGATTATAAATGTTTAAATCAAGCTTAGAAACATACTAAACTTTTTTTTTTCGCTACAAAGAAATTAGTTGCAGTGGTATAAACCTGCAGGCCTTGCATTAAAAGGCAAACATCCCTGGGTGACTGAAACACTCTGGTCAAAATTAGGAGATGAAGCTTTTGCCGAGACTGGGCTAAATTTGGATCTGGGATGGTTTAAGACTATTAAGTTTCCTATGAGCCTGTGAGACAATTGTAGGGGAGACCAAGAGATGGCGCCAGGAGCGCATCGTGATCTAGATAAGCGCGTGCGCCGCGAGACGCGGGGTACTTTTCGCCACTTGATGCTAGGGTAATAAACGTTGTGGGTCTGCTTCGTCTACCCTCGTCTGCTTCGTCTGCCCGGCTGGCGCGTCGCGCCCAGAGCACACAAGCTCTGAACATGGTGTCAGGAGTGGGGTACACCTCCTCGTAGTCAGCGCTACCGCCATGCCGGACGAAGAAAAGAGCGTCTACCTCGGGGCCACGGGGCTTCAACCGCCGTCGCCGTTCGTCTTCACGAGCCCAGGCGAATGGACAACATGGATTCAAACCTACGAGGATTACGCCTTCGCCACCGGTCTACGTTCTGCAAGCGAAGAAACGCAAGTAAGAACGTTGCTTTATTGCATGGGTCCGCAAGCTCGTACCGTACTAGCTTCGCTTGGCGTGCCAACCCCGGAGACGCAACCGTTTGCCGCCGTCAAGGAGAGGCTGACTCAACACTTCGTTCATCCGGCGAACGAAATTTACGAAAGCCGAAGATTTCACCGCAGGACTCAGCAGCCTGGGGAAACAGTCGACGCGTTTTTCACGGAGCTTCGAACCCTAATCAGACGCTGCAACTATAACAGCCCCGAGATAGAAGACCGCCTAGTGCGTGACAAGTTCGTAGTTGGCTTATTGGACGAGAAGCTATCGGACCAGCTGTGCCGTTCCACACGGCTCACCGCTGACGAAGCACTTTTACAAGCACGCCAGCACGAAGATGCTGAGAGGAAGCGCGATTCTCGTTCGGCGCAAGCTGCAGCGGCCTTGAACGTCGACGCGACGAAGAAAAAGACTGCGTCATCCGCTCCGTCGTCGCGCGCACGTAACCGGCAGCAGCGTTTGGACAACGCAGTTTGTGGCAATTGTGGGCGTTCTGCGCATGACCGCAAGGATTGTCCAGCACGGAAGGCAACTTGCAATTTCTGTAAAAAGCAAGGTCATTTTGCAGAAGTTTGTCGCGCGAAGAAGCGCAAGGAGAAGCTGGGCTCCGTCGAACTCTGCTCTGTTCGTACGCAACGGGCAAGATACGTCGAAGTAAGCGTCAACGGCCACGTGACAAGGTTCAAGGTGGACTCGGGAGCAGACGTCACCGTCGTTCCGCCGTCGCTTCCAGGCGTTCCTTGCAAGCTCGACGCAGTACAAGGAGAGCTCATCGGGCCGGGGAACCAGCCACTGCCTGTTTTGGGCACTTTCCAAGCTACTCTGGCGTGGAAGGACAAGCGCACCGTCCAACAGCTTTACGTCATGCGGGCTCAAACTACACCGCTTCTAGGGTTACCTGCGATAGAAGCTCTCGGAGTGGTCAAGTTTGTGAACACCATCTCCGCCGAGTCCGGAAAAACGGATGGACGTGTCCCGTCTTCCGACGCTCGTGTCAGCTGTGTTCCACCTTCTGACGCCCATATCTTTAAAGGACTGGGCGAACTCCAAGAAAAGTACACCATTCGTCTGAAGTCAGGGGCTCAGCCGTACTCGTTGAGCGTTCCAAGACGAATACCGCTGCCGCTCTTCGACGTCGTCAAGAGAGAACTTGATGCCATGGAAGCCCAAGGTGTCATCAGAAGGGTTGACACGCCGACAGCATGGTGCTCCGGACTTGTCGTCGTCCCCAAGTCGTCGGGTGGGTACGGGCTGTGCGTCGACCTGACCAAGTTAAACCAAGTCATCGAGCGGGAGCGATACGCCCTGCCGACGGTTGACCAGATCCTGGGGCAGCTAGGCGACGCCAAAGTGTTTTCAAAACTCGACGCGACCTCCAGTTTCCACCAAATCAAGCTCAGCGACGCAAGCGAAGAATTAACGACGTTCATCACGCCGTTTGGTCGCTACTGCTACCGTCGTCTGCCATTTGGTCTGGCGTCTGCACCCGAATATTTTCAACGTCAAATGTCACGGGTCCTGGAGGGGTTGCCTGGCGTCGTGAATATGATCGACGATGTCCTTGTTTACGGTAGGGACCTTGAACAGCACGATCAACGCCTTGCTGAGGTACTCCGACGACTTGAGCAAGCCGGGGTAAAGCTCAGCGAGCAGAAGTGTGAATTCCGGGTTCCCTCGGTCAAGTTCCTCGGAGTCGTCGTCGATGGAGATGGTATCTCGCCGGATCCCGACAAGCTTCGAGCCATTCGGGAGCTACCTCCGCCAACGGACGTTGCAGGCGTTCGCCGTCTACTGGGGATGGTGAACCACATTGGACGCTTCCTGCCGCACCTTTCGGACGTAACTGCCCCCATCCGTTCACTTCTCAATAAGTCAAGCGCATGGTCCTGGGGAGCAAGCCAAGATGACGGGTTCAAGCGGTTGAAGGCTATGCTGAGCTCGGAGACCTGCATGGCAAAGTACCATCCACGCTATCCTACGATACTGTCCGCAGATGCAAGCTCATTTGGCCTGGGAGCGGTACTGCTGCAAGATCAGCCGTCCGGAGCTCGTCGTGCTGTGGCCTTCGCTTCAAGGTCCTTGACTCCGACTGAAGCACGCTACAGTCAGACAGAAAAGGAAGCTCTCGCTGTGACCTGGGCTGTTCTTCGGTTCGACCAGTATCTGCGTGGGCTTAGTTTTACCGTGGAATCAGATCACCTGCCTCTCGTCGCCCTGCTGGGAAAAAAGGAGCTGGAGTTGCTGCCACCGCGAATTCAGCGAATGTGCATAAAGCTGATGCGCTACCAATTCGACGTTCGGCACGTACCAGGTAGACTTCTTGCCACGGCGGACACGCTGTCACGTGCCCCTTGCGATGTCCGGTCTTCTTCTACAGTATTCTCCGTCGAAATTTTCGCTAGCGAGATATTTAAAGGTCTTCCACCTCCCCTCGCTAACAGGCTGGAAGGGGTTCGTCGTCGACAAGCTGAAGATGGAGAATGTTCTCTCGTCGTCCGCTACTGCCAAGAGGGATGGCCAGACAAGAGGAAGCTGCCTCCCAACTTGGTGCCGTATTGGAAAGAGAGAGGAAGGTTGACAGTCTCGGAGGACCTACTTCTGCTGGACTGCCGCCTCGTTATTCCTGCTGCTCTGCGTAGCAACGTCCTGGCCCTTCTGCACGACGGCCATCAAGGACTTCGCCGCTGTAAGGAGAGAGCCAGAGAAAGCGTCTGGTGGCCTAACTGCAACAGCCACATCGAACATTTGGTCACCAGCTGTGACAAGTGTGCGGAAACAAGGGTTGTACACTCGGAGCCCTTGATGTCAACGCCTACACCAGATCGGCCATGGCAACGCCTAGCCATTGACTTGTTTCAGCTGAAAGGCCGTGATTATGTTCTCATGGTAAACTATTACTCTCGGTTTCCGGAAGTCGTCTCCTTCAGCTCTACGTCAGCCTCAGCGGTTATCGCGGCTATCAAGAGCTGCTTTTCCCGACATGGGATACCGGACGTTGTACGGACAGACAATGGTCCGCAGTTTGCTTCACAGGAATTCGCAAACTTTGCTCTGTCATACGGTTTCCGGCATGAGACCAGTAGCCCTCGGTACCTGCAGAGTAATGGCGCAGTAGAGCGCATGGTGCGCACGGTGAAGGATCTTTTGTACAAGTCCAAAGACCCATACCTAGCGCTTCTCACCTACCGGGACACTCCGGGCGTCGCGGGAGTCTCTCCTGCCATGTTGCTGATGGGTCGGCGGTTACAGACGCGTCTTCCTGCTCTGCCGCAGCGACTCGCACCAGTTCAGCCAAGCCACGAGAGGTTCCGGGCTCAAGACTCCAGGAATAAGGTCAGGCAGGCGAGAGACTTCAATCGCCGGCACAACGCTCGCTCTCTTAGTCCTCTCAAGCCAGGTGACAGCGTCTGGGTCACGGATGCCAGCTGTCAAGCACGCGTCCTGAGCCCTGCCCAACGACCACGGTCGTACGTCGTAGAGACTCCCAAGGGAATCCTACAGCGAAACCGCCGGCACCTGGTGCCCTTCTCGCCGGCCGTTACTGCGAGGGAGTCTGTCGAGCTTCCTGCTGCCGAAGAGCCTCCAGGACGACCACCCGAAGAAGGTCAGCCTGGGGAGTTGCCCACTGCGGGCTGCTCTTCACCCTCTCTGGATCGTGCATCTTCCCCGCAAGGTGTTACAAGATCACGCTATGGACGTGCCATCAAGCCACCAAGACGGTTGGACTTGTAAACATCGCTTTCTTTCGAACTGTGTAACTAGAGTGCAGTAACGAGCTCCGGGGGGAGATGTAGGGGAGACCAAGAGATGGCGCCAGGAGCGCATCGTGATCTAGATAAGCGCGTGCGCCGCGAGACGCGGGGTACTTTTCGCCACTTGATGCTAGGGTAATAAACGTTGTGGGTCTGCTTCGTCTACCCTCGTCTGCTTCGTCTGCCCGGCTGGCGCCCAGAGCACACAAGCTCTGAACAACAATCTCTGCTATAAGGAGAAGAAAGAGTCAATTCAAAGGCATCTCTGTAAAACTGGCCAGTGCACCTGAAATATGCTTAAAGTGTGCATGGGTGAAAAAATAAGTGTCTTTCATATCTCGAAAAGAAATCATATTGCAGGCTGTGTTCCAAATCTTACTGGAATGGTTCAGAGGCAACGCAAGACACGGGTAAGTTTTTGAACTTACCTTGAGTGAGACAGAGTAAATTTTGAAACACAGCTGCAAATAGACCGCCGGATGAGATGCAAAATTTTCGGCTCATACTGTTATTTTATTAGAAGTCATCAACTTCCGGAAGTAATGACCCGACATCACCGACCGACCGATCCCCCCACCCCACTTCCCACTCATCGAAAATTCCCCCGAAATTGCTTAATTTTGAATCCCAAAGCTTCAATTTTTGAAACTGTGCCCAGTCAGTGTTTTCAGCAATTCATAGTTTAGTTTTGAGATGCTTAAAACGCACTTAACTTTCCTCGCGGATACCCAACAACCTCCGAACTGATAGCTGCCCGGAAAATTTTCTTCTCTAAAGCTATATATTCACGCTCGCATCGTTCACTGAAGATCAAACGAGTGTCTCAGCAGATCTAACAATCCGAAATCACCAAACTGCAGCGCAGCAAGGACAAAGAAACTTTCTTACCTTGCTCCCATAAACGTTTGTTGCCACTCATTCGCGCTCTAACAAGCTGGCAGGTCAAATGAAGTAATTATCACCGCACCATTGAGCACTCTGCAGCAGTAAAACACAAAAGAACTTTCTTGAATCATTGCCATAACCATGCTACGAATGCCGTACACGCCATCGGCGCCTTGTGCTTCATGCTTCCTCCGTCCTCGCCGCCCAGTGTACACCAATGACTAATTCTAGAAACAGATCGTTTTTTATCTTTTTTTTTCGTTTTTATTTTTTTTTTTTTTACTAAAGAGCGTACAAATTTGTTTCCCCTTTCAAATTGCGATGTTGAAAACATTTTTTGCAACGCAATACTGAAAAAAAAATTGCGATCTTTGGAAACTTTGTGGTGAGGAAAGAGATAATGGCAAGTTCTGTCCGAGTGCCAATTGAATTTTATTGATCCCAATCGGAGATCAATAAAATTCAATTGGAAACATTGAAAGCATAAAGTTGGAAACATTGAATCCAATCAGAGCGACCAATTAGGTGACCCAGTGCCAAATGAATTTTATTGATCCCAATTGGGATAACCAGTTGGAAACATTGAATCCAATTAGAGTGACCAATTAGGTGGCTGAGTGCCAATTGAATTTTGTTGGTCCTAATTGGGGTAACCAGTTGGAAACATTGAATCTAATTAGAGTGACCAATTAGGTGGCCCAGTGCCAATTGAATTTTGTTGTTCCTAGTCGGTGTAACCAATTGGAAACATTGAAACTAATTAGAATGACCAGTTGGATGACCCAGAACCAATTGAATTTCATTGACTCCAGTTGGTTCCAATTGAATATCCTAATTGGAGTCAATGGTTATTTTTAACTGGGCGTCCGCTCCGCTTTGGAAGGCCCTGAGTGGGCTGTCATAAGCGTGAACGCTTAACTTCCAAAAGGGCTGTTCTATCTCTCGACCCGTGTTGTTATTTCTGCTAAAAACGACTTAGCTAAGAGGCACACACAAGAAAAAAGGGGTACGTACCACACGATCCATGAGTAATCCGTACGGCATTTATTTGACCTCTGTGTGAAACGAAACACCTGTCAAATTACCCAGATAGAGGATAGATTCATGAAGAGCGACCGCGTCCGCCACGACCACGACCAACTTGCGCACCAAACATTTCTCGCAACACGGCAACGGTCGACCATTCGAGGACGGGACAAAAACGGTGACTGGTCTGCTAATCCTGAAACGAAGGTCGGGCTATTTTTCCGCGAGAAGAGTTCATATCGGGAAAAGGAGGGCGCACCCCCAGCCCCTCTTTTTTGGTGACAGCAGGTTGGGCGGAATGTTCGCTTCCTTGGCGTATCTCCGGTCTTTTTTTGATGGGGGTAAAAAGATACGAGACAACAGTGCCAACAAAACCGTTTCTTGTTTCCGAGCAAAAATAGCATCATAAATGCCAATAAATGAGCACACATCTCACCATGGCAGCCCTGTTTCGGTTTGGCTTAATTAACCGGTTTAAGAAATAAAATTGAACATTTCGGTGAACATTCACCTGGTTAAGATTGAGTAAAATGAAGAGAAACGGCTCTACCACGTTATTAGAAAACGTGGGGATTTTGAGAAGGACGTGGTTAGAGCCCTTTCTCTTCATTTTACCGGATTAAGAAAGAAAGTGTCTTGTTGAAATGATGCACATTGAGGGGGAAATATTATACTCCTCAGGCGACGTTTCGCTGAAATTTAAACAACAGATACATAAACTTGAGCAAAATTGGTGTTTGACTAACTCTGTACAGGCGCTGCGCACGCTCATTTGTCGTAAGCTCCCGCAACACTCCAAGTGGGAGCCGAACTGTCAACTAAAGCTCATTTCAGGAGTTCCTCTCCGGGCACTGGCGGAGCGGATCCTCAGAGCGGAGCGGAAAGTAAAAACGGACTACTAAAGCTCTCTAATATCAAATTGCAGGAACGTCACTTAACAAAATAGTACTATCAAGAAAGGTGTCCACTATTGGGATATCGTTTCCATATACCGTACCGAAGTCGCCCAAAATGACATGATTTGAAGCAACAATGCGTGCTCTCGAAAAATGCCTCTCACTGAAAATACGTCCTGTTAGAATTCGCTAATAGTCTGATAAAAAATGGCCGCGGCCATGGAAGTATACGATCGCAGATACAAAAAAAAAATATATATATCTGCGTGCGTGAAGGCTTGACTTCTTGGACACGTGATATTTAGCGAAAAAGCGACGGAATATTTTCCCTAGATATTAAGGATTTGTTTTACTCCTTGGATTATTCTCCTTCAGAGGTTAAGAGATATTATTGAACAAAATGTGGTGCAGTTTCAATCTCATTCAGGTACCGATGTTGGTAGCTTTCTTAATCTTGTTGAGATTTATTTAGGTTCTACCGTGATGTTGATATAAGCTCTTCTTGCAAAAGATTGGAATTTGCATTGGTTCCCGGATGGCTCCAGTTTGATCAGAGATATATATCCGTGTAATTGACCTTGTCGTGGCTAAGTCAGTTGAAGTTTACATTGAAGGTTCATTGTTGGTACGGAGGTACGTGGACGATGTCTTAATATGCACTTTGGATCGTCTTGATGGCGAATGTGTTATACCCTAGTTACACGGGCGCTTTCAACTGCCATTGAGTCAACGACAGTTGACTCAATCGCGATCGGCGGGAGTTACACGGCGGCGCCAACTGTCATCGAGCGGCTAATGACAGTTGAGTTCAACTGAGCTCCCCTACCTCAGTTCAACTGAACGGACTTCCCCAACTGAGGTAAAATGGCGCCTGTCCGCGGGACCGCTGCCGTCGACCATCGTTTCCGAGGCACTTACTGTTTCGGAATGCAGGGGGAGGCGTCTAAAAAGAATCGTAGCAGCAAAATATTCGGAAAGGAATAGGTTTAGGCGCCCGAGCTGCCGCTAAAACGATCCCGGCTAGCGGGCAAGCCACCAAACGAGCGAAGATGGCTGTGGGACCGGCTGTATGAATGGACAAATAGTAATAGTTGCACCGATCGTAGCGGGCGGTAGTTTACGCCACCTATCCTAAAATATGCGCAACCTAGCCCTGAATCTGCCTTTGGTACTCGTGTAAACGCCGCTAAAAAGCAACAAGGTATAGAACATATTGTCCGATATACTTATAATAAATAAAATGTGTGCCGAGTAAATTAGTTTACCAATTAAACTGATCACGTGGCACAAAAGCTAGTTTCGTTTTAGCTTCAACTGGGTTCTAGAGAGCCGTGTAGCATCATCTCAGTTCAGTTCGATCACAGTTGGCGCCGATAACTGTGATTGAACTGAACGACAGTTCAAAGCGCCCGTGTAACTAGGGTATTAGAGGCCTTCTTGCAAGCAGCTCCTGAGTTGACTTTCTCTATTGAAACACCAGCAGATGGTTGGCTACAATTTTTTGGTATCCGGTTCCAGGTTGAGAATGGTCTCTGCTTGGAGTTCGGCAAGACGGACTCAAAACCTCTGCTTTCTAGGGTTAGTTGTCATTGGATGATTGTGAAGCAGGGTATAGTAAAGTCTGTATTAACGAACTCCCTCAAGTTTTCTTGTGTGCACCGGTTGGGCACGGGGTTAAAAAAGCAGCTTCTTAGATTGATTTCTGCTGGCTATAGCTAAGGGTTCCTTTCTTTTGTTGACTAACGCTTGCTGACTAAGTCTACGGCGCGTACAGATGTGGGAAGCTGGAAAAAGAAAGATAGTATGTTTGCCGTATTTTCATTGCGTGTCCCACAACTTAAAGGATATAGCGGGGAAGTTTGGTGTGGCTGTTGTGTTTAAACCTGACTTTCGGCTTGATAGGCTCGTCTCTTTTTTGTCGCGAAGGAGTGGCTGCGGCAAGAGGCATAGGAAGCCATCGGTCCCTTGTGATCTTAGCATAGTGTACGAAATTCCCGTTAACTGTGGTGGGTGTTATGTTGGGCAGACGTCTAGTGTCTGAATGATAGGTTGAGTGAACATAAGCGTGCTGTCAAGAACAATGCGAATTCCTCTGAGTGGGTAAAACACCTGTCTGCATGTGACAATTCTATTGTTGATTGGGCCAGTGCAGTGGTTGTTCAGAAGAAAAAAGGCTGTTATAGACGTTTGGTGAAAGAATCTCTGATGATTGCTAAACATGACAATTATTTTAGTAATATGACCGTCGGGCTGGGTGTCCATGTTAGGGCCCTTTTAAATTCCTAAAATTGGTCTTGGTTCCTTTGTAGTGTTGTCTTGTAAAGATAGGTTTCTGGGCCGTAGCATTCTAGCTCTGTAGCGCGTTCCTTGTGGTTTTCCCATCCCTTTTATTTCTTTTTTTGTCGCCCGGTGACGTGTCTTTTTTTCCACACAGTTGCTTTGCAACGCGCGTAATCGGTGACGTATCTCCTTCTCTAGACAGACTAAGGCTGTGTCGTTCAAATTAATTTTTTTTCTAGCAGATCATGACTGGTCACGTGCTTTTTTTATTTTTTTTATTCGCAGTTTGTTTTATTTTTGTGTCTTGGTTCGAAGTGTCTCCAAACTTAGAATTCCGAGAAGGCGTTTCCAAGTTGCTGTTTATTTGTTCTTGGGTTTTTGTGTGCCTTCCTATTTGATAACGTGGTTTGTCTAATAAAACTTAGCTGTGCTTGGAGATTCGTCTGTTACTGTACCTTTCTCTCCCTACTCTCCACGGTTAAAGATATCAGGAATTTTCAGTTACAAAAGGGGAACCACATTATACCGCTCCAAGTCATCCAGTGGCTATATATGAAAGTCTGAGTTTGTCTGAATTTGGCCCAATAAAAGTTGTGGAGGAGCTCGGGGTTTGGGTGGAAGAAAAAAGTATTTAATTGAGGACCGAACATTCTGGTTGAGAATTGCATCTGAAGTTCGTCGAGATGACCAGCATCACGTTATATTGCCAGCTTACGTTTTATTGGCCACTCCTCAAAGTACTCAGATGATGATATTGTCGGCTCTCAGATATTCGGGAGACGTTAATTAAATACTTTCAGTTTTAAGAGTATGACTGAGGGTCGAAGATGTCGCACTTTATTCACAAAGGGTTCCCGAAAAGTGAAGGTGATTTAATATCGGGCATCGGTAAAATTGAACCTGCGCGAAAGTTTAGCAAACAATTGTTTTATTTGAGCCGGTCTAACCCAATAAAGTCAGCGGTCACAGTGTAGCATGGACCTTCTCTCAATCCTATACGTACTTTAAGCCATGTTTCCACGCGACGCAATAAATCTTGGGACTTTATTTTTTGTGAGTTGCAGACATGTTTGCAGGTATTTTTTTACTCTTTCGCGTCAAATATATTCGATAGCCACTTTGAAAAGAGCCTACAGCAAGCGTCAGTGTGATAGGGTTTTGTTTGCCGTGCTGTTACCGCGCTTTTGGGAGGGATTTGCGCAAGTGTGAATTTTAATTTATTTCTTCTGATGCTTATTTACAGAGCAAGGGGTTCCTTGTTCAATGGAAAGGACATCCCAAATGGCAGTGTACGCTGGAGCCTGAACGTAACCTCAATGCGGCTTGCTTGATGATGATGATGTTTGGGGTTTTTATGGCGCAACAGCTACGGAGGCCATACAGCGCCAAACAAAATTTAAGAAATCAGCTGTTGCTGTTAACGAGCTACAGAATAATAATTACCGATGTAGGGTTAGATCTTATTAATAAAACCCGCGCTTGTGATAAAAGACAACACACGGTCGAATGGGATGAGAGGGTATTCTCCCAGCAAAAGAGCAGGATGGAATGGGATTTGGAAGTGAAACAATTCTGTAAAGTGAACACGACGTTCCTTGTACAAAGCTGAACACAGCCATAGGATATGCATGATGGTAAGCGTATCCCCACAATGTTCACACACCGGTGGGTCCTCTCCACTAAGATATTTGTGCGTTACGTAAGAATGACCGATTCGAAGACGGCACAATAGTACTTCATGGAATCGGTTCCTCTGAGAAGAGCTCTCCCAGAGCCCAAGAACCGGCTTAATAATATGAAGTTTATTATTGCACTCCATGTTCCATTCTGACTGCCAATAACGAAGGGATGACTTTGTTATAGGTTTAATGTCTTGGTGTGGCAAACAGGCGTGAGACGGGGGAAGATTACATGAGGATGTAGCGAGTCTGTCTGCTTCTTCATTACCTTTTATTCCCATATGACTCGGCACCCAACAAAATTTTATATCAAGGCCTCCATGTACCGCTTTATTAAGCTTATTTTGAAGTTGCTGCACCAGCGCATTCTTAGTAACTCTCAAAGAGCATACTGCAGTAACAGCACTCTATGAGTCTACGAATAGGACAGCCTGCTTTATTTTAGCTCGGAGAATATAATCTATGGCCATAGATATTGCATAAACTTCAGCTGTAAAAATGCTGGAGAAAGTATTTAGACGTTTCACTTTAATAAAACAATCAGAATGTACGGCGCTGCCAACAAATGACGACGTCTTAGCACCATCAGTGTAAAAATGTGTGTAGCCTTCATACTTTTTCTCAAGCTCAGAAGATTCCTGTTGGATGATAAGGGCAGAGACGCTATGTTTATTAAACCTTGTGAGAGCCCAGTCACAAGCAAATGGCACTATGTCCCAGGGGGCAACAGAGTCTACACTCTGCAAAAGATTAACTTCGTTCAAACACAGATCAAGTGAGGAACATAACTGTTCTACTCGGAAACTCAAGGGCCTCACAATGCTTGGCCTATTCTCAAAAAGGCGGCAAAATCTAGACTTCTGTAGGGAGTGGCAGGTTGGATGATTACGGTTAGCAAGCACCTTGTAGTAATAAGTTAAGCTTAGATGATGGCGTCTTTTCTCGAGTGACATCTCATTTGATTCAGCATACAGGCTGAGGACGGGCGACGTCCGAAAAGCACCTGTTGCGAGTCGCAGTCCAAGGTGATGGACTGGATCCAACATCTTGAGCGCGGACGGTCGTGCGGAATTGCAAACTGGAGCCCCATAGTCGAGAAGGGGATCGAACAAGAGCGTTGTACAGCTGTAGAAGGCATTTTCTGTCAGATCCCCAAGTTTTATGGGATAAGACTTTCAGAATATTCACAGTTTTGAGACATTTTTCTTTGAGTGACTTGAGGTGAGCAATAAAATTGAGCCTTTTGTCAAAGGTAACACCTAAGAACTTGTGCTCTTTCCTGACAGGGATGCAGGTTCTTTGCAGTTTTAGGGATGGATCCAGTGATAGACCACGGCGTAAAGAAAATGGGACACAAACACTTTTCCCGGGAGAAAACTTAAAACCATTTTCGTCCGCCCACTTAGCAAGCTTATTTATGGCAAGCTGTAGCTGGCGCTCGCAGCTCGAGAGATTGCACGACGATGCTGAGATTTGGATATCGTCAACATAAAGTGAGTATGTAATGGACGGTGGCAAAACCTGTGCGAGAGAATTCATTTTGATTACAAAAAGTGTAACACTCAGGATACCTCCCTGGGGAACCCCATTTTCTTGAATGAAAGGATCTGACAAAACGGTTCCTAATCTGACCTGAAACGTCCTGTCAGTCAAAAAATCTTTTATGCACTGCAGCATACGCCCACGAATTTCGTAGCCATAAAGGTCTTGGAGGATGCCATACCGCCATGCTGTATCATAGGCCTCTTCTAAGTCAAAAAAGACTGATACACAGTTCTGCCTATTCACGAATGCTTCACGTATGGTTGTTTCTAGGCGCACCAAATGATCCAAGGTGGATCGTCCTCGGCGGAACCCGCACTGATTGTTATCCAAAATACTTTCCTTTTCTAGAACGTACACCAGCCGCCTGTTAATCAATCTTTCATATGTTTTCCCAAGGCAGCTGGTTAAAGCGATCGGACGGTAACTAGAGGGCGGAGATGGATCCTTACCCGGCTTCAGGAGAGTGATAATGTGTGCCCGTTTCCAAGCTGCTGGAAAGCTAGCCCTTTTCCACAATGAATTGAAGAAATTAAGAAGGGATTGGAGAGATTCCGAAGAGAGATTACGCAGCATTTCGTAATGTAGTCCATCGGGTCCAGGAGCAGAGAGTTTTTTTATGTCAAGGGCACTATTTAGCTCGTACTCTGTGAAGGGCTGATTATAAGGTGCAGCGTTTGATCCGGTTGTAACAATATTATGCTGCTCTGCTCGTCGTTTAAACAACTTGAAGGAATCAGAATAATTAGAGGAGCTGGACAAAGAATAAAAGTACTCTCCAAGGACGTTAGCCGTATCTTTCAGTGAAGCAGATGGAGGGTTGAAAACAGGAATCGTAAACCCTCTGTAGTCCCCTTGGATTCTCTTGAATCTATCCCAGACCTCCTTAGCAGTTACAAAACTGCTCAGAGATGACACATATTTCATCCAGGTTTTCCGTTTTGATCGCTTACGGGTCCACCGCGCTTTAGCTTTTCGTTTTCTAAACTCAACCAGGTTTCTTGAGGTGGGATACCGCCTGAACTTGCCCCATGCCTTATTTTGCTCTGTGCGCGTCATGGCACACTCCTTATTCCACCAAGGTTTGCACTTACGAGGCAGATTACCGGTAGTTTGGGGGATTGACTGCTGAGCGGCGTTAATTATCTGCTCTGTCACATACAACGTGGCTTCATCCGCAGTCATGGAGGAAAACAAGGATGCATCCAGCGTCGAGCTTAACTTAAAAAGAGACCAATCGGCTTTGTCTAACTTCCACCGAGGCATTCGTTTTAACAGAGTGGGAAAGACAAATGTCGTTCTCTAAAGTAATAGGGAAGTGGTCACTCCCAGAAGGGTTATTAAGAACCTGCCAAGAAAAGCAAGGCAGTAATGAAGGTGATGCAATAGATAAATTGCATCACCTTCATTACTGCCTGAACTAAAGAATGTAGGCTCCCTCCTATTAAAAAGACATATTTGAGATGATAGTAAAAACCGCTCAATTACTCTGCCTCGAGAGTCGAGAAGGGCACCACCCCACATAGGATGATGGGCATTAAAATCACCTAAAATTAAAAAGGGTTGAGGAAGTTGTCCCACGAGTCCCTTGAGCTCAGAGAGATGCAAAGGGCACATTTGGAGGCAAATAAATAGAGACAACCGTTATAAGGCGGTCTAAAAGAAGACGTACCGCTACGGCTTCCAGTGGGGTGCAGAGTGGTACCTCGGAACAGGCAACCCCACTCTGTACAATCACTGCAACGCCCCCAGAAGTGGAATTAACACGATCTTTACGAAAAACTTGATGACGCCTTAAAATCTGTGTATGACGAGCTTGGAGACGAGTTTCTTGTAACGCAAGGGCAATAGGCCGGAGATCATCCATAAAATAGTTAACGTCATCAATATTGGGTAAAAGACCACGGCAGTTCCACTGCATAAATTGCAAATTCTTCATTTATGTAAAAAGGTGAAGTGTAAAATTAAAAAGAGAGAGGCAATGAAAAAATTTAGAGCATGAAATTAATGGTTATTTGGGAGAGACTATTGGTTTTTTCCCTTTAGACTTCAAAGTCTGCCACTCCATGTCACCCTCGTCGGATGCAAGAGTAGGTGACTCAGCGGTATCATCCATCGCCTCTATTTCTGGAGGCGAGCCTTTACCTGAAGGTTTTGGCTGGCTTGTTGTGCGGGGTGGCTTGCCCCGGCCACGACCAGCCGAAGAGGCACCGGAGGTGCTGGGCAGAGTGTCTTTCAACTCTGCCTCCTGCGGCCCCTTGGGTACTGGGGGAGCGGCACGAGGGTTGTGCCGCTCTTTCGAAAAGGGGGTCCTCTCTGAGGAGGTCGGGCGGGAGTTTCGCCCCCTCTCCCCGGGAGAAGACCGCGAAGTGCGGACAGGTGCGGCATTTGCCGGCCTGTCTAGAACCAGCGAAGCAGCATGTGCACTCTCTCCATGAAGAGGAGGGCACTGCTGCCCCGGCTGGGGGGTTGGGGCCCTGAGGGCTGCCTCCAGAACCTCAGGTGAGACCTGGGTAGCCCTCGACTCCGAGCGTGGCACAAGACCCCTCCGTGCCACGTCGGCGTACGATCCCTTCGACATGAAGGAATACCTTTTCTTCGCTTCGCTATAGCTGATATTTTCTTTGGCTTTAATGGCAATGATTTCCTTCTCTTGCTTCCATATGGGACAGCCACGATAGTAGGTAGGGTGTGGTCCATCGCAATTAACGCAGTGGGCCACATTCTCGCAATTGTCAGAGATGTGATCCTGACTGCCACACTTTGCACAAGTCTCCTTCCCTCGACAGCTACGTGTTCCGTGACCAAAACGCTGGCAACGGAAACACCGCTGGGGGTTGGGGACAAAAGGGCGGATGTGGCAGTTCAGGTATCCAGCCTTGATTGTTTGTGGCAGTGTGTGTCGTTCAAATGTAAGGATGACGTGTTTTGAAGAGATTTCTTCAGCATCTTTTTTGAACATAATCCGTTTTACGGCGACAACGCCGGCACCTTGGAGTCCCGCGAGGAGTTCTTCCTCACTAGTGTGAAGGAAGTCGTCTTCAGAGAGGACTCCACGGATGGTGTTCAGTGTGCGGTGAGGGCTCACCGACACTTTCACATCAAGTATGGTGTTCAGCTTGAGAAGCGCTTCACTTTGCTTTTTATTATTTATCTCAACTAGGAGGTCTCCTGAGTGGAGTTTTTTAGCCTTGTAGGAAAACCCTACAAGGTGTTCAAGTACTTTGGCGACGACAAATGGTGAAAGCTTTGACACAGGTTTCTGTTCATCGAGAGAATGAACAACGAAAAACTTCGTGAAGTTTTCTACCTCTGGTTCTTTTTCAATAGTCTTGTGTTCAGGGCAGCGCCTTTTAACGGCTTGCCCCGAACGGGGTTTGGAAGAGAGGGGCGCCATAAGGGGGCAAGGAGTGTTCGGAATCTGTGGCGCGCCGCTCACCACGGAGCCCAACGAGGGAATAGGTAACACCCCATAACAAATATGGCTTTGCTGGAAGCATTACTCTATTAGCGCTAACCAGAAACTATAACCAAGTGTGGATCTGGACGAGAGTATCTGTCACCACCCAAGGTTAGCCCTTGCCACCAAAGGAGTTGAAAAAGGAAAGAAGGGAAATGAGAAGAGTGAAAAGAAGAAGACAAGGGTGAAAGAAAGGAGGGGATAGTAGAAGTGGCGACTAGGCTGAATCATCCTGGTCGGGCCAAGCCAGGACTCCCGTCTACGGGAGGCGGGGGCCGAAGTGGTGTATTGCCTTGCCCGGGGGGCCCCGAAGGGTCCAAACCTACCCCGGGCTCGGCTCAACCACCAGGATGCCCTTTTCCCCGGACACGGGAAAGCCACGCACAGCCAGACGTGGGCGGGCGAACCCGCATGGCTCGTGGTTCGTGGAGACGCCACTCTCCAAACACCTGCTTTCACAGGTGCCCCCTGCGGGGAATGCGGCTTGCTTGAAACAATTTCTCAGGCCCACGGAACCAAACCACTGCCGCCTTGATGAAGCCATCAACAATCTTCTCTACAGAATTCAAGCAAAGCTCGCAAGTAGGAGGTCAAACGGACTGCTGCGGTTTGAGTTTGACCTTGACCTGTTCCGATGGGCATTCGACGGAAGGGGCCAACAGATTGACGCCGGATGGCTCCTTTGTGACGAAAGTGATTTTGATCGCCTCCGTTTGCCGGAGAACTGGCACACGCGTCCCAACAAGCTGCAGGGCGCTGTTACCATCGAGTTTCCAGTCCGCATTAAGGGCGTCTTGCGACTTCAAAGGGCATCCAGCACCTTTGTAAGCGGCTTCCCCAGAGAGTTCTTGCACATCTTCCATGTTACCAAAGGGGTTTTCTCTAAGTAAGAATGGCGGCCAAAGTGACCGACACTGTCTAAATGAAAATAAATGAAAATTCAATTCAACAAACCATGTCTAATAGAATGGTAAGAAAACTAGAACACGAAAAGCAAACGTTACGAAAGACCTACGTCGAAACTCTCCGACAACACCTGCCGAAACTTGTGAGCACTATCTCATGTGAAGTCCTTGAGGAAAGGCTAAGGTCACTCTGCACTTCCACTGGATCCTGTTACAAAAAACAAACGGGACGCGCCAAAAGCAGGTTTCTTGAGAAAGAACATACCCTAAATGTAACTGTAGAGTGCGAAACTTCTGAGCTTTCTACTGAAACCTCTCTCCCGCAGGGGGCACCTGTGAAAGCAGGTGTTTGGAGAGTGGCGTCTCCACGGACCCCGAGCCATGCGGGTTTGCCCGCCCACGTCTGGCTGTGCGTGGCTTTCCTGTGTCTGGGGAAAAGGGAATCCTGGTGGTTGAGCTAAGCCCGGGGCAGGTTTGAACCCTTCGGGGCCCCCTGGGTGAAGCAATACACCACTTCGGCCCCCGCTTCTCATAGACGGGAGTCCTGGTAAGGCCCGGCCAGGATGATTCAGTCTAGTCACCATTTCTTCTACTATCCCCTCCGATCTCTCACTTTTACCTTTCCTGTTTTCTTTACTTCTCTCTCACTTATCTTGCTCCTTTTTCACCCCTCTTTGGCGGCAAGGGCTAACCTTGGGTGGCAATGGACCTCTGTCTTGACCCACACTTGGGTATAGTTTCCCGGCAGCACTGTTAGCGTAACGTCTCCAGCCAAGCCCTTGTTGCTACGGTGCGTTACCTAACCCCTTGTTGGGCTCGGTGGTGGGCCGTGCACAGCGGATTCTGAACACCTTTTGCCCTCCTATGGCGCCCCACCCCTCTAAACCCCGTTCAGGGCAAGCCTTTAAAAGGCGTTGTCTTGAACCCAAGACCACTGACAAAGATCCTTAAATCGAAACATTTACAAAGTTTTTCATTGTTCATTCGCTCGATGAAGATAAACCTGTTGCAAAGCTGTCGCCTTTTGTTGTTGCCAAGGTACTGGAAAACCTTGTCGGGTTCTCCTACAAGGCTAAAAAGCAGAACTCCGGAGACCTCTTAGTGGAGGTAACCACTAAAAAACAAAGTGAAGCGATCCTGAAGTTGACTAGTTTTCTTGATGTCAAAGTGTCAGTTAGCCCTCACCGCACGCTCAACACCATCCGTGGGGTCCTCTCCGAGGACGACTTCTTGCACACTAGTGAGGAAGAACTCCTCGAGGGACTCCAAGGTGTTGGTGTTGTTGCTGTTAAGCGCATTATATTCCGAAAAAATGGTGAAGAAATCCCTTCCAAACACGTCATTCTTACATTTGAACGACACACACTGCCAGAAACCATCAAGGCAGGATACCTTAATTGCCGCATCCGCCCCTATGTCCCAAACCCCCAGCGGTGCTTCCGTTGCCAGCG
Organism: Ixodes scapularis; assembly: GCF_016920785.2. NCBI lineage: Eukaryota > Metazoa > Arthropoda > Arachnida > Ixodida > Ixodidae > Ixodes > Ixodes scapularis. The sequence goes on from NW_024609835.1 coordinate 112,400,484, forward strand.
CTTTGGCCACGGATCGCGCAGCTGTCGAGGGAGAGAGACTTGCGCAAAGTGTGGCAGCCACGACCATCTAGCCGACATCTGTGAAGATGCCATTTCCTGAGCAGACTGCAAGGGTCCTTACCCTGCCTACTCACGCTCTTGCCCCTTGTGGCGACAAGAGAAAGAAATCCTTACCCTGAGAGCCAAAGAAAACATTTCATATCCAGATGCTAAGCAAAGATTCTCCTTTCTTTCAAAAGGTACGTACTCCGATGCGGTGCGCAGGGGCCCTCCACCGCGAACGGAATCGAAGGCCACCCAGGTCTCGCCTGAAGCCCTGGCAGTGGCCCTTCGGGACCCAACCCCCCCGCAGGGGCAGCAGCTCCCCCCACCTTGTGGAGGGAGTACACCAGCTGCCCCCAAGTCTAAGGACAGGCAGGCAACGCCACTGCCAGTCCTTACTTCGTCGCCCTCCCCCAGTGAGAAGGAGCGACACTCCCGCCCCAACTCACTGGAGAGGGCCTCCTCCAAAAAGCGGCACAACTCTCGTGCTGCTCTCCCAGTATCCAAGGGGCCGGAGCAGGCAGAGTTGAAAGACGCTCTGCCCAGCACCTCCGCTGCCTCTTCCGCTGGTCGCGGTCGGGGCCTGGCTCCCCGTGATCCAAGTCGGAAGAAAACGCTGGCTAACACCAGCGACACGACTCAAGAGGCAGACTTGTCCATGGAGTTAGACGATTTGGCTGCTCCTGCTTCTGACCCGGATAGTATGGAGTGGCAGACGCAGACCCGTGCTGGGAAGAACAAAAAAACGGTAACTGCGCCGAAGTAATCCAAGTTGTCTCTCTCCCTAGTTTTAATCTTTTTACTACCGAGTTTTATTGATTTACATTTTCCAATATAAAAAAATTTTATGAATGGCAAAAGTAAATTTTATGCAATGGAACTGTCGCGGCCTTTTAAGAAATATTGATGATATAAATCATTTCATGGATGAGCTTCGGCCGATAGCTCTTGCTCTTCAGGAAACTCATCTCCATGATCGCTCTCCTCATATTTTAAGACGTCACGGGGTCTTTAGGAAAGACCGTCTTAGTGATACTCCTTCTGGTGGCGTGGCAGTGGTTGTACAAGGTGGGGTCGCCTGCTCTGAGGTCCTGCTCTGCACACCACTTGAAGCTGTGGCAGTGCGCCTTCTTTTAGACCGCCTCATAACTGTAGTATCACTTTATTTACCACCTAATACTCCATTACATCTTAGTGAATTGGAGGGTCTTGTAGATCAGCTCCACAACCCTTTATCATTCTAGGCGATTTTAATGCCCATCACCCCCTTTGGGGTAGTATCCGTCAAGACTCTCGTGGAGGTGTAGTTGAACGTTTTTATTGGCATCTGGGCTATGCCTTCTTAATGGGAGAGAGCCAACATTTTTCAGTGCAGCTCCCACCACATTTACATTTATAGATCTGTCGATTTCATCGCCCTCATTGTTTCCTTGCTTTACTTGGAATGTTCTTAACAACCCTTTTGGCAGTGATCACTTTCCGATTGTTTTAGAGAGCGTTGTTCAGCTGCCCTCACTTTTGAAACGAATCCCTAGGTGGAAGTTAGATAAAGCTGACTGGTCACTTTTTGGGTTACATTCCACTTTGGACCTTGCTCTGCTTTCTTCTATGTCACCCGAAGATGCTACACTGTATATTACTGAGCAGATACTAAATGCTGCTGAGGTGTCTATTCCACGAACCTCTGGTAATGTGCCAAAAAAATGCAAACCATGGTGGAACAAGGAGTGTGCCACAACCTTAGCGGATCAAAACAGGGCTTGGGGCAAATTTCGCAGATATCCCACATCACATAATCTCGCAGAGTTCAGGCAGCGGAAAGCTAAAGCCCGTTGGACCAGGAAACAGTCAAAATGGAAATCCTGGATGAAGTATGTTTCTTCTATAAATAGTTTTGTGCCAGCCAAGGAGGTTTGGGATAGATACAGGAAAATAAATGGAGACTATAGGTGCTATACAATTCCTACTTTTGATGCCCCTTCTTCATCTTTAGTTGACATCGGCAACATCCTTGGTGAACATTTTTATAACACATCCAGCTCGGCAAACTACAGTGATTCGTTCAGTAGATTTAAATCTCGTGCAGAGCGACAAAACATCTCCATGTCTGGAGGAGACTCTGAGCCTTATAACCAGCCTTTCACGCAGTGTGAACTTGAAATGGCGCTTGACATAACGAGGGTTTCTGCTCCAGGGCCCGATGCAGTTCATTATGAAATGCTTCGTCGCCTTTCTCCTGAATCCCTGAAAAGTCTTCTCTTGTTCTTCGATTTATTGTGGGAAAAAGCCTGCTTTCCCCATGCCTGCAAGCATGCACATGTCATCCCGCTCCTAAAGCCACAGAAAGACCCTTCACTACCATCAAGTTACCGTCCCATTGCTCTGACGAGCTGTGTCGGGAAAACATTTGAAAGGCTTATAAACAGGCGGTTAGTACACATATTAGAAAGGCAAAAGGTTCTTGACAAATATCAGTGCGGGTTTCGCCGAGGTCGATCTACTCTCGATAATTTGGTTCGCCTGGAAAGCGTTATACGCGAAGCATTTGTGAACAAGCAGCACTGTGTTGCAGTGTTTTTTGACTTAGACAAGGCGTATGATACCACTTGGAGATATGGTATCCTGAAAGACTTGTATGCTTGCAATACCCGTGGTAGGATGTTGCAATGCATTAAGAACTTTTTAACAAACAGAACCTTTCAAGTCCGGCTTGGCAACACCCTGTCTAAACCTTTTGTTCAAGAAAACAGAGTCCCACAGGGAGGCATTTTGAATGTCACTTTGTTTGTACTGAAAATGAATTCTCTCGCACAAATGCTACCTCGGTCTATTTCCTACTCTCTTTATGCTGACGATATACAGATCTCCTCATCTTCTTGCAATCTTTCTAGTTGTGAGCGGCAGTTACAACTGGCTAAAAACAAACTTTGTTGGGCGGACGAAAATGGCTTCAAGTTCTCTGTTGCAAAGACAGTCAGTGTGCCTTTTTCCCTACGTCGCGGGCTTTCCTTAGCCCGCGACGTCGGCAACGTCGGCGACGGCGACGCCGACGGCGACGCCGCTCAAGCCGGGAACGGGCCCCTAAGAGCTGCGCTCTAATATAAAGATTATGCTCACTTTTACACGGACGGTGCCAAGACTTCATCGTTTGTCGGGTGTGCCGTGCATTCAGGTCGTTTTGTAAAAGTTAAACGTCAAGAAAAATTTGCGAGTATATTTACTGCTGAAATCTATGCTGTGTCTTTTGCATTGGATTATATTCTGAAGACTAAAACTAGACGGGCCGTAATATTTGTGGACTCTCAAAGTGTCATTACTGCAATATGCTCTCTAAAAGCCACTAAGAATATGCTTGTGGAACAGATGCGAAGTAAACTTAACGGAGCTTTACGAAAGGGTCACAATATAAAATTGTGCTGGGTTCCGAGTCATATGGGAATAAAGGGTAATGAGGAGGCAGACAGGCTCGCTGCATCTTCAGGTAACTGCTCTCAATATCAAGCTAGCTTGCCCTATCAGGATATCAAGTCATCAATTAAGTCGTGACTTTTTCGTCTATGGCAGGCAGAGTGGGCTATGGAGTCTAATAACAAGCTCTATGTAAGCAAACCAGTCCTTGGGTCTTGGGAGAGCTCCTTACTTAAGAACCGCTTTCACGAAGTTGTATTGTGCCGGCTTCGAGTCGGGCACTCCTTCCTTACACACAGATATCTCCTTTGTGGGGAGGATCCACCAGTTTGTGAGCACTGTGGAGACAATCTTACTATTCTTCATATTTTGTGGATCTGCCCGGAATTCAACACTGAACGACGCGCTCATTTTCATGAGTTTTTTAGATATTGTATTCCATTTCATCCCGCTCTTTTGCTGGGAGAGCACCCTCTCGTTCCTCTTGATCGAGTTTTATCATTTATTACTAGTACTGGCCTTATACACCAGATCTAATCCCAGTTTTTTCAGGATCATCTTTTTGTAATGAGGTAACTATAGGAGTTTCATCAGTTAATTTAGTCTGGCGCAGTATGGCCTCCGTTGCTGTTGCGCCATAAAACCCGCAAACAACAACTACTACTGAAACGGTGAAACCTCTCCAGATAACATCGATACGGCTTCAGATGCATTAATCAACGCTCTGCGAAGCAAGCTCCACGAGAGCACGAGGAAGGAAACAGAGCTCGAGGGTGCCGTTGCCACGTTGACAGGACAAATAGAAAGCATTCAAAGTAGGTGCAAAGACCTTGAAGGACAGAACGGTAGCCTTTCGGTCTCACTTTGTCAGTAGCAGGCAGAGATGGGCAGTATCGAAGATACATGTATCTTCGATACTATCTTTCGATACAGTTGAGTATCTTGTATCTGGTATCGCTTGCCAGAAAAACATGTATCGAAGTATCGGTATCGAAGATACTTTTTGAAAGTATCCTGTATTGTAAAAATACCCGATACTTGCAAAAGTGCGCTTCTAAATCGAAGCTGCGTTTTCTTTCAATCTTGTTCAGGGGAAGCTAGAGCATAGAAGGCCTCCGAAAAGACAACATCAAGTAAACAAATCTTGTGTCCGCGGCTAAAACAACAAACAAAGAAACACGATCGAAAGAAAGTCGAGCGGTTTCGCAATCTCTGCACGGGCATTGTCCTTTTTTTTTGTGTGTCTATAGCAAGCCCGGGTTGCACGGCCGCCCAGAGCACTACAGGAGCCAGACAGGAGGGCGCCGTCTGCAAAACGCTAGGCGGCCAGGCTGAGCTCTGTCCCTGGTTTTCTTTTCCGCGGAACTTCACTTGATATTTCCGACTGTATGGTGCGCACTTCGCAGTCCCAGTCTTGGAGTTGAAAGTTATTTGTTCCGCCGCGTCGACGGGCTAGCAATGGCAGACAACGACAATACTCCTCGCTGTGCCATCTTGGACGGGAAGTATTTTACCGTGATTTCATCTAGGGACGACAGAGTAAAGGCTGCCTGTTCGTTTTGTAAAGCGACCATCTGTGGCGCCTACTCGTATACCTCGAATTTCAAGCTTCACTTAAAGGTAGGTGCAGAATCAACATAAATTAGATTTTTTGTTTGCTTGTAACATGCCAAGAAATGCATTGAGTCGAACAGAGTGTATCTATATGTATCTAATTTTTCAGTGCTGTCTTATGTACCAAAACGGTGCATTTGGATAGCTTACGGAAGTACGCTTTGTGTGATATTACTTGTGTGGCGGCTATATAATTAATCAATACTTATTTTGTTTCAGCGCGTGCATCCACAAGAGCTAAGAAGGTTCGATAAGTACAAAGAAGGGTGGAGAAAAGAAGCAGTCAAGAGAAAGGCCGACGCCCCTGCTGACAAAATGCGCCAAACGAAACTGTTTTGCTCTCCCGGGAGTCAACTGACTCAGCCTAAAGTAGACAATCTGATCGTCAAGTTCGTTGTGGATGGGTTGCATTCATTATCGACAGTCGAAGAGCCAGGCTTCATACAGCTTGTAACAGGTGAGCTTTTAATTCTATGCGAAATCAGACTGCATTATAATTGTACATTGTCTCTTTTTCTATTTTAGGCTTGCGCCCAGGGACTAGTGTGATGTCGCGACGCTCCCTAGGTCGGCGAATTGATGAGGAATGGGAAAAGTTTCAGGATGACGCGCGAGAGAAGTTGTCTGGTCAAAGCTATGTTGCAACCACAGCTGACATCTGGTCCACTCACCATCGTAGCTTCATGGGTGAAACGGTTCATTGGGTAAGCGCTTTGTGTTTTGAATAAAACAAAATGTGTCCCTTTCCTTCACTACCGTGGCAAAGGCAGTGGTAACACAGAATGTGTACGCATTATTTTGGGGAGCTTCCATCAGCTTGCTGGAAACAGCGTCTCCGGAAGAAAGCCCTGCCAAAAGTAGCGCTCGAGCGGGAGCGGAACGCGTAGGTCACGTAGATTTTATGCTTCGCCCACGTATAAGGTGAATCGAAGCATATGGTTTCCTCATAGAGCGGTAGTACAGTGGTTAAGACATCGGATTCACAGTATGAGGGTCAGAGATTCGTAAAAAAGTCCCTAGTAGTTCAGTGTTTAAGACATCGGATTCATAATCTGAGGGACGCTGGTTCGTATCGGAGCGCTGCCGGTGTCTTTTATATTTCAATTTTCGTGTTCGGCACCTTCCTTACCTAGAAGGCGTCGCCGGAAGTGCCTGAGGCCATTCCTATAACATATTCTGTATTAAAAAGTAGAAGTTGTGGAAAATCATGATTCATTCATGTGTTCATGATTTCATTTCATGAACACATGAATCATGTGTTATTCACCGTAAAATGTTTCCAAACATGTAATCCTGAGTGCTGTTTTAAGTATTTCGGCTAAATGTGTTCCTTTTTTAACTGGCAGATGATGTCGCCGCCGACTTGTCCTTTTAAATTATGGTCGAACCCGACAACCTGGACGATGCTGAAATCAACTTGCCTCGTCATCTTCGATGCGCATGTCACACGCTGAGTCTTGTGGCAACTTCAGATGCGAAGGCAGCCTTGTCGACACCGTCCTTTGAACGTGCTAACACATCGGTCATGTCATAGTGTTCGGCTCTGTGGAACTGCGTTCGAAGACCCAAGTCGTCTGAAGTTATTGTGGACATCCTAGGGCATTCTCTGAAGACGCCATGCGTAACACGCTGGAATTCATTGTATGACAGCATGAAAGACCTCCTTCGCTCGAAGGATAAACTGCGAGATGTCTGCGATGGACTAAATCTGCAGACATTCCAAGAAAGAGACTTAGCATTTATTGCCGAGTACTGTGAGATCCTGCAGCCCATCGCCTCCGCTCTGACGCAACTCCAAGCGCAGTCCGATTGCTTCTTCGGGGAGCTGCTGCCAACGCTTTTTACCTTAAAATCAATGCTTCAGGAGAAGGCTGGTATGGACTTCGTCTACTGCAGACCACTTTTGGATGCGGTTACATTTGGGTTCATTCGCAGATTTGACGAGCTTCTGCGAATGAAACCAAGTGCAAATGAAGCGACTGTTGCTGCTGTTCTTCACCCTTACTTTAAGTTGTGGTGGTTGTCACGAGAACCTCAAGATGTCCGCGAGCATGGCCAGCAACTCACAGAAAAAGCTGTAATTGACTTTGTAAATGCAACCAAGCATACCACGCGTCATTTGGCGTGCGCGCCATCAACCTCTGCAGCCTCTGACGTATCGGCTGATGCATTCTTTTCTTTTGAAGCCCACTGCGGCACGAGCCCCAGTTGTCAGGAAGATCAAGTCAAACTTGAATTCCTGAGCTACCTGCAAGATCCTCGAGTTGAATTCGATATGCTCCGCTCATACCCTTCTCTGAGAAGCGCCTTCATTAGATACAACACCCCAACGTGCTCCTCGGCTCCTGTAGAACGGCTGTTCTCCTTCGCGTCGCTAATCTTACGCCCGCATCGTGGCGGACTTTCAGACCGGTGTTTTGAGCAAATGCTTCTGCTTAAGGCTGCGGTCCCACGGGTGCCATCGTGACTGAAGGGTTTTTCAACCGCCAGGGCGGCAAAAACGGCAGCAAGCTCTTGCGCGACAATATTACAATAAAGCGACCAGAACGAAAAGACGCAAAACGTGGTGCTAAACTGCTGCCTACTTGTACGTCTATCTAAAAGTGTCTGTCATTTCTTGAGGATTCAGAACGCAAGTAAACTCAAGGGACTAATATGAAAACGAGACAGACACCGACTGCCATGTCTGTCTCATAGTTCTGTGTGCCCCTTCTTCTTACTTGCGTTCTAAATCCTCCTCATGAATGTTTAACCAACACGCTCTCCTGATTCTTTCAATGCCTGTATTTGTTTTTCGAGCTTCAGCCCCCGACAGCGACAGTAGGGAGTTTCAGTGTATCGTTTTCATTGGATCGATACCACTACATGCGCGCGCTTCAGAGCATGCTTCGATGTGGCAGCGCGAGCTCCCAATACAAATATCTATCCCTGAAAACACGATCTACTATAACTCGTTACCACCACATAGTCCGTGTTTCTGAAAAAACTTGCGGAGACTACACCTCAATTATAGATAGAACGTTTTGGTTTGGTAGATTCTGTGGATTTCAAATAGCGTGTATCTTTATACCTCGCTGCTCTCTTGGCTGCAATATTTTTACGGAGGTTTGTACGTTTGTGTAAACGTTTGAAAAAAAGACGCAATATAACAAACACAAGAATTCAACTAACACCTTTGTTAATTAATCTAAAGCAATAAGATACACCCATTTTAAAATACTTCGGATGAGGTTTTAGCGATGTATCGAGGTATCTAAAATACAGTATTCAGTATCTGTATCGGAGATTAGTTTTGCATCTGTATCTTGTATCGGTATCTCAAATACAATTTTCGAGGGTATCGAGTATCGGTATCGAAGATACAATTTCGAAGTATCTTGCCCACCCCTGGTAGCAGGCATCCTTTAACCAATCTAACAAGGTCGGCGAAGGATCTAAAAAGACTCGCACGCGAAAGTTGAAGCTGGCGGCTGAGGGGATCGAGACAACGCTAGAAAACTTTCTTTCTAGCTTTGGTCTAAACCTAGAGGAGATGGTGGTAAGCGACTTGAGAGGAATATTGCACAAAATTGTTTCCGAACTCCGGCTGTCCAGTAGTGCAGCATAGCGTGACTAAATCATTTCAAGGTCGTGGTATAACTTCGTACAATGACTTATCGTAGAGCGACAAGCGCGTTGTACACGAAGTAGCTGCACTGCTGGACGAGCATTCTTCCAGCAATTCGTTCTGGCAGGAGCTATCGCGATGGATAAAGGGTCTTCCTTCGGGTGGACTTATTAACAGCTTCCGGGAAATCGTTGATGGTGAAGTACACATAACTAAAACGCCAGGAAAAGCAATGGGGGCTCAGGTTCCTTTTCGTGCAGATTCGGAGCACGTTATTATTGAAATTGCCAAAGAACAAGGGAAAACCCTGCGCGAACTGAGCACTAAGCCGCTAGTGGTCAAAATTGAAGGAGACGGCTGCACGGTTAGCCACCGGTCAACATGAACTACCCTTTGCTTTGTAGTGATCCTACCTAGGAGATCACTACAAAACCACAAGCTGCACCACTTGCTCGCCGTAGTAGCCACCGCAGAAAATTATTTTTCCATGAGGTAATCCTTTCAATACCTCTTTGATGAAATTAATGACGTTATTGAGAAAAAGAGCATTGTCATTGATGGTATTACTTTTCCTCTGTCAGTATGCCTAGGATCTGACCTCAAATTTGTATTGATTGTGTTGGGTTTGCAGTCCGCATCATCGAAGTTTCCTTGCCCCTTCTGTTTTGCGGATGGAAATGACAGGGCTAACCCAAGCTTGTCTCTGTCCCATTTCAACACGCCTCCTCTAGTGAGGACATTGTAAAATCTCTCCTCAAACTGCGACTCCCTTGAAAACGAAGTGCAGTATGCAGCTCTCCTTAAAGTTGACCCTGCACAAGTTATTCCTGACACACTGCACATGCGCATTCGCATCTTTAACCGTCTTTTAGACAACTTGCTTATTGAAACGGAAGACTTGGATTGTCAGACAAATGTTCGCGATCCTCGCGCAAAGAAGGACCAACTGAACGACTTCGTAGACCTGATCAACGATAGCGGAGTCCAGTTTAAAGTCTGGGAAGACGAAAAAAAAGGCCGTGCGTTCACCTTTCTTTCAGGAGACGAATGCAAGGCGCTGATGCATTACCTTCCTGGCAAACTGAAAGGCAATCTTCACTCGGACACTGAGTCTGCAGTTATTTTTCTCTGGAATACGTTTTCTAGTATCATGGTGCATCTTGAAACGAACACTCGTGGAGAGAGCAATCAAGAGAATGCTCACGCGTTTCTCGAAACGTTCATAAGTCCAGGCTCTTCAGCAAGGAAAGGCTATGGAAAGGATCGTGTCCCTCCATATATTCATATCCTTGCCCACCACGCGTCAAAAAACATGAGAGCGTCGGTTGTCTGGGCTGGTACTCTAGCCAAGGCATTGAGAAAAAAAATGACGTCCTGAAAAACTTCCATCACAAAAAAATGTAACAAATGGAATGCGGTAGCCGACGCACTAAAACTTTCAAAGCGTTCAGAGAGATTAAAAAAATGCAAACAATGCGCGTCCATACAGCAAAAGAAATTCAGAGTACTGGAAAGGAGAGATTCGAGAAAGCCGGAAGAAACGGCAACGAGCTGCTAAGGAGCCCTCCTCTGTGCCATTGGAGAAGGACACCGGTGATATGACTGCAGGAGAGCTACGAACCGAGCTGCGTGCAATGGGCATTGCGACAGCAATTAAATGCCGAAAGAAGCTTTGTGTAATGCTTGTGAATGCAAGAAACAACCTGCGGTCCTGAACTTTAATGTTTTTTTTTTTGTTTTTTATCAGATTGAAACTACCGGGCGGTCCATATGATAACAACCACTTTAAATAAACTGCAAAAGCCAGTTTCGCAAGCTGCAAAACTGTAATTGACCGTATAAGCAGGGCCAGGTGATGCATTCTATTTGTGAAAAGAGTTGTCCCAGTCAAAAGTAACTAATGAAAACAAGAAGAGTTATATGAACGGACGCTTACTTCATATTAAAGTTAAGAAACGTCGTCGTGATAGGTTCTCACTTTGCTTTTGTTTCTTGTTTTTGTTTAGTCAAACGTCCAAATCGCCTCAAACTCGTTTTCTAGCTTCGACAGGAGATAAGCTTAACTGCTAGTCGGACCGTGGAGCTTTTCTTGTTATGATTTTAACTTTTGACTGGGCCAAGTCTCTTTTTATAGTTTCACAAATTGAATCTATTGTCTACCCGGACTAAAGTGGTAAATTACAGTATCGCACGTTGCAAAACTGATTGTGGCCATGTATTAAAAGTGGGATGTTGCCATCTGGACCACCCGGTATATACCTTCGCAATTTTTACAAATCCATAGCCCAGCTTTCCACAGCCCAGCTTCCCACAGCCCAGCTTTCCACAACCCAGCACGCATATATTCATATATACGCATATGTTCGTGGCTAGAAAAAGCGAGAAAAGCACGCGCCACACGCGCGGACTCTGAAAATAGCACCGGCCCAAAGCAGTTTATTCAATCGTGTGAGGGCGCGTTCATTCCTGTGCTTGTGTGCCTGGTACGAAGATTTTATGGCTCGTCAAAGTTGCGAGCGCGCGCTGACTGGACTGTTATTTTTGTAAACGGTGGAATCATCGATAGTGAGATCCAAGCTACGAATCCACCAGAGGCTCCTTCAACGCCGGCTTTCTACCTTCAAAAGCAGTTCGGCATTCCGTGACTGAAAATGTGACGGAAGGCAACGAGCGTGCGCTGCTCCTAAACAGATCCCGTATATGTACAAATTTTTTATGTGATTTTGATTATAGGCGTACCATACATTTAGCCTGGTTGTATCACTTATATGTTACTCGAAAAGTTGAGACATGCTTTTGTGAAAGCTGTTGTGTAACTGTAAAATATGTTACGTCTCTCTTTGTACATAGCTCCGTGCACGAGTGTTCGTTATAACTTTGTAAATATTATTTTTTTTTATGGTCGATGTCGAATCTGTGTTGAATAATACCGTTGGAGAAAAAAAAAGACCGGGCAGGTCTTCGTTATAGACTTCGTAAACATTTCTTCTTTTTTTATGGTTGATGTCGAAATTGTTTCTGTAAATAATATCAGTAATGGGCAATGAAATAGTTTTGTTTTGAATGTACATGTTGAAACATCCCCATACTTCTGTCTTCACCCACCTACATAACAGAGGTCCGTTAAGATTTCGGGCGTCTTAATAAATAAACTGGGTTAACGCACTCTACGGCAGCATTTCCCCCGTTATTCTTTCTATTGTCACCTTGAGTGCCGTCGGTATCGGGTATTATATTTTGTTCCTTGCTCCTTCTTCGTATTTGCCCCGTGAGTGCGCGCTGTAGGCATCGGGTCCCACAAAAATGAACTTTGATGCTTTGAAACGTGTTCGCCCCATAGATCGGTATGTATATAGCATTGGGCTTAGGATCATTAGTTCCCAAGTTCAATCCCACCCGATCGCTTCTGCTGTTTTCTTTTTTTTATATAACATTGTAACAAATGTAGCGGTAAAACATAAGGGTTTAACCTGACGGTTTTTCATAGAAACTGACGTACAAACATATTTTGTGTTAATAAACTGGGTTAAGGACTGAGACAGCATCCAATTAATTACTAGGGCTCGGCGGGGGAGCAGGAAGAGTATGCGCCGGTTTCCGGTGACGAATTTGTGAAGCCTCTAAACCCCTTCTTGCATCTGTATGTTAAATAAAGCAAATGCTTCTTTCAACTCTCCCAGACACGTGACTTTTGTGAGTCCTTAAGGTGGAGTCGCACTTCTTATCATTATGCTGTTTCACGCACTATCGTTGCAAAGATAGCGGTAAGACAGACTGTATGATTTGGGGCACCTTTCGTTAGCTTGTTGGAAACAGCGCCTTCGAGCAAAGGAAACAAAACCTAGCCGAAAGTAACGCGTGAGCGTAAGTGGAAGGCATACGTCGCGCCTCTTGCGGCAGCACAGTTTTTTCACACCAACATATTGCGTCTGTTGGTTTTCTCCGAAGCATGTGAGCGTAATCCTTGTCCTGGCTTCCTACACTTTCACTTATGATATGAGCGCAATCGTGCCCCCTGTTCGCTGCCACAAGGCGAGACTTCAAGCTCGCAATCAAGCATGCAATTTTAGCTAAGTGCAATAAGCAAAAATAGCTGAGTGGTTTTAATGTCGGAAGCACAGTCGGAGGCACGCAGTATCCAAACCGAGTGTCCGAGCGTCTACGCTTTCTCCAGTACTTTTTATTTTTTCGGACTCCTGCATGACGTATATACCTTCCTTACCGAATGTTTGCAAGAAAAGCTCGGGTTCAGCACATTTTATGTTAAAGTATTTAGGATTCAAGTGGACATAAGCATAAAATGATTTGAAGGCGTGCAGGCGCTGTTCTCGGGAACCACCCTGTCTGAGACCACCGTGTCACCATGTTGTCCTCCTTTTCTGGTCTTCCTGGTTCTACCAAGTCGGCCCAACATCTTGCCTGCTTTGTTTTCATAAATAAAGGATCGAATGGTCGCACCGCAGAGCCTATGGATTCAAGGGTTCAATCCCCACCCCTGTCCGTTTCTATGTGGATGGACATTGTACCGGCGCGCGTCCGTCTATTACCACTGCGTGGTGCACGTTAAAACCCCAGGCTAGCGGTCATATTCCACTTGGCGAATTTCTCATTTACAGCGTCCACAAGGTCGCCACACAACGGCAAACTGAATCATGCTCGCTAAATGCTCGGTAAACATTTGTTTGTTTCCTTTTCATAGAATCGTGCTGCTTTTAGAATCTCTCGGAAAAGCACGTTGTTTATGGCGTTTGATAGACACAAGAGTCCGTTCGAGCTTGTTTAACTTCAAGAAAGCAGAGTGCTGAAGCAAAAGGAAAATAATAAGTAAAATATAAACTTCAAAATACAATCTAGTAGTGCGCACAAGACAGCCCACCATATCAAGGTGGATGGAAAACAGGAGACCCTGTAGAATTGTTTAATCATAAAACATCGCCCGCTGTCGCCAATTGCTTTTCTTTTAACTACATACTTCAAAAAAGTCCTGCTTAACAAATATGTGGCCTCGCACCTTTCCAAAAGATTAAACCAGGCAACTAGATTCGTCGTGAGCGTTTCCGCATGAGCTAGATCTGCATGCCGTTTGAGAGGCGGTGATACTGGCTCACGCTGTACCTGAGAAATTCAGCCTGTGCAACTCAAACACGTGCCGGTACGATGCTCATCCTGATTGGTGGGGACGAACCCAGGATCCCCGGGTTTTTGTAGCCTGATCTTCCTGCTCTCCATATGCCCCGAGCTACCATGCGCTAGCACACTCGGTTAGGGACTCTCAGAAAACCAGGACTCAAACAGGAAATGTTGCGGGTCCCTCGCCTTCGCTGAAGGTATAAAATATATGGGCGAACTAGCATATAATTATTTATTCCCACCATATAGCATCTCTCCTTTTCTCCCTTGCACAATATTACATACTGCAGAGCTTACAGATGTTTTTGTGACTATCAGACAACTTAGTCAAATTTCGACACGGGCTTAAAATCATGTGGGTTACCACAATTTCAAGGCTACTTGCAGAGTTTTTGCTGAACCTGGAAACACGACTTGCAAAAACTTGATTATTATACAGTTTGTTACAATATATGGTCAGCAAGGGAAGCTCCAACTCCGGCTCGAGCTCTCTAAGTTTGGTAACGCTTCAACTTACGAAGAATGACAAGCGCGAGCTGGAGACGGAGCTTCTCCTGCTGACCTTCTCGGTGTGGCCCAACCATTCGTAGGTACCGTCTCTATCTGTACCACCTAACGACAGCTATTCATCGCGCTCGGCGTGAGTCGATATTACAAGGGCGCCAGGGTGGTTCGTGCCCCAGTAGACTTCTGGTAATGCGCTTATTTCTCCATCTCCAATGCAAAACGTGCTTTGTGTTCCGGGTTATACCTTTATATGAACGTGCGTACAAGGGTCGTTTGACGAGTTTGGTAAAAAAATCTGGTTAAACGCTTTGTTAGAAGAAAAGGTTGATGTCGTTTCTCAACATAGCCCCCACCGAGGACTACCCACTTGGTCCAGCGAGTATCTAAATTTTCTTTCTCTCAGAAAAAGAGGTTTTCTTAAAGGCTAGAAAATATGAACTCACGGGGGTAATGACATTCTCATTTGATGAGAACTTTTTCCGACAGAGTCAGATTTCTCAAGTTCGGGAACACGGATAAAACACACGACGCCATACCAGAAGAATGGGGTGGATGAAGAATCAACTCGAAGCCCAATCCTTCCAATTTCGCGATTGTCACGGTCAATTCGTGGGAGAGCGCGTTCTCTTGGTGAATGAACAGTCTGGTACCAACACCTCCTAAATCACAAGGCCGTAGTGCTGATAATTTTTCGTCACAGAAGAAGGCCGTTCGCGGGCGGTCATTGGATACGAGCGCTACCTCCGTCGCTCTGATTAGACACGAGACGCTGACGCAGCCCTCGCGTCCAATCACGGCCCGCGATCGGCCTACTTCTGTGGCGAAAAATTATCAGCACTACGGCCTTGTTATCTAGGAGGTGGTGCTGGTACCCATCGCGCACACAGCTTTTGTAGAAGGTTTTGTGCACACGTTATTTTGAGATGCCTATGGTCTCAGCAGTCTTGTGCACATTCACTCGACTGTCCTCCAATTAATATATTATGAATTTATTCAACAATATCCGTCGTGGTGACCTCAACTTGGCGTCCGGAGCGCGCTTCATCTTCAGGGAACGTTCTGCCACGTTTAATCCGATGAACTTAGAACTAAACGGCCTTCAACGTTGAATAAGGGTCCCCATGAACCTCATGCAACTCGGTTTTGATACGTGGACGTTAACATTTTTAAAACAAACGTGCTTGATCATTGCACAGGGCTGGGTTTTTTTTTTTTTTTTTCATTGTTGTAGCAAGCGCTACAGTGTTCGCTTCAACCGTCTGTCAAACATGAACAGCGCTTCGCTCCCGTCTGGAAGCTAGCCTGGGTTAGTTTGAAGAATGACACTTGCCAGCCATGGTGTCATCCATTGAATTGTTCATCGTATAAATTTACCAAACTTATCAAACGACCCTTGTACTTGCGAGCTGTACAGGAAGCAAAATGACGTGGAACAAAACGGAAAGAAGTTCGAATCCGGAAGCGCGCAGGGGTTCGCCAATAGTGGACTCTATAGTCTGTGACAGCTCAAGAGTGCAGTGAAAGCTCCGCTTCCAGCACGAGCTTTGTGGCCTTGATAGCACAAGTGTGCACGCGCAGCCAAAGCGCGGCGGAAGGCAAGGAGCGCGCGTTGAAGGCGGAGCTTCCACCGCACTCTTGAGCTGTCACCCACCATAGTGAGCTTGTTTACAGAGAAATAAATAGCTGACGTGCATATTCCACCGTATCACAGCCAAAGCTATAATTGTATCTCTTTAGCAACCACGCGCAAAAAAAGCCCGCGGTAATCGCTTTGTATGACGCCTCGGCAGCTGCGCGAGCACTCGTGCTGCGAGGATGCCAATCTATGCAGTCAGGGCTGCCGTATCACGCTAGCGCAGCCTCCGTAGTCAGTCCATGTTAGCGTGAGACTGCGAAGTACTACTGAAAAGGTTGTGCAAGCGCGAGCGGCTAGCCTTGACAAACTCGACTGGAGTACTCTCTGCCCGAGCGCCCGCGCAGCCACCGAGGAGTGATTCAAAGGAAACGGCTCGCGCCTTTGGCATGTATGGCTAGCAATAGTCCATGCTGAGGTGAGACAAAGTTTAGTCTGAGCCAAGGCGCCCTAAGCCAAAAGACCCTCTCTAACAGGCTCCAGTGATAAGAGAAAGCCCAGCCTGAAACAGAGCACTTTTAGCATCGTTTTACCTTATGTCCGATGCACTACCGCCGGTGCGGGGTAGGAAAACGCAGCGGATTCGGCTTGCGCTTCAATACTTCGTCTAACCTTAGCATGGGCTATTGTTGGTCGCGTGGTAAAAGCGCGAGCTATTTGCTTTCCACGACACCTCGGCGGCTGCACGAGGGCTCGTGTGGCGCGAACGCCAATCAAGGCTACCGTCTCGCGCTAGAGCAGCCTCTGGGGCCAGTCCATGCTAAGGTGAGACGAAGTATAGCTTTAACTTTGCTCGGTTTAAATTTGGCTTTTTAGCGATGGAGCAACAGTCTTGAGCGTTAGCTCATCACTTTAGAATGCACATTGGCTGCGGGAGAAGCAATCACACATTGCACGTCTGCGCTAGGCGCGCCCAGCTGTGACCTTGAGAGGTTCCGAGGTTCGGAGCTGTCTTGAGCGTGTTATCAGTGCTATGCCCTTGCTGCATTACGATCTCTCCTCTCCGGATTCGAAGATAAGATTGGCGGTGCGGGCGGAAACAGAGGACACATTGGAAATTGGAAAAGTGATTTCGCTCGGGGCTTAGGCGCCACATGTCTTCGCGGAATGGAACTAAACCGAATGTCTCGGATTCTTGGCCATGTTCAATGAGCTTGTCGAGTGTCTCGGAGAGTGCTTCTTGTGAAAAAAGTCCTCGCAGTATGCTTGGTTCCCTGGCGTGCGAAGGGGGAAAGACATCATTTCTTCCTTCAATTATCAGAAGCAAAAACGGTTTTCCTTCTGCAACAGAACATATATCATACAGCTTCGTAAGCTTATCTTCCCACGGTTCTGGAATTGGCTGTCTTGTGTGAGCAGTAATCCCTTCCTCACGGCAGCTTTGTAGGCGATTCTTCTTGCTCCTAGCCGAAGAGAGGTAAATTTCTCTGATTCTTTTATAGACCACACTCTGCGTGTATGCACGTAGCCACTTGTTCTCCTTCTGAGTGCAGGTTGAGGAATCTCTAATCCTGACGATTGCTTCAATGGCGAAGAGTGTTGCACCAACGTGTGGGCAGGCTTCTCCAGCTCCAGCCATGCAAGTACAGTGCGCAGTAACGACGCTGCCATCCCCACGTGCAAGGATCCAAACCTTGGCTGGGGTCTCCCTCAGCCTTTGGGAGTGGTTCACCTGAAACGACAAAAAGATAGAATGCCGATGAAAAACAAAGGTGCACACACAGTAAAACAAGGCCAAAGTTCTGGTTCAGCACAGATTGCATTGAAAAATAATTTAATTGCATATGCTGGCTGAAATATTTTCACTACGGTTTCTTTCCCTTTGGATTAATTCGGGTTAAGCTCTCGACTATCGTCTTGCTCGTGCTCTCTAACCATTCACCGTTTAAAGGTATGTCCACTTCAGGACGCCGTTTTTACTTCAAGCACTCGTCGCTGTTTGCTGCTGACTTGTTTTGGGTACACTTGCGCGATCTTCGAGCAATCATCGTCTGAAGAACACCTTGGTCCGCGAAAAACACTCCTTAAGAAATACGGTGATTAATTATGTCGAGCACTACACACCTCGCTGAGTAGGATGATGTTGTCGCCTACGACTCCTCGCGCTGAGGGACCTTACACCCACCCGCTGGTGAAGTAGTTGTGGGCTTCAAGAGATTTAAATGCTCTCATCTCTTGAAGGGTCACGTAGCTCACGGAAAACACCAAATAGATGACGATATCTCCATGAGTTACGGTAGGGAAAAAAGCAGCGTCGAATGTCGTGTCCATGCCGACGCGAAGTTTGTAGGGATCCTCGCCGTCGCAAAGTTCCTCCTTCTTCGCGTATCTCGCTCTCGTAGGCCCAACGAGCTCGTTGAAGTAATCTCCGCAGAGCGGCAATGTCCGCTCCCCCGGCGACGGCATATTTAGCCCGTAGGCGCTGGTAAAAATAGATTAAAACGATTTGTTTACAAATTGTACGAAGAACAACTAACACAAAAAAACGCTACGCTCTCAAACTGCGTAAACACGTCATGGTCGGACGAAACAGGCCGTCGACTACGCTTTGTAGGTTCTCCGGTCCTCCGGTGGTACGGAGCAATGGCGATCGGGGGCGGGGCATCGCGGCATGACGTCAGGCGCAAGGCATGTATAGCCCTACAGGAAGCGGGCTGCGTACCGTCCGTGTCGGGCTATATCGCCTTCTGTCAAGAAACAGCAAGCGAAGAGGAAAAATCTAGAATCTCGACCTTAGTACCGAAACATATCCTGGTAATAGAACATTCACTAGAAACCTCCATACCCTACGTCTTCCTCAAACTCCAGCCGCAGCAGAGGGGCCACTGCAGTTTATTCCTGCTGAACGTGTACCGCTCTCCGAGCAAATCCAAAGACACATTCAACCATCTCTTCCGAGATACACTCCGCATAGCCTGCCCAAAAGACGATAATCTCCTCATAGTAGTAGGCGACTTTAATGCAACACATACCACCTTAGGGTATGCCAAGGCCTCTGCAAAAGGGAGGCAGTTGATGGACGCCATCGACGTCTATCGGTTGACTCTCCTGAACGAGCCCGACCAACCAGCCAACTGGAATCGGCAATAGCATTAGTCGCGACACTCGCCCCGATCTGAACCTTGCCAGAACCTGAGATAGTTGCATTTGGACGAAACTTGCGGAGTGTAAGGTTCCGGAACCTTTTTATTTGTTGTCTTACTTCGTCTGGAGGCCCTGTGCGACCGATTTTGGATTAGACGTGTGGGGTTCACTATTGGACGTTTACGACCTTTGGAAGGGTTAAGTTTGTGCACGGGGCGGGAAGCCCCCTTTGCGGTGCGTGTGTCCTGTTACTCAGGAACAGGCAGCGGCGCGGCGGGCCGCGGCGCGTTCCGCCTCCCCGCACGGCTGCCTGCAGCTGGGGAGGCTCCGCGGTTAAGTGTTTTTCTCTGGTGGTCGACCAGGGCCACCGCTTGCGGTTGTTTGCTTGGAGAGTCGTTTGTCGCTTCCCATTGACAAGTGCCGGTCGCTTTCCTAGAAGTGTCTCAGGCGCTGTGCTTTGTCTGTCGGCACCTGTCCCTCCAGCCGGTGTTCGGAGTGCCAGGGGTGATTTGTCGTGTCTGAGGGCCAGACTCGTCTGCGCCTCCTACGCCTGGCGCTGTCTGGCCCTGGGTTCGGAGCGCCGGATGAGAATGTTGACCTCCACGGTAAAAGGGGAAAGAGGGACAGGCTGCTTTCAATTAGAGCACAGACAAGACAAAGGGAGGGAGTCTTTGGCTCGGTACCGTTGGAGAGAAAGGAGCCGCTCACTAACGGCGGCTCGGGTTGTCAATGTTTGTATTCCTATATCCCGTATGTTAAATTGTCTTTTAGAGCGCAGCTCTTAGGGGCCCGTTTCCGGCTTGAGCGCCGTCGCCGTCGCCGTCGCCGTCGGCGTCGCCGTCGGCGTAACCGCGCGGTGCATCATGGGAAATATCCCATAATGCACCGCGCGAGCCCCCCACCGGGGTCACGTGACTTCGTGGGGAGGCACGTGACCCCCCCGAGGTCACGTGACCTCCCGAAGTCACGTGACTCCCCTGAGGTCACGTGACCCCTCCTTGAGGTCACGTGACTCCCCTGAGGTCACGTGACCCCCTTCTCAAGGTCACGTGACCCCCCGAGGTCACGTGACCCCCGCCGATGTCGCGTGACCCCCCGATGACGTCATCAGTGATGATGACATCAATGATGATGACGTCATCAGTGACGATGACGATGTGGATGCCGGTGACGTCATCAGTGATGATGACGATGACGATGCGGATGCCGGTGACGTCATCAGTGATGACGATGACGATGTGGATGCCGGTGACGTCATCAGTGATGATGACGATGACGATGTGGATGCCGGTGACGTCATCAGTGATGATGACGATGACGATGTGGATGCCGGTGACGTTACCGACATCCGCATCGTCATCATCACTGATGACGTCATCAGTGACGTCACTGATGTCGTCACCGGCATCCGCATCGTCATCGTCATCATCACTGATGACGTCGTCAGCGACGTCACTGATGACGCCACCGACATTCGCATCGTCATCATCACTGGTGAAGTCATCAGTGACGTCACTAATGACGTCATCAGTGACGTCAGTGATGACATCATCGGCATTGGGGGTCACGTGACCCCCCAAGGTCACGTGACACCCCCTGGTTAGTCTAACCCCCCCCCCCAGCGCCCTTCCCTCCTCCTCAAGAGCTGCGCTCCAATTCGGCGTTACAGGGAGTTGTAAGCGGCTTTCACTTTTTATTAAACTGTTGCAAAGAAGTATTTGCGTAAGCAGTTGTCTGACCTGAACTGCTACACGACCGCCACCGTCCAACGCAAGCCATCCTCCTCCACACCATCGAGGAGGAACCACCGCCGTCTACAGCCTATCAAGAACCTAACTGGGAGAGTTTGGGCTCAGATCATCTCATCATCGAGACCGAAGTGCCCATTCAGGTAAATCGAAAGCGAGGCAAACAGCAACCCCTCGTGGGTTGGGGCTCGTTCCGACAACTCCGATCGGCTGCGGCCACAAGGAACCCCATAAGGGGGGAGGAACGAGCGTTGGAGCGATGGGTACAAAAAATCTAGAATAATGTCGAACGGGCTGCCAAGACGGTCCTAAGGACCGACAAGGCTCCCGTGGTCAACCCTCACCTTCTCCACCTCTGGGAGGCTCGTTGCAGCTTTACAAAGAGGTGGAGACGACAAAAATACAACCGGAAGCTCTGGGCGCGCATTGCAAAACTCACGCAGGAGGCCGAACAATACACCAAAGAGTTAACTCAAACCAAATGGCACAAACTCTGCGACCAACCGCAGGGTACCCTAGGCACGAAGCAGACCTGGGGCCTACTTCGTACCCTCCTCGATCCGACCAGTACCAAAGTCGAATTAAGCAAAGCACTGACCAAACTTCTACACTCCCTGCCCAGAGAGAAAGGAGACTGGCTCTGGGAAACAGTAATAGAGCTGTATATCGCCGCAGGCCCCAGACCTGAGTACCCATCGTACCCGCACAACGAAGGGGATAGCCCTCACGCACTAGACGCGGATATAACCGAGCACGAGGTCCGGAACGCTCTCCAGAACATCACTCCAAACACGGCCTTAGGCAAAGATGGTGTTACGTACATGCTTCTTAAGAACCTGAATGAAGACTCGATCTCAGCCCTGACTGGATACTTCAACCAAGTATGGACCACTGGGGAGTTCCCCAAAAGAGTGGAAACGTGCAAACATTGCGCTAATCCCTAAGCCGGGCAAACCTCTATCACTCCAAAACCTCAGACCGATCTCTCTCACCTCCTCTATTGGCAAATTAATGCAGCACACGGTGCTCCGTAGACTCCAACCGCATCTAGAATCGATTGGCTTCTTCACAGATTTGATGTTCGGCTTTAGACCGAACCTCTCCACTCAGGATGTTCTTCTGCAACTCAAGGACATCTTAGATTACCCTGGCACGGCTCAGACCAGGGCCGTGCTGGCTCTGGATCTTAAGGGGGCCTTCGACAATGTATCGCGGTGACACGATACTCGAAGGCATAGCCCGTGCCCGATATGAGAGACAAACGTACGAGTACGTAAGTTCGTTCCTCAAGGACAGGATCGCCACCCTAGGGTAGGAGACCAACGCTCCGGTCTCATGCTCCTCACTGGCCGAGGAACTCATCAGTGCTCGGTCCTCCCGCCCACTCTCTTTAACATCGCCACTGAGTGGCTGCCCTCGATCCTAAACAACATCCCGAGAATTCGACACTCACTATATGCGGACCGCCATTACCATCTGGGTCGAGAGTGGCTCGGACGGAGAGATCCAGAACGCGCTGCAGACGGCTGCGGATGCTACCCAGGAGTACGCTAGAGCGGCCAGAATGCTTGCGCTGCAGACAAGTCGGAACTGCTTCTGATCCGTGGTATGGCTAAGATCAAAATCAACGAGGAGATTACTGTCTCCATCGACGGTAAACCCATCCTGGGCGCAAAGAGACTCAGAATTTTGGGCCTCCCAATACAGACAGACACCAAAGCGTCGTTCACTGTCCAAGTGCTGCGCAAAGAGTGCCAGCAGATTGCTCACTTGATCCGAAGAGTCACTTGCAAACGTAGAGGACTAAAGGTGGGAGACACAATTAGGATAGTTCAGGCTCTACTGGTGAGCCGCATAGTCTACCACGCGCCCTTCCAAAATTTTCACCGAAAAGAGATCGATGCCCTTAACGCCACTCTTCGCATGGCGGTGAAGACGGACATTGGCCTCCCGCAACACACTTCGACCGAGCGCCTGTTCCAACTATAGCCTTCACAACACGATAGAGGAGCTGACTGAGGCACAGTCGATGGGACAGAGAACCCGGCTCAGCCGAACTAAGGCCAAGAGGGCCCTACTTCGTAGACTGAACTATCGGACTCCGGCATCCTCCCTTGACGAGGGAGGGCAGAAACCCGTGCCTCTGGCAATCGCCACGAGAGTTCGGGTAATGCTCATCCCCAAAAACATACAATTGCAAGTCAACGCAAGCAGGAGACTCGCAAGGGTTCGATTCCTACGTAGACAATATCACGGAGACCCTGACGGACGCTGCTTCCTATTCTTCACCCTCGGGCGGCAAATGCATCGCGGTGTGCGACTCGGACTGCCGGAATGGGACTTCGGCATCCCCGAGGGGCTCCTCCTCCTGCGCTGAGGCCGAGGAAGCAACAATAGCTTTAGCCATATCGACCACCCACTATAGAGCAGAATTTGATTGCAATACCACGGTTACCATCATAACTGATTCTCAAGCCGCGTGCAGGGCCTGGGTTGGAAACTTGCTTTCTGCCTGGAGCAACCAAATTCTACCCAACCTCGATCACATAAGGCTGGCTCTGGTACAAATAGTCTGGACACCTGGCCATGCCTCCCTCCCCGTGAACGGGAGCGTAGACGCCCTAGCTCGAGGATTAACTATCCGGGCTTTGCAGAGAAGGAACGACAGTTGGGGACAACACTAGCCGCGAGGACGAGCAGGAATGCGAACCACAGACACCGCACCTAGAAGCCTTCAACCATGTCACCGAGTACAACCGCTCGCAGCGGAAAAAGTACCCCCTACCCCACAAGGACCTTGACAGGCAGGAGGCCTCCGAATGGAGAAAACTCCCAGACTCACTCTTTCTCTAACTTCCTTCACCTTCATCGATTCTTTCCTGACAGGTTCCAAAGTGTATGTCCGAACTGTCAATCACCTCAGCCCTCCCTCTACTACTGTACTTGCGCATGTCCCTCCCTGTCGGGTAGGAGTCATGCCCGTTCCTAACACCACTACAACCTCCTGGGAGGCCGCTCTACTCAGCTCACAGCCCGAGCGGCAGCGAGCGCTGCTCGAACGGGCTAGACAGGTAGCGGTGGCCTGCGGGGCCTTGGACTTGGGGACCTGACCCGGAGGGCTTCCATCACTAAACAGACTCAATTAAAGTTTTTACCACCACTAACACCACTGCTGAGTGGATCAACACATGTCAACTACAAGCACACATTCAGAAAAGTAAATTGGGCCACGCTATTTGCACAAGATTACTTGGATTTTTTCTAAATATTGCATTCAGAAAAGTGTTGAAATTTTAAGACATACTACATCGCAAAATCAGAATAGAGACAGGAAAGGCACGCAACAGCCTCTTCATAGTTTTGTTGCATGTCTTTCTTATAGTAAATAACGAACTCGCTCACGCTTGTCTTTATAACTTTGGAAGTTTGCTCAACAGAAATTATTGCGGCAGATTCAAATTGTTTTGCCTGATGCCGATCTACTTCGCTACATTATAAAACTCTGTTCTGAATTCCTTGGTTGACCAGCACACTCCCTAATATACTATTGTATGATATTTTCCAGGTCCTAATGGTTGTTGACGCCCGGTACCGCTTTTTGCTGGTGGACATTGGCCGTCCCAGCAGTGAAAGCAATGGCGGCATTTTATCAAGGAGTGAGATCGGACTGAGCCTGGAAAAGAGCACTTTGGGCTTCCCTCCATTGTAGTCCCTGCCCGGGACCAGCAAAAACATGCCATTCGTCATCGCCGGAGATGAGGCATTTCCTCTGAAAACGTATTTATTGAAACCATATCCCAAAGTGGACATCAACAAAGACCAGCACGACGAAAACAGAGGAGAAGCACTCAAGAAGCGCGTATTTAACTACAGACTGTCTCGAGCATGCAGGGTCTCAGAAAACGCTTTTGGAATCCTCTCAGACCGGTGGAGAATTTCTAGAAGAACGTTCAAAGCATCTGAAAAGAACACTGTTGCCTACATAGGCGTCTGTGTTGCCCTTCACAATTTTCTGCTTTCTGGGGTCCACAGCCGAAGCATCTACTGCCTTCCAGCACTTCTTGAGAGTGAAAATGACAAGCATTTGGCTGAAGGGCCAAGCGAAGCAGAAAACGCTGAAGGGCACACAATGCTCCAACACCTCCCATGGGCATACCAACAGGGGAGGGGGGGGGGGGGAGGGAGGTTAGGGGGCGTTTGCCTCTCCAGTTCTCAGAGTGGGGGGCAAGGTATGTGTTTTGTTTGCCCCCCCCCCCCCCCCTAAAACAGCTGCCACTGGACAGGGCAAATAGTGGCCGGCGGCGCCCGAGAGATACCAAGGACCAGAGTGTCGAACCGGAACCGAGCCGAAAACCAGATTCAAACAGTTATTTTTAGCTGAACCGGAACTAAACCGAACTCTAGTACTGGCGGTATACAATTAGCGTCAGATCACATCGCCGCTTGTTCTAATAGCGAGTTGAGGAAGGGAAAGCTATTTCTTTCCTTCATTTTTTCTATGTCTGTCATTAAGCGGAGAGAAAAACTAATGGATGTTTTTGCAAACTATCACCATCAGGGTTTAGCACTAAGTGGTATTTACTGAAAGTAAAAAAATTGTT
This sequence comes from Ixodes scapularis, assembly GCF_016920785.2. NCBI lineage: Eukaryota > Metazoa > Arthropoda > Arachnida > Ixodida > Ixodidae > Ixodes > Ixodes scapularis. Next base: position 112,425,858 of record NW_024609835.1, read on the forward strand.
GCATGAACCATTTTACATGTACACATCGTTGAGGCAGCCAAACATGTTTCGTTGTTGCTGAACTGCCTCATGAAGGTTGTCCCCGAGAATAGGATTGAAAGGACTAAGTCTGGCTTTTTAATATAAGGATAACTAAAACTACAAGTGTGCACGGCAGGGATACCCGAAGAGAAAGATTCCAGTGGCCTTGGGGGCAGCCGCTCAAACTCTTGCAGATTTGTTTGAACTTCGCAGGTTTTTGGCACAAAATAAAATAGAGGATTACTGTTAACAAACAACACAAATATTATTGTCGAATCAGCACCACCAAGCGGAGGAGAGAGTCCCTTAGACTCTCTCCTCCGCTCCTGGAGGAGCATCGTAAAACTAAAAAAAAAAGGGGGGGGAGTTTTAAAAACAGACTGTGTTGTGAGGTTGCTCTTCTCCGCATCTTGGGCGTAGACCAGACAGCGTGATCCCGCAAAGCTACTTCGTTTGCAAAATCACTCCTGCCAGAAAGGGCGCTGAGCGCGAACCTTCTGCAGCGTGCAATGTGCACCACGGAATTTAATATTCTCAACAAAAAGAAATTTCTGACCGGAAGCATATAGTGCGATGATGTCACGAGCAAGCCATGCTAAACAGTTCAGTTTTCTGGTGAAATACGATGTTCTCAACACAATACTCGGTTTCACTTTAAAGGCCGGTTCTCACATGCAGCGAAGCGCTGATGTAGCGCTCCTCACGTGCCATCAGCTACTTATCGTATGCCATGAGCAACAGTTTTGACGGTGCGATACAAAGCTGGTGAACGCTGTCGTCAGCACGCGCTTAGCGCGAGGTTAGCGCTATGCTTGTAGCGCTCCGCTGCATGTGTGAACGGGCCTTTAGTGTGAGTGTAGCAGAAGCTAAAAAAGCGAGCACCGGGCTTTCAGCGTTCTTGCCACCCACGCGCGCTCCTGCAGTGCAAGCACTAATCAGAACCACATGCTCGCGCTTGCATGAGCTGCGACCGGACTTGATGGGGCCCTGCAAAATTCTGCAAAATTCTGAACTCCTTTCACCTATTATGTTCCAAGTACGTGAGAGTTTTTCTTTATTTTATTATAGAGTCACACTCACTATACTCTGTTTCATACTTAGTGTGCAACACTGTCAAAGCTTTTGGCGCGAGCGCGTGGCTTCATCTATGGTTTTGTTTGCGCGGGGACGCGTGCAAATGATCAACGAGATCAAGCCCCATGCTCGCGCCAGTAGCTTTGACAGCGTTGCATGCTAAGTATGAAACAGAGTAGAGTCAGAGCGAACGCGATGCAAATTAAGAAATGGCCAGAAACACTTTCTGGCCATTTCTTAATTTGCATCGCGTTCGCTCTAACTATACTCTGTTTCATACTTAGCATGCAACGCTGTCAAAGCTACTGGCGCGAGCATGGGGCTTGATCTCGTTGATCATTTGCACGCGTACCCGCGCAAACAAAACCATAGATGAAGCCACGCGCTCGCGCCAAAAGCTTTGATAGTGTTGCACACTAAGTATGAAACAGAGTATAGTGAGTGTGACTCTATAATAAAATAAAGAAAAACTCTCACGTACTTGGAACATAATAGGTGAAAGGAGTTCAGAATTTTGAGCACATTTTCTTTTGTTGATGACGTACTTGGTCTGAACAAATAGAGAACCGAAACGACAAGAGCGTGCAGCGACCTTGTGTGATCTTCCTTGGAATTAACATCCAGTTACTGAGATGTGAACGCCCCACCAATTTACGGGCGTTTCAAGCAAAGATTTGAGTGAGAGTCACGTGCTTGAAAGGATCAGAATATTCAGCCAGTCCTTCTTCTAGCATATTGAAGTATTTAGCGCACAAGGTAGAAAGGACAGGACAGAAAAGAGCGCTACTCACAACTACGTTTACTGATAAGAAGGGAAGAGAAAGAAAACACCCAAATAATCCGCCGCGGACTCGTGCATCTGCCACAGCCCCGTGAATGATAGCGGCTAGTTCATCCAGGCTCGTGCGGGCCCTTCATTGTTTGCTCAAGGAATTCCCTTCCCTTGTTTGTTAGCGTTACGGATTCAACGCTAATACAGTTCCTGTCCTCACGAAGGATGTAGGAGGCCTCCAATACCTCGCGGGTCAATTTGTCTTTGTTCTTCCCCAAGATGTTGGTCTCACAGAATAATGGTCTGCACGCGCATTCCCTGCAATGGAGAGGAAGATTTCCGCCCACTGTAGCCTTTAAGGAGTAATCATGCTCCCGGAGTCGGTCATTGAGGCATCTGCCCGTTTGGCCTATGTAGCTCTTGCCGCACGAAAGAGGTATCTTATATACGACGCTCGAAGCGCATGGTAGGAGTTCGTTTGCATGCTTCTTGGTGCACGTGGGTTTTGTGGTACCCTCAGCATGTGCATTCACTCTATTGCAAATTTGGCTCATTTTTCGTGGTGCTGAAAAAACTACTCGGACCTCATAGCGGCTTGCGACGTTTTTTAAATTATGGGACATCCTGTGCAGGTATGGTATTACAACTGGCCTTGTTTGCTTGAGACTGGTCTTGTTGGACTGGAAGCCTTTTGCCTTCTTCACCAAGGCGTTTGCCACATCCGCCAGTAGGGCTGACGAATAGCCGGCTTTTGTTAGCCTCTCTACTTGCATGGTGAAGCTCGCTGACATAGTGTGAAGACAAGAGTTTCTTAGTGCCGAGCCCAGACACGTTAGAGCTATGCCCCTCTTGATGATTTTTGAGTGCGCCGAGCCGTAGTCTAGAATGGCTTTCTTGGAACGTGGGCTGTACGACCAACAAACACGGGTGTCCCCCAGGTGGAGTGAAAGATCCAGGTAGTGCAGTACGTTTTCTTTGGGCACCTCAAACGTAAACTTAAAGCCGCCTCCGTACTCAACAAAGGTCTCCATAATGTCTGCTACTTGCATGTCCATACGTTCGCCATCCTGAAGAATTACCAGGAAGTCGTCAACATACCTGGCGACCTTGTTCACATTTTTGCCTTCAAGCGCACTTTCTGTCGCACAGTCCACTGCTCCCAAGTAGATGTCACTAAGGACTGGGGAAACGCAGGAACCGATACAGACTCCTGACTTCTGCAGATAGCACCCATCCCGCCACCCAACTATCATAGACATCAGGTAGAAATGTAGCATCTCCATAAAGCTCTCAATGGGTACTCCGCTGGAACTTCGGAAAGCGAGCTCTCCATTAGCTTCTACACAATCCATCATCGAGGTCAGTAGCTGGTCGTGTGGCAAGGAGTAAAAAAAGATTCTCCACGTCAATGCTGAAAGCGGTTCTCTTCTCAGGACCCCTCATCGGAGATATTCCACTACCTCCTCAGAGTTGGCAAAACTGAAGGGGTCTCTAATGTCTAATGCTTAAGGCGGAGTTGTTTCTGAAGATAGAAAGCAACTTGCTTTTGCCACGATCCCTTTTCTGTGACAATGGCTCTAAATGGACAGGCCTCTTTATGTGTCTTTACGCTGAAGAAGACCTCTAGATGTAAGCGCTCCGCTTTCCCAACTCTTGTGGCTAAAGGCGCATTCACACTGAGCAAAAAACGCGCGTTGCGGTCGACGTCGACGCCGGCGTCGAAAAGAGGGATGCATTCAAACTGGGCCCGCCTGGCCCACCGCCGTCTGCGTCATCCCGAAAGATCCCACATCCGTCGAGAGAGCAGGAGAATTTCTCGCGTCTGTACTTTTCTTTTTTTTCTTCTTTTTTTTGTTGTGTTTGTTTTGTCTGCTTCATCGGGGTTTGCCGTTAGTTTTGCACTTGGCGGTTCGACCAGATCGACTACGATGGACGACGGCGAAGATTATGAGGAAGATGTGGTGCTCACAACACTTCTGGTGTGCACAGTGAAGTAGAAACGGAGGCAGCAGCGTAGAAGACGGTGGGTAAGGCCGTTCCTCCTCGGCCGTGAGGAGCACAGCCAAGCTAGTCGTTTGGCGGCCGAATTGCGCGCTCACGAGGAGGAGTGCTTTCGGGAGCGAGTATATTCCACACGTTCAACTAAAATTGCTCACAGCCAGGTAATGTTGCTTGTGATGTTAATAAGCCCTAATTTTGACAGCTACATCAGGATGCCTCCGAGTACTTTCGACACCCTGCTCGAGCTGGTCCGCAACAATATTACAAAAACAAACACTAACTGGAGGAAAGCCATCACGCCCGAACAGCGGCTAATTGTGACACTTAGGTGAGACAAGAAAAGGGATTCTGCGTAAATAACGAAATTAAGTGTTTTAGACTATGTAATTAAAAACGCACTTCAGTAACTATGCTTAGTAGAAGAGCGTGTTGGTTTAAGTCATGGATGAAGAAAGAATAAACAATTAAAACAGGGACAACACAACTACATCTTTCAACTAGCAACAGACGAGTAAACTTTCAACAGCGAGCAGCCGACTATAACCAGGAAGAGTAGGGGAGAGAAGGGGAGAGAAGGAAAGAAAAGAAACGCGAAGTGCAAGTCAGGGTGGTAGGGTTATCTCGGATTTTAAAAATTCAACCTCAGTTTTCGTCAGCAGGAGGGAAGGGTTTGACACGTTGTTTTTTGCTGTGGTCATGGCGAATGATTCTATGATCTCCCTGCCGAATCTGCTGTCATGCCCCCCAAGGATTTTTGTGCCATCAAAGAGGGGATGACAACGCAAACACGAACGGGCATGTATGACTATGGGATGATAAGAATCTGGAGAGGCCTTAGAAACTTCCTTGTGATGTTCGCGGAGTCTGTGATTGGTGCATCTTCCGGTCTGTCCTATGTATTGATGGCCACAGCTCAAGGGGATGGAGTAAACTTTCTTCTCTTTGCATGGAATGAATTTCTTTTCGTGCTTGACAGTGCATCCAATCGGAATCCGGTTGTTGTTTACTTGTTGACAGAGTTGTTTAAGACGCATGCGGCACGAGAAGACAATATTCGTGTCGAACTTTGAGGCAATGGATTTTATCCGGTGGGCTGAATTGTGTACGTAAGGAATGACGGCGAATCGGGCTTTCTTTTTTGTGGCTGGTGACTGGCGATCAGGCCCGCGAATCATCCTTTCCATTACAAATCGGAGAAGGTCGACGGGATACCCTGCCCTGACAAGCCTCATGTGCTGCAATTTGAAACTATCTTCTGAAAGATGACAGCAAGACTTCGTGAAGGATGAAGAAAACGATTTGATGATACCGTGTTTAACCGACTTCGAATGGGCGCTAGAAAACGGTAGGACAGGTTTGGAAGACCTTTGTTGAAAGGCCCAGCAGAGTCCAGTAGCACTGACATGAAGCCGCAAATCTAAGTACTGAAGACCTTCATTCGATGGTTCTTCCTTCGTGAATGTAAGGCCAGACGAACAAGCGGAAAAAACAGCTGTAATGCTATCTGGAGAAGTTCGAGCAGGATGAATGATTAGGTAATCGTCTACAAATCTGAAAACATGGCAGCCAGGCGCGGAGATGTCCAGTTGTGCTCTTATAGCTCTGTCAACGAATAAAAGGAATAATTCACTGAGAACAGGGGCGAGACATGAACCGATGCAAACTCCCTTTTTTTTGGCGGTAGATCCCTTTCTCATGTTCGACTAAGGTGGACTGGAGATATAGATGAATCAGGTCCAGGAACCCAGCAACGGAGACACCGGAGGAATTCTGAAAATCCACAGCTCCGTGCTCAAAGATGGCGTCGGAGATTGAGGCAAGCAAAGCGGTAGGATCTAGATTGAAATACATGTCTTCTATGTCAAGTGAAAAAATAGAGTGGGGCAAGGAGAAGAAATGTTGGGAACTGATGACAGAGATGAGTTCTATTGAGTTAGACACTCTAAAGGGTTGAGGGAGGTGGAGGCAGGACAGATGCTTTTGTAGAAAGAGCCCGAGCTGCTTCTGCCAACATCTGTAATGGAAAGGATGATTCGCGGGCCTGATCGCCAGTCACCAGCCACAAAAAAGAAAGCCCGATTCGCCGTCATTCCTTACGTACACAATTCAGCCCACCGGATAAAATCCATTGCCTCAAAGTTCGACACGAATATTGTCTTCTCGTGCCGCATGCGTCTTAAACAACTCTGTCAACAAGTAAACAACAACCGGATTCCGATTGGATGCACTGTCAAGCACGAAAAGAAATTCATTCCATGCAAAGAGAAGAAAGTTTACTCCATCCCCTTGAGCTGTGGCCATCAATACATAGGACAGACCGGAAGATGCACCAATCACAGACTCCGCGAACATCACAAGGAAGTTTCTAAGGCCTCTCCAGATTCTTATCATCCCATAGTCATACATGCCCGTTCGTGTTTGCGTTGTCATCCCCTCTTTGATGGCACAAAAATCCTTGGGGGGCATGACAGCAGATTCGGCAGGGAAATCATAGAATCATTCGCCATGACCACAGCAAAAAACGTGTCAAACCCTTCCCTCCTGCTGACGAAAACTGAGGTTGAATTTTTAAAATCCGAGATAACCCTACCACCCTGACTTGCACTTCGCGTTTTTTTTCTTTCCTTCTCTCCCCTTCCCTCCCCTACTCCTCCTGGTTATAGTCGGCTGCTCGCTGTTGAAAGTTTACTCGTCTGTTGCTAGTTGAAAGATGTAGTTGTGTTGTCCCTGTTTTAAATGTTTATTCTTTCTTCATCCATGATTCAGTAACTAATTCATTTCTCCGGGATCACGTCAACTGCTGCGCGAACTAATTAAAAACTAAATAAATATTTTGTGTTAAGTATGCATTTTCCCGCATTCCAATCGGAGATTTCTGTCTGTCCTCTCTTGACAATTAATACTCTTATTTATGATTTTCAAACCTTGAAACTGGGCTAGGGAAGTTCGCTTCCTTCACTGGGTTTAAACATCATAATACGCACCAGCCCGCCTCCACTTTGGCATTTGTTCTAATAACTTTAATCTTCATTATGTGAGACGCAGGTTCCTTGTTGCTGGACAATACATCCGTGGTGCCTCACTTAACAACTGCATGGGCCGCTCCACGGTGTGTAACATCATTCAAGAAACTTGCCAAGCACTCTGAGATTTCTTGCAGCCACTGTACTTGACATGTCCGCAGCACACAGATGAGTGGTTGCAGGACTGTAACATCATGGACTTTATTGACCGAGTATTGAACACGCGCATGGGGCATTTAAAGGATAGTGTTATGAGTGATGCAATGACTGAATCGTAGAAACAATTAGTTTAGTATGGCAGAGCTGACGTCATGGTCTTCGGTTGATGCATTTCAGTTAGGTCACACACACTGCAAAACAGTAGCATGTATAGCATTGTGCGACAGGAAAAATAGCAGAACAATATCATTTACATAAAAATTGCAGAGCTCCAAACCAGCCAAGCAGAGCGGGAGGTAGGTACTAAATATTTAATTCTCTAGATTGCTCCGGAATTTGAGGAGACCTGGAATTTCCCACACTGCCCGGGGGCCGTGGATGGTAAGCATGTTGTGATTGAGTGCCCAGGCCGCACAGGCAGCCTGAACTTCAACTACAAAAAGACGTTCAGCAAGTTGATGCTTGCCATCTGTGATGCCAAATACAGGTTAGTGCAATTTAACAATTTTATAAGTAATATTTTATTGTTTAAACTCAAGGATTTCACTTGTTGAATTGTCACTCGGATTGGATTGGATTGGGTTTTTGTGGCGCAAGAGCATCAGGTACATAAACTATTGCCGAAAAGGGTTAGGGAGAAGAAAGAGCTCTAGTAGCAAATGATGGGATAAAACTATGAACATGAGGTGTGTATAAGTGTAAAAGGTATGAAACTGACTTTAGAGACTTAAAATAAAATCACAGTCGGTGTAGAAGGCCGATTGCTTTAAGGAAATTAAAAACACAAGAGTGTGGAATAAGAGGTTCGTCGCTAAGTAAAATCATAAGATGTAATGGGGTATGCTCCTTGTATAGCTGCGAGAAATGGTCAAGGCGTTCTGGGTCATACGCATTACATTCAAGTAAAATATGATGTATGGTTAGATGGCTATGGCAATGCTCACACTTCGGGGAATCTTCGCCACGCAGAAGATGCCCGTGCGTTAGTCGTGTATGGCCAATCCTTAGACGGCAGAGAACCACCTCGTAGAAACGTTCGCGATGTCGGGCACTCTCCCATTCCTTCAGTATGTGCTTCACCGCATGTAACTTGTTGTTTACTTCGCGGTCCCATTCATGTTGCCATTTCTGCATTATGGAACGTTTCACCTTCTTAAGTAATCTTTTGGAGGGATTTCTCTTGTATCCACAAAGTGTGTGACGGCAGAGCGAGCGGCCTGATCTGCCTCCTCGTTACCCGGGATGCCAACGTGACTTGGCACCCAGCAAAAAATAATTTCGTACCCAGTTTTGGTGGCTGATATTATCTTATCTTGCAGCTGAGCAACCAAAGGAATTTTGACTAAATTTAGTGAAACAAGGGCTTTTAATGCACTTAGAGAGTCCGTGTAGACTACAGAGCGACGAAGCCTTTTCTTAAGTGTATACTCCACAGCAAGTACTATACCCTGCAACTCTGCTGTTAAAATTGTAGCAGAAGGGTTAAGTTTTTTTACATGGCAAACAGATGGTCCAACCATTGCGCAGCCAACAAAAGAATCTGTTTTAGTGCCATCTGTGTAAATGCTGAAGTGATGTTGGTACTGGCTTTGTATTTCAGAAAATTCTTGCCTCAGCACTTCATCGGGAGTATCTTTCTTTCTGTGATTTGTCAAGGTGAAATTACAGCTAACGAACGAATACTCCCAAGGAGCTGCAGAGCTTCTGTACTTTGTCACAGGGGGCTTCGGGTCAAGGTCAAAGTACTCTGCTGCCTTAGCGTGCCTCAGAGCAAAGGGAGGGACGATACTTGGCTTATTTTGAAAAGTCCTCTCAAACTTGATTTTTTCAACCGATTCGAGAGCTGGATGGAGAGGGACTGATCTTACTCGGAGTGAATACATAAACCCCAAAGCGAAACGTCTTTTCTCTAGAGAATATTCATTGGCCTCTGCATAGATGCTGGCGATCGGAGAAGTGCGGAAAGCACCGGTGGCTAGCCGTAGCCCCTGATTATGAATGGGGTCCAACATTTTCAATGCTGAAGCTTTGGCTGAACCATACACAAAACTGCCATAATCGAGTCGGGAGCGAATTACTGCACGATAAATGCGCAGGAGACAGAGTCGATCAGAACCCCAAGATTGATGGGACAACACTTTGAGAATGCTGAGTGATTTGATGCATTTTGACTTTAATTGCTTAATGTGCGGAACAAACGTTAACTTTGAATCTAAGAGGAGACCTAGAAACTTGTGTTCACTTTTCAGCTTGATAGGAAGTCCATAGATGGTTAAGGAGGGTTCTAGAAAAAATCCTCGCCCGCGAGAAAAGCATACACAGACAGTTTTTTCTGTAGAAAACCTAAAACCATTTGTATTAGCCCAGCTTGTTAAATTATTGATTGCCACTTGAACCCTCCTCTCACAGACGGAAAGATTGCATGATGACACTGAAACCTGAAGGTCATCAACGTAGATAGAATACTGAACTGAACGAGGTATTACATGGGCAATGGAGTTCATTTTTATAATAAATAGAGTGACGCTAAGTACACCCCCCTGGGGAACTCCATTCTCTTGCAAAAAATCTCGAGAGAAGGTGGTACCCAGCTTTACACGAAATGAACGACTTTCTAGATAACTTTTAATTGCGCCGAGCATGTGCCCACGGATACCAATGTCGATTAGGTCCTGCAGTGTTCCAAATCGCCAGGCAGTATCATAGGCCTTCTCCAGATCAAAAAATACGGAAAGGCAGTGTTGTTTGTTCACAAACGCCTCTCTCACGGCTGTCTCGAAACGAACCAAGTGATCTACTGTGGATCGGGAAGATCGAAAGCCGCACTGGTATCTGTCTAGAATGTTGTTATTTTCAAGAAAATGCACGAGCCTTCTGTTGATCATTCTTTGAAGAGTCTTTGATAAACAACTTGTCAAAGCTATAGGCCTATAGCTAGATGTGCATGAAGGATTCTTTCCTGGCTTCAGCAAAGGGACCACGAAGGCAACCCTCCAAGCCAACGGAAAATGGCTTTCAGACCACATTTTATTGAAAAGGTATAGGATAAGCTCAAGAGTTGAAGGATGAAGATGTTGGAGCATAATGTAATGAACTCCATCTGGACCGGGTGCAGTCTGTTTAGGACAGTGGAGAACCATTTCAAGTTCACGCATTGTGAATGGAGCATTGTAGGGATCTTGAAAACCACTCGCAATGTTAACAGCCTTCTTTTCCATCTGTGCTTTGTGTTTAAGAAATGTAGGTGTGTAGTTTCTTGAGCTAGAAACAAATTCGAAATGTTCACCAAGAATATCTGCTTGTTCCTCGAGGCTTTCAGGGCATATTCCATTTTTTGTCAAAAGAGGAACGGAAAAAGCATGATACGAGCCATTAATTTTATGAACTCGATCCCAAACCTCCTTTGGTGTTGCCTGACTGTTCACAGAAGATGTATACTTTTCCCAGCAATTCCTCTTTGACCGCCTGCGGACAAATCGTGCACGCGCCTTCATTTTCTTGAACGAAATAAGATTACTTGGCGTTGGATATCGCCCTTTATTTTGTTTCTTCTTTGCCTCTTTGCAGTCTTGATTCCACCACGGCTTAGGCCGTTTGGGGAGGTGAGTGGACGTCATTGGTATTGCAAGCATAGCAGCTTCTAGTATGTGTTTTGTGACATGACCTGTTGCCTCATCGACAGAGAGCTGATGGAGGGATGTAATAGCTAAAAGAGATGATTGCTTAAAAAGTGTCCAGTTGGCTTTGTCAAACTTCCACCGAGGTGACCGTGTTGGAAGTGTGACAGGATGATTCTGGAAATCTAAAATAATGGGAAAATGATCGCTGCCGTAGGGATTAGGGATGACTTTCCATGACAACAGTGGAAGTAATGTCGGATGCACAAGTGAAAGGTCGATTGATGTGAATGTATGTGTTGCTGAGGAAAAGTGTGTAGCCCCTTTAGAGTTGAGCAAACACAATCCTGTTGAAACCAAAAAACGTTCAATAAGTGCTCCTCGTGTATCCCTTCGTGCACTTCCCCACAGAGGGTTATGAGCATTAAAATCGCCTACGAGCACAAAAGGAGGAGGTAGCTGATCACAAAGAGCTTCGAGCTCTTTATACTCCAGGTGATAATTTGGAGATATGTATACAGAACAAATAGTTATTAAACGGTCAATCAGTATACGGACAGCAACAGCCTCTAGTGATGTGTTTAAGGGAACATCAGTGCAAGGGACTGAGCGTTGTAAAACAACAGCAGAACCTCCAGACGAATGGCTCGAATGTTGACGATCCTTGCGAAACAGCTGGAAATGCTTCAGGATTTTCAAATGACTTTCCTTCAGGTGAGTCTCTTGCAAACAGAAGGCAATAGGACTGTGCTCCTCTAGCAGGTCAGTAACATCATCATAGTTTGCAAGTAAGCCTCGACAGTTCCATTGAAGGAGAAGTGGAGGCATTAATATCAGAAGCAGATGAAAGTATACGGAACACAGTCAATTAAATCCAATCCAAAAATGTAGTTCCCAGAAAAAACTACTTTGGTGGAATTACTGGCTTTTTTTGTTTTTTTCTTAGATTTGGTTGTCTCCCACTCCACGTCGTCCTGGTCGGACGAAAGAGCGGAAAGCTCGGTGGCCTCGTCTTTCGCCTCCACCTCTTGAGACGAGGCTTGTTGTATAGGTCTGGGCAATGTCGAGGCACGGGGCCGAACTCCCCGGCCACGACCGCCCTCACTCAAAGGAGCAGTACTGGAGGTGCTGGGCTGAGCGTCGCCCAACTCCATCTGTCCCCGCCCCTCAGCTGTTGAAGGAGCGGCGCGATGCCGCTCCTTGGAGGAGGTCCTAGCTCTCCCGTGAGTTGGGGCGAGACTCTCGCTCCTTCTCCCTGGCGGGGGCCCTCGGAGTGGGGACAGACAGAGGGGTTCCCTGCCTGTCCCGTGGTCGGGAAGCAGCTGGCGCGCTCCCTCCAGAAACCGGAGGAGGCTGCTGCCGCTGCTGGGGGGTTAGGGACTGAAGAGCCACTGCCAGGACCTCAGGCGAGACCTGGGTGGCCTTCGATTCTGTTCGCGGTGCTGCTCCCTTTAGCACCGCTTGGGTAAAAGTTCCTTTTGCAAGAAAGGAATACTGTTGTTTTGCCTCCTGGTAGGTAATGTTCTTTTGTGCTTTAAGGGTTAGAATTTCTTTTTCTTGTTTCCATTGTGGGCATGTTCTGGCATAAGCAGCATGATTGCCTTGGCAGTTGACACATTTGAGAGTATTCTCACAAATGTCAGCAACATGGTCGTTGCTGCCACACTTTGCGCAAGTTTCACGGCCCCGACAGTTCCGCGAGCCATGCCTGAAGCGCTGACATCGGAAACATCTTTGTGGATTGGAAATGAAAGGTCGGACTTTGCAGTGCAAATAACCAGCTTTAACGGCCGTAGGAAGCGTATGCAGCTCAAAGGTCAGTATCAGATGCTTGGTTGGCTGCTCCTGCCCGTCTTTGCGGATGGTGATTCACTTGTCGGCCACCACAGCCTGTTTCTGGAGTCCAGCCAGAATTTCGCCCTCACTGCAGTCAATGAGATCAGCCTCGGAGATGACACCTCGGACACTGTTCAGTGTCCGGTGTGGGCTAACCTTTATCTTGTGTTCTCCTAGACATGTCTGTTTTAGAAGTGTCCTGCTTTGAACTTCAGTTTCTACTTCTACGAGAAGATTGCCAGAAAGCTTTTTCGCCTTGAAAGCTTTGCCAATGATGGCATCAAGGCATTTAGAGACAAGGAAAGGCGAGAGCTTAGCCAGTGGCTTTTCTTCATCAAGGGCTTGAAGGACAAAAGATCTTGGAAACTTTGGTGGTTTAGATGCTTTTTCAAAAGTAAGTACGGAGCAAACCCTTTTAGGGGGGCGCACCGTGTCGGGTTTAGAAGAGGAGGTAGCCATAAGAGGCGAAGTTTGTTCGGAACCTGTGGTGTGCCGCCCACCACGGAGCCCAACAAGGGAATAGATAACGCACCATAACAAAAAGGGCTTTGCTGGAGACGTTATGCTATTAGCACTGCCCAGGAACTATAACCAAGTGCGGTTCTGGACAAGGGGTCTGTCACCACCCAAGGTTAGCCCTTGCCGCCAAAGAAGTTGAAAAAGGAAAGAAGAGAAATGAGAAGAGTGAAAAGGAGGGGAAGACAAGGGTGGAAGTAGGGAGGGGATAGTAGAAGAGGCGACTGACTGAATCATCCTGGTCGGGCCAAGCCAGGACACCCGTCTATGAGAAGTAGAGGCCGAAGCGGTGTATTGCCTCGCCCGGGGGGCCCCGAAGGGTCCAAACATACCCCGGGTTCAGCTCAACCACCAGGGTCCCCTTTTCTCCGGACACGGGTACGCCACGCACAGCCAGACGTGGGTGGGCGAACCCACATGGCTCGGGGTTCGTAGTGACGCCACTCACCAAGCACCTACCAAAGTAGGTGCCCCCTGCGTGCGGGTATGGTGGCCCATGTAGCTGGGGTCCGTGGTGACGCAACTCACCAAGCACCTAGCACCTAAGGTGCAGGCGCCCCCTGCGGGGCTCGGGGTCCGTGGAGACGCCTCTCCAAACACCTGCTTTTGCAGGTGCCCCCTGCGGGGAATTGTCACTCGAGGTGACTGCCAAATTCCCTAAGTATTTTTTCTGCACTCCACACTCTGCTTATATATAGTGAATGTGCACTATAAAAGCAATCAGCAAATTTGGCAAAGAAAGGTTTTTTTCACCAAGTTTTTGATGTGTGTATAAAAATTTGCATGCATATCTTTATGCATTCTGCATAAAGATACAAAGTATTCTGCATAACCAACTGCCAGGCTGATGCCATATCACATGTAGAACACAATTAATTTTCTAAAAATTCATCAATTTAACTAGCTGCATCTGAAGCAGTTTGGCAAGTCGAGATCATTCCATTAACGTATGCATATATCCATATTTAACTTCTTTTGCAGGTTCCTTTATGTGGAGATAGGCCATCGTGGAAGTGAGAGTGATTCAGGCGTTTTCAGACGCTCAGATTTGCTACAAGCTATTGCAAAAGGCCAACGGCGTCTCCCAACAGCAAGCTGGCTGGGCAGTAGGAAAGTCCCCTACTTCTTTGTCGGGGATGAAGCATTTCCCCTGAATACGTTCGTAATGCGACCGTTTCCAAGAAAGAGTAAGAAAGCGAGAGCGAGTTCTATTTTGCGCTCACTGAGCAACTTAAAGCATTCATAGATGGTTTGTCTACTAATCTTTGTGAAGAATGCAGTTCACTTGCTACGAAACGCCATTCGCAGATGGGAATAGAACAGGAAAACACCGTAAGCCGTTTGCTAACCGACTGGAAAAAAGTTAGTAATGTCTATGAACCTGGTGCCGCGGCTAAGCAAGATTGGATGCAGGCTAAAACTGTGATTGTCTGCTATTTCATGTTGGAAGCTATGAATTGATAACCCACAATTTGTTTGCAAGTATTAAGTTGTTCTGCTGCCATACACAAGCTGATATCGACCGGTAGACAAGCATGTCACGAGACCTCTCGCCATTTGCAATTTGGCGAAACATACATACCAAAATATTGCACAATTGCAAACTCGCAAACAGGTCAAAAATGTCTCATTGATTCATTATGTCAAGTTGTGGTGCCAGATCCAATCAGCAGCACAGAACATTCTCTCTGTCACCTTGACCAAAATTAGACCTCGGAACTGCGAACTTAAATGGCACCGGTGATGAAAAGAGGCATTCAAAAAGGAAATGTCAATTCATGTTATATTTCTGTCTGTCAATAGATCTCACAGGAAGACCTCCCAGGGTCTTTAACTATCGGCTGAGCAGAGCCAAGAGGGTAGCGGAGAACACCTTCGGCATACTGGCAGAGAGGTGGAGAATACTGCATCGGCCATTCGCTGCAAAAGAAGAGACCACGGACAGAATTGTGGCCGCATGTGTGGTCCTCCATAACTTCCTGATGAAGCACTCTGAAGTGTCTGAACGCAGCTACGTGCCCCCTGGATGTGTGGATGGGGAAGACTGGGAAGGCGAGCTTGTCAAGGGACAGTGGAGGTCAGAAAAAGACGAAGGGTCTGGTCTCACTGATGTTCCACCTCGGGGCACGAGATGCACTGAGTATGTATATAGTATGTTGGTATGCAAGCTTGCCTCATTCGTTTTTTTTGTGAAATTCCAGCCAGGCTTACAGTATTCGGGAGTATTTGTCTATGTACTTTGAGATGGATGGCAAAGTGCCATGGCAGGACGAGTACCTTGATAGACAGAACTGACACAGGTATTTCCCCTTACATCTCTTGATTATCAGGAAAATTACCAGTTTCATACATAGTGATGTCTCGTTAATACAAACCCCGTTAATATGGATACGCCGCTATATGTATGGACATTTTCAAGGACATACTGGGTCAAAACATGAATTTGTCTTGTTTTTATGAACAATGCACATAATGCTTTTTTGAGGAAACACAGGTGCCAATGTTAACAAGACATCACTGTACTGCATGTAAACTTTGGGCATGAAAAAAATTTTAATGATGAAAACTTATAAATTTTTTTTATATTACAGCCAAAAAAGTAACAATTCAAGGTGATGTGAAACCCTATTGAAGATGCTTTTCCACAAAAAACATACTAAAATAATATAGACAAATTAATTTTTGCAAACAGTGACTTGAAAAATAATCTAAGAATAGGTCATGCGTATGTATTGCCCCATGGTAATGATTTGATGTATACCAATCAAAAAAAATTGTGCTCACAAAATATTTTCTAAAACTGCACTTCACACAACTTGTGAAATATCAAGCCTGCAAAAATACTCTTTTACAGTAACCACAGATATTTTCCAGGATCCATACCATGGGATATGTCCCCATTATGACACTTGGAGATTGATTATTTGCAGTGAGAGGGTAACTTATTGTGGTGTGTCTGTGAAGACTTCTCTTTATGATAATGTTACGATAGTGACTTCTCTCCAAGTACTGTTTGCTGATAAAGCCTCGTTCTGCCTGATGATCTCTTTAGCACATATGGTCTTGCAGCAGATATAACCAAGTGCTTCAATAACTCTTCTGTTTAAAATACAATTTATTTAAAACCTTACGTGTTAGGAATGCATAGAGTTGAAAGTTGCTGGATTGAACACAAAAAAAAATAATGAAGCCCAAATAAATGTAAATATTGCACTTAGGTAAACAATTAACAAGGCAAAAAGAAAGACTGCAGGAGCGGTTCGGGCAATTCTGAAGCTGAATAGAAAAAAAATATTGGCACTTGCCTTGCCAGACTTTGAATCACATAATTTGTCTCTAGATTAATGTAAATAGGTATTGCACTTGAATAAAGTAAGCAGGTGAAAGGTTATGCATGTACCAAAATATAGGTCAACCTTTTTGTTTTTTTTAAACACAGCCAGTGCATTTTTTGAGTACCATAGCAACGAGGTGCTTACTGATGAAGACGAGTATGAACATTTCGCATGGTTAAATTGTTGGCATGGAATGGAAAGTAATGCATATAGGGGGTATTCACTGGACGCCATATTTGAGGGCGATGTTTAGAGCGCATGCTCAGAACGAGTTCGCATTAATAGCCTGCTAGGACCGACAATCTTGATGGTGCGGAATGCACGTTGCAAAAGAACTGCGGAAGCTCGCCGTCAGCACGCGCTCAGCAGCCGCTCACACAGATATGGCCGCCAGTGAATACTCCCTATGGTACAGTGTTCTAGTTGTAGTTGTAGTAGCAAGAGCGGCGTAGACGTAGTTGTAGTAGCAAGAGCGGCGTAGAGTAGCAACTACAACTGTAGTTGCTACTACAACTACAGTTGTAGTAGCAAGAGCGGCGGCCTCTTCGTGAAGATTTTGCGCGTAGACGACACCATGGCGCTGCTGTTCTGTGCCCTAGGAGCGCGCCCCCGTCAGCCCCATCATCAGCGCTGTTCGGCGCTTACTACTGTGGTTTGACTGGAGCTTTTCGCGGTGCGAAACGACTGCTAATGTTGTTCTGTATACTCTGTTTCACCTTATGATGTACCGAGGGAAAGGCTACAAGCGTAAGCTCCTTGCTCTGGGGCACATCTCGGCGGCACAAGCTCTCGTGAATTAAGAGCAGCTGCCAACGCTATGAGCTCGCGCTTCTAGCCTTCGCTGCGGCGCAACATAAGGTGAAACGAAGTATAGTACATTGTAGTTCTGCCTTTGGACTAATCCCTCTAGGGTGAGTGCTATCCTCTACTTGAAATATTTGCGTGTTTTGAGGGAGATTATTTAATTAATATCGACTCCCCCCCACCCAGTACTGACACATTGTTCAGCAACGCTGTCACTTGGGCTGCAGGGTTAATAGCTGCGAAAAAATGTTCTACGGTGCTACATTTTAGAGAAGCGTACCGCGTAACCCTCGTCGTCTTCTTCGTTCATCGCACACCACACGTGCCATTAATTCTCCTAGGGCACAGAACTCCAGCGCCACTCGCGATATCTACGTCAACCGTCTTCACGCGCTTCATTGTAAGCGGGCGCCACTCTTGCCACTACACCCTCTAGAACACTGTACCTATAGTATATTCCACTGAAATAATGTTAGAGTAAAATATTTTTGAGTACCAAAATTGGTGTTTCCTTTAAGGCGAAACGCGGGTCTTAAAATGGTAAAAAATCGCGAAATTTGGGGTTTTTCAAAAACCACATGTTTGGATAGAATATAGTCTGAAGTACCTGCCTGCGAAGTTTCAATGTCCTATTCGACGTCTAAGTATAAAAAAAACGATAAATACGATGCCTCCGCGACGCTCAAATCGCAAATCAAACGCAAAAAATAGTCAAACTGCGCGCCCGCGTCGCTTCACGACCGATTGTCGTGAATTCGATTCTTTCCACTTTACTTCATCAATTGACTGCACGATGCGCTAACTAACACGTCAGAGCTAACTAACACGTCAGAACAGACCAGGAACATGAGGAATACTGCGAAACTGATATACCATCGGTGTTTGATAAAGATCAAACACCGACAGTAGTTATCGTATAGTAGTATCTTATTCGAAGCTGTAATTGAAAGTTCCAAACAGTGACACAAGCCTACTGTAGCAATCCGCACGAGTAGCGGGGCCTGAGCCAGTATAGTTTCAGTATTAATACATAAAACAATTAATGAAGTGAAATTAAGCATTCTATAAACTTGATCCATGGGCTATGTTGTTAAATAGGTCGGCCTATATTCCAGTGAATGCAAAAGTAATTTTTGTGTCTTTTCTTATAGAACCATGCAAACCTTATTTGTGATACATGTGGTCTGTCTGGGTTCGCTCCTGCAGCCTTCTTTTTTGAAATTCATATGCAATTTTGTTCATTTCATGGAGAGCTGCCACCTGCTCTTCAGCTCCAAGAATCCTCAATTTGGCAGCAAGTGCCATGCAGTGAAAGTGGACACTGTCCACATTGGCTTCCCCTTGCTGCCGCCTCTCGTGGAGTTCCCTAAGCCTGCTGATGCAGTACTGCATAGTATCTTCACAGTTGTCATGTTTTCTGCAAATGGGAAGGAGTGTAAAGTATGTTTTTTTAACTCTTGTGATTGATTAAAGTGAATGACTGATTGATTTATGTTGATCCAAGAGCATAGCTTACTTAGAGTCCCTGGATGAAGACGACCGGGCTCTCTTTTGTTTTGGTTTCGTTGCCCCGACAGCTGACACCGCCACACTGTAAATAAACATATGCCAGGAGTAGCAACAATGTGTCTCGGGGAGGGAGGGGGACCTTTTTTTTTAATGTGAAACATTCTTTGGCTAGGTTTAAAGCGTGGCTGCGAGGGTCGCTGCGGATTGGTAAACCAGTGGGAGAGGAGTGAGGGGTATGTTGCTGATTGGTTAACGGGGAGGTCATGTGATTAGGAGTGCAGTGGGTTAGAAAGTTCTGGAAGATCAGGGTTATCATTTCAAATGTATACATGCCACGCATTAAATTATCTGATGAATGTAGGCGTCTGGGTGAAGAGACTAGACATGCTGCTAAATGAATTTTGCTTAACGTTTGTGGTGCTAGAACGTTTCACATATGCAACACAATTGCCTAGCAATTGATTTTCAATTGGGGTAACTCTGAAATTGTGGGCATGGCTATGGAATCCCAAAGGGCAGCTGCCATCTTGGAGCCCCTGGTAGTAATTCAAACAAAGTAAACATTACGCTGTGGAAGCCCACGGTTTCGATTTCCAAGCTCGATTTTTTCAATGAATTAATCATACTTATACTTGTTCCCATACAAAATTATGTGGATAGAGGACAACATATAAAGCCCAACAGTTGGTGGCCTGCTAGCCCTGTCTTGGGAATATATAGTAAAGAAATTATATATAACATGGCCATTTTCCATATATGTAATTGTTTAATAAATTTACAGCTACCACCATGCAAGTAATAGTGAAGAAATTCACTCTCTATGGTTGAATGAACACATCCTACAACCTCCGTTTCCTTTAGCTGCAAACCTTAAAACCATAAGAAAAAAAACAAAAGCTGAAGATTTAAAACATGGTTGAATGCACAAGCCTCATTAGCTTCAAGAGGATACAGAAAGTAATATGGCGAGACATACCCAAGATCGGCGTTCTCTACAGGAATGCTAGGATAAGGGAAGAGAGAAAGGGTAACAATAGGAATGCATGTGAAAGCCCCTGTCATATTAATAATTCTGAGGTGTATACTTCAAGCACTTTTCAGCTCACAGCTGCAAAAGCAACAAGTGCAAGCTATCCCACAATCCATCCTTTAAAATTAGCTAATACCATGCAAGCACTTCTTCAGAGATGCACATCTCAAAGCTGTGATCTGGTGCCTGTACAGGGGCGGATGCAGGAATTTCCTGAGGGGGGGGGGGGGGTCAGGTGTTGGTCAATGTACCATATGTTTAGGATCCCCTTCCCCCTCTCCTTCGTTTTATGCCCTAAATTTTACACATACAGAAATCAAGATGGGCGTCAGGACATCCGGACCGCCCCTCTAAATCCACCCCTGTGTTTGCATGCATGCAGCCTTTGCTGTCCTATAGGCCCAGGGGAAAATGGAACATAGAAAGTTTAACATAGTCAATTGGAAAAGGGCCTATGCATTTATCAGGCTGCCTTAGAGCAGAGGAACTTTTTCCTGCATGCGACAAGAATGTAGCAGATGGCAACTTGTGTACTAGATTTCGTCAGCATTGTCATAATTATACAATTATCCCGCAATGAACACACAAACTTACACATTAATGACCTGCTATTATATTTTGAAATAACCCTGTGACCACTATTTCAACCTTTTGAATCACTAGCCTGCAAAAGCATATGCAACAGAAAACGAGAACAGGGACTTTCGCCTAAGTAATCATCACTGCCACAAGGGGGTCACACGATATTCATATATATCACCTTCCTGCTTGACTCACCAAGAAACACCAGGCTGATACCATCCAGTGCTACTTGGTGAGCCAAACATTCAGGAACCTCCAGATTGGACTCAGAAACTTGTGTCGCAGTGATTACAACTCTTCGGCCACCTCAAAATTGCACGCTGTCTACGAACATTCCGGCGCCGCCCACATCAGGTGTGGGCGCTGCACCTGCACATAAACCGCATATACAGAAACAAGATTCACATAAAATGAAGTTTCTGCACACACACTGCCGATGGCAGTGCCACAGGAACAGGGTAATGTCGGAGCCATGCTGGTCTTTTACGAAACGCGGGAAAATTTCTGCACCACCCAAAAGATGATTTATAATATTTCAACACGAGAGCAAAGAACTATCGTGTGTGCACAGGATACAGTAAGAAAAGTAGAGGAAATATGTACAAACTTACATGTCATCGCCCTCTACAATAATCTCCTCAACGTCTTCATATGGAGGCTGATCATGATTGATGCTGAAATCAGGAGATGAATATACCCCCGGTGAGTGACCACACACTGCAGCTCTGCGAAAGTATCAACATAGATGGAAATAAAAACAAACTATCACAGAGGTTGGGGTCCATGAAGGGTTAGGGCGATTGCGGCTTTTTTTTTATAAAATATTTATTTCTGACACTATATTTCCGCCGCATTCTCGGACGCATGACTGCTATTTATCTCATTAATTTCATTGTAAGGCAACACAAGCCCATTCGGGTTGATCCGGAAATTAAACAAAGAGCACCAATTTCACAGCACTCACGGAGGACTTGGTGTTGTGGGGCTTGCCGTCGTGACGTTCGTCCAAACTGAAATTAATCAAGTAATGATCGCATACGTCCGACTAGCATACAGGGAAAATTGTAGCTTACCGTGCTTTCCCATTCCTGCTGTCGAGCAGAGCCCGCATTCGAGCGAAGTAGGCCCACCTCACTTTTGGAACTTCGCTGGCTCCTGCACCGCTCCGCCGTCTGTTCCGAGCATCAACTTGGATTCTGGTGTACTTGTCCCTCGCATTTTTTAATTTACTTTCCGCTACGTGACCTGTATCAAGGCGGCCCAATATTAAAACAAAGATGATCAATCGGTCATAGTCTACCGCCAATGCGAAAACTTTTCAACTTACCTTCCATGCAGAATTCCGATCCAATTATTTTCCAGATGCTTGATATTAGTGTTTTGTTCTTGTAGTCCGGATGCCGTTTATCGTATAATAGAGGGTAGTCTTCCACCAGATCCAGAAGAATCTCCAAACTAAAAGAGGGACCGGGTTTTGTTTCGCACGACATTTTTTGGCGCCTGCTGTCTGCTTCGTCTGCTTTGCGCGGGACGGCGGGAGGTGCACGGGAGAGCGTTCCCCCATCAATCCCTTACGGAAACCGAGCGATACGTCATGTCCTGTCGCTCTCTCATTGGCTGCGTCGAGGAAGAAATTGGGTCTTGAGGCGTCGTCTCCCTGCGTCGCCGTCCTCGCCGCGTGACTTTTTTTCAATACAAAAATAAGCAAAATATTCCCCCCACGACGCGCGTCTTTCCGCTGTGTGAATGCACCTTCACTGAGTTAACGCTAGCCGCTCACACAGACTTTTTGCTTTATCTCTGGTTTTCTTCAGGGCGACTTGCACCGGTCTAAAATTTTTCTCAATAGCTGCCATGGCCCTTTCGTTGCACAGGCCATCTGGCAACACGACAAAATGTCCTTCCTTATCAGATAACAGGACGTGTAGTCTATTAGTGACCATGTATTCTCCAAAAGGCCTAAACGGTCCCACTGGTCCTCTTCTTTGCAGAACCTGAAGGTTATCCACGCACTCAGAGATGCACCTTGGTCGGTCCTCCTCTACTGTCCGGTATACTACACTCTTGGCTAGTGTGACCAACCCCGGAGGGCTCATGACTGGCTTGTAGCAAAACTTAGAACCTACCTCCAACCGCTTGCCAACATCCGGTGGAATCGTTACATCACCTAGGGTTGTGAACTTGGCCGCCCGGGAGGGAACCTTGTCTTTCTTGGTTGGTAGATGGGGTCTAATGCTTTGCCAGAGGAACTCCGTAGCATCTCCCGCTGACTTGCTCATCCTACGGAAGTATCTTCGTTGTTGTTCATCATTGCCAGTACTCGAAGCACAGGCTACTCGCAGGCAGTCACTGAAATATCCTTCCTGGCGCCAGTATTCCGATCGCAGCACACGGCATAACCTTCTCGTATGCCCAGTCGATGGAGCAAGGAAGTTGCACACACCTCTGAGTTCCACTGGACAGGTACCTCTTCGAATGTGCCAAGAGGCCACCCGGGCACTACACACACACTGGGCGATTAGGTTAACAAGGATACATGGATCCGAGAAAGGAAGGTTAAAGCTTACAGAAGAAGTGCCCGATGCAAAAGAAATAAACTGCAGTAAAGTTGACATTTGGCCTAGTTGGTAGTCTAATATATTAAGGTATTTAGCGCACAAGGTAGAGAGAAGGACAGGACAGAAAAGAGCGCTACTTTACTGATAAGAAAGGAAGAGAAAGAAAACACCCAAATAATCCGCCGCGGACTCGTGCATCTGCCACAGCCCCGAGAATGATAACGGCTAGTTCATCCAGGCTCGTGCGGGCCCTTCATTGTTTGTTCAAGGTGCAAGTCGCCCTGAAGAAAACCAGAGATAAAGCAAAAAGTCTGTGAGCGGCTAGCGTTAAGCCAGTTAGCCACAAGAGTTGGGAAAGCGGAGCGCTTAAATCTGGAGGTCTTCTTCAGCGTAAAGACACATAAAGAGGCCTGTCCATTTAGAGCCATTGTCACAGAAAAGGGATCGTGGCAAAAGCAAGTTGCTTTCTATCTTCAAAAACAACTGTCCGCCTTAAGCATTAGAGACCCCTTCAGGGTTGCCAACTCTCAGGAAATAGTGGAACATCTCCGATTAGGGGGTCCTGAGAAGAGAACCGCTTTCAGCATTGACGTGGAAAATCCTTTTTACTCCTTGCCACACGACCAGCTACTGACCTCGGTGATGGATTGTACAGAAGCTAATGGAGAGCTCGCTTTCCGAAGTTCCAGCGGAGTACCCATTGAGAGCTTTATGGAGCTGTTACATTTCTACCTGGATAGCTAGGTTCGACATTGTACATGTTCCTTTTTTTAGTACACGGAAGTGACGTCATCACGTCGGATTGGTTGGAAGCAAAAGTGACGTAATTTCCCTAGAAACATGTGGGCGGAGTCGGCAAAACTGGGCGGAGTCGGTTACCGGACGTGACAACAAAGTGACGTTTCGTTTTGTACCGAGTAAGTTTCAAAAGGTACTTGCTCGGAACTAGGTGTCATTGGCAGTATGAATTTTCGGCGGCGAGGCGTCGCCGTCTCGTCAATTCGACTTTTTCTTTAATAGAGCTTTTTTTTCGCCGGAAAGGCTGTATCGGGAACACCGCGATGCATTCGAGCTCCCGGAGGAGATTTTTTGGAAGCAATACCGCCTGCCCAAGATCATGGTGCGGTGGTTGTGCGACGAACTTCGCGAGGAACTGGAGGTGAGGAGAGTGCGTACCTCGTGGACGGTCATGACTGTGGAGCTTCAAGTGTTGTGTGCACTGCGCTTCTACAACACGGGGAGCTTCCAAGGCATGGTGGCGAGCGACGAACACGTAGCGCAGGACCAAAAGACAGTCAGCGTTGCAGTCCGCGCCGTGTCCGTCGCTTTCGTGCGTCGTCTCGGGGTCCAGCGTGGCTGGATCCACTTCCCAGAGACGCCGAGCGAGAGGTTCGACACAGAGAGGGGCTTTAAGCTGCTTGGCAGGGTACCCGGCATCATCGGTAGCGTGGACGGGACCATCGTCTCCATCGTCGGCCCGTCCAAGAACGACCCCACCGTCACGAAGGCGGCGTACTGGTGCCGCAAGTACTTCTACGCCCTCAACGTGATGGTGGTAAGCACACCCATGATACGTTGTCAAAACGCGCCCCAAATCAATAGAAAAAAAAAATATGTATTGCCGATACGGTTTAGTATGCCATTTTATGACTGCGGGCTGTGAGGTCTCACGACTGCGCGAGCGTGTGCTCTACGTAGCATGTGAGCCGTGAGACGCTTCTCCCAAAAATAATATTTGTCTGTTAAAACGTGCAAGCTTCCGTAAAAAAAAGCATTCTTTTTGTTTTCAGGTAGTTAGTTGTACCTTGCATCCAGGAAGGTGTGTTGACATGCATGTGTCAGACAAAATAACTTAAAAGGTTCTGAAATTGCGACAGCTTTGTGAACCATAAGTACAATCTACTACTTGTTGATTCAGGTAATTACATGTCAATATCTCTCACTTTCAGGTGTGTGACGCCGACTGCCGGATAACGTGCATCGACCCACGGTATCCCGGGTCAGTGCACGACTCCTTCCTGTGGCAATTTTTCTGGCTACGAAACCAACTCGAGCAAGGGCAGCTGCCACGCGACGGCCGGTTCCTGCTTGGTGAGCATACTAAATTCATTCCTTACGCACACGGTGGCTCCCACTGCTTGAAAGCCACAGTACCACACGTACTGTGCTTGTTGTGAGGCACACAGACACAGTTGCTGGAACTCGTTGAAGTGAGACAACACCCAAAGTTTGGCCATTAATCTCTGTTTATGTCCACATAACTCTCACACTCTGCAGGCTACGAAAGCCACACTACACCAATCTCACGACAGTGATAGACTGCGCAAGGCATGCGACCGCAGTGCGAGTCGCTGTCCGGTTCGGCCCACTCACTGTTACTGTCTGGCTGTACCCTCTTGCTGGTTGGTTTTTGCATGAAGTTGGAGCTCTTTTGCTAATCCCTGGGGGCTCGCCTGGTCGCTCTGACGGTCGTCAGTTTGTACGGAATGGGATCAATACCTCCTTGGCCACTTGGGGCTCGCCAAATCTGTCCTCGGGTCGTCTCTGTCCCACACACTGGATTCTTTTCCCTGACCCTTCTTCTTCGGTCTGCCTATAGACCTTTGCAAAAAGAGCGCTCAGGCCGCCGCCATTTTACGAATCGAGCGACCCCTATCAGCCAGAAATTTCTGGCACCCGCCTGAGCTGTGGAAACCCGGCCAGCGTGACTGCCCACCTGCATTTTGCATTCGGAGTTTGCCGGCTTTTCTTGGAAAGTTTTACTTTATTCGCCTGTTTAGGATGCTTACCCTTTGTATGTTATCTTCCACTGTGAGGACCAGGGAATACCAGGGCTCGTAGCCCGCTCGGCCTTCGCAGGAAACGAACGAAGAGAGCGAACGTCAAGCAGCCCTCGACGCAGGCAGTTCGACGTGCTTGGAGGACTATTTCCGTCGAGATAATCTCCAAAAAGCCTTCCAGGCTGCGTTCCGGGTCTTCGCAAAAACTAGCTTATAGGGTCGGGTCCGGTGTGTGGCGACGGAATAAGCACGTTCGTTCATTTGCTATGAAGCTGTGCAAAAAAGGAGCTCTCTTCTACATGTTCCCCAAAACACGCCGAATTCCGTCCGATCGTCGTGAAGTGACTATAGTCGACACTAGGGAGCCTTCATGTGCATGAAGCCACCCTAGTCGACACTGTATATTGGATATGCTGTGTTATTTGAGACCTTTCTCAAATCCTGTTCGGATAATGCAGCACCGAGGGGTACGTACAATATATTTTTTGTTCGATTGATGAGACTCATTGAATTTTATGTTGTGGGCGGGGAATATCCATACAGTACGGATATCCTGTGTAGTCAAATATTTTGACATTTACAGATTGATACGGCTGGGTGTACGGTGCCGTAAAACAATGAACTTAAAATGAAACAAACATTCCAGTTGCATTTGTTCTGTCGCGCACGGACTCACCAAATCAGCTTTCATTTCCTTGTTTTTGTTCCCAAAAATAGAGCACTGCTTTCCTAAAGACCTCTATAAATTATGCTCGCCACAGAACACAGGATAAAAAAGAAAACGCGGCAATTCAGCCGCCACCAGCGTCCGGAATCGCGCCAACGCAGGCTGCCACAGCCCACTGACGAGAAACTCCACAGCTCAGCGCAGTCGGGCAACACTGACTTACACTCTCAAAACCAGGGACACGTGCTGTAAATCGCTTCGTTCGAGACTGCCGCTGGAAAGGTCTATATAGCTCCTCCTATTAGACCCTCCGTGTCCCAACAGGACCTGACTCCTTTCCAATCTAACCACCCCCTCTCTTTTCCCCATCTCCAACTCCCCCAAGGATTTTTTTATTTATTTATTTAAAAGTTCCCTCAAGGCCCGAAGGCATTACAGAGGGGAGCGGGTTACATCAATAGAATTCAACAACATACAATGAATAACAACCTATGAATGTAAAACAATATGTACATATTAGTGAAACGCTGAAATGTGAACATTGTTAAGGCAATTTTTGAAAGCAACGCTGTCAGATATTGATACCACAGACGCTGGAAGGTGGTTCCGCAACACTGTAGTTCGGGGTATGAATGAATTGTGAAAAGTAGTAGTGTTACATGAAGGTACGCCCATCTTGTGTCGGTGATCAAGACGCTGTGATATGTAAAAAGGAGGTGCTAATAACTTGTCACGCAAAGTATGATTGTGGTAGTAGATTTTGTGAAACAGGCACAAACGAAAAACTTCTCTACGCGATGCAAGATTAGGCAGGTTCAAACTTGATTTCATGGATGTTACGCTGGCAGTGCGGTGATAATTAGTAAGTATGAATCGGGCGGATCTATTTTGAATTGCTTCAACTGCAGATGTTAATACGTCAGTACCGGGGTCCCAAATTGAAGAGGCATATTCTAGTTTGGTGCGAACAAGTGTTTTGTAAAGAAGTAGTTTAAGTGATAAGGGAGCTGCTGAAAAATTTCGTTTTATGAAACCCAGCATACGATTGGCGTTACTTGTTACGTATTGAATATGAGTTTCCCAGGACAGATTGGATGAAATATGAACCCCCAAATATTTGTAGGTTGTTACTTGTTGTAAAGGAGTGTGGTTTAGGTAATAACAAGAGACATCACTCTGAAGCCGAGAAACCCTTATTACCTTACATTTGTTAGTGTTAAGCTGCATATGCCATAAGTCACACCATTCAGATACACGGTCAAGGTCACACTGAAGAGAAGAAACATCGGATTTGTTAGTCACTTCACGATATATAACACAGTCGTCAGCAAACAAGCTAATCGAAGATGAAACACAGGAGGGTAAGTCATTGACATATATAAGGAAAAGAAGAGGACCCAGTACAGACCCCTGCGGCACTCCGGACGTCACAGAAGCTGAAGGAGAAGACGTGTCATTCGCAAATACAAACTGAGACCGGTTAGTTAGGAAGGCGTGAATCCAAGATAGTGCAGCGGAATCAATGCTGAGTTTGCTTAGCTTATGAAGTAGTAGACTATGTGATACCTTATCAAATGCTTTAGCGAAATCGAGGAATATGCAGTCAGCTTGGGAACTTCGATCAAGAATAAGGTGAAGGTCGTTAGTGAAGGTTAGTAGCTGGGTTTCACACGAAAATGACTTACGAAAACCGTGTTGGGCGGGAGAAAAGAAGTTATTAGACTCCAAAAAGTTTACTAAATGTGAAAAAATGACGTGCTCAAGAATTTTGCATGGGATGCTTGTTAGCGATATGGGACGGTAATTAGAAGGAGAATGTTGATCACCCGTTTTGTGTATCGGCACCACCTTTCCCACCTTCCAGTCGTCCGGCAAATACCCACAATTAAGAGACTGATTAAATAGTTTAGAAAGTATTATTGAAGAATATTCTTTGGTACTTTTTAGGAATTTTGAATTAATATCATCTACTCCCGCGGAACACGATATTTTTAAATTATCGATTACATTAACAATTCCACAAGCATCAATAGCGACCGGGTACATAGGAACAAATCCAGTATGTTGAAATGGAGGTAAAGATGACACGTTAACGTCTGAAAATGAAGCCACAAAGGCGGAGTTCAAAACAAGGGCACACTCACTAAAAGGCACAGCATTTCCAGAGGAACTAAACAATGATATTGACGATTTTTCATTACGATTAATTACATTCCAAAACTGCTTTGGGTTGCTTGTTAAAAGTGATGGTAGAGTTACATTAAAATAAGTAGCCTTCGCATTTTCAATAGCACTTTTATAATTATTGGCTGCAATATGGTATGCAGACCATTTAGAATCAACATTTGAAAATTTAGCTGCTCGAAATTTTTGTTTTTTCTTGTTAGAAAGCCTTTTTAATGTGGTGTTAAACCATGGTGATTGCGGGTTAACGGAAATATTGCGCAAAGGTATATATGTATTAGTAAGATGCACAACCTGCGTTTTAAATAAATCCCAATTTTCCTGAATTGAGCGTTCCGAAAAGAGCGGCAAGTAATCATCAAGAAAAAAAGAAAGTTCACTGTTAATGGCCTCGAAGTTACCTTTAGCATAGTCGCGTATTTTTTTCTGAATCTTTGGAGCATTTCTAACAGGAACATCGATGACAAAATGTATTAATGAATGATCACTTATGCCCTGCATGGTGCTAATTGAAGATATTAAAGAAGATGACGTTGTTAAAATTAGATCCAATATGTTGGCTGTTGTATGGGTAATTCTAGTAGGAAGAGTCATCAATTGACTGAAGCTGAAATCGCTACACATGTTTATGAAGTCAGTCGCGTCTGATGAAAATGGGTGACTGTAAGCATGCAAGCCAGTCCAGACTATATTTGGGTAGTTGAAGTCACCTAAAAGAATGATCGGAACGGAAGGAAAGCGTATTATTAATGAGTTTATTGCGTCATGAAGACTGGTAACGAAGGAATGATTGTTAGATGGCGGGCGATAGCATACACCCAAAATAAGTTTCTGGTTATTCAAATGCAAACAAACCCATGTTATTTCCAATTCGCTATTCAGGCGCACGCAAAACGATTCAATATGACTTGCAATTGCGATTAACACACCGCCACCAGTCCTTTCACCTCTATCGCAACGATAAACCTTGAAACTTTTTTCACAACAAAATATTTCGGAATTTTTAACAGAAGAGGAAAGCCACGTTTCGGTTAAAACCACAATATCAGCACTGGATGAGTCTATAGCAGAGCACAAGTCATCCCTATGACGCAACACACTCCTTATATTACAAAAAAGTACTGACAAATGTTTGTTTTTATCAGTACGACCCTCACCCCTCGCAACTCGTTATGATGATGCAGATGTTAGGTTAGTTGGAACAATCTCTGTGTTATCTCTCGCGCGCACATCGGGGGCGGAACCGAACTCAAAAACATTATCAGTAGTCGCGTTGTACATGTAGCACTTTTTGTTGACATGCAGCTTGTTATACCGCAGCTGATATATGCAATTCGTAGCTTTACCAAATTCAATTAGTTTTTTTCTGGCAATTCGAGTAGCTGGAGAAAAATCTTCGGTGATATACGTCGTGTTTCCTTTTAATTTTAGTCGCGAGAAAAGTACCTTGTCCTTGACCTTAAAGGAAGAAAACTTTATAACTAGCGGGCGACATCTGGTAGGATTGAAGGAGCCGATTCGATGTGCGCGCTCAATGCAATCTGGGGTAACCTGGAGCTGAAGGGAACGGGAAATAAGCTCGAGAACTTTTGTTTCACTTTCCGCCCATGTTTCTGACGCAACATCGGGAAGACCATGAATAATGAGGTTATCACGTCTTGAACGATCTTCAAGTTCATTAAGACGCTCGAGTAAGTTAACGTTATTGTTCTGCAAAGCTTCTGCGACGCCCTGCATCTCTTGAAAGTCGTGGTCGACTATTTCAAGCGCAGAAATCTTACTTTCAACAAGGAGGAGTCGACTTCCAAATTCGTTAATTTTTGCTTCAATGGATTGCTGGTTTTTTTTTATTTCTTCCACGGTTTTTATTAAACTGCTCTGCCCCTCCTGTGACTTTATGGCACGAGCATTAAGGTCTTGCAGCAGCTTGCATACATCATCTAGTTGCGTCGCTTGAGCTACAGTCATGGGGCCGGGGTTAAGCTCTACGTCGCCAGAGAGTAATAACAGTGACCTCAAAACGTCGAGACACTCCAGAAGTAATGCGAAAAAAACACTTGGGCACGGAAACAGCAAAAGGCAATGGTTGTTAGTTTTCTTAGCGTGTAGTGATGGAACGGAACCAACCTGCACAAGGATGCACACAGCGTTAGAACGATGCATTCCTAAGCTGTTTCCATGCCCACTGAAGCATCCAAGGGCGCTCCACGGTTTTAAAGCCAGGCCATCCGTGAGTGACGATGTCGATGTCGATGCGTAAACCCTCTCGAACGGAGTGAAGACACGCTGCGGTTGCGGCCAATCCGCGGGAGCACCGAAGGGCCCGCCGACGATGTTGTCCGGAAAGCCAAGCAACACTTGATTATTTGCTGACGGGGTGACGATGACTGGTTGAAGTAACGGTGACCAGCGCCGCAGGAAGAACAGCGATGCCAGTATCTGCACAAGGATGCACACAGCGTTAGAACGATGCATTCCTAAGCTGTTTCCATGCCCACTGAAGCATCCAAGGGCGCTCCACGGTTTTAAAGCCAGGCCATCCGTGAGTGACGATGTCGATGTCGATGCGTAAACCCTCTCGAACGGAGTGAAGACACGCTGCGGTTGCGGCCAATCCACGGGAGCACCGAAGGGCCCGCCGACGATGTTGTCCGGAAAGCCAAGCAACACTTGATTATTTGCTGACGGGGTGACGATGACTGGTTGAAGTAACGGTGACCAGCGCCGCAGGAAGAACAGCGATGCCAGTATCTGCACAAGGATGCACACAGCGTTAGAACGATGCATTCCTAAGCATTCCTAAGCAGAGCAGAACACGCTGGCCTTGCCAAAGACAAGGCCAGCGTGTTCTGCTCTGCCCGTGCCTAAGGTCACGGCCACACTCCCAAAAGCAACAGAGCTTTTACCTGTCGGATGCAAGGGCCTAATAATGCACTTGCATACAACAGAGCACCCCTAAGGAATCGAGCACACATTCCATACAACCCACCAGCAAAACACATAGTTACATGAAATAACTAGGGAGTTTGCAGGCAAGCTGGTGCTAATTAATCATAATGTAAACTGATACTGTAGTGCAGAAATATTAACAAACTTTTAAGTCACACCTAAGTTACATTATAATTGACATAGTTGCACACAGCTGTTTTTGCTGTTTTCTTGCCATTCATTCTAAAAAAGTAAAGAATGTAATATGTTCCAGCCTCTACATGTGCAGGCGACAGCGGCTACCCCTTGGAGCCTTGGCTCATCACCCCTGTCCTCGGGAACCACGCAACCTCCACCGCTTGCGGCCGGTTTAATAAGGCGCATTCCTCGGTCAGGTCTGTTGTGGAGCGCTGCATAGGGCTGTTGAAAAACAGATTCCGGTGTCTGCAAAGGCACCGGGCTCTGTATTACCACCCTTCAACAGCCACTGACATTATTTCGGCATGTGCAGTGCTCCACAACATCTGCCTTGCATCGAGCGAGCCAGAACCGGAGTCAGACTCCGACCCTGAAGAGTCAGAGTTGGAGTCTGAGCCGAGCTCGGACGGTTTTGAGCCGAGCTCGGACGGTTCTTAGCCGAGCTCGGAGAGGTCAGCGTAGGCTCCCGAGAGGCTGGCTCCTGCCGGCCCTCCGGTCGGCCTTCCGGTCGGCCTCTCGGACAGGGGGAAGGCTCTGAGGCAGCGCCTTGTCGCCCGGTTCGGAACCCGCCGCAGACGTGCCCGTGCGGAGCGCCACACGCAAGGTGTCCGCCGCCACGACGGTAGTCCCGACCACCAGGGACACTGTCGGGAAGCCCCTCAGCGCCCTCGCCGTGGTGGTGCCCAGCATGGACGCCGCCAGCGACATGGAACCTCTCGCCACCACGACTGAGGTCCTGACCACCAAGGACCCCGTCACATCCTTGCCCTCAGTGAAGCCCTCCCCGTGGAAGCCGTAAAGTGCACACTTCGCTTCCTGCTCCACAGTCATGGCCGTCCACAAGCTACATACTCTCTTCAGCTCCTACACCTTGTGAAGTTTGTCGCGCAGCCAGCGTGCTGCCTCCGGATAGATGTCGAGTGCATCGCGGTGATATCGATACAGCCTTTTTTATTTTTATGAGCAGAAGGCACGAGACGCAGTCGACAGTGACAGAAAAGGTTCGCAGGTTTAGTTGCCAGACCCACAGGTCATCTGGATTGCCCCTGCAAAGAACTGAGAATTAATTCAGACTACCTCTAGAAAGAAATGCTTGCTTTAGCAGAGGTTGCTTTCTTAGTTGCTGATTGAACCAGGGATATTGTTGTCGTGGACATTGTTTCATATTACAAATGCATCAAAGCGTCCTGCCTTCTGCCCCATTTTATTATCTCTTTTATGGCACTTCGTCAAAGTTAGGTGATTGTGTTATCTTAAGACAGTGCACAGGTAGTTTGTTTCGAAAATTTCTTTATTTCTTAAAGAAAAACCCGTGACTTCATGAATAGAAGTGTGACAACATGGAATGTAATATTTCATTCATGGAAGTAAAACTGAGCATTGACTGGAACCTTGTAAACAATTGGGCAATCTGAAGTATATATCACAGATATCTTGTTGAACACTCTGGTCTTATTTGAGCACAATAGTTAAATCTCAAAAGGAAAAATATATATATATATATTCCCTGACTAGCATACCACCATAAAAACACTGGACCACTCTGAAAGAATTATCACAGATGTTGCTCAAAACATTCTTATTTGAGCTTAGCAATAGCAAGTTCTCGAAAAATAAAAAATTATTTCTGACTAGAGATGCACCATATAAACACTGGGTCATTCTGAAGAAATATATCACATGTTTTAAGGACACTATGAAGCACATAGTCTCTAGATTGCATATTGTCAGACATATGACAATGCTACATAAAAAAGCATAAAGGCCAAGTTCAATGCTTAGGTAAGACAAAATGAATCTAGCTGCTATTGCAACCCATAACTAGACTGCAGGCCTCTTAAGTTCTCAATGAAAAATTTCTTGACACCTGACAGGAATGGAAGAACACTTCCTATAGTTAGCGACGGGTTAAGAATTAAACGGAGGCTCCTCCCACCTCTTCCCACTTCAGCAGAGCAAAGGCTGGAGAGGAGCTTGCTTCCTCTCTACTGTTCGCTCTGCTAAAGTGCAAAGAGGTGGGAGGAGCTTCCACTTCACTGTTAACCTGTTGCCAAGTATAGCTGCCGCTGTTCGTCAAACACGAGACATGGCTTGCTTGGGCATAAATCCGTTGTTGCCTGGCCAATATTTTCTACTTGCTTCACAGGTCATAGCCAAGGAAAAAGGACTAACCGAGCTCTTGGCAATAGCTGCAATCTGACTATTGCGCCAATCTCAGGCTGCAAAATTAAATGGCCGGCTTGGCATGTGGAATAAATAAAATAAATAAATAACCCTATTGAAAAATATTTTTTTGCTGGAATGTCATTTTCAGTAAAAGTCTATTTTACTGGATTATGGGACTGTTTTCACTTTCAGTAAAGCCGTAGTTTAGCGGAATGTTGCCAGATTTGTTACTGGAATGTCACCGGTTGTTTTACAGGAATGTTAGCAAATTCTTACCCGAATGTCACCAGATATTTTACCAGAATGTCACCGGATTTGTACCGGGAGTCTAGGTATTTCCAGTAAACGTCCATTTTACTGGATTATGGGACTCTTTTCACTTATTTACCAGAACATCACCAGATTGGGCGGAATTTACCGTGTTTTTTCTTTCTGTTTTTGGACGTCAACCGAAGGCACTTAGGAGGAAACCTGTGAACCGTGGTTGGTTATGTTTACCAGATGCTTGACGATTCGGTAACAATTAAAGCGGTTAGTCTATATAGACTTGAAGGTTCTATGTATTTATTTAACAGGGCCCATACCAGTAAAACAATTTGCACAGCTGTAGACAAAAGCAATCAGACCAAATAGGAACAACCATGCAAGTTCTTTGCCACAAAAGATATCTTTCAAGGTACTCACAATGCCGCTGGGTAAAGTCTTAGGCGCACGGTAGTTCAACTAATAAAACCGCGCAGGTGCACCCCACGGACACACACAGGTATACTGTCAGCAGCACGTTTAGCGAAAACCACAAACGCGCGGAGCGAACATCAGCCGCCGTTGAGAAATCCCGGGCACACTTACGATGTCGTCCCTGATGCCGTCGCCGCGGGTGCACCAGGCATCAGTAGCACGCTTAGCGAAAACCACGAACGCGCGGAGCGAACATCTGCCGCCAATGAGAAATCCCAGGCACACTCACGATGTCGTTCCTGATGCCGTCGCCGCGGGTGCACCAGGCGTCAGTAGAACGCCTAGCGAAAACCACGACTGTGTCATTCTGCACCATTGTGGACATGCACTGCTTTCTGTGGCCTCGTGGCAGCACCTTGGTCTTAACCTTGTTAGTTGTAAGTGCGTGTAAGGTTAAGTTTGAGCCTGTACCCGACCTTGGAACCCCCTCTCCTCTGCAGCCTGGTCCACGTTCTGCTGCAGCAGCAGGGCCTGTTGCTCCACGGCCTGGATGGCAGCCGCGTCGTGCCGCTCCTGCCTCGACTGGGGAGGGGGGGGGGGGGGGCGCGAGGCACGGTGGGCCGCACCCACGGCCCCCGGCCTGTCGTGTCTGCCAGGAAACCGAGTATGGGTGATGATGGTGCTCATACCTGCACCACTGATGATAGGTCCCAGATGCCCTAGCAAGAGAGCTTACCTCGCAAGGTGGAGGGCACCAACTAGGCTGCCATCTGGCGCCTGCTGCTGCTTGGCTTCTTCTGGAAGGGGAATTTATAACAACTCAAGAGAACACACAGCCTTGTCTGTGCTTCCCATATGTTGAAAAAACATTTTGACGAGCATGCATTCTACTCGCAGGAGAACATTTTGAGAATGCCACCTCAGAGGCACTCTCACTTTCTTTTTTTGACTACGTTTCCATTGAGTACCGGGAAATATGTCTAGTGCTAGCACATCATCTTCCCAAAAATTACAAGCAAGACACCATAGGGATTTATTGCAACAGCCAGGGGCGAGGTGGCAAAAATGACGCATGTCCCTGTTTGGGTGTCAAACATTAGATTTCGCCACGACATGGACAGATGCAATGTCTTCCGCTAGAGCTCCTAACATTTGCAAAAGGTCAATATGTTTCTTAAATGCATCCTCATTGATATTCCGCGGTGCAGCGCATTGGTGCCCGCTGCCCTGCACTCTTTGTTAACATGATGGTAATTGTTGAACTATGTACCTGCTGGTCTCCCGGTTCACCAGGGACCTGTCCCGCTCTGGAGCCCAAGCATCGTGTTTCTTTTCCTGAGTTGTTTCGACAACAAATCCCGTTTCATCCGGCCCTCCTGCTAGGGGAGAATCCCATGGTTCCTTTTAGCAGGGTAGTTGACTTTCTTACTAGCCTTGGCAATTTATACCAAATATAGCTTTACCAAATCCTAGGTCACACTTTGGTAAAACTCTCACCAAAGCATGCTGATTGTTATTATCGTTTGGCGCAGATGGCCTCGTAGCTCTTGCGCCATTAAACCCCCAAAATCAATCAATCGGTTCACCAGGGACCCACACCCCAGGGGCCCCGAGCACCGAATCTGTGCCCACCAGCGTCAGGATCCTGGCCAGGGACGACGCTAGTGGGCGCACGGTTGAGCTCCCGCCCCCGGTCCTTCTGTTGACAACGAAAACGACTGAATAAATTTCATTGCACTATCAGCAGACTACAAAGATTACCTCGCGGTCTCGTTGAGCTGTGCAGCTTGCTTCCGCGCCTTCATCACGTGCCGGGACCAATGCTCCTTCCACTGCTTGTAGCTCATGGTTGGAGGCCCCAGCGCGTTCAGGCGCAGAGCGAGCTGCTCCCACAGCTTCCGCTTGTCGTCCCGCGTCAGGGCGGCGGAGAGGTCAGTGGCATTGCGCGCGAGCGACGGGTGCTCACACATGAAGGTGAGTTGCTCCTCCTTCTGAGCAGCCGTCATTCGCGCGCTCCTCGTTGGTCCCGCCGACCTCTCCGCTGCCCCCGGCACCCCCAGCTCATCGTGGTCCGACATCTTGGTTTGAAGAAGGCGCGTGGCGCACATCCCGCATAATATTGGAACAACTTTCTCTCCAATTAATTCTTAAATGTAATGCAAAAGGACACAAAAAAGCGGTTTGTTTTAACAACGCACAACAGGTTTTGATTGTTTTTCAATACTTTTACCTGTAATAGAACAGATGCGACGGCCAGCGACGCACAGGATTGGTTGCCGTTCCTTCGCTAAACGCAGGAACTGCTCCCCGCGTCGTAGTAAATCCTACCCCGTATCCCGCGCGTAGGGACGCCTCAAGGAATGCGTAGCTCCTTCCGCTCGTCGGAGGTTGGCTCCGGACGTCGCTCAAACGGGTGACAGGTGTCAAGTTTGCGATGACGTAGCGGCGTCAAAGTGGGCAGAGCTGCCACGTGAGTGTTGCTAGGATACATTCCTCCTTTCCATTACGTCACTTCCAGGTACCTTTTCTCAAATGTCCAACCTAGCAATCCTGATGTCTATGATAGTTGGGTGGCGGGATGGGTGCTATCTGCAGAAGTCAGGAGTCTGCATCGGTTCCTGCGTCGCCCCAGTCTTAGTGACATCTACTTGGGAGAAGTGGGCTATGCGATAGAAAGTGCGCTTGAAGGCAAAAATGTGAACAAGGTCGCCAGGTATGTTGACGACTTCCTAGTAATTCTTCAAGATGGCGAACGTGTGGACATACAACTATAAAAATTTGCTGAGTACGGAGGCAAAGGTCTCTATAACAGACATTATAGAGACCTTTGCTGAGTATGGAGGCAAAGGTTTAATTTTAGGTGCCCCAAGAAAACATACTACAGTACCTGGATCTTTCACTCCACCTGGGGGACACCCATGTTTGTTGGTCGTACAGCCCACGTTCCAAAAAGCCATTCTAGACTACGGCTCGGCGCACTCAAAAACCATCAAGAGCGGCATAGCTCTACCGTGTCTGGGCTCGGCACTAAGGAAGTCTTCTCTTCATACTATGTCAGCCAGCTTCACCATGCAAGTAGAGAAGCTAACAAAAGCCGGCTATTCGTCAGCCCTACTGACGGATGTGGCAAACACTCTGGTGAAGAAGGCAAAAGGCTTCCAGTCCAACAAGACCAGTGTCAAGTGAACAAGGCCATTTGTAATACCGTACCTGCACAGGATGTCCCATAATTTAAAAAACGTCGTAAGCCGCTATGGGTTCCGAGTAGTTTTTTCAGCACCACAAAAAATGAGCCAAATTTGCAATAGTGTTAATGCACATGCTGTGGGTACCACAAAACCCACATGCACCAAGAAGCATGCAAACAAATTCCTACCGTGTGCTTCAAGCGTTGTATATAAGATACCTCTTTCGTGTGGCAAGAGCTACATAGGCCAAACGGGCAGATGCCTCAATGACCGACTCCCGGAGCATGATTACTCCTTGAAGGCCTACAGTGGGCGGAAATCTTCCTCTCCACTGCAGGGAATGCGCGTGCAGACCATTATTCCGTGAGACCAACATCTTCAGGAAGAACAAAGACAAATTGACCCGCGAGGTATTGGAGGCCTTCTACATCCTTCAAGAGGACAGGAACTGTATTAGCGTTGAATCCGTAGGGCTAACAAACAAGAAAAGGGGATTCCTTGAACAAACAATGAAGGGCCCGCACGAGCCTGGATGAACTAGCCGCTATCATTCACGGGGCTGTGGCAGATGCACGAGTCCGCGGCGGATTATTTGGGTGTTTTCTTTCTCTTCTCTTCTTATCAGTAAATGTAGTTGTGAGTAGCGCTCTTTTCTGTCCTGTCCTTCTCTCTACCTTGTGCGCTAAATACCTCAATATGTTAGACTACCAACTAGCCCAAATGTCAACCTTCTAGGATTCTATGTCGTCGTTATCTGACGCTCTAGACCAACGTTTTCACTGAACGTTCCTGTATGACACTGATAGGCACGCCTTTCGAAGCAGCATTTGGTTTTCTTCGTCCCTTTGCAATGCCCCTTTAAGCTGAAACGAAGTATAGCAAGAGGGGATGTCCAAATTGTGAAGTTGTGCAGTATATATAGCAGTCTCGCAATGATATGCGGCAGCCTAATAAAATGTTACAGCGCGCATGACTGATAAAGCACAGAGTTGTAAAATAAGGCCCCAAAACAAGTGCACGTAAAACCGAATATAACTTTAGCCTCCCGAGTATGTATTCTACGAAGTTTCGAGCTCGTGAAATTCGATGTCCAAATGTGATTTAAGTTAGAAATATATTGTCTATTCTTCGCGATATTTATGTGTCATTAAGAACATCATTGCACACACCTCTCTTAAAGAAATTCGAACGATAACCAACCAAGTCCTGAACAGTTAGAAGTTTGTTTCAAAACCAGTTCGGTATTTTCATCAGGAGAAACTATTTGCACAAGGAGAGCTGCAGCTTCCTTTTTGTCTACAGTGTGTCGTTTGTTTCCTTCATTTTTAATGAGAAAGCATTAAAAGCGAAGGAAAGTCTCCCATGGAGCGAACCGACGTCTTCAGCTTTGAAGCCGCACCAAACGGCGCCTTCCCCCGTCCCAGCGTGGCATGTAGCAGAAATATGATGGATAGGCTCCCATTGGCTAGCGCGTGTCTTCAAGGAACGAGGCTCCCATTGGCTCTCGTGCGGTGTAGCTCTAAAAAAACGCCACCAGAGAAGCCCTCTTCATAGCGGCGCAGCGCGCGCAGCAACCCGGCCGCCGTAAAGAGGTGCGGCGGTGCGACTCAGGCAAACTCCGAAGTGGTTGCACGGCCGGCCGAGCTCAACGCGGTGAGGCCACTTCACGAGAGAGCACGCTCAGCCGTCAGCCAACGAAACGTGGCCGTCCACACCACTACGCCGCAAAAGAACGACATTCATGATTTCGCCTTCACAACTCACAAGCAGTGCTTAGGTCTCCTTGGAAGTTTTATGTTCTTCAAGTGCCCTATATTCCGTTGACATACACCGATGGTTAGGTGGCTGTCGATCTATTGAGCCCGACCTATTAAAACGTCGGGCTCCCAACTCCTTAGGACTTGGCTGGTGAAGGTCGTATTTTTCAAATTTTTGGCCCAACCAGACGGAGTTCTGTCAAACGTGTTTACGTTTAAAACCCGAATTTCTATTCAGTTATTTTTACAGTAAGGTGTCGTGTATGGGATTATTTAGAAGAATACCATTTATTATCTCTCTTTCTGCACATTTCGTGTATTTGCCTTCAGATGTATAATGTGAGCACACAGTCGTTTTTGGCGTAGCCCGCGACCCGGCGTTTCACACTGCCGAACAGCAAACATAAAAACACGTTTCTGCAAACTCAACAGATGGCGTATTCTCGAGTATCATCCTCTCGTGTTGGGCTTAAGCGGTGATGTTAACTTCGTACAGTCAAATGTATTGATGACAATTAAAATATTTTATTGCTGCCTGAAGACTTGACAGCATAAATAAAGGGCCGAACTCCCTAAAGATATGCATCATAAGTAGGGTGTGTACTTTCCGGTGTTTATTTGTGAGAAAAATCGGCGGATGTTTTTCGGTGTTTATTTATTCTCAAAGCACCGGTATATTTCGGTGGGACGTCTCACGACTAGGCTAAAATCGGTGATTATCGGTGGAAAAAAAATGCGATAGATCACAGACAGAGTTCCAATTTTATTCACATATTTCATACACTTCTTTTCTAGGAAGAATCTATTTTCCCACTTGGTTATTATAGTAGATGCAAGCATACTTTGAGAGGCTTGCAACCTTCATGGCAGCACGTTCCTTGCGGTTCAGAACCCGCAATTATGAAAACGCACGCTCCTTATGACACGGACGTTGGCAGTGTCTTCCAGGAACCACGGCAGCCTCTGAATACATGGCTTGCACCGACATCACTTGACCAGACACAATGGGGAAAGGGCACGTGAG
This sequence comes from Ixodes scapularis, assembly GCF_016920785.2. NCBI lineage: Eukaryota > Metazoa > Arthropoda > Arachnida > Ixodida > Ixodidae > Ixodes > Ixodes scapularis. The sequence goes on from NW_024609835.1 coordinate 112,466,265, forward strand.
AGCCTACCCTCCACTGCGTTAACTTTTCCACAAAAGGAGGCCATGGTAGACACAATAGGGGAAATTTAAGGCGTTGGAGAGCTTAGCTTCCAATGCGTTCACTACCCACTAGATGCTTTTGACCGCCAGAAAGGAGGGCGGACTGACGCCATGTGCAAGGCATGTATAAACACTGGAAGAATGCAGGATCCACGAGATAACACGTTTGACGAACCTCTACGGGGAAAGGGTTGCGCTAGGTCGGAAACATGCAGCAACCGGTGTTTTTCGGTTTTAGCCAGGGCGAAAATATCCAACCACCGGTATTTTTCGGTTTTAACCGATTTCAAATTTTTGTCACCTACGGATGTTTATCGGTGTTTTTCGGTTAAAACCGGAAAATACACACCCTGATTGTAATGTTCGGCGAGTTCCCGGGACAGCGGGGCATTGACGAGTGCACACAAGCTTGCCCGGTGTTCAACTGTTTTAATCTCTTGCGACATGCTCTTTATATACCAGGTGTGCAGGGGGCGCCACCTGGTCGTCTATCACATTCCTCCCCCCCCCCCCTAACAAAAATGAGCCAAGGTCCCACCGATTTTCACGGTGAAAAGCGCACAGGAGGCTTTCATGCTCGATTACTTCTCCTCGGTAGTAGAGTACCAGGACTCCTTGGTAGCGGAATGCCAGGAACAGGCTGAGTGTCGTCATGCTGGTATTCAGCTGTTACAGTTTGAGGTACCGCTTGGGCAGAATCCTCTAGTGGTACAGGCACATTCCCATTAGGAGGAGCGGCCTGATCCACCGGCTCTGGTCGCGGACCCGATGATGCCCTAGCTTGGGATAGGTCAGGACGCAGATGTCCTTCATGACGTCTCCAACACCGACCGTCTGGGAGTGCGATATCTGTGATGTGGTCACTGGGAGTGTCGATCACAGTGGCCGGTACCCATGGTGGACCTTGTCGAAAATTTCTCGCATACACGGCATCACCCGGTTGGACAGTTGGTATCAGTCGAGCACCCCTGTCGTGCGCCATCTTCTGGATGAGTTGTTTTTTCGATACGCTTGACCTCAGGTCCGGGTGAAGTAGAGCCAAAGCAGTCCTCAACTTGCGGCCCATCAGTAACTCCGCCGGAGTGCACCCTGTGGTTTCATGAGGTGTAGTTCTGTAGTTGAGCAGGATTCGGGCCAGCTGACATTGGAAACTTCCATCAGCTGCCTTCTTCAGCTTCAACTTTATGGTTTGAACCGCTCACTCAGCGGCTCCATTTGACGCTGGGTGATACGGTGGTGTTAGAATCTGCCTTATTCCATTTTGTTGAAGGAAGTTCTTTAAGCTACCGCTTACAAATGCCGGCCCGTTATCGGATACGACGAGGTCTGGTAGTCCGTGACAGGCAAACATCACACGCAGGCAAGGGATCGTGGCTTCTGCCGACGGCGTGGACACAGGAATGACCTCAATCCATTTTGAGTAGGCGTCGACCACGATGAGTAGATATCGGTTCTTCATTGGTCCAGCAAAGTCGATATGAAGACGAGACCATGGCTTTTCTGGGAATGGCCATGGCATCATTGGTGCTGGTCGTGCGAGTCGCTGGTTTTCTTGACACACACGACATCCCCGCACTGTAGCCGCAATGTCTTCATTTAATGATGTCCACCATACATGACTCCTAGCCACGGCCTTGATTTTGGCGATCCCTGGATGACCTTCATGCAAGAGTCGTAGAACCTCTGGTTGTAAGGATCCTGGGATGACGACTCTTGACCCCAACAGGATACAGTTCTCTTGTACGCACAGCTGAGTTGTTCGAGGAGCGTACGGTTTTAAGTCTGGGTCATGCAGCTCAGCTCCAGACCACAAATGATCTCGAAGCTTCGACAAAATCAAGTCTTTTGAAGTGGCGTCAGCCACGACAGACGCAAGTAGTACGCGAGGATAGGCCCCCTCGAGCATAAATACCTCGGCTGGCCGCTCGATGGAACATGGAGGAACTGGCAGCGGCAGCCTACTCAAGGCATCCGCATTTGCTATGTGTGAACCAGGTCTGTACTTCAGTTTGTAGCTGTAAACCGACAGCATCAGTGCCCAACGCAGCACCCGTGGCGAACAGGTCTCAGGTACAGGCTTGTTCGCAGCAAGCAGCCCCAGCAAGGGCTTGTGGTCCGTGACCGCTTCGAAGTCACGGCCCCACAGGTATTGCCAGAACTTAGTCACACCAAATATCAGAGCCAGGGCTTCCTTGTCAAGCTGACTGTAGGTGCGCTCAGCCGGCAGAAGACCTCTAGATGCAAATGCAATTGGTTTCTCAGCACCTGAACCTTCTCGGTGAGCAAGGACAGCCCCAATTCCGTACTGCAACGCATCGCAGATAAGCACCACTGCTTTCTTCGGGTCATAATGCGCCAATACCGCAGCAGACAGCAGTAACTCCTTGCTCTGACGAAAAGCCTGCTCCTGGTCCGCACCCCAAGTCCAAGGCGTCTTTGCCCCCAGAAGATGGTTTAACGGATGTAGAACGCTGGACAAGTTAGGCAGGAACCGACGATAGAAATTGACCAGTCCCAGGTAGCTCTGCAGCGTTTTTACATCGGTAGGCCTTGGAGCTTTCAGTACTGCGTCAGTCTTTTCTGGGTTTGGTTGGAATCCCGCAGAGCTAACGACATGACCAAAGTATTTAACCTGGGGAACCAAGAAATCGCACTTGCACAGCTTCAGCTTCAGCCCAGCTTGCTGCACCCAACTCAGCACTTGGTTCAGGTTTTCCAGGTGATCTTGATCGTTTCGCCCTGTCACGAGAATGTCGTTGAAATATACAACGACGTGCTTAAGTCCTTGCAATAGGTTCTCCATCTCTCGTTGAAAGATCGATGGTGCAGAGGTCACACCGAACGGCAGGCGAGTGTACTGGCACAGACCTCGTGGAGTGTTGATGGTAACCAGTTGTGACGACTTCTCATCAAGTTTAACTTGTAGGTATGCATCTTTTTTTAAGTCCAACTTGCTGAATTTCTCGCCTTTGCTCAGCTTAGCAAACAGGTCCTCCACTCGCGGAATGGGGTACTTTTCAGGTACAGTCACAGGATTCACAGTGACTTTGAAGTCTCCACAGATGCGAATCTGCCCATTTTGTTTCAGGACCGGTACAATAGGGGCAGCCCATTCCGAAGTCTTCACTGGACGTAGGACTCCCTCCCGTTCCATGCATTGCAACTCCTCGTTGACTTTGTCAAGCATCGCAAATGGAACTGAACGAGGCTTGAAAAACCTTGGTTTGGCGTTGTCCTGAAGATTTATCTTTGCGGCCACCCCCTTGAAAGTTCCCAGACCTTCATCAAAGACACTGGAGTATTCAGCAACGAGGTTCGCAACAGAAGTCACGAAGTTGACATCCTTCGCGTTGGAAAGCTTGATGCCAAGGCCTTTCATCCAGCCACGTCCTAGCAGAGGTGGGCGCAGGTGCCAGGGACAACATACAGGATGTCCTGACATTCGCGGTTTCCAAGTCTCACCGTTGCAGTAAGGCTTCCCTGAACTGGGGAAAGTTCACCTGAATAGCTTTTCAGCATGATGCGCGACGGGTCCAGCTGCCTTGATGGAAATTCGCGTCGAAATGTCTCCTCAGACACAACAGACACGCTAGCTCCCGTGTCAAGTTCCATCAGCAATGAAGTCCCGTTCACCGTAACTTCCACTCGGAAAGGTTGGCCGTCGACTGCAGAAGATGTCATTTCCCACATCTCGTAGACTTCTGGCAGTGAGACATCTTGCGACTGGCCCGCTCCATCCAAGGTGTGGACCAATCTCGGTATTCTAGTGGACGTCGTCGGGCCGCCGGCGGTTGCATCCGCTGTCTTCCCCTTGCACACTCGTGCCAGATGCCCCTTTCCCCGACACTTGTGACAAGTGGTACTTGCATGACGGCACTGTGTGGCGTAATGCTCGCCTCCGCAACGAAAACACGAGATGGCACCAGTCTTCCACTTCGGGTTCACAGCTGCATCGTGTGACACTGTGTTAGCTGACGCGAGGTTTGGCTGGATAGACGTCGACAGCATCTGCGAATCTTTTTTCGCTGCTTCCATTGCAACGACCGTCTTTTTTGCGAGGTCAAGGGTCAAATCTGGAATCTCTAGGAGTCGCCTTTGTATCATCTCGTCGTTAATACCTCCGACGATGCGGTCTCGCAGCATTCTATTTCGGAACGCGCCGAATCCGCAATCATCCGCCAGCTTGTTCAGACAAGCAAAGAAATCCGCCGCTGTCTCACCGTCATGACGCATCCGTGAATTGAACTTAAAGCTTGCGACGACTTCCGAAGGCTTCGGTGAGAAATGCTCGCCTAATACCTCAAAAATGGTTTCTAGGCTGGCCTCCGACGGTTTGACAGGAGCCAGAAGATTTCGAAGCAACGAATATGTGGCGGGTCCAAAACACGTAAGTAAAACAGCTCGCCTTTTCTCATCCCTGACATCGTTGGCGATGAAGTACTGTTCAACCCGCTCCCGGTACTCGCTCCAGTTCGTTTCAGTGTCAAACGGCTCTAGTTTTGCCGACCACCGGCATTCCAGAACAGGCGCACGGTCCGACGGCAGCAGTTCAACACTTCCACTTCCTCGTCGCCACTGTAATGTTCGGCGAGTTCCCGGGACAGCGGGGCATTGACGAGTGCACGCAAGCTTGCCCGGTGTTCAACTGTTTTAATCTCGTGCGACATGCTCTTTATATACCAGGTGTGCACGGGGCGCCACCTGGCTGTCTAGCCAGGGCGAAAATATCCAACCACCGGTGTTTTTCGGTTTTAACCGATTTTAAATTTTTGTCACCGACGGATGTTTATCGGTGTTTTTCGGTTAAAACCGGAAAATACACACCCTAATCATAAGTAAATGCACCTCCAAATTATCTAATATATGCCTTGCAAATCTTTTTGGGCGTATTTATCCTCGATTGGCACGTCTATAAGTGGTTTGGGAGAACTTTAAACAAATGTTTTATTTTGAAGCTGATTTAAATAACATGCGTGTTCCTGACCCAAATTCAGCTTCTCAAACATATAGAAGTCTGTTGCTCCTTTTATGCAAAGAACAAAAATTGTATGTGTCTGGGGGCTGGACGAAAACAAAGTACTTTGTTTTCGTCCAGCCCCCAGACACATACAATTTTTGTTCTTCGCATAAAAGGAGCAACAGACTTCTATATGTTTGAGAAGCTGAATTTGCGTCAGGAACACGGATGTTATTTAAACCAGCTTCAAAATAAAACATTTGTCTAAAGTTCTCCCAAACCACTTATAGACGTGCCAATCGAGGATAAATACGCCCAAAAAGATTTGTAAGGCATATATAAGATAATTTGGAGGTGCATTTACTTATGATGCATATCTTTAGGGAGATCGACCCTTTATTTATGTGACGCGCATACCTCGGCAAACTCACTCATGAACTCGCTTACTCACGCTCACTCACACTCATTGCGTGATTGTGAGTGGCTGTGAGCGAGTTCGTGAAGTTTGAAAAGGTCATGATGTGATTGTGAGTGACTTCGTGAACTCGGATCAGCTCATGATGTGATGGTGAGTAACTTCATGAGCGTGATGAGTTCATGATGAAACGGTGAGCGACTTCGTGAGCGTGATGAGCTCATGATGAGATGGTGAGTGACTTCGTGAGCGTGATGAGTTCATGATGAGGTGGTGAATGACTTTGTGAGTGTGCTGAGTTTGTGATGAGGTTGTGAGTAGCATCGTGAACTTGATGGGTTTGCGATTTGATGGGGAGCGAGCCTGTGAACTCTGAAACGTTCGATATTGTGAGTGAAGCCATGAGTTCAGACGCTGAGATGAGTTTGGCGGCTGGCGTTCCTTGCGAAAGTTGAGCGGCTTGACTTTGGAGAGCTGAGCGCCGTCACGGAAGGGGGGGGGGGGGGGGGGAGGGAGGGAGGGATATTGTTGGCAAGGGAGGTGCGAACCGTGCGGGTGGGGAAGCGTTTTTTTTCTTTTGTGAACGTGCGCTGGTGTGTTTTCTTTGCGTTTCCGAGCTTGAGCAGATGGGTGAGCTTGAGGGGGTGCTTAGGCGTCGCAGAAGCAAAGTCGTCGAGAGGTTTTTTTTTTAGTTGAACTTGACATGGATTATGGCGCCTTCCGCGCGTAAGAGAGGAGAGTCATGGGCTGGGGAGGTGGGTTGGAATTGTTCGCAGTGCAAGGAGCTGAAGTTTGTTTGCTAGGGATTTCATGGCGTCGAGCTGTGTTCGCGTAGCCTTTGGAACGTTGGAAGTGCTGCGTGCATCACGCACATCGGGCTCGGGAAAAACCAGTGGTAGTCGGGCTTACAGGTGCATGTACTGTGCAGTGTGATGGTGTCGTGGGGGTTGTAAGGGAGCCCGCGACATGCACGCGGGAAAGTTTTTTTTGAACAAAAGGTAAGGGCGCAAACGAGCTGGTGGTGGTTAAAACGAGCTGGTGGTGGTTTTTTTTTTTTTCTTTCCTTTTTTTTACCGATCCTGACGGTTGAGAATGAGAGAGAGAAATTTTTTGTGTTTAGTTACAGCTTGCTGTCTTTGCGTTTCCCTTCACTACCCAAGTATTCTAGTACACTGTACCATTATTACATCGTACGGTGCAACAGAAGTTGCGACAAGAGATCGCATTTTTAATCGTGTTTTCGCTGAACGAACACTCGCTATCACCAAAAAGCGCAGGCTATCTCACATCGGAAAAAAAAATATTTGTTGTTGTTGTTTGCGGGTTTTATGGCGCAAGAGCTCCGACGGCCATACTGCGCCAAACTAGGTAAGTTAAAAAACATTGGTAAAAGTGCTCTGACTAGACTAGAACTTGACTATAGTTTGTGTAAGATACCTGTAGTTTTGAGAAAAGCTAAAAGACGTTCAAATGATACGAGAGGCTGTTCCCCTAGAACCAAGACAGGGTGAAATGGGATGTTGTATTTGAAAAACTCAGGGAAATAGGTCTTGTATTGTTGTAGAAGGCCACGGCAGAGAAACAGAAAGTGCAGAACAGATAAAGTTTCTCCACAGTGCTCGCATATTGGCGGTTCCTCACCTATAAGCAGATATTGATGGGTCAGGAACGAGTGGCCGATGCTCAACCGGCACAGGAGGACTTCATGAAAACGATTTTTATTGTATGAGGTTTCCCATGCACCAAGTTCTGGTTTGATGGCATGAAGCTTATTATTATTGGCTAACTTCCATTCAGATTGCCATAGCTGTGAGAGTGAAAATTTTACGGACGTTTTAAGAACGCTATGATTTCAAGCTTCCGCCATGCTAATTACAAACACCATCGAACTTGTTGTTCGCGAGGTAATGACGCCACGAAAGGTAACCGTACGAGGGCAACACCGAAACATCTCGCCGCTAATAAACCTTTCCTAAAAAGGGCTCCTATACTTCGTCTCACCTCAGAATGGACTATTGTTAGTCGCGCATGCTAAAAGCGCGAGCTGTTTGCTTTGGAAGAGCAAATCAAGGCTACCCGCTCTCGCTTGCACAGCCTTCACAGTTAGTCCATGCTAAAGTGAGACGAAGTATAACAGGTTTCATTTTCAGTGTTCGTGCGTATTGCACGTGATTTGCTTGTCTTCCGAAGCGACGAAGATGCGCGTGCTGGGCTGAGGTGATCGCACGCTGGGCTGAGGATTGGAATGGTGTATACTCCAAACTTAGTATACAACGCTGTCAAAGCTACTTGTGCGAGCGCGTGGCTTCATCTATGGTTCGGTTTGCGCGAGAACGTGTGCAAATGATTAACGAGATCAAACCCCATGCTTGAGCCTGTAGCTCTGACAGCGTTGTAAACTAAGAATGAAACGGAGTATAGACTATTTTCAAATTTAACAAGTTTTAGCCCAACGTGGGATCCCCTCACCCCAGCACGCGCATGTACGTAGCTTCGGAAGGCGACCAAATCACACGCAATACGCAAGAACATTGAAAGCAGAACTGGCAAGAAGCCTTTTTTTTTTTTAAGGTTAATAGTCCGCAGATAACTTTATGATTATGTCTCCAGCGGACACTGTGCCTTTTTTATGATGTATAGGCAGTGGGCCGTGGCTTTAAGCTGAGACCGCGACCAAGGCTAGAAGCGCGAGAGCACGAGATCACGACTTTCAACCTTTCTTCCACAAAACGAGCGCATGCGCTAGAAAGGCACATCAATAAAGCAAGCAGCGCGGACTAGTTCGCACTTGAAGCTATGGCAGTAGTCTCAGGTTAAGAGTGAAACGATGTAGTGCACGTGCATTTGACAGCTTGACGAGGTGGAGACTTCACGTCATGCGTGGCAGACCAAAATTGTTTTGCAAACAACACAACCACCAGTTTATTTCGTTACAACATTGCTTTTGAAGGGGAAGACTCTTGCTCCGCACTGGTGTGCTTTTCAACGGTAAAATCTAGGATATTTGACGGTCTACTTTCCCGCAATGCACTCCAGAGGGCCTAGACTTCTAAGGAAGGGGAAGGTTTGGTAGGGATGTTTCTTTAGACTTTTTTATTCGTTGAGCTGCAGTGATTGGCCGCGGTGGAGAGGCCGCTGTGGTTGATTCTCTGGAGCTTTTCGCAAGACACCGCGATTGACTCGCGCGGGCCGCAACTTAACTGCTTGCTAAGTTACGTTGAAACGAGGCACTACAAAATCTAAATCACTCCAATAAAATCCTAATAATTTAAGCTTCTTCGATTGCTTTGTTTGCAGAAATACTTGAATATGACACATAAAACAGCTTCCACTTACAGTCACTGACAACTCAATAAACGCAGAGCTTGGCTTATTTCTTTTTTTTAACCACGTGATTTGTTCTCCGGTATTCTTAACAGCTGTTGTCGTAATCTTATTGACTGCGAAGCGATAATATGCTCGCCACGTCATGCCTTATCGAAGCGTAAGAAAAGTGGGAAAAAATTTCGATAATAATCATGTCAGATTTATTTGATTTAAATTACTGTAGCTAGAAAATAGTTATTATTTTTCACTAGAAGAATTTTTAAACATTTGAGATTGATTTTTTATCCGTACGATCAGTGATAGTTAACAATGTGGAAGAAATAATTGCTGTAAATTAAAAGTAAAAATAGATTAACAATTTTTCATTGATATAAATATTATCATACAAAAACAAAAACTTGATATCCTAGTTTGAATAAAAGGATTTATTTCTTTTTTTCTTTTACGTTCTGATTTGCTTGAAATACGACATTACTTTTCTATTTTTCCGTATGTTTCTTCCGCATTCGGATTTGCTTGCAGTAGGACATTGTGTACTTGACGAACAAAGTGGAAGGTATAACAAACGCTCAATGCTTCGATCTGCGTTGAAGAGTTCTGTTCTTTGCTTGTGTTCAGCTTTATATAAATCTTCCTTGTGTGATGAATCTTTAATTTAAATAGGACACAGATGCGCATAACAGTGCATATAATGGCCAAAAGGTAAATACAGATAAATTTTTGGAATTCTCTTTGCGCGAAAGGTTTTATTTAAATCATTATAGTAAAGGTGGTCTGATTTGAATCTTGAATTTTATTATCAGCCTTGGCTGTTAGTGACTATAGTTTTGAATCTTTAGGTGAAATATAATAAATATGTATCTCACTCTTCAGCCGGGTAGGTTTTTATCTGGATGTAGCACATGCTGATGCAGAGATGCAAGATTGCGGATGTAACTCCGTCCCCTTGAAGTCTGTCGGTTGCATCGCCGAGCGGCTTGAGGAGGCCTTGCAGTTCAGCCAGGCACGACTGTGTGAAGATGGGAGGCACAGCCTCAATAGCCCTGCCTGTCTGGGTTTCGTTGTGCTCTTGTACCAGCTGCTCGACAGCATCGAAGACATCTGCCTGCAAGATTGATTTCGAGCCAAAGTTGAGCCCACATACCGTATTTACTCGCACAATGAACGCACTCGCGTAATGAAAGCACTCCCCAAGTCGGCTCTCAAAATTTTGACTTTTTTTTTTTATTCGCGTAATAAACGCACCCCCAACTAGGATGTCAAAATTTTGACCCCCTCCCCCCACGCGCGCGAAATAAACGAACTTTTTTTTTATCCTGGTGCAGCTAGGTCATCCGAATGCAGCTCCGGAGTTCCCGGTTGGGCCGATAGGGGCGCCGCGTCGCTGGCTTCTCTCTTGTACGTCCATCCAAAGAGCAGATTCGTAGGTCTACCCAGCCGACTCCGACCAAACTGTTATGCTCATATTCGCCGCTATGATTTTCAGCGCAGGCGACGTGTATATGATCTTCGCTACCGAAAGCGAAGCACTCTGGGCTCTTCCGACCAATCAGTAAGAGCGAAGGGAAACGACCGTTTTTGTCTTTTTTGTTTTGTTTGCGCTCGCTCGTCACTCCAAGCTCTCAAACCGTTCCGCGCGTGCTAAAATCGAAAGTGCGGTGCGACGCTGCTGCGCGCTTATAATAATTATACTCTGTTTCATACTTAGCGTGCAACGCTGTGAAAGCTACTGACGCGAGCGCGTGGCTTCATCTATGGTTTTGTTTGAGCGAGAACGCGTGCAAATGATCAACGAGATCAAGCCCCACGCTCGCACCAGTAGCTCTGACAGCGTTGCACGCTAAGTATGAAACAGAGTATAGAGATGTACGTCTCTAATTTGACAGAGATTCTGCCGAGTGTTTTGCGTGCCTCATGACGGCGTATTACGGAGTCTACAGCGCGGCGAAGTAACCTCGGAGTGCTCATTCTTTCGCTTTCCAACAGACGACAGATGAACTTCTATATCAATTTTTTTTTTTTTTTTGTCGGCGTTCGAAACTCGACTTTTCCATCAGAGCATCGAAATGGATTGCGTATGCAAATCGCCAGGACTTTGGAAGCCTGCCCGGCTTGCCGACGAGCAAGCTGCGCCAGCGTCGTTTGTGCAGCGAGCACTTCGGTGCTACCGTGTTTGCAAGTTGTGGGAAGATTCGTTTGTGGAAAAACGCGTGCCCCACCGTTCTTGTTACGAATCCGTTGCTGCAAGGACTTGCTCCTCTGGGTGAGTTGCTGTTAGAGCAATCTTCAGTTAATTTGACAGCTTCGTGTTTATATGTTAGGATAGAGTACCGATAAAGCACCTACAGTCAGAGATGCAGACACTCGAAAACAGTAGTTCTTTCTTTCTTAATTGCATTGCCTATTAGCGAGTTTGTTTATGGTTTATTCATCGTTTATTCTTATGCAGCTCACCTGCAAGCCTTTTTCTTTATTTCGGTGTTGATTTGTTTGTTTGTGTATTCAGAAGTTTAGTTTGTGGGAGTTGTTTATAGAGCATTTAGATAATTCGATGATAAGTGCTATTTTCTTAGTTTGTACATTAAAGTAATTAATTTCGTTTTACATGTTTGACAACTTTACTGTGTTTACTGCCTACTACAGTTCTTGGTTCCCCTTTGAGGGCGGTGGACTGCCAACGGAGTTTGTAGATGCGTGTTTGAAGTACCGCAACTCATTTGAATGGGGTTCAATAAAAAAATACATTTCAATGAACGTGCTGTTTCTGTTTGATTGCACTGGTAATATCACGTGAAGCGCAGTTGTTGTGAAGTATATCGCGCGCGGCTCGTCTGCTAGACCGGTGCCGTGCTGGCCGCTCACAGCGGTCGGCGCGGCACCAGCCTAGCAAACAAACCAGAAAAAAAAAAAAAAAAAAAGAACCGGGGGGGGGGGGGGGGGGGGGGGGGGGGGGGGAGGAGGACGGAGGGCGCACGCCAACGGCAGTGGTGGCGCCATCTGGCAGCCTTTCGAGACCGATTTTAATCTCCGACCAGACGTATGTTCGCCTTTCTGCCACTAGCGCCTCGTGGCGCTAGTTTTTTCTTACCATGGTGGAGGCTACACAACGAGGTATAGGGCATTAGAGTGATAAACTGGCAGCTGAAAGTGACCCCCAATTGACCGCCGCCATGTTGTACAATTTTGACCACTAGACACGTGACCAGGCCAAATCTATGACGTAACCAGACCAAATCTCTGGCGTCAACGATAAGATGGCAGCGCCCAGTGCGTGTCGGAAGCGTTGTGGGCGTTGATGGGAGTGTGTGGATTTCGTGAGCGGAATTCGGTTTTTGAGGGTTTTGTGTGCTCTCCCGCGTAGGAATAACGTGAAGTAAGAGGGAATGAGGCTTTTCTTTTTTATTTAATTCAGAGTAAGCCAGATTCGGTCCCGTGCTTCTCGTACGGGCTCGGATCACTACCTCGGACATCGCTCGGTCGTTCGAGTTTAATTAAAATATCCGCAATCGTTAACCACGGGAGCTCCTCCATAATCGCTGAGTCGAAGGATACGTCGAACCCATCCGGAACGCGGAGTCTAAAGGTATGTAGGACGTAACCAGAACGCGGAGTTCTAACGGTACGGCGGACGTGCCCGGGCAATTTTCTTAGCTCGACCGTCAAGATTCGCATTTGAAGCAGCGAGAGAAGTGTTGAAATCTCCGAACTGCTCGGTGCTGAGCTAACTACGGACCACTTCACTATGTGATCCGTAGTGACGTGAAAAAGACCGACGGCGGTCACTCCGGGCGGGCGGCGGCTCCCGGCCGCCTGCCTTCTGTGAAGGGGCGACAGTCGTGTAAGCAGTACTGAGTACTGTACCAGCTTCTCTTATAGTTATGTTGTTTTCGAGCAGCTTCCCGATCACTAAACCCCGCAAACGCGTGCCGAAATTTCAAAAGGTGTCTGCCAACCTGGAAAGCCTTGAACTCCCAGGGAATTTCGGATCATCTGGGAAAGTCAGGGAATCATTCAAAAAGTGGGCTAAATAAGGGAAGTCGACTAGTGAAAGCGGCATGGCGGTTGCTCGTCGGCACGGCCATGCTGAATGACATTGCCGAAATGTCATCCTTCGACTCAAAAACTTAAGGAATTTGATCAAAATAGTCAGGGAAAAACTTGAAAAAGTCGGGGAATTTGAAATCAGTAGTTTGTTAGACACAATGTTTGATTTTCTTGGCACTCCACGCGTTTTTACACACGACAGGCACACGCCTGTGTATCACACGGCAGCCAGGCCAAGCGGCTGCCAGCCACTTGTGCAAGGTCGATAAGACGCAAGCGTGGAACGCTTTCGGACTGCTGTAAATACACCAGCGGGAGCGTCCGGCCGCAGTCCGACTGCCCACGCTAGGACACCCGACACAGACTCCGCGTCCTGGGTACGTCTGACGTATCTTTAGATTTTGCATCCTAGGTACGTCAGACCTATCTTTAGACACAGCGCCTGATAATAGTAGTGAATAGGGTCACGTTCAGTGCGCAAGTCACTTTATTACACTCGGAGAGCGGAATTCCATTCCCGTTGTGCAGGTAGTTCCCGAGCTAGGCATGCACTTGAAGACTATGTTTCACTCTTTCATAAAGCAAGCCTTGCGGGACCCCTCCGCCCTTGTGCACCCATTCGCAGGTCGTGTCGCCTTTCCTCACGTAACTCCCGCAGGTTCAGTGAGTTGCCGAGCCACTGCAGCCCTGGCGCCGCTCGGTACATACAAGAGGCGGCTCACGTCGGTCGTCCAGCAGCGTACTGGAGGGACGCAAAGCTAGCAGCCTCTTTGGTGCACGCAAGACGAGGCTGAGCAGAGCTCCAAGCTCTTCTGACGCACATGTGCACTCCAAGGAGACCGGTGTCGCACCCCGATTCCTAGAGATGTGGTCGCACTGGCAGTCTTGTCGGTCCCTTTGGGCCGTCGAGGAGTGCCAGAAAGCAAAATTCCATCCTTCTTGCGCAGGTAGTTCCCCAGGTGGTCACTTCCTTGACGACGTCGCACCCTCTCTGGAAGCAAGCTTCGGGATGCTCTTGTGCACCCATTTGCAGGTCGTGTCGCCTTTGCTCACGTAACTCCCGCAGGTCCAGCGAGTTGCCGAGCCGCTGTAGCCCCGGCGTCGCTGGTCGTGCATCCTGGTCCTGGTCGTGCATCAACCACCGCTGCCCATTTCCGCTGAGTGCTTGGGTGTGGTAGCTTGACGTGCTTTCGCAGAAAGCTGTATGCCTTTGCCGAGTAAAAATGGAGCGTGAGGGCAAACTTGCGCACATCCTCTGTACATGCGTTTTTGTTGCGCCTGACTCTTTTTAAGACGAGGTTGCGCATTGTGTTGGTGAATGCATTGTCAAGTATGTCAACTGCTGGCTTAGGAAGTCGTTTCCTCAGTTCACGGAGCAGCGTGTTCAGCTTCCTAATCCTGGCCGTCTTCCGATTGATCTTCTTCTTTGCCTATTTCAACAGTTTCCTCGCCTTCTGCAGCTTTTGCCTACTCGTGGCCAGGACCCTGTGCAGTCGTGGTGACACAGCTGCGTACGAGTGGTCACCGAAGGAAGTGTTGCGTCGCTTGAACACAGCTTCAGGGGGAGTCTCTGACGTCGTAGCCTGAGAGGGGGAAGTAACAAGCTCCAGTTTTCAGATACTTCGGGCGACTAGTTGCACAACTTGCAAAGGTGTGTCTCTTGTATCTGAAAGTGGTGGTCAACGAATCACTAGAAAAGTGGCATCTTTGGGATCAAGTTGATAGGTTCGAGTAAAACATTCAGGTTCTTTGCAACACTTTCAACCACCACCATTATAATAATTCCATGGCATGCTGTATGCTTTTTACAATCATTCAATCATAAGTGGGTTACGTGTTTTCAGTATATACTGATATACATAAAAATATGACCTCCAAACGATTTTTCTTGAAATCTGCAAAAACCGAAAGAACCCGAATTGAGCTTGCTTTGAAGAGAAATTGCACTTTCCACGGCAGGGAACCTTGATAAACGTCTGTACTTTTGTTGAACCACAACACCGACCGCACTGAACTGTCTGCGAGGCTGCTCTTTTTCTTTGGAAATTGTTTTTATGTGCTCCATTTAGCAATGAGTAGTGCATATCATGTTGCGTCTCCTAGAAACGCCACAGATATGCATTTGCTTTTACCACATAAGTACCGTGACACTCCGAGTTTTAGTCGATATCAAAAAAAGACACTGATAAGCTCAAAATTCGAGAGAACAAATAAGCACCAAAAAATCACCCCCATTTTTAAAAAAATAAAACTTTGAGAGCACCTCAGCTTTCTTTCATGATGTGAGAATGCGTGAGCATTACCTTTGGCCGAGTTATATTGACGTCAATGAGCAAGGTTGACCCAATGAATAGCACACTAGTTTTGCGATCATGAGAGCCTAGGTTCGAAACCGGGCAGGGGATAATTTATTTCTAGGTTTATTTTTTGTTTGATCACGTGATTAATAATTAAGTCACATGACAAAAATGATAACGTGAGCACAGCTGTTTGTTTTTCTCTTATTTTCTTTTTCCTTAGATTGCGTCGCATTGGTCACGGCATTTGGACACAACTTTTGGTTACAGCTTTTGGCTGCACCCTTTGATCACGGCTCTTCTTTTGCTCACTGAGCCAGGTAATACTCACAAATTAAAAAACACCCAAAACATGGAACCCTATTCATAAGCCAGAACTCCCAGCACCCCCTTTTTGTGGGTCAGTGCCAGTTCTGGCCAACGCATAAAAGGTCTGGTCACATATCACACTGCACAGTATAACCTGCCAAGAATGCATGCCCTGGCACACAGTCTTGTGGAATACAGGCAGTCTTGAATGTCACCGCTCGTTGTTCTGCTGACAGGTCTCACCCTCCAGAGAGGCAGCCTGGATCGACGACTGATCAGCCAACCCCAGGAGAGGCCCAAGCTGCTGCTGGTTCTGGAAGCAATGTAAAGCTGGTTACTTCCCCCTCTCAGGCTACGACGTCAGAGACTCCCCCTGAAGCTGTGTTCAAGCGACGCAACACTTCCTTTGCGACCACTCGTACGCAGCTGTGTCACCACGACTGCACAGGTTCCTGGCCACGAGTAGGCAAAAGCTGCAGAAGGCGAGGAAACTGTTGAAACAGGCAAAGAAGAAGATCAATCGGAAGACGGCCAGGATTAGGAAGCTGAACACGCTGCTCCGTGAACTGAGGAAACGACTTCCTAAGCCAGCAGTTGACATACTTGACAATGCATTCACCAACACAATGCGCAACCTCGTCTTAAAAAGAGTCAGGCGCAACAAAAACGCATGTACAGAGGATGTGCGCAAGTTTGCCCTCACGCTCCATTTTTACTCGGCAAAGGCATACAGCTTTCTGCGAAAGCACGTCAAGCTACCACACCCAAGCACTCAGCGGAAATGGGCAGCGGTGGTTGATGCACGACCAGGACCAGGATGCACGACCAGCGACGCCGGGGCTACAGCGGCTCGGCAACTCGCTGGACCTGCGGGAGTTACGTGAGCAAAGGCGACACGACCTGCAAATGGGTGCACAAGAGCATCCCGAAGCTTGCTTCCAGAGAGGGTGCGACGTCGTCAAGGAAGTGACTAGCTGGGGAACTACCTGCGCAAGAAGGATGGAATTTTGCTTTCTGGCACTCCTCGACGGCCCCCAGGGACCGACAAGACTGCCAGTGCGACCACATCTCTAGGAATCGGGGTGCGACACCGGTCTCCTTGGAGTGCACATGTGCGTCAGAAGAGCTTGGAGCTCTGCTCAGCCTCGTCTTGCGTGCACCAAGGAGGCTGCTAGCTTTGCGTCCCTCCAGTACGCTGCTGGACGAGCGACGTGAGCCGCCTCTTGTATGTACCGAGCGACGCCAGGGCTGCAGTGGCTCGGCAACTCACTGAACCTGCAGGAATTACGTGAGGAAAGGCGACACGACCTGCGAATGGGTGCACAAGGGCGGAGGAGTCCCGCAAAGCTTGCTTTATGAAAGAGTGAAACATAGTCTTCAAGTGCATGCCTAGCTCGGGAACTACCTGCGCAATGGGAATGGAATTCCGCTCTCCGAGTGTAATAAAGTGACTTGCGCACTGAACGTGACCCTATTCACTACTATTATCAGGCGCTGTGTCTAAAGATAGGTCTGACGTACCTAGGATGCAAAATCTAAAGATACGTCAGACGTACCCAGGACGCGGAGTCTGTGTCGGGTGTCCTAGCGTGGGCAGTCGGACTGCGGCCGGACGCTCCCGCTGGTGTATTTACAGCAGTCCGAAAGCGTTCCACGCTTGCGTCTTATCGACCTTGCATAAGTGGCTGGCAGCCGCTTGGCCTGGCTGCCGTGTGATACACGGGCGTGTGCCTGTCGTGTGTAAAAACGCGTGGAGTGCCAAGAAAATCAAACATTGTGTCTAACAAACTACTGATTTCAAATTCCCCGACTTTTTCAAGTTTTTCCCTGACTATTTTGATCAAATTCCTTGAGTTTTTAAGTCGAAGGATGACATTTTGGCAATGTCATTCAGCATGGCCGTGCCGACGAGCAACCGCCATGCCGCTTTCACTAGTCGTCTTCCCTTATTTAGCCCACTTTTTGAATGATTCCCTGACTTTCCCAGATGATCCGAAATTCCCTGGGAGTTCAAGGCTTTCCAGGTTGGCAGACACCTTTTGAAATTTCGGCACGCGTTTGCGGGGTTTAGTGATCGGGAAGCTGCTCGAAAACAACATAACTATAAGAGAAGCTGGTACAGTACTCAGTACTGCTTACACGACTGTCGCCCCTTCACAGAAGGCAGGCGGCCGGGAGCCGCCGCCCGCCCGGAGTGACCGCCGTCGGTCTTTTTCACGTCACTACGGATCACATAGTGAAGTGGTCCGTAGTTAGCTCAGCACCGAGCAGTTCGGAGATTTCAACACTTCACTCGCTGCTTCAAATGCGAATCTTGACGGTCGAGCTCAGAAAATTGCCCGGGCACGTCCGCCGTACCGTTAGAACTCCGCGTTCTGGTTACGTCCTACATACCTTTAGACTCCGCGTTCCGGATGGGTTCGACGTATCCTTCGACTCAGCGATTATGGAGGAGCTCCCGTGGTTAACGATTGCGGATATTTTAATTAAACTCGAACGACCGAGCGATGTCCGAGGTAGTGATCCGAGCCCGTACGAGAAGCACGGGACCGAATCTGGCTTACTCTGAATTAAATAAAAAAGAAAAGCCTCATTCCCTCGTACTTCACGTTATTCCTACGCGGGAGAGCACACAAAACCCTCAAAAACTGAATTCCGCTCACGAAATCCACACACTCCGATCAACGCCCACAACGCTTCCGACACGCACTGGGCGCTGCCATCTTTTCGTTGACGCTTGCTCAACGTTGACGCTCGTTGACGCTTGCTTGCTTGCGAGATTTGGTCTGGTTACGTCATAGATTTGGCCTGGTCACGTGTCTAGTGGTCAAAATTGTACAACATGGCGGCGGCCAATCGGGGGTCACTTTTGCCTGATGAACGGTATACTAGTTTATCACTCTAAGGCCCTCTACCTCGTTGAGGCTACAGCTGCACTCGGCTGGCTAGGTCGCGAAAGCATGGGCAGCGTGGGCGAACAAAACGCCTTGCAAAAGACGTTAGAAAAATTCGAAAAGATCCAAAGGAAGCAAGAAAAAAAACATGGAGAGGAGCTTCTTTTTTTTTTTTTTTTTTTTGCACAGCGCAGTCTGGACTTTGGGTTCGCGCGCCGCCGCGCGCATGAGGCAAGAAAGAGAAGCGGAGAAGCGCTCTAAGCGAACGAAACAGCTTGCGAAAGGCGGCAAAAAGAAAAAAAAAAAGCCACGGAACTAAGAGAAAACAAAAACAAAGAGCTTTTTTTTCTTTTTTTTGCACAGCGCAGTTTGGTTACCGGGGGTCGCGCGCCGCGTGCAAGGAGGTAAGAAAGAGGAGCATAGAAGCCCTTTAAGGAAACGAAACAGCTTGCAAAAGGCGGCAAAAAGAAAAAGAAAAAAAAAGACCACGGAACTGAGAAAAAAAACAAAAGAAAAAGAGGAGCTTTTCTCGTTTTTTTTTTTTTTTTTTTTTGCACAGCGCAGTTTGGTTATGGGGGTCGTGCTTCGCGCGCCGCGCACAATGAGATAAGGAAGATAAGCGGAGAGCTCTCGCCTAAGCAAACAAAACAGCTTGCGAAAGCCGGATAAAAAAAAATATAATAAACTAAACACCCAAGGAACTAAAAGGAAAAGAAAAGTTTTTTTTTTTTTTTTTGCACAGCTTAGTTTGGTTACGGGGTCGGGCGCCGCGCGCAAAGAGATAAGAAGTTACTTCGATGTTTCAGGATAAAAGGTCCGTTCATTATGCGAGTAAAAACGGACGCAAAAATTTTACTTCGCGTAATGAACGCCCCCCCTAACTTTGCATCGATTTTTCGGAAAAAAAAGTGCGTTCATTCTGCGAGTAAATACGGTATGTCATGGAAGGCTTTTGTACCGAACGTTCACGAAAGTCCACCGTCTTAAAAAAAGACCCAACCTCGTTATATCAGCACACGAAATTTATAATGCTCATAAGTTTGATATGCGGCATGGTGTGCATTACAATTACACTGGTATTTGATGTACTATGATTATTTCAGATTTTTATACAAGATATTTATGCCTGTCTAAACCCTGTGATTCATGTTCTCC
Organism: Ixodes scapularis; assembly: GCF_016920785.2. Classification (NCBI taxonomy): domain Eukaryota; kingdom Metazoa; phylum Arthropoda; class Arachnida; order Ixodida; family Ixodidae; genus Ixodes; species Ixodes scapularis. Next base: position 112,485,702 of record NW_024609835.1, read on the forward strand.
TTTCAATGTGAAACTGAGTATAGCAAGCATGTTCCCAGAAATAAGACCTTTGAGTTCGTTGCTGTTTTAGGTGGACATTAAATTGTTATAGATTTGCCAGGCTGTCAGTACGGGCTCAAAAGAACACTAAAACAATGTGCTCGCCAGAGCTTGCTTAAAACAAGGTTCAATCGTTACGAACTAGTGTGAAGCTGCTTTGATTTGATACATACATGATATCGCGCTAAACAAATTGAAGCTTTCCTCTACCTTTCCTAAGTTATGTCAAGTTCACAGTACGAACGAAGCTCACCAATCTCTCATAACGCACGCGAAGCTAAGCGCAAAAGGCGGAATGAGTTCGTTTAGACCGCGATTGCTTGTACTCAAAGAAATCGTTCCGCTTCTTGCGCTCACGTTTGCATGTGCTATAAAAGATATACGGGTTGTGTCCGTAGTGTGAATGAACTCAGTAGTACTCAACACGACAAGGTGCATTAAGTACTCAATCACTTTGTGTTGTTTTTTTTTTTTTTTTGTGGGCGCAAATTTTTTCAAACAAAAAAATTCCGTAAACACGCCATTTTTTTGTAAGGGGAGAAGAAGTTTTAGGTTGAAGTTCTGTGCGGTTTTTATGTGCAACAAACTAGATATAAGGCACAAGAAATGGCGCTACGTAATCGGTCAAATATTTTGCAATCAAGGTCATCTTTACTTCGTTATATTGTTGAAGTCTACATTCAATAAATGCACTATAATACCCAGCTATTTTAATTTCCGAGGATACATCTTAATATATTTTCATGTTTCATTTTTCACAAATCAAGAGACATATATGCCGAATTTTTGTCAGTTACAGTATGTGTTAAATTGCACTTTGCGGACACCTCCGAAAACATATTAAGGCAAATAGTGTTATTTACTAATAGCAGATCACTCATTCAATTCTAAAGGGTATGTAGAAAACCTTTGAGAAAACACTTTTCTAGATATATTCTAAAAGTACATACCTGGATGAGGCGCTTCAGTGCGGCCAAGACAGAATTCCAGCGGGATCCGGTTGCTGGGACCAGGTCCTTACTGCAAATTTCCTTGAGACACAGGGGAGATCTCCTGAACAGGTTGACTACCCTGTTGACTGCGTCGAGAAGCTCCTTGGAGGCTTGGTCTTTCCTGAGGGCGCCATTTACTGCCAGCTGCAGAGTATCTGCAGCGCATCTAATGCGGTGGCATGGGCTGAGTGCTCTAGAAAGATCAAGCTCCGCAGCAGAGCAGTCTTCAGGGCTGGCTTCATCTTCTTCACAATCAGGATCAGTTGCCGCAGCGCTGCCGCACCACTTGTCCTCCATGATCATAGACATGTTAAATGCCTTGCTCATGTTGGATGCGTTGTCACAAACAACGCACCCGATCTGGTGCAGCTTAATGCCGCGTTCCAAAAGCTCTTGTTCGAATGCCTCCCTGATATGATCACCGGTGCGATTGCCCGGGAAATGTTTAAATGCAAGGGTATACGTGTTCAATTTCCAGTTTGAAACAAACTGAACTTTGATACCAGTTACCGAGTCCCTTGACCTGCTATACTTCGTTTCAGCTTCGGTCCAGACGCAGCCAAAGCTACAAGCGCGAGCTCCGGGCTTTCAGCATCCCTGCCAAGCATGCTCGCTCGTGCAGTGCAAGCACTGTTCTGGGCCACATGATCGCGCTTGTAGCATCGGCTGCGTCTGGACCGAAGCTGAAACGAAGTATAGACCATAAGTCCACAATAAAATGCAGCGAGCAGCTTGAGCACTGAGCCAGATCCGCTGCCAGCGACGGCATGGCGCACTTTTTTGCAAGGTCTTCAAGAATTCTTCCCATTGTCCGGGAAGACATCACATTCACCTCCGGTTTCAAAAATTCCATGAGGCGATTGAGTCAAAGTCCCTTTGTAAATGAGAGAGGAAGGCCGTCGACGGCGATCATCTCAGCGAGATATCTATTAAACGCCTTCTGATAACTGTCCGATGGTGCCAGCTTCTTTTTCTCTTGTTGATGTTGCTTGAAGACAGCAATGGCACTGTCCAGAGTCCTCTGCTTCTTAGTCTGAGCATCAGCGTACACTTCTTTGTGTTGAATTTATAAAAAAAAAAAAAAGATTTCTTTTAATTAGTCGTTTTTTTTGTTGTTTTTAGCGGAGAGTTTGAGTCACTTCTAAGTTATAACTGCAGAATTGAAAGTAAAAAAGGCGATAAAAGAATATGTTACCAAACGAGAAGAAAAAAAGTTATTTATAGGGGTATGCCAATGTGGAATTTTAGCTGGAATATAAATGGAATTGAGTGGTGCCTAAAAGAAATATCGAATGCTATTTTTTTCTGTCATGCTAAAAAAACAAAAACGTGCAGAAAAAAATATTATATATATACATATATATATATATATGCCTATACATATATATATATATGTGTGTAACCGAGCTTTCGGTTGCACGTCAAAAGATCCCCAGGTGGTCCAAATTAATCCTCAGTCCTCCGCTGGGGCGTGCCAGATGCCCACCGTTGGTTTGGCACGTAAAACCCCCAAATTTGACTTAATATATATATATATGTAAGTCATCTCCTGAAGAAGCCGAGTCTCTCAGCGAAACTGTCGATTAAACTTCCGCTGTTTGTTGTTTCTCACCGTGAGTTTTTCACTTCGAGATATATATATATATATATATATATAAAGTGTGTCTGGGCAGTTGTGTCCCCGCTGCGGTGCCAGCAGAACCGAGAGCGGCGAGCACGAATAAAATCAATGTTAATGATCATATACGCTGACGCCAGATATCACAGCCAGCTGAAGAATGTGTTTATTGATTTACGCATGAACGCACAATGTGCTATATAGAGGACCCAGTGATGCTGAGCCATCTAGTCACTGACATAAGTCTATCTAATTATTGCTCTTCAGCCAATGAAATTGCAGTCTTAAAAGGATTTTTCAAGTTCTTTCTTTTTAGCTTTCCTCCTCAACTCGAAAGCGAAATAAGAAATCACGTCGTCGTCAAGTGCTTGAGCACCGGTGCGATGACCCCAAGCTTACACCGTGCTTTTAAGCACAGTATAGAGCTTGTCATTTGCAGGAGATGATAAGCACCATTACGGCACTTCATTGGTCACGAACGCGAATCCAATTGTTTGCCGACGGAGCACGCTGGATTGTTGACGACACGAGCACGGTGTTCGAGTGACGCGGTGCTCGTATCCGATGTTCGAGCTGAACCGAGTGACGTGCTCGGAGTACTGTGGATGTATCACAACGAAAACGCGAATAGCTTTCGAAGAAAACGAGGTACGAAATTGTCAGATCTATTTTCGAATTTTTGTACCGAAGAGCCAGACTTGTGACTTTCTACTCTCTTTCGGCCCACCAAACGATATGCTATAAGTAAAATACTGATCTAAAATCATTTACCCAGCCAAAAAATTTAATTCATGGCTCCTTTCACCTATCGGGAGGCCGAAGAACGAATCATGAAGCAGGACGCGTTAACATAAAGTTGTGTGTGGAGTTTCTTAAGCTTTCCATGACTATATACTTCCGGCACCTGGCTGGACGCCTTGGGGAGCCAGATTAGTGGACAAGGTGGGTTAAAACTTCAATGATAACTGCTACTCATGTTTATAATTGTTTGTCATATGTTCCTTGAAATAGGTTCGCAATTCACACTGCTAGCGGATTGCTCAGCGTCACAAGTGATTTATGTTTGATTAAAGGGAAACAGACCAACGTCTATTCCCCCACCCCCCGCTTCGAATGTCATGCGCCCAATGTTACGCTGTCTTTTTTCTTTTCTTTGCTTTCCTGGAAGTAGGTATCTGTGATGATGCGAATTATCAAGTAAGCGCGTGCATCAACACTCTGGATGCCGCCACGGTTCCCCTTTTTTGCCTTTTTGAGGGCTTTGCTCGGTGTGCGTTCCTTTGTGCACTACTCGTCCCCTTGTATCAATATCTCGTTGGAAAAAAAAATTCTTTATGCTTTTCTGTGTGTGTTTTTTTATTTTACAACCAAGCTGTCAAAAGCTTCTTTTTTTCGCATGTTGCGGCGTTTTTGTTTTGCGTTCTTTCCGCCACCTCGACTCGGGGGGGGGGGGGGGGGGGGGGGGGGTCGAGGATCAGGTCGGGGGATTGTCCGCCCGCGTCGAGGGGACACATTAAGTGGAAGTCAGCCCACCCGCATTCTCTATATTCTTTATTATTCTCTTGTGGGCTTCTGTTTCTATCACTGTTTGCTGTGTGTGTTGAACTACAGCGGAACAGCGCCAAACTGCCATTCTGAAGAACAGTGGTCCCCGCTAAAAACGCCGTATGATATATATATTAACCAATCAGTTAACACTAGGAACTATGTCATAAAACAGACCCGTGTGCGTCGACATGAACCTAAGCTGCCCACTTAGGTTGATGGCAGTTGCGAACATATTATAACCTATTTCAAATTTGTTTTGCGATTTTTTAGATTAACTTTGAAATTCCAATTTTTATCATTTATTGACCTGGCTGCTCATAAGGTTGACAATCACTGGATATAAATAGTGGATGACTTGTTTGTTCTATTTTTGAGACAAGCAGTTGAACAAAATGCTGTTTAACAACAAACTCGCAAAAAACCTGAAAGTTCGACGTTATCATATTTGAAAAAACAATGACGTTATATTGTCTTAGAACTGCCTATAAGGAGAATATAATTATTGGCTGCTCTTTGTTTTGTCTGTTTTCTTTTCGGTGAACCAGTCAAATAAGCCTTTTTTTTTCACTTGACTAGTCATCGGCTTAGGAATGCTCGCTTTACTGCAATGTTGTTGGTGGACTCAAGAATAACAGATATCGCAGAAAACTACTTTATTATTTTGATTATTCAATTAAAGGCAAAGGTGCAAGCGAGCTGGACAAGGACAAGGCGGATTTTTTCGGTCGCGTACCCGTCACAAGCTGTGTTTGGAGATTTGTATTTGTCCTTTGTCCCCCTTGTTCCCCTTCTCCAAAGATTATTTTCGTCGTCATCGTCTTACTTTATATGACATACTCTCTGATATATATTTCTCACAATTGTAAGATTCACCCCAAAATATCGGACAAGGTCTAACTAGAGCACTGTACCCCTTACGTCGCCTCTAATCTCATACCGTGGCGAGTCAGCCATGATAGTTAAAACTCTGGCAAAAGAGTATGCTTTATTAGAAGAATAGCTGAAGTTCCTTTGGGACAGCGATACGTGTATAAAATGAGGTAAACAGTGATGAATCCCCTGGGGAGAACTTTAGCATGAGTGTAGCAGAAAAAGCTCCGACTTTCAGCTCTGTCCGTGTACGTCTTCTGTGATGGTCCGTCTTGTTTACACTGATTTTAGTTTTTAAAGATACATATATCTAACTCTTCCGAGTTTCTATCGTTCTTCACTCGAACTGGGATGCAAGCAAGTTCGATGTGTGCGTCGATGCAAGCAAGTTCAATGTATATATATAGAATGGTTTAACTAAAAGTGATTAAATGTGACGCCATTTATCTCAGCGACTTGGGCAGCAAGGAAAGAAGAGTGATCGCAATGGGCCGGTTTGTACACGCATGTTCTCACTCAATCCTTAATGCATGTGCCGCACGAAAACGACACATGTGCTAAACTGCTGCATGAAGGGTTCATTCCATTTATCACGCTTATCGTTGCTCATAATACTTGACCGATTAATCAAATGCGCCGAGAAAGTGAAGGAGATGAGGCGACGAGAGGGCGCGGGGACGTCAGAACGTTGAGCTCTAATTCAAATAATAAGCAGGTAGACCTAAAGCTAGCTGCTTTAAGCCGGCGGCACACTGCTTTTACATCATGCATAAGACCGTCTGCATACAGATTCGAACGCGAGTCACCGTGAGACCCATGCTTCGATTGCTGCGTGCGAATGAGTTCAAGGATAAATAATGGCGCACGGCATTCGAACCCCGGATATTGCGGTGACTCGTGTTGGCACACTGTCTTTGGTGGGATGTATAAGCAGTGGGATTCAGGCTCTAGTCTCCGCTGCACTCTTCGAAAGTGTTGGAGTCCGAGAGCCAAATGTCGGACGCCCACGCTTGTCAATTTAACGCGATCGACTAGTGCCGTGGAGACAACGGCTGCGAGCTTTAAGTCTACTTACTTGTTAGAACTTAGAACCAGAGCTCGGCATTCTGACGTTCCCGCGTGCCCTCGTCCCTTCCTCTCCCTCCGTTTCTCGGCCATAAAGAAATACTCTCTTGTCGAGTTAGGAATATTAAGTCTGGCTCGCGCCACGGTTTGATACGACGTAAGGGGAATAAAATTAAACAAATCTGACCGAATATCTATATTAATACATTTCTCATAATATAGGCAACTGAAAGAGACTGAAAGAAAAAAATGATTTTAAAGGAAATCTACCTTAAATACCCCAAAATTTGAAGATTTTCACGAGTCTGGAGCGAAATGTCAATCAATGTATAGATTCGAAGATTTTCAAATAAAGCATGACACAAACCAAGAAAAATTATTTTTAATTTATTTAAAAAGTTTTAATGTTTATTATTTTCACTAATTTGTGCTTTATAGATTTTAATGCATATTACCAATACGAGTAATACATCATCAGATATCTTATGTTACGCAGTGTTAATTGTTTCTTGCCATATTTCTTAACAAACAGCAAGTTAGCGATTTTGAAAAAAAATAAAATCAAGCTAAAAACAATGTGTCTCCCTCTAAACATGGTGCGTAATAGTATCTCAAACAATATGAGCAGTTTGAGTAAAATCAACGGTCTGTAAAAAACAACCAGATTTACAAACCAATTCCATAGACCGATGTCACCCACCAGACAGTTTGACTATGCCACCGCTGCTACAATGCATTGAGGGAACTTTAGTATTTTTGCGCGTGCGACAACCTCGATCGAGCTCGGCGCGTAAAGAGCACAAGACAGCAAAAGCCCAATGGCTTTTTTTTTTTTTTTAACAAGGAGTCAAGGTTGTTTTTTATACGTTTGATCTAATTCCAATTAAAAAAAAAAAAACCTACAGGGAGAATTGGAAGAATACAAAAACCATTTGAACCTAACTGCCAAGGAAATCATACTTAACTCGGAACACTAGTCTTTGATCAAGAGACAAGAGTGGCTAAAAACCTCAATCGCTAAGGGGAACCCGTTCTTTTGAGCAAATGGCATGTGACCCTTTCCGCCAGAAAAACTGTAGTCATTGAATTTCAATATTGTTACCCTGTGTCAATGACTAAATGTGTGACTAAATGTGTAAACGGATTTTATAAATTATTGATGATCGGAGCGCATCGGAGAACATAATTTCGGCAGGAATTTATATATAATGAGAAGCAAATATTACGATGTTGTCGAGTTAGAGCCGTATACAAAGGATCTCTGCGAAAGTAAGAGGATCTGATCGGAATACGGATTTGAACTTCCGGACTGCAACTTTCTTTAAATCGTGCGTCAAGTTTTTTTTTTTTTTTTTTTTTTTTTTTTTTTTTGACTAGTTAATTTTAAAGATTTACTTAAAAACAAAACAAAATAATTTACAGCGTCTTTAAGTGGATTTAGATTAAAACACACACTCCACAATCCAGTGATTACACACAATCTAGCATACTTCTGGGGTGCAACGCATCAGGAGATTATCCCGAGAAAAGCGTGAAAGTAAAAATTAAAAAGTTGTACTCACATTCAGATGCCTCTTGAAATTTCCCGCCTGCTTCTTGACGCCGGACTTTTCCTCACTACAGTAACGGCAACGAAGAACAGCCTTGGTGCGATCTAATAAACCACTGCATACATAGTCGAAATGGTCCTTCAAATCGTCAGTAACCGTAGAGCCAGGAATCTTAATAAGGTCCACTTGTACTTTCAGAGCGTCTCCCATGTCGGCAACTCGGCTGAACACACTCTGAACGTCGACCAAGTTGGCACTTATATAAGGTGGAAAGTATTTCCCTCCTCCACCCGTCGTCTCAGAGTATACCACACACTCCGAACCGTTTTCAATCGTACAAGTCCCATCTTAAAAAAAATGAAAAAAGACAAAAAAAAAAAAAAAAACTTCAACGATTTTGACGAAAGCGGCGTACCAATGCTGTGCATGCGAGCACTTTTACCTGCAGATGAGATTTCAGACTGCACGCGAGCACGCGCATTGTGTTCCGCGTACGTACCCGTGCTTCATGGAGAAACGCAATTAGTCTACGACGGTACCGCCGGTGACGAAAATGACTGCCACATGGCTGATGGTGTAAACAAACAACAACAACAAAATAAACTACTGGGTGGCGGCACGCACTTCGAACCGTTCTTGGTCGCACGTGTACATCTTGGGAGAGAAAAAAAAAACTTTAGACGATTTTGACGAAAGCGGCGTACCAATGCTGTGCATGTGAGCACTTTTACCTGCAAATGAGATTTCAGACTGCATGCGAGCACGCGCATTGTGTTCCGCGTACGTACCAGTGCCTCATGGAGAAACACAATTAGTCTACAATGGTACCGCCGGTGACGAAAGTGACTGCCACATGGCTGATGATGTAAACAAACAACAACAACAAAATAAACTACTGGGTGGCGGCATGCGCTTCGAACCGTTCTTGGTCGCACGTGTACATCTTGAGAGAGAAAAGAAAAACCTTTAGACAACGATTTTGACGAAAGCGGCGTACCAATGCTGTGGATGCGAGCACTTTTACCTGCAGATGAGATTTCAGACTGCACGCGAGCACGCGCATTGTGTTCCGCGTACGCACCCGTGCTTTATGGAGAAACGCAATTAGTCTACGACGGTACCGCCGGTGACGAAAATGACTGCCACATGGCTGATGGTGTAAACAAACAACAACAAAATAAACTACTGGGTGGCGGCACGCGCTTCGATTGGTTGGTTGGTTGGTTGTGATTTTATGGTGCAAAAGCATCTTAGCCGTGAGGGGGCGACTCCGAGGGGCCGGGATGTGAGTGGCTGGCCGTGAGTGTGAGCTCCTCATGAGTGTGAGTAGCTGTGATGGGGTCTTGAGAGGGACCTCCTCTTCATGATTGTGAGTAGCCGTGATGAGGGCGACTCTGAGGGGCCGTGATGTGACTGTGAGTGGCTGGCTGTGAGTGGGACCTCTTCGTGACTGTGAGTAACCATGATGGGGGCGAATTTGAGGGGGCATGAGTAATATGAATGGCCATGAGATTTTGGCACGGTTGAACTCTGTGATGTGAAGGGCTGTGAGATTTGAATGGCGGTGTACTTTGTGATGTGATTGCGAATGACTTTGATGGGCTTCCATTTTTGGTGATGTGATGGTGAGTGAGTGGGTCCTGAAATGCCGACCTATGGTGACGCGTGGCGGAAAAATGACGATTGCGCACGCAGATTGCCAGAAGGTGATTAAGTAGCTGTAATGTCGAGCAGAGTATGAGATAAAAGCGCTAAAAAACGACGGACAAGTTGAAGAATGACGAACACCACAGAGCGCTAACTTGCAACTGAAGTTTATTACTGAAAACACGTACACATATATACACCGTGACATCAAAAAGACAAGTGGCAATAATGCCGCTTCATCTATCTAAGGTTAATCTATGAATTGTTTACTCTTTCGAATGATTTCAAATATGCCACCTCAGAGCTATACAGGTTTACTGAGGGAGCGCTGACACACATGCCCTGATCGTACTTCAAAATAAAAAACGCCTCCGATATCTCTCTCGTTTTTTTGTCTCTATTCCGAGTTAAGATAACGGTGTTGTCAAGCCGTGGGACACACCCACATCTGTTACAGTGTACAGCCAGATTGCCCGAGGGTGATGATCTAACTGACAGGGCATGTTCCCTGAGTCTGTCGTTTATGCACCGACCCGATTGCCCGATGTACACCTTTCCGCATGAAATTTTTATTTTGAAGTACGATCAGGGCATGTGTGTCAGCGCTCCCTCAGTAAACCTGTATAGCTCTGAGGTGGCATATTTGAAATCATTCGAAAGAGTAAACAATTCATAGATTAACCTTAGATAGATGAAGCGGCATTATTGCCACTTGTCTTTTTGATGTCACGGTGTATATATGTGTACGTGTTTTCAGTAATAAACTTCAGTTGCAAGTTAGCGCTCTGTGGTGTTCGTCATTCTTCAACTTGTCCGTCGTTTTTTAGCGCTTTTACCTCCTATTCATGAATAACCAACTAGCCCAAGTACACACCCTTCTACAGAGTATGAGATACTACTGTGTTTGATTTAAAGAAAATATAAAAAAATAGCAAGGGTGATGTTTATTTGCAAACTGAATTAACCAGCATCTTGAAAAAACAAACCTCAAACGCCATGCTTTGTCGAAAATGTTCACTTCTGTACGCGCTATTTTAGGCCAGGTCCGTTCTGAGTACGAAGGTCATTCTACTCTGCATGATTATTCACCTGCATCACGGTGCTGAATGTAAGCAATATTGGTCAGGAAAGCAAGCGTTGTGATTGCCGCTCAGCGTTTCTATCAAAAGCAGACTGAAAAGGTTTGTCCTAAAAAATTCCTGGCATTTTTAAAATATTGCTTTTAGCTAAGTTGCGTCGTCATCATATACAGGGTTTTTTTTTACTCTTACACATTTGTTTGAAAAAAAATGTGACAGCTACACCACTGCGGTTTGTGCAGGTGGGTTATACGGCCAGGCGGACACTATGTGGGTGGCTAATCTTTGGGAAAAGTCGGCTAATTAATTAAAATTTGTTAATTAACTTTTTAATTAGTGGAAATAGACATGTGGTTCCAATTAGAAACTTGCTGAGCATCACCCAAAACCCCGAAATCAGTCATTTATAGAAAAACTTTCAGCGCGTGAGAAGCGTAGTAGTGCACTAAAGTTACCACTCGTGGTAACTTTAGTGCTGCAGTTCAAAACAGTTAGAACTGCTATTTTCTGCTCCTCGGAACTGAACCGGAGCTGAACTGAAAGCCGTGAATCCGAACCGGAACCGAACCGATAGAAATTTCGGTTCGACACCCTGCCAAGGGCACCGCCCCCTCGGCCCTGGGGGGGAAGGGGGAGGAGGTGTTCCGGTTTGCCCCCCCACTCAAAAACAAGTTGGTACGCCACTGACACCTCCCTCGCTTGCCCAGCTCAGCCAAACATGACAAGCCAGCGGCTCAAGTTCGGAATGATTTGGCAGACTATTTCTCTGGTTAAGGTTCTATCGAGTGGCAAAACAAGATTGTCACAACAGCGAGCTAGATTTATTGCTGTATGAGGTGTTCCTCTTTGTAGTCCAAAAGCTGTTGTTGCACGACAGACATTGCCCTTAAGGCCTGCAGCCTAGGCATTTTTCTCGGGCGCTCCGCCACCATCATTCCAAAGTGATGAAAGTCGTCATTTGGGCGAGTCATCTGTGGCGCCAGCCTCGCTTCATTCAATCGTCGGAGATTTTACACAGTATACAATGTCTTGGCTTTGTGTTCATCTGTAATATAAATTTTGAAAAATAGGAATAAGTTTATTTTATTGAGATATGTTCCACGGTTCTCATACGTTTTTAATTTTCACATAATTATGTTTTTACGCTTGATCATAACAAGATGTTATTATAAAGTGCTGTTGTTGATTGCGGGCTTTATGGCGCAAAGCGTTATTATAAAGTGCGACATTGTAAAATGGAAAACTAAAAAAATTGCCTTGTTATTTTATCTTACCCTACACTTTATAAATTTCAATAATGGCGTCAAGAAAAAGGCACGGATCGGCGCACTCCTCTCATACCCCATTTCTTGATTTTTTTTTTTTTCATAGCATAAAACGTTTTGTGACTCACTGATATACATGAATCAGCAGCAAAGCTTTTTAGCCTGGCGGTTTTCATTCCGGATGCGAAACGAGTTGATTCGAAGCCACACACGCAGTAGCTACGAGTTCTCAAAGAGCTGTGGATGCACGTAGATCGCTAGTCGTACCCATATATATGGCAGAATTTTGGGACTCGTATCTTTTGGTCGCAGCCACGCACAAATACATTTAAGAAAAGAAATGCAAAAGATTGTACAACCATAAAAATGCGCAAACATATACCTCGTTGTTCCTTTGCCCGTTGTCTGTGGAGCTCTGTAAAAGAACATGGCGGATAATGGCAGCTCGGAATGAAAGTGTTTAACACAGATACTACTCATTCATTATAAGCGTAAATAGTGAAGTGAAAACATCAAATTCAGTTTAAAAAATCTTGACTCTCAAAACCAATATGATTGTCCATACGATAGAAACAAACACTTTGTGGTATTAGCAATTTTTTTTTTCTCTACATATGTGCCGCCCTCAAGAAATTACCGGCAAAGAAATAACCATACATTATAAAAATAAATATTGAAACTCAAGGTAAGTAAACAAAGAACAGCCACACTTATGTTTCACTACATCCTTGCCCTAAGCTAGTATTTGTCTTGGAGGAAGAAATAGTTATTTTAGTAGTCTTTCATATTGTGCAATAAATAGAGTGAAAACCAAGCTCATGTGCCTTCTGTAATCTCCATTGTTAAACTAGTCTCGGAGCGGCAAATTAAAATATTTTTCAACGAGACTACAAAAATTGCACTAATTTTCTACCATTAGATATGCATGTACTTCATGCATGCATTCTAAAGCAAAAGCACAGCACCCAGAGAGGCTGTTTTGGTGGCACATAGTTTGACAGTGCTAGTCACTTGGCAACAGTTTCCGCTACCGCACTGTCCTTATCGGGAGTTGTCATATTGTAGCTGCAATGTACCCCGCGCATGAGACCAAATGTGTCAGACCTAAATATAAAAATTGATGCTTAAATTAGGGAAGACACGCTGTCATGAACAGGGTGGTCTTCGTTCAACCTGACAGAAGGTCTCGCTGAAGGGCTCAGGTTTGTCAACGTCCTAATAAGAATGAAGACATTTCCAAGCACGTTTAAATTGAACTTGTTGTATATGAACCATACTTACCACTCTGTTGGTACTTCCCGGCTTCTCAACAGGCTATCCGTTGATCGATAGTGCTCCCAAACTGGAGGCGAAGTGCCAGAGCCGCTCCTCGTATTTTCCTCGTATCTTCGTTTTAACTTCCCAAATTTTGCTTTCATAGTTCCAAATTTTTCAGACGCCTCAATTGCTGAAATAACATTACCAGAACAATTACATTTCTCACCGTATCTCTTCTTTCCGTGCACACACCATGCATATATAACGCTTCAATCAAAACCTTACCCGATACCCCCAGTTCCCTGCCGATCAGCTCCCACCAATTTTTTTTTAACTGCGTGTCTTTAAAACCAGGGTCATGCATGTCGAATAGGAAGCGATGAGGTCGTACGCAATCAATTAGTCGCTCAAAGTCCATGACTCTGGATCATCTGCCCGATCGTTTGCTTGGAGAGCGGCTCTTTTACTTCCTCTTCTTTCACCACCATAAGAAAAACAACGGTATCGCCGTGCACACGCTGTTCCGCAGCAGCAAGCACGGCAGAGTGTGAGAGCGCTAACAGAGTGCTTCTGAAGCGCTAACCGAGCGCTACATCACGCGCAAGGAAGCACCACATGAGCGCTCCTTCGAGCGCTCACGTAGCACTAACTTAGCGCTCGCTGTATGTGTGAACCGGCCTTTATAGTACGGGGTTTTAGACATGCCGAGTCCAGTGAAAGAAGTTGGGCAGCAGTCCGAATTGGATAGCTATCTGAACACAGGATACTGAACCGACAAGGTGCTAGTGTTTTGGAAAGCAAAAGAAATTGATCCAAAGCTTGCACGACTGGTGTCGATATGCATGGGTATTCCAGTACCGTCTGGTGGCGTGGAAAAGTTATTTCCTACTTCGGGAGCACTACAGAGGGCCCGCCGGGCGTCTTTAAAGCCACGTACAATTGAATAGATGAGTGTGGTCGCTGAGCACGAAACAGAAATAGGCCAGAAAAATACGACAAGCAGAAGTGTATTTCTTGAACTGCATGCAGTATTGAATATATTTTGTTTTGCATAGATAATGAGTATAAATTAATAAGGTGAATAAATGTTGATCGTGAACAAACAGAACTGAATTATTGTTGAATGTAAATAATTTCAATAAAATAAGTTGCAGTGTATTTGTGTGTGTGTGTTTTTTTTTGCAAGTATCTGGTATTAAGTATGGGTATGGGAACAATTGCGAAGAGAGTGCTGCATCTTAGACCGAAACAAGTAACCTTTCTGTGTTTTAGTTTGTTTATTTCACTTCATCACATGGTCCATGCCCTGCAGGCTTATGTGTCTGTTCATCATCGGCAGCATTAATAGCATCATATCTTTTGGTTAAGCGAAGGGAAGGCAGTTGTGGGACTGCTTGCTCGCCTTTTGAAGTTTATTTTGTACATTCAAACTCGGCCGCTCCGCCCAAGTAGTATGACCATCGTAGCAGGCGCAAGGTAATAAAATGAATGTGCATTTGTTTTCACGCAAAACACTCGAAAGCCAGCTAATAACTCCAATTGTGGAAGCAGCTCAGCAAATGACGAGGTCGAACATGTCTAGACCTAAATGAGATCTGTGTTGTGACAATAGGCAACACAACCATTACTTACTTTAACAGCCCAGACTTCATTTTTAGGTATAAACTGTAGTATGAACATATGTTAGGCCTCATTATTCGCTGAGCCGCCACTGTGGATTGCAATAAAGCGGGCTTCATATGCAGCGATTCCGCGGCCAAAATCACTGCCGCTAGCGGCGCGACAGCACGGATCGCGAGGTTTTATTTCACATGCGCGTTTTCTGCCGCTGCGATGGCCAATGTTGCTTGCAGCAAGCAGATGCGCACAGTCGGTTACAAAGGTTTCGAACAACAATTTTAATGCCTCTGTTCCTAAATTCTTTGAGATGCGTGTCCCAAAGGACCCGACGGTTCTACACTTCACTGATAAACTGTTCATTGAACTGGGCACGATACATTGTCTCTTTTGGTGTGATGATCTGTGTTGGAAAAGACACGTCAATGTCGCTCAGTTTTTCTTCTTTTGTTTTTCTTACTATTGCTCGCACAACCCTTTTTCCGATTAGCGTCTGTTGCGCTCACTACAGTTGGTATTTGTGCGAAGAGAGTAAAAATGAGCCGCATAATTCATTGAGAATATAAATTCCGAGGAAGGGGACAGCAATCCCCCTTCTCCATAATCTCCTGAACACTTCCGACGCGACTGCTGAGGCAAAGAAGCTCGACCTGCCGGAAAAAAAGAAACCACAAATTAGTCGCTTGCGTGCTTTCTGTGCTTGTCGTCTGCTTCAAGAATGTGAAAACGCCGCCGTTCTATGCGCCAGTTTTTCCGCAATGTTTCTCCTCCTGTCACGTGATTTCGCGCCGCACTGCGAGTGGCCAGCGCGAAAACTGCCAATCTGTCGCGGCGAAAAATTTCCAACCTGGTGGAACCGTGCCGCTCAGCCGCTGCGGCTGGCCAGAGCGCCGTGACGGCAGAAATCTCGTCGTTCTAGGGCCAAAATCGCTGCATGTGAAACCCTCTAAAAAGGTCGAGATTGAAAGAGGCCGACGAGGCGTATGACGTCAAGATATCTCGTTTCCTCCTCCCTTCGTTTCACCTCATTAAGGCGGCGAGGCGGAGAAGACACAAGGTCCCTAGCTCTCCTTTTCGGATCTTCTCAGAGAAACAAGATGTAAACATATCTCTCAAATGCGCCTCATTTTTTCTAAAAAAAAAAAAAAAGGTCATCCGTTTTTTCATGTTTGTAGCATCCCGTTGCACACTTTTTCCGCCGAGCTTTGTGGAATCCTGATTTCGGTTCAGCATCTCTTTAAGAGCACAGATATCCTAGGTTCAATCCAACCCCTGCCTGTTTTGGTTTGAATGTGCATCGAGCTGGCATGGGGTTTGCACCACTACTGCGTGATCCACGTTGGAAACACCAAAATAGCAGCCGTACTGCACTCACTAAATTTCTCATCTAATAGGAGAAACACTTCACCTTACACTGGTCGACCGACCTGACGTCGCCTAACAAAAAGCGTTTTGCGGGACAGTAGACGCATTGACATTTTCTAGGTTGTACCGCAGCCAGACCTTCGAGTGGGAGCTCCCTGCTAGAGGACGGGCAATACAAACTCTAGTGAAGCAGGAGAAACAGCCGGAGCTTTCAGCTCACTTTCTTTCAGACACGAGCTGAAATGTATTTCGTGCGAATTTTTATGCTAACAAAGAATTCCATTCTTACGCCTGTAGTATTTCTTGCTTGATATGGCAACTAGTCATACCTATTTTCACTTTAGGTGCGAGCAAAGTCAAAGCTAGAAATGCAAGCTGTGTACGCGCCAACTTGTGCGTTTTTTGACTCACACACGAAATTGTGCAGTGCATTCCGGCATTGAATTCTGGCTGCACACTTGTGTTTTAAGCTTCGGCTTTGTTCGCACACAAGGTGAAATGAAGTATAGACCCTTTCAGGCAGCTGCGCACGGGCACGGCCACAACTGACCTTCGCTTTCTGTTTCCATGTGTTCCGTCCAATTCCCTTCTATGCTGCGGTCCCAGGTCACGTTACTGAAAAAAAACAAGAACGCTGTGACCACAGCGTTCTTGTTTCTGAAGCAGGCCCCTTATGGGCTTGTCATTGCTTATTTCAGCGTCTGGGAACCTCGGCCGTACAACAGGTCAGTTATGGCGGCGCAAATCTTGCACAAGCTGGGAATGATCGAGGGACCCCGACTCCCCCTTTTTCCTGCCTGACTGGTCGCTCCACCAGCCGGCATTGCAGCTGCAGCAGTCCCTTCTCCCAGACTGCACCTTTCTGAGAAACGTTCTCACCCCAAGGTCAACCATATTCGTTCCAATAAGAAAAAAAAAGCCCCAGGCACTTCGTTTTAAAGTTTCTAGATGCAAATATAGCAGATTCTGTTTCACTTCACTTCTGAGACGCAGTTGAATGCACAATCTCAACGAGTAGTCCCTCGATATCACCTCACGGAGTCACTGAATATCATATCATGCAGTGATATCACAGTCATTTGATATCATCTCACAAACTCAGATAACAAAGTCACTCAATATCATCTCTTGGACTCGAGTAATATCACGGAGTCATTCGATATCATCTCACGAACTCGGCTCAAGGAGTCACTCAATATCATCTCGTGGACTCAGTCATATCACGGAGTAATTCTATGTCATCTCACGAACCTCATTTCACGGAGTCATTCGATATCATCTCACGAACTCAAACCCATATCACGGAGTCATTCGATATCATCTCACGAACTCACTCATATCATGGAGTCATTCAATATCGACTCACCAACTCAAACTCGTATCACGACGTCATTCGATTTCATATCACAAACTCAGTCATATCACAGAGCCACTCCAATTCGTTCAAAATTAGGCAGTGAGCGCGAGTGAATGAGTTTGTGAGTCAGTTTGCCGAGGTATGGTATACACGCTGGAAACAAGTAGTGGCCTATCGCTTTACAGGAGCTTCATCTGGTGGTCCTGATTGCGCCAGTATTGTCAGGGATATCATTCGACGATGCACGGCCAATGGATTGGACATTGTTGCTGTGACAAGTGACATAAGGTCGGGCAACCGGGCTATGTGGAAAGAATTCTGCACCATTGCTGGCAGATACTGCAAGGTTTCCTCCAGCACACTCCATCCAGATTATCCGTCAAAGAGAATGGTTTTCTTTGCCGATGTTCCGCACATCATCAAAAATCTGAGGAACCATCTGTGTCGATCCCAGAAGATAGTCCTTCCACAACACAATCTTTATAAGTACAACTTGCCATCACAGGTTGTTCATCTGTGGTCCGTGAAAGAACTTGTAGCGCACGACAGGAAGAATGTTTTCCCCCCCAAACTGGCTTCTCATCTTACGGACACACCTGGCACAAGGGCATTTCGACAAAATAAATGTCAGTTATGCTGCTGACCTGATGAGCCACAGGACCGCATGCGTAATTGAAGAGCTGGTAAGAGAAGGCAAAATCACTCATCAAGTCCTGACAACCGCCTGGTTTTTCAAGATGGTCAACAGATGGTTTAATCTAATGAGCAATAGGCACCCTGGAATGGCGCTCAGTTTGATTAGGCCGGAGAAACACGACGAAGCTGTAGCGTTTCTGGAGTTTTTCATGGACCTCTTCCTGAGGGTGAAGATAGGAGATGGTGCTTGGAAGCCAGTGTAGACAGGGGTGCTGATTAGTACCAGGAGCATTTTGGGAATCCAACATGCTCTTCTTCATGATGACAAGTACACCTTTGTTCTGACCTGCCGCTACACTCAAGATAGCCTCAAGAACCTGTTTTCTGTTGTTTGAGGAAGGAACCCGATTCCGACGCCCTATCAGTGCAAAGTTGCCCTTCGGATCAAAAGTGTGTCCCAGTACTTGAAGACTCCCGCACACATCAGTTACTCCATCGATGGAGCCTTCTCCCTGACCGACTACCATACTGCCACTCCTTAACAGGTGAGGGAGCTGGTGGAAGGTGCTGGTGAAGCTGATCCAGAAAAAAACCTTGTGATGCCAACAACCGAAAAAAGTGCATTTCTGTACTTGGTAGGCTACCTTGCTGCCTCTGTCCTGAAGAACAATGTAACATATGGATCTTGCAGACAAGCTGCAGTGGATCACCAAAATGCTGATGAAGTGGTGTAGTTCACTTTCGAAGTGCTACAAGGATGGGGCACTCACTGTTTCAAGCAAGGGCCTGACTGCATTACTGCTGGTGTCTAATGCAGTATACAGACGAAATGAAAACATTCTTTATACGCAGACGAACTGCACTGACAGGCTGGTAGATAAGATGACAAAGGCTACCGAACATGTTCGGTTCCCAGACTGCCATCCTATCAAAGGGCCTCTACTTCGAAGATTCACTATGTTGCGTATTAGGATCTACCTCAAGGAGGTAAGTAGGTGCGAGCACCAGAAGCAGAAGGCACTGAAGTCGAGAAAATTTGCAAGTGCAAGTACTGCAAGAAAGTAGCTTCTTGGTATGACTTCCTTGTATGCCTTCTCATCTACTGAGCCAAGAAGGAAGTGCCGACACTTATTTCTAAGCACGTCTCCTTCAAGATAGTACCATCATCCTTCTCAAACAGTGGGGTGCTCCGTACAGTTGTTTCCAAGCATCTCAGCTGCAAGGAAGCAGCATTTTTTTAAAAAGCATCACATTGACATTATTAGGTGGTTGCCATTTTTTGTAATTTATGTTTGCACCAAGTAAACACTTTTATACCACTAGGCACGTTATGCTTTCGAACTTGCGCACGTCACCATGTACATTCTGCACACTAGGAGGCTTCAATGTTGCGCGGGGAGCGGGGGGAGGGAGTGTGCGGTAGTGATTATGGGAAAGAGGGATTATTGCAATAAAACTTTGGTTGGGGCTAGTTGGTTCATATTGATTGAAACGTTAAAAGGCACGAACAAACAGGACGAAAAAAGAGACACGTACGACACGGACAGACGCCATGTTTATTGCCCGTGATATTTGTGCATGCGGTTAAATTTATGTGTTTCAGCTGTCTTGGGTTTTGTATCGTGAAACTTGGCCTTCCTTATTTGTTCAATGCTCTTTTTTTCAAGCTTGCTTTAGTTCACAAATATCAATGTTCCTTTACAATGCATTTGGGCTAATCTGACCTCAAGTTCCTTCTCTTTATTGAATTCATTTTTGAAGCTTTTATTTTGGTTGTACAACAGTATATCGAATACTTGGCGTCCGTTTAACTGCTCATAATTTGTTTTTACGCTGAACTTTGCGGACAAAGTCGGAAGCCATAGAATGTGTGATAAGCGATATTCTGTAATCCCTACATACAGTGCAACCCACCTTACAGCGATACCGCATATAACATTGTACCGCTTATAACGATCAGTTTCTAGAGTTTCTAGACTGGAAATGATCAGTTTCTAGTCCGGATACAACGATAATCGGTTATCACGATTTAAATTTCGGCTTTTCTCATTATCGTTATAAGTGGATTACACTGTATAATGCTTTTTCGTGATACTAGAAAGTACCCATTCTTTTCGTGTTAACTATAATATATCGTACGACGGTATTATTCCAGTATCAAGTCTGTGACTTGATGCAACTGTAATACATCATTCAGGGATGTGTAAACAGTACCTCATTTTTTGAACTGAGATTGCTAGTTTTTGTCAAGAGGACCATTAAGATGGTAATCTGGAGAACTTAGGCTTATACACAGATAGCTTACAGAAAGGAACAAAAATTAAAATCAATTTCTCATTGAAATTAGTAATGGCACAAGGTAATGATATAATTTGGCTTCCACGTTTGTCGTGCTGAGTGCGTGTTACAAATGGCCGGTGTCGGAAAAAGTGAGCACTTAAGGCTGCGGTACCACGGCGGCCATCTTGAACAAAACATTAGTTGAACCACCAGGGCGGCGTTGGCTGTCCGTAAGAGCAAATGCTGCGAAACCTGCGCGCCAATTTCGAAACCCTTTTTCCCGTCGCTTGCGACCTTGAGTTTCCTTCTCCACTCTTGCGCCCCTCCTTTCACGTGTTCACCCTCTGGCGCGTCGCGCCCACGTTCATTGTTGGGACGACAATGTACCGGATAATCCCCAACTTGAGGCCCCCTGCCAAAATTGTCCGGCTGCCAAGTGATTTGAGCGAGATGGGGTTTTGAAGTGGTATGGAAAAGTGGGACCGTCAATTTTGAACTATGCCTTTTCGATACTGCATAAGTTGTGTACGGGGCTGGCCAAGGCACGGGCGCGAGGACGTAACTGTATACAATGCTTGGGTTGCAGGAGCACTCGCGCGTAGAAATGGTAGGTCGCGCTTTCTGAAATCACACGCCTACATTCCGCAGCGTTGCAATCCTACGAGTAAAACAGAGTACATCTTCGGACAGTGCGTGAGTTGATGCCGGCCGTACGAAAGACACACCTCGCGCTTCCTGTCACTACTGCCTCTGCTTGCACGCGCTGCCGATTGGCGGTCCTTTCTTTATTTTGTTTCGTCGCTCTTTTGAAAATACTGAAACTAATATTTTCTCAGACCCTGCTCATCGTACCTCTGCACTACAGTTGTGTAAACACGTTGTGATGTAATTTGAGATATGGGACGGAGTGTCTACATTCTTATTTCGTGTGTAATGCCGGCATAATATTCCTTTGCTGCCAGGGGGTCAAAATAATGGTAGGGTCGGCAGCAAAAACTATTTCAATGACCGAATTATGATCAAACACCAGTAAGAACATAAAAAAGAAATCACATGGGGACAATAAAAATATTGCTACAAGAGGATGGTGCGTGGGGCACAAACAATATTCGGAGTGACGTTGAGGGAACGCGACAAGCCAGATCTTTCCTAATGGCAGCCGTAAAAGTTGATCTGGTGCCTCGTTTTGATCGGCTTTGCACGGAAACTCGTAAACTACCGACTATCTTGTCAGTGGTGAACATAGTGAGCATGAACTGGATGATTTTTTTGTTGTTGTTTTTGTTTCTGTAGTTAAATGAGAGTATGGAAATATGAGACGTCCGCTGACGCTTGCGTCGGCTAACGGAACCTCAATCGCCGATCGCGGCCGATGTCATGGGCGTATACAAATACATCAAGTCGTCTGGGCGGGAGCAGTTGAAGCGCCGCACTTTTTTGGCCGGTCAGTAGAGACCCCGCGAATTCTGACTCGAGGCTACTCTGTGCGGAGGGAGCCGCTACTGAGCGCGACCAATCGGAAACCAAGGATGGCTGAAATTTCCTAATTGCCATGAGATTTGCAAATTCGTTCTTCCCGCCGTAGTAAATTCGTCCGAATCGCTATTCGATTTACTAATCGATTATTTGGATGAAAAGATATATTTCAAAATTCGTACGTGGCTCACCAAATGGCAATAAAATTGGTATAGGATTTCAAACCTATATAGTGTCGCCCTAATTTACAAACTTGTTTCACTTGAAATTAGAGTTCACGTGCAAGCGAGCTGGTGGAAGCCTATACTAAAAAGGCCCAAAACAAAAGAAACAAAAAATAAATAAATAAGAGCGGGATAAGCGCAACACAGTCTCAAATCATAGCTGAAAATGGTTACTTGGTAAGTGTAAATGTCCAGACATTGTATTAGTAAAATGTATATATATATATATATATATATATATATATATATATATATATATATATATATATATAAAGTCAAAAATGCGTACTGTCGGAGTTATTAATTCGAAGTTTATTCCGACGTTTCGAGCGGGGACCGTTCTTCATTAGGTGATGAAGAGTGGTCCCCGCTCGAAACGTCGTAGTAAACTTCGAATTAGTAACTCTGACAGTACGCATTTTTGCCTTTGTGTATGTATATATATATATATATATATATATATATATATAGAGAGAGAGAGAGAGAGAGAGAGAGATAGGTAGATAGATATCTTTCACTATTTGCTGACGGCCGAAACTAACTATGCAACACAACAAGTAAAACCACAGAGCTGCCCCGCCTCATATCACCCTCAGTTGGAGCTCGACTGACACATTGTGCCGATCAAGCATCACCAACAGCTCAACACCTAAACGCCACGGCGTTCACTATCTTTGCTTGGGTGATTCCACCCACTAATATAACAACTCATACAATGCGCCGTGATAAAGTGCTTTTTGTCTTTGTGTATGTGTTTTCGTGACATCTAACCTCTGTTTGCGCTCTGACTAAGAATGAAACCATGTATACTAAAACATCGATAGTGGTCTCTATTTTTAGCGACGCTCGCACACGTCTTGCCTTTGACGCAGTGGCATTCTCATCTCCCATACACGGACATTTGGACAAAATAGGTTGGTCGGCCTTCACTCATTAGCTGCGGAACGTTTTGACCGTGACGTATGTATAATTCAAAGAAGCACCGACAGGCGGGTGCCCCTTTGAAAACAAATCATGTTCGCGTAGAGTCCGTGGGTATTTATTTCTAGGCCAACTCGTCGGCGTCAGTCGGTACAGGCGCTGGAGGCGTGATGAAAATGCTGGCAGATGTCGGCTTGACGAGCCCCACACTCTCCCCTTACAGCAGATGGCAAATAAACCAACAACAATATTTGTCGACGGGCAATTGATTGAAGAGGCCAATCGGTAGTAGGATGACTCGACAAAGGGTAATTCATCAAAAATTCCAACTCGTTGACAATTGTTTGTGAGGCCATTCAGTTTCCACATTGCACTCATCTTCTGTATTAGAACACATACACATGTTAGACATTTTAATATAAGCAAGTTTCGGGCACCGGATATTTTTTTGAAAAGCTGTTTCACCGAATTTCGCATCTCCCGGTTCGTCGAATTTTGATATGAAATCATAATATAATTATTATACTTGTCACTTCTTCAATTAGAAATGGTTACAGATAATTATAAAATAAAAGTAGGCTTTCGCAAAAATTATGTCGATTATAGGCTATGCCAACGTAGCCGAACAGTAAAAAAAAAATGTTATGAGGGTGTTTTTGTTAGGGTTCAAAAAAGACAAAGGCGATTCTTCAAATAAGCACTGGTCACACAGGCCGACTGGTAACATAATTAAAATAAAAGCACCGACTTCACAGAACAGGAAAAAACAATTTCACTAGACGTTTCGCCTCCTTGAATAAACGCCTCCATGAATAAACGCCTCCATGAATCATGAATAACCAACTCGCCCAAGCTGAAGTTCTGACCAGTTTCGCCTCCCTTGCGGGAGGCATCTTCAGTAGTCACACAACAATGCCTGTGTAAGCTTCGTGGAGAGGGCCGCGTTTTTTGTTACACACGGACGTGTGTGTCCCTGCGAACAAACCACGATTCTAGGATTTTCGGGACCCCCATCTGTCCTCCCTCGCCAAGGTCGTCGCGGCCGGGAAGTCAAATTAATGCCCTATTGTCCACACATAGTAGACCAGTTCAGACTTCAGTCGGGTCGCGTGGGATGCGCACGTGACGTCACGCTTGTGTTTACAAAGCAAATGAAAAGTTCAACCTCAAGTCAACGCTATTTATCAAATATGTCCGTACTTCGTGGAGAGGGCCGCGGTTTTTCTTACACACGGATGTGTCTCTGAGAACAAACACGATTTTAGGAGATTTTCGGGACCCCCATCTTTGTCATAGGGTGACTCGTTTATCGGACTGTTCGTCGCAGCGAGAGTACAGGGAAGGATAATAATTCATACCCTATATTGTGCAGAAGAGAAGAATATAAAAAAAGAAAAGAAAACGAAGCGAAAATTTCGATTTCCTTTCTTGTGGACAGGGCATTGTAGGTGAACGTGGCTTCCTTGTTTGATTCGCCAAAGTAGCAACAAAGCGACATTTTACGATCGAGCGAGCACCGTCGGAAACACTGCCCAAAATAATTTTATAGGGAGTTTCACGGCTTTCCACTGCGACATAAGCACGTGGATAGAAAAACAAATATTGACAACAATAATTGTCGAATATTTTTGGCACGCTCACACCTGGTTTTTCTTCATAATTTGATGACTCATATGTTGATTTTGTTTGCGGAACCGTACTTCTGACCGGCAATTTTATTGCCTACGCGAAGCTTTTGCGTGCGATCCACTACAGTTAATTATTTTGGAGTGTCCAAGTTGAAGCGGTGCGTGTTATTTTTCGATCTCTGTCCGAATGATACAAAGTTTCACGTTTTCACCCTGTGAGTGAAGTGAGTTGGTCAGTGCTAGCATCGAAGGCTAACTTCGAACTCTAATTTGGAAATAATGTCTCTGTTGCCGCATCGCGGACAAAGATATATATGCTCTTATCACTGTAGCAAAATAACGTGGCAGGATTTGTGCTCTTGTTATGATCGTGTACCATTGTAGTCGACGTCATCCCAGCACGGCGTATCGTTTTTGTATTCGGTTCAGCCCTGCAAACCACACTTAGGAAAAAAATGAAAGTTTGCACCTTGTTTGTTCAATTTTTTGTTATACTGCAGAAACATATTGCGCCCCGTGTTTTTGAAGGCACGGTAGACGGTGGTGACGGTGAGGTGACCGACCCCCATGTCAGCCGGCGTCTCGCTCGACCTCCTCGGAGGACAGGTCGTTTTTACTGGTGACTGGTGCATACGTGGAGCAACTCCGCGCGCATTGCGTTCTTCATCTCAGAGAACGCAATACATGACTCAGCTCTATCTCGTCATCGCTCCAAAATGACAAGTGGAATTCGCAACTGTAGTCGGTGACAGGTCAGGAACGAAGTGGGAGCTCCTCCCACCCTGTTCCACTTCAGCGGAGCGAACGGGGGAGAGGAGGTCGCCCCCTCTCCAGCGTTCGCAAATGGCAAATATTAGTTTATTAGGCCACTAACTGTCAATTTACGCTCGTTCCTTTACGTCCGCCGCAGCCGATAATGTTATCCCCGGGAATACCAAAAGTATAATTTCTTTCAGCAAAAAAAAAAACAAAACAAAACAAAACAGAATAATAATTAAACGCCCGGTATATCACAGCTTTGACAACGCTTCACGTGTGTGAGGTTCGATGACCGACAGAGAACCACCGCTGGCCGTGCTCCCGAAGCGGGGAAGTGCAATTTATGGAGACCGATCATATTATCAGAAAGGTGCAGACTAGGGAGCCTTCATGTGCGCGAAGCGCACATGGAGGCACTCTAATGCAGACAATCCAGGAAAAGTATTCTTGCAACTATGAGGTTCCAGTTGTACTTACACATGCATTATCGTCAAATTTGACGGAGTTCCTTCCAACACTAAAGAGTTGTCAAGAGTGAAGATTATAAAGGAGAATATCAGCAGGAATCTATTGTCTGTTTACTGAAAACAAAACAAGCATCAGAAAAACGCATTTGGGCGGCCGGGGAGGCCAGAAGCACGGACTGCGCGCACCCAGCGTGGAACCAGCGAATGAGAGGGCACCCCTAGCAATCTGTTTTCAGAGCCACGGTATGCCGGCTGCCGGCCAAATGTCCACTTTAATTCTATTATGGCTTTCGAAACGTAAATACACGCTCGAGAATTTTCAACAATATCACGCGAGCGCCGACCGGCCTGTAGATCAGCGCATCGTCACGGCGCGAAGTAGCGATATCAATGACAGTACGCGCGTGCGCAGAAGAAACGCGCCGAAGTCGGCGTCGGCTGCTAAGCTGTTTCCCCAATCACGACCCACCCCTGGCGCGACGCCCACCGCTTGCTCCACCCCATAAGCAGGGGACCTAGTAATCAAAGCGACACACACGGTACGCAAACACGAACAGCAGCCAGTAGGAAGGACACCGACACGAGCTTAGTCAGCGAACGAAAATACAGACACAAACTTCACTCTAGGCAAACAGAGCAGGGGTAGTTACAAGGATGAGATGCGTGCGCAGACGGAGGTAACCAGTGCACAACAAATACGCGAAAACTCGCAGCAACCGAAGAACTACGCAGCAAACACGTACGTGCACACGCACCAGAAGCACGTGCGTCACGCTGCGTATCTACGCAGAACTGGCGATTTTGGCATTTCGGTAATTTGAAACTTCGATATCGATTCCGTGAACAATTTATTCAGCAAACTGAACCGGTGGAGCCTCGCATAAAAAAAAATCGTTTAACAATATGAAAGCGACTGAAATTCTTCCTAAAAGCTATATTAGCAGAAAGTACCGTGTTATAAAGGACCTCACGAGTTTCGACCAAGTTTTCCAGCACGTTATTTTGCAAGAAACGGAAGGAGCCAAGTGTACAACCAGTTTCCGAAGCTGGCAACCACAGCTGGAATCAGCGCCATCCTCGGCAGTTTCCTGAACCTCGCGTAGTCACATTTCAGTTACCGCCACATAGAGGGCGCAACCAGACATCCAATTTGTGTTTTCTGTGTGTTTTATGATTCTTTTTAATAAATAGGCTCGATTAGTGAAAATGTGGGCTAATAATCAGGACCTGGAACAGTAATCTCCATTTAATACTAAAAATATCGGCCTAAATGTCTGCCAAAAGGGGTCAAAATACTCGTTTTTGACTATCAAAAAATACGTGATTTCACCTATATTCAAACTTTTTTTATGGAAAATCAAAAGTGAAATTTAGAAAAAGGGCCTCGCTTTGCAAAGCAGAATATGTTTTTCTTTGCGGGCCTACAATTTTATTCATGTGTGCCAATCCCTAAGCGCTGTCCCACTGTACTACCAAATGAAGTTTGCCAAAATTAACGGTTTTTGTCACTTTTCACGTGAGCATTCCGAAAAAAGTTTAAGCCATATTACAATAAACTTTAGCGTAACTCTTTCGACCATAATTACAAACTGATGTAAAAAGTTTCAAATAAAATGACCGAGTAGGCGCCCAAAACTTCGCGACTGAAGTGCTTCCGCAAAGTCAATTTTTCTAAAGTAAATATCTGTCAAAATAAAATAAAAAACGAAAAAAGGGCCTCCGTTGACAATGAACGCACTCTTCTTCTATAACATTCTAAAATTAGAAAGAAATTGCTCCAATAGTGCACCCTGTACCACTGTACTACGAAACCATGTTTTGCCGAAAAGGTCAATGTTCGCGGGTGCCCTCTGAATTAGCTTTTTGCACTAGGAAAACAAATCCTACATCAGATAAAAGATAATGTTGTACACTACAAGATGATATATAACACATAATTTTAGCAAGCTTGAACACGCCACGATCGCATTTCGAAAACGTGCTGAAAGCGTCATATGTCATGGCCGCCGTGGGACCGCAGCCTTAATTGGACCACGAAATCGGCCACTACATTTGTACAGCTAAAATTTAGCTGCACCCAGCTGAGCGCTCATCTCGTCGGCAAATATGGTCGTCATATAATCACACAGTGATGCACACCAGTGGCATAAGCAAGTGAAAATTTCACACCGAAGTATGCAGAAAACTAGCAGTCGCTCAACAATCACACATGCAGTTAACGTCAGCGAGCCACTGCAAACGCTGAGAACGTCTCTAATAATGCGTACGAAGTTCGCAGAATAGTCTGAGCGCACTCGATCTATCGCAACTCGTTTATTACAACGTATTGATTGCATGAACGAGGCACCTCGCTACTTACGTGCGTGATGCGCCTCTGTCGAAGTAACACAAAATGGTGGACGCTCTTCATTCGAAGTCGGCTAAATCTGGCGGGCTGCAAGCCCCGCTCATGTGCCAAACCCTCCCAGTATAAAGGGCTCTGGTTCTGTGAGTAATGTGGAGCCACTCCCGCACTCCACATTACTCACATTACTTAGGCCGCGCCTGTACACAGCACGACACTGCTCTTGTAAAAGCAAGCCATCGCTGGCTGGTTTGCACACATTTAAACAAGTTCGAGGCAGATGAAAGAAGAAATAGAGAGGGAGAGAGTTTATTCAGTGGAAAGCAAAGATGAAATGCTGAGTGTGAGAGGGTGCATGTCTTCTCGAGAGAACTTGGATACAATGCCATATTCCACATGGGAAAAAATATGCCAAACAAGTGGGCTCATTTTCGTCTCTTGCGCATGAGAAAGAAAGTGGCAGTGACGTAGAACGCCGAGCCCCGATTGGTTGATCGCGACCCCCTATCTGAGCGTCGTCTGCTCCTTTGCAACGTCGTCTGCTCACAACGTCGTCTGCGTCTGTCTTACCTTTCCTGCGACTTTCGGAAGTCGAGCGAGTTTGACTTCGCCTTTCAGAGATGGCAGACGAAATAATTTGAGCGGCACATTGTTTTTGTCTAACAACTAGCAGACATGCATCAAGGAGGGAAGTCAAAGGACTCACTGGTGAGGTGTCCCGAGGTGCCGAGGTTTGTTTGCTAAAATCCGAGAGTGAGCGTGTTAGTGTCCGGAAATTCCCTCCTGAATACTTTTTCCCTCCTTTCGCGTGCAGCAAGACTCCTCACTCTTTAACGGCGTCGGCGGGTTGGCGCAGTTAACGTCGTCTGCTTTACGTCTGCTAGTCAAAGCGATGGCTACTTTCTTTACCTTTCCTGCGTCTGTCGGAGATTCACCGCTTTTTTTACCGGCGAGAGTCACCGTTGCCTCGGAAAACAAGGAGATGACAAGAGAAAGAGATTGATCTCCTAATCTAAAATTGAGGTCAGCGATCAAAGTATAAGACGGGAAGGGTTCACAAGGGTCGTGCGGGCATATTCCATTCAGCACGCCAGCCGGTCGTGGGCAGACGGTCGCCGAGTCGGAGTCCCTGCTAGGCCTATCTGCCGAGCTCGCTTGGTCGCTGTCGGTGGAATCGTGGCCGTTGAAGCTTTTCAGGGGTGCTTGTGGATCCAGCGTTCTTGTTCGTCGTGGTCTGTTTCAAGTACTTTTTACTTTTTTCTTGCTGCTTGAAGTCAGGACGCATGAGAAGCGCACGTAGAAAAATAAACGTCCGTTGGTCGTCCTGACCGCGACGCTGTCGGCCATGCTGATTTGATCGTAAGAAGTGCGTAAGACAGCTTCGGAGCTGTCGTATGATTTCGTCGTAACCTGCGCAAAACTTATGAAAATTTCGTTTCATGAATACGAATTTGTTCTCAAGTTTTGTCTTACGCATATTTTTGGCGTAAGATTGTTTTATGAACCTGGGAGAGCCCCTTAATATCTTGTCTCATGCAATAAATATTACATCTTTAACGCATTTAGAATTGTGTTTTGGCTAAGTAAGGCTGTCAACATGGTCCTTGAAAATATCCTCACTGGGCCTTGAAAGTTCTTGGAAACACTTGAATTTTTGTCTTCGAGGCCAGCATGAACCCTGCATGTAGAACTTGTTGGAGACAAGGTAGTCGGATATGTTGACTTTGGTACAGGGCTAGACGGTGACAGTCTCCCCGAAGCTGGAAATGCATGTGTGTTCATGATTGTTGATGTCAAAGTCAGATTTAAGATGCCAGTTGGGTACTTCTTAATCAACTCACTCGCAGGCACAGAGAGGGCCGAGCTGACCAAACAGTGCATCGAGAAACTTGCGTCAGTGAAGGCTGAAGTTGTCTCTATTACGTTTGACGGGGCTTCGTCGAATTTCACCATGGCCAGGTGTTTAGGCGCTGAACTTTGCGTAGACTCTGAACAACAGAATTTTAGAAGCTTTGTAAACCCGGCTGATAACACTAAAAATGTATATATTATCTTGGATGCCTGCCATATGATTAAGCTTATCCGCAATTCTTTGGCAAATTTAAGCCACCTCGGTGACGCTGAAGGAAAATACATCAAGTGGGCCTACATAGTGGCATTGGAGGCGTTACAGCGCGAGGAAGGGCTGCGACTGGGAAATAAACTCACTAAGGTCCACGTGCAATGGGAGAAGCGAAAAATGAAGGTGCAGTATGCTGTGCAAGCATTGGGTGCCTCAGTTGCTGATGCCTTAGACTTCTGTGAACACGTTCTGAAGCTACCACAATTCCGGGGCGCGAGTGCAACATCGAAGTTCTTGAGTTTTCGATCACCTGTTTCGCCTCATGAACTCCAGAAACCCTTTTGCAAGGCCCTACAAGGCACCTCTGCAGAAGCAGAAGGAAGCTTGCCGGAAGCCATTCTTTGCCAATGCCCGAGCGTATATAAATGGGCTGAGGGATCCGGCAGGACGGCCAGTTTTAGAGGCCTTGAAAAAAACTGGTTTTGTGGGCTTCTTGGTCTGCATGGCGAGCACGGAAAAGATGTTCGATGAGCGTTTTGGCCAGCGTCAGCTGAAGTACTTGTTGACGCACAAACTGAGCCAGGATCATGCGGAGAACTTTTTCAGATCCCTTCGCGACCAAGGAGGGTATAACAACAACCTAACAGCTGCACAGTTTATGGCAGCATGTAAGCGCTTACTAGTGCAAACGGAAGTGACGTCTTCCAGTTCCGAGAATTGCTCGAAGGACATAGTTTCCATCTTGAGCACAACTGCTGTTATCGCACAGGTGGATGCAGCGACCACATTGACCGACATGCGTAGGTCCTCAATCTTGGATCCTCATGACGACCACAGCTACGCGCACCCCGAGAGTCTCTCTGCAGAAGTTGTTGTGGTGGTGCCTTATATTGCAGGCTTCGTTTTCTGACAAGTCTGCAAGACAACAACATGTGAAGAGTGCATTGCAGCTTTGTACTCCGATGAGCCAGCACCTCTAGTTGAGCAGAAAACCAGGGGAGGGCTTGTGTTTCCGTCGAAAGATGTCATTGGCTTGTGCGAAACCGTTGAAAAGGGGCTGCAAAGGCTACAGATTGAGTGTGGGACAATCCAAGTAGTCAACTCGCGGTCAAAGCATCTCATCTTGGAAGTGCTAAAGATGTCCGTAGAGAAAAAATGGGTTCAGGAGCTAGAGCAAACACATTCTAGACCATGATCTCCTTGACAATCACATATACAGCTTGTGCAAAAAGTTGGCGGAGCTGTATGTTAAAATCCGCATCCACCACATGACTATAAAGAAAGGAACCGCAAGATACTCAAGGACAGGGTCAGGCCACTTATTTCGAGGGTAATTATTTTCAAACACCAGTAGAGTGTCCCTGCAGTGCACTATTTTGACCGTGTTTTCGTATTCATTTTTAATGTTTCTGTGATTTTGTAGTTTCTGCTAATTTTTGTGTTTCTAAGAGTTTCCATAGGCCATTTGGCCACCGACAAGTGAAAAAATCAATGTTTACAACCCAACGCAGTTGTTTTTATTGTCTTCAAGACGCGGGCACCTTCAATCGGCAGCGCAAATAAGCGCGAACGCAGCTGTACTCCGCCGTTTCTTGCCACCGGCAAGATGGCCGCCGCCCGCTCGGCGCGGCTTCACCTGGTCCCATGGGTACGCATAGGCGGCTTCCACTCCAGCAAATCTTTATATCCTCCTTGGCTAAACTTAACTACAGCGCTGTCCTTCAATCCTTCAGCGGTCGAAACAGTAACAAACAAGTAAGAAAAACAAAAACAATGCATAATACATCTTTTGGCTGATCTGTTAAATGCATTAAAGGTGCGTTAATGCTACATTCCTGGCCAGCATGTAGCGCCACAAGGTCCCCTGGCGTCCTAGTGTGACGATGTCTGGAAGTGCGGCGCTCTATATTAAACGGGACCACACGGCTCCCTCAGTTAGTGTTGTGTTGGAACCATACTATGTGTGTCATGCTTCCGCTTCTTGCCTCCGACGAACGTTGGCCGGTGGGAAGCGAGTTCGGTTTACACATGTAACAGTGGCGACGAGGGAAAAGTATTGTTCTTCGTACAAAGTTCATCACGGCTCCTTGCGAGTGATTAGTTCGCGAATCATTCTGCTCGGGCTAGTTCTGCTCGCAATGCCAACCTTCGGCAGAATTGAACCTTTTGAAGGGGGGGGAGAGGACTAGCCGTCCTACGTCGAGCGTTTAGAAGCTTTCTTTTCGGCGAGCGATGTCGTCACGGCTAAGAGGCAGGCCATCTTCTTCAGTTGCTGTGGTGCGAAGAGGTACGCTCTTCTTCGGGACCTGGTCAAGCTTGCCAAGCCTCAAGATAAGTCTGAATGAGGTTCTTTCCGTTCTCAGGAACCATTACTGCCCGAAGCCTTCCGCCGTCGTCCAGCGCTTCCGTTTCAACTCCCGTGCTTGCGCCGACGGGGAGTCTGTGAGCAACTACGTCGCAGCGTTGAAAAACTTGTCCGAGCACTGCAGCTTTGGAGCTGAGCTTGAAAACATGCTGAGGGACCGTGTAGTCTGTGGGATTAACAGCACTGCAATCCAGACCAGACTTTTGGAACGGCCAGACTTGACGTTTGGGGACGCTGTGCAGACCACTGTGGCCATGGAAGCGGCGAAGAGGGACGCCGGGGAGATTTGCCAAACGAGCTCCGGCAGCGCCGCATTCGCAACGCATCGAGTCACAGCACCAACAAGGGGCGTCACCTGCTACCGCTGCGGACACGGACACCTCGGGTCCGGCTGCAAGCACGTTAAGACTACATTCAACTACTGCCGAAAGCGAGGACATCTATCGAAAGTGTGCAATGCGAAGCAGAGGGACGCCCAGTCATCCAGGAAAAGTTCTAACAGGCAACGCTTTCTGGGGCAAGCGTGCCCGTCCCCAGCAACGGAGACGCATCCAGTGAATGTTGTCCACGACAACGCTGAGGATGACAGCGCATCGTCCGAGGTTTTTGACATGTGGCAAATTGACGCCATTGTGCCGTCACCAGATTATGCGGCGAACAAATGTTTGAATGCCCTCAATGCATCGTGGCAGTGAAATGGAAGGCACTGCGAAAGAGTGCTACAAAACCAAATATGCAGGGCACAGGAATTTATTGGTGAGAGGGTGTGGCCTGTACGTTATGGAGGGACAACCCGACATTGGTGCCAGCCTAGATTTTCCGGTGGAGTGATAGTGCTGCCCGAAATGCGTCCTTCAGGTTAAATGCCCCGAAACCATGAAAAAGGTCCTGCAGGAAAATATGGAGAAAACCAAAGAGAATGTTCCAGGTCAGAAACTGAAGCACACAACAACCTTTTCCGCCAGGTGCAAATGCAGATGGGTCTCACAGGGGTCAGGCACGGCACTTGTTTGTCTACAAAAGTGCGGACGACAATCTCTGCATCAAAGAAGTATTTGACGAGGACTACTTCCAGAATGTGGTTGAAAGAGCTTCCTATTTCTTTGAGAAGTAAAGTGCTCCCACACGTTGTCTGTGTAGAATGAATCAAGTTTGCTCTGTCTGGAACTTTTTTACGACAGATGTGCTTGAAGGGATGCTGGACCGAAATTTGGACATCATAAAGCAAGGCAGGTACAGTAGGCGGGATGCTACGATTCCCATAACATTGCTCACACAGCAATATCTACAATGGATGGCCGTATTTTTTTAAAAAGAAGGAAGCGACTGAATGAGGCAGACGAGGCCTGTCCCATTCCAATTCTCATACCCTCTGTTCTTCGCTTCATCCCCTCGAGGTGGCGAACCGAAGCGAGGAGGAGGTATCTCATTCTCAACGTTGGGGCGTCAGCAAAGCTGTGCAAGCAAAACAGCCAGGTAGGTGGATGTGGTGGCTTAAAAATATTGTTGCTTTTACGAAAAGTTTATGGCTGAGCTTCTAATGCAATACATTTTTGTTGAAAGCTTGTTGCATCATGATGTTCATTCCTCATGATCAGTTTGTTTTGCCTATAGCAGGCCAAAGCCCCCTGGAGGATGAAACAAGTGTGCCTAGATGTCCACAAGGAGTTGAAGAGATGTCAACAAAGGAAGAACACTTGCAACAGTTGTGTTTCTCACTTGGAAGTGACTGAATCCTAGGCCCTTTGTATTAGACTTGGACATTAATCCTGGACGTGTGGAGCCTGAGGCTAATTCTTCAGACACCAGCGACAAGGGTATGGAGCACAAGGAACTCTAGTGAGTCCGAAGATATGTCCAACGAGCCAGACGTCTTGGACAGAAGCTACATGCCAAATAATTCCGTCAACTCCGATGATGAGCCCGATTCATCGGACACCAGTGCTTGCTCTAATGACCCTGCGACCTCTGTAACATACAAGTGCCCTCTGCATCTTCCCAGAAATCATTACGCTATGAATAGGACTAAATATGTTCTATTTATTTATTTATTCATACTGTAGGCACATGAAGACCCGCATAGGAGTGGGAAAATAATGTAATTCATACAAGACATTGTGTGTGTAATGTCTTGTTGAATTGCATGTGTAATGCACCTAAAAGAACATGATGAAACGGGAAATTAAGAGACAGAATAGTTATGAAGGAAACTGCACCAAGGGTATGGAGGACAAGGAACGAGGAACACACAGACCGAGCACTGTTTCCTTCTTCATGGCTATGCACAACCAAGTCACACAACTTTTAACGGGACAGAATAGCTTGTGAAATGTACTAGATTTGGACCAACGCTTTGTGGTTTGATTTTCTCTTCTGCGTTTGACAGGGAAGGACTCTGGGATACCTCTTCAGTGAAAGCGAACCCGATCAAGGAAGGGGGACCTTTGTTCACACCGTAATCACATGTGTTCGAGGCCACAAGAGTGTGTGGCAGAATCAGGCAACGGTAAATGGCAAGGCTCTCTTCAACATTCTCCTGCCGGCCACTTTACATCTTCTGGGGCCAGTCCTACAAGAGTTCTTCGACTGTTGAGCTCAATAGGCGTTGCTATCCTAAGGAAATCACAGTTCTACAAAGTCCAGGGCTGTCTGGTTTTTCCTGTTGCAACAAAGGTACACTGCATATGAAAGTGTTGGCTAGGTGACCATTTTATCTGGTTGAGACTGACATTAGGTGCTACCATTTCAAAGGCCTGGAAAGCAGAGCAGACCACACTGCTGGCAGCAATGCATGGCAGGAGACTCCACCTGGCAGGCGATGGCTGCGCCGAGTCGCCTGGCTTCTCGGCCAAGTATGGAACTTGCTCTGTTAGACACTAATGCGAACAAGATCTTGCATTTTGAGATTGTCCAGGTAAGAATTTGCTAAATAAAAAATGTTCTTGCGATCACTGCATTGGTTGATTGAGGTAAAAACTTTTGTACCTTTTTTTCTATACCTGTCAACAGAAGTAAAATCCAGTAACCATATAAAAAAAGAGGGCCTCAAGCGCTCGTTGGACTTCCTCCTTGGCCGAAAACTGCGTCTAGATGTGCTTGTGATAGACCGGCATATCGGGGTGAATGCACTTCTGAAGAAAGAATATCCCGACACCAGACACCGGTTTGACGCATGGCATGTCGCCAAAGGTAACCTTATTTGAAAAAATTAATTCTAACACTCGTCACTTCAGAGTAGAACCAAGGATGAAACCACTTTCTAGTAAACAGCATATTGTGGTTTTTAATAGGCATTTTATACAAGAGCAAAATGTAGTGTGGAATTTAAGAAAAGTGGGCACAAGGATAAAATGACAGTGACTTTTCCTGACACATCTTTACCGTGTCTGTTTTAGGAGTCCCCTAGCACGGCCCCTCGATCGCTCCGTCGCTCTCCACTTGGTACGGCTTGACGCATCCTCGCAAAAGCACCGGCAACTGCGTTCTCGGTTGACTTGAAGACGCCACCGCTAGGTGCGCTGCGCGACGCGGACACCTCACGCCTTTCATCTCGAGGAGGAAAGGCGTCGGAGGCGGTAGCGCAGTTAGCGTCGCGTCTCCGGCATTTTTCGACTTTGAACCGAATGGTCACGTCATTTTGTAACGTGTTTTGTTCGCTGATGTTTTCCTCGTTTTATTGCACATGCGCCAGTGACACGTAAGGCCCTTAATTGTGCCCAAAAACTGCTCCGTTCCTCTGTGTACTGTGACGGAGCGTAATAATGCAGTCGTCTCATTTCATGAAATCCCTTCCAAGCCTGAACTGCGGGCCGCGTGGCTGAAGAAAAGTTTGAGACAAGGAACTTCAAAAGGTACAGAATGGGTTTCTTCTTCTCGAGCGGTCATCTGTTCACTTCATTTCACCAAACAAGATTTCAAGCAAGGAGCAAAAAGGAGGATGCTTCTGTCAGAAGCTGTACCGTCAGTGTTTTTAGAGTACCCATCTTACCTGCAGCCGGCTCCCGCCTCAAAACGAAGACGACTTGAACGTGAATCCTGTAAAACACCGAGCACTTCCACTTCAGCGCATCCGGAATCACCAACAGAAACCGAGGACACGTTTGCAGATGTTGGAGATGACAACACCACTGAAACTTCGCAGCAAGTCGGTGAAGATGGACGGAGTGAGCAAGCTGACATATGTAAACCAAGGCTCGAGGCAAAAGAATGTCAGACCGTGTTTAACCTTAAGGCCTTGATGGATCACAACAAAAAGCTAGAAAAGCGACTCCAAATGCAAGCAAAGCGCCTCGGCGATAAACTCGCTTTCCTCCGAACAGCCAACAACAATGTTCGTGCGCGGCTAAAAGAATTCAAAGACAACATACTTGCTCAGTGCATTTTGAATGTTGAGCAAGCAGCCCAGGACGACAGGTGCGCAATGTTTCTGAAGCAGCAACTCAAACTTTGAGAAGAAGCGTCCATCCTGGAGTGATGGCATACTGAGAGATTGTGTTTTATGGAAAGCTTGCTCGAGCAAAGGATACAACCACGTAAGGGAAAGAAGCTTGCTGAACCTACCCTGCCGCACTACACTGCAGATGTTGGGTCATTTGACGGTGAGATTGGCATCACAAGCCTTATTTTGGAGCGCTTGAAAGTGGAGCGGGCTGGACTAAAAGTACAACAGGAAACTTACTGCTCTCTGATCATTGATGAGATGTCAATTAAAGAAAAGACTGTGTATGACAGGCAAGTTGACCGTATCTTCGGGTTTGTGGATATGGGCAATGCCACTTCAGATTCAGGTCCACCCCAGGTTGCAAACCGGCTGCTTTGTTTTGTTTTAAGAGGCTTGGCTACCTCTTACGTGATTCCTGTAGCATACTTTTTTACACGAAGGATGAAGCACGCAGAGCTTCAATCGATGACACTTGCTGTGATGGAGGTTGTTGAAAGCTGTGGTTTTCATGTGGTAAGGCTCGTGACAGATAACCACCAAGCAAATATTGATATGTTCCGAGACTTTTCTGAAGATGGCATTCTCCAGCATGTCGTTCGCCACCCTCTCCGCGAAAATGATCTCCTGTTTCTTTCATTCAATCCGAACCATTAATCAAAAACCTGCGCAACAACTTGCTTGAGAGGGAGGTGTCGGATGGCGAAGAAACGATTTGTGGTGGTCGCTTATTGCACGAATTGTTCGATGCACAAAAAGACTTGCTGGTAAAGCCTGTTCACTTTTTAACTCGCAGTCATGTCGACCCCACCAACTTAGAGAAGATGAAGGTAAGCAGAGCCAAGCATGTGTTCTCCTTGGAGGTGGTAAATACTCCGGACTATCTGAGGCTAAACCCAGAGTGCCACTTGAAGGCTGCTGTTTTTCAAGGTAGACTTTGTTATTTGGAGGAGCTGAAGATCACATGCCGTGAGAGAAAGCACCAATTCCTGACAAAGGAAACATACGAAGCAACGCTGATCACAACCAGGTCAAGTTTTGGTGTAGTTGGGTACTTGCTGGATGACGCAGGGTAAGCCTTCCACATCTGTGGCATTGTTTATATTTTAGGGATGAACATTAGGGGCCCTATGTTGCGCTTTTTGGACTCCCACTGCGACTGGGAAGAGGGAATTGACATCAACAACACAACAAACGCAGATTGGATGTTGATTGGTGAGGGTCCCTGATGACGATATCCGCAGAAGAAAACAAAGGAAAAGTGAACTTCATTTTCTTCTGCAGAAAGTCGTCATCAGCGACTCTCACCAATCAACATTCAATCTGCGTTGTCTGCGTTGTTGACATAACTTCCCTCTCCCTAGTCCCCGTGGGAGTCCAAAAAGCGCCACATAAGGGTCCAGTTTAATCGTAGAGCCTAAGCCTTTTAACAAACATGCTTGCCTTTTCAGCTTCAGATATGTGCTTACAAGGGCAATGAACAGTGATCCAGTGGAATCAGTCTTCAGCTGTTTTCGTCAGTTCAGCGGAGGGAATGACCGCATAGATGCCAGGAGTGTGGTACTTACCGCCAAGAAGCTACTAAAGGTTAGTTGGTTTTTCCAGCAATTTTAGGGAGCACAATTATGTAAGGTTAAGAACCAGACATCTCTCATTTTAGGTTGGAATCCTGGCTGCAAACAAAGATGGGTGTGCACCGGAGAGCTTCGAGAGCCGGGCTTCTCTCTCGCCATCGTTTCCACGCCGCACTGACAATAAAGTGATGCCTCGTGTTCAAGGGAAAGACCTGGACTTGCTGGAAGGGTTGTGCCTTTCCTCATCATTTGGATCATCGCCACTACCGCTTCAGCAGCCGGCCATTGTGTAATTGACGGGCTACTTCGTACATGCATGAAAAAGAGAAGGTAAGGTTTTTAGCAAGCATCCGTAAGGCTTCTTTGTTTCCATTCTATCTTTTCGCCTCACAAGATATACGCACTGCACATTGTCTCACAGGTCTCATGTCCGAGTTGCAAGACACTGCTGGAAGCACCACGCACAAATTGCAGTGCGTACAAGTACATGGCTGACCTAGATTCTGGAGGCCTCAACTACCCAACAGAAGACGAGACGTCGGTGTGCAGCACCGTCTGCACTTTCGTTGAATCGGCACTTAAGACCACAGAAGTGAGGCGTTCAAGACACATATCTAAGCTGCTCTACGGCACTGTGCTCCCGTATCTGCAAGATTGCCGGGTTATGTGGTGCAGCGATCACCAAATCAGAAATGAACACTGTAATGAGCTCTGCTCAATTTTTTTTGCGGAAGCTTTTGCGCCCTCTTCTTGCCAACTGGGCAGTCAACCTAACCATGTCGGTGGAGAGGGCACTACATTATGTACATAAGCCACTATCCAGAAAGTGTCTACGGTTTTGAGGAAGATGTGCCGCCTTTCTAAACATTTCTTTCTTTCTTGTTACTTATATACTCAATGTTTTATTTGTAAGTAAAAACAAACTATGGAGACTATATGTCATTGCGTCATAATCAGGGCACGCAATTGCATGCATAAGAGCACTACAAAAAAAAAAGCTCTGCTTATTTGAAGTCACAAAAGATCTCCAGCTTGAAAGCTAAAATGAGGTTGCGCAAATGTTTATAGAGTGCAAGGTCAGGCTGCGTTGAAGTTGTCTTGTATCCACCATAAAGAAAGACAACTTAGAGATGTAGTGTTATTACTGAGTTGAGTTCTTCAATGTGCACCGTACAGCATTAATTCTACGAATGAAGATGTTATAACATGCCCGCTTCTATAGAAATTGTCTAAAGCGTGAAGTCAACCCTTGACAGCCAAGCAGTTTTTCAGAAGCTGTGAAGCCTAATTTCTCGTAAACTCGACTGGATATATGATACGCGGATGAGCCAATTAGCTTGCAGTTTTATTTTAAAAAAAACTAACATTTACGTAGCAAAGCCAACTAAGCCCCTCGCCCCGCGTATCACCCGGTACGCAGGCCCGCTCTCCATCGGACGATCTGCTGACCGTCAGCGCTCGGTAGCGCCACTCTCATCACCGCAGCCGCTTTTCGCACTTTCGTTCCCACCGGGAGGGAGAGCCACGCGTCAGGCTGTACCAAGCGGAGAGCGACAGAGTGATCGAGGGGCCGTGCCCCTAGTCACACACCTGAGAATCCGTTATTGTAAATATAGCACGACAAGCTTTATTATTATGATTTGTGAGGCATTATTCTAGCATGGTCCTGTAAGAATATTAAATGTGTTTTTACAGAATCTTTTATAGGTTCTTGGTGGCCATGCATGCACATTTTCTTATTTCTAGGCATCTGGAGCAAGATGGCCATTGCTGGGAAGACTAAGCGCAACAACACCCTAAATGCCTGGGTGAAGACAGTGCAGGCACATGTCTACTGGTGTGCCCAGACAAGTGATGACTGTGGTGCACTGGTCCTAGCAAAATGAATGTCAGTCATGAGACACATAATCAATGTGCACGAGCACCCCAACTCCCTGTACCCTGCATGCACGCATGCCTCGATTGAACACCACAGATGGCCTCAGGAAGGTAAAACGAATTGCTGTTAGGAGCACTCATATCGTAATTTCAACCTTTATATCATCCATTGTAAAAATCATATCTCTTTGCAGGGCCTTGATGGCTCACAAAGGTGAAATTACAGAATAACTTGCAACGTCACTTGCAGACGTAAAACAGCAGGAAGAAAGGAACTGCTGCGACACAAGGGGAATTCCACAACATACACAGTGCTACACTGTTAGTGCGAACATGAGATCGGCATTTTTTATCAATTTGCTAAAACAAAGCATTGATGAACACGAAATTGGAACACTTAGGTTGGAGCCCCAAATGAGCATTCTCCACCACTAATTGCTTTGATGACAGCAATCGAATTCTTTGAGAAAAACATGAAGAATCACTTGTTTGTGCGAAAAGTGTCACGCTGTGTACATTGTCACCAGTTAATATGGTGCTGCTTCTAATTACAGGAACAGAGTCATATATGGCATTGCAAAAGATCCTCACGTCAGCACAGCTTTTGAAAGATGTCCCAAGACTGTCTGGAGATGGCCAAATGTACCGACTGGAGTCGTTCCACAGCCTGCTGATCAGGTTCACCCCAAACCGACACACTCCTGGTTTGAGGGCATGGAGGCACGGTAGGCTGGGATTGTGAAATTTGACAGAACAGTGCTCATTTGTACTCTTTCTATAATTGTGAAATATGCTACAGTTATGTTAATATATAGCTTTTACTAGCTCCCATCTTTTTTTTACTTTCGCAGGACTGCCATTGCTGTCATGCATTATAAACACAATTCCGACCGGAAGCAGGCGACCATTAAGGACAACAAGAAACGGTTTGCACTCAGATACCCAGTCTCGGAAGGGTGAATGGTCCGTCCAGCGAATCATGGAGACTGCGTCATACGGTAAATGCAAACACATCTGTTGAGACATTGGCTGCAGCTTGAAGATCCCGGTTCTTTGTTTAGACTATGTCCAGAGGCTGCTCCACTGCTGCTTGGATTTGGCGGAAGCTTCCAGGACATACCGGGAGGCAGCAGCTGCCAATGCATGGGCCCCGCCCACGTAGGCCCTCTTTGTGCAGTGTTGCCCAGAGGCCAAACAAGGAAGCTGCAGTCTTGGCCCAGAGGACCCGCTTCCACAATCAGTAATGGAAGCCAGTGTATGTAGCTAAAAGAAATTCCTCTCCATCTAGCCTCCACACAGCACTGACGCGGCAGGACTTGCCCAGTCTTCCCCATATCCACCAAACGAACCCCTTGTAAGCTGTGTACCTGTATTTTCTGAGAATAGTAAGAACAGCATAGTTGAGTTCGCAGAAAAGCCTCGTACACGAGCAGTGTTTGTAAGGGCGTGACATTGTTATATTTAGCTGTAGTATTTGTAGCTGGTGTGTTAGTAATGAACTGTCGGCCATAATGTGTGATTCACTTCCTCCTTTATACCTCTGTCCCAAGGCTTAAATAACATGTCCCCCTGCTTCATTTTTTTCTCTCTTTTTTTACCATCTATAGGTTGAGTCTACAACAATGCCAGCTACACTCGTGACCTGGTTTCACACATATAGTCGGTCCTAGGTCAAGGATGCGAAAGAAGTTCCGTTTCCAGCACATGCTTGTTGCCTTCAGTTGCGCTTTGCTTTTGTGTGGACACACCAGTTTTCAAGAGGAGAAAGCTCACACTGAAGGCGGAGCATCTACTGCTTCTTGACCTGTGACCGACTATAGCTCATACACTGTTTGAAATAGTTTGCAAAAGATATGGCTGTCAGAGGGCAAAAAACAATACTTTGTTCAATAAGGCAGAAAGTTGGGCGAGTTAGGCATCTTTAAAGGTGGAAACAGCGCAACAATAACGAGGGACAATGTAATAATACTTTGTTATTTGAAATGTGTACGTTTTCAAAAAATTGAAACTTTTTTGAAAACATACACATTTCAAATAACATACACATTTCATACGGGGATGGTTAACATTTCAAAGAATGTTAACCATCCTCGAGGCGCAGAACTTATTTTGACTACAGTTGTACCGTTGAAAATGAGTATAGTTGTTTTGTTACTCGTGGGTTTATGTGCGGGTATAGTAGCGAGAAGTTACCAGGAGGGGAACTATCCCTTGCAATGCACACCGACTATGATTTACAGGCCATTTTAGAAAGTATTTTTTAGAAATTTGTGGTGTGTTCACTTTTTATTCGCCATAAGAGAACTTCTCTTACTTGTTTTGATCCCCAGCAGCTGGTTCCAAATATGTAGGCTCAAAAAATCGCAGCTTCTCATATACTATGTCCAGCAACCACACATCCAAACACACAAGTGCAAAACGTTCGTGGTCTGTGATGCACTTCCCCACATTTTTTTGCGCAACGTTTTGTATTTCACGGCAACATTGCCCAGATTCCTCTGGGCAGTTTCCACAGGTGCACCTGAAAAGATAATTACCCAAGATTGCAACTCATTTCGAAAGTGAAGGTACCACTTTGTATACTCCATCTTACAAGTTGTGTGCATGGCTATTAAAGGCACAGGAACAGGAGTATAGTTCTTCACAGTGATCTGATTGCACAAGTTCTCGGGCCAGAAAAGCGCAGGCAGAAGTCACACGCTCGCGTCAATTCCTTTTGCTCCGCTGCACACAACTTGTGAGATGAATTATATGCTTTTATTATCTTGTGCTGTTGCTATTATTAGTTAGCAATATTATTAGTATGTTCGATCTACAGAAGTGTATGCCGATGTGTGAACAGGGAATGGAAATGGAGCTTCTGCGGTAATTCCCACTACTTATC
Organism: Ixodes scapularis; assembly: GCF_016920785.2. Taxonomy (NCBI): domain Eukaryota; kingdom Metazoa; phylum Arthropoda; class Arachnida; order Ixodida; family Ixodidae; genus Ixodes; species Ixodes scapularis. Next base: position 112,528,907 of record NW_024609835.1, read on the forward strand.
CTCTGACAATCAAACAAAAAAGCTAAAGAAATATTGACATCTCCAAGTATCCTGATTCACTGATTAGTTTGACCGGACTTGTGACTCCTGACTCTGCTGCTGCTGCCAATCATGTCGCTCCCTCGCTGGTAACGGAGGGTCGAATAAATATGGGTCAGGAACGGCCTCTAGCCGCAAGCCTCCAAGGCCTGCCTCTAGCGGCAGCCTCTCATCGTCTGACATAGATGCTGAAATCAGGAACATATGAATAAAGAGGACTTCAATATGTATACTACAGACCTACTCTGCTGCCTTGACGATGACACTAACTCATTAAATCTCAAAATATTTCCAATCATACAGTGATTTTGTAGGAAATAAGTGCCTTCATTCAATCATTTATTGGTCCCCAAATGTTATGCTAGATTTATTACTGCTGATTATTGCTGTGTTTGAACCAGGTATTGTACATACAGTGTTAAGCAGTTTTTTTTTTATTTCTGTTATATTTGTGTGTGGATTGTGCGACATGATTTTGTTGTATATTTATTGCTACGACAAAAAAAAAGATGTATTGTATCAATAAAATGGTGAAAACTTGTGAATTTTGTAGCAGGCTTGAAAAATCTGTTGTCTGCTACATATGCGGAGGTGTGCGTTGGTTTATCCAGATAACACTAACTGATCAGAAGTTAATCACTGACTAACGAAATTTATGTGTAAATAGTACTTCCGTGGCCAGAATAATACAGAGCACGAAAAGCCTTTACGCAATATAGAAGGGCTTCGCATTACTCTGGCCGCAAGTGCACACCTGAAAAAATAAACATACGTAGAACACCACACAAGCACAATGGCTTATAAACCACGAAGGAAGCTATTCGAGCTCGACAGAAGCACGACGACGCGCCGATCGTTTAGACGTATTTGTCCTAATTTATACACCGTGTCACACGATATATTCCATGTTGCAGACAAAACAGGCCCTAGGACTCAGAATTTACACAAACTAGCGCAGAGCAAGCGTCCATTCAATGGGGACATTTCCAAGCTCTGCGATATACGACTGTGAAAACGGTTTGTGATAACGAGCTTTAGAAGTACCACTCGTCGCACAATGTAAGTCATAGTCTCATAGATGGAACTTTTCCCACGAAAACTCTACAACTGTGAAATAATCAAGAAAACGGAAAATGATAAAGCTAGATTACAGCCTAGGAGCACTTCGTGGGGCATCTTAAACGCGAATACTGGTTACAACGAAACACTCAAGAAAAAATGTTATCTTAAGGGGGGATATGGCCTGGGAGGGTCAACTTTTGAACCCTTCACCCAATTTGGTTCAAATTTTGAGGGTTATTTCAGCACTATGAGGAAGGATAATCTGCCAAGTTTTAGCATTATTGGTCAACTTTACAGCATGCTACGGTTCTCGCACTTCAGAAAAAAGACACTTCATTAGGAAGTCTATCGTAGAAAAATAAAATTAGCTGGTGGCAAACTTTTTGCTTTAATGTGAAGAACAATACCCACAGTGCAACCTAGATAAAAAATAAATTGCAAAATATTCAATTATAACAAAAATAAGAACATCCCAAAATTTAAAAAGAAAATGTAAAATTTTTGTTTCAAAAAAAAATTTTTTTTTTTTTCATGAAGGAGTAGATTTTTTGAACTGTGAAGTAGTCTATCTTGTTCCCCAGAAAATTTCAGTCCCAGAAAACCTTGAATGATGTCCCTCTGTATTCAGAATGTCAAATGATAGCTTTCCTAAAACAAGAATTCCTGCCAAAAAGTGAAACTGAGAAAAATGCGTTTGAAGTTTCAACTTGTTTTATTTTTATTTTCGGACGATGCCAGAAACTCGAAATTTACCCGAGTCATTGGTGGCACCTTCAACTACATGAGCATGAGGAGGGCAGTGCGTTGAGGCCCCCGAAGAGATTCGTGAGCTTTGTGAAACTGATGCCACAGTCTCTTCCAACGACGCCTAGACGTACCGCAAGTTCGTTCTCTCGAAACTTGCCGATTGATGGTGAGTGCGGTGTCGCGACGATGTCTCCGCAAGTCGAGCAGCTAACAACAAACTAAAGGTTGATGTCAACTTCTTGCAAGCTCAGTAGTTTTCCGTGGCACTTGAGGCAGAGTAAAATCGCAACAAGTCTGCATGGCGGACACATTGAGGAGCCGTTCAGGGGCTTTTCAACGGGAGCGTCTGTCAGCTCCGGGTCGTCCGTAATCCCCGCGTCGAAATCGCGCAGGCTAAGCTTCCTCTCGAACGTGGTCAGCACATCCGATTCGGAGATGAAGCTGTAGGCTCCGATGTCCGCCAAGCACCAGTTGAGCTTGGAGATCGTGACGACGGTGGCGGAGACGGCGACGATGGTGCCGGCGGAGACGGGTCCCCGTCTCCGCCGGCCCTTTGTTTCCGCCGTTGAGAACGCCGGCCAAAGCTACTGCGAGTGCTAACTTTGGAAGCAGGCATTTCTCGGCAGAAAAACTACTGGGAACAAAGAGGGAAAACGAATCTAAACAGCGGCAAACTAGCGATACGATCAGAAGCGAAAGAAGCTGCCGATAGCGCGCGCAGGCGGCCAATCGTGAGCCCTGTTTCGGGTTGCCAATGGGATTGCTGGTATCATAGTTCCGACGTTTTTTCTGCTTGTATGTACGGGGTTCTCCCGGGACACAGATAGCCTCAAACGTAGGAAGCTTCTATGGGCAGAAACTTGAAGAAACGGCGCTTCCAACGAGGGTAAGATATCTCGGCTGCGTCAAACGAGCGCGGAGTAGGCCTAATTTGAAAAGGCCGAACTTCGCCGTCTGCTTGCTCGGCGGGTCGCCGCGCGCGGCCGCGAGCTTGCCGAAAATAATTTTTTGCGAAATAAATACTGCGCATTTATAAATAAAACTTTCTGAAACTATGCTTCAGAACATAGTGAACCCAAATATAATATTTTTTGAAAATGCATTTTTTCGGAAAAAAAATGGAATTTCGTGGCCGTATCCCCCCTTAAGAACAAACAAAAGTACTACGCTTTGTTCTATTCCGGCGAAAATTGAGCCCGGCACACTCTTCGCAACATATTACGAGTGGTTTACTTAAAGGGGCCCTGCAATCATATTTAAGCGTCTACCTTTTTTGCGGTTTCCACGTCTCTTGGGGTTGGGGCAAGCCAGCGGGCACGGAGAGAGTAACTAAATATCAGTGTATATTAGTTATAAATATCTCCGGCGTCGCTCGTATCAGGATACGAGCGACGCCGGAGATCCGGGCTACAGGACGTTACTGCCACTACTACCCAGTGGTAGCAGGCTTGAGAAGACCGTCTTCCTGCATGGGGAGCCCAGAGGACGCCCCTACCGCACTCAGGACTTTGATGATATGTTGCAGTCGACTGTTGGAATAGAGCACGTGGTTGGACTGGGCACCTTCCAGTTCAACCACATGTTCGTGTGCACCCTGAACTCAACAGATGCCAAGGGCAAGCTGACAACGCTGAAGGACATCAAGGTGAAAGGCCGGAAGTGCATCGTGGTCGACCCAAACTTCACGGAGGTGGTGCTGCAGGTTCACTGGCTCCCCACCTACATGACAAATGGGAGGTCAGCACCGCCTTCGCGGAGTTTGGGGTCGTCAAAGAGATCACCAGGGAGATGTGGAAGTCGCCGACCGGCGACTACAAAGTCGAAACTTCTACGTGGGCCGTAAGGATCATCCTGAAAAAAGGGGGCCGCAGGGATGAGCTGCCGCACCAGGGACACGTGGTCGGCTATCCCTTGCTCATCTCCGTGCCCGGCCGCCCCCCCTGTGCCTCCGGTGCAACCACCTGAGGCATATGCAAAGGCAATGCAGGGGGCCGTGGAAGAGGATGATACTCAGCTCGTACTCAGATATGTTCATTTTATCATGCAGAAGCAAACCAAACAATTTTGTTAATAAAGGATGATTCTCACATACCGCTGTCTCAAATAGTTGTACAGTACAGTGCACATATTGCACATAATGCTGTGCACAGTGCTGTGTCCTGCCAGGTACTGGTAATGAAGAGACCCGAGAGAATTTCCTAGAAAATAAAAACGAAAACAAATTGAACAACAATATCAAGCAGTAGAGTAGAAGATAATCATGACGAAAAAGTGGCTATCTTATTTATTCAAAATATTCAAAACATCCTTATCAGCTTAATAACTGCTATAGGAACCCAAGCAAAATATCAGGGACCATCGAGCCAAGTGAGATAATTGATTGTTGGCAGTTTCTCCTAGTATAGTGGTGAAGCTTCACCCCAGAACGCTGGTGCAAAGCAGTGAAGCTTGAACAACAAACCGGAGAATTCTAGACATTATTTGTATTTTTCTAATATTAAAAAATCTCGGATAAAGTGTTATGCATCGAGTCGAATAGCAAACACTATTCGTGAATTAGTCCAAGTTTGAGTTCAAGCGTTGCTTGCGATCTGGTAAATTCTTTCTGCTCTTCCGACAGCATTGATTTTAGTTTAATGATTTGGGTCTACATTTACTCCAATCTGCCATCGTCTAAATTATTTTTTTTCCTTACCTAACTACGTAAACACTGAAATCCATAAGCCCAAAACTTACCACTTGTGAGGAAACGAAGCGTCATCTTGAGCCACTCCTCCGCGGAAATCGCCGCCCTCATGACGGTGTCTTGCTTTTGGAGATCGACTCGAATCCCATCAGCAAGACGCTAGAAAACCTCGGGCGTCATCCGCAGGTACCGCCTGAACTCGTTGGGGTCTCTCAGGAGGTCCCATGTGAGCGAATGGTGTGCTCCGGTCTGCTCACGCTTCTGAATATAGCGCTTAACGTAAGGTCACGTTTTCTTGGGAGGGCTTTCGTCCTCACAAAGCAAAAGCACTAATACAGCTGCTGATGCAGCTTTGCGTTTCTGTACCGACATAATGCGACGCGAAAGGAGTAAAAGAGTTCAGTTTTGTTAAAAACAGCGCGGAAAGACGAGGTCCTCGTCTTTCCGCGCTGTTTTTAATTTCCGAAGTATGTACCAACTCGCCCAAGCCTCAACTTTAGTTCAGTTTTGGTTCGCTTTCCTGCGGGGTTCTGGCGGAAGACCTGGCACCGCGCACACCACTGCTATGGCAACGGAAAATGCGCTGTTGCTTGTTGCCATAGCAGCGAATGGACGATGCTGATTGGCTAGGTTTTATTTGTAGCGCCGTGCTATGGACAATTTCGGAACTATTGGCACGAGTCAGTATGTCACATATTTCATGCGTCGAACTCATTGTGTGAATAGGCCGATTTCGCAAAATCTCGGTTTCGCTAAACTGTGGCGCGTTGAAAAGATGCATCGTGTGAATAAGCCTTTCGACCGGTAGGTGCTCTTTACTGTGACTGTGGAGCTCTGCGAAATTGGCGCGCTGACGGCACTTGTGGAGGGTTCGATATGCCCAACTCGCTGCGGATCAAAGCTTTGCGTCCGAGAAGCAGCTTGTCACAAACGTGCATGGGCCAGTATGTCAATAAGTTGAAACATGAAAAAGACCAAGGCCACAGGTCATGTGCACACACACAAAACAAAAAAAAAGTGTTCGACCAGTTGACAGGCCTGGTGTAAAAGTGAGCAGGGGAGGCAACCACAGGGTAGACAATAAAATCACAAGATATTTACTACTTTCTTCAAACAACAACAAAAAGCTATCACCAAAAACCATAGACGATGTACGCTCGCGAGCACACAAACTGAAAACCAAAGAGCCACTCAATACATCGCCGCAGACTCAAAGCGCACGGGAGCAACAAAATACAAGTGATAATGAAAGTCTTATCTGCCGGATCGTCGCTGGTCCAGGGAGTGAATTGGATGTACCCTCCGTGGCCTTGGTCCAGACCGTCGGACGATTTTCTCGGACGCACTTCCTCAAGCACCCACACTGCAACTCTAGCACCACGCGGTACTACACAGGAAACCAACACAACTCGAGGAAGAACAATGACGTTCCAACGGCAGGCTCAAATCCCCGTTGTCTTCAAGACTACAGGACGGGAGAGCAGCGTCTCCTATTAATCTCGGGATTCCGTGCCTCTTTTCACGCCAGTTCACTACTATATATAAGGACTAGCAGCATTCTGAAGACACTCACTCTGACGAATCAGAACCGAGCTTTTTGGCTCCAATCAAAACTCTGTTTCTCGGGTTTTTCCCTTTTTTTCTTTTCGTTTTTCCAGGAAAAAAATCAAACAAGCAAAACAAACAGAACATTACTTTTACACTCCATCCAGCTTCAACAACGTCGCTGTGAGGTTTGTGGACGTGGTCAGCTGACACCCTCGGTTGAAAGCGTAGAGAAAGCGGCCTTTCAGCTAACGAGCCATACCCCGACCGTTTTCCTCTTGGCATACCCGCATGGCGCGACCGAACCCAAGTCAAACACAAACAAAACAAACCTTCGGTTCAGGGTGCGACGCCTACACAAAGCGGCTTTAACCTAAACAAAACCAGGGCGCGGCAAGCTTCCCTTTTGTACATTCGGCATGGCTCAACAAAATACACACACAGAAAGCCTTCTGTTCTTGTGTGGAAATCCGTCCGGCCGCCCTACCCTGGAGTCCCGTCGTTCCCGCATCTCCCTCGCCCCTCCTTGCCGCGCCCTGCCAGGGCCAAACAGCTTATTCCCTGCTCCCCGGATCCCTGGACGGGGGAGCGTCACCATACGGCGCGTCATCCCCGCTCGGGGATCGTGCAGGGACCATGGCAAGGGCATGGCTGTGCACGTGGACGGGTTGTGGTGGGCACGTGATCGGTGGGGAAAGAGGATATAAAAGGGGAAGCAGGACAAGGGGGGTCACTTCTTAACCTGCGGATCGGACGGTGGGTGCAACGATGACGCCGATGACAGGACGCTCACCACAGACGCGCGAGTTCAAGTAAACTGTTCTAAAAAACGCACCGTATGAGTGACTTCTTAGGGAGCGATCGAGGCACGTCCCAATCAGGCGTCGATTAGGTAGCAACTCACATAATCTGGCGCCCAAAGTGGAGCCCAAACCCATGACACCGAGATTTAAGATTCTCGTGCTCTACCGACCGAGCTAGCCGGGCGAGAGTGAACCGAGCAACAGGGTTTACACCAGCGTTCCTTAACCTGGTTAAGACCGGGTTCAGAAACAGCAATGGGGTATCGGGTTGCCCCCTCTCTACGTACGCAGCCGTGTTTAAAAGCCTCTTGTCGGGCGCGTTGCACCACGCTAGAGAAAACCTCGATGCTGCAAGGATCGAACAGGTGGCAAAGTATGATAAGAGCCATCGGCACCTGGAGTACAATGTCGGAGACCTGGTTCTGAGGAGAACGCACCCACTGGGTAATGCAGCTTGCGGTTTTGCAGCATCACTGGCTTCGAAGTGGGATGGGCCCTACGAGGTAAGTACGCGAGTGTCGCGGCTTACGTGCAGACTCAGTGGGCCGGACGCAACCGAGGAGTCTGGCCCAGTTCACGTGGCCGATTTAAAAGGATACTACCTTCGCGATCAGGACAGCGATGAAGGAGAAGCTGCTGATAAGGACGGGGAATGCCCCGTCTCGACCGGACGGCAGGCGCAGTCCGGAGCACAGATGAAGCGCGGTGGCCAGACGGTGCATGACACTGTCGGCGAGTTCACTTCCCACAGGAGTTTCTGCCGTCACTACAATCTGCAGCGCAGGGTTTAGTCCATTTATGTGTTTCTAACTGCACTTCCTTCCCACAGAATGCCTTTATGTAACGACGCCGGACGCCGAGCACGTGCTGACGCTGGACCCCCGGGGATGACCCCTTTCCGGAGGCCCGCCAGGGCAGAACGGGGGTGCGCTCTCCAAAGTACCCGGGGTGGGCACCCCGGGTCAAGGCGGCCTGACACTTGGGGTCAGCAACCCTGGAGGTGGCCCCAGGAAAGGGGCACTAGACGGCAGGGCCAGGCAGTGCCAGAAAGCCTCAGCGGGTTCCCCGAACCTCGCGAGCACGAGCAGAAATTCGCCACGGAACGGTTCAAGACCGTCCTCGCGGGGTGAATCAGCTGCGAGCAGGCCCCCTTCCCAATGCAGTGGCGAATCCCCGGAGGAATGGGGAAAGATCCTTTTCACAGGGGGGACGGCCCTAGAGCCTACGGCTATGCCACACCACAAAGAGCTGGACGGCGTGGGACGGGTAGCAGGACCTCCATTACATGTCCCGCCAACGTTGGCGGGACTAGCTGAGACCGGTCCACGACACGCCCGGTGTCGAGGTCCCGCCGCCCTTCCTGGGGCACACGCTGCCTTCATTCCAACTCGCCCCAGACCTGCAGGACTCTTGCTGGCTGTGCCAGGTACCGGTGGTACACTGGGAGTCACACGAGGCCAGCCCACGTCACCAGGAGCTGCCCAGGGCGGTGGGCCCCCCTACGTGCGTCAAGGCGGCGCTGCAGCCACTCCGGAGGAACCGGCCCGACCTCCCAGCCTCGGCGGCCCGGGAGCTTCCTGAGGAGGGGGCCATCTCCGTAGCCGTTGCCGCTGCCTCCACCGCCGCGACCACCGCGGTCTCGGACCCGCTGCCGCCCCCACTGGTGCCACTCCCCTGCTTGGCCGAGCCCCTCGCAGCCCCGCTGTCACTTCCGCCCGCCAAGGACACTGTTATGGTGGAGTTAGAGGAGTTCCTGGCCGGGGACCTTCCGCCCTTCGCCGACTCAGTCACCCCGGAGTCCGAGCCTTGAAGGCGACGAGGTGTGGAGATCCGTCCGGCCACCCCACTCTGGAGTCATGTCTTTCTTGCATTTCCCTCACCCCTTCGTCCGTTCTTCCCGCGCCCTGCCAGGGCCGAACAGCCCATTTCCTGCTCACCCGGATCCTTGGATGGGGGAGCGTCACCATACAGCGCGTTATCCCCGCTCAGGGATCGTACGGGGACTATGGCAAGGGCGTGGGTCTGCACGTGGACGGATCGTGGTGAGCATGTGATCGGTGGGGGGCGAGGATATAAAAGGGGAAGCAGGACAAGGGGGGTCGCTTTTTAACCTGCAGACCGGAAAGTGGGTACGACGACGACAACGAGGACAAGACGCTCACCAGCGACGTGCGAGTTCAAGTAAGCTGTTCTAAAACACGCACACTGTGCGAGTGACTTCTTGGGGAGCGAGCGAGGCACGTCCCGATCGGGCGTCGATTAGGTAGCAACCCACACTTGGTATGCCGCATACACAAGGTGGAGTGGAGATAACGAGCCAGACCCCGGTCGCTTCTTTTCGGGATACCCAGCATGCCCCGACGTACCACCCACACAGAAGAAATGTAACAAAAACAACATAACAAAAGAAAAAAAAAAAACAAAAAAAAACCTTGGCGATTCTTGACACAGCTCAAAAGCGCGAAGGACTTTTAGCATTCCTTGAACTACTTTTTGAAAATGACGATTGCCCCGAGTCTATGCTTTTGTCCACGCACACATCGAGGCGGATTACGTCGGCCAGTGACCCCGGGGCGAGTGTTTGTCATGACAGCAGAAGCTCACGCGACAGCATCGCGGTGAACCTGAAACAAGTTGTGGCAGCCCGAACTGTAGGTGCAGGACACGACCAACTTTCGCGATTTCGTACAATTCTCGGACTTCCAAGTCCAATGCACCATAAAACATTCAACACCATTTCTAATAAGCGCCATGGTGCAGTGATGAGAGCAGTGAGCCAAAACTTGGAGCTGGCTTGAAATATCACGAAGGACGCAGCCGGCGGCAGAGATGTGCCAGTCATGTTTGATGGCACCAGGCAAAACAGGCGCCATAAAAGTCACAATGGAGTAAGCACAGTTGTGTCCCTGGACACTGGGCTCTGCCTCGACTTCCAAATTCTTTCGAATTATTGCCTTGCTCGCAGTATCCTCAAGGACATCGGCGACGATGAAGAAGCGTGGCAAGCCTTTCATCGTCCAGTTTGCGAAAAAAACACGGACTACTCATCCCACACAATGGAACCCGCTGCAGCAGTGCAAATATGGCAGTGTGTGAGGCAAAAGTATATGGTGACTGCGATTAAAAAAGAGGAATGCACGAACCATGTTTCGAAGCGCCTCGGAACTGCCCTGTGGAAATTGGCAACACCACTGCCATGCGGTGAAAAACCAAGGATTCAACTATACAGAAACCACAGATGTACTATAAGATGGCCAACACAAGCAACAAAGGCAGTGTCCGAAGCATGTACACTGTCCGAAGCATGTACACATATCTTCATAGCTGTTCCAGTGATGGTGCCAGCAGTCACAACTTTTGCCCTGCAGGACCGAACTCGTGGTGGAAGCGCAAGCGTGCGGAAGCACTGGGGAGCCTGCACCACACCACACCCCGCTGTTGACAAAAGCCCAGGGAATGGCAATTCTGCCCATACATAAGTGCCTCATTGACGAGAAGCACTTTCTCAATGCTTTTACGGAGAGACACAAAATGCGGCCAAGTCACTCAATAGTAAAATAGGGCTGTTGTGCCTGAAAACCAAGTTCACCTCCAGGGCTACTGTGGAGATGGCCACGGCGATTGCTGTGCTTTGGTACAACAAAGGCCATACAGGCTTTGAAAGAGTGCTGGAAGAGATCGGAATACTTCCTTCAGAAGATTTGGCCATGCATGGTGACCAGTGTGATCAAATGCGCATCAAGAGAATGAACACCAAGCAAACAGTGGAAGCAATTGGGGCACACCGTTGTAGTACAGTGAAGAGGGCTCACATTAAGGAGACAAACTGCGAGAGCCAGGGAAGACAAAGTTATTCTGCTGGAGGGTTTTAAAAACCTTCAGTGCATTTTGCCATTGTGGCCAAATTTTATGTAAATAGAGTGGCATTTCAATGAATACAAACTTCACAAGCTTTCAAACTTGTTTTTCTCACTTTCTTGTTTTTGAAAATTTCATGTTTTCCGGGCAGCCTTTTGTGAACTTAAGAGTTAACCTATAGTAACGAAATTTGGTACACATGTTCTTTAAGACATGTGGAGTGCTGATATCTACTTAAAATTGAATTTTCTACCAGCATTAGTTATGAAACTTCTCATTTATTGTTTCAAGGGAGACTGAAAATATTTAGTTACAGAGCACAAAGTTTTTTTGTATAGTTCTAGTATTTTTGTTCAAAGTGTGCCTAGATATCAGCACTTAGCAATTTCCGAAGAGTCAAATAAGATACAGCGTGATACTTTTCTTGTAAATTTAGTACATCAAAAAGGTCCCAGGAAAAGTGCTGCTTTTTGCATTATGTATGCACATAACTCAATAACTATAGTAACTAGATGAAAACTAAATACATATTTGGAATCTGTATGAAGAGCTATATCAATGGCCGAATTTTTATGTTTCTAGAACTTGACAGGCATACCTATGAAACACTCATTTGCTTCAATATTCTGTGTTCAACGATAGTTGCAGCAAAGCCTAGAGACTTGTAAAGTTATCTTTATCATTCTGATAAAGCTAAGAAGCATAGAATTTGTCATGTGTGCATTATGCATGCAGTATGACTTGCTGTACTTGGTCACTGGTTGGCTTATCAGAATGATCAAAACAAATTTAGAATTTGCGCAAGAGAGATTTGTTTTAACCCTTTGCGGTCATGTGCCGGGTGGCCCGACATCGAAGAAACGCGCTTCCGGTCCGGTGTCGGGCGTCGCCCGACACGCGTTCCCGCGCTCTTTAAAACGTGCTCCTTCGCTCTTTTTTGCTGGATTGGTGGTGCCATCTCTTGGAACGTTTATACACTTCACTTTTGAAAGGGTTTGAGTTTTTTCTCATAGAGGGCAGAACTAATTCTAAACAGTCTAAACAATGGAGGAGCGTGCGAATTTCAACTTTGCTGCCACGAGGGATGGCCACGTTCCAGCCACGCTCATTTTATGGTAACTCTTCGCGTGATGTAGTTGAAAGTGATGACAATTTCAGTGAAGAAAACAACTATATCCCTCCGTCAGATGATAAAAAGACGTCCTCTGCTGATTTGAGCGAAAGTAGAGATGAAGATGAAACGACTGCTCAAGACAACCGCGGAGCCGCTCAGCCACAAGCATCGTCCTTGAGTTTGTACACGAACAATCTCCCGGACTTTCCTGTGCTTACCTTCAGTGTGAGTAATCCCAAATCACAAATTGGGCCCTCAAATCTTCAATCTGAACTCCAGTTTTTTCAATTATTTTTTACGGATCAACTGATTGGAGAAATCGTTCACGAAACAAACCGGTATGCGTGCGAGAAGATTTCGTCTGCGGAACCTCTTGCAAAACATTCCATTTGGAAAAGCTGGGAGGACGTCACTGTCGATGAGTTCAAAGCATTTCTCGGAGTCCTTATGAACATGGCACTGAATCCCAAGCCAGACATCAAAGAGTACTTCAGCGAAGAAATTCTGAAGAAGATGCCTTTTTTTCGACTGGTGTTCACTCGAACAAGATTTCTGCAAATTTTCTGGATGCTGCACGTTTCTCCTCCTCCGCAAGGCCCATCAGGACAGCCGACACGTGGCAGCAAGGTGAGAAACGTTGTCAGCTACATTGATTCAAAGTGCAGAGAGCATATCAAGCCCGGTCCAAAGATTTGCGTAGATGAGAGCACCGTGGGCTTCAAGGGGCGAGTCTCCTTCAAGTGCTACAACCCACAGAAGCCGACAAAGTGGGGCCTTCGGGTGTATGTACTCGCAGACTGCGCATCTGGGTATGTTTCTGCATTCGGGCCATACTACGGCAGCACTACTACGGAGAGCCTCCCTCGGCCAGACCTTCCTTTCACTTGTCGAATCGTCCTTCACCTTCTCGACAAAGTGCAGTGCGCTTCGCCTGGAAAGGGGTACCACCTGTACACAGATAGGTTTTATACGTCGCCAACACTCGCCGAGGAGTTGCTTTCGCAGGACGTCAAGCTGACGGGGACTGTGATGACCAAAAGAAAAAAAAAAAAAAAATTGTTCCTGTGCCGATTTCCAGCCAACAAGTATGCCTCAGTCCGTGCCGGGACCATGCCATCCAGGTACAAAGACTGTTCAGTTTTTACTTCATTGGGGCAGATTTTGTCTCTAACTGGGTTGAATGTGGCAGAGCTCTTCAGGTGGATGTTTCTGGAGGGGGTGGCAGACGAAGCGGAAGCATTGATGAACCCAGCGGATGAAATGGACGAAGAATTCTCCTATGCTCCGTACCTGTCCGACCTCAACTTGGTTCCCCGGTCCCCTTACTCTGCGGTGGCAAACCCAATGCTTCATCAGTGGCTCCACATCTTTCTCAAATGTCCACCACTCGACGGAAGCAGTCTCTTTTGTGAGAGAAAACAGAAGACGCTAAAGCGATGGCAACAAGAACATCATTCACCAGGCTAAGCCTTTCTGCTTTGAACAAGCTGCTTCGGTGTGTCAAATGCAAGCTTTGCAGCAGCTCGGTGAACTTCTCGAAAGGAGATCGACAATATGGCATTGCAGTGAAACTGATCCTGAATTACGATGCATGCAGAGAAGTGGAAACCACTTGGAGTTCGCCAAGAGTAGACGGGGATGCGAGGTGCAATCCATTCGAGGTGAACATGCTTGCGACTCGTGCTGTTCTCAGTACGGGGAACAAACAGACTATACTCAATAACTTGTGCGCTGCTTTGAACATTTCTAAGCGAGGCATGCACACGAAGACGTACAAGAAGTATGTTAAAAACAAGCTCAACCCTGCCGCTCGGAGGGCTGTCGCATCGGCGAGTGCGTGAAAGCGGTGAAAGCATTTTACTCCGATTCGAAATTCGGAAATCCTGAAAATATAGCAATTTCCTTTTCACAGGTTATGAGCTCAATTTTGTCATGCTCTCGAACTTTTGCTTGGGTTGTGAGCTCGGCCCAAAAGAAGGCGACCTTGGGCAAGAACAGCGGCGAGCAGGCCACGGGTACCAAATGAACATTTCACATTTAAGGAGTGTGAGGAGTGTGTGGCGCCGGCAACAACCGAAACCGTGCGGGGACACTCCTTCCCTAGGGGGGATTCTTAGAGACAATGCTTGTCCCCACTCCCGGGGGTCGCAGGAAGCAGCGAGAGACGGGAGGCAGTGGGAAACGGCGCGGAGGGAATAAAGGAGTGTTGCAAGCTCACGTGAGACGTTTGTGAAAGTGCCCGCTCTGCCGAACCAAGCGTGACAAGTGGGGGCTCGTCCGGGATTGCACCATAAACTCTTTCAGGGTGCCAGAGGGGTTAGTTCAGCAGCTCCTCCGACAGACCGACGGATCGGCACTGCAACGTGAGAACGTTGCAGCACAATTGCGACAAATCGTAATGGTGGCTTCGATGCTCGCCGGCGCCGAAGGGCCAGTGGCGACTGTGGCCACAGTCCATCCCTCCGGCGGCCCTGTGCCCAGATTGCGGCCCAGCTGCCCAACTTCTCGGACTTCAGAGTTCTTCAGTCGCCCGAGGAATTTCTGGAGCGGCTCGAGGACTTTTGTTTGGTGACAGGTGTCACCGCCGACAAACGACTAAGCCAGGTCGTGCCAGCCGCACTGGAGGGCAGTGCGAAATTGTGGTGACGCTTCATGGGCGACTTCGCCAGCTGGGATAACTTCACGTCCGCATGGCGTTCGCCTCCATCGACGCGAAGTGTTGCCTCAAGGATGAGCTGCGACTATGTACACAGCACCCGGAAGAGAACTTGAAGGAGTTATTTACACGACTGCGGCAAGATTTTGCCGCAGTCGTGCAAGAGCCGGTGCAAGATTTCGAGAAACTGGGTCTGAACTAGTTCAGAACTGGGATGAATAGAACGCGCCAGTGCAGCGGCCGTCCAACTTCTGGTTGAATCGAATGCACCAGTTCCTGCACTGCTGAACTACATCAGCCAGTTCAGGCGAATCGAACAGACCTATTGTTGATATCAACTCACGAAAAATTTATATAAAAATGCACGTAAAAATTACTTTTTATAACGAACAACATACTGGCTATATCAAACTTTTCCCCCTGGAAGGCTTCTAGAAACGTGCAAACAATCGCCTTCCAGCCTGCCCCTTCCCCCCAAAAAAGAAGTAGAAAAGAAAGAAAATTCCAAAAGCTCAAGTTGCGAAGAGAAGCGATGCAGAAGAAGAGAAAGCTTAAAAAATACTCTGCACGCACGCACGCACAGACAAAAAAAAAACTTTTCATCCCAAGGTGTTTGCTTACGAAGAGAAGCGATTCAAAAGGGGAGGTAAGCTGAAAGAACACACTTTGCATGCACGCAAAAAAAAGAAAGATTTTCAGGGGATTGTTACGAGGCATAAGTGAATAAATGAGAAAAAAAGAGCCCTCACCTTGCAGCGAACGCATCATGGAAGTTCATTGTAAATGTTTTTGCTATATCGAACTGAACGTAGCGTTTCCTGCTGTTCGTTATAAACGGGTTTGTCTGTATTCCAGGCATTCCCGATTCCTACCCCAGAGTTTGATGAGTAGAAATGCCATGCAACCACCCTGGGCAGTTGCGTCGGGTGGAGGAGCCCAGTACTTCACCTCGTAACATTATTGTAACTTTCGTCTTGCGTTGGCATGACATGACATTTGTGCTGTAAATTGACTGCCCTCCAGGACACAAGCAATGGAAGCTGCACGAGCCAGAGCAAAGCCATCCACCAAACCAGCACAACCATGGTTAGCAATACATATTCAAAGCATTCATAACTCCAGCCCCCGAGTTTGATGAACAGAAAATGCAATGTATCCCCCCTGGCCAGTGGCGTTGGATGAAGCCCAGGACTTCACCTCGTAACATTATTGTAACTTTCGTCTTGCGTTATCATGACATGGCATTTGTGCTGTAATTTGACTGCCCTCCAGGACACAAGCAATGGAAGCTGCACGAGCGAAAGCCCACCCATCAACCAAAGCAGCACAGCTATGGTTAGTGATACATATTCTAGGCATTTAGGATTCCGACCCCAGAGTTTGACGAACAGAAAACGTAATCCATCCACCCTGACCAGTTGTGTCCGATGGAGCCAAGAACTTCACCTTGCAACAATATTGCAACTTTCGTCTTGTGTTATCATGACATGACATTTGTGCTGTAAATTGACTGCCCTTCAGGACACAAGCAATGGTAGCTGCACCAGCCAAAGCACAGCCATCCACCAAAGCAGCACAACCATGGTTAGTGATACATATCCCAGGAATTTAGGATTCCGACCCCAGAGTTTGACAAACAGAAAATGCAATGCATCCACCCTGACCAGTCGCGTCGGGTAGAGCCCAGGACTTCATCTCGCAACATAATTGTAACTTTCGTCTTGCGTTAGCGTGACATGACATTTGTGTTGCAATTACTTCTTTCTTGGCAGTTTGCTATGCACATATATAAACATATGGTATGTCCGTACACTACACTAAGGTAGTGCTAATTGTGGAGTTCTTGCATTGTGCCCCCTACATGCCATCCTAATTGCAGTGTGTCAAAGAAGAGCACTGAGCAGTAATGGTATACATGGTTTTTCCAACAGCGAACATCCATGGTCACCAATAGCCACCATTTATTTCCTTATTGAACATTTTCAGAAATCACTTAGAACTTTAAAATCAGACAATGGTAGGAAATTCAAATCTCCTGGAAATTAGGTAGTCATGGCCTGGTCACTGAGGTCATCTGCACTGCACATAGCGAATTAAAAAAAAAAAAAAACTGTTAAAATGGAACAAGGGAAAGAAGCTCTATGTGCCTTGTCTGGTTCTCAAGGAATTTATTTTGCTTTTGGTGATAGAAACTCGTAGAACACTGCACAAAAAGCAGTGAAAGGAAAAGGTTTTGTGAATCGAAACGTGAAGTCAGTGGTGTTGCAGATTTACAACCTACAAAATGGTGAAGAAAGATTTTGCGAATAGTTTGGCAAATCATCTAATTACTGCTGACTTCTTTTATAGATGCCACGAAAGGTGACAAGGACTCTGGCCATACAAGTTCGAACCAAGTGTCGCTCAGTTTCTACACAGACGCGTCCTCAAACTCGGTCGGCATGTACGTGCTCTTTTCATTGTGAATTGACAGTGTTTTATATGCATTCCAGCAATAAAGAGCTGAAATGCCCAACATCTTTTTCAGACGTCCAAGTGAACACGGCTATACGACAGGACCATGCGGTGCAGACAGACATATCTGCCACAGGCGACGCTTGGGATCTTTTAGACAGGCTACATGGAACCTCATCCGCAATCTCCGAACAAGTGCCACTGCCATCAGAGTTTCTGAGCTCCATACATGCCGAATGTGAAGGTGGGAATGATGATGCTAACGAACCTAAAAATTATAGGCCAATATCAGTTCTTAATGGTATAAACACAAACGGTATAAACGCAATATTAGGCCCATCAAAACAGGGATTCCACAGGGATCGGTGCTGGGTCCTGTCCTTTTTCATTATATGTCAATGATCTCTCGCATTTATGCAGATGATACAGCAATTTACTACACAAATAATTCGTTGGATAACATTAATAGTATAATCAATGAAGAACTAATTATTGTCTAGGACTAGTGCAGTTATAATAAGTTGATGCTGAATAAAAAAAATGAAGTATGTTATATTTCACCAAAAGAACAAATAAACTATGCTAACTGCAAAATTTATATTGCCACCTCTCTTATAGAACAAGTATATACATTCAAATATCTGAGAGTAATATTCGACTTACACTTACATTGGCAACATCAGATAGCCTATACTTGTCAAAAGCTATCATATGCTTGCTGCATTCTGCTGAAGTCTCGACAGTGCTTAGACTCTTCAACCTTGAAAATTATTTACTTCTCGATATTCCACTCCCATTTAACATACTGTACAGAAACATGGGGTACAACCTATAACATGTATCTCACGCCCATTATTGGTTTACAAAAAAGGCAGTTTGGATTATAACTGACTCGCACTATACACAGGCATCGAGCATTTCCTTTGATCACCTCAGCATTCTTCCACTGCATAAACTAGTAAAGTATAAAATTGCCACCGTTTCACAAAATGTTGACCACAAACCACCCATTTCCTATAACTATAGTTCTTAAAGGTTTCCATCAAACTAGGGCAAATTTGTCTGGACACTTTAACCTTCCACAATGCTGCAACGTTTAGGGGGAAAGGCTAATTCAATTCTGTGGGACAAAAATCTGGAAGACCCTATTGAACGACCTTCGAAATTCGCATACTTTTAACAATGCACTGAGGCACAATCTCCTCTTGTCTACCTAGATCATCTTTCATCCTCATTATCGTTTCTTAGGTATTGGTAACCGAGATTAGCTTCTAATATAGTAACAAGATTGGGAGTACTTTTGTTGCTTTCTAATGACATATGCCTGTCGCTCTGTGCTCTTGTGATACTTTGTTAATGAGCCTGAACTAGCCCAGCGGCTATGGGTTCATATGCTTTTCCCAATATTTTGTATACCTTTTTCGGTCAATAAAATTGAATTGTATTGAACCTCTCAAAGGTCCAGCACCACCTGCCAGCTCGGAGCCTGCAGGCATGTGTGAAAACAACGACAGATTTGGCGACTGTGGTGACTGTCCAGCTTCCCCAACCAGCCCACCTAGTTCGGAGCCACCAAGCATGTGTCAAAATGACGACCCCACCTATGATCCGACCTACGACTCAACCCATGAACCGTCATATGACAACAGTTTTCAGATGTGAGTATACACCAACTCAAGTTTACAAACAAACCAGAGCGCCCCTAGCGGACGCCACCGAAGCCGCGCACGCACGATGGGTGTGGGCAAAAAGCTCGCCGTCGCCCAAAACCAAACCATTGTAATGCGATGTTGTCAAAGTCAGTGTGAGTCCCCCTGGCCTTTTTTGCATTCAAATCGTTGATTCTATGTCTTCCTGGAAATGTGACTACGATACTTGAGCAACCTCAGCGAAATTAATGAGGCTTGTTACATTGCAAAACTTCGCGTGAATAACGTGGATGCCGTAGAATGTACGCTAAAGCCTGTTTCGCATGGGGAGATTTCGCTTGCAATTTTCAGTCGCAACGTCGCTCGGGCTGCAAAAGCGTGAACCAAAGCCGAGATGGTCGATGTCGGTACTGAAAATCGCAAGCAGAATCGGACGAAGTGAATCAGGCCTAACAAGTTGGTGATGGCCACTGGCAACAATGATCAGCATCTCCTTGTATCTACTGTTTACATCAAGCCTGCCTACCAACCTTCAAACCGAAGTCTTTTGAGGCCTGCACTTGCTTCTTATTGCAAGTACCAAGCCAACATTTGGTCTACAGACCGGTGTTGTCTAAAAGAGCAGACGACAAGCAGAAGTGTTTGAAAGAGCAGGCGACAGTTCGAACGATCAGGCGGCCGTTTGAACTTGACGCACTGAATGTAGTCCACAGGTGGTCCGTACAACTTGACCATTTTTATTTATTTATTTATTTAAATACCTTAAGAACCCTGAGTCAGGGTATTACATAAGGGAGTGAGTTAAAAAAAATAGCAAGGTTAACATTTGGCGGAACGAATCAATGTCTTGAGCAAAGACGATGGCTTCGGGCAGGCCGTTCCAGTCCACAGATTTCGCCGGGAAAAAAGATTTAAGGAATGCTGTATTTCGAGTGAAAGAAAGGCCCACTTTTGCATGCTGGTCAATGCTAGGTGATATGCGATGAGGATTTCCGGCATTCATGTTGGAACAAAACTAATAAATCTGAGGACCACAAGTATCCATGAATTCAACGTAAGGCGCTTCCCGCCGAAGCAATCATGATCCGACGGCGTCTGCTTTTCTCTTTTCACGCCACATATCCACGTTTTCCAATGAATTCAGCACATGAAAACTGACCACACCTTCCTTGACTCTTCTGGTACAGCCCCAGTCGCGGCGTTTCGACGAGAAAGCAGGTTTTTGTCTGGTCCCTTACAAAACAATGTAGGAATACACGTCTCACATGGGGACTTCCGCCCACAGCCCCAGACCCGAAGTGCGCCCAATGTGCCACCACCATGCCGTGACGTAACATAAATGAGTTTGTGTATACAGGCTTCAGCGATAGGTGAGCGGCGTTTTCAACTTCCTGTTACTTGGAAATTTAGTTTCACCGTTGAAAAACGACAACAATGAACCGCAAGCCTGTGCAAGCATGGTTCTAAAACCTCCAGATTGCAGTTTTCAGAACTTTGCTTAGACAGGCTTGCAGATCGTCGTCATTTGTCAACAGCAAAACAGAACTTTTTAAGAAACTGGAAGTTGCCAAATGCCACTCACCTGCTCGTTAGTTTGCAAAGGATTTGTAGTGACTAACGAAATAGAAATGACTCAATAGCTTATTTGTTTGCCCCACCTTTGGGCCAGCATGCCGCACTTAGTGGTTTTCGACTTGTCTGTTATCAGAACACATGCACCACGGTATGTTAAGAAAGCATGTTTAAACTGAAAACTGGGCAACCTAAAGACAGCCTGTTGTACGTAACTTTTTCAGGGTTGGGGTCGTTCTCCTAAATTTGTTTTGCTTACTTTTGCAGGGATGACGAAGAAACCGAACAAGGCCATCCTCGGGGTGAAAACAAGTACATTGTGTATGAAAGTTGCCTGCTAGAGTGCTTCAGGCTCTGCATGACATGCTATGCACCGTCCAAGCCATCCCTCCATCTGAGTGGAAGCTGCCTCACTGTGACAACCCTCTGCCCTAAGAACCCCTCGCACACCTGGTCCAGCCAACCATACGTGGGACTGAAACCGGTTGGAAATATCGATATCGCATCTGTCCTGCTGTTTTCCGGCTCTAGCCCTGCACCAGCTCTCAGAATGATGCGCCTCATGAATATTAGGGTCATCTCGGAACGAAGATTCCACGATTATCAACAAGCTTACCTCCTCCCTGCTGTGCAAACGGTTCGTAGATCCCTCATCTGATTCAAGCATAGTGTAACTTACTCTGCAGCAATTCTTTCTGCAGTGTGCCGGCATAATGCTATGGCAGCATACCCTACTATGAGTGATAGGACATGTTCTCTCATGAAAGACGCATTGGGCACTTCCTTTTGGCGACTCTTGTCCTCGTCCCAGATGCAGAGATCAGTAGCATGTATCACATTTATGCTTTTTATCATACAAAACTGCTGATGCACTTTTGTGTTGTCTCATTTTCCTTTAACTGCACTGTTACAGCTGCCACACCCTTTCTTTAATATTTCCAGGTTTGGGATAGGCAACGAGACGAGGATTTGACAGCCCTTGCGGGAAAGCCCGTGGATCTGTCAGGAGATGGACGATCTGACTCTTCGGGACACGGTGCGAAGTACATGACATACAGTTTCTACTCGCATCGATTGGGCAAGATTGTCCACACCGAACTGGTTCAAGTCAAGGAAGTAAGAACCCTCACAACAATAGGAAAAACAATTGGCTCAAAAAACACAGGAACAAGACAAAGATACAAAGTGTGCAATATTTTAGACCCCTTCCATAAAGTAATTCCTTCTTTTTGGTGTCCCGAAGTAAGTGCAAGCAGCAACATGGGAAAGGAAGGCTGCGCACGAGGAATTTCTTTCTTGAAATCGAAGAACGTCCTGATTTGCTCGTTCACGACTGACAGGCACTCGAGCATAAAGGCCTACATGAGAATACACCAGCCCGCAATCCTGCATCTGTTTGACGTGTGGCACGCTGTGAAAGGTGAATGCGAACATTGTCTTTCAATATAACAAAGACCAACCTGCAGCTCTGTCTTTTGCGTGTTCTATTTCGTACCCTAGAACCATCTGAGATATCGCTGTTGTGCTTATTACAAATTGTTTAAAAGCAATCTCCATTACCAACTGTTCTATTTGGTCTCTCCAAGTGAGCAGAGGAAGGATGAAATACCGGCACACCTCATAAAAAAACACTTTACAGAGAAGCGAATAAAACTGGCCATTCAACAGCCTCTGACAACAATAGACCCTTTCCGAAATTCAGTCTGGCCACTTTGATCACTATCATCACCATCTGAAAAATGGCATATGTGCCATACCAATGGCAGCTTTCTATTTACTGATGAAGGAACATGTTGAAGATACTCCTAAGCTGAGGATTCGAGGCCTATACATTCCAGACGTTAGCACGTTGCGAAACCGGAATTGAATGCAAGCGCTGCGTAAGTGTTCATTTCTCTAATTCAAGCCCAGTGAACCTGTTAGTGGCACAAAATCGACTTCGAAACCCCTTGACTTATAGAACTTTATCAAGGTCTCTGTCTGGGTTGGCGCTTCGTTCTGACTGGTTGCATCATTGTGGGAATCGACACTGGAAGAGATGATCCAGAAAAACCTGTATAGCGAAAAGTTTATTCTCGTCTGCCGTTGACATGCAAAAGTGACTGTGCCCGTTAAAATACTGCAGCCTACAAGTTTATTGCCGCCATTTGTATGGCAAAAGTTAAACCGCCATTTCAGCCACCAGATGGCACTGAACTTCGGAAAAGGTCTATTATCCTGCGACTAGCTGGAGTGTGAGGCTAGATCTTCTCTATTCCCCTCATGGCATGCGACTATTGCTGTAGCAATTCTCTCTGGGAATTCTCTCTGGGTAGAGCTTGCTTGCACTGCATGCAAAGTAGGGCATTCAGAGGTGGGGTGTTAACATCAAGCAAACATTTTTGTCCTGGAACTTATATCACTGCAGGGATCAGGAAGAAGTTGGCTGCAGGCAGCAAATGTGCAGGTTGCAAGGACCTAGCACCCTGGGTGAGCCCCGTGTGCAACCACTTGTGGTGGTGCGCAACTGCTAGCGGTGGCAAAGGTGAATTGCTGGCCGCAGCATGGTCGAGTGTCAAGAACCATGTCTGCAATATCCACACGGGCCATAGTCCGCTCTACCCACGGTGCCTAAACAAGGACGTTGGAGACAAACAGTGGATTGTGCCTGGTTTGTACCATATTATTATGCTAGATTTACATCGTAAGAGCTAAAAAAATATTAGTTATATACAAGATGCCGACTAGTGTGGAATCAAACTTAGTTATTTTACATGGGGAACATTGAAAATAAACTTCACAGATACGCAAAGTGTCTATTGCTTGGACTGCTGCTGTTGTGATGAAACGCAGCCTGATAAGACCATATGATTACTGTTGACTCAAGCATGCAGTAGCACTCGTGCCTCGCTGCTGACTTAAAGTTTTTCTGTGCCGTAGTCAAGCTACAATGCTTTCACTTTTAGCTTGGAGAAGCGGCTGATATGGGGAGCATCTGGGTTGGCTCCATGGACTTGGAAAAGTTACTTTTGCACACATCTACATTGTTTGGTTACGATTATAGGCCGAACACTAATTTTAAAGGAAAGCGTCCAAAGAAAGACGAGTTAACAGATATTTGTAAAATTATATTAGCTCTACACAGCCATGGACGTCTATGTGAATCTAATCGATAGCCCCCCAAAAACCAATTAAAACTGTTATGTTTTTTACTGTGGTTTGCTAAAAAATGTTTCAATGAACTCTAATCTACACTGTATTACTGAATGCTCCAATTTCCCCAGGTTCACCCGTTCACACGAAACTGAAGGCCATCGCAAATGCACCTTTGTTTGCAAAAGATGTGAAGCAGCTGTCTCCTAATGCACAAACCTATGGATTGGAATCATTCCACAACGTGCTGAATAATGGATTTGCACCCAAATCGACAGCATTCTCGTATGAAGGCATGGCTGCACGGTAAGGAAGCTATGTGTAAGGAGGGGACTGTACCAAGCCAAAACAACAGCACTCGCAGTTGAAGTTTCTTTGAGACCAGAAAAAACTTTTAGACAGACTCGCAAAGAGATTTTCTTACACCCTAGTTACATGGGCGATTTGAACTGTCGTTGAGTTCAATCACAGTTATCGGCCTAAACTATGATTGAACTAAACTGAACTGAGATGGTGCAACACGGCCCTCTAGAATCCAGTTGAAGCTAAAACGAAACTAGTCCTTGTGTTACGTGATCAGTCTAACTGTTGAAGTAATTTACTCGGAGACACACCTTTTATTTATTATAAGTATATCATACATTATGTTCAATACATCGTTGCTTTTTAGCGGAGTTTACACGAGTACCAAAACAGATTCAGGGCTAGGTTTCACATATTTTACGCTAGGTGGTGTAAGCTATCGCCCACTACGATGGGTGCACCCATTACTATTTGTCCACTAATACAGCTGGTCCCTCCTCCATCTGCGCTCGTTTGGTGGCTTTCCGGCTTGTCGGGATTGTTTTAGCGGCAGCTTTGACACCTAAACCTATTCCCTCCTGGATATTTTGCTGCTAAGATTCTTTCTAGACGCATTCTCCTGTATTCCGAAACAGTAAGTGCCTCGCAAACAATGGTCGGCGGCAGCAGTCCCGCGGACAAGCACCATTTTAACTTTGTTGGGGAAGTCCGTTCAGTCAAACTAAGGTAGGGGAGCCAAGTTGAACTTAAGGGGAGACACGGGTCTTAAAATGGTCAATAAACGCAAAATTTTACGTTTTTCAAAATTCACATATTTGGATTAATTGTAGTCTAAGGTACCTGCCTGCAAAGTTTCAATGTCGAATTCAATGTCTAAGCATGAAAAAAATGATATTTACAATGTCCCCGCAGAGCCCTAACACAGCGAGTTCAATGAAAACAAGTGGAACTTCGTGCCCCGCGCGTTTCGCGATCGCTCGTCGGATCGCGGCCATCTTGGTCTTGTTGGAAAGCCGCTTATTTTCCCCACGTCCCCATGCCATTCGTTATCGCGACAACATCGGGGAACGTCCGCATTCCGCGTGTTTCAAAGGCCCCAATTGCGATCGCTCATTGGCCGGCTAGCAAGGTGCCCGTACGTCAGAGCACGCGCGGCGCCTAGCGCCCCTGCTATTGGCCTAAACGTGCTCCTCCGCTCTTTTTCTCCTTTCCTCCTTTCCGTTCCCGCGCTGGCGAGAGGTGCGTCGTCTGCTCCTGGGCCCGTCTCCGCCCGTCTCCTCAGGCCTGTCTGCTTTGTTTCCTCCGTGGTAGAGCGCACGTTTTAGTTCCCGTTTGCGCGCTTGCGTTGAATATTGTTAGTTCGTTTTCCTACGAAGTCGCGCGTGTTTTGTTTTGTTTCGCTTCGAGTTCTCGAGATGCCGGACGACGCTCGGTTGAAATCGAGCACGCGGCAAGCGTTCGGAAGGAAGAGGAAGCGACCGTGGAACAAACAAGAAGCCGAAGCTGTCTGCTGCAAGTGCGCCACCGCGATCGGCACCGCTGGATGCCTTGGATCTTCCGGAAACATCAGCCGGAGACATCGCGACTCCATGCAGCAGCGGCAGTTTGTCGAGCTTTGCGAGCGCGGTTCGTGTCGACACCGCATACTACTCCACGGCCGAGCAGGCGCAACGAGTCGCACGATCGGACGAATGCAAGCGTGCGCTATCGGAAAAGTCGGCGACCCAGCGCAAATTCGACCTCGGCGTCACCACAGGAGGCCAGACGCGCGACGCTGGGACACAGTTCATTGTAGTGGACATGAAAGCTCTCAAAGCATGGAGAAGGACAATCTGCGTTTGCGTAAGGCCAACGCTGCCCACCAGAGCAGCAGCAATGCAAAGCAGAGGTTCTCCAGGCAACACCAAACTGGAACAGCTGGGGACTACAGTCCTGGACAGCTGTGAAGGGGCTCCCCTTTCAAGTGCTACACGTAGAAAGGCCCTTTTCAGGGCCAAACAAAATCTGCTTTCGGAACGTGCAACCCTTGGTGCCTCCTCCCGTTGTCCCTTATAGAGTCTACTCATTCTTTTATAACTTTATTTTACATTGCAGACATTATTTCTCAGTTTTATATTATTTTTAAAAGGTTCTTGTGAACGGATTGCAGAATTTTTCATCTCAATTTGTTCAGATAGAACTGTGCTTCATATTGCTGAACATTTTTGCATGGGATCCCTTACTCAATTTTATGCAATGAGTGTCAAAACTTCAACTGCAATTTTCTCAGCTTCGCATTTTTCGTCTACATGCCTAGCCTTACGGTTGTTTTCATGAGATTATTCTTCAAGGATTTCTATAAACTTTATACCGTTGAATTCAGAAAGAAGTGAACTGCAGGGTGATGCTATTTTTGTATGACAGTATGGGCCCGAAATTTTATTATTAGTGATAATGTGACCTTGTTAGGCTTTGTAAATAGTGTACTTGACCTAATTAGACTAGTTTTATACAATGATCTATCTTTACAAAAATATAAATAGCATCATCTTGCATGACAGGTCTTTAGCTACAAATCCATATCACTTATGCAAAAAAATTCGTATTAGAAAGTTCCTTAATGAGTCGTAAGAAATGACCTAATTAGGCTTCATTATTTTCTTCGTAACTCAAAAAGTAATTGAGATATTGCAGAACTAATTGGATATTTGAAAAGAGGAAGCCAAAACACATATACACACTGATTTTCATTATAATCCATTAATAAACAAAAAAGTCGATTTTAGAACCAGTGTCTTGCCTTAACTGTCATTAGCAGCTCAATGACAGTTGGCGCCGCCGTGTAACTCCGGCCGATTGCGTCGACTGTCGTTGACTCAAAGGCTGTTGAGAGCACCCGTGTAACTAGGGTATTGCACACTTTATTTAACACAAGGTGAAGACATGAGCAGCAATTAAACAGCCTCAATTATGTTCCAGAACAATGATCGCCATATTCCACTTTAACGAAAACAGTAGCCGCCTGCAAGCTGTCACGAACGAAGGGCAAGAGCAATGGCACATCAAATCGCCAAAAGCCCAAAAAGGTGCAACCACTGTGTACCCCCGGATGACCCCCGTGACTTTTGGTAAGTGTAGCTCATTACAATATAGAATTTACACTGCATATACAATTTCAACTGTATGAAAAGGTCACCACAACAATTATGGATGTACTATACTTCGCTCACCCCTAAGCTGAGACTGCAGTGGGAGCTACGTGCCCGCCGAACCAATCGACCGCCTTCCTCCTTTTCATCACCCGAGCCAGCTTTCTGAGCGCAGGTATGGGCGGGCCATAATGACGTGGCGAAAGAGGCGTATGACTGGTCCAACGAGGACGTAGCTTTCACCGCAGTCTCAGCAGAAGGGATGAATGGAGTATAGCCTACTTTATATGTTTCTGATGGCAAAAAAGCATGAAATGTTTCTAAAAAAATACAGCATTATCAAAATCAAGTGCTAATCACTGGCTGTGCGACAAAGTGCAATATTCAGAACGATTGAAAATTTGTGTCGTGACTTTAGAACACTTATGGTCAAATGACAGGAGCACTTTTCAAAGAAGCACTGGCCTACACTACCTTGTCTTGAATTTCAGAGTATGTGGACCGGCTACATGAGGAAGTCCTGGAACGGTGCAAGACGTATCCTACCTTCAAAGAGGCACTGGCCGAAAAGTCTCCAAAAGTTCCTCCGGCCTTTGTGAACCCAGTACCAAGGCCATCTAAGGAAGAACTGGTATCTGCGCACAGAAGAAAGTTCGCCAAGCCGTCCCTTGAGGGAGACGGCTAGACAAGGATGAACATGTCTCTGAGTGTTTATGTAGAGTGCGGTTTGGACAAAAGTGGAGCTTTCTGCCAAGCCATGAAAATCGTCTACATGGAGCAATGAGCACTCTTTTCCAATGTTCGTTCAGCCAATAAATTTATTCATTCATACAAAGCTTATTTACGAATGTTCTGGTACTTACAAGTTAGTAGCGGGGATACTTGAAACCGGTAGTGGTTTCAGAAGGGAATTCCTCTGTTATTCTGCAGACTACACATGCCGGCAGAATCATCCGGTTCCCTTTTCCAAGTCGTCTCCATAACCAGCGGACGAAGACTCGGTATGCAGTGTAGCGATAGCGTCTGCAGTAAAAGAAGCCGTTGTAGTGAAGACACACTTGAAATCAACAGAAAAAGGTTTCAGTTATTTTAGTCGCATTATACAGACAGAAAATCAAAGTGAATGTTCAAATTGCAATGTCCCTAGATTTTTGTTTTTAATTGAGCACTATGACTGATTCTTAGAATACTTGTCCCTAACAACTGAAGCTTTCAGCTGTCAGCAGCACTGTGACCCCTGCTTGCAGACCTCTCACAGAGAGCACAATATGCAAGTGTTGCACATGCCAATCTTCAACCGAGTGAGATTTGCTTGCTATGAAGTGCACACATTGCAGGACATGAAGCCTACTCTGAATGGTGTGGGAATTGAATCTGTTGCATGTCTCCACATTGACTTGGCATAGAAAAATGTTTTACACCGACCAAACATTGTCACGGATGGAAAAAAGGCTCGGGAAATGTGAAGTGAAAATAAAGGTTTAATTGGCGAACTTGTGCAAGTAAACAAAATAGAGAATGAGCGTCGGGATAGCAGAATAGCAGGTGGCGATTCGACGGCGTAAGAGCAGGTGAGAGCGTTCGGGGTGAGAATGAACGGGCACTTTCGAGAACAAAAATGCAGGACAAAATGTTAAGTTACATCCCGCGTAAGAATAAACGATAATCCTTGAAGTCCGTGGCTTTCCTAAGTTTGATTAGATGGTACAATATGGGAAGACAGCCATGGCACCTGTTTTACCTGTGAATATCGTCGTGCATAGGATACCCCAGACCCCTTAGCTCGAAGTAGAGGAGACGGAGAACAGGGATGTTGAGGCACAGCATGCTGAACTCCGGGTGCTCCGTGATGCACCCAGCTGGCTGAACCCGCGTAAGCGCCGTGCCCATCTCACGACAGCAGATGCACTCCCCCTCTGTGCCATTCTCGAGAATAACGCAGTTGTTGCAGCTGCATCTAAAAGATAACAGCAAGACTGTTGAGATCGCAATGGTCATCAACCTCATGTGAGACACATCACAAGAAGTGAGCTATAGTCTTTTGAAATAAAATTGAAACTAATACAAAAAAAAAAAAGCGAGCAGTGGTGTTTTAAAAAAGCTATGCAAATAATACCAAAAGAAGCATGCAGTGGTGTTTGAAAAGAATTTAATGCACCGTGGAAGGAACTTAGGAAATCGAATACTCTTTCGGCGTATAGACAATTCACAAATAATGCAACTTGTGTCTTTTTTGCAATCGAAAAAGGGCAGGCTCCATGCAAAACGTAGAAAGGGTAAAAGCACAGGCGAGCTGGTGAAGAACTTCCATCGAAAACCAAAAACACGGCAAAATAAAAAAAATAAAAAAAAACGGAGAAAACAACAAGTCTCAACACACATTGTTTTGTCCTTTTTTTTTTTGTGTGTGTTTTTGGTTTACGATGGAAATTCAAAACATAGCGTAAATTAACGCGTCTACCGCTGTTCGCAATTTTCTCGGCTTATCATGTGATTTGGTGACGGATGGAAATAGTATAGATTCAATAACAATAATATCTTTATTCCACCCACGAGGGTTGCGGTACCACAGAAAGGCTATTAGCCTGTACCTGAGGCCTGTGGTGCCGCAACAACGCTGCCTACACCATATAGTTTTACTCTTAATTTTAGGTGTGGGTATTTACAGATTCACCCGGCCAGGCCTTCCTGCTGTAATAACAATTCTCCTCAGCAAAATAAATGCAAGGAAGGGAAATTAAATTTATCTTTTCGCAGCTACCAATAAGTAGAAATAACCACTTGCTTTGCAGAGTGACGGCACGCACAAGCCATGTGGAGTATCAACATTGCAAGACGGAAGTAGGAGTGGCTGGCACATGCACTTTGTTTGATTAGCCTGATAATCATGACAGCGTAAAGAATGCCAATTATGAAGCAGCGGCAGCGCGACAAAATAGAAGCGGTACTCGTGCGCTCCGATCGACTACGACTATAATGATCATGTGCCTTAAAAACGATTACAATACGCTCTTCAAAGGGGACACCCGGGGAAGTCAGCAAGCGATACATCAACCATGAAATATGTGGCCCGTTGTTACAGCCTTACCATTCCGTGCTCCCGTAGCGGCATTGCGGCGGCGTCGACGAGTGGGGCGGGGAGTCGCTCTGAGGCGGCGACCAAGGAGTCGGTGGTAGGTCAGGGGCGCCCTCGTAAAGCGCCAATCCAGAGCTCTGCGTCCTTAGCAGCATCTCCCGTTCAGTCGGCGTGAGGTTGCTGAACGGGAGCTCAAACTCGTTTGCGAGCAAGCGCGTTTGCGAGCGCGGCGTTGTCGTCCCTTTCTTCCAGGTTTTCTTCACAGACCGCCGTGCACTATAGCGAACCACGGGAACCACACCGAGTGTGCACTAAATCCTACCGATGCCGACAGTGCTTCTTGACGTCACTTCTCTTTCCAGAGGCGAAAAAGGGAAGAAGTCTGAATGTTTGTTTCGGTTTCGCAAATTTACTTGCAGGTACAGAAATAAGTCACAAAGTTCTAGAAAAAATAGTGTGGCATGACAGGACCCCAATGCTTCCGAAAACACCTTATTTAAAAAAAAAATTAAATTGCCTTCATGGTCCCTTTAAGGGGAACGTGAGCTTTAAAAACTGAAAAATCGCGAAAAAGTTGATTTTTTGAAAACTATATTTTAGAAGCGAAGCCCCTTAGGGTCCAGCCTTGTCCGGCGTCCGTGCTCACATCAAATGCCATCCCATCTGTCTTCTTAAAAAAAAAAAATATCTGCGCAGTCGACAGGATTCGAACCTGTGTGGGGAGACCCCAATCGATTTCTAGTCCATCGCCTTAACCACTCGGCCACGACTGCGGGACGAGTAGGGGGCTCTGAGATGTGGTAGTAACTCAAGAGCTGGGGATGTCATGAATGAAATGTTGCATGTAGCCGCTCAACGTCTATACAGGAGGGTGCTGCGGTCAAATCTGTATATAATCGCGTTAAACTTTGCATGCATTGGCTTAATGTTTATAGACGAGAGGGCGCTGCAGTCAAATGCCTCAAATGCGTATATAACTACATTCCATACCACACATTCTCTTTCTGACATGGATGAAAACAAACGAAAAGCTCGGTATGCTGTGGCTCAGCGTCTACGCAGACAGCAAGCTGCTCCGGAGAGGATAAAAAAAAATCAGCACCATCAGCACTACCTATGAACAAAATCAGTGTCATCAGCACCACCAGACCACCAGAGCTTCGCCCCAATCAACATCATTCACCATGTGGAGATGCGGTCATTTTTTGGGGTTGTATATCGTCTAATCTACCAGCGAGGGTAGATTAGAACCTACCTGTGAGGGTAGAGCGCGAAAGAGCACACGGCTGTTATTGGCCGCAGCACGCATCCTCTCATTTTTCTTTCGTCACTGCCGGTCGCGTCGTCTATAATGGCAGTGCTCTCCTCGCTTGCCCCAAGCATTGTTAGCTCTACTTCGCATTTCGTCTTCTTTACGATCATTCCCGCTGAACTTTGAGCCGTTTCTTGTAGCCTGCCCATCCATTTTGTGACTGCACACAATGCGTAAAACAAAATATAAGACGGCGCGCGCGTTTGGTGTGCGAAAGCACTCCTTGAAACTGATCAGGATGGCGAAGTTGAAAGTTTCTGCACAGCGTGCTGTCAATGCTTACAGTAATAGATCTTCCGTGCCATCAGCTGTCACCACCGAGGATGAAGCCTCGCTGCGAGTATGCGTGGTGTCCCGAGCACATCAACCACAGCAGTTTCTTCCAAGATTGCGGGCTCCAGCGCTCGCCTGGCACCTACTGCGAGTAAAAGCGCATTGTCCACCGCCTATCTCGTGACAGATTTTCTGATGCGCGAAGAAATCGAAGTTGCCGCAAAACAATGTGAGACCATTCAAGCCGAACTTGGCGCTATGCCGGCGACCCAAAGGAAGCTTCAAGCCATGCAACCCGATCCCACACCTGCCACTGCTACGAGCAAAGGTGCGAAATTTTGCATCATTCAGATGGACGTTTTGAGCAACCTGCTCTCCTGCACAGTGTGCAATCATTGCTTGGGAACTGGGTTGACAGTACAAGAGGGCACCAAGCTGGGACTGGGCACCAAACTTGAGACTATATGCCCCCTTTGCGGCATTGTTGCAAGTTTCTGGAGTTCATCACGCCAACAAGACTCGATGGCCTTCAAAATCAACATCCGATCCATAATATCTATAAAGCAGATTGGAAAGGGGCAGACAGCTCTTAAAGTTTTTTGGACTGCCATGAATATCTCCCACAGAGGTCTCCACCACAAGACATTCCAGGAGCACCTGAAGAAGACCTTCAGAGAGCAAGAGGCTTTGTGCATGGATAAGCTTTACGCCGATTCAGCCGCTGCTATGAAGACAGCCTACAAGATGGATGCAAGCAAGGGCATCACTGTGATGTGCGAGGGAACATGACACAAACAAGGGTACACGTCCCACATCGGCGTTGGATCAGTGATCGAGTACCATACAGGCCTCATCTTGGATGCCGTGGTTTTATCCAACTTGTGCCCTGGATGCCATTTAGGACCCAAGCCCGGAGATGAAGCATATAGCAGCTGGCACATGCATCACATCTGCCAGAAGAACACAGACACGAAATCTGGAAGGATGGAGGTCGACGCAGCCCTGATACTTTTCAACCAGTCCCTCTCAAAGGACAACCTGCATTACACAACACTAGTCTCCGACAGGGATAGCAGGACCTTCTCTGCACTCGTGGAAGAGAATGTCTACGGGCTAGTACCTATTGTGAAGGAAGAGTGCCTCAATCACATTCAGAAGAGGATGGGGACGGCACTGCACAACACCATCCAAAAGAGTGACAACCCGTTCAGCAAAGGAAGGCTGACAAAGGCCGTCGTCGACAAGCTCACTGATTGCTACGGCTGGGCCCCACAAAACAACTCAAAGGACGTGGCTGCGATGCAGCGTGCAAATGGCCACATAATGTCATGTCAACTGACCAGGGACCCCACCATGAACTTTGCCTTGAGGGAGCTCAATCCTGGTGCCGGCATAGAGCTGCCGAGGCAAAGAGCAAGCCACAGCCCCAGACTATGTCTACGTCGCTGCAGCTATGCTGCCCGTCCACCAACGTCTATCACAGGCTTCTCTTCTCCAACACTGCTTGGGGGCAAAGACAGTGTAAACTCTTATAACTTGAGAATGAATAATCACAGCCTCATGAAACTTTGCAGTTAGTCTTATGTTAGTGCTATGAACATGTCCTAAAATTTTCATTCAGGTATTTCTATAATTAGAAGGAAAGTTAGTCAGTAAGCATTTTGGGGGATCCATGAACACAACTCCTGATAGTGCGCTGCCTCTAAACCACTGTGTGAACAGTTCTAAACGACAGCTAATTTCTCTGCTAGTGAACATAAGCTCCAACAAGGGACCTTTCGTATTGCTGCATCAGTTTTGGTAACAGCCTCGTTTGTCGCAGCAACATGTGCGTGCCCTGCCATGGAATATCTTATGTTTCCTCACATTCTTCACAAAATATTCATGCTATTAGTCACTGTTGTCTTCGACTCGCATTCGCCACCATACGCCACCTGCACTGTGCAATGAATGTCGACACCCTTCCACCATTAGGAACCAGATCACCGCTCACTGACCCACCTTCAAATGATTCAAAATCACACAGGTCATGTTGTCAGTGGTGCCTAACGCATACTAAACATGCGAGAAGAATGAAAGCTTGTTCACTTTTACTTTGATCTGCACTTATCATGATAATTGCAACATAATCTATCGGGCTCCTTGTGCACCTATCTATGTGATGCTGCACATACGGGTTTCATTTGATCATAGTGTATATCGGATCCATAGTAGTAGCTCAATAGCCAACTAATATCACATATATATAATAAATTCCATATATTCGTTTTTCTAGGCTTGCAGTGCCAACCTGAAGATTCTTAACTTCGACGTCACCTTTCCTGGATCCATTCATGACCCTTTTGTGTGGCGAGCATCTTTGCTAAAGGAGGAGTTTCAAAGGGAAACCTGGTGAAAGAAAATGGGTGCTTGCTTGGTAAGTAGTTTGCTTCTTTTCACATGAATTGATTTCTGAGTAAGTTCTGCTTAATAGGTGACATAACAAATCCACAATCATATTTAATATTTAGTGAAAACAGCAGCTCCCCAAATTTGTTTTTGGTTACTAGCTCCCACCATAGCTAGGCAGGTGTTCTTGTGGCAGTGTGTAGTCTGGCCATCTAACATCTTTATCTACAAGCTACCAGATAACCAGCACTGGTTGACAAGAGGAAGGAAAAACTGGCAATAGTTGATAAACTTTGTTGAACCATAACTTGAAAAACGGCAAATGCTACAGCTCCAGCGAGCCATTCGGTGTTTGAGTGCTGCACGAGCATATTATCAGAGTGCCCTTGTCCAGTGAGGAGCTGCCACAAGCTTCGCAATGCAGCTCTGATCAGCTCATAGGGAATGCAGCCCTTGTCTTTTGCTAGGTAATGGTGAAGTGGGGTATAGCCCACGTTTACTTCAGTGAGTCAAAAACACAGGGTTAACATAATTTTTCGTGACTTTAGCTACAGAATCTCAGGAATTTCTGAGCCTTGGAAGATATTGTATATTTTTAACAGAGAATGTGTTTATACACTGGTTTGCATGAAAACACTGTCACGTTTCAGCTTTACGTTCGACCGACACAGAAAATCAGTTTGCATGCTGCATGTATAGGTTGGTGCTCAGCACCAAGGACAGACGGGCATGATTGTAGACAAGGCTCGAACTGGTTGTGCCGGCCGATGTTCTATTTATTAAAGGGGAGGTGCAACGATTCTAAGATTACAAGAATCTGCATCTCATCATTTTTATGTTGTTTATCACGTCCCGAAGGATGGAGAAAACATCCCCTTCATTAAAAAAATGTTGAGATTCAGCTGCATGATTGCAAATCAAAAGTCAAGCTTTTTCCCCCACCTGCAACCGCGAGTGGCAGCCGAAGAAACTATGGCGAGAAGATTCCCTGACCTCGCTCAGCCCTAAGCTGCAGCACAACGCCCGCTAATCTCAGCAGAGAGAGAAAGAGGAAGCGTCCTCCGAGAGAGCACACGGGAGCCTACACGGTACCCCTAATTACGTCACTAAGAATGAGACCAGGTGGAACCCTGAAGACTGAGAGTGAGTTGAGGGGTGCCAGAAATGCCAATATTTATCTTTCTTTTACACAACAACTAGGACACGCAGGCAAAATCAGTTTTCTGTTCTTTACTTTAGAAGTGCCAGAGGGCAACCTCCATAAATTTTTGACCGAAGTCCAAAAACCGTTGCACCCCTCCTTTAATATGAAAGCCTTATGTCTCATCATCCAGTCGACCTTCAAAGTCCTTGAGCGAAAACACGTCGACGACATGAAGAGTATGAAAGCGTGTCGGCGACACGAAAGGTATGAGAACACGTCAACGACACAAAAGGTACCAGAAACCGCGGTTTTTACTGGACCACCAGATGGCGTTACTGGTGCCAGAATCGGCGGAGGCGCACGCGCAACACCAACCCAGCGGAAGAGAAGGACACTCTAGCTCGGGCAGCGGTGAAGAGTGGGCATGCGACATGCCACGAGATTATCGGCGCCAAAAGAGCATTGTCAGAGAGCGCGCTGTTCTTTCGCCTTCAAGTCGTCTTAGGGATAACTTAAGAGATCCTTTGAATTTTTGGTCACATGCTGCAGGGTGAATGCGCGCCTGCAGGCTATGATGTCGCTAGGCCAATTGCCGATACATCCCCCACTTGGCTAGACCCACTTGGTCTTGAATCTTCTGGGGAGGTGCATACCTCATTTGCAAATTGCCTGTGGTGAGGCTTGTTGACCCTGACCGCCTGCCCAGGGATGAACGTAGTTTGCTCGGCAGCACGCCTTCTGTCTTAATCAGTTTTCATATGGTCTTGACATTGTCTGACTGTTTGTGGAAGATTGTTTTGTACTATGGACCTTGGAAGGTGTGGTTCGAGAAATGGATGCCCCGTAAAATGAAGACGAGTGCGGTGGTTCCTGCCGTGGAGCAAGAATGCAGGAGTCCCTCCTGTCGCAGCATGATGAGTGCTACTGTACATTTCCAAGTATTCCGTGATGGCTTCTGAGAGGCTACGTCGCTGTGCTACAGCCAAGGGAATGGTGGACTTCAAGACGCAGTTAAAGCGTTACACCTGTCCATTCGCTTGAGGATGGTACAGATGCCTTAATGTGACGGATATTGCGAGTCTTCATGAATTCTGCAAATTCTGTTAAGATAAACTGGGAACTGTACCGGTGACTATCTCCTCCGGTAGCCCCTCTCATGCGATAACCAGCTTTAGAAGGTCTGTTACAGATGCAGTCGTGACGTTGTGGACACCAATGACCTCCGGTCACTTGCTGTGGTAGTCCACGAGTTAGAAAAAAAGGTTTGTTGGGCGGAGCATGTTCAAACGGACTGACGATGTCCGTGCCTAACTTCATCTAAGGACAAGATGGAAAGTCAACTGGCTGTAACGGTGCTTAGTATGCCTTCGCTGGTTTGTCCTTAGACTAACAGATTGTGCGATGTTGTACATAGCTAGATGTGGAGAGATACATGAGGCCACCAGTAGAGCTTTTTGATGAGGCCTGTGGTCCTCAAGATCCCTTGATGAGTTTCACGAGCTATCTCTAGACCTGGTCACGCAGACTGGTCGGCGCAACTATCTTTACTGCTTGAAACAGCAACTTATCCACCCGGGAGAGCTGTTCTCAGACTGCGAAGCATAGTTTGAACCCTGGAAGCAGCTTGTCTTCAGCTGGCCATGTCAACGAGATGTACTGCATGACTTGTGGCAGAACAGGGTCGCGAGCTGTGGCATCTTGAAAGTCTCGCTGGTTCAGCGAAGCGCAGACAATAGAGACCACCTCCTCTAGAAACTTCGTGCCGTTTTCGGTCTCCTTGACAGGCAGACAGGACAGTGCATCTGCAAGTGTTGTCATCTCCCTTGAGGTACTCCATCAGAAAGTTTTAGTTGAACAGGCAGGCTGTCCAACGGCTGATGCGTAGCAGTCAAACTTCGGTGCCCTGCGTGAACATGAGGGTGACGGGTGCCTGATGGTCGGTGCAGATGGTGAACTGGCTTCCCCAGAGGCAGGTATGCCACTTCTTCCTGGACCACAGGATTGCCAAGACCTCCTTCTCTTCCACAGAGAACCTCCGCTAGGTGTCCGTCAAGGAACGGCTTGCAAAGGCCACAGGCTTGAGCTTCTGCCCATGCTGTTGTTGCAGAACCGATTCGAGGCCGTAGGTTGAAGCGTCTGCCGACACGACAACTGGCAGAGTCGGGTCAAACATCGTCAGGATGGGTGCCTCTTGGAGAGCAATCTTGACCTTCTAGAAGCATCTCTCAACATCAAGCGCCCAGGAAAAAAGAGTTGCCCTAGCACGATGAACGATGCATCGTCCCAACCAGTCTCGCAGTGTGGAACAAACTTGCTGTAATATTCCACTAAACTAAGGAATGTCTTGAGTTGCAACGGATCAGACGGCACAGGAAAGTTCAAAACGGCTTCTATCTTGGACGGATAGGGCGCTACGCCTTCCGCGGATAGACTATAGCCAAGGAAAGACAACATTGGGACTCTGAAAACTGCCTTTAGCTTCAACTTCATTCCAGCAGACTTGATCCTTCGAAGAACCTCGTCATGTTCTTGAGGTGACGACCCGTAGACGCTCACGTCGTTCAGGTAGAACTGTACGCCGGGGCAGTCCTTGAGGATCCGGGACCATACCGTATTTATTCGAATCTAGGCCGATGTTTTTTTTTTAAATATTGATACATCAAACTCTAGGGTCGGCTTAGATTCAAGGATTTTGAAACACGCGCCAATTTCCAAGTAAAGTTGAAGAAAGTGGCACGCAGCTAGTGCCAACTAGAAAAGAAAGTATTGTAGCCATTACTAGCCGAGCCAGTAGTCACTTAAGTACACGGACGGTGCCGCCATTTTGACCTGCCTTGGTAGTGGCCTGTGTGCAGCGTGGCGTTTTCTTTTTATCAATAGCGCAATGGCACCAAACAAGCGGTGCCATTATTGTTCCGCTTTTAAAAGAAAAGTTGTTTTAGCTGCGGAGTTGTCGTCAAACGTTCAAGCCGGGCGGGATTTCAGAATGGATGAAAACAATATCCGTCGTTGGAGGAGGCAACGGGAGAAGATATTTGCGTGCGCCACAACGAGGATGGTGGGCAAGGTAGCTGCAGCGTGGGACGACATGCGTGCGCTCCTTCAAAAAGTGCAGCATATCAAATGCGCTTGATGGTACTGAGGATAGCGCACTGTTTGAAGATGACGGTGATAAACAAGTCAGCGACGAGGCTAGCAGCGACGATGACTCAGAATGAGCATGGCATCTTCATCTTCAATAAATATCTTCTTTTTGTGAATGAGGTCCTCGCCTTTCGTTCAACCTACATTCGAGGTAAGCTCTTTTTCTTTTTTTTCTGACTTCGGACTTTCCGGGGTCGCCTTAGAGTCGGGGCAAGCCTAGATTCGAATAAATACAGTAGCTTGCTGGAATGCAGCCAGTGTGGAGACTGGGCCGAAAAAAACTTACTTGAAGCGAAACAAACCCTCGTGTGATAAACGTTGTGAGGTCTCGACTCTTGGGGTCAAGTCGCAGTTGATGATAGGCAGATGCAAAATCAAGTTTGGAGAAATAGGATGCTCCCTTGAGCGAGTTCAAGAGCTCCTCAATATGCGGGAGCAAAAACAAGTCAATCACGACTGCTCAGTTGGGAGAACAAAAATCTTGGCACATGCGGATGCCACAATCTCTCTTCTTCCCGACTACGATTGGCAAGACCCACTCAGAAGTGCTGACACACTTGATCAAACCCCGACATTCGAGCCTCTGGATTTTGGCCACAACGGACTTGCCCAACGTAAACGGTAAACGACAAAACTTTGCCTGAAGAGGCAGAACGTGTGTCTGGTTTATGACCAGACCCAACTCGGGCGAAAAAAGCTCTTTAAACTCGCTCACCGACGGTGTGCAACGGTCGCGGTGAGGTACAGGCAGCCGCCAGATCCCTGCAATTGACGCATGGTCGCCAGAAGCGTCCGACAAACGTTGGTCTGTGGGCACAGTTGACGACAAAGTGCCAAAGGCACTCAAAAGAATGAGAGGGTGGACTTGAGTTTGCCGTGGACAGTGGCTGCGGGACCTCAGCCTCCGTTACATGTCCCGGGACGGTTGTTCCGGGAGCAGCCGCGTCAATTTGGAAACATTTTAGCAGTACGCCCAACAAGATCAATTTGAGGTCATGCACCATGTAAACTCCAAGTAGGGAACAAACTTTGCACAAACCGCAGAACATGAATGTCGCAAAGCGATCGTTAAACACGTTTGCGTGGAAGCAGCCCAAAACAGGAATGTAGCCCATCAGGTAATGCACCAAAGTGCGCAGCAGTTTCAATAACATGATGCGGGCATTCCAGTTGATGCGGTTAAAACTTGCATTTGACAGAAGTGATACCTCGGCATCGGTGTCGATGAGCATGGAGAGAGGAAAGCCGTTCACCTCCACATCAGCCGTGAAGCTTTGACGTCGAGGACTAGGTCGTCGCTCTGGGCGGCCTTTGGGCGACCCCATGGTGTCAACACTGGGCAGAAACTCGTCATCGTCATCATCATCATCTGGGAATGTGACGACCCTTGAACGGAAGTCCGCTTCTAATCAGCCTTCTCTCATCGACGTTGGCAGTGGCAGATGAAGGCACCCCACCCAGCAGGAAGGGCCAGCGCTGGTCACAATCGCCCCTCGCATGACTGCGGCACATGTTGGCGAAGTCTCCCATGTGACCACGAGAAGCACGTAGCCCCAGATGCAGGGCATTCCTCTCGTGCATGGTACCGCCGAACGCAGAAAGGGCAGCCACCGTCGCGGACAAGAGGGCGCACTCCCGGGGGAGGGTCACGTAAGCGCGGAATGACCGACAGGCAAGAAGGAACTCGAGACTCTTGACGCAGCGGGGAAGAAGGACAAGGAGGACACTCGCACCTCATAGAAGAAGACCAGGGTGCCGGTCGGCCATGTTTGTTTTCCTGGCAGCCTAGCAGGCGACGCAAGCGGCCATGTTGGTCAGAGTCTACTGCGTGCGCCGTGTTCAAATTCGAATGTAACAACAATCGTCGAAAAAGATCGCAATCGAGAGACGTCCGCTCGAACTGCTGCGGCAGCTGCACAGCACACTCGAGGCTAGGTGCATTAGCTCCGCCGGACTCTCTGATTAAACGATCCTGCCCCTCCGTGTTGCGGATTCCCGAAATTAACATCTCCGTGACGTGGAGCTCCCGCAGAACGAAGCTAGTCATCTGAGCACCCCAAGATAATCGAGGACAGTCTCCCCTGGAGCCTGTACTCTCGTGATGAACTTTCTTCGCTCAACTATGACATTTTGAGCTAAAGCGAAAGGGGAGTCCAAAGCGTACAACAAAACCTGAACCTCATCCTGCGCCGTGCTAACGGCCGGACCCACCAAAGCAAATGCATCAACGACGCAAATTTTCTCCTCGCAAAGGAATGACAACAAAATCGCCCTTTTACCCTCTAGTGGAAAACTGTCAGCGTCTGTCGCCTCGAAGTACAGTGCAGTCCGCTTATTACAATACCACTTATAACAATGTATCGGTTATAACGATCGAATTTTATAGAACCATAAATTTTTGCATTGGCTCTATGTAAAAATAAACCATATATAGCAATGCACTTTTGCTTGGCATATCGGATACAATGATAATAAATGGCCGCATAGAAGGTATTTCCTACGAGAATTCAACAGAAAATGAGACAAAAATTGTGAAATTTACCGAAGAAACGTCTGAGATCAGTGGACGTGATCATCGCCGATGGGCCCCAACTATCCGCGAGTAGGCGCTGCGCGCAGCCTGATATCCTCAGTGTTATCATCATCATCATAACAGTGACTATAATGCCTGTTCCTTCTCCCTTCCCGCATTAAGGATTGACACACTCCACAATCTGAAAGATGGCTCCGACGAAGCGGATGGCTATTTCCATGGTGGTGAAACAACAAACCTTATGTGGCTTGCGACAAGGATTCAAGGTCGAAAGCCCCATTTGAGAGCATGAACTCTTCTTCCAGTCGACGATATCGACCTTTCTGAAATCCAGGAACGCCATGCTGAAGAAGGCTAAAACCAGGGGCTTTGACGACCAGCGGAAAAGGCTTAGGAACCTTTGTACAACGATGTTGAGGAGGCCCTGTACCAGTGGTTTCTCACAATCCGGAACGAGAACATGCCACTCAGTGGACCAATTCTTGCAGCAAAAGCGAAAAGGCTTGTCTTCCTTCTCAGACAAGGGGGGACTTCTTGGACGGTCACATCCCCGCAGTCCCATCCCCACAGTCACGTCGCCACGTCACGTCCCCGATTCTTTCTCAGACGCGGGAACGTGATCGCACTGTGGGAGCACATCACAGCATCAGAATAAAACACAGGCGGAGCTATGTTATTGGAGTATTTGAGTGCTGACGGTGATACTGCTTCCTGTGAGGAGACGAACGAAGAAGCGATCGTCGAAGAACTGTGACAATGACAGTAGTTTCCCTCCAATGCCCACTCAAGGTGCCTTGCTCTCGATTCAGTCCCTGATCGATTTTGTCAACCCCAAAGGACTGCCGTCAGCATACGCACAGCAACTGGACGCGATGCACACCGCGATAGTCAAGCTCCAGCTGCCGGACAAACAAGCAGAGATCTTAGATTTTGTTGAGCATGCCCAACACCATTTCATTGCATGCTTGCTTATGACCCTGCAATGAAACTTTGTTTTATTGCAGCTCTTCTACGATGTGATTCAGGGAACACTGGAATGTAACCAGCATGGGGAACTATTTGGAGCCTTTTTTTCAAGGTCAGTTCAGATACAACATCAGTTATAACGATCTGATTTTAAGCATTTAATAATATTGACATAAGTGGATTGCATTGTAGTTCAAGAAGCCTCACTTCCCCATGAGCCAAAGCATTACCACTCGCCGGGTGTGGGAAGGAAATCGGGGGGGGGGGGGGGGGGGTACACAGAATGGACGCCATTTTTGAACACAACGGAAAAGATGGCGCTGTTCTTTGTGACAACCGACAGCACACAGCTTCGATTTCTATTGCCTTGGTTAGTAGGCTTTCGTGTGAAAAACTGGGCCACTTCAACAGGGTATGCGAGTCAACCCCAGTGGAAAACACACACCCAAAGTGCCTTTGGTGGGTCACAGTTACAAAGAGAACAAAGGGACTGCCCCACAGAGGGACCTGACATCCGGAACAGTCACGGACCCCAAAGTCCCTCGAAAAGACCGGTGCGACTTATTTCACTTTAAAGCTTTCTGACCCGGTGAAGGACACCACTGGCAATTGCCAGTCCGTGAAGGAGGGAGCGAATACCCCTTTACGCTCCGTACATAACTAATGGTGCAACACCAACAAACGAAAAACAGGAAGCTCCAAAATATTGATGAAAATACGACGCCCGCCGAGGCCCAATTTGGCGAAACGCGTATTCAAGTGGAAAAAATGCATTGCGATGAAACGGAGAAGCTGCCGGGGTCCAATTTGGCACGCTAACTCCGTGCTCAAAACATGGTGTCGCCGAGACAAAGACAATGCAGCACCGGCTACAAAGCCTAACAGGACTAACAACAGCAGATTCCAAATCTGAAAAAAAAAAAAAAAAATCCCATCCTTGTTTGCCAGAATGTTGCAATTTGAAAAGGAAGAACCCGCAACATAAGAGTAGAAGAGGCGCAGAGCCCGTGCAGAGCCCACGCAGACCTGCAGGAAGCAAAGACGAGCTTGCATGCCGAAGACGGTGGTAGCCGGCAAAGCTCAAAAACAGTGCCGGAAAGAAAGGACGACTGAGTCAGTTGAAAGTTCAAGCCGCACTGTTTTACTCAACGGTCGCAAGCATGGAACTGCGCTCCCTGGGGCCGGCTAACCTGTTGCCATGAGAGCCAGCTGTGGTTCGTGGCGCCATCTCAGTAGTGTAGATCACTAAACAAAAAAACTGAAATACTACACCCAACTACTTTCACAACAGTCGCAACAGCTACGATCGGGCTTAACGTGTACACTGTAGACTGGCTCTATTCAAGCCTAGCCACTTTCACAACTAATGGCCACAACGGCCGAGAGCTGAGGGATAAAGCTTGATCCACATGCACACAAAAAGATTTACTCAAAAACAAATAGGAGTGCTCTTGAACTATGTACAGGGGTAACATGACAAACCTTGTGGATTGTCCTCAGGGTCAGCAAAGCATCAGCCAATGTGCGGCCAGCAACTGACATGGTTGGCCCAGAAGGTTGGTCCATCAGCCACAAGGTCGATGTGGCCCCCAGGGTCATTTTCCTCAAAGTGCCGAAGTCCGGGGAACCTGCAAAACCCGCCTGCGATCCCCTCTACTTCGTCACAAGCAAAGCCCAGCCAGGCGTAGGTGCGCCTAGCCGACTCAGAAGAGAATGCCCCCAACCGTTTCTTCAAAGTGGACACTTCCCGCAAGAATAGCTGACCTACTTTTCAGAATAAAAAGCCAGTTCCCCCCCCCCCCCCCCCCCCCCCCCATTGTTCGATTTT
Organism: Ixodes scapularis; assembly: GCF_016920785.2. Taxonomy (NCBI): domain Eukaryota; kingdom Metazoa; phylum Arthropoda; class Arachnida; order Ixodida; family Ixodidae; genus Ixodes; species Ixodes scapularis. The sequence continues at coordinate 112,572,319 of NW_024609835.1, forward strand.
ATCATTTTCAGAGTTGTGAGCGGGACTGGTGGAACCGTTGTGCGGGCAGACCTGCCAACCCTACAACGCTGAAAATACTACTGGGGATGCCAAAAAGCACTACAATTGTGCGAAGAAATACGAAATCTTTAGTTTACCATTTTTTGTTTGGTGAATATGAAAGAAACACCATCGGACACCGGATCAGATGATCCTTGTAACTCTGATATTTGTGATCCCTCAGGGAATAATGGCACAGATGCACTGGAAAAAAAACAAAAAAAACATTGACACTTTTTTGACAAATGTGTGCAACTGCAAAAAAAAAAGAAGTACAAATAAGTCAGTGCTCAAAAAACATGGAACTTCACCTTCTGTACATCAGGATTACGCAATCTTATTATAGTAAACGCATATGTACTTTCCCAGGTTCTCTTCGTTGATCCACGGTCATTTTTTCGTGTAAAAAATCGGCCAATCAACCAAATGTGACTACCAAAAGAGACACGGCGTGACGTTTTGAAGCACCAACATATTTCGCGCACTCACTAAACTCTGGCTGCAGATCTTGCATGAAGCTAAAAACCTTATACTACTAGCCCACACTCTAATTTTTTTTTTTTTTATAGGACCAGGAATTTGGCACACTGAGCCCGATCACAGGAAGGACACAGATGTCCCGCGAAGGACAACCCAAGACCTCTTTTGTTGCATGTTGAGCCCCGGAAGAGGGCAATCATTAAGAGGTCACACAGTGTCGAACCTTGCAACGCACTCTCTCCCCTCCCCCCTTCCCCACCCTCCTTCCACCCATCTCGAGGCGACCCTAAAAAACTTACCAATTTCGGTTAAACAGAATTTTAGAGAATGGATTCGGCTTACTTTTATCGGTTTAAACCAGAAACGCCGAACCTAAACCTGACCTCTTTCGGTTAAAACCAAATTTCCGAAAAAGAATTCGGCATACTTTTATTGATTTTAATCGGTGTAAACCGAAAACTCTGAACCCTACCTATACATTGTCTGGTACATACACTTTATTATTTGAGTAGGTTCCCTTTATTCCTTTTGGTAGTAGTAAACGTTACAGATTGAGCTAGCGCAGGTACCTGCCAGCTCCGCAGTAGTTTGTTGGCTATGCAATTGGGCTCACAACATCTCCATCAGCCTTCATGATGGTCATGCATGGTGTCAAAAGCTTTTAATAGTTCACGCGACTGTCTTAGTGGGTGCAAAAGCTGACGTTTCTTCGGTCGATCAAAAGCGAATTCTGACGTTCTATGGGCAAAAACTTACAATGCGGCATCCGCAATAATAATCAAACTCTCAACCGAACTGAATCGCGGGAGCGAAGCCCGTTAAGATTACGAGTCAATTCTTATCGCAGCGAATTCAAGCGACGGACATAAACATGTTTCTTCGTTTATTTGTCTGCTTCAACGCTACAACTGCAGCGCCTTGGATGCCTCACCAGCGACAGATGCCATTTTGTTTCGAATCCACCGACGTCACGTCATCGTCGCATCGCAACTGGTTGCCGCTTCACGGTTTGCGAAGGCGGTTGTGAGAAATCGGTTCCCAAGAGTTTGGCAAAAACGCGCCCCCAACCACTCCATCTCTCCAGCTTCGCAGTTGATAACGTACGGATCCACGTTCTGGTTGCGGATCAGCTTCCAGTGCAAACGCACCATTAACAGGACTCTGCAAGGACTTTTTTACTGGTTTTTAATTTGCACCGAACCTGAGTGCACTGAACGTAGTAACTTAATAAAACTTTCTTTTCTCGAATTTTGCTTTATTTTAAAAGTTATAGGCTAATTAAAATTACAAAAACAAGCAAAAAACAACCTCCTTCCTGACGTCCTTGCTTGGCCGTGAACTAGAGGAGGGGTGGTGAGCTCAGTGAGTGCTCACTGCTGCCACACTCCATGCCAACGGCTCGAGAGGGCGCCACTAAAGCATGTTCTGGATAGGCTGCATAAAGCGGGCGGCCAGAACGGCTTGCGTTGCATTTGCTGCGCGATTAAACATTAATTCGACATGACACTTCATTGGCCACAAACGACAGCAAACACTGGGTAAAGATCAGTTCAGAACGGGAGTCACTTTGTGCTGCCGTACCGCCAAAAGGCCAAACCGCAAGCGAAAGCTGCTTGCCGAAGGCCTTCGGAACACTTGAAACCGGTCGGATCTTCGACTACAGGACCGCCACGTACATCCGGAACCTTTCTACGCTAGCCGCTGATCGGTGCCACTGATCGGTGCCTGATCCCACACCTTTCTAGTATGCGCTCCCTTTTTCACCGCTTCGTGGCGGGTACGTTGACGGGTCATTTCTTGTTACCGTACTTTATAAACTGCATTTGTTTCTTTTCTGATCTAAAATGCTGAACAAAAACTACATTTATAAATAACTGAAACGGCTCGCGCCACTTATATTTTGTACTTCGACTAAAAAAAAGCTTTTAGTGGCTTTGACCAGTAGTAAGCCCAGAACCAGACATTACATTTCGCATGATTTCGGCAATGCGAGTCGCCCCCGTAGGCGGAGGAGGTTTCCACGTCGTCCTGATAAATATTATGGCACACTGACATTTAGTTACTCTCTCCGTGCCCGCTGGCTTGCCCGTATACCAAGAGACGTGGAAACCGCAAAAAAGGTAGACGCTTAAATATGATTGCAGGGCCCCTTTAAGGAGCTCAGAACGGCACAAGTAGTGTGCAAAGCAACAAAGAAGACGCGGATTGCGGCCATTTCTTTTAAACATGTTGCAAAAAAAAAAAAAAAGTGTTTTTGCCCTGTTTAGGCAGGCTGTCAACAAGAAGGCCCTTAAAAAAACCTAAAAGAAAAAGATTTTTCTTTTTTTTTTTTACAATCTAGTGTATAAATTAAAAAACAAAAATTTAGGCGAAAAAAAGATTTTTTAGAGCAATATTGACGGCGAGATTTATTTGAAATTCTGCACGCGAAATCTATGATGTCACAGGTCATCCCGGAATGACCATCTCGGCCATGAAGACAAAGACGATCCACCTCTCCTCCACGGGCCGAAAATTCCGAGAGAGGAAACAAGTGGAAAGGAGGTGACTGCCAACTAAATTGCATCTGGCACCGTCAAGAATGCTCTATAAAAAAATTTCCATAAAATGAATTTTTAAACACGCGTGTCCCAACCACTGTTAAAAAAAAAAAGTTCAGCCTTTCCACTCTCGTGATAAAGGAAGACCAGCGGAGCTGTACTTGATACACTGTGTGCTTCTTCTTCGTCGTCGTCGTCTATTTTTCGCGCTCTTTCCTACGATGAATTCCCACCAACGCGCCCAACTATCCCTTCTTCTATTATAGCTGGAAAGGTTGCCGCCATCTACGAGTGACGGCGAAAACCTTACTGGCTGTGTGCTTGCCGCTGTCGCTTATAGATGGCGGTAGCTGTCCAGGTAGGTTTGTGTCGACATACACGGACACGATCCTGAGGAATTTAGTCCTTAACAGCGCCGCTGTAAAAAAAAAAAATCCTTTTCAGGGTTTTTTTAAGGGAAAGGGGGGGAATGTATTCTAGCATGCCCAAACCTTTCACTGCATCATTTTGTTTGGCAGCGTGCAAAACTAAAGAAATTATGGCTACATAAAAAGGATGCAACTACTTTTACACTCCGCCAATTAACAGCGAACGTCATTACCATATACGAGGGAAGACCCAAAAGAAACCGAACTAAATTTTTTTGCACTTATTTATTCTCATTTCAAGTACAAACGTTCAATCTCCTTCAAAGTACTGTCCACCTGCACTAATACACTTTTCTAATCTTTTAATCCATGTGTCGAAACATTGTTTAAATTCATCTTTCGTGATGCTTGACAGCGCCTCCGTCGTTTTTTTCTTCACCTCAGCAACGTCAGCAAAACGCTTTCCTTTCATTTCTCTTTTCATTCTAGGAAACAAAGAAAAGTTGCACGCGGCAAGGTCGGGTGAGTATGGGGGGTGAGGAACAGGGGTCATACCATTTTTGGTCAAGAATTGTCGTACAGACAAGGCAGTGTGAGCCGGGGCATTGTCATGATGGAAAAACCAGTCACCCGACTTCCACAAATCGGGCCGCTTCCGCCGCATACTGTTGCGCAATCTTTTCAAAACCTCCAAGTAGAAAGCCTGGTTAACTGTCTGACCCTGCGGAACAATTTCTGAATGGACGACTCCTTTCACATCGAAAAAACTAATCAGCATTGTTTTGATGTTTGATTTCACCTGACGAGCTTTCTTGGGGCGAGGCGAACCTGAAGTCTTCCACTGGCTTGATTGTTACTTTGATTCAGGATCGTAACCATAGCACCAAGTTTCGTCACCTGTAATAACTTTTGAAAAAAAGTTTGGGTCACTTCGGGACTCTTCTTTCAAAGCACAGCATGCTTCCACGCGACCTTGCTTTTGTTCAGCAGACAGCAGTCGTGGCACGAATTTGGCAGCCACCCTTTTCATTCCCAAATCTTCAGTCAGAGTTCGCTGCAATGAACTCCAACTCACTCCCGACAGCCCCACAATTTCGTCAATTGTCCGTCGTCAATCTTCGTTGATGATTGCACAAATTTTTTCAACGTTTTCATGTGTTTGTGCCATGGAAGGATGACCGGAACGAGGTTTGTCATCAATTGACATGTCGCCACTCTTGAAACGGGAAAACCACTCAAACACTTGAGTTTTCCCCATGGAATCGTCCATGTACACCGTTTTTAACAGTTCAATAGTTTCTGTTCCACTTTTTCCAAGCAAAAAACAAAATTTAACCGCCGCACGCTGTTCACAGAAATCAGACATTGCAAAAACGACGCCCACACGAAACACTTGTCACTATAAACCCAGCCGCAACTAGTCTTAACCTTCTTCGAGGACGGAATTAGGCCTAATGACTCAGCAATGTTCGCCCTATCAACTCCTGGCGGCAAAACGCGGTACTGCAAAAGCTCTGCTTAAAAAATAATTAGTTCGGTTTCTTTTGGGTCCCCCCTCGTAAACACCTGCCGGGGCCGCACTTCAAGAAAACATTTCCGCACCACCGCATTTGTACAGGCTTTTTGGACTTCACCGTCGGCATGGCATTCAGTCAGCATCAATGCTCTTAGTGTTTGTGTTGTTTTTACCTGCAGTCTCGGGGTTTGTGTCATGTTCAATCTAAACCAGCTAGTCTGCACCCTTACATTCGCTTCATCAATGCTTTTCTTCTCTTTTGACTCCTTACTATTGATGGGTCGGCGGCGCAGGACTATCATCATCGCCACCGACCAGGGGTGTGGCTCTGATCCTGAGCGCGTGCAGGGTGCGCGCTCGTTCGTGTTCTTGTTTTGGATTCCCTACCGAACTGTCGTTTGGCCCTTATGGGTTCTTGCTTTTATTAAATACTCCGACAGCCGGCGACGGCTGCTCAGACATCACAGCTGGCGATGAGAATCAGCACTCACCGACCTAGACCGGTGCTTCAAGAGCAAGCAACGACCAGTGCTACACCATGGCCACGCCCGAGTTCGGTCGCGTACCGGAGTTCAACGGCAGTTCGAGCTCCTAGAAATCACGGTACAGGCAGCTGCAGTTCTTCTTCGAAGCTAACGATATAAAAGACGCCTCAAAAAAGAGAGCTGTGCGGAGAAGAGACCTACAATGTGGTCTGCGCTCTTGTGCAGCCGAAGCAGCCCAGTCAGGTGACCTACGATGAGATCGTTCAAGCTCTAAAGGCCCATTTTGACTTGCAACCTTTCAAGCTGTTTTGTAGAGCACGCTTCCAACACTGCAACATAGAGGATGACGAAACAGTCAGTGCCTACATGACAGCACTGAAAAAGCTCACAGCAAATAGCAATTTCGGAACCACCACTAAACAAGCGTCAAACCCGACACTGCTACCCTTGGAAATTATGCTGCGCGACCATTTTGTTTGCGACCTACGGAATGAATAGGTCCAACAGCGTCTCTTCGCGGAAAAAGACAACATTTCAATGAGCCAACAACTTTGCCCTGCGAGCAGAAAACGCGGTCGAGAACCAGTGGAAAGTGAAGGCAGAATTCAAAGGAGTGCACAAGGCAAGTGCGAGTGGTGGCCCAGCATGACATCCAGATCGGTCAGTCAAGCAGCCGAAAGAGCAGAACGTGTAACGTTGCTGGAGGTGCGACACACAACATAGTCCGGAGACTTGCAAATTCCAAACAGCGTCTTGCAGGTATTGCAAGAAACGCGGGCACATAAAAAAGGTGTGCATCAAGAAGTCGAAGGACGCCAATTACTCACACCTGAATCACATCATGGAAGTACCTCAACACCAGCTGCTGACGACTCTACCGCAGACTTGTGCCTATCTCAAATACTCTACTCAAAATACTGTATTTCATATACTTTTCGAAATACCTTGGTATCTTGCAAATACCTTTTATCGAGAGTATTTGATACTCTATTTGAATTAAAATTTCAAGTATCTTGTACTCATTATCTTACATACATTTTTGACATTCCGCATTTTTCAGTATGAAGTGGCATGGGCGTGGCACGAGCAAACATGAAAGTTCTTTCGAGCAACCAAATCCTGTTGCTAGCTCCGATTAGCTAGGGTGATCTCGATTGAGCTCGTTAAAACATTGCTTTTTTGCCGACTGTGACTCATGTTTTAGACCAAGGTTCGTACAATGAAGGTTCTCCCCTTGCCTTCCCAAAGGCGCCTTAGTTTCCCCCAAAAAAAATTCTCAAGCAAAAGGTGCGATTTTACGGAAGTAAAGATGCCACCCTGAGGCGCAACGCAGACCGGGAAACGACCTACGACAACAATGCAGACTTAAGTGTCAACGAAATAACAAATAAAAAACAAATAACATCTATCAGTGATATTACCACGCAGGTTGCCCAGCGAGCACGTGGCCGAATGATTATCGAGCTTGGCTCTCGCGCGGAGGCTCCGGGTTCGATGCCAGGGAGCGGACTCCTCTTTTATTTATTCTTTCAACTTGACAATCTTGTAAGTTCGAGAACCTTGTCATCTGATCGAGTTACGAATGTCCTACACGCCAAACTTTTGACACCGACGCGGGTACAAAAGGTGCTCCGAGTGCCGGTCCAGAGTCAGTCTCGCCCCAGCGCTCGATCCTGCTGTTTCGCCAACATCGACACCTGCGACGCTAGCCTTTCTCCATTTTGTTTTCGGCACAAGTTCGCCCCATTAAACGACTAGTTTCTTCAGTTATTCACCGCCTCATCATTTGCCATTCGTGACAATATCTTGCTCCTTATAGTTGGACTGCATAAAATAGCCCTACAATATTTTTTTTTCTCCAGTTTTGTGTTGTTGCATGCTAATAATAAACCATTCTGGTAACCCAGATTTACGCAGCAGTATAACTGTTGTCACTGACGTCGATGCAAATTATGCAATGCGGAAGTATCTTCAAAAGGAATTGAATTACATTTCTAAGTATTTGTACTCTACTCAAGATACTTTACAGTGAAAGTAACATGAGTAGTATTTTAAATACTTTATGAAGAAGGTATTTAGTAACCTAACTTAAATACTTTTATCAAGTACTTTGTCCAACACTGCTCTACCAACACCAGCTGTCGGGCTCCAACACTCAGCAGCAACATCGACACTGTACGAGTTTAACTCTTTGTCACAAACTACCAATGTGCCAAAGTTCACAATGAAGGTATTAATTGATAGCAGGTGCTTGAACTTCGAAGTGGACTCTGGAGCAGCCTGCACGCTCATCAGTGAAGCGACATTCAACGCCACGTGGACGAACAAACCACCTCAGCTGGAGACTAACATCTTGCTCCGCACATGGTCAGGTCAGTCCCTTGGAGTTCTAGGCACTGCAACAGTGTTAGTCACACACAAAGACAAAACCTGCAGTTTGCCACTTATGGTTGTCAAGGGAGCCAGTTGTAACGTTCTCAGACGGAACTTATTTTCATATCTCGGCACAGACATTGCTGAAATTGCGACACTGCGGTGAACGCCAGGCCACACAGAGGAATCCAACCAAGGCATCGATTCCCGTGTGGGAACGTCCTCAGATGCCCTGGCACACGCTACACCTGGACTTTGCAGGACCAGTGCACGGCCACACACATTGCCGCGAGTGCAGCTGACCAAGTAGGCGGTGCGCCCGTGGCCTAACGGTTATCGCGCTTGCCTTCTGCGCAGAAGGCCAAGGTTCGATTCCTGATCGCGACACGTCTCTTATTTATTGTTGCAATTTACTATTCTCGGAAACTCGAGAACTCTGTTGCATGTTCGAGGTCAGAATGTTCTATGCGCGAACCTTCTCCGGTCGATTGTTCGAGAAACCCACGCATGTACAAAAAGGGCTCCGCGTGGCAAGCCGCGGTCAGTTTTTCACACCCCAGCGTTCGACTCTGCTCTTTCGCCGACTTCGACGCACGCGACGCTCTGCTGTTATCTTCTGTTCCCTTTTTATTTTTGGGCACAAGTTCGCCCCCATAAACGCTTAGTTTCTTCAGTTATTATCGCCTCATCACTTGTCATTCGTGACATTTTGGTGGAGGTGCGGGGTAGTGCATTCTATACCTATTAAGCGTACCCCTCCGAAGACATCCCAGCCAATCAACGTGCTCAGCCCCGGAAGGCTATCCTACGTCGAAGAGGCCGAAGCCCGAAGAAGCCGTCGTACCAGAGGTCAGTCCCCCAAACTTGGTCTCTTGCCTGAGCAACGGAAGAACAAGATCCCGACCATAACCACCCCGCCCGTCGTCACCCTGCCCTTCGCTCCGCGGACACCTGCTCCCTTCCTCAACGAGATCTACGAGGACATCAAAGACTGGATCAACCAGTACGAACGCGTGGCTCGCCACAACGGGTGGAGTGACAAACAGCGCCAGCAAAACCTCTATTTCTCGCTTGAAGAAACTGCAAGGCGCTGGTTTGAAAACCATGAAGCTTCGTTGACCTCGTGGGACCTTTGCAAAAACGAGCTCACATGAACATTCGCCAGTCAACACCGAGGGGAGAGGGCCAAAGACCTGCTGCAATCGAGGACCCAGGGCTCCAATGAAAGCGTCACGAGCTTTGTGGAAGCCGTACTTTGCCTGAGCTCCCGCGCCGACCCTCAGGCCACCGAGGGAAAGAAGCTGTGCATTTTGATGTGTGGCGTGAAGGACGACATCTTTGGTGGACTCGTACGCAACCCACCGACGACCGATTAAGGACTTGTCACGGAGGCGACGAACATAGAGCGTGGTCTGCAGGCTTGAGCCAGCCACTACCAGATGCTACCCGGCATCAGCGCGGTTCCGCAGTCCTTCTGCGACCTTGCCCACGGCATTCCGGGCATTCGAGAGCTCATTCGCGAAATTGTCCGAGAGGAGCTTAAAAAGCTTCTGCCGACTGCCGAGCGCCCGGCCTCAACCTCCATTACTGAGGCTGTTCGGGACGAGGTTTAGCAAGTGTTCCTTCCGAAGCCCCTGTCACCGTGGCCGCAGCCGATGAGCCGACGCTGACCTTTGCCGCAATGGCCCGACGACCGCCGCCAACTGCTCAACCTTACCCAGTGGTGCCACGACGAGACCCACAAACGCAGGCGTACCCCCAATGCAACGACGAAGGACGTCAGTACGACTGCCGAGAACAGGTGGCGTTGAGGAAAACCGACGTGTGGAGGACAGCAGATCGACGACCCATCTGCTAACACTGCGGGGAGGCCGACCATATCTACCGCCGCTGCCCTTATTGGCAAGTAGGGCTGCGTGGCATCCATCCGAACGATCCACAACCACGCTACGGTGAACGACCACGGGAGATCGAGGAATACCTCCGACGACCTCAGTCTCCAACTGCAGCTCACCGCGTATCCCGGTCGCCGTCGCCACGACGTCCAGCTTCGCCGATGCACCGACCCCGACATAAAAGCCTGTCGCCCCTCGCTCCTTGTCGGGGAAACTAGGCACGGCAACCCCTAAAGGTGGAGTTGCCGAAGACGACCGACGCCAAGATCCTCCACGAATGTCAGAGGGCCCCCCCTCAAACACCACCAGAGACCGAAGCGATGCTCCTGCAACAGTGAAGAATAACCTACACATCGTTATCGACGGCCACGACGCGTCGGCTCTCGTCGATACTGAAGCAGACTATTCCGTCCTGAGTGGGAGGCTCTCCCAACGCCTTCGGAAAGCGACGACAACGTGGGATAGCCCACAGATACGGACCGCCGGTGGGCACTTCATCACACCAGTCGGGATTTGCACTGCTAGTGTCCAGATCCACGGTGAGACGTGCCCTGTCAAGTTCGTCGTTCTGCAAGACTGTTCGAGGGACGTTATCCTAGGAATGGACTTTCTTTGCGAGTATGGCGCCGTCATCGACCTCGGAGAAAACCGGTTGACGCTACGAAAACCTGCTCCAGCGCTAAAGAAACCAAAAGTGACGTCATCCGCCGTCCGAGTCCTCGCAAATCACGTGAACTTATTGCCGCAGTCGAGTGTTTTCGTACCCATCGGGATCGACGAGGCTTTCTGCGGCGACAGTCTGCTCGAGGGAAGCCTCCAGTTGCTCCTAGGAAGAGGGATCGGCATCGCAAGAGGCATCGCGGAGCTCCAAGACGGACACACTGTTGCACTCGTAACAAACTTCCGACAGGAGGCTCAGCACCTTACGAAAGGCACCACCGTGGGTTACGCCGAGGAACTCCCGGACTCAGCCGCAATCACCGGAATAGCAGAAGACCTTTCTTCGTGGCCACATGAGACAACGCCGCCTTCGCAGCTTGACATCGACCCAACCCTGCCTACGCCACAACGACGACAACTCAGTGACCTTCTCGCCGAGTTCAATGAGTGCTTCTCCACGTCGTCAAAGGTGCGCCAAACAACCGTTGCAAAACACCGAATTGTCACTGAAGACAACGCGCTTCCTGTCCATCGGTCGCCGTACCTTGTCTCTGTCAAAGAGAGAGAAGTCATCCAGAAGCAGGTCCAAGAAATGCTCGATAACGACATTGTCCAGCCCTCAAGCAGTCCGTGGGCTTCACCGGTAGTCCTGGTGAAAAAGAAAGACGGGACTCTTCGGTTCTGCGTGGACTATCGCCAACTAAACGCCGTCACGAAAAAGGATGTCTACCCGCTGCCACGCATCGACGACACTCTGGACCGGCTGCGCCATGCCCGATTCTTTTCGTCGATGGACCTGAAGAGTGGGTACTGGCAGATCGAGGTCGACGAACGGGATCGTGAGAAGACTGCCTTCGTCACGCCGGAAGGACTGTACGAATTTAAAGTGATGCTGTTCAGACAGTGCACAGCACCGGCGACGTTCCAGCGCGTAATGGACACCGTTCTTTCCTGCTTGAAATGGCAAAGCTGCCTCGTCCATCTCGACAACGTCCTGGTATTCGCAAACGACTTCGACGAACACCTGAGACGTTTGCGCGCCGTGCTACAGGCTATCCAGAATGCTGGACTGACACTCAAGCCGTCAAAATGTCGGTTCGCTTATGGCGAGCTCAAATTTCTGGGTCATGTCGTGAGTGCTCAGGGTGTAAGCCCTGATCCTGCAAAGACATCCGCTGTTGCCAAATTTCCAAAGCCATCAGACAAGAAAGCCATCAGAAGATTTCTTGGGCTGTGCACTTACTACAGACGTTTCGTTCGCGATTTTGCCAAGATTTCTGCACCGCTCATGCATCCAACAAAGGACGACGTGAACTTCCAGTAGGGGGAGGAGCAAGAACAAGCGTTCAACAAACTGAAGGAGAGACTCCAGTCACCCCCTATCCTCGAACACTTCCATCCATCCGCGGAAACGGAAGTTCACACGGACGCCAGCAACGACGGACTCAGCGCGGTACTCGTCCAGAGACAAGATGGAGCAGAGAGGGTGATCGCTTACGCAAGCAGGGCACTGTCCAAGGCAGAGAAAAATTACTCAACAACTGACAAAAAATGTCTCGCTGTCGTCTGGGCACTAACTAAGTTCCGCCCGTACCTGTACGGGATCCCGTTCTGCGTAGTCACAGACCACCACGCTCTCTGTTGGCTCGCCAACCTCAAGGATCCGTCAGGACGCCTCGCTCGCTGGAGCCTTCGACTGCAAGAATTCGACGTGACCATCGTGCACAAGTCTCGCCGCAAGCATAATGACACCTATTGTTTGTCTAGGGCCCCAGACAAATCTCCTCCCGACAGCACCGACGACGACGATGACACCCGTTTTCTCGGCGCAGTTACAGATACCGACATGGAAGCACTTCAACGAGACGACCCGGAACTTTGCGCTGTGATCGACCACCTCGAAGGTCAAGGAAGTTCAGTTTCACGAGTCTTGGCCCGAGGCTTGTCAAGCTTCATTCTGCGGCGAGGCATGCTCTTCAAGAACTTCGGAACGAGCAACCCTGCCTGGCTGCTGGTTGTTCTGGCCAGCCTGCGAGAAGAAATCTTTCAAGCATGCCACGACGACCCGACGGCTGGACACCTTGGCTACAGCAGGACGCTCGCCCGGATTCGTGACAAGTACTACAGGCCGAGACTCCCGAAAACAGTCCATCTGTACACTCTATCATGCCATGAGTGCCAACGACGTAAGAGGCCTCCGATGAAGCCAGCAGGACTCCTGCAGCCGATACCCTCCCCAACTACACCCTTCCAGCAAGTCAGAATGGACTTACTTGGGCCGTTCCCAACATCGACGCAAGGAAATCGGTGAATTATCGTCGCTACCGATTATCTTACACGATACGCCGAGACGAAAGCCCGGCCATCGGGAACAGCGCTGGAAGTCGCCAAGTTTTTCGTCGAGTCCATCCTCCTTCGACACGGCGCACCCGAAGCGACACGGCGCACCTGATCACAGATCGAAAATCATCTTTCATGGCACACCTGACTCAAGAGGTTCTTCCGCTCAGTCACACCAACCACCGACGAACCACCACTTATCATCTGCAGACCAACGGACTAACGGAGCGGCTCAACAAGAAAATCGCTGACATGATCTCCATGTACGTCGACATGGGGCACAAGACGTGGGACGAGGTGTTGCCGTACGTTACTTTTGCGTACAACACAGCGGTTCAAGAAACCACGGGAGTGATGCCTTTTCAATTGGTACATGGCCGGGCAATTACCACAATGCTCGACGCCATGCTGCCTCACGTGTAAACCGATGATGGCAACGACGACGCTCAACTGATCTCCCAGCGCGCCGAAGAAGCTCGTCAGCTGGCAAGGATCAAGAATCATGACCAACAGAGAGTCGACACATGCCGCTATAACCTTCGTCACCGGGACGTCCACTTTCAACCCGGAGACCGGGTATGGGTTTGGACACCAAAACGGCGCCGCGGTCTAAGCGAGAAGCTTCTGAAACGCTATTTCGGACCCTACAAGATCATCCGACGCCTTGGCGATCTAAACTACAAAGTCCTTCCCGACGGAACGCGCCCATCTGCAAGACATCAGCCACGACCCGAGGTGGTGCACATCGTTTGGCTGAAGCCGTATTACGAACGATACAACTTTCCACTCTTGTCGACAAGTGAACTGTGAACTGTGAATTCTGGCTCGCGATTCTGCTGTCCTTTTGTTTTGTATCTGTTCTTGTTTGTTTTGTGTTTCGTTTTGTGCTGCATCGGGACAATGCACCTTTTTAAAGGGGGGCATAATGCCGAGAGCGCAGCTGACCAAGCCCGTGGCCTAACGGATATCGCGCTTGCCTTCTATGCAGAAAGCCAGGGTTCGATTCCTGGTTGCGACACATCTTTTATTTATTGTTTCAATTTACTGTTCTCGGAAATTCGAGAACTCTGTTGCATGTTCGAGGTCAGAATGTTCTATGCCTTCTACGGTCGATTGTTCGAGAAGCCCACGCATGTACAAAAAGGGCTCCACGCAGCAAGCCGCAGTCAGTTTTTCCCCTTAGCGTTCGACTCTGCTCTTTCACCGACTTCAACGCTCTGCTGTTATCTTCTGTTTCCTTTTTATTTTTGGGCACAAGTTCGCCCCCATTAAACGTTTAGTTTCTTCAGTTATTGTGGCCTCATCACTTGTCATTCGTGACAATATCTTGTGGTAGTTGACGCATACACAAAGTGGCTGGAGGTACGTCATCTGCCTCGTGCAATATCTGCAGCTGTCATTGATGTGCTACGAAGCCTCTTCGCCACGTTTGGCACACCGGAAAAGATTATGCCCGACAATGGAAGTGCATTTGTCTCAAGCAAGATAAAGGACTTCTACACATCAAATAGAGTACAGGCTGTGACAGCAGCAGCATACCATCCTGTGACAAATGGGCAAACCGAGCGCTCTGTCGCAGAACTCAAAAAGGCACTAATCAAAGATGCATCTGGGAGCACACAGCACCGGCTGGCCCGATTTCTTTTTCGTCAGCATTCTACGGTCCATAATACAACTGGAATGACACCTGCAAAGGCAATGTTCGGCTGAGAACTACCATGTCCCCTAGACTTGTTGAAGCCTAAAACCGAAACACAAGCAGAGAAGTGCCAAGACACACAAGGTCAAGCACACTACTTCTCACGAGGGGAGAAAGTACTTATCCGCCAATTCCTGATAAAGCCAGACTGGATTCGAATCGGCCCACGTTCCTGGCTCGTAAGATGTGCCACGGGTAAGGTGCGACTGTTGAAACTTATGTGAAAGCAGGCATCCCGACAAAGACGAAGAAGCGGGATCCCGAGAAAAACGAAGGCACGAGGTCATTAAGAATGGAACCTTCGGCGACCTTCTTCCGAGTTTCAACGCTGCGGAAACGAGTCAAGACGAGTCCTGGACCATCGCCCGCTTGTCGGGGCCTGCGCGAAACGAATCCCGACGAGTCCAGGACCATCGCCTGCGTGACGGGGCCTGCGGCAACAAGTCTCAACGCGTCCGTGACGTTAGCGGGACGTGTGTGCGTGGTGGTTGGTGCGATCGGGAAAGGGAGAGAGGCATGGCCTAACTGCAGAGAACTTTGGCTACGTCGCACTGGGCGGCGGACTTTGCTGCATCGCATTTGACGGCGGGTTGCTGCATCGCACTGGCTGCCCTGGCGGAGAGTGAGGGAGAAACGGACCCTATATAAGGCGGAGCGTGAGGCTGCTCCGTTGTTCTCTCGGATTTGACGACTGTATCGCTACCATGTAATTAAACCGTTCATTACGTTACCAATTCTCCCACCTCCACTGAACCCCTGGGTTCTTCACTTCGGGGAATGGACGTCGTCACGAGACAGGAAGCCTCCGGACGTGCGCCCTAAACCCCACCTCGAACAAGGTCTAAGATTGAGGCCTGGACACGATCGGACAAAGCTAGACATTTTAGAGCGCAGCTCTTAGGGGCCCGTTCCCGGCTTGAGCGGCGTCGCCGTCGGCGTCGGCATCGCTGTCAGCGTCGGCGTAACCAAGGTCACCCCAAGGTCACGTGACCCCCAAAGGTCACCCCAAGGTCACCGCATGGTCACGTGACCACCAAGGTCATCCTAAGGTCACGTGACCCCCAGAGGTCACGTGATCCCCAAGATCACGTGACACCCGAAGTCAAGTTACTCCCCAAGTCAAGTGACTCCCTAAGTCACGTGACCCCCCCCCCGCCACGTGACCACTCCGAGGTCACGTGACCCCCCTCAGGGTCACGTAAACCCCTCCCCCGAGGTCACGTGACCCCCTCCCCCGATGTCACGTGACCCCCCGATGACGTCATCGTCACTGATGATGACGTCACCGGCATCCACATCGTCATCATCACTGATGACGTCATTGGTATCCGCATCGTTATCGTCACTGATGACGTCATCGGCATCGTCACGTGACTCACGTGACCCGCCACCAGTACCCTTCCCTCCACCTCCTCAAGAGCTGCGCTCAAATTCGGCGTTACAGGGAGCCATTTTTTAATGTAAATACCTGTACATCAACGCTGTTGACCTTATCAATCATCGACCAGTCAGCCGTTCTTACAACATGGTGCCATAACCCGGGAGATGGCTTAACGAAACGGTGAGAGCCTGACTGGACACATCAGCAAAAGGTCACCACAGCCAACTTACCAACGATCGACCGGCAAGATGAAAAAGATTTCAACCAACGCAACGGACGGCCAAGACAATATCACCATCAACGATGTCGACATCGAACACCATCTGCAACAAAGATCTGCATTATGCACCAAGGTAACGACTCCCTTTGATCATTTTGAGAATGCCCTGCCGGGAACAATGACAGGCCGGCAACTTAACGAAATCATCAAGAGGTTAACAGAAATGTCAACTAAACTACCTCAACGATACCATCGAGCCATTCATAGCCACTAAAGAACTTGAAGAAGAATTCACTTACGTCGTAGAACTAAGCGACCGCATCGCGGGGCACCTGTCAATGCTGAAGTGAAGCTCAACTAGTCAATCAGCAGGTGACAAAACCGGAGAAAGCCGAGGAAGGAAACCGGCACTTATCGAAACAACGTAATACATCAGATACAAGCTCCTTTAGGCAATAGCTCGTGAGACCAAGTGAACTTCACGTGACCGCCCACACCAAAAATAACGAAGTCGAAACGGTCGTCCTAGTGTCCACCAACTATGCCAACCGTCCTCTGGCCGCAGAAAACCACCCGGAAAAACAGAGAAAACACAGCCGCGTACCGACTGGATCTACAGATTTCAACAACATGCCACTGGACGACTGTCGTGCAAACGACGCCAATGACGACCACGGTGTCCATGTTGACCAACAAGCAGGTCATAGCCGGTTCAGAGGTAGAATGTGAAACAAGTTGTTTTGCTCATGCCCATATAAAAATGTAACGCGGCGAGCTGACAAAACAAGAGAAACGAGCCAGCAAAAGAAGACAAGAGAGGAACAAACGGAAATGTATCGAAGTTACTAACCACATAAGGAAACATCGACTCGGACAAACTATTCAGCAGAAGAAACGAACCTATAGACCCCCCCGCCCCCATGACGGACCAATCCAAAAACGTAGAACAAAACGAATAATCGGAATGCATCAGCGACAAACGAGAGCTCTAAAGGAAACCAGAAAAAAATTAAAGCCGTTTACAACTCCCTGTAGCGCTGAATTTGAGCGCAGCTCTTGAGGAGGAGGAGGGAAGGGTACTGGGGGGATCAGTTGACCTTGGAAGGGGGGGGGTCACGTGACCTCGGGGGGGTGGGGTCACGTGACCTGGGGGTCACGTGACGATGACGTCATCAGTAATGATGACGATGACGAAGCGGATGCCGATTACGTCATTGGCATCCACATCGCTATCGTCATCGTCATCATCACTGATGACGTTATCGTCACGTGACCCCCCCCCCCCCCCCCCCCTAGGTCCTTTCGAAGGAACCCGAGGTCCTCCCGAGGTCCTCCCGAAGGAACCCGAGGTCCTTCCGAGGTCCTCCCGAAGGAACCCGAGGTCCTACCGAGGCCCTCCCGAAGAAACCCGAGGTGCTTCCGAGGTTTTTCCCGAAGAAACCCGAGGTGCTTCCGAGGTCCTCCCGAAGGAACCCGAGGTCCTGGGGGGTCACGTGACGATGACGTCATCAGTGATGATGACGATGCGGATGCCGATGAAGTCATTGGCATCCGCATTGCAATTGTCATCGTCACTGATGACGTCATCGGCATCCGCATCGTCATCGTCATCATCACTGATGACGTCATAGTCACAAAACCCCTCCCCCTAGGTCCTCCCGAGGGAACCCGAGGTCCTCCCGAGGTCCTCCCGAAGGAGCCCGAGGTCCTCCCGAGGCCCTCCCGAAGGACCTCGGGTTCCTTCGGGGGGACCTCGGGAGGACCTCGGGTTCCTTCGGGAAAATTTACCCATAATGCACCGCGCGGTTACGCCGACGCCGACGGCGACGCCGCTCAAGCCAGAAACGGGCGCCTAAGAGCTGCGCTTTAAAAGAGCTTATCGCACACTCTGCGCTTTGTCTCCAGCCCGTGGATCGGCTACACGAGTCTGTTCAGTCCAGTTGAAGCCCCTCTGGATTAATAGATGGAGAACTTGCTGGCCAAATCACACAAAAAAAAGATTGCATCTGGATGCCACAAGAATGGTAGAAATGACGTGCAACAACATGACATAAATGACGAAAAGGTCATCTCCACGCTACGGACACTTCACTCTGATTACAGAAACGTCAATCAGACACAGGAAACTAATGAAAACATTGTTTTCTTTCAACATTCAAATTGACAACGAAGACACATTAACTTTCTTCTTTTTGCGGGGGAGTGCGTTGAAACTTATGTGAAAGCGGGCATCCCGACAAAGACGAAGAAGAAGCGGGATCCCGAGAAAAACGAAGGCACGAGGTGCAAGATTGAGGCCTCGACATGAGCGGACAATGCTAGACATTCTTAATGTAAATACCTGTACATAAACGCTGTTAACCTTATCAATCATCAACCAGTCAGCCATTCTTACAACAGCGACGTCACATTGATCACATACGAAAGACGTCGCAGATGGACACTACACCACCATAACCGCCAGACTGGAGCATGACAGACGACTTTCTCGAGTCAAGTCGACAGGAGATTGCTCTTGAAACACAAGGTGAGTCTGCAACACCATCTAAACGTCCGAGCCAGCCAGGCCAGCACACTGAAGACTTCGACCGCCGGAGGCCAGACGTCCCCCAGACCGGTATATAGACAGTGCCTAAGGGTGGAAGAGCTGATGTGTCGGTGGCGCAGGACTATCATCGTCGCCACCGACCGGGGTTGTGGCTCTGATACTGAGAGCCTGCAGTGTGTGCGCTCGCTCATGTTCTTGTTCCGAATTCCCTACCGCAGGGGTTCTCAAACTGGGCTCCCTGGAACACAGGGGTTCCGCAAGCTGGCCTCATGGGTTCCGCGAGCACCCCAAGTTAGTTTTCCCCCCAGGGTGTCTACCAAGTTGACATTTTCAAATTCCCTGAATTTTCCAGGTTTTCCCTGAGTACTTTTGTGAAATTCCCTGAGTGACACAGAACTTTGTTTTAGGTCAAGATGGGCTGACACCATGTCGCCAGATGCTGTCACTCTCTAAAAAAGCATGTTATAAAATAAAAAAACGACATAATACAGTTTTAATGGTAACGAGTAACTTTTATTGGATTCAAAGAGAAAACAAAACGGAGTGGTTAGTGAAATTCATAGCGAATAAAATATAAAAAAAGGTAAACTGAGGTCTACGTGACCCCCCCCCCCCCCCCCCCCCCCCGTGAGGTCCTGTGATCTCAAGGGGGGGGGGGGGGGGTGTTACGCGACTTCACGGTTACGCCGACGGCGCCGCCGCTTAAGCCGGAAATGGGCGCCTAAGAGCTGCGCTCTAAAAGAAAAACGGGAGCAATAACGGGGAAAGAAAAAGGTAAACAAAGATAAGGCGTTGAAAGAGCGATTGCTCAACCCTTGTTGTCAACACACTCCACTTGACGAAATCTTTTTTTTTTTTTTTTCTATCACTTTATTTTGGGGCTAAGGAGTCGCGCAGCGACAGCAGTGGTGTTCGGGAAAAAGAGCGCACACGACCTTTCCAACAGCGGGAACTCCCTGCCCTCCCTACGCGTGCGGGTGCCCTTCCCCTTGCTTTTGCCATCCTCCACGTTTTGTTTTTATTGGTTGATATTTAATTTTTCATTATACAATTGCTTTTTTGTTGCACGGGCAAGATAAGAGACGGAAAAATCGCGCGGGTGCCTTATCGGATCCGCTAGCTTTGTGCCTGCTCCATGAGTGGTAACTTTAGTGCACTACTACGCTCCTCACGCGCTCAAAGTCTTTCTGAAAATGACTGTTTTAGTGGTTTTCGATGACGCTGAGCAAGTTTCTAATTACAACCATATGTCTATTTTCATTAATTAAAAAGTTAATTAACAAATTTTAATTAATTAGCTGACTGATCATTACGATTAGCCCCCTATAATATGTCCCCTGGCCGTATAACTCACCTCCACAAGCGGGATAAGTGTAACTTTCACGGCTTTTTTTAAACAAATCTGTTAAGCTTAAAAAAAACACCCTGTATATATATATATGGGTGATTTCATCTCAACTCAGGCACGGATTTAGGGTCGAATTTTTAATTTTGACGAAAAAAATATATATTTTGGGGCAATTCCTATAATAAAAGAAGACGCAAACAGTTATTTCGTTGGATTTTTTGTTCTCAAGTTATGGACCGTTGAAGCGGTCAAGGTGGAAATTGATGTTTTCCCAGCCTATCGGAGGTGCCATATTTCACTCCATCCCTTTTCCCTACTTTTTACGCTACATCAATATAACTTTTCGGGAACACTCTAGACATAGGCTTTTTCATACTAATTAAGCGTCTAGGTCCTAACATTCTTAATGATTTTTTATTTTTATTTGTCAAACCGTCTCTTTGTGACGATATTTGACGAAGTTCAGCAAGCTGTGCTGTGTGACCTAATCAACATATTTTTATGACCTTTATATCACCGTAAAGCACCAATTATTCTCTTTCTTTTGAGTAAAATTTCAATATTTTGCCACAAGTATATAATGCGCTACAAGTGCCTGAAAAATGAATATTTCGAAAAACTAGCAAGTTTGGAGTAGATTTTCTAAAAAAAACCCACTTTTTATTTTTTTCATTTTTTATTCACACTTAGTTCATATAGTAGTCTATCAGGAACTACCAACAGAAATTGTAATATATTGTTTGTATGGCCGCTATTAAGACTCGAATCTTGTGCTATGAGCGTTTTGAACGGGACTTCGCACAGGCGCTCTGCTGAGCAGAATTTTGTCCTATATAAGGTTTTCTATTTATCGTTAGCAGTTACATAATATCCAACCATAAACATTAAAAAAAATTTTTGAGTAGTGCTCTTAAAAAAAAGTTACTTAGAAGTCCGTATTCACAAGTGCGAGCGCATCTTTTTCTCCCAATACGGGGGAATGCAGATCGTTAGAGAAGTCCTCCGAGGCCTTTTACTTTCGGCTTCGAAATTTTACAGATGCCACCCCAGTCAGGCGGCGTGTATAGAATACTTTATCTTGAACATCACGGGGCTACCGCCTCTATCTTCGTCGGGGTCCTGGAGCCTCTAAGGATTATGCCTTTGGATGCGACCGACACGGAAACCCTGATTGTCGGGAGAACAGGCGTTTCGAGGTTAGAGTTTACGTCGCAAGCCCCCCTCTGTCTCTCCAAGCTCCCCTCCTCGTCCTTCTAACACAACCGTGCCACTAATCCGCGAACACTAAAAGAGACGCCGCTGCTGCGTGGCACTCAGATTACGCGCGAGGCGGAGAGCGAATGTTTAAGTATGGATCGACGGGAAGATTGGGGACCCAAAGGAAGCCGAATCTTCGCACGTCGTCTAACTGATAATAGCCTTCTCGGTCCCTTTCTGACTCTTTACTTGAATTCCTAAGCCACGGCGGAAAGCTGGTACTCATTCTACCTCCGTGCTGTCTGAGCTGGATGAACTTAAAACTGCTCCTGCTTTCAGAAAGCCAGAAGTGTTCGTTACTGCCATGGCTAATACATTATTCAGTTCAGACCGGAAAGTGTGCGCCGACTATTCAAGGAGACACAAGAGAAGAGTGTTTTACGGACGCCATTTTCGTCAAGTCTCGGGACTAAACCTAAGTTTTCTTAAGCAAGTTCTACCGGCTGAGGACGCCCAGCGCGTAAGCCCTGGAGATGTTCTGTGCAATAACTGCTCCACAATGTTCTTGGGTCAGATTGAAGGACATAAGCAAGGACAGGAAATGTTGTCATCAAGCTCATCGTCATCATCCCTGAAACCAGCGGACAGATCATTCGTTGACGAGGAAGCCCTGGTCCAAGGAGTGTCTGAAGCAATTGATGCTGCCGAAGTAAGTGTGACACCACTTAAACTCCCTTCTAGCGTGACCCCACGAAGTCGTACCGGCTATGTTAAGCGAAAAAGATCTGAGATAACCGCGGACTTCAAAAAGGAAATTGGTCGTAAACTAAGTGACGTGTACGGAGAACCTACGGGCACAGACAAAGAAGATCCATGCTCCTCGTGCTCCGACCGGGTCAGCAATTTACGAGCAGCCTATGTCAAGAGCGCGTCGCAGCTAGAGCGCTACCGCCTCTTAACTCTCTTTCCATCTAACCTCAAAAAGAAAGATATCCTGAAAGCAATTCCTGAAGTGACGAAACATGCTTTGGACCAATCAAGAAAGCTGAAAAAAAAAAGGGGGTCTGGGCGTCACCTGACCCATACCAAGGACATGCTCTCAACGAAAACGATGTCGCTCTTGCGTTGACTTACTACACATCAGATGCAAAAGACTGCTCAAGACAAAGCCCGAACAAGAAGGATGTCGTAAGGCTTTTTATTGATGGTCAGGAAGTCTTCGTCACGAAGCGATTTATGACGAGATCTATTAGGGAAACCTACAAAGAATTCAAGGCGGCCAATCCTGAGTCAAAAATGGGCCTAACAAAATTTTATTCTCTTCGGCCCAAGTGGGTTAAGAAACACCCTGTACATGAAGAGTGTGTGTGTGTATGCTGCGCCAACTTCATACTCTGTCTGACATCTCTGTCAAATGTGGCGGGCAAGACCATGACCTTTCAAGACGTCCAGAAAATTTTTCTTTGTGAAAATCCTTCCCAAAACTGCTTCTTGCTGATGTGTGAAGCCTGTTCGAACCGGAAGGACATATCCCTCGAGATGCTAGGGATGAGCGCTGAAGATGAACTGGAGTTGGCATTGTGGGAATCTGGTGGCGAGTTGGTAAAAAAACATTTGGAGTCCACTGCTTTTCTTAACGAACTCAACAAGTGGACGAAGAAATACATACCCCACTATTATATTCGGCGTGCACAACAGAGCAATGTGGCTTGAAAAAGCAAATGTGAAGCCACGTGTCGTAGTCCTCCACTTTGATTTCGCCGAAAACTGGAGTATTGTGCTCCAACGTGCAGTGAAGGGATACCACTGGAAAACCAAGATGGTGGCAATCTTCACCTGCGTTGCGACGACCACGAAGGGAACACTAAGTTTCGGCGTCGTGAGTGATGATACCTGTCATGATTCTGCACACGCGCTCTTTGCGCTCACAATGATTGAAGACAGGCTCGAGGAACTCTTGCCCGTTTTTTTTTAGCTAACCTATGTTTCGGACGGCGCTCCAAGCCATTTCAAAAATCGGCACCAATTACACGAATTTCAGAAGTTTGTTGTCAGCAGGTGGATATACTCGGCGTCAGGGCACGGCAAAAGCGCGTGCGATGGAGTGGGTGGTGTGCTGAAGCATCATGCGTCACTGCATAACTTGAAAACAACTGAGCTGAGCTCCATAACTAACGCGCGTACGTTTGTTGAAGCTCTCGGCCAGAAAACCAAGGGGACAACGCTTCTCTTCATCGACCAAGAGGAGCTGTCCCGTTATCGGGAGCTTAAAAGGAAGGGGTGGGAGAAGGTAACCCCATCGAAAGGCACCCAATCTTCTCATGTGTGGAGCAAAGCAATGGGGGAAGGGGGAGGTGATGTGGGCCTAGAAAGAGTTTACCAAACCCCAGAATAGACAGAGCTAAATGGTGGGACCGTGAAAAGGCCGGACCGTTTCAACAGTGCGTTCATCCTTGTCCCCCTGTGAGTGCGTGCTGTGTGATCAGACGACGCGCCATAGACTTTGACACTGAACTGACTGCAATTTGGAAAAAGCAAAAACTGGTTCAGAATCGCATCAACCTATTGTCTCGATATGTGCTACGTCGAAAGATGACTATCCCTATCCCAGGTGTTTATCACTGTTTTTGTGTGAGCAGCGCCGTGTAGTATTGAAAAGGTACTGCGTCGTCTATCCGTAAACCAGACGGAATTTGGCGGTGTTCAATTCGTTTTAAAGTTTATATTTGTATTAACTTTGAGTGTATTTTATGTGAATTAGGAGTATATTGAGACATTTGGTTAACACATTTTGATATATTTTATGAAATGAACATGTTTAGGCTACAACATGAAATATTACTTCCCTTCTCTGGTTATGTGTCGCATCTTAAGTTTAAACTTCCGAACTTTATATGTAATTGTCATATTTTCTTATGTCCAACAGATATGCAGTGCATATACATATGTGCGATTTAGTATCTGACGCTTAGGAAGTACGGTCTATTTTGTGCACATACCGGCTCTTCCGTAAAATAACGAGCATTTCGTGGCGTGTAAGGCTACAAATGCGTTAGTCCTGTGTTTAGATTTCATTTCTATTTGCAAAAATCCGACGAAATAACCGTTTGCGTCTTCTTTTATTATAGGAATTGTCCCAAAACATATATTTTTTTCGTCAAAATTAAAAATTCTACCCTAAATCCGTGCCTGAGTCAAGATGAAATCACCCACATATATATATATATATATATATACATACAACGGGCATGGTGGCGGGAGGCCGAAGGCGTGGGTATATAACTGAGAAGAAAAAAACCCTCGGTGGAAACAGCAACAACAGACGATTTGTTCTTCGACGTTTCGGCTGGAGTCCAGCCTTCGTCAAGAAGCCCCTCCCACAAAGCCCTTCACTCTTTTTAATAAGCAAACACTAGAGAGGAGGACAGTGATGTGATTGGCAAAAGCCGTTTTGGAGCATCTTTTGGAGCAGCCAAAACACTGTTTTGTAGCAGCAAAAGTGGCCTTTGGAGCAGCCACAACAGTGTTTTGGAGCAGAAAAAGTGGCTTTTGGAGCAGTTAAAAACGTGTTTCGGAGCAGTAAAAATGGCTTTAGGAGCAGATATTCTTAGCAAAAAAATAAAGATATCCGTTTCAAGTGCTGGGCAAACCAAGGACACTTTGCTTGCCGCAATAAACACATCGTAGTCAAGTTAGGCCACCTGGGAGTCTTTCAACATTTAACTAAAATGCCAATGACATGACAGATTTTGCAATGCTTCAGTTAAATGATACGTATATATCTACCCGCTATAGGTAAATAAGAATCTAAGTGCACATATTAAAATTTATTTGAAAATGACTAACTTAAAATAAACGGCACAGCATTAGGTTGGCTAGTGATAAAATAAATGAAAGCAGTCTCGAACTGATGAAACAAGTAATTACTGCAGTGAAATGCGAAATAGTCGCGCGAGCAGAGATGACTGTTCGATCGAAACCATGCCCCTCCGCTCCGTCGTTAAAGGGTAACTGCAAAGAAAAAAAAGTTTCTTTTTAAACAGCCTAATTGGGACAAGCATGTCACAAAACAAATGTTCCGCGAAAAAAATGATTTTTTTTTATCAATATTGACGCCACAGGACGTAATTTAGTAGAGTCAGAACTTCTCTACATTTGAAACTCCCGCTCTTTCGGCCCCCGCGGAAGAGGAGTACGCCCCGCCCCTCCCTCTCCTTGCGTTGCGGAGTTGAACGACGCAACGTCTCGACTTCCGGCAAGATCTGGCAACTACGCCAGGCCGCCCAGGCCGCGGTATTGTTTTGGTTTGACGCGGTTTGCGAGAACATGTAGCGAAGAGGTGACCGGAGAAGTGCCCCTGTGATGTTCCCAGAAGACGGAAAGTATCGTTCGTAATCGTTGTGCGTGTTTTGAAAGCGAAGGGAGTCACAGAATCCACGAGTGCGCAACCA
The DNA here is from genome assembly GCF_016920785.2 of Ixodes scapularis. Taxonomy (NCBI): domain Eukaryota; kingdom Metazoa; phylum Arthropoda; class Arachnida; order Ixodida; family Ixodidae; genus Ixodes; species Ixodes scapularis. The sequence continues at coordinate 112,597,859 of NW_024609835.1, forward strand.
CAAGCCAAGGTTCACGACGGCGCTGCGTTGGTTTCGGCGATCTCGTTCTGTTTGGTGCAACACGGCGATGCGACAGAGCTGAAACGTTTGTGGTGTGTGTAAGGCGGTGCTATGTGTGTTATGCGGGGTTGATGTACAACGGGTCCAGTCCCGTCGTCGTTGGCTGATCCAGTAAAACTGGCCCGGGAGGACGCAGCGAGCGTTTTTAAAAGTAAATCTTCCTTCGTTCTGTTTCAAAATGTGGAAGATTCCGGACGCATACCGTGAGTAAAAAGCTGCGGGCGTTTTCAAATAAATTACGTCGTTTCAATCGAACAATGGACTCCGAATTCTTCTCCTAAATCTGCCGTTTTTATGCTTCGTGTTGTTGGACTGCGTTTGCACAGCGACGTGTTGCGATGGTCGTGCGGTGTGAATAAATTTGGGCAAGATTTCGTACCTGTCTACAGATGCATGAACTGAGACCACTTTTTACGTAGTGAACATGGTGCTTTTTTTTATTTTGTGTGTAGTTGTGGACGTTAGGTGCGCCCGGTGGGAATCTCGATGGCCTCCGGAGCGATATGACGAGAACGTAACTGGACATGTTTGTCGCTACGCGAACGCCCGATTGCCTCCAGCCAAATAGCATTCCTTTCGGGGCGACATGGCTGCTGGAAGGCTCACTGTCGGGATCACGCATCTGACATCTCCGAAAAGTCAGCATTTGCACGCGCAAACAAGCAAAACAAACACACAAAAAAAAAAGCACGCTAAGCAAGCAAAGAGGAAAACGAGAGAACCGCGCTATGAAGTCCAAAACCCCGCGTCGCTTCCTATCACTAACACCTGCGACAGCTGCTAAACACACACTACTTCACTTCAAGAAGTCTCACTCAAGCACCTGGGTCAGCACGAAACACTGATCACTTCGCCGAAACGATTAGTCGAGGTAGTCGAGACAGGCGGGAGCAGAGACTTCGGCAGCCATGAAAGAATGGCGAAGCTTTCGTTTGTTATGGTATGAATCCAAACGGAAGTGCCCGTCTTGTAAACCTTTTGTAAAGAATAATAACTCTCATCACATGGGTTATTCTTTAAACGTAAAAATATGCCGCTCAAAAGGAAATTGCAACAAATAACGAAGGTTTAACAACCAAGATCTAAGCTGTCAATCAAACTCTTAGCCAATGAGAGCCGATTGGGATTAACGTCACGGAATCCCAACTTTGTGGAGCGCGATTTAAAACGGGCGAAATAGCCGCAAACTAAAATCGGTCTCACGCAATAAATATTGCTGTAAAAAAAATTTTTTCTCGCGGAAAAATTGTTTTTTGACATGCTTGTCCCAATTAGGCTGTTTAAAAAAAATCTTTTTTTTCTTTGCAGTTACCCTTTAACTGGTTCCCAAAACAGTATGCAAAACGTAACCAACTGTCCAGCATACGACAAAAAACAGTCCAGCGGCACGTGCTTGCCAGGCCGGCAGCCGAGGTACAAGCTAAACACATAGAAAAAAAAAGAACCTGAGCATATCGGTGCAAGACATCGCGAGTCAAGATCAAAAAGCTTTTGAAGCGCTTTGTGCAATGAGTGAGATTGAGACAAACAAGCGCGCTGTGCGGGTTCAGCGTGCAGACATTGCCTTCTTTGCTTTCGCTTATTTCTCTTCGCCAACTTTCTTTCGCGGCAGATTTTTCACGCACCGGGGTACCTCCCGAAAGAAAGCACACCGTGAGAAACCTAGGAAAGCAATACTTCGACACAAAGGTCTCCGAGTTAAAAATGGATTTTTGTAGTAACGTATGATTTACACAAGAACAGGAATGTTGATGAACTTGCGGCGGTACTTAGTTTCATTTTAGAAAGCGCCATATCTGCAGCGACGTGGGGACGGCAACACCCGACGTCACGTGACCACGGTGACTGGCAGGGAGGGACCGAATATAGTTTTCCCACGGTTGTTGCTTTCAGGAACGAGTGCTTCAGCTCCCAAACTAACTCCCGCCGCGCAAAACTTGGTTTCGTTTCATAGCATTACGGCATAGCTGGTACCCCAGCACGTTAGCGTCGAAACGTCCGCCCGCGTCTATCGTTGAAAAAAAAAAAAGAAACACGAGACGACGAGGGCGCGGAACGAGACATGGCAGGAAAAACCATGCAAGACCGGATGAACGATTGATGCAGGGTACTTTGTGTCGGACGGCCGCTTGCACCGCCTAGCTCACGCATGCTCAATTACGATATTCAGTTTAGTTTTGGCTTAGAAAGACAACCGAAATTGGTCGTTTGGCGCAAGTTTGGCGCAGATTACCCATATTTCGGCAAAATGTAGCAGGATGTAGCAGGGTTAGCTCCTTGGCGCAGTTTGGTGCAATAGGTGACCGGCGTTTGGCAGCAGTCTCAAAGCACTCTGGGTAATATTCACTTCCGGTTCGTAGCTAGCAGCCGACGCAGCCCCATGACGGCTACGGAAGCGTGTGCGGGTGTTGAAACCCGATCAATCCGGGCCACCTTCCTCTGCTGCTGGGTGACTTAGGCACTTCTAAACGTCTCAAGTTACTTCTACGGATATGTTAAGTACTAATCGGTACGCAGAAGCATCGAGAACGGCCACGAAAGCGCAGAGCGAGTGCGGCCGGCGGCAAGCTGCACTCGCACCGCGCTTTCCGGATCTTCGCATGAAAACTCAGGTTGGATGTTTCGTTTTCCTTTTGAGCCTGCGTTTTTCATTTGGGTTCTGTTTATTTTTGATGGTTACGTTAGATCACATCACCGACCGAAATAGGCGCGAATGTAAGCCGTAAGACACGGCCAGCTGAAATGCCCGGTCGGAGGTATGGCATACTTTTTCTCATTTTGTTAGAACACCTAAGCCTGGGTAAGAAACAAAAGTTTAAGATGGGGAAAGTCGGTTAGACGGTGTTTCAAACTCAGCTAGTATGTTTTCTCGCGCGATTAAAACGCCACTTCCGGGCGAAAGTTAGTTTCGACGACATCTGACTACGTGACAATCCTTGCTTTTAAACACTCACGCGTTTTTGGTACTTCAACTAAGTTGTCCCCCGTGAACTACAATAACCCTCCGCCCCCCCCCCCCCTTTCCCCCTTCCCGCATGTTTTTTTTTAATGATGTCGAGTAAGGAAGCATACAAAAACGAGCACCGATTTTGATATGAGCTATGCAGGGTCGTGCTACTGCTTTATTATCCGTCAATATGAAGGTGCTGCCCATTTGCTTTTGCTTCTTTATATTACAAAAAGCTGACCTGCCCTTTTGTTTATTTATATTATAGCAAGCCACTCATCCACGCCGCTTCCCGGGAACAGTCTGCGGCGGCTCATCACAGAAAATGTTAATCCGAGCTGTCGATGTAACGACTAAACGGCCTGGCAATGGCACTGTATGTTGACGAAACGTCGTGCCATGAACTGATTGCCTGCGAGATCGCATCCCGCGTTCTCGCAGATGCCTTTTACGACAAGCAGTGCTCGCCCCTTCGTGGAATAATCGAGACGCTTTTGTTGGGTGCCAAAAAAACTGTTAGAGATCGTTATTTCCCGCTGGCCCTACCCGAAGAGAGAACACGTTGTACTGGCTTGTAACAATATTGGCCGCGCATAAACGGTCACCGACGTTTGCCTGTCACAAACTCACAGGTCATCTCGCTCCTTCACTCGCTTAACAGCGACGGCCCATCGTTGCTTCCATGCTTTGTTACACGGGAACTGGAACATCTTATGCCCTCTCTGGCTTGCGTTAGAACAACGTACCCCGGAGCTGTAAGCCATTTTCACCGCGAATACAGCATGGCCACCACGCCTAGAAGGGCTTTTGATGCAGCTGGACGAACCGCGACCGGCACCGGACGAACCGGAAGCGTGAAGTCACGTGGTGCCTCGCTTCAGATGACGAAACTTCCGGCTCAAACGCCGGTCACCTATTGGCGCAGCAATCACATCACTGGAAGGAGAGCCTAGAGGACACCGCTGATTATGGCAGGCAAAGGAAATTGTGGAAGGGGCTTCTGCTATTCTATAGTTGCAACGGACTATAACAAAAGTTTACAGTAACATGAAAACAAAAAGACCAAGCATGCAGAGAAATTTGCAGGACTCATGTGTAGCAGGGACAGAATAGAAAAAACTTCAGCTGCAATATTTACCCTTTAAATTTCCCTCAACAGCTCAGCAGAGACGACATGCTGGTCGTCAGCGCCTGGAGGGCCACGCCCTTGGTGCTGGGAGCACATGTAGTCTGAAACAAACAACAAAGAAAAAATTAAATGCATCGACGATCCCGCACATGCTGTTATTTCGCTTCATTGGCCACTTGAGGGAAAGCAAGCATGCAGTCCAACCATCTCAACTGCTAGCTGAAACGTCCTGCCGCCAGGATTAATATATTGCTTGCGCTATAAAAACACAATTACACACTACCCAGCTGGCACGCTGAAAGTTCAAACATTGAAGAAACTAGCTCATAAAACTTCAATGTAAGAGCTACACCTTGTGGATGCTACACAACAGCATTTTCAGTCTAAACCTTGGTGCACTGCAAGGCTGCTTTACCTCAGCCAGTTTGGAACATCTGCAGTTTCATTCTTTTCAAGATATTATGCCTGAAAATTAATGTGACAAATTAACTGGGTTAAAATTTTTTAATCGACACCCGGCTAAATATTTAGGAAGTATACTAGTGGGTTTATTTCTAACTTACCATAATTATTTTCGGCATCCTGAAGGCGTCGCTTCAGGGTCCAGTTTTCGTATTGGATCCACCTCACTTTCACAGCTGCAGCCACACTGAAATGTTTGCAAATTTTCAGGCAGGGTAATTAAAAGTCGGCAGTTTCTCTCGAACACAGCTGTCACAAATATTGTCTTTTTTGTCCTTTCGTTCTGTTTAAGGGTGGCTGGGGGAAGGGGAGGGGGGTTCAAGTGCAATTCTCGCGCATGTTTACCTGAGCGCCAAAGGCATGAGCTCAAACAAGACTAATGCCGGCCGAGCTTTAAACCAATGGGAAGAGGAAGACAAGAAGAAGGAAGTGGGACTCAGAGTGTTTCAGGTTGACCAACCACGAGCCTGTGACAACCACATAGGTCATTCAACACATGTCCCATACCGCTCAAACACTGTGTCGAACTGCATTTTTAAGTCTGTCCTGCTTCTAACGGTGTATGAACAGGGGCATTCATTTCGTGGCATGCCTCGAAATGAATCGAAGTGACGCAAGCTGGGAACACACTGCTGTTGCTTCATTCGGGAATAACTGCAGCACTCGGCTTGATCACATCACAATTGCAAAATGAAAAATAAAAAAAGGTGAAAAGGAACAACGTCGAAGAAGTGATCAACGGAGATGTCGTGGGTGCCGCCTTTTGCAGTACCCACGCTATTTTCGAGAAACGGGCCCCAAAGCTTGAGTTTGAATGCTTGTTTTGGGTCTGCGCATGCACAGCAGCGACGACGTTATTTCTTTGGGGTTGCGGACGCTATTCTAAAACTCCCTAATAGGAAGTTTTAGAACAACGTACGCAATTTTAGCACACGCTAGCGCTAAATTTATTAGCGCACGCGACGAGAGAGAGTTTTAGAATGAGCAAAACTATACGCACTCCGGAGTGCACTTTGGACGGAAATGGCTATACGCACTCCGTGGAGAGCTCATGCCGCTCGGGGCCACCCTTTTCGAATGGCGCGTGTATCACTGGGGAGCTCGTTAACACAGCCCCCCCGCCTGCGATCACGCCGCTTCGCGGCGTCCAGGCGGCAACCCAAGCCCCGCTGTCCCCGATCGTATTTTTGGAAAGGGAGTCCCATACCATTAAGTTCTTCGAAGTTTCGTCAACAACATTCGGTTTTTTTAGTGTTCATCGCAAAAAAGAAATGTCGTAAATATCGCCAAATGCCTCGACAAAACAAAATGTTCAAGAAAAAAAAAAAGTAGGCCCACCGCGGATCGAACCTGCGTCCACTTACTTATAAAGCAGACACCTTAAAGGGATACTGAACCGAAATTTCGAGCTCACTAAACAAGGCCGGGCGGATAGGCGGGAAGCTGCAAAACCAAAAAATATCACTCATACAGCGATATATCTAACGGATCGCCGTATTTTTTAGAAAAGAAGTGCGAGATTGAACCCGGCCGACAAGACCGATGAGACAAGGCACATCATGATTCCCATTCTCTCTCCTCCTCGCTACGTCCCGTCAAGCTGGTGAACCGAAGCGAGGAGGAGAGCAGCGAGGCCGTTTCTCCTCATTCTTAAATTCTCCCGGAGGACAGTTACGTCAAAGAACTCGCTTCATCGCGCCCTTCTTTTCCAAAAGTATGGCCATCCGTTTGAGATATCAATGTACGAATGGTGTTTTGGAGTTCGTAGCATCCCGTTCAACACTTCTGCAGCCTTATTTTGCGAAATCCAAATTTCGGTTCAGTATCCCTTTAGCCCCTACGCTATGCCATCTTTTTTTTTTTTGTTTCTTTATTGCCAGGCATTAATCATTCACAAAATACACCTTCAGAAGCCCTTGTAAAAAAGGTCAAGCTGACTTACAACTGACGCACACTAATTAGCATGATCTTAAAGTGACCAGTCCATCTAGGACTGGCAACCAATCAGGCCCATCTTCCAAAACCTTATACACTTCTCTAATCTGACTAATGCTCCAAGTAAAAGAGTGACATACTGGTCGAGCATCTACATCAGCATGCCGCACTGCCATGCGGCTCTTCCAGATACTGTGTAAGCCAATAACCATAAGTAAATCATACGGTACAGAGTCTGTTGGGGCAACAGGCAGAAAACATATCCCGTGTGCGCTTAAAGGAAATTCCTTTTTCAGAGTTCGCTGCAGTACATCCCAGTAGAACACCGCGTCCCAACAATCTAAAAACAGATGCTCTATCGACTCGGGCCTTTTGCACAAGATCCAGTTCACAGTCAAGGGAACAAATATGCCCTTTTCGTCCAGCCATGTTTTAAGCGGAAGTGTTCCACTGTGAAGTTGAAAGAAAAAGGTTTTCATCATGGCCGGGACCAGCATTTTCTTAAATGCGACGAGGTACATCCTGTCCTGAAGTCGCGCTGTAAATAGCGCGATACCAAGGGGTTGGGAATGATGTTTCTATTATATTTCTTGTAAGTCGCTTTTGAGAGACAGTATTCAGAGATTCCAAAGAGAAACACGTGGTTAGAAATTTGTATGCACCGACAACTTCCTTCAAATAAGCACTCTGTGGTCCCGTAGCACCGTCACTGGATGAACCAATGAAATTGGGTAAGACACCCGACAACTGAACCTGAAGAACAGTACGCAGAAAGAGATCTTCTTGATCTCACAGGAAAAGATAACGGTTAACAATTTGGCGTATGAAAAGCAGTAATAAAGACCACCATGTTGTATGCGCCGAAATAAATTCATTCGGCCGACGCGCTCCCAGCTGGACGCCCAAACATACAGAGCAAACACACGATGCAGCTTCTGAATGTGAAATCAAGAACAATGCAAGACCTGTAGAAGATACCACAGCTTAGCAACAAAAAATAAATTACACACTGTAGCTCTTGCGAAAATAGACAAATGGCGGCCTGCACTGGAGGTCGCTTTCTCGCGCAGCTTATCTGTCTCTTCACTCCACAGACCTGCGCTGTCACGATAGTATTCCAATAGTATGCCAAAATAACGGGAGGGAAGGGTTGACCAAGCAATGTGAGCAAGAAAGTTTGGCTTCGATGCCCATCGGCCGTGCCAAAAACCCGAACATTTCGACCATCCGGTCCGAGAACAAAAAGTTTTTGTGATTTCGATGGCTTTTTGAATACTCTTGCTATCTGTGCAAAAAATAGCAATGTCGTCCGCATTAGCCAAAATGCAAACCTCACGCGCATTCAAGGTAAAACTACGAACATGCTCACTCCGAATGATACTCAAGCAGTATGGTTCAATATACAATGCAAACAGCATTGGCGAGAGCGGACAGCCTTGTCTAACAGAAGATTTTGCAGGAATGAGTTCACTGACTCGCTTATTAACAATAAGACTAGTTGTACAATTATAATATGCCATTTGCACACCTTCAAAAATAATAGCTCCTATATCAATATGCTTCAAAATTTGGCTTAAAACGTCAAGAGACACCCGGTCGAAGGCCTTTTCCAAGTCAACTTGTAACACGGCGACTTTGCGCAGCTCACCGTCACAGCACTCCAAGATACTGCGCGCAACATGAATGTTGGTCAAAATAGTCCGACCCTGTATGCCGCATGTCTGATGAGGCTTAACAACACTCGTTATCACACGCTGCAAACGGCGAGCAAGGACTTTCATTAATATTTTATAGTCAACATTAGTAAGGCTTATTGGACGGTAGGAGATAACACTGAGAAGCTTAACGGGTCGTCACATTTTGGGATTAACACTGTGTGTGTACAGGAAAAGGAGCGGGCGAGAACTTTTTTTTCATATGCCTTGGTGAAAACTTCGAGTAACACGGATGAAATTTCATGTTTAAATGTTTTGTAAGAACCAGCAATTAAAGGGACCATGAAATGATTTTAAAATCGAGTTTCATCCACCGCACGTCGTAAAAGGTGTGAAAAGAAACACAAAAACACAAAAATAGGGAGCCAAAAAAAATTATTTGCTATAGAACTTTTAAAAGAAAACTGGACTCTTTTGCGCCTTCCTTCCTTCGCCTGTTCACTACGATGCATCCGCGGAAATGGAGCACGTCAGCCAAATCCAGGTCGCCTATTGGGTAAGAGCCTACCTCACCAGCACCGCGATCGTAAACAATAAATAGCCGGCGAATGTTTCCTAAAAGTTTTGTTAAATAATATTCAGATCCACATTTTGTAGCATAATTAGAGATGTGTGGCGAAAATAGCCAAGTTTGATAATGCTGAGAGCCAAGCGCCATCTATCGTGTGGTAAACGAAGCAACTACTGCGCGTGCGCAGTAGGGCAAGGCCGACAGTTACTTGGGTGACGGCGACCGACGAACATTTATTTTCTTTGTTTTCCTTCCTCTCAAAACTCTGACTGACTGAACGTTTATTTTTCTACGTGTTCTTCCCGCGCGTGCCGACTTCAAGCAGCAAGAAAGCAGTACTTAAAACAGACCACGACGAACAAGAACGCTGGATCCACCGACTCCGACGAAGCGAGCTGCTGCTCAGAATATAGGCCTAGCAGGCATTCCGACTCGGCACTGCGTTGCTTCGTCGCAAGACCGTCTGCCTATGACCGGCTGGCGTGCTAAATGGAATATGCCCGCGCGACCCTTGTGGACCCTTCCCGTATTATAGTTTGATCACTGACCTCAATTCTAGATTAAGAGGCGAGGTCAATCTCTTCCCCTTGTTTTCCGAGGCAGTGTTGACGAACACTCGTCGAAAAGGGACTCTCGTCGATTCTATCTTCTTGTTTTGTGTGATATAGAGCTGAAATAAACGCTGTATGGATTACCTTCGTAACACGGTATGTACACTTTGTTATTGGTATGCCATTTTTATTCTGACAGACTGCACATCACTGTCGAGCTATAACAGTTCGTGGGAGGTATACGTACAACCCCGGTCCAACCTTTCTTTGCCGAGTGTCGCGTCAGTATCGAGTTGCAATCGTAAAAGAACGGTCCCAAAGCGCTTACAAACAGCGCGAATACAGCACTTCCATCAAGCGCGCGCGTCCGCTCCGAGTGTAAACAGGTATTTACGTGGCTCTTGCTGACACTCGTAGTTCAAACGTATCTTTTTTAACGTCGGCTCGCTCCTGCATCTCCGAGGCCGCGAAAAACGCCATCTACGTCGCTTTGCAAACGACTGACACGGGCCGGCCCTTCTGCCAACAATGACGGGGTGGTTGACTTCTGGAGTCTTCCCCGGAAGACTCGCTGCACTTCCCAACAGGCATACCGGCGTATGGGACTAGTCCCATGCTGTCGCTGTGGCGCAACATATCTCATTGAATTTCGCTCAGCTGCGATGCGGCGATGAGAGGCGCCGATTCAGGAAATACGTCGGTGACATCAACGCAGTAAAACCTACCGGCGCACCCCAACTCGTTGCCGCTAACACTCCCATTCTCCTACTGCCGAGAGAACTTCCGGTTCCGGAAACGGCCTACGTCACGGCTTGTTTTGCGGTCAGTTGGAGAGAATGAAAAAGTCGATATTTCAATAATTTTTTGTGTAGAAGTTAATAAACCGAGACGAAAACGGATGCCTGTTCGGCATTCAGTGAACATTGACGGCTTAATGTAAAAGTTATCTGGAAAAAGTAAAAAGGTCATTTCATGGTCCCTTTAAGCCATCTGGGCCAGGCAATTTTCCAAGTTTTAAGTCATCTATCACTTTTGTTACCTCTGACAAGCTGCTTGGTTCCTCTAAAGTCCTTATCGTTTCCGTCAACCTTCGGCAGTAGAGGCAGAAAGTCGTCTTTAAATCCTGACAGTAGTGGGGTGCTACAACTAAACAACTTTTTATAGTGTTGAAGAAACGCCTCTTCGATATGAGTTTCATCGCTGGGCAAAACCCCAAGGTGTTCTATTTCAACTACAGTAAAACCTCGTTATAACAAAGTTGAAGGAGCGGTCATAATTATTTCGTTATAACCATTAGTTTGTTATAGCCAATGTCCATTTCTTCCCACTATTAGCAAGCAAGGGGAATTATGATTGCTTTGTTATATCTATTAGTTTGTTATATCCCATTTTGTTATAACGAGGTTTTACTGTACATCATTAGCTCGCGCGTATTTCTTTTCCGCCGCCACCATTCTTCTTGTCAGCTGCTCTCCCACCAAGAAATGCTCTGAACGAGCCCGTATTGCCGCCCCCCTGTATCGGTCGCAATCAAGAATTTCGAGTTTGGCTTTCAAGTGGTTATTATCCTCAATGAAAGCGCCAGGTGCTCGGCATTCTTCCGTAGTAGCTTGTCTAAGTTTTTTCGGTGCTCCAATTCTTGACTCTTCTCCTGATACTTGAAGAGACATGTCCTTTCAAGTGCTGTTAATTTCACCTCCTGTTTAAATGTTTCCCAGCGCTCGCTTGCGCTGCCTCCTTTCAGTTGTACATCACTCCAGATTGTCTTAATACAGGAAAGAAATGATTCATCCTTTAGAAGTTTCGCATTCAATTTCCATAATTCCCATGAGAAATTGGCCCCCTCTTTCTTTTTACCTAATTGGAATGTTACAATGCAGTGATCGCTAAAAGCAACGTAGTCTACAGAATAACTCCGACATAAATATACCAGATCCGATGAGATATACGCCCGGCCCAGACTAGCGTGGCTGACACCCTGAAAGAGCGTGAAAGGCATACAGTTTGACCTAGGCAAATAACATGCGACGTCTTCCAGAACAAAATCTTCAATAATGTTATTTAATTCTAGGGTACTGGCATCCAGGGCCGGATTAAGGTACGGGCTAAGGGGGCTGCAGCCCTGGGCCTCAGGCTGTCAGGGGGCCCCATGCTGGCCCCTGAAAATTTAAAAATGTTAGATTTTTTTTTTTATGGGAGTTCAACAGAAGCCGAAGGGCCTCTGGTGCAATGGCCTTCTCGTTCTCTTTTCCTCAACAAGGAAACATGGATGCCATAAAGTTCCCGTCTCTAGATCAACTGGCGTTTGTGAGCTGGTTGCACAAGAGCGTGCCAGAACAACAAAATTTAAATGGACTCCCATGCCCCTTGTTAGATTATTTTTTTTTTTAATTGGAGCTTGATGGAAGGACGGTTATGGAGCTTTCTTTTGTACTGGGTCCCCCTTAGCGTGTTTTACGGACAATTGTGGGCAGGAAGTTAAGCAAGCGTTAAGCAAGCAACGCAGATGGTTCACACATGTTGTTTTAAACTTTTTCGCGAAACTCCACATGGAGTTTATTCCAGAACGATAAGTTTGGAACAAGCGAAAAGCTGCCCGTAAATCTTCCGGACACCGTCTCTATAGCCACCAACAAAGAGGCGTGTCAAGGAGCCGGTCCTTAAAGGGGTACTTCGCCGATTTTTGAGCTACCTCAACTAACTATATTTTCTGACTCCCCGGCCTTTACCCTTTTTGGTATGCTATTTAGTATCGTGAAATTCATAATAGTTATTGCGAAATCGGCAAATGAAAATGATGCAAAAACAAACATTCAAAAATACCTGCCCTTTTCAGGGCCGTGACGTCAGTGGAAGGCAAGCTTGCCAGTCGGGCGAGCAGTCTAAAAAATAGAATATGCCAATCATTTGTTCCGTGCTGGAGCGCAGGGACTGGAGCTAGCTTCCAAAGCATTCATTTGACACCATGAAACTGCTTCGAATCAGTTGGGAACAAATTCTACAGTCCAAAGAGCGAACCCCCGCACTTCCACTGACGTCACTTTTTCATTGTTGCCAGTAGAGACTTTCAGTTTGAAAAGCACGGTGAGGACCAAAATTGTAAATTCAATAACTTCGTGAAAAAAAATTATTTTGACCTAATATTTGGGATACTATTGTGGCAATTTTGTTTGGCGAGTTTAGCAAAATTTCAAGCAAATCGGGGACCATGAAGAAATTGGCGGAGTACCCCTTTAAGACGCCCCTCAACAGTTTTTGATGGATACTGACTGCAAAGAAGTGCTCTAGAGTCGATATCTGGTCTGCCAGTGCAACTGAACACTCCTCCTTCCAGAGTCTGTTACGAATACTGAAATGGTTTTACCAACCTCTGAGGTTTAACCTCTTATTTCTTAACGTTGAGTCACAGAACAAAATGGCCACCGAGGTCTAAATTATTACATTGAAAAAGAACAAGATTAGTACTAAATCTGATGTGAAACATTTTTTCCCATTCAAAAAGACAGCGTGTAGATACAAAAAGAGAACATCTCGATCCTCATGATAAATCTTTAATGGCAAATGTGCCCGAACGACGGCAGTCGATGTCTTAGACTCGCACGCAGTTTCTCCTATGCTTTAAATGCGGAAGTCTGTGTTGGTTTGCGAAACGAGGGTTCAGTTATTAGAAGGGCGTTTATGCAGTAGTTTGATCCCGATAAAGACTGCTTCAACCGACAAAATTTCTTTCTTGCCTATGTCACTTCCTTCACTGTTCACACCATTAATTAATTAACAGAAGGCTAGTTAGAAGTTTTAACACTTCCAATAATTTGGAACAATTACAAGAATGAGGGCTCTAGATTTTCGTGGCAGTTGTCGATTTGCGAGGCATGCCATTTAGGGGAAGCGAAATTAGAATCGGAATTTCGCAGGTACCTTTTCGGTGGCTGCATAACTCAATTCGTGTGTGATTAATGATGTCACTCGACATGTTAGCAAAAGGTCACCTGTGCCACAAGTCGACATATTGACCAATTTGTATAAACTGGCCTGGGCATGTACTCTATGAATCTAGCTGTAATTCCAGTCAAACAAATTCATGAACGGAGTCAACATTTTAAACAAAAGCAATTTAGTGTCTTTTTTTGTGATTAAGTTGCTGGATGTGAACGACAAATCCTAATATTTTCCGCAATGTTTATTTGATTTCATTTTTGGACTTCAAAATTACTGTATTGTAAATTGCTAGAGGGGTTGATTATTTGCAAAGTAGCTTCTAAACAATTGCATCCGCCTGAATGCCAGCAAGGAAACTTGAATTCCATCGCTCGACGATAATCATATGATAAAAAATATCTAGATTTAACAAGTTCAAAAATATACATATTCCCGTCGTCATCGTTACCTCCACCACCACCATCATCACCACCACCATTATCATAGGTAGAGGCCTCATAACAGCCTAAGCCCAGGGCCCCCAAATGCCTTAATCCGGCACTGCTGGCATCCCTATAGCGCGTTCGGTTGGACCTGTCTTCAGCTCGGCAGACACAATTTAGATCACCCAGAATGATCAGAAAACGATCGGACTGGCAATGTTGGTAAACGTTTTGGAAAAAAACCCGGCGCTCCTCAGCCTCATTAGGTGCATAAACACAAATGACACGCCATTCATTTCCCATAACAGAGAAATCACACATGACAAACCTCCCAGATGGGCAGGTCGTGACGGTTTGCACGGCAGCACCTAGAGATCTTCTGAAGAACAGGCAGCAGCCAGCCTAGAAACCAACAGCATGACTCAAGCAGACTTCATACCGTGCCAGAAAAGGCCGCACCATGTAGTCGGTCTGGTCCTCGCTCTCGACTTTGGTTTCCTGAATTGCGACAATGTCCAGGTCATGCTCAGTGAACAGCCGGTAGAGCTGTTGCTGCCGTCGTCTGGCTGAAATTTCGCAAACATTCAACGTAGCCACGCGCAAGGCGTTTTCAAGGGAAACCATCAAAAAGCGAGTCTCAGGCCTCGTACGCTGGGGTCACCTCTCGCCCTACGTGGGAAGAGACAAAGAACGGTTGCGGCCAGCGCGTCGTCCCTTCTTGCTCGTCACTACGAACCAGTGTCCCTCAGTCTGCTGGAGCGTCTGGTCGGTTCCCTGTTCCGGGTCACTGAGCCTCCGCTTGATCGCCTCGGTCGCGAAGTTCATTGCTGTACCATCTCCGGCGTCCAGTGCGTCAGTCGCGTCCTTTGCTGCCGGTATTGTCTCACTGGTCTTCTTCGCGTTAGGCTCATTTTCATTAACAGTGCCTTCTGCCGTCAATGTTACGGTGGAGACCTGGCCTCCTGGCATCGCTAACAGCTCGTATTGCTGCTCACCGGACGCTTGAGGGTCTTGCGAAGAAATCCTCGCGGTTGGAGTCGCAGCCGCCTTGGCCTCTTCATTGTCCATTACGAGGTTTCTGTCCTGGCTGTCTGTGGCCTTGCTGGCAGCAGCTCGAGCGTACGACCGTACGCAATCCGAGGCCTCATGCCCGAAGGCTCAACACTCCTCACACCTCGGCACTCTACAGTCGCGCCATATGTGTCCCGTGCGTCGACAGCGGAGGCACACCGTTGCCCGTTTGTGGACAACAACCAGGAGCGGGCCTCCGTAGAGGCGGAGCTGATGCGGCAGGGATTCCGGTGTTACGTCTTCCCGGAGCACCATACGGACGATGACGGTAGTGGAATCCACGTCTGCCAGGCCTTCGATTCTCCAGTTCTCGCGGGTGACACCCTTGACCTCCCCGTATGGCTCGAAGGCCCGTCGAAGGGCATCTGCAGATACATCGAATGCCACCCAGTGAACTTTTACCTTCAGCTATCGTTTTTCTGGATCAATGACCAGGCATGGTCGTCCCTTCACCAGCATGGTCCCCTCTGTAGAAGCTTCTCTTTCGCAAAGGTGGTGTGCAACTTCAGCAGCCAGACGTGCCCCATTTGAAACGCGCCAAGTTCTGCTACGTCTTCCCAAACTCCCACCTGGTTCAGAGGCCCTACGAAGTCTTCGGCACGGTACGGCCGCCCCCGGGTATCAGCGTGCAGCACAAGGCTGCATTTCATGGCTTCTCCTGTCGGCAGAGTAGGCAATATCACTGCGTAGTCATCTGGAACATCGCCGCCTATGGCATCACCGCAGCTCGGAGCCACCGTCATCGAGCTCACAGCGGAGCGATCCATTCCACATGCGCACGCTACTGTGTTCCCCCTACGCTATGCCATCGCTCAGAAAACTCGCTGTGACCATGTTTTATACGAGTTTAGCAGAGTGCGTATAGCCATTTCCGTCCGAAGTGCACTCCGGAGTGCGTAGAGCTTTACTCTTTTAGAATAGCATTTCTCGATCGCGACACAAAAGCCCAAGCATCTCGCGCTTGCGACACCACCAAGATAAACTCACAATTTTTATTTCCCCAACGAAATGCTGAAACTTCAGAAAAAAACAAGTTTTTTGGTCCAGAGTATTATTTTAGATTTGTTTAAGCATGAGAATGCGATGCGAGCAGTTGACCGGTCGTGTCCGCTTGCGTCGCCTCGGCAAGAGAGGTCTCGTGTACTGACCTCCGCACATCGTACCTTCGTCGAGAAATGTTCGCGCGTCACAAGCATCAAGTTGCCGATGATTGTTGCCAAACCGAGTACAATGTCGTCCCGTATTGAAAATCGCAGTCGCAACGATGCCGTCGACGTCGCACTGACGACGCCACCAAAGCAGCCACCGACATAATCCTGGGAGCCACCATTTTTTTTAACTGCTCGTTTCGGCTTTAGCCAACTTCTCATTATGAATCCTCCTTGGAGAAGCGCAAAGACTCTTTGCGTACGTACGCTATTGCCGAGAAATTGCGCATGTTACAATTTTGCATGCAAAACGCAAAACCTGGTTTGCGTTCGGAGCATGCACAGTGGCGACGACGCTATTGTGTACGCAAAGAATAGGGTCGTCGACACTGCGCACACTCCGAACGCAAATCAGGTTTTGCGCTTTGCATGCGCAAACTTTGCGTACGCAAAGAATAGCGTCGTCGCTGTAAGGCATGAAGGCCAAGTCTTGTAAAGGAATTGAGAAGTATATTTACATTAAAGGTACACGTTAAGTAGTAGGGCTAAGAGCGAGTTGGTGGTGGCTGGCTGGACTGGCTGAAGGCTCGACAAAAGCTCGCGACAGGCACCAGACAGGAACGCACGAGCGGTCCGGGCCGCGCATGAGGGCGGCTTCTTTGTCTTCCGTCACCAGGCACGCTCACTTGGGTCGCGTCAAAGGTAATAGAAAGAAGAAAAAGGGACGGAGGATATCACGCACTCACATCCCACCGTAGCCTTAAAAGACCAAGTCTCTTGGTTTAGAGCAAAAAAAAAAACGACTTGGTTACGACAAAATAAAACGGAAAGAACGCAGAAGGCAATGGCTACCAACTAATATTAAAAAAAAACGCAAAAATTTACCACTAGAAGCACTAGGCTATAGCTAAGATAAACAAATATGTGAAATGAAGCCTAACATTCGAAACGCATAGTCACTCTCACAGCTAACCTCAAATAAAGGTAAATGGTTGACGCTGGGATGCAAAATTAGGGCTTCAAAAGTATGCAAAAGAAAAAAGGAAAGACACGAACACATTCACTCCCCGCCGTATCTATAACCGAGTCCCTTAGTTTGTGTGAAGCCAAATTCACAGTTACTAGACCAAGAATAAGAATGGCAGGGGCAAACGTTCAGTCAAACTCATAGTCACATAGATAGTGAGGTCTTCGCCGAATACGTTGTAAGCGCTGGTGACCCTGTGGCAACTGAGGAGACGTTTCACTTCTTTTTGCTGTCTCTTCGGCGGAACGCTGCTGTTCTTCAGGGCTTAATGGCTCTTCTCCTTGGCTTGCTACTTGTGTGGCGGGGCTGGGCAGTTCTACTTCGCAAGTGGGCGACTGAATCTCTACTGAGGTAGTCGGGGGAATGTACAACTTAATCTGGGACACATGTACTGTCCTGGGTTGGTTAAGAACACGAGATCCCAAACCAGACATGCGGAAGGCCTTGAAGGTGGTAGGAGTCGACTGCTCTACAAAGCGGTAAACTCCACTGAATAGGGGAGCGAGCTTGGCATGGGGGACAGACACTTGGCGTTTCACCCATACAAGATCGCCGACTGTGAAATCATGTGGATGATGGCTACGGTCGTAAAGTCCTTTACGCAAGGACTGTGCTGTCTCGGTGTTGGCTGCTGCTTCAGACCGTTCATTAGTCATGTCGAGAATACGCTCAACGAGACTTGACTGCTGAATATGGCGATGTTGCTGCAGTGGAAGCTTAGGTACGTAGCCGAACAACAGCTGAAAAGGCGAGAAGCCTGTGCTCGAATTAATTGATGTGTTAACGGCAAAGGCAGCAATGCACTAATCTTGTGCAGCACTGTGAGGAGTGTTCCGTTGCTCCGCTCTACAAGGCCATTACCTTCAGGCCGGTAGGCTGAGGAGTAGTGGAGCTCTACGCTGTGTAGGCGCATGAAGCGCTTGAACTCCGCTGATTCAAAGGCTGAGCCGTGATCAGAGAGACAGTGATCCGGAGTTCCATATATATAAAAAAATTCGATGCAAGTGTTGAATGACGTCACGTGCAGATGTCGACGATACTGCTGCTGGTGCAAGAAAATGAGTTGCAAAGTCTATAACATTCAGGATGTATCGGGCATCATCACTGAGCGGCATGGTCACAGGATCCATGGCAATGCTCGAGAAAGGGACGTCCGATGTGGGCATCCTACCGAGGAGTCCAACGTTGCGAGATGTTGGACGATTATCCTGTTGACAGGTCTGACAAGATGACATATATCTCTGAACTGACTGCTCCATGTGTGGCCACCAATAGCGATCTTGCACTTTTTGAACCGTTCGCTGTATGCCGAAATGTCCTGCAAAGTCATGTAGAGCCTGAAGAACTGCTGGACGCAAGACTGATGGAGTGACAACAGCATACGTGCCTGAAGGAGACCGGCGGTACAAGATGTTGTCCACAAGGGTGAGCGCTGTTGGTTCATCTGCATTGGATAAGCTCTGCAGAATGGCGCAGCATTCAGTGTCTGCGTTTTGCAGGGCAGATAGGGACTAAGGGGACTGTATGGTAGCACATGACAAGCGGGATAAGTGGTCAGCTACCACATTTTGACGACCTGGGCGATGCTGTACCGAAAAGTCAAACTCGACCAAGTCCATAAGCATAGACGTGAATCGGCAAGAGGGCTTCGCACTCTTTGTCAAGCATGCCACAGTCCAGTTGTCTGTGATGAGAGTGAACGTCTTACCAACCAGGTAATGAAGAAACTTGATGGTGATTGCCCAAAGCACGGCTAGGCATTCCCACACATTGCTATGTAGCTTTCGCTCGTCTGGAGTGAGGGCACGGCTGGCATAGGCGATAACAACTTCCTTGTTATCTTGCACTTGTGAAAGCACCACACCTAATGCTGTGCCAGAGGCATCAGCTGTCACTGTTGTGGGAGCATTTGGGGCAAAGTGAGCAAGGAGGGGAGGCTGGGTCAGAGCTGTGCGGATTGTCTGGAAGGCTTGCTCACACTCTGGGGTCCATAAAAACTCTGGGGCCTTGATGAGGGCTTGTAGCGGGGTCACAACTTTGGAAAAATCCTTAATGAAGCGCTGATAGAAGCTAGCTGCTTGTACCCATGAGAGTACCTGCTTCTGATTGTGAGGAGTTTTAATGCGGCACGTGGCTGCGGCTTTGTCAGGGTCTGGCTGCTGGCCGGCGCTGGATACAACAAATCCGAGAAACTTAATCTGTGGAAGGCCAAAACGACACTTGTCTAACGAGGCCTTAAGTCCATTGTCCAGAAGCAATTGGAGGGCTTCACGAAGAAGTTGCGCAAACGTGTCGAACGACTGAGCATAGACAAGGATGTCATCAAGATATACGCGAATACCAGACTTGTCATGGCGGGGCTTCAGATCTCGAAAGACTGTCTGCATGATACGTTAGAATGTGGCTGGCGCATTTTTCAAACCAAGCGGCATCCGAGTCCACATGTATGTGCCGTGGTGAGTGATGAAAGCTGTTGTTTCATAGTCCTGGGGGCGGAGGCTGACTTGCCAGTATGCACTTTTCAAGTCCATGGTAGCGAAGTACGTGCATCCAGCGATGTCATGGATGATATCATCCACGAGAGGCAGGGGGTACACCACTGTGATTGTGCGTTCATTGAGTGGCGCATAGTTAACACACAAAAGTTTCTTATCACCGCGAGACACTACGACCGCTGGAAAAGCCCATGGGCCAGATGCTGGAAGAATAATACCTTGGTCCAGAAGTTTGTTCATCTGTTTTTCCAGGAACTGTCTGTCTTTGGGAGCATATCGGTATGGGCTACGGCTGTAGGGCAAGGCGTTTGGTAACAAGTCAATGCGATGCTGCATGCCTGTAAAATAGCCTAAGTCATCTTCGTGACGGGCGAAGACCCCATTCTGCTGAGTCAAAATATCGGCAATGACAATATTTTGACTGAAAGATAACTGATCTCCAAGGAGGGCTGGCGGAAGATCAGCGTGAATGACTTTAGCAACAGTACCGGCTATCTGGGCTGGTAGCTCGGCATTGGGACTATTTAAAGGCAAACGTGGAGTTTCTTGGGCGAAGGCTTGCCAGGATGGCTGCTCCGACGACGGCAAGGGCTCTCTCTGCAAGCAGTCCTGTGACATGGTCTGCACTTGTGAATTAAGGCTCGATTGGGTGAGAATTACGGCGTTGGACATCCGTGGTGCTAGTTTTCGTTCTGCTATGATAGACAGACCTGCGGCCGTATGCTGGAGCCGGACGGGCTGCAAAGGCTCAAAGATCAGACGCGCCTGTGCGGCTCGAAACCAATCTTCACCAATGATGAAGGGAAGGATGTTGTGTTCCAGAACCGCGGCCTGGACGACTCCCGCGATTGGGCCAATGGTGATCTTAAGTAAAGCTGCACCCGCTGGGAGTACGGTGGTACCTCCTACAACTTCCAGTGGAGGCTCAGCCCAGGGATGTAGCATGCGTTCTGGAACAAGCGACTTTGCTATGAGAGTCAGCTTGGAACCTGAGTCTGGGAACGCATCATAGTCTCCAATTCCAGTGATGGTGGCTAAAAAGAATGGACACTGCAGCTGAGAGCCTTCAAGGGCTGCTGGCATGGTATGAAGAGCTAATGGTAATGGCGCTGTAGGCATGGCTCTAGCTGCTGACGACGATGCCTGAGCTGACTGATTGGTGTATGTTGTACAGTTCGAGGCGAGGTGACCGAGGTGTTTGCATTTATAGCAGACCACTTGGGACAAGTCCTGGCCACTACGAAACGCTGGAGCTCCATATTGTGACGAGATGGCTTGGTACCTAGCTTCTTGCAAGTCGATGGGCAGGTCCGCGATGCGTTGACGTGAGGCTGTGGTTGATGGTGACGTCCATTCAGAGCGCTGAGTAGGGTGGGTTGGACATTCGGATCTAGCTGAGACGAATGTGATTGGTAATTTGGATGGGCAGGAGTAGTCAAAGGGCTTGCCTTGGCGTGTTGGGCGGACCTATCCAGGCTCGTACATGTCGTAAGAAAGGCTTGGACGGTTGTTGGCCTGTTGGCTGCCAATGCTGCGACGATATGTTGGTCTCGCATGCCTTGGAGTAGGTAGTCAATCTTCTGCGGATCGCTGAGGGTTACAGGGCAGCGTTGGATTATCTTTAATTTGGCGAAGGCGTACTGATGAAGGGATTCGCCAATCCCTTGAGTCACGTCCATCACCCGTTCCTGCCAGTGGATAAGGGTCCATTCTGTGATGAATGTCTCTTTGAGGGCGTCTCTCCAAGTTAGCCACGTGTCGTATTGGGTTCCGAACGCAAGGTGCCAGTTTCGTGCTGTACCTTTCAACTTGCTTGCTGCGATGAGCCGGGTGGTGACGTCATCCCATGACGCAAGTTGCTGGACGCGACGAACATCCTCAAGCCATTCTTTCACGTTTTGCTTTGGCGAGCCCTCGAACTGTAAGAGGGAAGCGGACAGGTCTGGTAACGTTGTAACTGTCGTTGAAGGACGAGGCAACTGCTGCAACAAAACAGCTAGGTTTTGTAGCGTGATGGGGTCAAGTGCCAAAGAGCCAGCGGCACAGGCCGACGCTTGATTTAGGCAAGGCGAAGATTTGCGGCGCGCCTCGATGTCCGCGGCGAGTCACTGAATGAGGGCTTCTTTTGAGCCGGAAGTGCCCAGCTCACGTGCAGCGAGCTCTTCCTTAATAAGCTTGACGCTTAGACACGACATAGTTCTTGCATCCAGTTCGCTTCAGACAATGCCTGGCATGGCTTCATGTCAGGTTCAAGTCGGGGCGTAGGCGAAACCAGGCGATTCGAGGCAAGACTGGAGGTCGGGCTAGTGTAGGCTTTCACGGTTCAGAGTCGACTGCGCCAGATGTAAGGCATGAAGGCCAAGTCTTGTAAAGAAATTGAGAAGTATATTTACATTAAAGGTACACGATAAGTAGTTGGGCTAAGAGGGAGTTGGTGGTGGCTGGCTGGACTGGCTGAAGGCTCGACAAAAGCTCGCGACAGGCACCAGGGGTCCATATCACAAGACAAATGACATTTTAGCGAACGGCGACATTCGAGCGAATGGTCGTTTTAGCGAATAACGGGGGCGCGCGTTAACCCATCCGTTGCGCTGCGCTTTACGCCGCTTCGCGGCGACAGTCTGCGGCAGCTCATTACAAAAATGTGAACTCACTTGGCCCACCCGAAAACGCCGCTTCGCGGCGTCCGACTATTCGCTAAAGTGTCGTTCGATGAAACGTGGGCATTCCCTAAAACATCATTCGATCAAGTGAGTGCCTCCCTACGCAAACAGTCTGCGCTTCTCCAAGGAGGATTCGTGATGACAAGTTGGCTGGAGCCAAGACGAGCAGAGTTAAAAAAATGACGGCTTCCAGGATTATGTCGGCGGCTGCTTTGGCTACAGTGGCTACAAGGAGAAGTGTGACGAGCGCCAAGCAGCTCCTATGGGAGGCCTTGAAGCCGTCGGGAAGGAATCCGCGTGGGGGCGCTCGCGCTCACTTACACGTCGCCGTCCAGCCGGAGGCCGTCGCTCGCCCCGTCTCCACGGATGCCAGCCGCTCTGATCGCCTTTCGATGCCGAAGTTGAGCTCGCTTTTAAACTATTCTGCCCCCGTGCTGGCTGTGTGTACTCATGCTTAGGAAGCAAAGCAGTTGTTTTGTGCCCGGGTGCACGACCGGTTACAAATCGTGTAAGAAGGAACTTTCTCTTTTTGGTGTGCCCAAGGATGAAAGCGCGTTGGCTCAATGGCAGCACGCGAAGAAGTATCTGAAGCTTCGGCATGTTACATAGACATATCTACTGTGACTCAAGATAACATTTCGAAGTGTTTTTTCCATTATTTCCTTTTGCTTTACATTCAGTTCGCACGGCGGTATTATAGATTCAATAAAAAGTATGTTTTCATCCACTTTTGTGTTTACCTGACAACTAAAATAAAAACGAAACACTTTCTCAAAGGGTCGTTCGGTGGAAACGAACCTTGGTTCGTTCCTTCAATATCCTGTTACTTTTGTTCTCACTCGCAGTCAAGTTGATACCATCTACTTCGACATGTCCAAAGCTTTTGACAGAGTAAATCATAAATTACTTTTGCATAAACTCTCTCTGTATGGCGTTTCTCCCAAACTTACCGAGTGATTTCAGTCTTATCTTACTGATCGTAAAAGCAGTGTGCGAATTGGTGACAGTTTTTTTGACGCGTTAGTTTTTTCGTCCGGTGTCCCACAGGGGGCTAACCTGGGGCCACTTTTGTTTCTTATATTCATTAATGATGTTGTATTGTGCGTAAAGAACTCGCAGTTGTTGCTATTTGCAGATGATCTGAAGTTATGTTTGAATGACTGCGAGCTACTCCAGGACGATGTGTCACGAGCGCAGGAATGGTGTTCGTCAGACTTTTTGTTGATTAATCCCGATAAAACGAAAGTGCTATCAATGTGTAGGAGACGGGTGGCGATTTCTAACGACTATTTTATTGATTCCGTTGTTATATTACGCGTGTCAGTGGTTCGTGACCTCGGTGTTTATTTCGACAGTCATCTCTTTTTCTCATCATGTCTCTCAGATTGTGGGTTCAGGTTGCTGGGCATGATCTCGCGACTAACCCGAGAGTTTTCAAACCCAATATGTATTATTCAATTATTTTCTAGCCTTATTCGTTCCTTGCTTGAGTTTGCAAGTGTTGTGTGGAACTCTATTACAATTACAGATTGAAAATGTTCAGAAGAGGTTTATTAGAATTGTTTACGACCGACACTTTCAACGTAGGTGCTACTACAACTATGCCTACATACTCGGGAATCTCGGCTTACAAAAGTTATCAAGTCGAAGAACTGCGAGAAATTTACTACTGATGCACAAGATAATTCATGGTCAGATAGATAGCAGCTTGGTATGTTCTTTCAATTTTCATGTTCCAGTACGTTTCAGCCGACACGTATGCTTGTTTTATCCTGATTCACAGGAAAAGCTCTGTCCGACCAGCCGTATGTTTTAATGACATTTCATCGAAATCTTCTTTAGATGCTTTTACGGATTACATCTCTTTTAAACGTGAACTAGAAATTTCACTCTACGATTCATAGTCATGTAGCATTTCCTCATGTGTTTTGTTCACTGTATACGCATGTGCTTCATACCAAAACTGACTTCAGTCGTTCTGAGGCACGGAATAATAAAAATAAATAAATAAATAAATATAATTAATGCATCTCCAGGTTAAAATTAGAAAGAAAAAAAAAACAGGCAGATGCAACGCCGTTTGAAAATTCATCGGACACTATCACTACAAGGGCATATTTTTCCACGTGCTCACGCTCTACTCATAAGGTAAGGCAAAGAATAGCTGTCAGTGACTATTTATTCAAAGTAGCACTGGGTGGCAAAATATTTGCAAATTTTACGTAGTCGAACACAATTCCCCAGGTTCCGAGCCGTCGACATGTGCCCGCAAGTCGTGATATTTCACAAATTCCTTTTCTTCAAAATTAGAAAATGATAGTTCCGACGTTCAGTTTTAGTTAACTACGTAAAAACACTCCATTTCTATTATATGATGAGACATACGGAGGCGTAATAAAATAAAAATGCAGCCTTATCAACGCTGCATCTGCGCGCCGCTAACGTGTTGATGATGACGATGTGGCTGTTCCCTTTAGATCGGGCGGGCTCGAACAATATTCATGCCCAAGCCTGGGGGCATTTGCGTGTTATTGCCCCCTAAGGTAGATCTTTCTCCACCAGTCCTCTAATGGTCTCTTTGTTGCCTCGACAGACGGCCTATGTGGGCCACTGGAGGCCGTAGTCTCATTCGAGGCAGGCCTGTCCGCTGGTGCGGCTGGCCTAACCACACTGGTTTAATGTCCATCTCTAGTAGCCGTGAAGCCCAACACTTCGGCAAGCTCCAGAGGGCTTTGAAGGTCACGGTCGTTGTCTCGTGACTGGGATGGCCGGAGTCCTGCGCATTCCAGTACAATGTGTGCTACTGTTTCGTCGTGGGCCCCACACACCCGGCACACGCTCGTGGTCACAGTAGAATCGGAGTGACGTCTGTAAGACAGAGTCCTTAGTGCTCCGGCTCGTGCCTCAAATAGCAAACGACTACCCAGGCTATTATCGTATAGCCTAGCCTCCGAGCCGATGGTCCTCTTGTTTGCAACATACACATCGAGCGTAGTCTTCAATTGGGCATCTTTGAGCCACTGCTGTGTTTCCTGGTCGCGAAGCTTTTTCCGGACCTCTCTCTCCCATTCCCTGGCCGACGACGCTTGGACAGGGTCCGCAAAAAAAACGTACTTGCTTTCGAGCTGGTATAGGCGTTTCTGCCAGCGGGTCTGCAGCCCAGTCAGTTGAGTGTACCTGAACAGCCTTTTGGCCCACCGGCAGGTGTCCATATGTCGGAGACGTCCGTCGTAAGTGATTTTGCTGGTAGCTTCACGGGCTTCAAAAGAGGACCATCCCAAATCACCCTGGAGAGCCTCATTTGCTACTGTACCATAACAGCCTAGCGCTTGACGCCCGACCTCCCTCTGCCTACGTTCTATGCGAGCTTGGATATCTCCAGGGACACACACCACAGCGTTAGCAAAAGTCAATCCTGGTACCACCACCGCCTTCCACAGCTCCCGGGTCACAACGAATCTATTGCAACTCCAGAGATTCCGTCTGCGCAGAATGCTGGTTCCTCTGATGGCTGCTTGGCAGAGATGGGCGTGATGCTCTTGCAAGTAGGTAGTCCTCTGTATTTGTGAGTGTAATGCCCAAGTACCTGTACGAGTTCATTACAGGTACACAGTCCACCCCGAGTCGAAGAGTGCCAAATGTTGGATCTTGTGGACCTGCAAACAGCACCGCTGCTGACTTGTTAGTGTTAAATTTCAATCCCAGTTCTGTTGCTACCTCGGTACAGATATCTAGGAGTTTCTGCATGTCGCAGACTGATGCCGCGGTCAGTACTACATCGTCTGCGTAGGTAAGTCCGGGTAGAACCCATTCGACGGTCAGACCATCTTCTCAGTGAGCCAACGAGAAGCCCAGTCCAGATCGGATCAGTTGCGTTTCGAGTCCGGTTACGTAAAGCATGTACAATAGTGGAGAGAGAGGGCACCCCTGGCGTAAGCCTCTTGTCACCAGCACTTCCTCAGAGTTACCCTCACCTAACTTTGTCCTAACCGTGTTGCCACTGTATAGGCGGTGGATGAGGGTGACCCACTCTGGTCGCATGTCAAGATGTTGTAGTCGACATATTAACTGGGCATGTGGCACACTATCATAGGCCTTGGCGACGTCCAGAAAACAACATATTAGGGTCCTCTGCTCCTTGCGGGCAACCTCAATACATTGTGTTAGCGTAAACAGATGATCTTCCAACCGGCGACCTCGTCGAAAACCTCCTTGAAGTTCCGTAAGCAAGCCTTCTTCCTCTGCCCATGCAGCCATGTGCTCCTTCAGAATATGTATGAAAGTTCTATATATCGTGCTGGTCACAGTCAGTGGTCTGTAGTTGCAGAGGTAACGCTGATCACAACCTTTTTTTGGAACAAGAACGACTTTGCCTCTCCTCCAGTCTCCAGGAACTTCTTCTATTCCAGAGGCAATGTTGTTAAAAATTCCTGCCAGCTGATCCCTTGAACCTTTCCCTAGTGCTTTGAGGACGCTTGCCGGAATCTCGTCCAGTCCTTGGGCGGTGTTACTTTTTAGGTGAGTCAAAGCGCGTATAATTGACACCCTGCCGATTTCTCCACCGTCGACATCAACCGGAGTACCATCCGGATTTTGATGTGGTAAGATGTCATGAGGTGTTGGTGCTCCCGGGGGCGAAAATATCTTCACTAGGTGGTCTGTAAGGCTATGCCCAAGTTTGTCTGCTGTCATCCTTTTGTTCTATTCGAGTATAGCCAGCCTCTGATCTCTCCCGTCCAAGGTTCCAAGGTATCTCCAGAACTTTCTAGGCGCATCTCTCCCGCTTGAGCTAATGTCTCTCATTGTTTGCAAGTCAGCCTGAGACATTTTCTCCTGGACAAGTTGCTTTGCGGCTTGCTTTTGCGCCTGGTACATCTGCCATTTTACTTCGACTTCGTCTCTGGTCCCCATGTGAAGGACCATGCGGTGTTCTCTGTTCAGTTCTTTCCGTACTCGGATGGCAGCTTGAACCTCCGCGTCCCACCAGCGCTTTCTCCGCCTTCGCCCATTTCGGGCCTTCGTGGAGTGTTGCTGGACGATTTGCTTCAGTTCTTCTACGTATCCCATGTAGTCAGCAGCACTTTTCCTCGTGGAGCTGTTTTCAAATTCCTCCACAACTCTTTCAACTGCACTTGAAGATAGCGTGAGACATTTTGTTGGATGGAGCTTTCGTCTTGTTGTTATCCACGTTGCTTTCGAGAATATTAGCTTAATTCGGTTACGGTCGCTTCCGATGCTGTGTTCACCAGCCTCGTCTATGTGAACTTGAACAATATAACGAGCAAGTTTATGTGACACTACTGCGTAATCAATGCATATTTTGCTTGCGCGAGCATTCCAAGTAAATTGACCCTCCCATGAACTTCTTAGATTAACTACTTCCAAGGCGAGATCTTCACTCATCTACAGCAGTAGCCGTCCATCTTCATCTTCCCAGCCATCCAGTTCGTGCAGATGTCCATTGAAGTCCCCCATGATCAGTAGTTCTTTCGTATCAGCCAGGGCCTTAGCATCATTCATCACGCATGTTATTAACATTTGGTTCTCCTCTCGGCGGGCAGCTCCCACCGACAGGTACAGTACGCAAACGGCGACCGGAATACCGAGTATCGCTCCTGTTACCCAGATGTGATCCCAGCACTCTCCTGGCTCCTTGTGCCATACGGATGAGCTACGCCACACCACTCCCACTCCTCCACCTCGATGCGTCCCCTCCAGTCAATTGCGTCCAGCCCAGTACCAGCTTTCCGAAGTCGGTGGTTCTTCGAGATCCCGAAGGTGCGTCTCAGCTGCTCCGAAGAGGGTCATGTCTTCTCCCTCCAACTCGCGGTAGAGCTCTTCCCATTTCTGCTCCTGTCGCGCTTCGTGGAGGTTGAGAAATCCCACCGCTTCTGTGGTTTTCTTACTGCATCTACGTCGCCTTCGTCTTTTTCTACCCCGTTCGCCGCTTGTCTTCACCACCTTGCCTGTGAGCCTTCTCACTGACGGTGCCATTGGTCCAGGTAGCTCAGTTGTTGCCTTACAATATCTGCCACCATACTGTGCAGGTCTTGTGGATTAGGCAGAAGAGGCTGGCATAGTGGAGCAACTAGGGATGTCGCAAACCACCCCAAGTTCGATTTCGAAAGGTTTCGATATTTGCAAAGCGAACTGAGGTTCGATTTCGAAAAATTTCGATATTTTCGTGCCCACCGAGGTTCGAATTCGAAAAATTCACAACTTTCAATCACAGTAAAGTTTCGAATACGAAAAGTTCGAAGCTTTCACGGTTTCTAAAATTTCGGATTCGAATATTTCGAATATATTTTTTCTTAAGGTTCGATAAATTCGAAGATTTCGAAATTCTTTGGAAATAAAATTCGAAAACTTCGAACGCTTCGAATTTTTATAGACATGAAGTTCGAATAATTCGAAGATTTCGAATTTCTTTCTGCATAAAGTTCGAAAAGTTCGAAGGTTTCGATTCTCTTTTAACGCTAAATTTCCCTTCCCTTCTCCTTCCAGTTCCCTTCCCCCCTTCCAGATATTTCGGACTGTTAAAGAAAACAATACGGGGAAAGAGGACATGGTCGAGCTTATTTTAATCTGAAATTATTTATGCATATGTATAGCTACTGTCGCTCTTCACTGCATAAAAGATTGCATAGATTGTCATTGTTAGAAACTCGTTGTCAGAAGGCACCACTCGTCACATGCTTAGTGGTTCGGAAGTTCAAAGCTATGCCTTTTCGACCTAAATACCTGTGCCAATAGTAAAAAAAAAATAAATAAATAAATAAATGCGGGGATAAAAAGCTGGAGAAAAAAAGAAAAAACTATCCAGAATTTGCCGGAAGTGTTGTATTCTTGCGTATTCAGAGGTTCAGAACTTCGAAACAAGTTTCTTTTACCAAAATGTGCACAGGCTAAAAGAAACACGTCTCAGAATCGTAAAGCAAAAAAAAAAAAAAAAAAAAAAAAAGTTTTTTTTTAATGACGTGCTGAACTTGAACACTATTAGAAATCTTCTCCCACGAGTTAATTTATTCCTTAACGTGAAAAAACAATAAATACATTATTTTGTATTCTGTAGATGGCAATGATATGTACTGTCTGTGGTGTTAATTTAAATGCGATACCTCAAACACCTTAGACGAAAATAAATATCAAGTTTAGGGCATAATTGCATGTAGATACATGTTTGGACATTTCTTCGAAACTCAAGTTAAATAACAATAATCACATCTTAAGACGGCACTTACCTAGGCTATACATAGATCATTCTTAAAAAAAGTATACCATCTCTACCACAAATAGCTTCGGCTACACCGCGCTTCAAATCTGGCACAAACGATAATCATCAAAAACCCGTCGTCCTTCCTCGCCCCTTCGGAAATTTATTTCTTTAAAACTAAGCATGCCAGAACATTGAAACAAACGCCATTGTATTTCCTAAGGAACGCAGCACCGCGTGTAAAAGTTTGAGAAAAAAAAAACTATGAATGTACCTCACTACTTGAATTCAAATGAAACCGTCCGCCGGTCTTTCGAAGTTCGACGAACGTCGAACTTTTACCCTAAAAGTTCGAAGTTCGTCGAAGTTCTGACTTTTCAGGATTCGAAAGTTCGAAACTTTTCGAATTCTCTTGATAAATAAGTTCGAAAGTTCGAAATTCATCGAATTTTTCGGTCAGTCAAGTTCGGAAGTTCGACAAGCATCGAACTTTGGAGCGCAATAAGTTAGAAAGTTCGAAGGTTCAAAAAGTGTCAAACTTCTTAGCTCAACAAGTTCGAAAATTCGACTTTCGTCGAATTTTGCGATGTAGACAATTTGAAAGATTGAAATCTTTCGAACCTTTCGAACCACTTGATTCGATCATCGAAACTTCGATTCGAAAAAAGTTCGCGGCATCCCTAGGAGCAACACGCGCAGGTGTCGGGAATGACGGAGATTGCAAGCAATGGGTCGGGGGCCCTCCATTTGGTAGCATCTTGTGCTGGTGGAGTGACTTCGTTTCGGGAGGCCACTCCGGTGATACATGGTCGTATGGTGGCGCACGTGTGGTTATCCACTGTTGCAACCCTGGAGCTTCTCTCGCCAAACGCAGTTGCATCTCCGGGTCTACAGTGTGCGATTGCTGTGGGAGCCCACACACCGGGGGTCGGTTCACTGGAACAGAGTAGCGCGGCGGTTGTCCCAGCTGCGCCGGTTCCAGATATGACACCGAAGTATTCGGTTCCTTTGTCCTGGAGGGCAGCATGACTGGGAGAGACGCTGGATGGTTCTTTGCGGGCAGCTGTTCGTCGGAGCCTCTGTGATATAAATGGCGTGACGGCTTGATCAGGCGGGAAGCAGTCATCCGGTGTCTCCCTGGGAGATGATCCCTGAAGCCTGGAGGAGGTTTCTTCCACTTCTGACTGGTTCTCCAATGATAGTCGCGCATGTCCGAAAGCTTTCTTTTCTGTCTTTCTTTTCCGCCAGCGCTTTTTCCGGCTCCTCTGTCTAAAAAACGACTTGCGACTGAGGCTAGTTGCTGGGCCACTAGTTGGGCTCCTATCCTCCCGTAGTGTACGCCATCTGTGTCCATGGTATTTTGATCATCTGTATTTCGTCCTAAATCCATGTATCGTGCGCGTATTCTCTTACATAGACTTTTGAGTTTGGCGTTGAGCAGCATCGTCACCGCATGCACTTCCTTTCCTTTGGTTACGACTTCTGGGACCGAACAAATAGTGAGTGCCGATTTACGTGAACTCCATCTTTTTTGGAGACATTCCACCACATCCTCTGGTTTGTCTCCCCTGAGCAGATTGTTAATCCCCACATGTAAGACGTACATGCGAGGTATCCTACGGGCATGTTCCTCGTATTCGTCGATCATTGCATGGACTCGTTCAACTGTTGCCTTTCTGTGGAGCAGTATCTCCACACAGCTCCTGTTGTTTACCTCAGACTGGAAGAGGTCAGCAAACCGCGCCACATTACTGTCTCCAGCGACCAGGACTTCCCGTGTCACACCTTGGGGAGGTCTCTGGGGAGGACTCATCAGTCGTGGCGTTCCCTTAGTAGTCTCGTAACATCCTGCTGGTCAAGACTGCTTGGATACGCCTCCACTTGCGTCCATATTTCTGATAGCATCTGGGTCTTTTGCGTCGTGAAGTTCATCCGCGTCTTTGTCAGTCCCTATGTCGCTGCTGCCATCTATTCTTTCGGCGTCTGGTTTTAAAAAAGTATCCAACGCTTGCGGTTTGTTGACACCTTCATGGCTATCAAGATATTCCTGGTATGCCCTATTAAATGTAATCCTGTTGTCCAGCTGGCCATGGACATCTACATCCAGACGCACACGTGATTCGCACGACTCCTCCTTCGACATCGATGGCAGTGTCTCGTTGCTAGTAGAAGGCATTACTTCTTGTGATTCAGCCGCCATGCCTCGAAAGGTGCCATTTCGTGTCGTAAGTTCCTTCAGCTGTGTCTCTATTGTTGTTATCCTTCGGTGCAGCTGTTTTAGAGCGCTGCCATCTGTTTCTGTTCGTAGGAGACGCTCAGCGAAGCCGTTTAGCCGCACCCCCAGTTCCTCCAGCGTTTTCTGCTGCGTCTGGCACAGCTGTTCTAGCATTGCGCAGCCCTTGCAGGAGATATTAGTCAGAGGTTCTTGCGGCTTAGTACTTGGACTGTTGATCAGTTCTATAACATGCTGTGGTGCCTGCACATTGATCTCTTCATCTGGCCGACACAGGGTCCTCGTGGCTGTCCGCCGTTCTGAAGACAAAAGCGATCCGTCCTGGATCTCACCAGGGGTAGGCAGTGACTCCGGGGGTGTTAGAAAGATTCCCTCGATGTCACTGACCCTTGCGGCACCCTCCTTATCTTCGGTAAGAGAACGTAGGTGCCCCCCCGGCAGCAGCACATCGGCGCTCAGCTCCCCGTCGCTGTCCAGTGATAGTTCTTGACACGTGCAGTTCTCAGCAGATTGCCAGGTACTTCCGCAGCGGCTTGTAGTCGATCTAGCAGTTCGCTCTTAGATCCAACGGTTGAAAGTCCCCTAGCTTTTAGCTCCCGTTTAAGATCCATGACATGCGGCACGTGTATGTATGTGTATGTATTTATGCGGCGCTTGCTCTTTGCAACGAGCGTCTGCAAAACAGACACGCCCCCCCCCCCCCCCCCCCCAGAAAAAAAGAAGAAGAAATTGGAGTATTGTTGCTGCTGGAGTCACCGCATTGGCGCTCCTAGTAGTTAATGGGCCGAAACAGCTCGGCAGATCTCCCGAAACTCGTGCCG
Source organism: Ixodes scapularis (assembly GCF_016920785.2). Classification (NCBI taxonomy): domain Eukaryota; kingdom Metazoa; phylum Arthropoda; class Arachnida; order Ixodida; family Ixodidae; genus Ixodes; species Ixodes scapularis. Next base: position 112,630,201 of record NW_024609835.1, read on the forward strand.
TTGAGAACTTCCTGAAGACTCTCCTGAAGCTTGTCTGCCCGTCTTCGTTCCGTCTGGAACGTGCACACGTGCCGCAGCGCCATCTACTTTTTCCCTGGCGAAGTGCCACGCCTGAGCCCAGGGGGGGGAAGGTGCCGCCGCTTCCAATGCACCCTCCTCAGAATTTACGGCGCTCCGTGGGGGCCGCCATGTTAAAACTTGATACCAGTGTTGCTGCATCTGTAGGTCATCTTTAAGTTAGAGCTGACAGAGAAAATCTGGCCACGGCGCAACGCCGATGTACGCTGGAAGCTAGAGCCGGTTTGCTTTCGTTGTTTTTGTTTGGTCGGAGAAAATCTAGCAACAACGCACGTTCAACATGGCGCCGGTTTTGCTTCGGCAGCTTCGGTTTGACCACGTTTGTCGCGGTTTTCGAGCACATGTAGCGAAGACGTGACCGGAGAAGTGCCCCTTGATGGTCCCGGAAGACGGAAAGTATTATTCGTAATCTCCGTGTGCGCTTTGAAAGCGAAGGGAGTCACAGGGTCCACGAGTGCGCAGCCACAAGCCAAGGTTCACGACAGCGCTCCGTTGACTTCGGCGATCTCGTTCTGTTTGGTGCATAAAGATAGGTTTGGTGCAACACGGCGATGGGCGGCAAAGAGTTGAAACGTTCGTGGTGTGTGGTGCGGTGCTTGGAGGTAGAAGCCCATACTAACACGAAGCGCAAATTGGTTATTGTGGGGTTGAAATTCAGCGGTTTCAGTCCCGTCGTCATCAGCTGATCCGGTCCAGCTGGTCCGGGAGGACGCAGTGAGCGCTTTTAAAAGTAAATCTTCCTTCGTTCCGTTTCAAAATGTGGAAGATTCTCGACACATACCGTGAGTAAAAAGCTGCGGGCGTTTTCAACAAAATTAAGTCGTTTTAATTGAACAATGGACTCCGGATTGTTGTCCTAGACCTGCCGTTTTTATGCTTCGTGTTGTTGGCGTTTGCACACAGCGACGCACACCGCCTGAGTAGATGATTCGGTCCTGCAAACAACCGGTCATACAGAATTTTAGGGAAACTTAAGTCACCACCGATATTTTCTTGTAAATCTCGTGTGAGTTTGTTGCGCTCGTTATGTGGTGTGAATAAATTTGGGCAACGCTTCCTCCTGCCTGCGGATGCATGAACTGAGATCATTTTTTACGTAGAACATAGCGTTTTTTCTTTATTTTGGAAAGGTGTTGGGGAATTTATTATGGTACAATCACTTGAGAGTTCAGAAATTGGAGAGAGCGAGCATGCTTTCCCAACTTTGTCTCTTTTCTCTCTGGCGTTGCCCCTAGTTTCAAGTTGCAGTTTCAGTAGACATGCCTACTAGCAGGTACAAACTGCTCTAAAGCAGGTAAAAGACTGGTAAGTCAGGGCGGTGCGGACTCCGTGTTTCGCGCTTTTCGCAAGGTGACTGGGTAAGTGCTTTTGCGAGGTATGCGGAATACTCAAACGATTTTGTTACGCCCGTCGGTTGCGTCTCTCCAGCAAAACGAATAAGATGATCTACAAAGGCGCAATCACAAGCCAATATTTACGATAACGGTGCATTTGATTCGGTGGTCCGTGTAGTTGTATTTTACCCTGCTTTCTGCAACACCGTTTCATGGCGAAGAGCTGGGACGTTAACGGATTGTGCTGGGCTACCGGTTGACCCAAAGGCGGATCCAGAACTCCGTTTTTTGTTTTTTTTTTCTTTGGGGGGGGGGGGGGGGGGAATCTAAAGTAAGATAGACAGGACTCGGGTTGCGCCTTTTGTTTTAACCGCCGCAGAACCACAGTGCACCGACGGCCCCTAGATGTGCGCCGCTGCGCCGACTTTTGGTTCTAAGCCGTGCTTTGATACCGCCGCCGCGGACTTCAGTCTCGGTTGAAGCGACGGAGTGGTTCTCCAAGTTCACAGTACAGTGTGCCTGCTAGGGTGCGGCCTACCCTATTTCGAACCCTCGTCCTTGAGTACCGAGCCTCCTACCACCTGGCAGGCCGGTAGTTGGTGTTACTTCGGGGGATCCACCCATGTCAAATCGCCCTTCGAGAAGGGGGCAGGGGGGGGGGGGGGGGGGGGGGCGTCCCCGTCGCCCCCCTCTTGGGTCCGCCGCTGGGTTGACAGAAGCCCGCGTCGCCCACATCGGCACTGAGTGCACTTGGGCTGTTGTAGTGGCTCTAGGCTGTTGATGCACTAGCCGCTCTAGCCACTCAAGCCTTTCATCCGCGGCTTGCCGCCAGCTGATCCGGCTGCTCGACGGTGAGGAAGCGGCGAAAGTTACCTCTGAAGTAAATGTAAACCCTTGTTCATACAGTTATCTGGTGTCAAAGTGTGGAAGGTGTCCAACGTGTATTGGGGGCGGGAACTACGAGCGTTTTGCTTTGCTTTCGTAACCGAAACCAGAACAGCGAGATAACTGCCTTGCGTACTCCAATATGATGAAAGCAATAAGTCGTCAAAAACCCGTTTCTAGGGTTTCAAACCAAGTAAACAAGACAAATATAATTCAATTTCGTTGTCTGTATGCAGGAGGACTTATGTAACACAACAATACATTCTCGTTCCAAAACGAAAAAGAAAGTAAAACTCGGTCCGCCGTATATAGCAGCAACTTCTCCGCTGCAAAACCTATGCTGGCAACGTAAGCGGTTTTAATATGGCAGCCTCCGCTTTGCGCCGCGTTCCCTTTCCCTCCTTCCCCCCCCTGCCTGAGCCGGCGCGCTCGCCACACTTCTCCTTGTAGCCACTGTACTTTGGCGGCGTCGTGAGTGCGACGTCGGTGGCATCCTCGCGACTGCGATTTTCAATACGGGACGACATTGTACTCGGTTTGGCAACGATCACCGGCAACTTGATACTTGCGACGCGCGAACATTTCTCGGCGAAGGTACAATGTGCGAAGGTCAGTACACGAGACCTCTCTTGCCGAGGCGACGCAAGCGGACACGACCTGTCAACCGCAGGCGTCGCATTCTCATGATTAAACAAATCTAAAATGCTACTCTGGACCAAAAAACTTGTTTTTTTTCTAAAGTCGCAGCATTTCGTGAGTAAAATAAAAATTGTTACTGTTATCTTGGTGGCGTCGCAAGCGCGAGATGCTTGGGCTTTTGCGTCGCGACGGAGAAACGCTATTCTAAAACTAGATCGTTCTCGCTGTCCCGCAAGGCCCTCCGCAACCCGCTACGATAGCGGGAACTCCACAGTGAAGGCTATCGGCGCGCAGGCGCAGTAGCAACTTCTTCGTTGCGGAACGCTTAGCGGAGGGGGCAGCGCGGTCTACGAAAAATGCGCTATTACAAGCGCTAAATTTAGCAGTAGCGTGCGCTAAAATTGCGTGCGCTATTCTAAAACCACTAAAACTCCGAAATGTTTACTTCTCGTTCAACGCGTCTACTTACAATGCAAACAAAGAACCATGCTTACCAACTGCGTTGCGTTGCTCGTTCTGTCGCGTCGTCGGTCTTCCGCTCTCTTCTTGAGCATAATCATCACAAGAGGAAACTTCACAGATAGATAAACTTGATTAAATTGGCATATTTCCATGTCTAGAGGCACTTCCATTCCGCACGACAAACGCAACCCTGCTAACTATAGATGGATGGATGGATGAATATTGGCCATTCTCGTTATACCGGGCGGTAGCTTGCGCCACCTAACCTTGAATTAATTACTTTAAAACAATGTTAATTTTCTTTTTTTTTTTTTCTTTTTTTTTATCCTTTTCTTTCTTTCCCTCTGCAACTATCACCGGGCAGGTAGAGAAAGTACTTTCCAGGAAAACCTTTGGGGGATCGGGCCCGAGCCACGTGGGAAGGGAGTCCCAATATTCCTCTGGGCTTGACATAAGAGAAAAAACAATTTCATTAGACGTTTCGCCTCCCATGCGGGAGGCATCATCAGTAGTTACGCAGCAAATACAAGGTTCAACCTCAAGTCAACGCTATTTATCACGAATGTCCGTATAAGCTTCGTGGAGAGGGCCGCGGTTTTTGTTACAAAATGCACCATCTGTGGGCAACGCTGCACAAAGTCGTAGCGTGAATGTGACAGGTTAAGAAACCGAATTTCGCGGTCGATTTAAAGAGCCTGGCCTCTCCTTGAATCACCCTGTAGTACACCATAGTACAGCCCACTCGACTGAGCAGATGACGCACGGGGAGAGAGGGGGAGGGCATTTTTTTCTCTCTCCGATCTTCTTAGTAGAACGGTCTTAAAATCATGTCGTATTACACCTGAGACTGCGGTGGAAGAAATCGGAAGAACTTTCAGTAGAAGGAACAGACACAGAGAACGTCTCAAAAAATCTTAAAATGCCGCCGCCCTCTGCCGCTCCTAGTATTCACGCTGCACTACGCGTGGCCTATTCATCGCGGTGCTGCAGCAACAATGACGTTTTATCATAGAGTTATTATAATGTACGCTAGAGGTTCAAGTGGCGCTAGTGTGCTGACGCAAATTGAAGCAGACAGCAACCAGTCGAAAATTGACTTCCGGTAATGCATTTCTATGGGAAAAAGTGAGTGCATTTTCTCCCTGCGCTCGATCATAAGGGCAAATATCCCAAATAATTCGTACGTACTAGGTAGTTTGGAACATTTCTCAGTCAGGCCGACGAAAGAATTGGTCAGTTACGGCGTTTTTCTCTCGAATTCATCGCACTAAAAACGGTGCTAAAACGGCTTCGTACGTGTATTTATGTGCACTGCCGGACACTGTTAGCGCGAACGCGGCGTCGGCGATTTCCAGCATGGGGGATATACATGCCAAGCGAACGAAGGACATCTGGAAAATCAAGAGTGGCGGCAAGAACTACGCAGCAACACCGGATCAGTAACTCGCAGTGCATGTACGATCAAAATAAATTGAAGGCCACGTAATCTATTCCGATTTTAAATAAGTGAGTACCGCTTTATTCTTTCTGTCCTGAGCGAAGCTGCGCGTGTTCTACGTTCAAAATATCACCCGCGCGCTAGACATCTTTGAGAACAAGTGCGCGATAAAAGCTGCCCGGCAGAGAAAACAATACGAAGAGACACCTTTCATATCCCACGGACTTTATTCTCTACGTCGAAGGTTTTTATCCGCTCATGCACGACGGGATCATTTTCATATGGTGACAGGACTGGCATATTATCAATATACAAGCGTCACCGAAAGGCTGGCGAGCCTTGAACACACTCTATATTCGTTTCGATCGTAATTTTACTTTGAATCGTCGCTTGTTTTTACATACCTGCTGCAGAACACACGTTTGGGACTGAAATGCAGCGAAGTTAAACATCGCTCACTGATGAAAAAAAATGCGCTAACTAAAGCAATTACACTTTTACAATGTAAATTAAGACACATACTATTCGGTACGACCGAAATAACCAAAGTGTTTGATGTTATTTTCTGGTGAAGAGACAAAATGCACGCGCGTTTTCCCATAGGAATGCACAGGAGCACCGCAAAAGTAGACTGGTTGCTGTCTGCTTCAATTTGCGTCACGGAAGTCGCATAGACACTAGCGCCAGTTGAACCTCTAGCCAGTGTTGCCAGACGGAGAAAAAAAAAGTCAGCAGATTGATCCCCAAAAAGTCAGTAGATTTGCACAAAAATCAGTAGATTCTACGAAATCTGTGTTTTGCCATGTTTTGCTATTTCCATTAAACCACACTTCGAAGAAATAGTACAGAGTAACAAATAACATGGTAATAAACACCAATAAAAATGAAAAAAAGACCATTTCATGAGTAATTTTTTTTTTCTTTTTTTTTTATGGAGGACAAAGTAAAGTAGCATTGTGAATGTTTTTTTTTATTATTTCTTTTTTTTTATCAGCATTGTGTTGCGATTTCGAGGATTATTCTTTGAAATCGAGACTGAGCCACTTTTGGGATCAACAGATGAGGGCGACAGTGCGACATCCACCTGTCGCCGTTATTGAAACGAAACCGAAACAAGACGTTCCGGCAAGTGCGCGCCTATGGTGCGCGCGTACATGTCCAATGTAAGTTTTCTGCAAGCTGCCATTTTTCCTTACTGGGCTGTGGAAGGTTTTTGACGCAACGCTGTCGGCGCGGAGCACTGTTGAGGCTACGCGTCCTCTGTCACGGGCTTTTTTTCTTTTTCGCCAGTCTCAAAGTTTGCGTTCAAACGTGGAGAAACTTAATTCGTTAGCTTTTTAAGCCACCGAGGAATAACATATTATATAATTTTCTTTCCAGAGCCTGCCTGATAAAAGTAAAGAACCGAAATTTGGATGTCGATCCCATGCATTCCGCCGGGCGAATGAATGAGAATGGCGGCCCTCTCCGCTCAGCTGGGTGGGAGCAGCCGAGAGTTCATGCGCACACGCCTCTCGCTCTGCGACACAGGCTGATTGGCTCACTCGGGAGAGCGACGTTACGGCGGCGAGATCGTAGACTACCCAAACTATCCCATATAAGGCTCTGACTCCAGTCACCGTCGGATTGCCCTCGAATCTGCTCTGGGTGAATAGATCGATGAATATACGGCTAAGTCACTCGAATAGGACGGGCTTCTGGGCCATTTAGCCAGTGCTTCGTTTTTAATGCTGGGAGAATATGAGTTTCCTTTGATGGGCGACCCTGGGAACTGAAGGGGCCAAACAATAAATTTTGATATGTTTACAAAAAAAAAAAAAAAAAAGTCAGTAGATTTTCTTTTTTTTCAGTGAATCAGTAGACCCGAAACGAAATCAGTAGATCTACTGATAAATCAGTAGACCTGGCAACACTGCCTCTAGCGTACATTATAATAACTCTATGCGTTTCATCTTACGTTTAAAGGGACACTGACACCCCCCAAAAAATTTTTTTTATTTTTTGCCAGGCGCTTCATTATGGTGTCGGAGGACTACCCAATTAATATTTTGCAACAGAGTAGCGTATTTCTTTAATAAAGCCAAAAGACGCAACTGCTCGAAACCGAAACCGAAACCCGACGGAGGTCGGAGAAGTGGAGAGAAGAGAGTGACTGGCGGAAGTCACGTGGCTACACCCGACCGTGCGGTTTTTTTGTTTTTTTTTTCTCCTCTCCGGTAGCAGACGACGCGACATGCGGCGTGCGGGAACTGCTTGCCGTGCGATTCTTTTGCAGTTATGTTTGTTCCGCTTGTTGTTCTGTACTCCAAGATGAGTTGTTTTGTACATTGAGGAGTTCGAAATGAGTAGTGAGTGCCCGTGGTGAATTTCCATGATCGGGTCCGAAAAGAATAAACCCAAGATGTTGCGTGAAGAGCTGGCTCACATGTCCTGCATCCGAAAAAAAGTGGCATTGTGCGACAGAGTTTCCGAAAGATCAACGGGATTGGGACCAATGGCTGGCTGCAATTCCTGTAGAACATTTACGGGCACCTCGGAAAGCGGACGCTACCTGATTTATATGCTCCTTGCATTTTGTGGAAAGTGATTACATTGAGTTCGCAGGTGTCAAAACGGAAATCCCATACCGTTTAATTCAGCGAAGTATCGTCCACAACATTTTTTTTTTGTTCGTTTCTTCAGTGATGATTGTAAAAAAAGAAAAAGATATGTAAACATCGAAAAATGTTTGAAAAAAAAAAAAAAAAAATTCACGGGGGATCGAACCCGTTCCTACCGCGTGTGAAGCGGACGTCTTTCCCACTGAGCTACTGGGGCATCTCGTTTCTGGTGGATCTCTTTCCTTAGTAATAATTCAGCCGGTAAACAGTAAGTTGGAAAGTTTGCTGTCGATTTTTCTCTAGCAAAAGCACTCCCGGGTCGAAGTCGGGCAGCACCACGCTTTGGGGACATTCGCACCTAGTAAAGAAATCGTACGCGTGCATATTCAACTCGAAGTAGACACGTCGTGCTTGACGTTTGCGCGAGCGTTGTCTTCAGCCACGAGAAGGGAGCGACGGCTCGGCGACGTCTTCGTGCAAATCGGCTTGGTGGCCGGGCGTGTCGTACGGGATGAATACCAATTCTTTTGATCCGTCCCAAATTTCTCTTTTAACGGTAGACAGAATTCGCCGGTACCGCGAACGACAGTTCTGAAATAGAGGTCCCACGCCCGTCGTCCGCTGCCATCGCCGTCCCCGCGAGTCCCACGATACGCGAAACGACGAACGCACAGAATGCTTCCGGTTGTCTGTGGAACTTTTTTTTTCAATCAACGTAATTACAGCTTTTTAGAAGCCACAAAAAATGAGTTTCATATTTTTTTATATTTTTAATATTGAGTGTGTGCCTTCAGTGACCCACGACTTTGATTAAATTTGGTGGTCGCATCGATACCTTAGAAAACGGCCCGTGACCGCGAAAAAGAGAGTGAGCGAGACTCGAACCGGCCAGTTCTTGATCGGCGGTTTTCGGGCGGAAAGAAACCGAATTTCGAGCCGCAAATTCTGTTCTGGGTAGTTGAGCTCTCATATGTCACGTACAACTAAAAACCTCGGCGAGCATAAATACCCTGTCAGTGTCCCTTTAAGCGCAGCGGATGTTACGAGCCATCGGAGCCAATCGGAGTCCGTGTGAATGTCACGTGACCTTAGAGAGGGGCGTGGGCGTCCCAACCTCGTTAGGGCGTCCGCAGAACTTTTTGCGGAGGGTGCACACTTATTCTCTCCCTCCCTGCTCCTCGTCCTCCTCCTCCTCCTCCCCGGGAATGTTGAAGATGTTGGCTATTTTCAGCGCGTTGCCAGGTTACTCTCTACCTGCTTTCAAGGCCGCGCCCTGGGCAACGAAGGCAACGAGCTTGGCCCTGGGTTTGGGGCTACAAACCACCAACGAGGCAAACCACTGTTCTTTATGACAATTGCTGGATCACGCTTCCCGCTCCTGCGAGTGAAGCCACCGGACGGCCATCTTGCATGCAGCGAAATCGCGTTTTTGGAGCGTTGCGGAGGCTGGCGGCAGCGTGCTGACAACACATTTTCTACTGGTTCATCATCATTCGACGAAGAAATTTTTTAAAACCCTATGTAAGCCTTAAGACTTTCCGTTGAGGACACGTAGGAATTTGTACGGAAGCGCAGTGTCGTAGAAAAACGGCACAACGCGTCGAAAGCAAGTTTAGCCGGTCTCGCGGCGTAATCAAAGCTTCTTTGGTACTTTTTTTTTAGGTTTGCCGTTTTCTAATAGCCATTTTCAAGTTCCAGATATTAAACAGCATGTTGGGAACAATAAATCCATGGTATTCAGAAAATGTAGTTGGTTTGGGTAGCTTAAAAACCGACGGAGTACCCTTCAACTGGTGTAGTTACAGCTCCCCCCTCCTCTTACACCCCCCTCGAAATTCAAGGGGGGGGGGGTGGACAACTGCCCCCCCTTGCACCCCTCTGCGGACGCCCATGGAGAGGGGGCACGTCGACGCGTGAAAAGCGTATCACGGGCCACGTCCAGAGAACGGGATTGGCTAAGGTAGCTCGTAGGCATCCGCTGCGTCCGGACGTAAGGTGAAACGGGGTAGCGGGTTCTTCTTTTATATATGAAAGGCTTGTGACGTCACTCCACACGTCGCAAGCTGCGGTTGCCCGAAAGCGCTACGTGCTTCGCATCGTTTTCAGGGACTCCTTATCACTCATTATATGCTTAGGATGCTTGTTTTGTGCTTATTCTTTACTGAAACGAATGAATTGTGCTGTATAATGTACGCGTAGTGTTTGTACTTTTCGCTGAAATCTTCTGAAGTCTATTTCGGTGAGAACGCCGACACGAAAACACGCGGGGAGAAGGAACGTGCTTCGCATTGTTCGCAGGCGCCGTTATCATCCATTACGCGGTTTGCACTTCACCAGAGGGCTTCGAATGACGTCAACCCCTTTCGAAGCAGCTGCAAACCTAATCTTTACCAGAACGCTTGGGAGGGTGTTCCTATAGGTGACATTCACTTGACGTCACTCGCTAGGTTAGCTGGCATCGCCCACCACGGTCGCCATCTTCGAGGTCTCTTTCTATCGCGGGTGCCGTCTGGCCGGACCCTTTGAGAGTGGTTTAGCAGCATTTTACAACTTTAAAGGGTCTTTTTGACCGAAACTACGGGTTATTGTTATACTTTGGTGCTTTTGAAGCGCCGTAGGAATATTTGTTGTGTGTTTTAGCTCGCTCTTGTCGCTATCGGACTCGTTCACCGCGGCCGCGTTGCTCCCTCGGCTCTATGAAGCGCTCCGTGTCGCGCGCCGTGCCCTTGGCGGTAGCTCTTGCAAGAACTGATTTTTCTACTTTGGTGATTTTGTAGCACGGTGAGATTACTCTTTGTTTTGTTTTGCTAGTTTCTTTATTGTCTTTCTCTGGCGGATTTTCTGCACTACGGCTGTGTAACCGTGTTGCTCCATCGTCTCTGTGTCGTACACGTCGTGCCTTCGGTGTTCGTTCCTGTGCAGAAACATACCGTGTGGCTCGCAAAGTGCTCAGCTTATGAAAAATGCGGCGCATTTTTTTTTAGCCCAAGCGATTTAAAAACCGCATGTAAGCGATTTGGCGAGCGGCGAGACCAGTGACGGCGACCCGCTTCGCTGCCGCTTTGCTGCCGCTCGGTCACTCGCGCGACGAGGCAAACCGCATGAAAGCGACGGGAGCACACGACCAAGGCGATGAGCGCCAAGTTTTCTAGAATTCCCAAAACCGAGCTACGCGGCGAGCGACAGCGAAGGGTGAACCGCATGTACGCGATTTAGCGAGTGACGGGAGTCGGCGACGAGCGATGGAGATTTCTCACGGTCGGTCGTCGCGTCGCTCGGTGTTTGGATTTCTAGAAAACGTCGGTAATCGCCATGGTTGCTTGCTCCCGTCGTTTTCATGCGGTTTGCCTCGTCGCGCGAGAGACGGAGCGACAGCGAAGCGGGTCGTCGTCGCTTGTCTCGTCGCTGTCGCCGTCTCGTCCCGTCGCTCGCTAAATTGCTTACATGCGGTTCAGCCTTTATACACGGTACCCGGCGGAAACAAGGAAACTAAAACGGCCCGCCCCCGAGATAAACCTTTTTTTCTCTTTTGTTCAACGAAGCTTCTTCAACTATATGAACTTGGCACACACTACCAACGTACGACCGCATACCCAAGCCAGTCAAACCGCGACCTCGAAGATGGCGAATCGACGGTGGCGCTCCCTGGCAAAATCGAACCTGCAGGCTCAGTGAATACCACCTATTGCTCACACGCGCCTTATCATCCATCATGTGGTTTTGGTGTTGTGGTTTTCTTTATTGAAACACATACTGAGCTGTATGCTGTATGCCTTATTTCAAAGGAGGTATGCTGTTTTGCCTTCAATTGTTCGCCTGGAGTTTTTTGCTTACAGCGCCAACGACACGAAAATTTCCTTGGCTGGTAGGTTTTCCCGCTCATTTAAATCCAAGCGACGGCCAATTTAATCCAAGTGCCACACAATATAGTCCTTGCGCTACTCAATTTAATCCCGGGGTCAGTGGATTTAATCCACAATATTGCCGCGCGCGCAGCTGGCCAAGTACACTCTCAAGAAAAAAGGGTATCGTTACACCCTTTGTCTCATATAGTACACCCCAAAACTTCAATTCGACGTACAGCGCCCTACAGTCGAACACACGGCCCAAACTTTTACGAGGGGCTTGATAGCCGTGAGGTACAACTTTTTAAAATAGCAAATGTACGTTTTAGTGACTACAAAAAAAAAAATAATCCGGGGTTTCTTGGCCCTACGGTAAAAACTCGGTGTTTTTTTTTTTTATGTAGTCTTTGCTACGTACCTTAGCTATTCAAAAAGTTATATCGCACCGTTTTTAAGCCCCTCGTAAAATTTGGGGCCGTCTGTTCGGCGCTGTACGTCGAATTGAAGTTTTGGGGTGTATTATATGGGACAAAAGGTGTGACGATACACCCTTCTACACCCTTTTTTCTTGGGAGTGTAGGCAGCGCGCGAGTGACCTAACGGTTATTGTGCCGCCCTCCTACGCGAAAAGCCAGGGTTCGATACCTGGGATTGACGCGTCTTTTATTTATTATTGGAATTTAGTTTTCTGGTGAATTCGAGAATCCTCTTGCTTGTTCGCGGCCCGAATGTTCTACGCGCCGAACTTTCTAGGCCGAATGTTCCGGAAACCCACGCGGCTACAAAAGGCGCTTCGCGTGGCAAGCCGAGGTCAGTCTTGCCCCAGCGTACGTTCCTGCTGTTACGCCGTCATCGACGCCCGCGACGCTACTGTTATCTTCTGTTTCATTTTTGTTTTGGGCACAAGTTCGTCCCATTAAAGGGGTCATGAAACGCTTTTCAAACTTTTTGTTGTCTAGCTTCCCTCCTCAACTCATAAATCGCGCATTTTACCGAACAGTTCAAGAAGACGGAAAAGGGGGAGTCCCCTCTTGCTCGTAATTAGGGATGCCGCGAACTTTTTCGATTCGAAGTTTCGATGATCGAATCAAGCGGTTCGAAAGGTTCGAAAGATTTTGATTTTTCGAATTGTCTACATCGTAAAATTCGACGGAAGTCGAATTTTTGGAACTTGTTGAGCTAAGAATTTCGACGCTTTTCGAAACGTCAAACTCATTATGCTAAGAAATTCGATCTTTTTCCAACTTTCGAACTTATTGCGCTTCAAAGTTCGATGCTTGTCGAACTTCCGAACTTAACTGACCAAAAAATCGATGAATTTCGAACTTTCGAACTTATTTATCAAGAAAATTCGAAAAGTTTCGAACTTTCGAATCCTGAAATATCTGAATTTCGACGAACTTCGAACTTTTAGGGTAAAAGTTCGACGTTCGTCGAACTTCGAAAGACCAGCGGACGGTTTCATTTGAATTCAAGTAGTGAGGTACATTCGTAGTTGTTTTTTTTTCTCGAACTTTTACACGCGGTGCTGCGTTCCTTACGAAAGACAATGCCCTTTGTTTCAATGTCCTGGCATGCTTAGTTTTAAAGAAATAAATTTCCGAAGGGGCGAGGAAGGACGACGGGTTTTTTATGATTATCGTTTGTGCCAGATTTGAAGCGCGCTGTAGCCGAAGCTATTTGGGGTGGAGATGTTATACTTTTTTTTAAAGAATGATCTATGTATAGCCTAGGTTAGTGCCGTCTTAAGATGTGATTATTGTTATTCAACGTGAGTTTCGAAGAAATGTCCAAACATGTATCTACATGCAATTATGCCCTAAACTTGATATTTATTTTTGTCTAAGTTGTTTGAGGTATCGCATTTAAATTAACACCACAGACAGTACATATCATTGCCATCTGCAGAATACAAAATATGTATGTATTGTTTTTTTCACGTTAAGGAATGAATTAACTCATGGGAGAAGATTTCTAATAGTGTTCAAGTTCAGCACGTCATTAAAAGAAAACTTTTTTTATTTTCGCTTCACGATTTTTGGTCGTGTTTCTTTTAGCCTGTACACATTTTGGTAAAAGAAACTTGTTTCGAAGTTCTGAACCTCTGAATACGCAAGAATACAACACTTCCGGCGAGTTCTTAATAGTTTTTTTTTTTCTCCAACTTTTTATCCCCGCATTTATTCTTTTTTTTTTTTTTTTTTTTTTGTTATTGGCACAGGTATTTAGGTCGAAAAGACATAGCTTTGAACTTCCGAACCACTAAGCATGTGACGGACGAGTCAACGAGTTTCTCACAATGACCATCTACACAATCTTTTATGCCGTGAAGAGCGACAGTAGCTATACATATGCATAAATAATTTCAGATTAAAATAAGCTCGACCACGCCCTCTTTTCCCGTATTGTTTTCTTTAACAGTCCGAAATATCTGGAAAGGGAAAAAGGGAACTGAAGCCTCCCCCCCCCCCCCCCCCCCCCGCTACCCTCTTACCCCCCGTTTTTCCTTTTCCGACGCCACCTGTATGCTAGAACGCTCCTCGACCTCGAGTTGTGTCTGCTTTTTGCGAGGCGATTCCTCCGTCCCAGAAAATAAACCTCCAGGACAATTACAAACTTAACTTACTATATGCCAGCGTCACCCGGGCGGCGTTCGATCAGATTACTACCAGCGTGCAAGGGGTGGCGAGGTAGTTTGCCAGGTCGCTTCAAGGTTTTTCTGAGCCTCAACCTCCTGCCCGCCCCTGACCGTTTTGAACTGGATGAGTCTCGTAAAACAGTGTGCTCGTGTGATCACTACTGCCTGATGCAGGTCAAAGACTCCCCCCCCCCCCCCCTTCCCCACCCCGGGCTGGCGGTCACAATTACTGATCCATGGTCACACGTCACTCTGCACTGGCAAATATTCCAGCACATCCGGGACACTCGTCGCCTCATTAAATTGCGTGACCAACTTCGCAGAATCTAGATGTCACACCCTAACTTTTCTAAACTTGATTTTGTGAAAACCAGTGAGTCGTGAAAACGTTATTTGAAACAAACTGTGGAGGAACTTGAAAACCGTGCTTCGAACTTTGAAAACTTGGACTAGAAAAAATTCAAAATCTTCGAAGTTTTTTTTTTTTTCTTGTATTTTCAAATTTATCGTTAAAAAAGAATCGAAACCTTCGAACTTTTCTAACTTTATGCAGAAAGAAATTTAAAAAATCGAATTGTTCGAACTTCATGTCTATAAAAATTCGAAGCGTTCGAAGTTTTCGAATTTTATTTCCAAAGAATTTCGAAATCTTCGAATTCATCGAACCTGAAGTAAAAAAAAATATTCAAAATATTCGAATCCGAAATTTTAGAAACCGTGAAAGCTTCGAACTTTTTGAATTCGAAACTCCACTGTGATCGAAAGTTGCGAATTTTTCGAATTCGAACCTCGGTCGGTACGAAAATATCGAAATTTTTCGAAATCGAACCTCAGTTCGCTTCGCAAATATCGAAACCTTTCGAAATCGAACTTGGGGTGGTTCGCGACATCCCTACTCGTAATCTCGTTTGTATTAGCCCCGAGAAGTTCGCGTGCCGCCCCCTTACGGCAAACAGGGATGACGTCACGGCGAGGAGAGAACTTTTCCCCGGCTCGCTCCGCTCGCCCCGTGGAGGCTGTGACAACGCCAGCTGTCGGCGCGCTCGTTTCTATTTAATTTTTTTGGCGTGTTTTTCGTAAGAAGTGTAAATTTTTTTTTGCCTTTATTGAGGTATGGCCTGTAGCTACAGGTGAAACTTCAACCAACATTTTAAGCATGGTTGACAGGGCAGGCAACGCATGAATCGTAGCTGGTATATGAAAATAAAAAAATATGGCCATAATTGCAGGAGCATCACTATGGATTTACATCTCGGACAATAAATGCTGCTGATGGTCTGAGTGAATTGGCAGGTTATGTATACTATTTTTTTGTTTTGTATCTCCGTTTTTAAACAAGATCGCCGAAGCAGAAAAGCTGCATGCTGCTCGGGCAACATGCTAAATACAGTCTGGGCCATGGGGAGAGAATCACAAGTAAGACAGTCCAAGTGCGGGGGCAAAGTAAAAAAAAAAAAAAACAAGGAACATTTATTATATACTTTGCTCGCATTTGACCGTTGCTGGATTTGGATAGTATTTCAATGGACCACACGGGTGATATCTGTGGACTTGTTTATATCAACCCTCAAGTAATGTATAACAAACGTAAGCGAAGGTGTCTAGCTCGTTATTAGTCCGTTAAGCCCTAAAATTGAGATTTAACTTAAATCGAAATGTCCTTAAAGGGCAACTCCGCTCAATTTCGAAAAATTTAGGCTTCCATGTGATTCACATTCACAAAGTAATACTCAACAACTCTACGTCTTCGGATTCGCGAAATGTGGAATAATATTTGTGTAATCCTAATTTAAACATCAGTAGATACCGAAACCGAAACTTCGGTTGCGTCAGGCAACATTGGTCTCGGGTCGTCACAGTCATGGGCACCTCACGTCGAACCACGTGGTCTTGTGACGTTCGGGAGGGAGCGAGAAACAAAACACGCGACGCGGGCAGGTCCTTTTTTTTTTTTTTTTTTTTTTGGACGCGGGCAGGTCGTTTCGCATGGCGTGGACGGTGACGGCCCGGGGGAGAGGGGGAGGGGAGAAGACGAAAGAGGAGAAGGGGAGCGGAGCAACAGACCGATAAGCGCGCAGGGCAGCGGTGATCACGTGAACGCCCGGTCAGCCAACACCGGGAGGAGAAACTCATGACGTCATCGTTAAATTTCGCTCTGAAAAGTAAAAACAAGCAAAACGTGAGAATGAAGTATGCATGCCTCTGACGTAGTGGTTCAACGTTGGTCGCTCCAACTTCGTGGCATTGACTGCGCTGATGATTGCGCCTCGCGCCGCACGCTAGAGTTGGCAGATTTCGGCGACTTGGCTCGCTTGAAGGTTCGCTGGCCAGTTTATTAAATATATAGACGGAATTAGATCGTAATATTTGACATGGGGTCTTCCTATATGATACTGAAGAGGGCTACATAGTTTTCTAAATATCAAAAATGAAGCGGAGTTGCCCTTTAACCTAAAATACCAGAACCTTTTCGCACGCAGACTGTCGCCCTTCACGGGTTCCACATTTTGTGCTACTAGTGCTGCAACTACCACTGGACAGACGTTTGAATGCTTGCTTTTACTCCTGTTTTCCTCTGTTGTCAGAGAGTTCAGCTGTAAGGAGTTTGGAGGCTGAGGAAGCTTTTTGAGACATGCAGTAGTGTCTCTTTTCATTGGGAATGACAATTCAGACTAAACAGTATATTTTCCGAATACCCAAGGCTGGAATAAAAATGTCAGGAAAAAGTATAATCATTTCAAATTACGGCACTATTGCTGTGCATATTTTGGGCAGTTCAATGCATATCATACAGGCAACTCGGCCGGTTTTGCTGCTACCCTACGAACTAATTTCCGGTAATTGTGCATCTTCTAAAAAATGTGCCTGCACACGTGTATAAACTATATAATTAATTTACGAAGAAGCTACATTTATGTAAAACAACCCTGTTTCATGAGCACTTCAAAGATAATCAGACACAGGGCCTTTAAAACATCGGCGAACCAGCGTATGCAGAGCGGCAGCGCAAAGTCGGAGTCCCGAGCTAATTTGCCGACTACCCAAAGGCCCATGATATAAATGCCACTTCAAATGCCTTAAAAGCGGGACGTAATATAGTCCTAAATCATGAACATGCAAGGGACAGAATTCCAGCGTCTGAAACAGTTGCGCCACCGCTCCACCGATCCTTCGCAAAATTGCCTTGTGTCGTGTGGACGGGCTGGGAGGTTCATCGGCGGAATTGATTTGTAACCCCATTTTAAAGGTAAAGGGGACAAGCAGGCTCATAAAATGTACGGGAGCACGTCAATATCGGCCTAACTCAACGTCTTGTATACCGGGTAAGCGAAGTCCAGGAAACCGGTGCTGGGAAGCGAGCCGATGCGAGATCGCGGAGCCACGGCCGGTCTAGAGCGGAGAGGCGCGGAAAGGGTTGAAGGAAATAAGTGAGGTCCGGTATCATGTGACGTGCGCTTGGACCCGGTGACGACCTTTGGGAACCGCGGATTATCTCAGCGAAAAGGCAGATAGCTTACGAAGGGGAGGAGGCACGAAATAGTCCGCTGTGTTTTGAAACTTTCGTACCGAAAGTCAGGCTTTTGACTTTCTACTTCTTTTCTTTTGGCCCACTGAACGATGTACTATTAGTAAAATCTTAATATAAATTGATTTATTCCAGCCCCTAATTCGTTTTATGGGCCCTTTATACGTTTAGTTCCTTCAGTTACCATCGCCTCATCAATTGTCATTCGTGGCAATATATATATATATATGCACTTATTGTCTTCAGTGGTCGTGTTTTGCTTACAGATTTGGTAACTTAGAATGATTTTTTATACAATTAGATTTCTGGTGGGACAACTGATTATTTGATCACTATTGTGATTACCCGGAGTTACTAGTACCATTTTTGACGAGGCGTAATTGATTACTCTTTTTGTAATTTCGAGTTATTGTGGCGCACTCGAATTTATTAGCTGGATGGACGTTTTGTTTAACCTTTTTTTATTATTCGACTTAACATTGCTACAGTTCAGATGAAAGTACAATTGCAATTTATGATTACTCTTTTGATTGCTTCGTGTTAATATTGCTCCAATTGATCTATAATGAACTCAGTTGACATCATTATTCCTGTTTTGTTTACTTCGAGTTACATTTTGACGATTGGCCCTATATTCGAATTAAATGTCATTGTGATGACTCTTCATTACGTTTAACTAATATTCAACGAATTGAATTTTTATATGATGATTATTGACATTATGATTACTCTTTTGATTACTTTGAGTTACTATCAATACAATTGACTTTAATTCGGCCTAAGTGACATTTGGTGACTCTAGTTTACATAATCTTACATTGTTATTAGTCTTTTGATTACTTCGAGTTACTTTCGATCCAGAGAACTTTAATTTGGCCTCATTAATATTGCGATGACTTGATTTTTTGGGGCTATTATTCAACAAAATTATTTATTATTAGCTCATTTGACATTATAATTACTTGTTTGATTACTTTGAGCTGCTATAATTCGGCCTAACCCTCTTAATTACTTCATGTTATTATATCTCCAATTGATCTATAATGAACTCAGTTGACATTATTATTACTCTTTTGATTACTTCGAGTTACTTTTAACCCAGTAGACTTGAATTTGACCGAAATGACATTAGGATGCCTGTTTTGATCATTTTGAGCTTATCTTAATACAAACTTATTCATTAAGAGCCTATTGTATATTATGATTATCCTTTTGACTATTTTGAGTTACCTTGACCGAATGGATTTGTCTTATTTCACATTTTGGTAACTCTCCGGATTACTTTGAGGTCCTATTCAACCAATTGGTCTTTAAAGACCTCGATTCACATTTTTAATACTCTTTTGTCCCAACAATCTTAATTCGTGCAGCGTTAGTGCAGCAAGCGCCAGCGCTACCCGCGGCCGTCTTCCAACGCTGGGCCGCTTGTCCGGTTTCGTCCGTTACACCGCCCCTTCAAGCCACTGTAACCGTAAACTCCCCTCCTCCTTTTCAAGAGCTGCACTCTAATTTACAGAGATTTGTAAACGTCTTTCATTTTTTTCATTTCTGAAAAACTAAAATTGACCGTGGTATGCGCACGAAAATATACCTGAAACAAAAACATGTAATGAAGTATTACCATTATCGGCATAAGGTAATTAACTACATTGCCAAATGACTGACACCAAAGTGGAAGGAATTACATTATTAATTACTAAAACAAGTAATTAATTTCGTTATAACAATTTCCTTTTTCGCTACATACATAAAAAAAAAGAGTGACGTGTTCTGAGAGTTGGAAGATGTGCTGTCCGTGTTTTTAATCTGTAATTATTTTGTAAAATCTTAATGCTATTTTTGTTTATAGTACTTGTAAGGTCAAAGGTCAAGTGCAGATCTCTTCGACTCATCTAGCGTCCTCTCTGGCTATGCAGTCGAAGCTATGGGCGCCGCGCACCTTCAGCGCTCATCAAAGTTGCGCACGCGCACTTTTCACATCTTCTGAAATGCTACACTGACTCTCGTAAAATACACGGGATAGATGGCGCAAGTTACAGCGCAATTGAAAAAAATTAGCATGGCCTCCGAGACCCCGAAGCGCGCGCGCCAACGTTACTAGAACCACTCATAACGTGTTCGTTTCACACGCACTGGCACCGTTCGAGTTCTCTCCCAGAATGCATCGCAGAGTGTTGCACGGAGAACGAACTCGCCCAATGCACCGAGTGCAGAAGACTGATGCTGCCGCCATCTATGTTGTAGAAAGAGTACGACCTCAAACCGAAACTTGCGCCTTTCTGTTCGGAGTGATGGGTGGGAATGCGAGAGTGCAGTCACTACCAAAGTTTATCTATAAACGTTGAACGCTGCAACCTGTGGTTTATAGTTGCGATGACTTCTAGCAACTCGGCTGCCACCGTAAAGAGAGTTACAGACGGCGTAAATTTCCGCATTCAGCTGTCTACAAAGCAGCTAGTTGCGATCTTTCAATTCTGATGACCGTTTACTCTGAAGAAAACTGATGATACTGTCCGAGCAGAAGCTTGATCCGTTCGAGCACGGTATTTTGCGTGAACCACTGAAAGGGTATGGCTTAAAGGGGCCCGGCAATGACTTTTTGACTGGTTCTTAATTTGCACTGAACTTGAGCGTACTGATCGTAGCAACTTAATCCAACTTTTCTTTTCTCAAATTTCGCTTTATTTTAAGAGTTATAGGCAAATTAGAATTACAAAAACAAGCAAAAAATAACCTTCTTCATGACGTCGTAGGTCCTGCCTTGAGCGGCCTTGAACTAGAGGAGGAGTAGTGAGCTCATCGAGCGCATACGGCTGCCGCCCTCCGTGTCGACGGCTCGAGAGGGCGCCACTAAAGCACGTGTTGGATAAACTGTATGAAGCGGGCGGGCAGGGCAGCTCGTATTGCATTTGCAGCGCGACTAAAGTCTAATTCGGCATAACATTTCATTGGCCACAAACGACAGCAAACACGGGGTAAAGATCAGTTCAGAACGGGAGCCACTTCGCGCTGACGCACCGCCAAATGGCCAAATCGCCAACAGGGCCCGCGCCGAAGGCCTTCGGAACGCTCGGAACCGGTCGGAATCTTGAGCCGGTATACGACCACAGCGCCGCCGCGTACATCCGGGACCTTTCTACTCTCCTCGTTTGTCGTAGCCTCATCCCACTAGCCTTTTCTAGTATGCGCCGTTTTTTTCCGCCGCTTGGTGGCGGGAATGTCGACGGGTCATTTCTCGTTTCCGTACTTTCTAAACTGCATTTGTTTCTTTTCTGATCTAAAATAGTGAACAAAAACTACTTTCATACATAATTGAAACGGTTCGCGACACTTCTATTTTGTATCTCGACTAACAAAAAGCTTTTGGCGGCTTTGACCAGTGACAAGCCCAGGACCAAAGACGTCACATTTTGCGCGCTTTCGGTACCGCGGGTCGCCCTCGTCGGTGGAGGAGGTTTCCGCGTCGTCCGGTTAAAATATGACGCACTGATATTTAGTTACTCTCTCCGTGCCCGCTGGCTTGCCCCAACCCCAAGAGACGTGGAAACCGCAAAAAAGGTAGACGCTAAAATATGATTGCAGGGCCCCTTTAAGACTAGTCTGTTGGAATATCCAGCGAAACTTTTCGTGGGACTTTCGATTTCGATCGTCATTACAAGTGGATCAGATATTAGTCTTGGTGAGGACGTCGAGGACGAGAGCTTTCTCGAACAAAATACGACGGGCAAGTTAGCTGACGTAGGTAAATGTTAAACATGATGATGTTGCCCAAGCCTCGAGTAAAGTCACTATGTTTAGCTTTCTTGTAGGCTCATCGGGCAGTCAGAGGTTTCTGCTGGGGGAGTTTTGTCGACAAATGTTCAATTTTTCTCACACACACGGATGGGGATAATCATCTCGGGGGCCGCTGATGCGTTTGTTCTGAGCATTTCTTGACACACTGGTATATTTCAGCGTCTGTGCGGCAACAGAGCGACTTAAAACCTGCAAAAAAAGCACGGGTTGTTAATTGCTTCTTCCATGAAATAGCAGACGCTCACAATTCAAGCTCGCGTTTCATTATGTTGCCCGCAGGACGCGATATCAGAAAATCTACTTTTTTTCTTTTCGGTTGCGCAACACATCTAGCAGACGAACCCTCCGTCGTCTTCTCCCGCTCCTCGCCGGCCTCGCCGGAGCGAGGCATGACGGGATTGCATTTTGGCGCACGCCCGATTTTCCCGGTGCAGCGAGTGCATGCACGCGTGGGGTGCCGCCGCTGAAACGAACTTGGAGAGTGCAACCTCTGTTGAGGGCCTGCCGAAACGAACTCGCTTTACGCCGCGAGTGGGACAAGAGTGCCGTGAAACGAACTCGCTATCAGTCGGGAAACTGCCATAGAGACTGCTCTGAAAAAGTGGCCCCAAACTGTCCAACCAGAACCGAGCTAATGGCGAACACAACGCCGCCATTTCTCCCGCAGCGGCCACTCGAGGAACGGCATTTTACTTTTATTTTGGCTTTAATCGGCCATTTTGGTGCCGAAACGGATACAGCGGAAAAGTGCCACCCCTGTCTCCCCAGCAGACGCGCCGCGAATTTCAACCGAAGTTAAAATGCACCTAGGTCGGGACGCGCCACCTGAAAGGACCGCTGAGGCATGGTTGTATAAAAACAATATTAATTGTTCCGCAAAACCTTGCAAACTAAAGATGATAAAAACGTCAAGCGCCCTTCATTTTGTACTAAACTCCAACAAATTTCGTACAAAAAGAATATTTTCCGTTTGTTTTTACGCAAAACCATGCTTTCTAAAAGCTCAATGTGACCACAGTACAGACAAATGATAGAGTGGCGCTGTTGTCGTATTTAGCTCGGTCTCGGCTGGGTCTCGATGGACGCCAGCGGCCCAGGTTTCGACGGCGAGTTTCCCAACTGAGTGTTCTAGTAACGTTGGCGCGCGTGAAGGCTTTGCCGGCCGTCCCGTTCGAGTCGCTCCCCAGCAGAAGGGTGTAATTGCGCTAACTCCGTCGCTCGCCGCGAGGCGGCGCTGTCAGCCCAGTCGTAATAGAGTAACTGTATATGCTCCGCTGCAAGCCTACATACTCGCCGCGAGTATGTAGGCTCCCTAATGGTACGTTTACACTTGCGGATCCGCCAGCGGATCCGCCCAGCTTTTGCCGCTGGAGCGAAACGCTGGGCGGAAAACGCGGCGGCGAGCCGTTTAGGTCCGGGATCTATTTCTGCCGCCGAACGAGGCGTTTCGCTGACCGGATGTGACATTCTTGCGCAGCGCGACGCTGCCTACGTCATGAGAACGCGTTCTTCCGGGAGCAGCAACGCCCGCGAGAGACAGCCGAGATGGGAACTCTCGCGCCTTCTCGACACATTTGACGGGATGTTACGGGAACAGCTGCCGCAGCCGGCGCCACCGCCGCCGCTCGAAGGAAATAGATGTAAACGCAACCCGCTCGTCGCCGCCGCCGCCGGGAGCGGATCCGCTCCCGCGGCAGCGGATTTCTTCTCAGGTGTAAACGTACACAGCGGAAAGACGCGCGTCGTGGGGGAATTTTTTGCTTATTTTTGTATTGAAAAAAGTCGCGCGCCGAGGACGACGACGCAGGGAGACGACACCTCGGAACCCAATTTCTCCCTCGACGCGCGCGCTTGAGCCAATCAGCGGGCGTCCACGTGACGTAAAGCCCTTTTCCGGTTAGGACATGTTTTCGCTGTTTTTTTGTTTTTTTGTTTTTTTGTTTTCGACTCACAATGAAGGCGAAAAGGCAGAGAGCTCGGGGGATTCGTGCACTCGCCAAACGTGGCTGGAAGAATTTCAGCGTGGAAAGAAGCAAGCCGATTAGAACAGCTGACTGTGAGCAGTGTTTTATGTGCGTGTACGACGTTGTGAAGCAACTCTTCATCGTTTGCGCGAAGCTGCCGCGAAAGTTGCCACCGAAGTTCGCGGTGTGTTCCGACTTCCGACTGTGCGAGAGCGATGACTCCCAATGTGTTGTGTAGTTTTGTGTACACCCATCACTACGGAATACAATAGTCCTCCATCGAAAACACTCTCGCACAGGCTGCGTGCAGTGTTAAAGGTACGGACGCGAAGGCTCTGGGACGCGCCGGCGTAGCACCGTGCTTTGTTTGGACAAAAACGCGGCAAAAGAGCACCTGAAGCCGCCCGTTCGAGTTTGTGCCTTTCGCCAATGCTGCACATAACCGGAGTGTAAACTTATATATAATCATCACCGTTGTCCATTCAGTGAAGACGGTTGTCTCCCACCGCATATGCAATCGCGAAGGCAAGGCAACAACAATCGTCCGAAGCATACGAATAAAAAAAATTCTGTGTTCTCTCGACAAACGTGAGATTCCCCGAGACGCCGCCGCCGTGGGGTGGCCCTGTGTGACTGCTTCGTATTTTACGACGCCGGCGTCGACGTCGACCGCAACGCGCGTTTTTTGCTCAGTGTGAATGCGCCTTAAAGGGGCACTGACACATCAAAATCATATTTTTATTATCCGAAACGATTGGAAACGATGCCGGGACATTACCCTCAAAATTTGAAATTTGGGAATTCAGTATTTGTGAAGTAAAAAAAACAGTTTCCAAATGCCGAATTCGAAGTTCCCGCGCGATCGGCGCAGGTGCCTTGACGTCAAATATTGCGGAGTCCTGAGATTCCACTTTCTTTCACCACTCCCTGCTGTTGCCATGGCGACCCAAAGCGAGGAGGAAAGGAGCGAGCGTTGGCGTTGCGGCGGACCGGTTTTGAGCGGTGTCGCCTGTTTTCCGTTGGAGGATACAAATCCAGGAGACGGCACCACAACGAACTCCCGATTTTTGGTATTTCAAAAAGAAGGGCCGTAGTGCGGTCGCGATTGCGTTAAAAAACATGTTTTAGGATTGCCGTTATTAAATGTTATAGAGATGCCGCCTACAAAGCTTCTAAATTTCATGATTCTTGACGTCACGAATCAAAAGAAACAAGGAGGCGAAGGCGGGAGAATCAAACGCCAAAAATAAAAAGGCGCGCGCGCGCGCGAAAATTTTTTTTTCCGCGATGCGGTTTTTTTTGCGTGTCTATGACTGCAACTTGCATCGTTTTAGGCAATAAAAATAAATACGACCTTGGGGGTGTCAGTGCCCCTTTAAGTCATAATAGAGTTCCTGCTCCCCCGAAGGGGGAGCAGAGTTGCGCATTTGTTTTCTCCGCGCCACCACGCCGCTATTCGCCGAGATCCATCACGTGAGAAGCAAAGCATCCGGCGCCGTGTAAGAGAGCCACCTTTACGGTCGCTCCGCCGACGTTTCGCGTATGTTCCCCTGCTTTCGCCCTCTTTCTCCTCCTCTCCTATTTTCCGTGCGCGGCGTGCGGCGGCGCGCGCGGCGCCGCTATGTTGCGCTATGTGAGGAGCAAAGCATCCAGGGCGTGTGGGAAAGCCGGCGCTACGGCCAGCCGCCGAGGCTGAATGCGCAACTCTGCTACCGTAGATAGCTATATACAGGAACTCTAACCGCCGAATTCAGAAACCTCACTCAAACAACACTCAAACTGGAAGGCCCCTCCACTTCTTCGAGGAAGGCGCGAGGGCCGGCGCTGGCCAATCGCGACGGCGGATCGGCGACGGCGACGGCGAGGGCCAGCGCCGGCCCTCGCGCCTTCCTCGAGGAAGTGGAGGGGCCCTTCAGTTTGAGTGAGGTTTCTGAGTTCGGCGGTAAGTCATAATAACGTCCCTGGATATTAGTGAAAAAACATCGAGGGACTTTAAGTCATAACAGAGGGCGAGCCGTCAGCGTCGCACGTAGAGATCTGCACTAGTACGGGCCAGACCGCGGGCCACGGGCCGAGCTCGGGCTTCAGGTCAACATTCATGAAGGGCCCGGGCCGGGTACGGGCCTTGCATTCACGTCTACAAGGGGGAACCAAAGGAAGGCAAACCGGCCATTACTTTTTTTTTTTAACGACTTGTTTTTTGGAATTGTGTTTGGGGGTTGGGAGAGGAACCACAGAGAGATAAACAGATGCTGAAGCATGTGTATGTGGGTATATGTTTTTGTGTGGTTCGGTGTGTGCAGCGAATGCTCTTCCAGAGGACTAGCGGCGCGGCGTTCCTTTTCGTCCCCGGCGGCGCCGCCGCCCTCATACAATCGCTTCTCACCACAAACGCGCACATACACGCGCCTATACAATGCGTACTTTCGCCGGCGTAAACCATCTGTAGGCACGAGTGCTTGCATCCCCAATAGGGGTGAAGGGGTTCCCCTGAGGGGTACTTTTCCTGAACAATTTCTCGCAGACCACCGCAATAAACGACATTGCTGTTTTTTTTTTGTTTTTTTTTTTATGTTGTGCGCAGCGAAAGTGGCTAATTTAGAACTTTGCCCGTCTTTTGTACAAACCCGTCGCAATGTGTCCCTTCCTTTCCAACTGTGACACGTGGTTTTGTTTACTTCTGCTCGTCTATTTTTCCGTCTTTTCCGCGCGTGTTTGGTCGCAGGACAGGAAGATCGGGTGATTTTCCTTAACAAGCTGCCTAGGCTTGCAGATTGGTCGAGCTAATAATACCAGCAAAAAAAAAAAAAAAAAAAAAAGAAAAGCTTACAGTATTTACTATTGGGCATCGTAATCAACTTATGTGTAGCACTTGCAAGCGAGCTGCCATGCCGCGCGATTTGTGAGCTATTCATACTGGGCTAAAATAAAGCGTAGCTGGCCCGTGAAACTTAGCTTCGGGTCGGGCTGCGCCGGCTGTCGGAAATGGATAGCGGAAAAACCAGAGTTCTTTTTCTTGAGATTTCATTGTTTGCTTGCATATCAATTAAGTTACACCACAAAGTGCATTACGGGATGCGGTGGTCTGTGCTACATGTGCCAGAAACTAGACGTTTACAAGATAACGCCCCACCTTTTCAATGAATACCAACAATTATCACGAAGTTTATAAAAAAAATGGCGAAATCATTGCGAGGTGGTTGTACTTCACCACCAAAGGTTTTTCCTCAAAGCCGGGGTCACGCTGCTTGTAAATCATACAAAAGACAGTATACAGATTCAAACTCCAGACACCACGAGATCTGAGCTTCGAATGCCGCAACGCAACGAGTTCAATTAGGCACTTGGCACGCAGCATTTGAACCACGGATATCGTGGTGACTGATATCTGCAGACTGTCTTTTGTATAATGTAATAAGCAGTGTAACCCCGGCTTAAAGGTACTTCTAGTAGAAGCGAACACAGCAATACGACCCGCAAAAATTGCGTTATAAATATTAAAAATATTAAAAGTACAACACGGACTTCACTATATAGTATTAAACCTCGTGAGGCTCAAAAAGCTACGCCAAACAACGTGCGAAGGTAAAAAAATAAATATTGCAGCATGAATATTTTTATTTAGGGAAATACTAACATTTTCTTTATATACGGAGTTTTTTTGTTGTTTTTTTTTTGTTTTTACGAGCTACAGATTGCAATCAAATATATTAAAAGGCGCGCTTGTAGCGCTAGCCGCCACATGTCCAGATGAATATCTCAAATTAAAATATTAAATAAGCATCACAAATTTTCTATCTACGTCCCCAGAGCAGCTGTTCACCGTTCTACCAAATACACAAAAAAATGTAAGTATAAGTTGCAGTAACTCGACGTAACACGACTTTTTCTTGAACTCTTCTGCCTCACGCCATGCTGTCGATGACTGGGTTGGGAGCGCCTCCCCGCGGTGACACGCCGCCTCCTTCTCTTTTTTTCGATTACGCCCTCTCCGCACGAATGGGACCAAGGAGGTTATAAGTACTAGGAGGGGGCACGTTGCAATATTGGTGAAGCCTAGTCATAAAAAGTTTTAACGATTTTGTGCCCAGCGTGACCGCAGATCTGTCTGGCGATTGGTGCGCGTGACAAGTCACGTGTGAGATAGATGGTTGATTGTAGAAGGACTCCTTGCAGGCTTGCGCGCGCTCCGTCCGGCAGGTTTTATCAGATCGAAGGCTAGACTGTGGTGTATTCTAGTACTCCATAGCAAGACGAAAGCTAGCTACGGTCACGTGATGTGGTCACGTTGGCATGGTAAGTGAGGAGAGTAAGGAGGAAAATGAGAAAGAGGCGAGGCGTCAAGGGAGCATGGCTTGTGGAGGTTACGCGGCTGACGTCATGCCCTCTCCTACCCTTCTATTCTCCATGAATGGGACTCGATGTGTGAGGAGGAAAACACCACTGCAAAACAACAACAATCACTTCGACCTGGTGCGCACGGTGCCGTACAAGTGCTCGCCAGCAACTTTTGCATCACACGGCCGGAGAACCGTTCTCGCGCTTCGGGATCTCGGAGGCCATGAAAACTAGCACGGCCTCCGAGATCCCGAAGCGCGCGAACGCTTCGCGCGCGCGCTTCGGGATCTCGGAGGTTATGAAATTAGTTTCAGAGTTAGCTACTCTTATGCCAGATGGCGCCACATGGCTAACGGCTCCAGGGGGGTAAAGGTGGGTGAGGAGGAGTGGCAAATCCCGTGCGCCGACATCCTGGGTCCCGAGTGAACGATCGCAAAAGAGAGCGACAGAACACGAGAGAAAGAAAGCAACGTTGCCATGGTAAACACGGAGAGTGAAAACTCTCAGCAATATAAACAGTGCTAATTTAACGTTCTAGACTAAATTCTGAGCTATTCTAACGCTTATAAAAAGCAATAAAGTCATTACGCTGCATTAACTTCCCTTCTGTCGAAATCTCGAAATCTGGTGGTTGCGCAGTTTCGTATTCCTCAACCGCGCCCAGCCGCGCCCCACCAGCGAAGCCGGGTATATGGTTTAGTTTAGCGTTAACGCGAGGCCGTACATCTGCGCGCTATGCAAAAAGAAACCTTCGAAAAGAACGAGAGTATTTTTCCACCGGTAAGTTCGTGGATTGTTGAAGTTCACGAAACTGCTCTGATGATGTAACCGTGTTTGGGACCCAGAGGGTCTGCCTGCATGGTGCGCCGCTTGCGGCAGCCAGAATGTATGGGAGAATGGCGGACCTTTTCCTCTAGATTTAGTATATGATCTCTATGAACGGCTCTGAGCTTGGCATACAACGTTGCTTGGATACGTTGCTTGGATAGGCGGCTTGACTAGATGGGTGCGGCGCTGCTACTTCGGCAGGTTCGTGACGCGCCTACCTACCCAAGAACACTGTCTGTAACCCAAGCCACGGCACTGTTTTTTTTTTTAATTTGATATTTTATAACGTAGACATATATCTGTTCTTCTACGATGCTGCAGTCAGAGCACTGCAGGGTGGGCAGCGAAAATCAGTAGACGTCGTAATTTTATACAGGGTTGATAGTACAGACTGTTTCATATGCAAGGTAATCTTAGCAGAGGGAATAATATAGGGGGCTAATCTCCTCGAAAAGTCGAATAATAAACATTTGTGAAATATTAATGAAAATAAAAAAAGTCGTTCTAATTAGAAACTTGCTTCGCTTTATCGGAAGCGACTCTAAATTGGTACATTTGAGAGGTACTTAGAGCACGTTAGAAGCGCGGTGGTGCGCTAGCGTTACCCCTCGTGCAGCAGGCGTAAGGCTGGGTGTGCGAAAACGCGATGATAGGTTTATCTCGCACCGCCAGCACTGACCCTGTTGCACGATGTGCTCTTCGTAAGAGTGGCGAAGAGCGAGAAGCAGTAGGATCGCGGGTTCACGCAAGAACCGTAATAATAAAACTTTAAAAAAGTCGGGTTTTTGTGGAACATTAAAAATTTTCCCCTTCGTCCCTGGATTAACTTTGCGTTATTTTATCAAGACGCACACATTTTAAACGCCAAAAGCATCAAAAGCCAAAAGCATCACGACGACAAAATGATTAAGGAAAGAAAAGAAGGTGTTTTACAAATCAACTACATAGAAGCACAGGATCAGTATGTAAGCGTTGAAACATGTATGTATCTATATAAGCATTGAAATATGCCTATATCAACGCTTACAGTGGACGAATTCGAAATGCAAAATTACGCGTCGCAAAAAAAAAAAAAAAAAAAAAAAAAAGGCTTGTGTTGTTTTGGTTCTGGGCCGGGGGCCTATTTAGGAAAATTATTAAACTCCGGGATAATTAAGTTGTTAATTATTTTTGCGCAATTAACTTTTTTAATATTGTATTTAAGGGCGTGTTTTCAATTAGAAAATTGTTCAGCACCATCGAAAAATACTAAATCACCAAATTGCAGAGCGATAGAAGGCACGCGAAGCATTTTACGGCTATATGAAAAACCGCAAAAATTCGACGGGTTTTTAAGCTTCAGTTTGCAATCGGAGTGCATCTCGGCCCCGTGGAGAAATAGTGCAACCAGCCTCTGCTACTTTGAGCGAGGACAGCGCAGCAGAGGTTGGTTGCACTATTTCTCCACGGGGAGCGGTACCGTCGGGGCCGAGATGCGCTCCGATTGCAAACCGAAACTTAAAAACCGTCGAATTTGTGCGGTTTTTCAGAAATCCGTAAAATACTTCGAGTGCCTTCTATCGTGCTGCAATTTATTGATTTAGTATTTTTCGATGGTGCTGAACAAATTTCTAATTGAAACCATGCCCTTAAACACAATATTAAAAAAGTTAATTGCGCAAAAAATAATCAACAACATAATTATCCCGGACTCTAATAATTTCCCTAAAAAAGCCCCCGGCCCAGACCAAAACGACACAAGCCTTTTTTTGTTGCGACGCGTAGTTTTCGCAATATCGAATCTGTCCACTTTTCGTGAAACACCCTGTATAATATGTATGTAAGCGTTGAAATATACAGGGTCAGTGGTCCTAAGGAAATGACACTTCAGTTTCTTTCGCAATCTCGAACTACTGAAAAAAGGAGTTCGCCTTTTAGCTCCTCAAGGTTCCTTCAGAACACTCGAGGGAACCTTGACCGGTCATGGTACACGATTTTTATTCCTTTTGTTTTTGAATTTTAAGAAGGGGGGACACAGTAAAATAAACTCTGAATTTCAGAGAATTGAGAATTTAACATTAAAAAAAGGCCCAATGAAGTCTGAATTTTCAACAAAAAATAAACCCGAAAAACGGCCTTGGAATTTCACGAAAATGAGCTCCGAATAGGTTGTTTTCATATGACGTCAATCGCCATTTTGTTGTTAGTTTATTTTTTCAAACAAATTCACTAATATGAAGGATTACATCGCAACCTGTCGAGGAGATGTCAGCGTGGTAAGACTTGTATCTTCTGTGCTCTACGCATTTAAGGGGTCATGGAAATCCTTGGAATGCTTGCCTTCTGCACACGGTAAATAGCTCAAAACAACAAAATGGGGGACAAAATTACGTCAGTGAAAACTACCTATACACGAAATCCCTACTTACAATTTCTGGATGAGATAACGGTTAATTCTGAAACTTTGGCATGTGGTTCGAACCACTAGCGCTGCATTTGGAAGGAGAATAAGCGTTTGGCGATGCGTAATTACTTTTGCGGTAAAAAAATTTTTTTTTTTAAATTTTTTCTTGTATTTTAAGCACACCCGTCACAACTCCTGTTAAACCGACAATATTTGAAATTATCATAATGATCAGACACGAGACTGGGGTGGCGAAAAAAAAAAACAACACAGAAACCCCCCCCCCCCCCCCCCCCCCCCCCCCCCCACACACACACACACGCAAATTGAATATGTTGAGACAAGGTGCAATAAAATAACCCTAACCAGCTTATGATAGTAATACAATTAATGCAAAGGTACAAGCGAGCTGGACAAAAATGACGGAAATAATCCCTGGAGAAGGGTAACAAGGGGGACAAAAACAAACACAAATCTCCCAACACAGTTAGGCGACTGGTACGCGACCGAAAAAATCCTTCTGATCCACCAAGGGCCTCTCCATTTTTAGTGGAGCGCACTACCAACTGAGCTAACCAGGAGTTGGACGTCACTAAAGCAAACGGCTTTTATAAACTGCCACCAGTCTATCGCCCTTCTCTAGGGATTATTTTAGCCATTCTTGTCCAGCTCACTTGCACCTTTGCAGTAATTGCCTTATCATCATAACCAGTGGCGTACCAACTACCAAGGGCCCCGCCCCAGGGCCGGGGGCGGGGCCCTTGGTATACCTGTGGCGCCGCCGGCTACTGTTTGCCCTGCCCAGTGGCGACTGTTTCAGGGGGGGGGGGGGGGGGGGGGGGGCAAAACACATGCCTTGCCCCTCCCCCCCCTCCCCACACACACACACACACTCTGAGAACTGAGGGGCATGCGCCCCCATGACTCCCCGGTTAGTACGCCGACGATCATAACCTTAAAATGGAGGCAGTTCACCCTTGTTAGTGTTAGACTCGTGGCAGCTGATAAAACCCATTTGCTCTACTGTCGTCTAACTCCTAGTTAGCTCAGTTGGTAGAGCGCTCCTCTGGAAATGTATAGGTACCGTGGTTCGATACCAGGAGCAGACGGATTTTTTCGGTCGCGCATTAGTCACTTAGGTGTGTTTGGAGATTTGTGTTTGTCCTTGGTCCCCCTTGTTACCCTTCTCCAGGGATTATTTTCGTAACTCTTGTACAGCTCGCTTGAACCTTGGCATTATTTGCATTATCATTATAACCTTAAAATGTAGGCCGTCCACCCTTGTTAGTGTTAGACTGGTGGCAGCTGATAAAACCCGTTTGCTCTACTGACGTGTGACTCCTGGTTAGCTCGTTAATAGGAACCAGGAACATTTCCATTGGAAATGGAGAGATTCCGTTTAGCCCAGGTATCGAACCAGGAATCTCTCCATTTCCAATGGAAAGGTTGCTGGTTCGATACCAGGACCAGACGGAATTTTTCGGCCGCGCACCAGCTAGCTGTGTTTGGAGATTTGTGCCTGCCCCTTGCCCCCCTTCTCCGGAATATATTTTTGTCTAACCAGCTTGCCTGTATATATATATATATATTTTAAAAAATTTTTGATAAGCTTTTTTTTGTCTTTCCCGCTGTTTTTTTTTTTTTTTTTCCTCCAAACGTACACTTAAATTTACACCAGCCCGATTGCACCGCGATTACGCCAAACGGAAACCGAAACTGAAACCAGAATTGTGCGAGGGCGAAAAGGAGCGAAGAGATCTCGCCGCAACATCGCAGAGTCTCGCGTCGCGCGAGAAGACCTGAGAGGAGGAGCCGCCCAGAGAAGAGCGAAGCTGCGGCAGGGCTTATTTTAGGGTTACGAATACGCCAAGCGATCTCGGCTTCGGGTGGCCGCTTAATAGGTTATCGTGCCGTAATTACATTCCCGTCGCGTAGAAATACCGTTCCTTGGTGCCGTGCCAAATTCCCGCGCACGCTGGTCGCCGGTGCTGCCCGAAAGATGTGACTGCTTTCCGACTGTGGGTGAGTCATAAGCGTCGGCCCCTCCTGTTTTGCTTTTCTTGTGCTTGTCTCCCTTCTTCATTCCGGGAAGTTACGGCCTTCTCCGGCGATATATACGTGTAAATATGAATGGAAATGGCTCGCATCTGGGGTCAGAACTGATTCCAGTCCGAAGAGTTTGAACTTCTGTCACGAACGGTGCTCTGGTTGAGTGTTAGGCTGACCGATTCGCTGGAGTATTGATTTTTGTGTGGGTCCACCCCACTGCATTATCCTCTGCATCTCCTACCTTTGTTTGACTTTTTTTTTTTCTTCAAACACATTGACCTTATCGGTTGTTGTGTACCTTCCTGCTGCACTTTTCTACGCTCAATAGTTGGCGGTAGTCATTAGCTGAGTATTCTGTCGTCGCAGTCGCTCTTTTTCTCTCCACATCTTGCCAGCTGCCTCTTGTTGTTTGCTACCACTATTTTATTTTTATTCGGACCTACAATCTTCTTTTCCCCGGTCTGGTGCGATGGTTTTGCATGATATTCGTGTCGGGCCTATCATTTGAGTCGCAGGTTTTATCTGTGTGTGTCGGCGTGAGTTGAAATGTTTGACGGCCGACCGGCCAGCCTCTCAGCTTGCTATCGCGAGTGAATTTTTACTGCCGGTTTTGAGGGGGAACTATTTTCGACGCCAACTCATTTCCGGCTTTAGTATGCATGTGCGTGGTGATCCCGCTGTATTTCATACACGAGGAATCAATTGTTATTGGGTGGCTTAATGATTATTTTGTGCCTTATTCTCAGTATTGCCTGCAGTACAGAGACGGGAAATCAGGGGAGTTCGTTACAAGCATGTTAATACATACAAAAACAGATGAGTATCTAAATATTCAACACGATTGTAACCCTGAGACTGGCGTAGGAAAGGTAAAACACAAAGGAAGACAGAAAGGGGTTTCTTTTTTCTGTCTTCCGTTGCATTTTCATTTTCCTACCCTTTACAATCATGTCCGACTTATACCAGCGTGCCTGAACTCTAGCACCCAATGGGCTTCAAACTGAAATCCAATTGAAACAGGCAGAACGAGAACCAATGTGAATTTTGTATTGATTATATTGACAGATAGACATATGGCCGCAGATGCTTGTCCTGTCTTTTCGAGGATGAGCGTTTTCGATCGCCCCGGTGAAAGGACCGCAGAACAAGCTTTTAGTTGAATGTTGTTGCTGGAAAGGCAAAGAGGACCTCTTGCGTTTGTGTGTGTATTTGGTATGCATAACCTTTGTGAGCAAATAGACCATACTATCGCATCAGAAAGGACTGCATGTTCACGTTTTTTGCTAGTCACTGGTGCACTCTATGAGCCAGGCTCTTTTATTTCATTGTGGTCCGTGAGGGAGAATGAATATTTTATGTAGTTAATCTGACATTCAGTTTCAGATACTTTCTCCCAACAGCCCTTTCTGTAACGGCGTGGCTAAATATGTGCTGACACTCATCAGCTGAATTATGTGAAAGGAACACCACCAAAGTGCTGCGAAAAGAGCAAGGTGCAAAATCTAGCAAAACGAACGACGTCCACACTATCCACATCCACCTACTGTGTCAGCTCGCAAAACTGCCTGCGAGGAACGCTTTCACAAGGGTGGTAAATCAGGGACAGGTGTTCGCTGATTTACCACAGTGAACACCTGTCACCTGACATTGCTTGCACAGTGGATGGTTCTTTTCTTTTTTTTTAATGTCAAATCTTTTGTGTGTGGTACTCCAGTATGACATTTGCCTGCCTGGATTTCTCGTAGGCAAAGATAATATTGTACTCACTGTTATCGTTTTGAGAGAAAAGTTTTCCAATCAATGCACATTCAATTGTGTCTTTGAACAATGGGAATCGGTGAGAGCAGGTGTCCAAAACGTATGGTCAGAACATGCATGTATTTGGAGAAGTGTCCTCAAACTTCGTTTATGAGAACACAGGGGTTACATGAGCAGCCATATTTGTTTCCTCTTTTTAAATAAATTGCTTTTTTTTGTGTGTTCATCCAGTGGTTGTTCTTTATAGGGCAAATACTCCCAGCTTTCTCCTAGGGTGAACTGTTTCATTGGAAGTTCTTTAGCTTTTTTTTTTTATTTTAAAGGTGGCCAGGGGTTCCCAAGGTTTCAAACGTTTTAGAACCCCTGAGTGAGAGTTGAAAAAAAGTGAACTTGTCTAAGCACATCTTCATTTAAACTAAACCTTGGCCAAAATTTAATGTTGTAATGTCTTACTGTGTATTATTTATTTAACACGAAGACCTGTTTCCGGTTGTTATGATTGTGATGGATTATGACTTTTTTTCTCCTAATTTCTACCCATATCTGCCTTGGCCAGTAGATCGCTGGCAGTACAACCTAAGTAAAAAGAAATATTCATGCATAACGTTTGGATTTGAGCTTTGAATGGTGCAAACTATTAGCAAACACCTTCATAAGTTTTTTTATTTTTTTTATTGCAGCTTTTAGAAGTTTGTTTTGACACTTATGCTTACGTGTTGAATACTTGTGCAAATGGCTAGAGGAATTCTGAAGTAGCTGTACTTGTACTGACAAATGGGCTTCTTTGATGAAATGTTGAGGCTTGCAAAGGGCAGTGTTTGGCAAAATTATTGGTGTCAAGACAGATGGCAGCTTAGATGACTGATCAACTGAAAATTTCTTTGTTAAACATGTTCTTTTTTTATTATTATTTTTTTAAATGCGGGATAGAGGTGTTTAGCTTTGTATCTTTTATATCCCATCAACATTTTCAGTCTAATTTTTTTTTTTTCGAAGACATATCACTGCATTTCTTGTGAATGTTTGCTTCTACGTTTGGACGCGGCTGAGGTTAGCATAACTGTAGTTGAAACTAACTTCATAACAGCATTGAGAAAAACGAAATCAGTTAAAATGCCATCTCGTGGCTCGCTCTTCGAACCTGCAAAGCATTCCCTTTATTATTATTATTTTTTTTTTCTTCGAATTACGAAGCGAGTGGACAGCGGGATGGTTTGCACGCTTGACTGATCACCACTTCGCCTTGCTCGGTTGGTTTCTCTATACTGGTTCGAGGAAGTCAGGGGCGCAACGTCCTTGGGATAGGAAGTTCTGGTTTTGTCGCAAACAGAAATCCCAATATGGACGACGAGGCAATAGACTGATTCGACAGGGCAGTCCACTCGCCCCGAAGGCCCGAGACAGATAGTTCCTCAGACATGCGTTGACTATGCATGGCTTGCACTGGCGTTACACCATCGAGCTTTGTGGCTGCCTTGTTGCTGGCCTCGCACCCTCTGCAAAAAAAAAAAAAAAAAAAAGTTTTTTTTTTTATACAGCAGGAGTTAAGTCTGCCAGAACATGACGACAATGTTACCCACTGTAGATGAGCATTTTATCCTGTGCAGTACGACTGCACAGGAAACGCCTGGGGGTGTTTAACGTGCACCACGTAGTAGTGCACGTTGCCTTTTTGTTTTGTATTGCGGTTCGCAATCTGAGGTGGACTAAGGGTTTAGGTGCAGCCTGCTCAAATATGCGGGTGCCTCTGCTAAATTATGCGCGCCTCTGAATAACGCGTTCGGGGAAGCCGATATGCTCTTTTCGGGCGGGAGCGCTATAGTGTGGAACTTCGAATCAACGAGAGGCCAATGTGCACAATCGGCGACCTGATGACCTCGCCCGTCTTTGCTGCGCGTGTTTTTCGCGACGCAGTCGAAACCGTTTGAAGAATATCCGTACGAGCAGGCGGCGGAGGGAGGAACGAAAGATCGGAGGCACTTTTGCTGGGTTTCGGAAGCGTTTAACGTTCCTGCCTGTGCTCGTCAGCCCAGATCTAGCGATGGAGCATTGCCTCTTCCGTTTTAATATAACTTTCGTTTATGTTTTATTTAGGAAACACGGTAACTTGGTGGGGAGCTTTGTAAAGACGTAATGGATGCGCTTTCTAATCAGTAGAGAAGAATTACCTCGCCCTTTTATGTCTTCCTAAATAAAGACTTTAACGCTATAGGCGATGGTGGTCCTGCATTTCGATGGATACTCGCGCATGCGTTCGTGTTTATTTTATTTTTAATTTTGTCTTTCGATACTGTCCGTTTTCTGCGCGTGCGTATTTGCTCGTTTCCGCCGCGGGTCGCGCGGAGATCAAGGCTGGGTTCGAATGTCAGGTCCCTCGTCTACAACTAGCAATTTAAGAATTTAAGTTCTGCCGTTATACGAGGTCCGTCTCTCAACCGTCATTGTATATATACAGGGTGTCACAAAAGAAAATTTACACGGTCTTTGTTTTACCGCAAAAATAAACTAGGCATCGCCAAACGCTCATTCTCCGCCCAAAGGTATGGCTAAAGGTTACAACCAGATGCCAAAGTTTCAGCCCGATCCGATAACTTAATCAAAAGTTTTAACTGATTTTTTGAAAATTTCAATGGGAAAATGGCGGCCGACGGAGTTTTCCAGCAGATGGGGCTCTATGGCAACAGAAACCGAAAACGGGCAAAAATGGGCTCTATTTTCCCATTGAAATTTTCAGAAAATCACTTATAACTTTTGATTAAGTAATCGGATCGGGCTGAAACTTTGGCATCTGGTTGTGACCTTTAGCCGTACCTTTGGGCGGAGAATGAGCGTTCGGCGATGCCTAGTTTATTTTTGCGGTAAAAAAGACCGTGTAAATTTTCTTTTTGTGACACCCTGTATATGCTTCATTAACCTTTCTTTTTTTTTTCTCCTCGCAAATCTAACGGTCGACGCGCTCTCGGTAAATGCGGTGCCTCGTGCACTCGTGTCGCCCCGGCAATACCCAGCGAGGTTGGCAGCGACGCGATCGACAAACGCGAGCCCGAGCGGATATTCGACTTCCCGAGCGGGCGTCAAAGCGAAGCTCTCGGAAGGTCAGCTCGCGCAGTCAGGTGAACGAGTACGCGAGGCGCGAGGTACTCGCCGCTGACGCACCGAGTGACGTCTGGAAATCTCCGCGCGGCCCGACACTCCGAACCCACGAGCATTCTCGACAACCCTTCACCGCTTTCGAAGAGGAGATGGGCAGAATACGGTAAACTTTTTGCTAACTAATTAGTCCGTAACGGGATTTATGATTTCTGTTTGCTTCTTGCCGCAAACGTTGTCGAACGGAAATCTTTACCATGTTCAAAAAAAAAAAAAAAAAAAAAAAAATTCTAAGCGATGCTAGATAACGATGCGATCCACGCACAAAGTTGTCGCCGGAGTATCGGGTATTGTTATTGGAGACATCGGAACGATCTACTCAAACTCCCTATCGTCGCGAAAGTTCCGGTCTTTTGGACACGCGTGCTACGAAATCCCGGTAAATATTTTCGCGCAATGTGCGGTTGTTATGGTTTATCGCGGAGTCGGCTGTCGTAGAAGAATACCGCGAGTGTTCTTTTTGAGCTCACAGAAGATAGTCGTTCACTCGTTCCGGCTCGTTTTGGCATATCGGGAGGCGGTCGCTGTTCCAACAACCACGACTCGCGTACAAGTCAAAATGTTTTTTTTTTCTTTTTTAAATTTGAGCGTTGTTAGTTGGTTACCCAGAAGCACGCTTGCATGTGATTCAGCGGTGTGCGGGATCAAGAGCCGCCGGTGAACAGAACTCGGTGTTGGTTGTCACTGACAGCGTATATAAAAGAAACGCGGGGCAGGGCGAGTCCCGGACGTCTCATCGTGGCTCTGCAACCAATGATATTTCAGCATTAGCCCCGTATAAGAACACCGATCGACAGCCGCATATGTGACGCGAGCGTTTTGACAGGGGAGCCCGGTTGTCCAGCCCCTTTCATGTTTCGAAAATGGGCTCCGTTGCGGTTTGTCCTTTTATGGGGCAAACACAATACTGGGTTATTCATGACCCCTATACGCTGTTTCGCGACAGAAAACACTTGTCGCCTCCTGCAGCCACAGCTGGGGTTTTCACTGAGCAAAATGTCACGAGCAAAACAAAAGTCTCTACTGAATCATGGCGCCACGGAATAAAACTTTATACTTCTGGGAAAAAAAAAAATGTTTTAAAAACACGCGAGAACGCACGAGTATCTTAGCCCAGAAGGGCTAAGGACCCGACCAGTGCACGTCGGAATGCAAAACGCGCAGCGCTCGGTGAGCGGCTCTTCTTATCTCGCTGTTATTTAACCACGACCTAGCTCTCTACCTTAGCTACTACGCTCCGTCTCGCCTGACGATGAACCGCGGTGGACGCTGCGAGCCATCCCGGCCAATCCAATGCCTGCGAATATGTCACGTGACTACCCCCTCCGCGCCCCCAAAGAAATACCAAGGAGTCACGTGACTTTTACCCACCATTGGATTGGCTTCGAGGGCCCGCATAGCGTCCTCCGCGGTTCACGCTGTCACGTGGTCTACTTATGCGGCCTTTTTTTGGAGGGACCTAAGATGTAGAACGCAGTCTCCGTGTCAACATTTGTTCCGTTGCTGCGGGTTGCAGAAGAAGAAAACAAGGCCGAGTTTTCCTCGTCGCGTCCCCGGGCGACTCGAGGCGACGTGTGTATGGCGACGTCCACGCGCCAACGCGTCTCTTAATCTGCTCTTGCCTTTATAAGCGCGCCAAGAGAACGGGTTGTGCATTTGCATACGCCGTCACCGAACAGGAGCAGAGGGTCCCGTCTCGAGCTGGTCCTGCTGCGAATACCTGTCGGCTCGGGGATCCTGCCCGCGGCGCACTTAGGGCCTGCTTACCCGCGGAGCACGATTTGACATAACTCGACCGACTAGTGTTATCTTACGCGGGACCCTCTGTTGACTGGCTATTGGGACTAACGCGTTTTTTGTCTGAGCGGTCGAAAACGCTCGAGCGGTGAAGGTGGTTGCTATAAAACAGCAATGCGTATTCGACGTAGGGACGATCTGTAGTCTTCGTTTTCTCATCTGTATGGCCGAGACCCATAGAGTTAGCGTAAGTCTTTTTCGTATCACTGACACCATTTATTTATTTATTTCGCGTATTGCCAGCCCACAAAGATGAGGCCGCACATGCGTATCTTTTCACCAACTTTAGACCAGGAACATCGCCAACTAAAGTATCCTTCAATTAAAAAAGAAAAAAAAAAAAAAGAAACTTGTCGCGGGTCTACGAGGCGCATCGATCAAGTTGTAAAAAATAACTGATAACTGTTTAAAAAAAAGCAATACAGTATTGCTAAATTAAAAAAAAAAAAAAAGATTATCCCTGGTATTCTGAGACACATCGGTAGGGTTGTAAAAAAGTACTGATCTCTTAGCGATAACGATAAAATATCGTTAAATAAAAACAATCTTTATGTATCATGAGGCGCGTCGGTAAGGTCGTAAAATATTCCGTCGTGGCTGGTTTACACTCTCCAGAACGAACCCCATATGTGCTCTACAAACATTGAAAACCGCGGGCTGGCCGTGTTGCTCTGTGCAAAGCGCGTCTTTGACAAATGCATTACCGCGGGCTTCGCGGCGTCGGGATTGTTGCCTGGGTCGCACCTGGCTCTGCTCCCGAGTCGCTGGGAAGCCGATGCGCGGGGTTTTTGTCTTTTAATTCGATCGGGTGTGCGGGATGGAGATCGTCGACCGAGCTCGATCGGGTCGCAGCTGACGCATTCGAGATGCTGCCGGCAGCAGCCGCGTGACGCGCTGTCAAGGCTAGGCCGCCCTGACGTCACGGCGGAACGCGCATGCGCGGTGGGGGCCGACATTTTTGTTTCATTGAGGTTGCGCTGTTTGAGCGCACTCCACGTCGCGCTTGACGTTTCTTCCGTGGGGAGAAAGGGATGTACCGAGCGTCGGACCTATTTTCCCGTTCGTTTTAGGTTGTAGAGAAATAAAATAACGGTACACGCACGCAATGACGGTCGGCACGTCATAGGTTTAGCTCTCAAATGTATTATTTTATTGGCAGAAGAAAAAAAAATGGTTCTCGGCATTACACGGCGTGGCAGCGTGTTGGCTTAACACTGACTCTGCCCGATAAAACAAGGTAACCGGAAAAAAAAAAAAAAAAAAGTTGCGTTTTTTTTTTATATATACTTGTTAATTTCGTGGTATTTCGTTTTAGTCATGACCGACAAATCGCCTCGAAAAAAACACCATTGGGATTTTAATCGTGACCCTTTCTGCCATTTAAAGCGAAACCAAATCCATCCACCGAGCGATATAACTAGTTGGTAAACGTTGGTATTCATGTTACAAGGCGCAAAAACACGGACACAAGAGAGAAAGAGACAAAAGAGCGATATAACGTTCGATTAATGCGATTTGAAGTGGCGGCTCTACAAGTTTTGCTGCTTCTTAAAGACAAAACGTAAATAAAAACCAGCCCACAAACGAAAGGGGGAAAAATAGTTTTGCGCTTCTCTGAAGTCTCCGCCGAACCACTTTTCTGGGTCGCCAAAATCGCGACAAATGGCGCCTATATTTTGCTCGCGCCATTTCCGTGTCGGGAAACGTTTTTTTTTTCTTTTTGCCTTCCTTTTTCTTTTCACTCATCGACTAAATTAACTGCTTTGTTTGACTGTTCTCCTTTCCCGCGGTGGCGACGCGGCCCGTGCCCGACCTCTGCTCCGATTAGGGTGAACTAGAACTTTGGGAGATGGTCGATTGCGCAAGGGCGAACGGGACTGCCCGACCGAGAGCGCGCACTCGCTACGCGTCCGGTTGCTGCTTTGCGGCGACGGCTGTGGTCCCCCTGTCTGCTGCTGCATCATGTGGCCGATTGCGCGGCTCCGAACGGCAACGGCTAGGCAAGAAGTGGGGCGCCCTTGTTTCTGCCGCGTCTCGTAATGCGCGCCCTCGTCAATATTTGAACGCTTTGTTCTTGGGCGACGCGCCGAGGAACGCACCTGCGCAGATGCGTGTTCTTCTTTCGCGGCCACTTTACGCCCCCTAACCTTCCTCTTGGGTTCCTCTTATCGTTGGCTAATTTGCTTTTTCCGTTCACGTGTCTAACATGGTATAGAACTCGGCCGACTCCAGCTTGCGTCCGTATGAAATCCTACAGGCTACAGGGTGAATTTTCGCGCGCAACACAAAACCCCCATCGAGCAACATTGTCAGTCGTCGTATTTTGGTTATTTGCTTCCAAAATTTCGGGTGCGGTTTTACCTGCCAAACCAACGAAGAGCATCTGGCGCCCCCCAGGGGAGGGCTGCGGATTAATTTGAACCACCCGGGAACGTTTCGACGTGCATCCGAAATCTCGGTCACACGGTGCCTTGTCTGCAATAATAGTAATGATAATAATAGTATTATTAATAATCTTTATTGGCTCAGGAGAGCCGTGGCACCGCGTAAAGGCGACAGCCCGTATCATAAAAGCCCGCGGATGGTGATTAGGAGGGGATGTGTAGCAGGGGGGGGGGGACGACGCGGTCTTCTCAACGTCGCAAGCACCGTTGATCGAAGGTTCGGGAAGGGTTCAAGCGAGTCTGCCAGCCAGAGGTGAGGTGATGTCCCTCGGGCTGTCCGATTTGCGGGCACACGGGCCGGGATTCGAACTCGCCACCTCGGGATCCAGAGCGAAGCGTGTGATTCGATCGTGAACGCTGACGTGTCCAATACATTTGAACTATACATTGAACGCAAAACGCGGCTCTGGTGTCCAATACGTTCTCAGAGAGGTCGTATGCACATGTTTATACGGCAGAACGTTAGCTTCTCCCTGATACATTTGCGGACGACAGGCGGAGCGAGATAGTGGTATCGGTTCAGCTTCGAGCGAACTTGGAGTGATAGAATGCCTACACACTGAGGTCAGCCTTGCCTATTGTGCTGGCGTGACCTCTTTTGAAATATTTGCGACTCATCAATTAAATATTGAGACATAAGGGAGTGTCTTCATCTGAATTCCGTATTTTGTTCTGAGTACATCTCACCTGGCATATGATCACGTCCCATCAGCGGCTGCGTGTGTATGGGACTTTAAGTAACACTGGTCAGCCTCGGGGCAGTCAAGCTTGGTGTGACACGTCGCGCCATCTGGCTCAAAAGAAGGCCCTTTCGCCAACCTGCTCGCTCGTGGGGCTCTTCACGCATCACTTTGAAACTGTTGGTTCGTGCGTTTTTGGTATTCAAACGTCGAAGCTGTTGTTGCGTGCCGGACTGTCGCAAGCCCGAAAGCTTCGCAGGCGTGAATCTCCGCAGGTTCACGTCGAGGCCGTGGGAAATACAACGCCGTCGAAGATGAAGAAATACCGTAAAACGTGTAAAATAAGCATTCCGTTCGCATTCATTGCCTGATTG
Organism: Ixodes scapularis; assembly: GCF_016920785.2. Lineage (NCBI taxonomy): Eukaryota > Metazoa > Arthropoda > Arachnida > Ixodida > Ixodidae > Ixodes > Ixodes scapularis. The sequence continues at coordinate 112,673,206 of NW_024609835.1, forward strand.
AGATGGATTTGTAAATGCGCAGTTTGACTAGATATTTGGAATGAATGGGCTCGGAAGCCCGGCGCTATTTTTGGGTCCGATGCGACGACTCGCTAGGGTCTGATCAGTCGTTTGACATTCTCACTGCTCCGCGGACAAAACCCATGATCGAACGGCGTTTTGTAGACGTGTGAGCGTTTTCTCCGCTGCCGGTTGCAGAGCGGACTGTCGCTCGCGCCTTTAGCGAGATGGCGCTTAGCTGCCCAATATGGTTGCGGTTTCGACCCGTGTCTATGCGTTTCGAATTTCGTCCCTTCTGCGAAAAAACAATCTTCTCAAGAAATTAAAAAAAAAAAAAAAAGTATGCACCCGACAAGAAAAGGTTATCTCGTTTATTTGTCTTTTATGTGAAAGGGAACAGCATATTTAATCGACGAGAACGAGCGTCAGCTTACGACGAGCAGCCGCGTACGACACCGTTCAAGCTACAGCCAGCTTGCACGAAAAACACATTCCTCGGACAACGACCAAGGGACGGGAAACAGGCTGTTCCCCAACATGAGGTTCATGCGGGAAGAGTTCACATGTGTTTCACTGAAGCCCGCGTGTCCCCCTCCCCGGGTGCGCGCTTTGGACGCCCTGAAGCTCCTGCCATCGGCTTTGGAGACCTGTGGACGCACATAGGCTGCGGTTCCGTTCTTCGGCCTGCCACGCCGTTCTTGACACGCAGTCGTCTTGCCACGTCATCGGGTCGTAAGCGCACGGTGTCGTCGCGTCTGTATACCCAACAACGAGATGGCTCTGTCCTTTTCCGAGCATCGCGCGCACGCCCTTCATGCGCGCGCTAAGTGACTTGATCTTCCTGCACCAGGGATAGGAGGGGTTTCGGGAATGTTCACCCCGGGGAAAAGTGCTGAGAGGCTGCATTCACCATGCTATGATATGAGCAGAACGTAAGGGCTCAAGTGAGCCGGTGTGTATTAAACATTTTATTGAAAAACCCGAGACTGAGGTAATGACATGTAGACGACGACGAGGAAGAGACGTTCTGCTTCTCTTCCTTGTCGTCGTCTGTCATTACCTCAGTCTCGGGTTTTTCAATAAAATGCTATGATATGTTTAACCGCTGCGCGAAATGGTGACACATTTCTTCGAGACTTGGCGTGGCGGCGGTCGTGGTTTCGGCCCATTCTTTCATATATCTTGTAAACCAAAAATGTGTATCTTTAGAGGCATTCGTTGATGTGCCTCACTCTTACCGCATTAATGGTTGCCCTCTAGATGTGGCGGACCAACGGGAATGGCGACGACCTGTACACGAGCTTAAATGGCTGGTCCGAGAGAATTAAATGATGGCGCGGTTATTCTCAAAGATTTCCAACTTCCTATCCCTTGCTATGTTTGTTTTTGTTTTCTGGGGGGGACAGGTTTTTGATAAATGAGGCTATACCGGTTCAACGCCGGCGGAGCCGGTTTGGTCTTTTTGGTTTGTTGCTACGTCTAATTTTCAGTGAAATATCGGCGAGAAAGTTGACTAGCTTCCGATTAACCGTTTTTTTTTTTTTAAATATATAAAAGCATGCTGCGGATAGCGGCGACCGTCCGTCCAACCACCGGCGGTTGTACATTTCCTGGATGGTGTCTTCTTGTGGATAGCTTCTTTCCTGTGGGGGTGACCGTCTCATTATTTGTGGGGCGTGGCGTCCGAACGTTTTTGGACAGCGTCGGCGTGACCGATCAATCAAGCAACACTTGCTCGGTTTCGGCGGCCCGTTGCTGACAAGATTAATCCGTTCGACGTCGTCGCAGTCAGATCGAGCGCAGACACACATTGGGCGCGTCAGCCGGCCGGTTCTCGTCGAGCTGACGCCATCCGAGCGCGATGACGAGAGATGGCCGTTCCAAGCTTTTGATTCAAACCCAGGGGGAGAGGAGGACACGCTCGCTACGGCCAACTCCGGCAGCGTTGAAGAGCGGGCGTGCGACATGCCGAGAGGTTAGGGAGTTTTCGTAGATGGTTCGCGCTGTCCCGCATCGTTCTCAGGAACCCGCTACGAGATCCTGGACTCTACAGGCAAGGCTAGCGCCGCGCTAAAACTCGCTAATCTCGAGGCTCATACGTGTCCACGGAAAAGCGGCGCTGTTTTGACGGAATGCGCGAATTGTGGTCAAAGTGTGAACCAGCACGAGAGTTGCAAAATGCGCGTTTCAGTGTAAATGAGAGCGATGTCTAGAAAACACGCAGACATCGAAGAGGTTCACGTCGTCGAGCGTGATTGCTTTAGCGTTGCCGATGATGGCGCAGAGGCATGATGGACGTCGTCAACTCGTGATTTTGGCGTTGCTCGATCGGCCCCGTCGACTCGGTAGCGATAAGTAGCAACGGATGCGCGCTGACCCTCTCGAGTGAAGCGGAGTATAATTCGGAACGGTCCTTCACAATCTTCGCGTATTTCGTTAAACATAAGCGATATTTGGTTCGTTAGAGCTTCATGCATGGCGACCCCACGCGTAAACCAACTCCACCTAGAATAATCTAGCCACGCCGACGACCTCCTCTTCCTCCCCATGGAACGTCATCGAAGTCGGGTGGCGTCAACTCAGCAGTTCAACCCGATTGGACACGAGACCCTGCCGAGCACTGACGCAGCACTCGTATCCAATCAGTGCCTTCGCTCGATCTCACTCTGATGACGTCAGCATTCTAGAGCACATGTATGACGCGGTTGCCAACCGCGTCATATAGACGCGATTGGCAACCGCGTCTATATGGAGATTCGTGTATCGTTTAACTGCTAAACACCCCCGAGTGGCGACTGCTTTTTATTTTGCTTTTTCTTTGCTTCTGGAGACTTGAAAACTGCCGCGCTCCAAATCAGAGCGAGTACTTTTTTTGGGCGGTTCGGGTCGTGCTCGTTGTGGATGGAGGGCTCGGATCACCCACGCACGTCCCAGATGCCTGGCCCGTGCTCTGTGGGAGCTTGCGTTCGAACGCAACTCGGCAAACGGCGAAAGCTGCCTCCCCCAGCGATCCAATCAGCGCCTGTGCGAGGCACCTGCACCGACATAACGTTGGCGTGCACTTTCTACGTGAAAAACTGTAATGTGGTTGACTCCGTCCTTCTAATTGGCTAACGGGGGCCGTATAGCTCACGGCCCCTTTGCCGAGTGTTGGCGGCTTCCCTCGCGGCTGCGTGCGCTGTCTTGCGACGGGACCATCGGCATGGTAGGAGCGGTTGCGCAAGCACGAAACTGGAACGAAAACCGGCAAGCGAGCCCCCGTGTCTCTCTCCGACAGTTCCGCTGCGTGAAGGACCGTTGATAAACGCTCGTTTGTAAATTATAATGGCGTGTTCGCAAAAATCCCGTTAATATGTATACCCGCTATGTAAACAACATTTGCGGGAACGAACTGGGTAAATACACGTATCTTTCTTCTTTTTTACGAACGACTGGGCGCCTTTTGGGGGAGAACGGCGGTGCCCATATAACCGAAAGACCATTGTAATCGAATGCGCGAAAAACGTACTCTGCGCAGAGGCACTAGGGGAGAGTAGGAGACGAGAGCGCGCTGGGACGTCAGAACGCCGAGCTCTGATTCGATAAATTAGTGGGTGGACCGAAAGCTAGAGCTGCCTTTGTCTCTAGGGCACACGTCGAACGCATTAGAATGCTGAACGCCGGCGTCCGGCGTTCAGCATTAGGCTACTGGTGATTCTTCACAAGATCTTTGAATTGGTCTACACTAGGGATCTGGCGAGCATCGTTTGGCATGGGATTCCAACTTCCATAGGCCAGGCGCTTGAACAAAGGGAGGCAGAGGCACTGATGGTGCGAGCAAATCGCTGCTGGGGTGTCTAGGGATCACGCCTTGACCTCCTCAAGTGACCATCAGGGGTGGGGCAGCGCCTAAAGAACACTCACAGCTTATCCAGTCTGAACCAGCGAAGAGATAGGAGTCGCCTCTCGTAGGGTAGCTCGCAAAATGCCGAAGAACCACGAGCTGAAACAGCCCTCCATGCTTCTTCGGCATTTTGGGACAGATCAGCGACTATCGAAGTTTCGCTCACAGAAACTTTGGTTCAAACTTGACATGGACCGCGAAGAAGCTTTTAGATGTCAATCTTTGAACTCTCGAACGATTTCAGAGATAATGATGCTCGTGGCAACTGTAGGCGCAGCAAACGTCCGGATCGCGTGTTGTCTGATGTCGTCCGTGGGTGAACATACTCGTGCCTCGGTTTGCGTACGATGTTTTCGCGCCCCGTATTGGTGGCGCCAAACTCGGGTCGTCGCACCCTGGCAGTAACCGCGGCCGGATATGAGTCCGACCTTTAAAGTTTCAATAAGCGAAGCTTTTGTCGTTTGGTCTTCGTTGGCTTCCGCTTGTTTTGGCAACTGTTTGCGTTCTGTTTCCATCGGCCTCGTTTCTTTTATGCCGGCTAGGAGCCGTAAACCCAGGTTTAAAGCCTTTCGTAAGTTTTTTTTTTTTTTTCAATTAAACGAAAGCAGACAAGGGAAAAACACGCGCGTGTTCATTTTTTATGTGTTTTTTGTTTGTTTGTAATGGTTTGCAGCTGTTGTTTGGAGACCTGCTTTGTTGCTTTTCAGAATGGGACGTAGTACGTTTAGTGTATTAGCAAGTACGTAATCTCTGAATTGAACTTTCAGTATGGGTTGGATTATTAAGCAAAACAAATAAGTATGAACGAATCAGTGACTGCCTATATATATATATTTTTTTTCTTCTGCTAAACATTAGTATTCTAGTCATAAAGTCCTAAAAAAAAATCAACTCGTCGTTTTTTTTTTGTTTTTTTTTTTACATTGCAGCATTATTTGCGCTCGTTTCTTTGCGGTAATTCATTAATGCGTGTTTTATTAATATGGTCCCGTGAAATCCGTAGACGTTTAGCCTAACTCGCTCCGTGGGTAGCGCATGTAGCTAACTTTTTCAGCTCTCCCACGATCTTTTTGTGACTTTGCAGTCAAAGGTACGGGGGCGCGTGCTCGAACGCCGATTAAAGCTGCTCTCGCGTCGTAAATGACTCAGAAACCTGTCCCAGAGTATAGGAATATTCGGCGAATGTAAACAAATTAAATACGGTATATTTCTTGTATCTTAACTTTTATTACGCTAACCCATATGGTAGCTACTGGTTATCCTGAATATAGCCAAATGTAAGAATGCGGCGCCTCGGAAATGGGAGCGTGGAACGCAAAATTTTGAATCGCTTCGAATCGAGTGAACGTCACAATTTAATTGGCCCTCTCTTTTTCTTTTTTTTTTTTTTTCCTTATTCCCAACGAAAAATAGAAAGTACTCGGAGAAAGAAACGCGACGTAAACAAAGCAATAGTTCAACAAAAGCAGCTCGAGCTTCGCGGAGAGCGGGCGATGGGTGTGGGTCGCGGCGGCGAGGCAGCGCGGGGTTGGACCCGAAAGGGCGGAAGACGAGGGCGTGCAGAGACGACGCCTGACGTCACGGCCGGCGCCGAAGCAACCAGAGGCAGCCAAATAGGGCGCCTAGATTTGACAGAGGGAGCAACGCAAACCACGGAGGACCTTTGGAGTTTAATGACGGATACCTCCCGCGCAGATTGGTTGCTCGTGCGCGCGCGTTCCCAAGGCGTGCCTCAACGCGTGGCGAGGAGGACAGCGAGCGGGAGGCTGACAAAAGCCTGGAGGCGCTTGCAAACGATCGACGCCTCCTCGCAGCTTACGTTGCAAATGCGGCCCGTAAACCACGCGACTGGGATCGGGGAGTTCAGAACGCACTCAAATCTGGGCACACTACCGAGGCACCGAGCGCGGTGGCGCCTCCAAGGAGCAGCCTCGGGAACAAACCGGGGATAGAGACTCGATAGAGCAGTCCTCCGCATCGCGAACCGCGTCGTCCCAGACTCCGGAGGCGAGCAAAATATCAACAACGTCGTCCGAGAAGGGAATGCGATAACGACGGGGAAGACGACGGCCCGAATCTCCGCCGAAAGAAGACTGCCTGCCTTCATTGGCCTTCTTTGTCGGGAACGTCGCGCATCACCCGGCGCCTCTCGGGACGTCGACGGAGCGACGGAGTCTGTTTCCGAGTCGCCTACGCTGCCCCCGGTTTATTTCCGCCCTTGAGTCGACATCTGTCGGTGTCACCTCGGATCCTACTCGTCGAGAAGTGCTGCTCGCGGCTTGTTGTGCTCTTTGTGGTGTGAGCATCTTCCGTGCTCCGCGCCGGTCGGATGAGAGCGGAGCATCGGCGGAGAAAGGCCTAGCATGCGATGAAGGGAGACCGCGGTTCGGAGCAGCAGCCACCGCCGCTGCGGCAACAGCAGCGGCCGGCGGTGCCGAGCCATGGCAGGCTCTTCGGCGCGGACGTCGGGCGGACGGGGAGCTCGTGCTCGGACCGGTACGACGACGACAACGTCGTGGCAGCGTCGCCCATCGCCTCTTACCTCGGTGAGATGGACGCTCTCTTCCCTTTCTCCCGCGCTTCTTCCGAGTCGCTCCCGTGCGCTGGGGTCACTGCGTGCTGACCTCGTTTGTGGTCATGTCGGCGTACAATTGTACCGTATCCGGTGGGACGACGGTTGTCGCCGCCGACGAATCTGCATTCGAAATTTGACTTCCGTATTTTGGTTCACCAAAAATTCAATGACGTAGAATATATATATATATATATATATATATATATATATATATATATATATATATATATATATATATATATATATATATTGCACGCAAGTAAAAGGAGCAGGAACTATGAAACATTTTTCAAACAGTGCGGTGTACGTTCGAACGATGAACTGCATGGCGCAGACGTGCCCGTCTTCCGTCGTTCCCCCATATGTTGTTGGGGTGTACCCTCAATCGTTTGGCTGTCGATCTGGGCCAGTGGTGGGCTGGCAGCCATGGCGGCGGCAGCCTTCTTTTGCGCTCGCGACCGGCTGCCAAGTGTTCCCCGGTTGAGGTCGGAGCTGTTGTTGGCAGGGCTCTCTGCTGGACCTGACAGCTCGTGATGTGTCTCCCGGGATGTGTTTGTCAGGTGCTGCGCGGAGGAGGGGCGACAAAGCCAACGTCAGTTCCTACAGTGTAGCTCTGTGCCGTGCTTACATAATGACGTGCGTCGCTTTGCTTGGACACAGTAACTATCAATCGATGTAATCGATTTTTTTTTATAAATGCGATTTTTTATGCATGTTGCGATCGAAGGAACGAAACGCAGTGACAGGTCGTCAATCTCATCGCTCGACAAAGCACGCCGAAGGCAAGTTGGTAAAACCTTTGCAGAGTTTATTGAGGTTGCGTATCACACCAGTTTCCCTTTCCTGCTCTTTTTTCTCTTCTAAAGAAATTATTTGGAGGGGGGGGGGGGGGGGGTATCTATCGTGTATTTTGACCCTGCTGCTTTTCTTCCGAGTGCATTAATTTACACGTGACATACATGAACGTCACGTCAGCGGCCATCGGGGTGGCCTTGCTCTGCCGAGCGCGACCCTTCCGCTGCGTATCATTTCCCACTACCGAATTTGTTTTGATCGGCAAGAACAAGTGAGAATCACCCCCAGCACTATGGCATATGACTTCACGTGCGAGCCATGTTTAGGCAGGGCATATTTTACCCTGCTGGTAAATGAATATTCGTACCTCGATGACCGGTACGCCCTTTATAAGTTACTTCCTTCTCGGCATTGCTCGATACCCATTGCCAATTTTGCGGTGTTTATTTCCGAGTGAAAATTGAAAGAATAAAACACGGAGGACAAGCACAGGACAACCACTTTCTTTCACAAAGAAAGTGGTTGTCCTGTGCTTGTCCTCCGTGTTTTATTCTTTCAATTCTATCTACTCATCTTCAACCCGCTCGCCTTCACCAGTGCTGTGGCTATTCGCGACTCCAGCGACCTATAGGGGGCGCCACCACCAAACAAACATGGCGGCTGAGTCCAGGTCGCGTCGGCTCGGCCGGGCCGCCTGAACAGGTGGCGCGTTCAATTTAACACATTTTCTTTTGTTTAATGCCCAATTTTATAGGTATTTGAACTGAGACGGTTAAGCGTAGCCGGTGCACATAAACTTGCAGAGCATAGTTTCGTTTTCCCGGTGTTTTTTGTTCTTTTCACGTCAAACTTTCGTTTTGGAGATTTCGTTCAAAACCGAATCTATGGGCTCTAGAGAGACGGTAATATACTAATCCGTTTTGATCATCTAAGGAAAGCGGCAATGACTGCAGAATTCTTCCACCGACAGTAATTTTCATCCAACTCGCATGCCTCGACCATGCGACTTATCTGTCCGCGAAATCGAGCTTTTGTGCGTATCCGCGTTTAAGAAACAGCTTCAGTCGTCTGCTCGGTCAACAACACAGGCTGCAGGAAAATTACGAAAATTAAGGAAGAGCTTCTTAAGCGAAGGAGCCTGTTAACCCGCCGGCACCCCACCAAGCAGCTGATACTCGTATTTCAATTCAGGTTTTAGTACCAATCGAGAAGTCATTTTGACGAGCAGGTTATGTATCGTATGACGTACTATGTCCCACTAAAGCGATATTAGTATATTCTTCGGGTTGAAATATGAGCTTAGTTAACTAGCTATTAGGTGAACTGCTGAATAAAAGTATATTTGACAGACAGAGAGATACTAAGTTAAACTTAGCCACATGGTTCTATTCCGGTAGCACGGAGACGAATCCGGACAAACTGAAGAGAGTCTTCATTAGAGATTGACGCAGAACCTCTCTGCATTAAACTTGACTTCGAATCCTGAACGGATAAAATGAGAATTTTTGTGGCCGGTCAACCTGAGCAATGTAAACGTATATTGCTGCTGGCTTAATTCGACGGGGGTATAATATAAATATTGGAGGCGCGATAGATCATAATGCCGTGACAGCTTCTAACGTTGCGAGACGCGTCCCCCATCTTTTGAAAACAGATAATTTCCCTCATTCGTCATTCGCAGCGAGCAGGTTTTCCTGAATCAAGTAATTGCGAAATCAGCCCAACTCCTTCAGAGTGGTCCAGAGGCTTTTTCGGCGAAAAGCAGCCAAGATGAATAGCCAACGCACTGACCGAAGTGGTTGGCTCAAACTTGAAGCTAATCGAACACAACCAAACTCAAGAAAAGCAGCTATCGAACCTTCCCATTCACACACTACAACATTGGTGTTCCCTCCTGTGAAATGCCTCGTCTGTCGTCCTCCCACTGTTCTACATCCTTATAAAGAAACCCCTTATCAGTTACCAAGTAGTCGTCACTTTGAATGTGATTCGAGACAGACAAGACATCAAAACGTTTTTCCGCGATTCCTCCCTATCCAAGAAATCGAAAACACGTGATGGAAGGAAACAGTCTACTGAGGCTTCACTACACTAATGAACATTCAGGCAAACTTAGGAAATTTTCGGACCTTCGTGAAATTACACTGTTCACCATCGCGCCGACAACACGTGTCCGCGAAAGCCACCAGAGACGCGGAGGGGCGCGGAGCGACCTGGACCGGCTGGTTCCCGGTTTTCCCGCTTGATGGCGTCCGTTTTGCTGGAGTCGCGATTATTTTTGTTTAGTTTCACTATTGATATTTTCCACCGGCTTCCAAATATAAACCGCAATTAGCGGTCTATATTGTTCGCTGAACAACAACAGCGTACGTTCACGACGCATCGTCCAGGGACTCGCAGCGGACGTAATATGCAGCCTTGAATGCAGTGAAACATCGCTCGCTGTTTCGGGTCATCAAGTCACCCGGCGTTGAACCGATTTTGTACAGCCCGGTATGGCAGCGCGCAGGAGGAGTTTATGGGAATAGCAGGCTGACGTTTATCGGTTTGCATCGAGAAGCGTGGCATGATGCGTGTTGCAGTGAAGCTCACCTGTACGTAGGACATTTCTTTTTATTTATTTACACGCATACCGTCTGCGCGCTCTAAGGCATAATTGGGGGGGGGGGGGGGGGGGGGGGGGGAGTACATGAGTGTAAACCTTAAAAAAACACATACACACAAACAAACAAAAAACATTATTCACTACCTCATAGTTACATGGTTCACCACATCGATCATAGTGAATCTAATATACCATAAAAACGATTAGCGTCGGCCATATAAACAGCTTCTTCCGTCGGTGCACATTCCAGTCAACAGTAATTCGAACAAGAAACAAAAAACAGTATAACTGTCTTCCCTTTTTTTTTTTGTAGAATGATACAGCCTTAGAAGACGCACGATGGGGTGCCGGTGGCAGGGTGTAGAGCACCGATCTCTATTGTAGTAGGCTGGATCGCGGATCGGGGGCCCGTCGGCGGCACCACCGCCGTTGCCTCTATACACCAGGCAATATACGCAAGTCTACGGAGAAACACACAAAGTAGGAATATTGAAGCTTCTAAGCGGTGCTCAAAGGCGAGTATCTTAGGATGGGCTGCGATTCTATATCGGGTGTTTAGAGATCGAATCGGCATTTGTCAGACGTATCGGAGCCCCCACGGTTGAGCCGGCAAGCTTGCTCCCTAGTGGACAAAGGAACTTGCCGTCAATAGGTCCGTCCTCGGGAAGCCCAGAAGTTGATGAATGTCGAAAAAGTTCCATCTTGACAGCGGCTTTCCGGGAGTGAGCGAACTCCGCGTAGCAAAGTATTTAAGCTTGTCGTCTGCTAAACCCAACCCTTTTTTTCGCCCAGCGAAGTCTGTCTTCACCACAAAACATTTATTTATAAGAACCGCAAATGCTGTCAGTTTTAATCTTTGTGCCCAGGGTGTTTGACAGGTTTCGCGAAAAGCAGCCAAAAAGTGGCTCTGCCGACAACAGCTTAAGATGGGGAACGGGGGGGACGGCACTTTTTCTCGTTTCCCCCATAGAGTCCCTTGCTTTAGCTGGTGTCGAGTTATGGCCGCCGGTGGTGCCACTCGACTCCAGCAAAACAAGGTGTAAAGAGCCCTCTCTCTCTCGATGCCTGCCTGCATGTCTTGCGTGTCTCCACTGCATTTGCTGAGCGGCAGCAGACGACGGGGCGGGAAGCCGACGCCGCGGTCGTCCTTGACCGTGCATGGCCGCATCCGGCCTCAACCAATGCGTCGCCCGGAGATAACACGGCGCGCTGGGAGAATTCCTCGAGCGCGTCGCGGCGTCAATCATCCAGCCTTGGGCTGGAGGAGCCGACGCCCATGGGACTGCGAGTCGCGTGGTCGCATCGTTACTATGGGCACACTTACAAAGCCTGGCAGTTCGACGATGGAGCCATAGAGTGCGCGGTTGCAGATTTGGAGCGCGAGGATCTGGTAGCACAGATCAGCAACGAGCCATTTCTCGGGGAATCTGGACGTCAGCGCACAGCTTTTGAGGCGGCGAGGACCCGAAACACGCTTGTTCGCTCGTAAGAAGTGTGTTTGGGCTTCTCGCCGCAGCGGGGCGCCAGTTACGTGGCTCTCCCCTCGTCCATTGTCTGCCGCTCCACCTTTTCCAATCCGACGGCCGCTTCTCGTGGCGATGTGCCAGACTTTGTCAGCATATAGGAGGCTATGGTAGGACACAATATGTACTGACAGAATAAGAACGGCGGAGAGGCCCCCCCTCCAGCGCGAGTCGCTTTGATAACGTTTCGGCGTCTCGTGAATCTCGAGCGTGCAGGCGCAGCCAAATCACGGCGGTAGGCGACGAGTGCCTGCTGGAGGCCGGACAGAGACGCCCTGCCGTTCTCAGGCTCGCTGACTATGATATGTACAGTCGGGGACAAAAGTCTCCAGGACGTGCGAGCTGCGGCTGAAACGCATCGCTCTGCCATCTGCCGGCGGGTCACCTGGTTTCGAGATCATACAAAAGCGCATGCGCGTCCTACTCTGCCTGCAAACATGTCTGTTTTCCCGCTCTTCTGCGGCACAGTGCTTAACTCGGAATCGGGCGCGTGGATACCGCCTCCGAGATAGCGCTTGCGGCTGACGAGCGTCTGCTACACATTCCGAAACTCGAGATACCGCCTGGGGCATTTCGCGGCATTTCGCCGTGTCAGCGCACCTCGCTTTATACCCAGTTGAGCTTATCGCTCAGTTGAGATGCCGTGACTTCTTGCTTGATATGTGCCATGTCAGTAAGCGCTATCTCCGAGGCGGTACCACGCGCCCGATTCCGAGTTAGGCGCCGCGCCGCAGAAGAGCGGGTAAGCGCACATGTTGGCAGGCACAGTAGGACGCGCATGCGCTTTTCTGTGATCTCGAAACCAGGCGACCCACCGGCAGATGGCAGAGCCATGTGTTTCAGTCGCAGCTCGCGTGTCCTGGAGACTTTTGTCCCCGACTGTACACTGACAAAAGACCGATCTATGACTGCTAATCCACGTGATGCTTTTTTTTTTTTTTTTAGTAACATTAACATTACGTAAGACAGCCATGCAGGCATCAAAGGGCATCTTGACAAAACAAAAATAGTTGTAAAACTAGAGAACAAAACTGGATAGAGAATTGTTTGAGGCCTACTGCATCAGAGTAAAGGGCGAGGATAGCTGCGTAAGTGCACCTTCAGTGCACTTAACTGACAGGGAGTTTTCCTTTTTGTGTCGGGAGTCTGAGTTTACGTACATATAGTAAGTGTGTTTCAGTAACCGTTCAGTTATAAGTTAGCGCTTGGTCCTGTCTCTTCCTCGTGTCCTCGTTTTTAGGCGCTTCACTAGTTTAACATGTACCAACTAGCCCAGCTGTCCATTTTACTGCAAAATTAACGTAAACAAAAAAATATGGTTTTTCGGAAGACGGTAATGTGGGTAAGTGACCTTTTAATCACTGTGTAAGCGTTTTAATGTAACATCTTGATCCGGAGGCTGCAGGACACAAACGAGAATGTTTGTGGACACAAACAAGTGTGCTTCGTTGTTGTCCCTTCCTTATACTCGGTACCTTTAACACCACTCTCGTCCTACGTAAGTGTGCTTGTTTCGTTATTCGTTTCGTCTTTGTCTCCTGCCTTGCGTTCAAAGGTTAAACTGCCATTAGGTTGTCGACTTTTTTTTTTTTTTTTATCGTCTCAATTTATTATTTGTTATTGTTTGGAAGTTACGTTTTTTTTTTTATTTTTTTTTTTTGAGTTCGAAGCGATGACACCCCACTCAGGCGCCGACACAAATACATACGGGTCCCCTTCGAGAGCAGGGTGCTGCTTTCCCGCCCCACTTACTCGCGTTCAGGTAGAGTTGGCTTACCATCTCATAGGCAGCGCCCACTGCCCGGAAAAGAATTATTGGCGCCGTGTCGCTCTTTCTTTCCAGTTCGTTTGACATTTTTGCTTTATCGTTAGTGTTCTAGTGGTTATATGGTTCGCGTCCGTTTATTGGGCGCGCTAGTGTGGGAAGTGGGGCGTGTGGGCAGAATTTCTAGTCCCGTCGGAGAGTGGATTCCATCGACGGGAACGTTTGCATTTGCATACTTTCCTCGGAACACATTTTTCGGTCTCTGCTCCGTGTCGTGTATAGCTCCTTCTCCAGCTACTCCGCCTCGCTTTTAGTTTCGGCGACGTGAGAAGGCCATTGGCGTCGCGTCGTGGCGCCGCGTTTAGGGGAGCACCACAGCAAAACTCCGTTCAGCCCGGCCGTGGGGTCCGCTCTCTGTTCTTGGTTGCAAGGGGAGGAGGAGGAGGGAGGAGGGGGAGGACGAGTGCGGTCCAGTGTTCAAACATAGACGTATGACTGGTCCAGCGAGCACATATGCTTCCACGCCACTGTCAGCTGGGGGGTGAACGAAGCAGAGGCGTCGGTCAGCCATCAAATGGTGGCGCCTCTCGGCGGTATATCCGTAACGGCCTTTCCCTGCACGGCGCGGCTGGCCACGCGTTTCTTTTTGTCTTTTCGGTTGCGGCCTTGGTGGCCTTTTAGTCTCCAGCCAAGGCGATCGTCTGCTTGGTATTTTTTTCTTCTTTTTCTTTGATGGTTTCGTTTTTGTTCCCCTCTCTCTCTAACTGTCGCTCTGCCAGTCTATTGCGATGATCTCCGAGATCGCCCGTACGTGTCTGTCGTGGAGCGCGTTTGTTGTTTGTCTTGCTTGTTTCTCTCTCAACATGCTCTTGTATGTCCTATAAGCGGCGCGGAGAGACACTGATCTCTCTCACGGTGATGACTGACCTTTGGCACTGCGGTATTCCGCTCTTCCTCCTCTCTAGCACGCGTAAGGAATCATCGTAGTAGTCGTAATAATAATAATAATAATTTGGAACCGACTCCGTCGGCTCTGGCCAGCGGACAAAGTCGGTCGCTTTATGGCCCTCGCAACCCTCGTGATTGGTCAATTTACCGTCAGCCGCCTCCTCTCCCTTCGACACTGGTTTTATTTTTGTTTTTATTCTGTCAATGTGCAGGCACGCAGCGCCCACGTGACGCTGTCTCCTCTCATTTGTCGTGCGATGAATAGTTTCTGCGATCGTTTCTATTCTCCAAGTCCTTGCTTGATCAAGGTTGTATTTGTGCTTTCTCTTCATTCGTTGCTCGCCGAACGAATGGCGCACATTTTTTGTCTCGGTGACTTCGTGCTCGTCTCACCTGTCATTGTTAGCGGCAGTCGGGTGTTTTAGAATTGTGGGAGTGCCTTCGTTAGATTTGTTCGCTTTCATGTCTGTGAAACTCTCGCCACCGGGGTTTCGACAATTGGGCCTGGATGCTTGGGCTCGAACACTGGAGTTTTGGTACTTTGATATTGATATCGGATGCTTCGATTTGGTGTCTTCTTGCTTCTTGTTTGAGAACGACCTTCCGTTGAAACTGGAATCTTGGAACTCAAGGTTAACCACATCTGTTCAAAATGCAGCAAAAAGTATTTCATACAATAACGAAGCGTTTCAGCCCCTGCTTTTTTTTTTTTTTTTATCTGCTTTAAGGTGCCGTTTCGTGAGAGTTAACCTGAACGGAGAGCCTCATTTTTTTTTCTTTTTTGCTTATCTGGCATGGTTAAAATACTGTAATTTATAATGTGCACTCGCGCCTCCATTGTAGCTGGTAAGATATGCTGTAAGGGGTGGCCGAGCACGATGTCTCTCTCGGACTAACCGCGTATTCTCTCACTTCACGTGTAGCGGGACTTGTCCCGCCTAAATCGGGCCGTCTGGTCGCTTTAAAGGGGCGGTGCAACGATTTTATGATTAAAAGAATTTGCATCTCGTCATTTTTACGTTGTTTATCGTGTCCCAGAGGATAGAGAAAACACCTCCTTCATTAAAAATGTCGCGATTCCGCTGCATAATCGCAAAGCAAAAGTCGAGCTTTTTTCCCCACCTGCAGCCCCAAGTGGCAGCCGAAGGAACTACGGCGAAAGGATTACGTGACCTCGCTCGGCTCTAAGCTGCAGCATAGCGCCCGCTAATGTACACAGAGAGAGGGAGGGGAAGCGTCCTCCGAGATAGCACACGGGAAGCTACACGACACTCCGAATGACGTCACTGGGAGTGCGACCAGGTGTGACCCTGAAGATTGGGAGTGAGTTGAGGGGTACCCGAAATGCCAATATTTACCTTTTTTTTACGCAACATCTAGGACACGCAGGCGAAATCGGTTTTCTGTTCTTTACTTCAGAAGTGTCAGGGGGCAACTTTTAGAAATCTTTGACCGAAGTCCGAAAATCGTTGCACCGCCCCTTTAAGCGCGAAACAGATGTACGACGAAACCTTCCGATCCGACGTGCGGACTGCCGGAATGACCTTGAAAGGGGGGGGGGGGGGAGAGAGAGAGAGAGAGAGAGAGGAGAGAGAGAGAGAGAGAGAGAGAGAGAGAGAGAGAGAGAGAGAGAGAGAAAGAGAGAGAGAGAGAAGAGAGGGTTTTCGTAGCATCGGAGAGCGTTGAAAACCCTCGCCTTCGACCGTCGTATTGCGCGGCCGGACGTCGGATCGGACGGTTTCGTCGTACACGTGTTTCGCGGTTTAGGCTTTTTAGCCAGGTGGGTTCACATTTTTGTCATGAGCCGCCTTAGAGCGGCGTGAACGCAGGGGCGGGGAGGTTGGGTCGGGGGTCAACACGCGCTTCAGTAATTCGCTAAAACGTCGATTTAAATGACCGCTGTTCGCTAAAACGACGTCATAGGTACTGTTCGCTTATGCCAAAGCCGAAACACCGCACTATTCTTGATCCATAGTTGTGCCGGGTCAATAATCCTTTTGTCGACAGGACCAAGGTATTATTAGTTCAGTGGGAGTGACCGAACTTGTTTTTGAGTGGAGCCACTGCAGTAATTTTGGCGGTGTCACGTAAAGGAACCAAAACTCACGAAAATCTTCCCCTTTCTCCGCTCGTCGATGCTTTTGTTTCCCTGAAGTGGCGCCGTTTTAACGCAGCGTATGACACGCGAAAGAGCGCGTCGTTCGATGCGAGTAGATCGTTTCATGGGCACACGTTTCATGGACAAACGTTTCGTGGACACTCGTTATGCGAATTGCACGCTGTAGGGACATTGCGTCACGCGTGCATTACTAAACTGCTTAAACCACCCCCCCCCCCCCCCCCCCCCCCCCCCCCGGCGGTTCATTACAGAAACGTTAACCGACCGGACCGACCCGTACACGCCGCTTCGCCGAGACAGTGTCATCCAGCTTATCACAGAAAAAGGCTAATCTGAGCTGTCGATAAAACAATCTGTCTATGAAACATCGCGTGTCGATGAAACGTCGTTCGATGAACTGATTGCCACCGGTGAGTTCGGTGGGTGAAAGAAATAAGGGAGGGCTAGGTGGCAGAAGACGAGAAGCACGGCACCCTCGGTGGTGCTCATTGTAGAAGGCACCCCTGCCTGCGGCGTAGGTCGTGGAGCGGCGTTGGCTGCCTGCTCTCTCTGTCAGCATCGACCGCCTTTCAAGATGGCCGACCTGCCCTTTCACTTCTATCGCGTGGTGTGAGGGAGGAAAAGAGCCACTTACATTTTCCTTGTTTTGTTTTTCCTCTTTTTTTTTTTTTTTTTTCCGCTTTGCTGCTCCGCCAGCTCCGCGCCGGGCGTAATTCGTCTCACGCCCGGTTCCAGCCCTCTGTCAGCGGTGTTCTCGTTCACGGGTCCTTGCCAGTGATTGGTCCCGTCGGTGATGATGCTGCGATTCAGCTCGTCTCGCAGGCCGCGGGACTTGATTACGGATGGAGTTGTGGCCAGGGGTTTATTCGGGATTCCCAATGGGCGCGTTCAGTAGCGCCTCCCTTGCCTCCGAACGGAGTGCCTCGAGTCGGAGTCATCGGAGCGCCTACTGAACGGCAAAAAAAAACCGCGGCTCCAAACCTGCTTCTACGCAACTTCCGCTTCCTCCCTTGTGCCAGACGGTCTCCGAATAAACTGGAAGCAGACGATGGCGAGCACGATCGCTTTTATTTTACGCCGGTATTGAAGAAGTCTTTACAAGGTCATTGAAGAAAAAGCGGGTGATTGTACACATCAGCGCTGCTGTTCGAAGCGATGCAACGCGATCGAGCCCTTCGCTTGGCTGTGCAAAGGCAGCTACTGTTATAAAAGCCGACAACAATCGTCGTCAGTACACGCAAAATACAAAGCTCAGCGAATCTACCCCGCCGGTTGCGATACTTTTATACGGCCATAAGTTTGTTCTGCCCTTCGTAACGAACTTCCTATAAAATGTATTTGTATACACACGGGAAGTTCGGCCGCGCTCGGCGATCAAGGTTTTGTCGGCCGAAGCGAGCCTCAGCCAACGTGCACCCCGATTTAGCTACGCAAACAAAACATTAATCGGTATCATGCTCTGCGTGAGTGTCCAACCGGCTTCCAAAGTCGCGTTCATACCCTGTTTTTCTCTGTTGCGCGCGGACAGGACTATCGTCAATATTACCGAGTTTCCGTGCAACGGCGATCAAGACACGGCGCGTCAAATGAACGTTTGCGTTGTTATATTAGCATATTCAAACCAAACAAAATACGGTCCAATGCATTTTCCGAAAAAGCCTTACCTCAAAAAGATATTCGAACGCGTTATTCGTCTTACCTTGAGCACTTTTCATTAACAAAAGCGAGCAAACCGCGCACCCGCGACAGAACCGAAGCAGCTTATCCCGCCATATTGTTTGTTTTTTCCTCTTTTAGCGCCGGAAATCGTCACCAGTCAGGAAATGACGTCATTTTAGCTCCTTTGACTCTACGTGCACCGTCTCCGGACTCGGTGCTTCGGAGCTTGACTCCGAAGCCCCGGAGTTACGTGCACCGGAAGTGACTTTTGGCCGTCCAGTGGAAGGAGTCAGTGACTCCTTGACTCCGGGGCCGCTACTGAACGCGCCCAATCTGTGGGGTCTTGGGCTCAGCCTGGGGTTAGAAATCGATTGCCCCCCGACACTTCTGATGTAAAGAACAGAAAACCGATTTCGTCTGCGTGTCCTAGTTGTTGCGTAAAAAAAAAAAAAAAAAAAAAAAAATATTGGCATTTTGGGCACCCCTCAACTCACTCCCAGTCTTCAGGGTCACACCTGGTCGCACTTTCAGTGACGTCATTCGGAGTGCCGTGTAGCTTCCCGTGCGCTATGTCGGAGGACGCTTCCCTTCCCTCTCTCTGCGTACATTAGCGGGCGTTATGCTGCAGCTTAGAGCCGAGCGAGGTCACGTAATCTTTCCGCCGTAGTTCCTTTGGCTGCCACTTGGGGCTGCAGGTGGGGGAAAAAGCTCGACTTTTGCTTTGCCGTTAGGCAGTGGAATCGCGACATTTTTAGTGAAGGAAGTGTTTTCTCTATCCTTCGGGACACGATAAACAAGGTAAAAATGACGAGATGCAAATTATTTTAATCATAAAATCGTTGCACCGCCCCTTTAAGGCATATGAAATGCTTTTTCCCGCTACCCCCAATCCCAAAATTTTGTCCGTCCCTCAGTGCATTTTCCGCTACATTTAACGAAGAAAGTGGCGCCACGTGACCTTGGTGAAATCGACGGCACATGATCTATACAACCATTCAGTTTCCCCGCTAAATTTAGCGGGAAAATATACGCCACATGACTCCAATTCTCTATAATTGTGCATGATAGGAGTTCAAAGGTGAAAGTCGCTGCCATTTTTTTCTTAATTTTTTAGGTTGAGGTTTGAAAGCTCGTTAGTGCTCTCGGCTTACCTGGAGTTCCTCAATGTCCTTCTGTTTAGGGTGACGTCATCCTTTGTACTAGCCAATGCCGACAGCGCGGGCGCACGGGGAAAATACGAAGAAATCGGCGAAAACAAAATGCCGCCGTAGCACAGTGAACGCCACGAAGGCGTGCAGGGAGACGCTCTCTCACACGCTCCAAAAAGAATAACAATAAGAGTTTGTATTAAAATGGTTAGATGTCATCACCCAAGGCAAAGCACACGTGAAGGCAGCCTAGGCTTACCTACGCGACAGATGTGTTTGAAATTCTCGGAACGTTTTACAAAGACCGAGACCCGATTTCTACCCCGAAGTGTGGGCGGTTTTGTGGATTGCGACGGCTTTTTGGTGTTGAATGTGATTTTAGTGCACGAAGCACTCGGGAGATGCAGTAACAACGTTCGCAACAACGCATTTTATTAAAGCACGAAATACTTTTAACTCTACCCCCACCCCCTCCCAAAATTTTGTTAATCCGTCCGTCGAATCGTGCATTTCCCGCTAAATTTAGCGGGGAAATCGATGTCATGTGACCTCCACACGAGTTCAGTTTTCCCACCAAGCTTAGTGGGAAAATTGATCTCGCGTGACCTGACCTCACGGGACCTACAATCCAATTCAGTTTTCCGCTAAATTTAGCGTGAAAATTTACGTCACATGATCTATGCACTAACTCAGCTTCCCCGCTAAATTTGAAGGGAAAATTGATGTCGCGTGACCTGACGTCACATGACCTGTGCACACATCCGGTTTGAAATGAAAGAAACAAATAGATAAAAGATCCCTTTTTAAACGCAGCATTTCATGAGTAAAGTTCGCTGCCACTTTTTTCTGGACCCTCGCTCATTCCTTGTGTTTTTATGTCCTTGCGATGCGAACTGCGGTCCCGTCGCGGTTCGCATCTGTACGGTAGACTTTGATAGACACGGAAGACAACTTTGTGATATGGTGGAGGGATAAGCCCGAATTTGCACCTTGACTAATAATATTAATATAAAAAAACAAACGCAAGAAATAAACATTTGGTTCAAAGTTAGATGTACAAAGGTCTATAATGCATTTAGACGGAGCTTCGTTTTTGTGAGTACCAATAATTTTTTTTCGATGATCGTTCTTTCGTGTTGATAAAACATTATTTTCTGCTTCTTATCCGAGGAATTGTGAAACAATCTTGTTACTTTGGTTTTCTGGAGCTCGGGATAAGCATTCATATTTGTACAGCATGAAGCACCGTGCACCGAAGGCGGTGGCCTGCCGCGACTCCCCCCCCCCCCCCCCCCCCCCCCCTACCCCCCTTTTCACTGCCCAGCTGCACCCCCCTGAGCGCTGCGCCCAGGGCGGTGCCTCCCCCCTTGTGGCGCCACTGGTGTGCTGCATCATTTGTGCCAAATTGTGCCATGAACGAAAGACTGCCACATCTTGCGCCAAAGTGCTATTTTCGCTAGGAATTCCCCCGCAGCTGCTCCAAAATGGGCAAAAAAAAAAAAAAAATCATTGGTTGATTTTAATATTTTGAGAAGTAGGAGGAAAAGAAAATGGTACAAATATGTATTTCAGAGCGTCTCTACTCACCTCATAGTTTGTTTTATCTTAGGTCAGAGTACAGTTGAAGGCTCGAACACCGCACTGCAGTCAGTTGGTCGATGCGCTGGCGTATTGATCGCGGACATTGTCTAAATTTCCAGACGATGTCGGCGATATGAGGAGCTGAAAGTTGCGAGAGAACATTGCCAAATTGCAGGATGGCGGATACTGTGATAAGACAGATCTAGGGTTTCGTACTCCCGATGAGATGACTTAATTATCGTGTCTGTTGCATGCCGCCGTGCCTCTCACCAGCTCGCGCGTGGCGAGCTTCATCAGTGACTGACATAAATGAGTGCCTGGGTTAGCGCGACAGGCTCAGTAATTGCGCTCAGTACTTTTCAAGCTCTACCTTTTTTCTTTGTTTTTGCGGTAGGTTGATCTCTAAATAAAAAAAAAATCTGCGCCGAGAAAAAAAGAGTCCGGGTCTATATTTGAATAACTGGCTGTCAAGGTTGTTCCCGCTCAGCTGTCAATCGAAAGAACAGCAAACGATGTCTTCACTCTGGTTCCAACGGCGCTAAGGGACAGTGCCACTTACACAAGTGTAGGTTTTCATAATATTTGAGGTGGTTCTTTTGGCAGTTCGTAATATTAGTCTCGAGTTTGGTATGTTCATAAAACTTCGATGCTCTATTTTGTTGACAAATGAGCTGGTTTTTGCGGGCATCTTACGGGACTGATACGTACAGAGGCTAAATAAATTACCGGCTGTAAGAGTGCGAGAGAAGAGAAGCTTTATCCCAGCTGAAATGTTCTGCTATGATTAATTTTAGAGCGCAGTTCTTAGGCGCCCATTTCTGCGTTTCGCGGCGTCGCCGTTGGCGTAACTGAAGGAATTGGTGGTGAGGTTTTGTGATGTCAATTTTTCCGCTAAATCTAGGGGAGGAACTGAATTTGTTCATGGGTGACGTGACACGATGTCATGTGACGTCATTTCCCCGCCAAATTTAGCGGGGAAACTGAATTGGTGTTAAGGTCGCTGGCTTCAATTTTCCAGCTAAATTTAGCGGGGAAACCGTGGAAAGAGGGGAGGGTGTGGAGGAGGAAAAGAGGAGGGTACAAAGGAGGAGGGGGAAGGGTATGCAGGAGGAAGAGGAGGGAAGGAGGAGGAAAGAGAGGGAGGAGGGGAGGGTATGGAGGAAGAGGAGGGGTATATACCCGCCCCTCCTCCTCCTCCTCAAAAGCCGCGCTCTAATTTCGCGTTACAGAGATTTGTAAACGTCTTTCATTTTAGAGCTCAGCTCTTAGGCGTCCGTTTCCGTGTTTCGCAGCGTCGCCGTCGGCGTAACCGTGGTAAATTTAGCGGGAAAATTGACGTTACGTGACCTCAACACCAATTCAGTCCCACGCTAAATTTAGCGGGGAATTGACGTCACGTGACCTCAACAGCAGTTCACTTCCTTGCTAAATTTAGTGGGGAATCGAATTCCTGTTGATGTCACGTGACGTCAATTTCCCGCTAAATCTAGCGGAGAAACTGAATTTGTTCATAGCTAATGTGACACCAAGTCATGTGACGTCATTTTCCCCGCTAAATTTAGCGGGCAATTTGATTTGCTGTTGAGGTCACATGGCATCAATTTCTCCGCTAAATTTAGTGGGGAAACTATGGGGGAGGAGGAGCAGAGGCCTAGGGGAGGAGGAGGAATGGAGGTAAAAGAAGGAGGTGCATACCCTCCCATTCTCCTCCTCCTCAAGAGCTGCGCTCTAATTTTGCATTGCAGAGATTTGTAAACGTCTCATCTTTTCATAGATTTTTAGTACCCATTCTAAATGGAACCTTCTCTGACTAGAGCCTTATTTCTAAAAATTATGTTCAGTATTCCTTTGGCGTCCTATCCTTATTGAGTTATTAGAAAAGGTAATAGGGCATATGCTCCAGTATCAGAGGAACCGACAGTCGTTATCAAAGATAAACTCGTTTAACAATGCAACACTTTTTTTTTTCAATTGATGTGTTAACAGATTTTGGCATCTGCTCCAAAAAGATCAGTAACTGCTCCAAACTAGTGTTTTGACTGCTACAGAACCTGCTACAAAATGTCAAATGCCGCTTCCATCACTGGGTGTCAGATGTTTGTTTGTCTGGGCTGTCCCCCCCCCCCCCCCCCCCCCCCAGCCCCCTCGACCAAATTTAGTCAAAAACGGGAAAACCCCCAAAATGACGAGTTAGACCAGCCCCTAAAGAAGAAAAACCCGAGCTTTATGGGTAGAAAATCCTACAGCTTTGAGCCAGAACCCCCACTGAACTGTGCGAAAATGCTTTTTCTTGGAACCCCCTTTCCCTCTTGTATCTTTCTCTTATCCATAACGGGTCATGCAAGTTGGGCAATCCCATGCCCGTGTCCTAGTTTCTTAATTAAACATTAGTCCCTATAAAGTTAAATTTTTTGTCCGACACCGTATTTTGACACTTAGAGAAATAATTTAATCCCCCGCACTAAAAAAAAAAAAAACAAGAAACAAAAAAAACAAAAATTATTGATTTTTAGTTTAAGGTTTGGATTTCTGACGTGCTCACAAAATTATAGGTCATACTCTCGTCATTGCTTTCAAAAGAATTAATTGCATTATTTTTGACTGCTACAACATAAATATACAAAAGCATAGCAGAAACACTCCTTTGGCCCCTTTTTGACACACTTTATAAACTTTGATTGTTATTCCTTTGAACGTTTGGTATGTTCAATTTACAAAAGAAGCGATTTTATTTTTTTGACAAAATAAATGTTTTCAAGACGCAAACTTTTCATGCAACCAGCAAGCAACTTATTTTCGAAGTTGACAGAGACAGATGCTGCGTATGCCCATAATCTAGATGTCTATTTCAAGCACGGGCAGGACACCAGAGTTCCAATCTGGGAGAAGCGTGGTGGTGAGGAGTGCCAGTTCTATCTTTAGCAAGCATCTGGCGTTAGTCACACTCGATGACTGACTCTGAGGGAGGCTTTTGACTACATCTACTTTAAACGTTGTCGCAGCCGCCGTAATTTGGGGTTCACTTCCGGATGCAGGGGTTTGTGACCCTCGTGGAGCTCGGTGCAGCTGCAGCTGTTGTGGTTCTCCCTCTGGAACGTGATTGTTTGCCCGTAAGGGTTGTAACTGTGGCAGTTCTCTCTGGGATGGCATCTGCTTTTTCTGAAGCCCACTTCTTCGCTTTGTGGGCTGTTAGTCGTTCCCCATGGATTGCTTTTCTTGGCGGCGAGACAACTGGAATGTGTCGGCGAGGAATGCCTCCTTTTCGTCGGCCCCGCTCTAAAATTAAGCTGCTTGCTCCATGTTTTCGGAGTCTTGTTTTCTGTTTTCTTTACTCGACGAGCTTTGGTCATCACTAAACAGAACTGAAATCTGGGAAAGAGGGTACCAGACAGAAAGAAAAGTTTTGTCGTTGCTACAAATCATTTGTTTTGTTTGCGGCTTGTCCAATTTAAGCGCTAGTGAGTAAAGTAGCTGTAGTGCACTTCCTTCTTCAAGGTGCAGCTTCCCGAATATTTCTTAATAAAATGTGGCTCATGTGGCTCTAGCACTCGAATTGGTGTTAAGCCTGCTGGCAGCACATCTCTAACAGGATGAGACTCTGTCTCTGGGTGGTTCACCACCACACTTCCCTACTATAAGGGAAGAAGGCTGTTTATAGCCGTGTGTGCCTTGCACATAACTTTATTCACGGTTTCTGCTATCCACTAAGAATTTATTGACGAAAACTTGGCAGAAAGTGGAATGTGTTCATTTTTGGTGAAGAGCCAACTTATAGAAATGAGTTGGAATGAGTCCTCTAGTGGCTATATTGTTCTTTTTAAGGTATTTCTCCATTCAGGCCTCATAGTTATGTTTTAAATGGACACTGACAGGGTATTTATTCTCGCCAAGGTTTTTATTTGTACATGACATATGAGCCCAACTACCCAGAAAACAGTTCGCGGCTCGAAATTCGTTTTATTTCCGACCGAAAACAGCCGATCGAGAACTGGCCAGTTTGAGTCGTGCTCACTCTCTTCCGTGGCCACGTGCAGCTTTCTATGGTTTACACAGAATTACCAAATATAATCAAAGCCGTAGGTCATCCAAGGCACACACACAATATTAAAAATAAAAAAAAAAAAAATATGATACCCAATTTTTGTGGCTTCTAAAAAACTGCAAATGTGCGTTGTTTGGGGAAAAAAAGTATCACAGCCACGTGACTTCCCCACCTCTTTCCTCCTCTAAATTTCTTCTTCCTCGCCAGTCCACATTCGGTTTCTGTTTCGAGTGGTTGCCTTTTTTTTACTTTATTAGAAATCTATATCACGCTGAAGCAAAATATTGATTGGGTAGTCTTTTGACGCCATAATAAATCGCTTGGCAAATAATAATAAAAAAAATTGGGGGTGTCAATGTCTCTTTAATGACTGGACCACAGCCCCTGTGGAATATTCTATGCACACATTGGGGGTTTACTGTGCTGTACAAGTTACTATATGTGTTGCCTCTAGACCTGATATAACGCATAATCTGTGAGAATGATAAAAAGCAATTTATGCATCAGCCCAACGTCGTAGTACTAACTGCGGCACGGGGCATGCGCAAATGCTTCGCTTTTTTAAAAAAAGAAAAAGCTTGTTCCTACACATGTGTAGTGCTCACAGTCACAGCTGAGTGAGAAAATAAATTTGTTGGTAAGCAATGAGGAGGTATATCGGCAAGTCAAAGCTAGATTTTCACCATGTTGTTATTTCTGAGAGCAAATGAGACCTCCAGCCATAATGATATTTTTTTTTCTTTTTCGGGTTCTATCTAGGAGCATTTGTTCCTGGATGTAAAGTAGTGTTATGAGGAAAGATTGTCTTTGACACTTGCTGGAAGCTTGCAACTTGACCACATACTATATTTCTTGGGGCTAGAAGTTGCACCGTTATACAGACCCCTTTCAAAAAGTCTGACAACGGTGGAAAAAAGCTAGATTTGGCTGGGTACACTGGACAGCAGACACCATCTTGAAGGATGCTCCCCGTTTGTTAACGTCTCTCTAACACAAGTTTTGTGGTTTTCTTTTTTTTTTTTTTTTTTTTTCGCGCGCTGAGGCATTTTTTTTATTTTTTTGCTCCAAGTAAGAACACGAGCCCGAGTATTGAATAATTTCTTATTTCTTGAAAATTCTTTTGTATTTTTGTGATGCACTCGCGCCCTCCTTTTTGTGAAAGGTTGGTGAGTGTTTGTGGCTACGGGAGTAGAAATGCTGCGGCTGCATGATCCTGTTATTTAACAAGCAGTACACAGTTGTCGGAGGCCCAGTGACCCCGCCAATTGCTAGTCACTTGCAAGTCCTCTGACTGCTAAACTCGCTAGCAGGTTGCAAACATTGTGATATTGTCACTTAGAATTGTACTTAGCAGTCTGAACACTGCAATTACTCAGCTGTTTTAAACCTGCCAGACAAGCCACGCGAGGCTATAGTTTTTCCTATCTTCCGCGTCTATGAATATAACTTCCCACACAAATAAAGCCGTATTCAAAACCGATAGCCGCACACTTTCCTTGAATAAGAGTACTCTATCTGTAGTGTACCACAGGCTGACTTATCTGTGCGTCAAACGGGCCTGGACACGTCAAACGGGCAATCGCCACCCCCATCTTGGCTGACTTTTAATCTAAACATCACAACAATACCAGAAAAAAAAAAAGCGTCTTCTTTAATTTGTGCAATCAAACCACTCTCCATCTAACTTTATTCCAGGGTGTCTAACCGAACCGAAAACCGGAACCGAACCTTTATTTTTAGTCGAACTGGAACGAAACCAAACAGAAATCTTTGCCGCCATCTTGGATCTGAACCGGAACTGAACAGGAAAAAGATATAACGATAACCGGTTCAAAACGGTTCACGGTATTTTTTTCTTTTTTGTTAGTATTACAAATTGTATATTTGGCAATAGAAAATTGGCACCTGTATTTCTATGTCTTGATGAAATCGTCATATACAGAATTTCAATGTATAATAAATTGTGAGTTCTCGTGGCACTTTTGTATTGGCACTATGATTAACCATGTGTTACTTGGTCACGTGACGTCATGGTGTCAAGACATGCTGTCAAGTAATGCCACGTCACGTGACCCTGTGACGTCGCGTGACTCACTGCGTTAAGTCGATTTAAATTGAGAACGTCACTAGATCTATTAACATTGTGGACACCGTGACTTAACATGACATCATGACTTCGCACTGAGAGTCACGTGACACCGTGACTTACGCGATTTTCATGACCCTGAGTCGAATGCTCGGGTCCATGACAACCAGCTTCGCCAAACATTCGGGTAATGGCTCGTGTTCCATTAAAGATGATAATAGCCCAACTAAAACAATACCTGAGGATCACCCCAAGCTCTATGCTTTGCCAACCCTGTGTACGACTATGATGAACACTGACGGTATATACAGGGTGTTTCAGAGAACGCAGGCCGAATCGCTCCTGCGAAAACTACTCATCGCAACGAAAAAAAGCTTGTGGCGTTTTGGTCGTTGGCCAGGGGCCCTTTTAGGAAAATTGTTAAAGTCCGGGATAATTAAGTTGTTAATTTTTGCGTAATTAAATTTTTTAATATTGTGTTTAAGGGCAAGGTTTAAATTAGAAAATTGCTCAGCATCATCGAAAAACACTAAATCAACAAATATCAGAACGATGGAAGGCACGCGAAGCATTTTACGGCTTTCTGAAAAACCGCACGAATTCGCTGGGTTTTTAAGTTTCGGTTTACTATCGGAGCGCACCTCGGCGCGGGCGGCACCGCGCCCCGTGGAGAGATAGTGCAACCAGCCTCTGCTGCGTCGCGCGATGACAGCGCAGCAGAGGTTGGTTGCACTATTTCTCCACGGGGCGCGGCAACGGCGCCGGGGCGGCAACGGTAGTAAACCGAAACTTAAAAACCCAGCGAATTTGTGCGATTTTTCAGAAAACCGTAAAATGCTTCGCGTGCCTTCTATCGTTCTGCAATTTTGTTGATCTAACGTTTTTCGATGATGCTGAGCAATTTTCTAATTTAAACCTTGCCCTTAAACACAATATTAAAAAAGTGAATTACGCAAAAATAATTTACAACTTAATTATCCCGGACTTTAATAATTTTCCTAAATGGGCCCCTGGCCCACGACCAAAACGACAGAAGCCTTTTTTGTTTCGATAAGTAGTTTTCGCAGGAGCGATTTGGCCTGAGTTCTCTGAAACACCCTGTATATTAGCATTATATCACGTGGCTGATTTTTTAATTGCGAGTTGACTGATTATGCTAATTGCGAGTTGAAGGGGAAGCTGTTTCTTTTCTTTCTTTTGTCTGCGTCTGCCATTGCGCGGAGGGGAAAACGAATGGATGTTTTTTTTTGCAAGTTATCAGCAACAGGGATTACATTTTAGCGGTATGTACTGAAGGTACAAAAATATTGCATGACCCATTTTAAATGTATACACATACTTGAGACACCCAAACATGTTTTCGTTGTTGCTAAACTGCCTCAGAAAGTTGTCCCCGAGAATAGAAGTATTGAAAGGACTAAATGTGACTTATTAATCCGACGTTATATGGAACTATAAGTGTGTACGGGAGGGATGCCTGAGAAGAAAGATCTTCGTGGCCTCAGGGGGACAAGCCGAACGTTTCAACCGCTCTAAGTTTCACAGAAGTGTCGTTCTCAAGTTCTTATCCAAGTTTCGACCACCTTTTGTATTTTGTTTACACAGCACAGTTGTGTCAAAGTAAAAGCAATAGAGAATTACTGTTAACAAGTGACACGAATATAATTGTTGAATGAACACCCCTCAAAATGGAAGAGGCAGTCCCTCAGGAACAAAAAGTTTTCTCTGAGGAGCAACGTAAAAACAGAAAAGAGAAGTGGGGGGGGGGGGGGGGGGGGGGGGGGGGGGGGGGGTTAGCTTTTAAAAACATGCTGTGTCGTAAAGGTTCCTCTGCCCTGCATCTTTGGCGCAGACCAGAAAGCGTGGCCCCAGAAACTATAGTGACAGTTGAGCTAGCTGGTACTGCTTTGTTTGCAAAAACACTGTTGCCAGAAGGCATGTTTTTGTCATGCCAGACGCTCGCGCTGTGCCTAACGGAATTGCACTAAGAATAATAATTTATGTCTCGCATACGTGACTTACGCTGAGCGCGAACCTTTTGCAGCGTGCATTTTGCCCACCGGATTTGATTTTCTCCGCACGAAAAACTCGCAATGACCACAATTAACCCCTTAAAGGACACATGCAAAGGAAAAAAAACATTTTTTGAACAGTTTAGATGGAAAAAGGATGTCATAAATCAATTTTACAACGAAGAAAAAACTTTAGAGCTTTATTTACGGCGCTATACGAATTTGCAGATGGCGCCCGCGGGCGCCGCGGAAAAGTGGCTTTTATTTATCACGTGACTGGCCCTTATTTATCACGTGGCGCTTGCGCCCTCTCGGAAGCTTCCTATGGCCTCTAAAAGTAACTTATTCATCTTTGTTTAAATTATAACAAAAAACTAAGATTAATAAGTAACTTTTAGAGCCCAAAGGAAACTCCTGAAAAAGCGCAAGTAGACGTGATAGACCTGTGCACCGGTCAGATGTACAGGGGCCTTAGTCAAATGACGGCGGCGGCGCCCCGAAGCGGACGAACTTGTGCGGCGGCGGCGACGGCGGCGTGGAGAAATCCGTTGAAGCGGCGTCGCACAACGCTCAGCGTGCGGCGGCGACGTGACTTTGCTGCGGCGGCGGCGACGCAGCGCGGCGGCGCGCGGGCCTACCACGTGACCAGCGGCGGCTCCCGCGGTTGCCAACTACAAATTCGTTTTGCGCTGTAAATATAGCTCTAATTTTTTTTATTCGTTGTAAATTCGTTTTATAATCTTTTTTCATCTAGCCTGTTTAAAAAAAAGTTGTTTTTGCTTTGCATCTGTCCTTTAAAGGGACACTGACACCCCCCAAAATTTGTTTGAAATTTTTTGCCAGGCGCTTTATTATGGTGTCGGAGGACTACCCTATTAATATTTTGCAGCAGAGTAGCGTATATTTTTAATAAAGCCAAAAGACGCAACTGCTCAAAACCCAAACCCAAACCCGCGCACGGAGGTCGGAGAAGTGGAGAGGAGAGAGTGAGTGGCGGAAGTCACGTAACTACACCCGACCGTGCGCTTTTTTTTTTTTTCCCTCTGCGTAGCAGACGACATGCGTGGCGGCGTAGCGGGAACTGTTTGCCATGCGATTCTTTTGCAGTTATGTATGTTCTGCTCGCTGTTCTGTACTTCAAGATGAGTTTTTTTTGTACATTGAGGAGTTAGAGATGAGTAGTGAGTGCCCGTAGTGAATTTCCGTGATTGGCCCCGAAAAGAATACACCCAAGATGTTGCGTGAAGAGCTGGCTCGCATGTCCTGCGTTAAAAAATAATAGTGGCATTGTGCGACAGAGTTTCCAATAGATCAGCGGGATTGGGACCAATGGCTGGCTGCAATTCCTGTAGAACATTTACGGGCACCTTGGGAAGCGGACACTACCTGATTTATATGCTCCTTGCATTTTGTGGAAAGTGATTACATTGAGTTCGCAGGTGTCAAAAAGGAAATCCCATACCATTTAATTCAGCAACGTTTCGTCCACATTTGTTTGTTATTTTTTGTTTGTTTCTTCAGTGATAATTGTAAAAAAAAGCGATGTAAACATAGCAAAATGTCGTAAAAATAAAAAAGGTATGGTTTCACTGGGGATCGAACCCGGTCCTGCCACGTGTGAAGTGGACGTCTTTCCACTGAGCTACTGGCAGAACTCTCTCCTCAGTAATAATACAGCCAGTTAACTGTAAGTTGGAAAGTTTGCTGCCGATTTTCCTCCAGCAAAAGCACTCCCGGGTCAAAATTGAAGCACCACGCATTGGCGACGTTTGCACCTAGTAAAGAAATCGTACGCGTGCATATTCAACTTGGTGCTTGACGTTTGCGCGAGCGATGTCTTCAGCCACGAGGAGGGATCGACGGCTCGGCGACGTCTTTGTGCGAATCAGCTTGGTGGTCGGGCGTGTCGTACGGGATGAATACCAATTCTTTTGATCACTCCCAAATTTCTTTTTTAAAGGCAGACAGAATTCGCCCGTGCCTCAAACGACAGTTGTGAGGTAGAGGTCTCATGCCCGTCGTCCGCTGTCATTGCTGTCTTTGCGAGTCCCACGATACGCGAAACTATGCACGCACAGAATGCTTCCGGTTCTCTGTGCAAATTTTTTTTCAATCAAAGTATTTACAGCTTTCTAGAAGCCATAAAAAATGGGTTTCATATTTTTTTTTTCTATTTTTTAATATTGAGTGTGTGCCTTCAGTGATTAATGACTTTGATTGAATTCGGTGGTTGCGTTGAAACCTTACAAAACGTCCCGTGACCACGGAAAAGTGAGTGAGCGAGACTCAAACCGGCCAGTTCTTGATCGGCGGTTTTTCGGGCGGAAAGAAACCGAATTTGGAGCCTCAAATTGTGTTCTGGGTAGTCGGGCTTTCATATGTCATGTACAACTATAAACCTCAGCGAGCATAAATACCCTGTCAGTGTCCCTTTAAATGCCAAATTTTTTGTTTCCAAAAGTAACCTAAAAATGCCATTTTTTTATTTTGAATTGTTATTCCTCTAGTATTACACATAAAATTTGAAAAGTTTATTACGCAAAAATCAGTGGAGGCGAAAAAAATATTTGCCAACTAAAACGAGTGCTGCCATCTATGATCAGCGCCGCAAAACTACTTGGACGGGCCTAGCTCGTCCGTGGAATTGAGGGCTACCAAAAAAACCACTGGGCGAGCTGAGCTCGTCCACGGCATTTTTAGCCAGAAAGTGGCCGACGAGCTCAGCTCGTTGGCCACTTTCCGGGGGCACTTAGGGGTTAAACCATGTGAAACTGATTAACATGCAAACCATGTTAGACTGTTAAGCTTTCTGGTGAATTGCGACGTGGCAACACTGGCAATACATGTCCAAGTTGTAAAGTTGTGCAGTATTTATAGCAGTCTCGCCATGATATATGGCAGGCTAATGAAATGTTAGAGCACATGACTGATAAAGAACAGAGTGGTAAAATGAGGGCCCAAAACAAGTGCACGTAAAACCGAATATAACGTTAGCCTCACGAGGCAGTATCTCGTGAAGTTTCGAGCTCAGGCAAGCTGATGCCAAAATGTGATTTATGTTAGGATTCTAAGAATCTTCGTCTCGCCTTTGCACAATTTATGTTTAATTAGGAATATCATTGCATGCATTTCTATGCATCTCTTTTTGTAGTAAGGCATTCTGTAAGATATTATTTAGAAAACGTGCCATTTATGTCCTTCTTTTTGCATATTTAGTGTATTTGCCTTCCGATCTCTCATGTGAGCACAAAGCACTTTTTGGCATACTCTGCAACCCGGTATTTTCTACTGCAAAACAGATTAAAAGCATGTTTCCGCAGACTCAACAGCTGGCTTACTTTCAAGTATCGTCATCCCGTGTCGGTCTCAAGCGTCAAATTTATCGATGATAATAAAAATATATAATTACTGACTGAAGATTTGGCAACGGTGCTCTTATTTTAATTATGGCGTCTCCCGGCTTTTGGAGTATTTTTGCAAGATATATAAGTAAATGCACCCCCAAATTATCTCGGATGCTCTGCAAATCTTTTCCGGCATTTTTATCCTCAATAGACACATTAGAAGTGACTTGGGAAGGCCTTAAATAAATTTTTGATTTTTAAGCTGATTTAAATAACTGTGTTTGTGACACATATATAACTTTTCAAACATATAGAAGTCTGTTATTGTTTCTTTTATGTGATGAACACAACTTTTATGTATCTGTGGGTTGGACAAAAACAAAATACATAAGGACGCGTGGTGGAACTATGACGATTTCGCATGCAAACCGTCAGAAAGTGTCTAATTAAGTAGCTGCCATGTCGAGTAGAGCATGAAATACCACTTTGTTCCATTAAAAAAAAATTATCAATTAGCCAGGGTGATGCTTATTTGCAAATTAAATTGATCGGCATCTTGTCAAGAACAAACCTCAACATCCAGGTTATGCCAGTTTATCCTGTATAAGAAAATGTTCATTTGGGTAAGCACTATTTTAGGCCAGATTCGATCTTAGTACGAAGGTTCTTATAAATTAGAGTAAACAATTTCCTGCATCACGGTGCTCAGTTTAAAAATATTGGTTAGAAAAATGACCATTGTGATTGCCGCTGAGTGTTTCTATAGAAGATTGACTGGAAGGGCTTGTCCTAAAACCTTCGTGACATTTTGAAAATTTTATGATTTTATGCACTGTAATTAATTCTTTAGTTCAAGGGCACTACCACGATTCAACTTCTAATGCTGCGACGCAAAGTTGTACCAATCACGGGTAGTTTAGGCGACCTACCTCACTTCGCGAAAACATTTTGATTCAGTACAATATATGTGACTCTGGTAAACGAAGGGATGTTGAGTCATATAAACACAATGTTTTGTATGTTGTGGGATGGTCACGGGTGGTGGTAACCGAAGGGTTCAGCAGCGGTCTCTAATCGGGAGACGCCAAGCCTACTCCCACAGCCCGCAGCTTTCTCTCGAGAACACCGCTACGGGCGGGTCCGAACGTCGGCCGCACAACTGATCGCTTCTCTAAAAAGGAGGAGCACGTACCACAATAGGACTGGGTCCAACGGTGTTTATTGGAACACCAAAAGACACACTGTCCCCAAAACCCCCGCGCCGACAAGGTCAGATGAAAGGCTCACCCTGTCGACACCGTCCCGAGAGCGCAGTCCGGAGTGGGCAAAGGAAGTCCTTCGCGACACGTCCGATCTCTATCGCATCCGCGGGAGGAGTCCCCCACGTTCCCGATGTCGGGAACGTGCGTCGACCTCCTCCCTCCGCGGGCGTCGTCCTCACCCAAAACAACCAGGTCCCGGATGAGCAGGGGGACGGAAAAAGGTCCCCCCGGGAGAGAGTGAGGAGGAGAGCCCCCCAAGCCAGGCAGCTCTCCTACGCTTCACGAACAGGTTCGAACTCACGGCAACCAGGCCGCGCGTCCCGAACCACGGCCGTTATACCGGCCATCGGGGAAGGGCGACCAACGGTCCCCACAATGTTAATGTTGTTTTTTATTCAGTGTTCTGTCGGTATTAAATAACCTAATATATTTTAGGTACCTGAAAATAAAAGTGGATTGCACGAGCGATAGAAAAAACTATATACTAGTTAATCATTTCACGGCGTAAATAGTGCCCATTGCCAGAAAAACGCGGAAAGTATACTCTCAATTTAGCAGTTCAAACCTGTTCGAACCGGTTTGAACCACTATTTTTTGCTCCCCGGAACTGAACCGGAACTGAACCGAGAGCCGTGAACCCTAACTTGAACTGAACCAATAAAAATTTTAGTTCGACACTCTGCTTTACACAACAGAACGGGAGTGAATTGTGATTGATATCGCAACGTTGAAACGTTTGCAGAGTGGCATGAGCGATGCGGTGTTTTTCAAGATGGCGGCGGGGGCTAGTTGGTTTTTGTGTGCTGTAGATGGCGTTCTTTTATCTAAAGGGTCTAAGTTTTATGCCCCTATAGACTATTCCATTTAGTGCTCTCTGGGCGGCACCATTTTCTTCGACAGCAGCGCCCTCTCCATACATCCAGGAAATTCAGCGGGTTCGGCGGGGTAAAACGAGAGAGAGGGCACGCGCCCGACTCCGCTAGCAGACGACAAACTGGGAGGTTGCCACTCTCCATCTTTGGACTGTATCGGCGGGCTGTATGGAACATCGAACTCTCGCTCGTGACTGCCGTTGTGAAGTGGTTCGCGTTTTTAGAATAGTTATGGCTACTCCAAAATCAGCCTAGAGCTCTCTGTTGTTCTATTTCGGTAAATGATCAACTGACATATCTTTTTTCCGTTACTTAAATAGCAGTTGAGTTAGCCAGCAGTACTACCTTCAACTACTGCGTGTATTGCGGCAGGAGAGCACGTTTTTATTTATTATTTCAGACATCCACTCATGGTCGCTAAAGGCCTACACCAGTACAAACTTTGTATAGTAAAAAAGGTACAGCCACCGTATTTACTTTTCGCCGGAGAGACCGGCCAGTCTGACACAGTTTTCCCTATTTTTTTTTATTTGCACGCAGATAACAGCACAATTGGACTCTGTTAGTCTTTTTTATCTAGCATAGTAATACACGATAACTGGCATACCAAAATCTGTGCATCTGCGCTTGGAATTCCCAAAATGACGCGATTTTAAACAGAGTTAGTACGCCGGCGGGATGCTAGGTACTGCCCACTCGGCGGAGCAGACGACATACGGTCGAGAGGGGGAGGGCATTCTTTTCTTTTTTTACCCTCTCTGCTATGACCCTAATAAAACGGTCTATAAACTGGTATTTTCGCCAGAAAGTTTTTATGCAAGTCGCACTAATATATTTGTATGGTAGGCGTGACGAAACTGCATTGATAAGCCCGCACATGTGTGTTGTGATAGAAATATATGTGCAAGCGGGGGCCAGTTTCAATATCCCAAACCAACGAAAAAAATGAGAAATAGAATCCTCTGACAAATTTGCTTAGTTGACGGCCGTAGTGATATAAAGAAACATATGAGTCTCACCTTCTTATACACAAACTCACCTCTGTTACG
Organism: Ixodes scapularis; assembly: GCF_016920785.2. NCBI lineage: Eukaryota > Metazoa > Arthropoda > Arachnida > Ixodida > Ixodidae > Ixodes > Ixodes scapularis. The sequence goes on from NW_024609835.1 coordinate 112,708,474, forward strand.
TCGCGGCGCGGTGGTGGCGCATCGGGCGCACTTCCGGTCTGGGGCTGTGGGCGGAAGTCGCCATGGGGCACGTGCATTCCTGTGTTACTTTGGAAAAACCGGACAAAAACCTGCCTTCTTGTCAAAACGCCGTGACTGGGGCTGTACCAAAAGAGTCGAGAAAGGTTTGAAGGTCAGTTTTCATGTGCTCAATTCGTCCGAGAACGTGATTATGTGCCGTGAAAAAGAAAAACCAGACGCCGTCAGACCATGATTGCTTGGGCAGGAGGCACTTTGGGTTGAATTCATGGATACTTGTGGTCATCAGATTTATTTGTTTTGTTCCAACATGAGCGCCGGAAAACTGTCAAGTTGTACGGACCACCTGCGGACTACGTTCAGTGCGTCTTTAAGTTCAAACGGCCGCCTGATCGTTCGAACTGTCGTCTGCTCTTTCAAATGTTTCTGCTTCTTGTCTGCTTTTTTAGATGACACCGGCCCGTAGACCAAACCTGGGCCCGGTACTTGCGATAAGAATTAAGGGCAGGCCTCAAAAGACTTTAGTTTGAAGGTTGGTAAGCAGGCTGGATGTAAACAGTAGATACAAGGAGATGTTGATCATTGTTACCAGTGGCCATCACCGACTTGTTATGCCTGATTCACTTGTTCCGATTCTGCTTGCGATTTTCAGTATCGACGTCGACCATCTCAGCTACGGTGCACGCTTTTGCAGCCTGAGTGACGTCGCTACTGAAAATTGCGGGCGAAATCTCATCATGTGAATCAGGCTTTAGCGTACATTCTGCGGCGTCCACGCGGAATGAATCGCCGCATGTCAGATTATTCACGCAAAGTTCAGCGGTGTAACGAGCCTCGTTAATTTCGCTGACGCCGCTCATGTAGTCAGACATTGCCAGGAAGACATAGAATAAACAATTTGAAAGCCATAAACGGCAAGGGGCTCTCACTTACGCTGATAACATCGCATTTCAATGGTTTGTTTATGGGCGACGGCATGCTTCCTGCCCACACCACCATCGCGCATGTGCGGCGCCGGTGGCGTCCGCTAGGAGCGCTCCGGGCGCTCCGGTTTGTTTGTAAACATGTGCTCCGGTAAACATGCGCTCCTGTTTGTTTGTAAACATTTAGGAAAAAACCTTGATTTATACGTCAGAAAATGGCTATAATAAAGGTCTTGTCGGACGGCACTTTTTGGGTGAAAATACAGACCAGGAGATTTTATTTAGAGTGTTCTATATGCCTTCAAGAAATCCTGAAGACGATCTCACATCTTTTTTCTCATAGACAACCTTGTTTTGTTGCCCTATTTTACTTGGCACCTTCATACTAATGGTTTCTTTTTTTTTTTTTAACGAAAACCACATCACAGCCAAATTCAGCACAGACAACTATGCATCACACACATTTTCCTTCTCTGTGCACATTATCGTTTGGTGTGATTGGTTCGCCGACCGTTCATCAATATGGGGGGGAAGGAACCATCTGAATTCAATTTTTGTCAGGGTTGCTTCTATAATCTCTGCTGCATGCAGCAATGCACATTAAATGTCGCTTCGTTGCCACTTTAAACCGAATGTCCGTTCCTTCCCCTCTGTCTCCAGGGGCGGGGCACCTTTCGGGGATGATGGAGGCTGCCCTGGCTCAGCAGCAGCAGTATGCCGGGCTGAGTCTGTCCCAGCTCAACTACAACAACAACAATGGCCTGGGCCAGCGGGTGCTGCGCAGGGACACTCCGCCGAGTCAGACGTCGTCCTGCACTGACTCTGTGCTGCTGCAGGATCCCGGTGACGAGCTGCAGTGGTGCGCAGACTACCCCTTCAACAGGTGGGTGAGGCGGTTGTTTGTGCCCCCTATTTTGTCCGCCTGTGCCAAGCACAAAAGAGGTTGAGCAAAGTAGTATTGTCACAGGTGAAAAATCGTAGGCAAATGTAAAACTGAGGACAAACATTTAACGAGGTGAATTTGTGCCCAAACTAAAGCCAAGTACCGTAGGTGCTGCAATGGTGACAAGAATGTTCTTACTGTCCCAAAGGCACGCTACGCAATACAATGAGGAATGGCCCGAACCAGGGTGCACAATGACAGCCTAGAATGGTCTGGAACCTTCCAAAAGAACAAATGTTGAGAAAAGAAGGTACCGGGCCGAGCAGGGCTCGAATCCCATACCTCTGCTTGGCAGCCATGTGCATTGCCAACTGTGCCACGCACGCGGCAGTTTCTTGATTTGAACCTGCATTTTGGGCTTTTGTTTGTTTTCCTTTTGTCATGATGCTACAGCTAAAGGACATTTGTTTCTGATCTGTAAGCGCAGGTTTACAGGACATGGTTGTTGTCCACACACACTGTGGATTGTCTCATTTAAAACACAAGGCTCTGTTCATTTTCGGTCAGTATGATCTTGGAGTGGTGGGTGTTCTCAGCGTTGCAGAGGACGTACCAGAAGTTGAGTCGATTATATCATATTGTGGGCTCGGAAACAGTTGTGGAAGTGTTGTCGCAATTATCGTAAACTACTTAACTTTCAGGGGCTGGATATTTCACAAATTTCGTTAATTGTAGGTTTTGTTAATATTTCACGTGCAAAAAAAATTTGCAACTGGGGGTACCATGCAATGTGGGGGAATGTATTCGTATGGAAAGATTTTTGCAATATCTTTTTATTGCGGAATTTGCAAAGAATTATGTCCTTTTGAGAATTAAGTCTTACACAGCAACTTAAAGGGCAACTCCACTCAAAAAGTCGGCCGTATCTAAATGACTGATATCGCTTTAGGGGGTCGAAATACGGTCATACTCAAAATATCACGTCAAACCGACACCGCATTACCGATTAAAACCAATATTAAAAACGTTCTCCCGGCTCGGTTAGCGGCCCGAAAGCGGGTGAGCAATGCTGGCCCCGGTTGAGCTAGTGAAGCAACACTGGGCAGTGACGTAGGTCTAGTCCTACGCTCTCGTACGGATGCCGCAGACGCTTCGTTTCCGTGGCATTCTGCGATTCTGCTGACGGCAAGAGTGCTTACCACATTATCCCATGTTCTCTTATTTTTATTAGCGTCCAGGCAGTTCATTTAACTCCAGCATTGCTTCCGTGACAGCACGGAAGAGAGCGAAGCGGCGCTGCTCGCTCGCGCGCGTGTCGTGGAGCCGGAGAGACTCGCCGGACTCGCGTTGTGCAATGTCGAGCACGACTTGTAGTACTGCGGGTTGCACCGACAATCCGGTGCGCAACCCGGAGCTGCGGTTCCACCAGTTCCCAAGAGACCGGAAGAGACACAAGGTGTGGGTCGGTGCGGTTCGCCGGATAGACTTCAGAAGACCGCCGACTCCGAGCTCCAACGCGAAGCTTTGCTCCCAGCACTTTACATGAGACATCTACACGGGATCTGCGGCTGCTGACTGTTGCGGGTTTCTCCACGAAACGTGCGTCTTTGAAGAACGATGCAGTGCCGTCGCTGTTTGCGTACCGTCCGCCGGCTGCTCCGGCACGATTGGCCGGACGCAGCAGGTCGCGGCTGATCTAACTAGCGTGCACATAAAGGAACCTTAGCTTTAACAACTTAGACCGCTTGTGGATACATCCGTCCATCTATCTCCCTTTATTTCTTTTTCTCTCGGTCCGCGAGCAAGAAACAAATACAGTCACGCTGCGCCGGCACTGACCGCGTCATATTTATGGCAGTCGGATTCGCTTTTCAGCCGGAAAATTTATAAATACACTCTCAAACTTACTACTTTTGGTGCATATTAACAAAGTGAAGCGGCAAAAAAAGAAAATGTGCAACTTAACTTCTGTTTTGAAACTCCACGTGGGACTGAGCCGACATTGTCGGTGCGTCGGCTCAGAAGCGCGGGACCAGAACTAGGTCATGCCGACGACGCGCCACTAATATCAGTGTTGCCAAGCTGCTTCAGCCGGTAGTTTCGGTTTCGCCGTGCCGCCGGAACGATATTTAGATTCGCGATATCTACAAAACTATACACACTACCGAAAAACAAATTATATCTCGTGATTCAGGGTCGCCGACTTCGACTAATCAGATCATAACCCAAAAAGCGTAAAAATGGAGTGGAGTTGCCCTTTAATGCCCCAGCTTCATACCAGTGTAAGACTTTAAATTAAAAAGAACATAGTGGAGAAAGCACAAGTTTCTCTGCATTTTTATTTTCATTGTTGACTCCAAAACATATTGTATAGGAAGAATAGGTGCAATAAAACGCACCCACAAACAAGCCTCCTTTTTGTGTATAAAGCTCTTGACTTTGTCTAGCTGGCATCAACTGGCTTTTCACAAATTATTGATGCGATCAAACCTTAGAGGGCGCTTCGTATAGCTTCTTTTTCACATAGCTCGGTGTTTACCCAACACCAGGCCAGTGGACAGAATTCTTTAAGTCATCTTTGATCAAGTGTGCAGAGAGGACACAAGCGCTGCGTCACAAATTCGATTGGGATGCGCATTGAGTTGGTGCTTCACCAATTGAAGAAGAGTCCCAGCCTGACGCTGACTCATTGTTCGTCAATGTCAGCACAGTGCTGTGTCAAAAACTCAAACAAATGATACAAGTTGTTGTTTCCCCTTTAGGTGTCGTCCTTGCCTTAGCCACTAAAGACCCGTTGACACTCTTGTGACTTCTTAGAGCCAGTGCCTTGAAACCTCTTAAGATCTTTTATGGCGAGAGGCCACACTAGCACCGCCTATTGGGTAGCAGTGGAACACTGGGTGGTCCTGTATATTTTCAATTTCTTTCATGCATCATTTTTTCTTTCTTGGCTCGAAAAACTTTTGCCAATGTTATAAACAACCATTTCTCATATGTAGTATGTATATTTGACCTCACAAATAGCGCCAAACCTTCGCTTCAGTGAAATGCAGTTCCAGGGTCACCGCATAGGTGGTGCCAGCATGTCAGTTTGTTCTCCTGTTGTAAGAGATTGAAAGAAGCTTTAAGGCACCCTGTTCTAAGGAGTTGCAAGTGCGTGAACGGGCCTTAAAGGTGCGATGGTTGGATCTTGTTTCCAGTATTTGGATAATTGTAAGTGGCAGACAGAAGCCTATTGTGGAGAAGTCGGAGATTTCAATAGCACGTCAAAAGATTTCCAAGTTGTTGAAATGAATCCTCAGTCCTCTGCTGGGATGTGCCAAATTCCCTTTGTTGGTTTGGCATTTTAAATCTTCAAATTTGATCCCTCTTTGGTTTGACAGATAAAACCTTCAAATTTGACTTTTTGGGGTAATGTTGCGACTGAGGTACTCTTACCCCTCTCGCGTATATACTTGGTTCCAGGGAGTTCCAGAGGCACCTGTGCTCATCGTCGATGAGCTCGTCGGGCCGACTGCTTCGCCGGAGCATCTTGGAGGTGGCCGGGGGTGCAGCGGGAGACCTGGGGGTGGACGAGGGAGGCCTTGGAGGGGTGGACCTGTCCTACGAGGACCTCTCCAAGAACTTTGATGCCAACCTGGCGGAGATCGACATGGAGACCTTCCGCTCGGAGGACATCCATGCCATCCTGACACTGCCGGCGCTCTACGGTGGGGACTTCCAGTCGGCTAGTCGCGGGGAACAGTGTGCCTCAGTCTCGGGCTCCTTTCTTGAGGCGCTGCCCCTTGACGCGTCCTCTTCCCTGGCCAAGTGAGTGGTGCCTTCCTGCCATCTTCCTGCACCTCTTGGTCGCCGGAGCATCGTGGGCACTAGGAAATTGTACATATCTGATGAACGAGACGTTAAATAAGGAAACGAGGTCTAATCACGGAGCTTAAGGTTGGGGGTACATTGGGGCAATTTGGTTTCTTTTTACAAGAAACTTTGCTTCTTTAGAATTTTGAAGGGGCACTGACACATCAAAATCATTTTTTCTTTATTATCCGAAACGATTGAAAACGATGCCGGGACATTACCCTCAAAATTTGAAATTTGGGAATTCAGTTTTTGTGAAGTAAAAAAACAATTTCCCAATGCCGAATTCGAAGTTCCCGCGCGATCCGCGCCGGTGCGTTGAGGTCAAATATTGCGGAGTTCTGAGAGTCCACTTTCTTTCACGACTCCCTGTTGTTGCCATGGCGACCCAAAGCGAGGAGGAAAGGAGCGAGCGCCGGTGTTGTGGCGGACTGTTTTGAGCGGTGTCGACTGTTTTCCGTGGGAGGATAGAAATCCAGGAGATGGCACCACAACGAACTCCCGATTTTTGGTATTTCAAAAAGAAGGGCCGTAGTGCGGTCGCGATTGCGTTAAAAAACATGTTTTCGGATTTCCGTTATTAAATGTTATAGAGATGTCGCCGACAAGGCTTCTAAATTTCATGATTCTTGACGTCACGAATCAAAAGAAGCGAGGAGGCGAGAGGCGGGAGATTCAAACGCCAAAAATAAAAGCGCGCGTGCAGAAAAGTTTTTTTTCACGATGCGTTTTTTTTTTTGCGTGTTTATGACTGCAACTTGCATCGTTTTAGACAATAAAAAAAAATACAACCTTTGGGGTGTCAGTGCCCCTTTAAGCGAACATTGTCAATTTACTTTAATAGAATCTGTTCGTTTTTTTAAGCTTTCTTTTTGAGCTACACTGTTAAAGAGATCTTGAAAAGAAAAACAAAGTTTTTTTAAACAGTCTGGTTGGGACATGCATGTCAAAAAATCAATTTTACGTGGAACAAAAATATTTTAGAGCAATATTAATGGCGGGAGACTCGATTTAATTGTTAGTCATTTCCTTTCCACTTGTTTTCTCTCGGCATTTCGGGTGCATGGAGCAGAGGTGGATCGGCCTGGCCATCACATTGAGGTGGAAAGAGTGAATTACCATCTCGTTGAGCAAATGACCATTTCGTGACGTTATGGACTTTGCTAAAATATTAAGGTGGGCTAGTTGGATATGCATATTTCGAAATAAATAGCGCGAAGGTCAAGAACAAACTGACGGTACAAGCGCTTGTACCGTCAGTTTGTTCTTGACCTTCGCACTATTTATTTCGAAATATGGACTTTGCGGTCAGAATTTTAAATAAATATCTCGTCGTCAATATTGCTCCAAAAAATGTCTTTTTTGCGCAAAATTTATTTCTCGACACGCATGTCCAAACCAAACTGTTTAAAAAAAATTTGTTTTTTTAGAGGTTTTTTAAAAAGTGTTGTAGTTTTAGGTAGGAAGTCAACTGGGTTGTTCAGCTTTCTTGACTTTCAATTGAACTGCCCCAACAAAAGCAGGAATTTGTCTGTGGTAGCAGCATTAACAACATTGTTTAGTATCATTGTAGCTAATAGTTCTTTGAAGGCAGGCCAGTTTAACTCTGTGCATGATTGCCTATGGTTTTTATTTAAGAATGAGAGGAACACTATGTCGAGTTCTGCGAGAGGAACGCTTTCCCAGACATAACCGTCTGACTTGGGTGCGTTTCATATAAATTTATGATTTGTGATAATCAATGATAATGACGGGAGGTTAGCTTTCCGGCGCTTGAGCATGCATGTTTTGTGACCTTTCTGTTAGCCTCGCATGCCTCCTGTGTTCACCCTTTCGTTTTATATGGGAATCCTGCATGGACCTTAGTTGCTAGTGTTGGAGTTGGTGTTGGTTGGGCCACAGCAAGGCCAGGTTGAGAGTGTCGGCGACGGGGTGCGGGCATAACTTTTGGTTTGGCGTCGTAGCACACTCGATCAATGGCATTCCTGTGCACGAAGGCAGGAAGGGGAAATTGTTAACGCACTGCTTAACCTGCCCCGCTCTCCTTGTAGCGGTTGTTTAGGAACTTCTTCATTACACTTGATCGAATCTTGCACAAATATAGATTGATTGATTGGGCTAGAGCAGGGGTTTCCAGACCCTGGCCCGTGAAGACGTTCTGGTCGGCCCGCGGATGGCCGCGGTCTTTTCAGTGACGCCTAGACCATGGACCGCTGCTACAAACGCAATAAGCTCGCATAAAAAAATAGCACCGCGACGTACACCAAGAGTGCAAATGAAGATATCAGAAAGTGAGGAAAAACGGCTTCAAAATGTGGGATCTCTCTCCGCGTCATTTATTCTACATTGTCATCACCAGCATTACTCTTGTAGTTTCCTGCTTTATGTCTATATAACTATGATATATGCACTCTCATTTATATCATGCTCAGTGTCTTGTGCTACAACTCCTGCATATTGTCATCGTCAGATCTATTATTAGTCTTCCGCCCTGCGTGAATATGCCAAAGTACCTATGCAATTATGCCTGGTGAGTTCTCCTGGTTATAATTATTTTCTAATGTCATAATTAGTGACACATTACATTCAAATACATTTAAAAATAAATTATTTGTATATTCATTCACCTTACATTTTTTTTTTAATGTTGGCTCACATTTAAATTTTTTTAATTAAATGCTTATTTAGGCTTACTTATTTAGTATTTTCTCATTTATATTATCTTAAGTATTTTCCGGCCAAAACATTTGGGGACCCCCTGCCTAGGGACGAGCATTCCAAGATGGCTCGTCTAGATATTCCCTTGAGGAGGCGGTCTTTCTTATTTGTCTGACTCGTTACCGCAGCACCAAGGAGAGCAGCGGGGACGACTCCAACGAGATGTCCATTTGCCGGGACGAGCCCCTGTTCTCGCCGGTCAAGGAGTGCCACCCCGTGGGGCAGGGCGGGCGGCCAGGGGGCGCGGGTGGCGCCCTGTCGACGGACAGCCTGGACTGCAGCTCGTTGGAGGACCACGACCTGGTGCTGACCTGCCAGGCCAACAAGGACAACTACACCATCGCCTTTCAGCAGAGCGGCACCCACTTCTCAGACGACCTCTCGGACGGCTCCCGCTCGGAGCAGCAGCCGTCCCAGATGGCCCGCTCGGAGCTCTCCTTCACCACCTGGCACCGGCTGCGGTCGTCCGGGGTGCGGCTCCAACCGTCGGACGGGGGAAAGAGCCAGAGCCTGCCCAATCTGCTCAGGAGGTCGGCCGCTGTGGCGGGGCGCGGCAACGACGGCTGCCTGCCACTCTACTCGCTCCAGGTAGGTGGGGGAGGGAGTGGGACCATGAAAGGGGCACCGGACGGCGATAGACGTTTCTTTAGTTGGAGACTGGATTTCCGTCGTTAAGGCCAATGCAAGCGTATGAACGCACGCACGAAATGAGCTAGTGGTACCCGGCACGCCGCTGTCAAAGGAGGAATCGAACATGCAGCAGTGTGGGCGACCGGCTGCTCCTTTCATCGGGGTGTATCTGTCCAATTACTTTAATGTAGCTCATGATTTTATGTGGAAACTGGCTCATTTAAAATCCATTTTGCAGTCTTGATTTTTTCTTTTTTTGCGGAAGTTGGTAGGAACTTATATGTCAAAACCAGCTGTATTCCAGTTTTATTTTCCCCCCAATGATCACATTGGGTAAGTCGAATTCAAGATCTCTCCTTTGGCTGTGTTTCAAATCTTGCTCGAATGGATCCGAGTTACCGTGGCGGGTCATGTCACGTGACTACACAGATAGAGCAACGCTGGATGCGGGTAGGTTTTTGAACGCCAAGATTTACAAAGCCATTATTCTACTGTGAGACTTAAGTAAATTTTGAAGTGTGGCCTATTGCGGATAATGTTGCCCTTCCTCCCGAAGTTTGAGTAGAAGAGGCTTTTCCTTCCTTTCGATGCACAACAGAAGGGACACCCGCAGCCCTACCAAAAATATTGCACTGGTTGGTACTGACTAGTGTCCAGATAGCCTCCTAGGCATTCTATTTTGTGGTGGTCGCACCCGTTTGCTTAAACGTGGTATAATTCAGAAGTAAGCATTCTGGCTCGATTTAAGCCAACAGTACTCGATGGAGAACGAGCCTGTCGATGGAGAACGAGTAGCGAGGTGGAATCACGACTGACGTTTGATTGCAGGCTTCGACTCACGGAAGCGTCGGTTCCGGCGACGCGAGGTCCGTCTCGCTGCTGCGGCTCTTCATGCAAAGCAAGACTGGCAGTGGGGGCTCTCTCTCAAGCAGCAGGTCGGAAAATTCAGATTCCGAGACGTCTCCGAGGGATGCGGCAACGGCGTACCACTTGCAGTCGTCGACGGAAGAGTCGAGCGGTTCCATGGACTCGAAGAGCGACGTCGGTGAAAGGTTCCTTAAGTGCAAACCTAGAGTTAAGCAAATCGTAGCGGAAGCCAATAACAACAACAACAACAACAACAGCAGCAGCGACGAGGACACCTCGGCAACGACTAGGGCCAACGACAACGAGCGGTTGAGAATGTTGACGTCGGAGAGCGAGGAGGAGACGTCAACGTCTCAGTACTTTGAGGACAGCCTAGTCGAAGCCGCGCAGTTGCGCACGAAGCCGCAGACGAACGCGAGGAGTCCCATCCGCGAAGAAGAGGAGCCGTTCGAGTCGAGCGGAGATGAGACCATGAAGGACAGCCGTGACCTGCTGGCGAGCAGCGACGGAGGCGCCTCTTCGGAAGGGGGCGGCGGTGTTGTCGAGCGGCGGAACAACGACGTAAACTCCCCACTGCGCTGCAATGCCAAGAGCAGCGGCCAGCTGCTCTCCCTGGGGAAGGAGAGGATAAAGAATGTGTTTCCGACGGGCAACAAGTGCAGCAACGCGTCAGCGGAGGCCGAGGAGGACTCGCAGCTGAACCGTGGGACGCAGACCAAACGCTTCAATGGCGGGGACGGTGGCGCCTCGGGTATGCAGAAGGTGTCCACCGACAGTGGAGGCAGCGAGGACGGGCGCAATGCACGCTCGTCGAGCCTCACGTCAAGCGGCTACGTGAGCCGCCAGAACTCAGTGGACCAGATCCACCGGCAGACTTTCCTGCTGAGCGCGGGAGGAAACCGGAGGAAGCCACCTTTGACTGCCATCGCGGGGGTGCGCCACTCCAGCACGCAGGTGCCCGTTCACATTCGCGACCGGGGCATCCAGACGTCGGTGGAAGGCGCGGTTTCAGAGAGCTCCAACTGGCTCTACACCGTGGACGACTCCTCGGCCGCCGCTTTGCCGGGGCAGCGCAGCTTTAACGCCACGCTCCAGGCGCAGAGAGAGAGCGCCGGTTCAGACGGAGAGCCCAAGCGATCCATATACGTCTGCTACCCCAACTACTCTCTCCCCGACCTGAGCTTCCTCAAGGAGCTTGCAGAGGCGGAGGACAAGCCGGAACTGGTCCTGAGGCCCACGCAGCACCGGCTACCTTGCCCCCCCGACGAGGCCGCGGCAACAGTTGCTCCCGCCGCGTTCGCGTGCGTGAACACGACAGCCGCTCCGCCGCCAGTCCCGCACCGGCGCACGCACAGCAGTGAACCCCACTGGAGGCGCCCCAAGTCGTGCACAGATTTCGAGGACCTGTCGAGGCGCAACCTGAGTCACATCCAGGACTGGGACTCCCTCAGCGTGCTGCTCCCCGACGACGTGAAGGCCATGGTGTCCAGATTCCGAAACGCCGCCCCTCCAAATCCTGCACCGACGGAGTCTCAGCAGCGCGGGATCTTGAGAAAGTTGCCCGACGAGCCGCGCCGGCCGCGAAGTCAGTGCGACGGCACGCCGGGCGCCCCCGGCTCGCTGGAGGTGCCGAACCGGCGCCACTCGCTCCAGGATTACCGGCGACTCCTCAAGGGGCTTCCGGACCTGGACGGGCTGCTCCCGCCGTGTGGCAACCTGGTGTGCAGTGTGGGGGGGCTCCACCAGCGTGACCCGCTCCCACTGTCGCGGACAAACTCGGAGGGCTCATGGCGCCGTAACGGCGGCAGGGGCACGCGGCACGCGACGGCAGGCGGCACGTGTGTTTCCTGTCGAGCCAAGAAGGCCGTGAGCTTCAGCGAGGACCTCAACGTGAGGACGAGCGACGCAAGGGCTGTGCGGGGCTCCCCCTACGGTTGCTCGTGTGGAGGAAGCCCCATGGCCGCCTTCGGTGAGTGTCGGTGCATGCTCTGGCTCGAATTATGGACTCTATGGCTGCATTTCTGAGAACTTTGGGGGTTTCCTGTGTGTTGCCCTGGGTTCCTCGTGCCCACATATATTTTTCCTCTTTGTGTTATTGGTTTTATATTGATGTTGCACATGCTTTGTATAGGGACTCATATGTGAAGATCATTTTACAGTGAAGGTGTTATATGCTAGGGTCTGGGAAAAAAATGTGTCCTCACATGTCGGCAAAAGCTCCCCATTGGTCCTGCAAGTATGAATAAATAAAAACAAAAAGGGATCAAGTATGAATAAAGAAAAACCAAAAAAGGGGGCAACCAGCGTGAGGCAGCCTTCCTTGGCATTATAAACGAATTCACACTATGCATCTTGTTGGCGAATCTTGTGTCGCGAAACTAGGTTTTGGGAAACAGATTCCCCGTCTGAACGCAACCGAAAAAGTAGCGTGCCTCCGAAAAAAGTGGCGCGTCTTCCTCGCTTCTGGAGCAATTTTTCGCTGAAACCTCACCGAGGCCTCTCAATCACCCGAAGGAGAAACGCGGGCGCTGTTAATGGCCGCTCGACTTTGCTATGGCGTCTGACCTTCGAGGAGGAGCGAGCTTTTGGAGGAGTCTGATTTTCGGCCGATTCCGTATCCAAGCCAAAGCCGAAAGAAAATGAAGAAACATGGCAAGTTACAAGCGGAGAAGCGGTGCGTACAGGCGACGTCCTACTCGGCGTCAGGTGTGTGAACGGCGCCTACAGTATGGGTTGGTGGCGTGGTACAGATTCATCAATAGTCGCGACGAGTGCAAGTACCGGATATAAACCGGGTGACTGGGAATAACTTTCTTTATTAGCGGTGCGAAAATGTCCGAAATGCTTCGAGATCATGTGCCTGTTCTTTGACGTTCGCGGTCTTTCCCGGGTTTGGCAGGACTAGTAAACTCAGTGAGCCGATTCTGACGAAGTTCATTGAGTGGTATTAATAAAACAGACTCTCTTCACACTGTGCGTACTTCATATCATTTTGGTGAGAAACGCTTGGTATTCCCGGTGCAGATGACAAGGTTTGGCGAAATTCTCGTGAGTCAATACGTCACAGGTTTCGTGCGACAAACTCCACGTGTGAACAGGCCGATTTCGTGAAATCTTGATTTCGCTTAACTGTGGCGCGTTGAAAAGATGCATTGTGTGAATAAGCCTTTAGATAGTGAGGTCCTCATCCCTTGTTATCATCTCTAGGCATCGTTTTCGAGGTCGTCCTAGGTGTTGTCCTCTGGGCGTCGTCCTCGAGGTCGTCCTAGAAGTCATCCTTGAAGTCTTCCTTGAGGTTGTCCTAGATGTCGTCCTCTGGGTGGTGTCTTCGAGGCTGTCCTAGAAGTTGTCTTTGAGGTCGTCCTAGACGACGTCCTCTAGGCATCGTCCTAGACGTCGTCCTCTAGGCGTCGTCCTAGACGTCGTAAAAATCACAGCTTCGCTGGTCCTCCATCTTCATGTGAAATGGAAGGGCTCTACAATATTTTTATTAATTTTTTGGCACTTTAGGTCGTTCCAATGCCAATTTTTGTTGTGTTGCTTTTTTTTTCTTCTTCTTAAAGATGTATAGTGTGCCTTATGACTCAAAACTGTTTAAACCTAAATTAGCAGCCAGGTATCAAAATTCTGATGGGACGTAAGCAGGCGGGCGGGTGTGGGCATGGACATAGGCAGGGGCCGGGGCAGGCACGGCAGGCAAAGAAAAGGTAAAAAGGAAGTTAAAGGGATACTTCAACAATATTTGAAATATTCCCGTCGTGTTCAAAAATAGGTTGAATATGATCCACAATATCCGTAAATGACAATCGCACGTTTGTATTTTGAGCCTGGTGGCTGTATTTTTTGTTATAAACGGCCCACTCTGGCAAGTGCTCCGGGAAGGCCCAGCGTAGACCACGTGACATCCAACGCAATCGTGACGTAGGTCGTCTTGGGACGAGCAAAGCTACGGCGAGGCTGACGTCGAGAGGATGGCCTAGTCGTTCCAGCCACCGAAGTGGCTGCTTTTGTACGAATTTTGACTGACGGGTTAATCTTCTATAATGTTGTAGGGGGACGATAGCGTCTCTGCGACACAAAAAAGGCACTCTCGGAAAGAGGGGAGTTCCTCCTTCCCCTCTTTTCATGTCGTGGCCGAAAGCGAGACAACCTTTGTCACTAGCTGTCAAGGTTCCTAGACGGGCATTACAAGCGAGGCGTTAGGACATCCACCAGGTGCTCTTTGCTAATTGTTTAATTCGTTTTAAAATTCCTTTTCGTGACTTTTTTAACAAGATATTGGTATGTTCGATGTGATGCTGCTCCTTTGAACACATATAGACCAAAAAATGAGCGCCGAAATTTCGTTGTAGTATCCCTTTAAGATGTTCCCTGCCCAAGTATGGGTTTGCTGGGGTATTCCAACTGGAAGTGCTACTTGTTCCCATCTGACCCAATCGGAGGTCAAAACTGCCATGTGGTTCTTGAATCTGTGTGAGGAAGCGGCAGGGAAGGAGGGTGCTTTTCTGGCGTTGTGCTGGGAGCCTCGTGGAATTGCCACGTGGGCCACAGGTCACTGACTCCTGAATTATAGCTAGGGTTCTTCGTTTTTGAGGTTATATTTTTGTCAACGACTGTTTAAACAGTCGTTGACAAGTTAAGTTTTGTCTTGTTCTGAGGGTTGTGTCCCCATTGTCCTTTGTGTGTCCTCGTTTAGGGTTGACCTTCCTCTTTTATGCCCTCAGTTTAGAGGTTCAAAGCTCCCAAAGTTTTCAATCAGTTTAGTCCATTTCTCTGTTGGGGCCATCCGACTTAACTTTGATTTTCTTTTGTGTGCTTTTCCATTTAAAGTCATAGCATACAACAATTAAGAAAAAATTTCTGTATTAAATGACATCAATATGAAAAAAAAACAAAAAAAACTCCCTGTTCAGAAAATAATGCTACAGACTTGAAAATAAAAATAAAACAAAAACGATTACCCTACTGATAGCATCAACAGAATTATTTCGAACTCGTGGGAAAAGAATGATGCGTAAAATACTAGGAAATATATGCACAGCCGTGGCCTCCGATACACTTGGCGCATAGAGCTCTTCTCCGGCCATTCCATTGGTTGGGAAAGACTGAGATAAAGAAAAAATAATGGCTCGAGAATGTTTCTATTGCGTTGTGGCGCTAGGTACGGGGCAGGAAATCGTCATCATAGAGCTTGCTTAGCTAGCTGCCCGGTTGAAAAGGTTCTTGTTTGCCTGAGGACCCAAAGTATACTCGTTGCTTTACATCACAGCAAACATTAGTACTTTTTCAAGAAGTGGTTGGTTGAAGTCTGAGTGATGCTGTTTTCACTCAGACTGAACTCTCAGAGCGAATCCGAGAGCTTGCCGAGACTGGCCGAGAGCAGCAGATGACCAGATATCCTGCGCTTTCTTGTCGAGAACACAACTCTTGGAGAGCAAGCAAGAAAGTTGCTGCTAGTGGCAGAAATAGATGTAAACACCTCTGACTCTCCGTTGCCGCAGACTCCACTCCGGCGGCAGCGATTTATTTGCAGGTGTAGACGCACCATTATTCTGACCTGCGTTTCATTGGCTGTTCGCCACCAATTTATTTTATCATCAAACGCGAGTGAAGCAAACGGCGGGGGGAGCGATCGGGGAAGCATCGCAATAAGACGCCGAATGCCTCCAACGTGGTGCCAAGGCACTGATGGCGGATGGCAATGTTGGTTTCGATTTCCAGGCTAACCGTAAGTGACGTCGGGTGCAAGAAGCCTATACCTTCCCGTCATTGTTGTAATCGTTGTCCACAATGCCAGTATCAGCATCATGAACGGCTGTGTATCAGCGCTGTCTTGTGGAACCCTGAAGAAGCTGCGCTATATGCTCCTTCTGCTGGGCAAAGGAGCGTTTGGAAGGGGCGGAGGAGAGTTTCGTGCACCGAGAGTCTCGGAGGCTGTGGCACGGTGGAAGCGTTCCAGGCTAACCGATAGATGGCGCCAGTGTATCCTCTCATCTTGAGTGGTCAGAAGAGATCATAGCACATTTGATTGAAAGCAGGCGCAAATGTGTGAGCCAGCTTTTAGTTGGACAGGTCTTAGCATATGTTAGTGTTTGCTGTGAAATGAATAGGAACAAAGTACATGCTTTTTCTCCAAAAGTTATATATTTTTTTTTCTGGTCCAGAAAACATTTTGAAATGACTCTAACCAATCACCAAGTATGTTGTGAAAATTGTTAGTGGCACATTACCCAGTCAAAACTGTTGTAGATAACATAGTTGTAACCTCGGCCGTTCGCTCTCCAAAAGCCCGTACAGGCCTCGTGTGTTGGTGCATTTGATGTTTGTGGGACAATTGCAGACACGCGAAGGGACTTCAGAGTAGAGCAGTGGAGCACACTTGAGAGCCTGCCGGTCTCTCTTGCAGGGTCCCTGGAGCGGCCCAACAGGAACATGACTCTGCTGTTTGGCAGCTCCCAGGAGGACCAGCATCCCCCACACGAATTTGGCGTGTCCCCCAAGGGCCTGTCCCCGTCTTGGGGCCTGTCCCCCCTCTCCAGGAGCCAGAGGGAGCTGGTAGAGCAGAAAAGGGGTATGTCGCATTTGTGTCCCGGGGGCATTGCCTGTGTGGGTCCAGCTCGGAATGTTATGGAATGTTTGGAACGTTGGCCACTGCTTGGTACGTTAATGCCCATGTGAAACGGGATTGCCGGTCGCAGTAAGATCAGTCTGCCTGCTTCCAAAAAAAAAAAAATGGGCACTGGAACTCTCCCAATGGGCTGAACTAGGTAAGTATGGTCTGTTGCAATGGTAGATATGCAAGAGAAGGTTTGTTCCCAGCGTTTACTTGTTGCCTTCCGTTGTGTTGGGCTGCATGTGTGCCAAACTGTCATCGAAGGTAGAGAGCTCGCGCTCTAGGCAGAGCTTCTACTGCAGATCTATCTTACAGCAGACTATAGTGGACCGATCTCAGCAGCCGGCTTGACTACGCCACCGCTGCCACAATGCATCGAGGGAACTTAAGTCTTTCTGAGCGAGTGACAACCTCGATGGAGCTCTGCGCGTGTAGAGCATGAGACGGCATGAACCGCCTCATGCACTGCAGCCTGCTTCTGAGAACTAAAGTTATGGCGACGTCATGCATGCGCCGAGCGATTGGTGAGACTGGTCTATTAATTTTGGAAATCTGAGCTTTTACACGAGAAGCTCATTCTATCAAGCGTAACTGAACAAAATTCAGTTCTCTTTTTCTTTTGGCTTCTGAACTGTTATCCTGTTATTGTGGGTAAACATTAAATTGATATGGGCTTTCGGTGAAGGGTACCGGTCTTATCATGGCATAAAAAAACTCTTAAAGATAATTTTCAAGGAGTATGTGGCATTAAAGATTCTATTAAAGGGGTCATGCAACATGAAAGATACTAATATTTGGGGCCCTAAACTCGTGAAACACAAAGTTGGAGCCGAACGTCTCAGTAGCGCGCCGATTGGACGTCGGCCAAAAAAGCGCAAAGTCATCGTCGTGATAGGCCAATCGTGCGATCCGTCAACTTCGGCCCCAACTTTGTGTCTGACGAGTTTAGAAGCCCTAAGATAACTATTTGCTGCTGTAATACAATACTTGTTACTATTAATTTGCTAAATTTCTTTTTTGTAAAGAGACATGTTAGTTTCATGCTATAATTAGTTTTATTAGGACATGTGTTGTCTCGCTTAACGTCTTCTGTCTTTCTTTGTCATGTTGAATTCTTGGGGCACAAGACTGTTTCTGGAGCTTTTTGTAAGCAATTACGGCATTTCATTTATCATATGGGCTCTTCGGAGGGTCTTTGGGAGGAATAGGATTTCAATAGGTACAGTCGAATCTCGTTAATTCAAACTCGAGGGGGACCAAAAATTTGTTTGAATAAAGCAAAGTTTGAATTACCGGGAGTTTCCTCCCATAGAGACGCATAGGATGGGACCTGCATGTTAGTTTGAATTGTCCGCAAGTTTGAATTAAGAGGGTTTGAATTAACGAGATTCCACTGTATTTTAATTTGGAGCTTGCTTGTCACTGCTAATGAAAAATACATCAACTTTGTAGAGAATACCGATGAAGTTCTCTTCCATAGGTCTCCTTGATGGTATGCTACGATCGGCGAAACAAGTAGTTGACTGCTACGTCACTGAAAAAGAGTCTCAGGTGAGTGAGAGTTCAAGAAACTTCTGGCACATAGCCAGTTTTAAATATCTAAAATACTCAACAAAAAAAAAGAAAAAAAAGTATGCCGTATATACGCGTGTAATGG
This sequence comes from Ixodes scapularis, assembly GCF_016920785.2. Lineage (NCBI taxonomy): Eukaryota > Metazoa > Arthropoda > Arachnida > Ixodida > Ixodidae > Ixodes > Ixodes scapularis. Next base: position 112,726,638 of record NW_024609835.1, read on the forward strand.
CCGCACTCACATAATAGCTGCACCCTTTACTTTAAACAAAAAAAAAGCAGAAAAAATATATTAAAAAAATTACCTTGTATAGGCCACACTTACGATTTTAGAATGGCTGGAAGCGCTTCTAGTTCGCAGCGCAAGAACTCGAGGATGTATTTTTAATATTTTTTTTCAAGTACTTTCGATAGATGGTGCCCACCCGGCTGCGGCAGCCAACGACATTGAGGCACTCTATCCTGTCTGTTTGTGCCTCTTGCTTTATCTCGAACCAGACGCAGTGCATCTCTTGTATTTGTGAGTACCCCCGGTTTCCCGCTGTCATCCGCTTCAGGCTTCTGGATGAGTAAGTATGCGAGTTACACGGCTGGCTTTAAATTCAAAGTTGTTGACTTTGCTCAAGACAACAGCAAAAGAGCAGCCTGGCGAAAGTTTGGTGTCGGCAACAAATGTGTACGCCGGTGGTGCTTCCAAGAAGACAAACTAAGGAAGACCAAGACAACAAAGCGCGTTTTCCGAGGCAAGCAGAGCCTGTTTGCCGAAGTTGAAGATTTGCTCCTTCAATTTGTAACGAGCATCCGGAGCAATGGTTACGCGGTTTTGACGGAGATGCTGCGCATGAAAGCGCTCAACATTGCACGGAGGAAGGAGATACCGGCGACTTTGTTCAAAGCCAGCATTGGGTGGATTCTGCGTTTCATGAATAGAAAGAACCTGTCCATCTGCCGTCGGACAATGATATGTCAACGTCTATCAGAAGAGTATGAAGAAAAGCTGCTTGCGTTCCAGACTTTGTTATCAAGATGTGGGAATACCATGGCTACATACCGTTGCAGATAGGCAGCGCAGACCAAACACCGGTTTGGTTTGACGTACCAGAAAACGCGACGGTAGAGGCGAAAGGTACCAAGAGCGTCCATGTCCTCACAACGGGTGCCAAGAGACAGCAATGTACAGTCATGCTTTGTATCACAGCAGACGGGCGAAAACTTCCACCTTAAGTCATTTTTAAAAGAAAACATGGCTAGCAACCGAATTGCACCCCATAGTTTTTGCCCGAAATCATAAAAAAATACCTGCGGCCATTACACGCGTATATACGGTATATGGTTGCCAGTGTCAAGAGCACTGAATGTATGTATGGCACATCAACTACGGTATAGCCTAATTGGTTCAGTTGACTTAGCTTAGATGTAAACTAACTTTTTATGTTTATTCATTAACGAAAATACAATATAGTTTAGGCACAAAACTCTGAAGTGTTTAAGAAAAATTGCTGAGTATTCATTGTTCCTCTAATGATGGTACGGACATCGACATTCATCTGCGACTGCATTACGACTGCTTGCGACTGCTTGCGACTGCTTAGGACGAGGTGGTTGCTATGGCAACTAAGGCCCACGCAATGCTCCGTAGTGAAATGCAAGGAGTCGTCGTGTGGTCATTCATACTCGAACACAAATGTCTGAATAGACTACTTTCGAAAATCTCTGCATGCAACATTGCACGGATTTCATTATGGGACCTCTTTGGCTATGGAGAGAGGTGGCATGGTTTCAATTTCGATTGCCCGTTGACAAAGTAGTACATCTCAGCACAACATGAAAATTAAGTTGGGGCTCACTTACATTGCACCCATTAATCTTTGCGAGAGCCCCCGTTGAAACACGAACCTCTGGTGGCCGTAAGAACCTGCCTAGGCTTAGCGAGGAATGGGAGTACGACCAACCGCGTCCCATGCCTTTTCAGCGGTCTGGATACTACTACAGAGTGCAGTACTGCCCTCCCGGCTCACGGATAAATTAAGACGCCCATTGAGGAGAGGGTGGAACAGGATGACCGGCCCAGTACTCTTCTTTCATGTGCCTTCATAGACCTGTTTACATGCACACAAACCCCGGTACGTCGGAAGTCAGAAAATAAAGAATAAAAAAATGAAAGTTTGGTTAACTGTGTCGATTCACTGGCATGTGCGATTTTATTTATTCGCTTTGAAGTTGAAGTGTAAAATTACAGGTGGACGTTTAACCTTCAGCTTTAAAGGGATACTTAAAAAAATTTGAAATATTCCCGTCATGTTCAAAAATAGGTTGAATATGATCCACAATATCCGTAAATGACAATCGCACGTTTGTATTTTGATCCTGGTGGCTGTATTTTTCGTTATAAACGGCCCACTCTGGCAAGCGCTCGGAGAAGGCCCAGCTTGGAGCACGTGACATCCAACGCAATCGTGATGTAGGTCGTCTCAAGACGAGCAAAGCTACGGCGAGGCTGACGTCGAGAGGATGGCCTAGTCGTTCCAGCCACCGAAGCGGCTGCTTTTGTACGAATTTTGAGTGACGGGTTAATCTTCTATAATCTTCTAGGGGGACAATAGCGACTTCTGCGACACACAAAAGGGATTCTCGGGAAGAGGGGAGTTCCTCCTTCCCCCCTTCTCTCGTCGTGGCCGGAGACGAGACAACCTCCGTCACTAGCTGTCAAGGTTCCTAGACGAGCATTACAAACGAGGCGTTAGCGACATCCACCAGGTGCTTTTTGCTAATCGTTTATTTCGCTTTAAAATTCCTTTTCGAGACTTTTTTAACAAGATATTGGTATGTTCCATGTGATACTGCTCTTTTGAACACATATAGACCAAAAAATGAGCGCCGAAATTTCGTTGTAGTATCCCTTTAAGAGTGGAACGCAATAGTGAAACATATAAACTCCCGCACGTTCCCAAGCCATGCAAGCGTGCCTTGCGTGGCCTAGTCAATAGCGTGTCTGGCTAGCAACCGAATTGTCCTGGGTCCGTATCCCGCCTGAAACTCTTCAAAATTTTTTTTAAGGCAAATGAGTTACTTTGTAAAGTGAATCCATTTGAGACGTGCAGCGATCTTTAGTTCGCATTACATGTCATGTTTTTTAATCACTTACAGTCCGTACATTCCATGCGTGACGTTGCGTTTCACGTGACCGTTGTGGGTTGTTTGAAATTCCCCCGCGAGGTCATGTGGCTGTGACGTCATGACCCTATTGACCAATCAGGATTTTCCGGTCGCAATACCACCGACGCCGACTTTTCTGTGACACGAGCTCCTTAATGCTATCGCGTTGAAAAGAGGAAACATGCCCCAGCACTTTATTTGCATTGGTAGGCAACACCTACAGTATTATAAATTTAAGGAACGTCACATATTCGAAAATGCAATGCACCACATTGGGTTCTGACGGGATGTCGGGAAGAGAGTTAGGCAAGTAGATAATGAAACCGTGGCGAAGGGGTCCCAAGATGCTTTGCACGGCACTACACCACTAGGATCGCTTCGATTTTGCAGGAGATCTGTAGGCTTTTGCAAATAATAATAATAATAATAATAATAATAATAATAATAATAATAATAATAATAATAATATTAAGCAATAATAAGGCTGGTTAACGCATTTGCATTCGACCGTGACCGAGTGGTCTCATACGGCGAGAAACCACTCTGGCGCCATCCATCGGGTGTTTCTGGAACACTTCTAAGTTGCGTTGATTGCCTAATTATTTTACGCATCATTCTTTTGCCTTGGGCTTAAAATACTTTTTAATGGTGTTTAAGAATGTCTGCCATTTCTTATAATTAGTGCATAGATTCAATCTCTCAAAAGCTACTAAACCTTCGGTCTAGTAGTGTGCACAGGGGGATCGGTGGTTGTGCGTGTTAGTGCACCGTAGCTCACAGCAGGTGGAGCGAGAGCTCGCACTTGCCAGATTTCGGGGAGCCTGGGCTCACCCCCCACCCCTACCCGTGTCCATCTGGACGGGCATCGTACCGGCATGTGGTTGTGCATCGCCACTTTGCGACTCACGTTAAAGATCTCAGGCTGGCAGTAGTACTGCACTGGCTAAATTTCTCATCTACGGTGTAAATCTATGTCGCCATACCTCAAAGGCAGACTGACCTTGAGCCGTTTAAACGCGAACACCAATTTATTGTAGTAGCACGCAGTTTGAGGGATACTTAGCGGATGGCGTTAGTATGCCAGTGCATTCCATTGATCCATGGCATGTCCTCTTGTTGTAAGTATTTACGAGAGATTGTGACATGCACTCGCAGTCAAGCGCACACGTGCGAAGTAGCCCTTACGTGCGGCATATCAAGCGACACCCGAATACGCCATGCAACCTCAAGCTCAACGCGCGTCCCTGCTTTCCCTCACCAGCCATACGTGGGTGCCCCGGAGCCGTGCCTGACGGAGCAAAGTGCTTGCGGACGCCTGGCCACGGAGTGCCTGGTGCCCACCCTGCGGGAGCTCCTCTCGGATGGGCTGTTGCCCCACGTGAGGGGTGTGTTCGGCCGCCTGCCCAACTCCCTCTGGCACCTGGCCCACTCCCTCAGCCAGACCAGTGAGTGCGCCCGGGCCAGGGTCGCTTGCTTCCCGGGCCGTCCCCGTCTTCGCTCTCTGGCCGTTCCTTGACAGTCTCTCAGCATTGCGTTGCTGCTATGTCCGGCCGTTACGCTTTGGCGTCTTCGTTTGCGCGTGCCGGGTGGGAAAGGAGATAAAAGGGCCATACTTCAAGGCCGACGTAGAAACCTAGATTTTTTTCGAATGAAGATGAACCTCTTGGCACCTTCCTTTTCATAACTGCGAGGGGAGCCGTGTTGAGGCAAGTTGAAAGGTGGAGAGGACGTGGGAAAGGAGAGAGCATTGAAAAGAGTAAAGGATATGGTGTATGTCAGCCTTTAACCGATTCTAACGTACAGATTTTGTGAAAAAAATATACCTAGAAACTGCCTCTGCGTTAGATTTGTATACCAAACCGAAATCTGATGCACATTAGAAGCATTACTCTTGGGAATAATAACTGGGCTCGCGTTGGAAACGCCTAAATACGACATTCCCTAATGGCTCTGTCGGGTGCGCATTCATAAATTTGACGAGCTGCGCAGATGTTGTTTAGGGGTCTTAAGGGACAGTAACACCCCCCAAAAAATGTTTTTTTATTTTTTACCAGGCGATTAATATTGGTGTCAGAAGACCACCCAATTATTACTTGGCTACAGTGTTGCATATATTTTCAATAAAGTAAAAAAAACGCAATTGCTCGAAACCGAAACCAACACTGGACTGGGGAGTAAGAAGAGATATAGAGGAGAGCGTTGGCCAAAAATCATATAACTAAGCGACTCTTTTTTTTTTTTTTCAGTCAACGTATTTGCAAGTTAGAAAAAATGGGTATCATATTTCTTTTTCTATTTTTATTATTGAGTGTGTGCCTTCAATGACCCATAACTTCGATTATATTTGGTGGTTGTGTCTAAACCATAGAAAATGGCGCATGACCACGGAAAAGAGAGTGAGCGCGACTCAAACCGGCCAGTTCTCGATCTGTAGTTTTCAGGTGTAAAGAAAACTAATTTCAAGCCGCAAATTGTGTTCTGGGTAGTTGGGCTTTCATATGTCATTTACAAATAAAAACCTTGGCAAGCATAAATAGTATGCGGAGGGCAAGTTCGTCTGCTTCTTGCGCAGGGGGTAGCGGTGACGTCAGAACGCCGAGCCCTGATTGGCTGATCGCGACCCCCTATCTGAGCGTCGTCTGCTCCTTTTCAACGTCGTCTGCGTCAGTCTTACCTTTCCTGCTGCTTTCGGAACTGCAGAGGCCAGATTCACGAAACGATCTTACGGCAAAAATGTGCGTAAGACAAAACTTAAGAACAAATTCGTATTCACGAAACGAAATTTTCGTAAGTTTTGCGCAGGTTATGCTGAAATCCTACGACAGCTCCGAAGCTGTCTTACGCACTTCTTATGATCAAATCAGCATGGCCGACAGCGTCATGGTCGCGACGACCAGCGGTCGTTTATTTTTCTACGTGCGCTTCTCACGCGTCCCAACTTCAAACAGCAAGAAAAAAGTAAAAAGTACTTGAAACACACCACGAAGAACAAGAACGCTGGATCCACATACACCTGGGAAAAGCTCCAACGTCCACGGTTCCACCGAACGCGACCAAGCGACCTTTGCAGTTAGGCCTAGCAGGCACTCCGCGACTCGGCGACTGTCTGCCCACGACCGGCTGGCGTGCTGAATGGAATAAGCCCGCGCGACCCTTGTGAACCCTTCCCGTATTATACTTTGATCGCTGACCTCAATTTTAAATTAAGAGGTCATTTTTTTCCTCTTCTTATCTCCTTGCTTCCCGAGGCAACGGTGACTCTCGCTGGTGAAAAAGCGGTGAATCTCCGACAGACGCAGGAAAGGTAAACCAGCCATCGCTTTGACTAGCAGACGTAAAGCAGACGACGTTAACTGCGCCAACCGGTCGACGGCGTTAAAGAATGAGGGGTCTCACCGCACAGGAAAGGAGGGAGAAAGTATTTGGGAGGAAACTTGCGGACACTAACACGCTCACCCTCTCGGTTCTTAGCAAACAAACCTCGGCGCCTCGGGACACCTCGCCAGTGAGTTTTTCGAGTTCTCTCCTTGATGCACGCCTGCTAGTTGTTAGACAAAAACAATGTACCGCTCGAGTTATTTCGTCTGCCCTCTCTGAAAGGCGAAGTCGAGCTCGCTCGAGTGCACTTCCGAAAGTCGCAGGAAAGGTAAGACAGACACAGACGACGTTGCGAGCAGACGACGTTGCAAAGGAGCAGACGACGCTCAGATAGGGGGTCGCGATCAGCCAATCAGGGCTCGGCGTTCTGACGTCACAGCTACTTCCTTTCTCATGCGCAGAAGACGAAAATGAGCCCACTTGCGAGGCGTATTAAATACCCTCTCAGTGTTCCTTTAATATTATAATCGCAAAAAGTGTCTTGTGGGGTGGGTATGTTTTGTGTTATCTCTGTTTTTGGCATTTAATCTTCTTTGAAATCGGGTTTGTTTTATCGGGGTTTATGTCTTTCCACAGATTCAGTGTTTTCCAGTGTCTCTTTTCGGTGTTAGACAACAAAAATAGGCGTTTATCTGGGTTAGGTTGAAAAAAAGAAGTGTGGCGTTTCCCAATCTTCAGGGAACATGCACTTGGCCCAAATACTTGGAAAACATCCCTCTACCGATAAGAGAAGGAAGCAAGACAAGCAGTGCAGTTTTCAGAGAAGAAAACAGTCTCGCAGACAGTTCACTTCAGGCTGCGTTTCCGGTGGACAAAAAATGAAGCTGTAGATGAAGATTTCTTTCCGCGAGACATGGGTTTTTCGTATTCAAGGACGGCTCCAAGTGGGGTTTTTTCGGTTATCCCAGATTTCAATTAAACTGTCTTGGGGGTCGCTTTTCGGGGATTCTATATCGAAATTATGGAATCCTATCTATGAGCTAGAATACAACATGCAGCCGTGTTACGTGAAGAGTCTCGCTTTGGGTGGGATCTCTTCGGACATGATTTGATGTTACCCGCCTTGTTGCTGCTCTCCTTTGCAGAAGAGGGACGCAAAGAGATGCAAGAGCTGGTGGAATACATTGGGCAGACGGACAACTTCTGTGCCGACGGAGAGAAGTTCAGCGCCTGCTTGCTTGGCCTACTCAAGTACGTCCTTTCTCGGAGTCTATGAACTTCCTGGGTACCAAGTTTACTTGCGCGTTAGCCATACTTTTTACGGAGGAGGCACTTTTTCCCAAAGCGTATTGATGGGTAATTAGTGCGATCTTAGAAAAGAGGCAAACAAATGATGAGGCAAATTATTATGCAAAAATGCTATTAGTTCTTTTCCTCTAAGTGTGACATTTCATGTGTCCGGAATCCAGTGCGGATTGCATTTCTGGGGGCAAAAGTTTTGTGTTTCCTATCACTGTGCAATGCTTGTTTTATAGATTGGGATGATTGGCTATTTGCATGCTGTGCAGCAAATTAAATGTGTCAACCTTACTCGTTAACTTTGCAACTCCAGTAAACATAATACACCTTAAAGGGATACTACAACGAAATTTCGGCGCTCATTTTTCGGTCTATATGTGTTCAAAAGAGCAGTATCACATGGAACATGCCAATATCTTGTTAGAAAAAGTCTCGAAAGGGAATTTTAAAACGAATTAAACGATTAGCAAAGAGCACCTGGTGGATGTCGCTTACGCCTCGTTTGTAATGCTCGTCTAGGAACCTTGACAGCTAGTGACGGAGGTTGTCTTGTCTCTGGCCACGACGAGAGAAGGGGGGAAGGAGGGACTCCCCTCTTCCCGAGAATCCCTTTTGTATGTCGCAGAAGTCGCTATTGTCCCCCTAGAAGATTATAGAAGATTAACCCGTCACTCAAAATTCGTACAAAAGCAGCCGCTTCGGTGGCTGGAACGACTAGGCCATCCTCTCGACGTCAGCCTCGCCGTAGCTTTGCTCGTCTTGAGACGACCTACGTCACGATTGCGTTGGGTGTCACGTGCTCTAAGCTGGGCCTTCTCCGAGCGCTTGCCAGAGTGGGCCGTTTATAACGAAAAATACAGCCACCGGGCTCAAAATACAAACATGCGATTGTCATTTACGGATATTGTGGATCATATTCAACCTATTTTTGAACACAACGGGAATATTTCAAATTTCGTCGAAGTATCCCTTTAAAGGTATAAACAGTAGTCTTGGTGAATCGTGTTGTATACATCTATCCATAGCCTCCTTTATACTGATAATGCCTGCCCAATGGTTGGCTTCCCCATGCTTCGTCGTCGTTGCGCCTGCTTCACATATTTGCTACTAGAGGCGCCAAAACCCCATACAAAAATGCAGACGACGCTTTTCCGCTGCCCGCTGCTACAGTCCACTGTGACACCATTTGTGAATTGAATACATTCGTAACCCGTGCTACATAGCTAGCGCAGGGCACCGTCAGTATGATTTACATATATTAAAAAAGTCAACCTTTCTTTTAGCTTTCACTTCTTGGTTTTGTTTTTATGCTGAAATGTTACCAGACCTCTGGTGCTTGCCACAGTAATAGTCAATCCAAAATAAAAAGGAAACAGACAGGCTGGCCAACGTTCATGACGTTTCAACAGCAACCACTTAGCGTTTTTATTGCTTCTGGAGCTGGAGCCAGAAAACATATGGCCCGCGGACTACATGCGGCAGTCAAGGGATTTTTCTCAGGACCGCGAACAAGCCTTCGCTAACCGAAATCCTGCGCACCCGTCGGCAACGCTTTGACAAAAATCTTAAAATACATTTAAAATTTTTTTTTAAATTTTTTTTTAAGCTCAGAGTTTTTTTTATATGTTTTTGACCGGTTTCTTCTGGTCCGCACTGTTTTTCACGAATGCAGTTCAAGATCTTTAACAATTTCTTAGATAGTGGCTTGTTGAAGATCTTCTTGAGGTCATGCTTGTGATTCACGGATGCAGAGTAGTTTGTGAAATTTGGCCTGAAATACTTAGTACACAGAATTTGCAGGAAATCTTTGTAATCGTTGACATCTTTATCTGCCTTTGCGCATTTCAGAGCCCCATGGAGCATAAGTGTATCTACCGCAGTCTCAACAGCTGCATGCAAAGGCTTTTTCAGCATATTTAGTTTTTTAGTAAAACCTCTACGAAGTTCTTCAGCGCATGCAGCACCCTCACTAGCTTCTCTGATGTATAATATAGTTCTCCCTTGTCCTGGTGCCTGATGAGGGAATCATTGTGAGCCTAGAAGCGTGCTTAATGACCAGTAGAAAGCAGTCGCAGCAGTTGACACGTTCCTTCACCACCCTTGCCAAATATCCACCTACTACTACGTGACGCCACACGCACACCGTGTAACTTCACGGTGCGCGTGCCAGGAGCCGCAGACAGCCTCGTGCTATTGAGCTATTGGCTATGGCTAAGCGCTCTAGAGCTCTGCAAGTCGAATTACGACCGAAAGAAGTTACTCGTGTCACGAAAACATTACATGATCACATGACCTATTTGAACACGTAAGGTCACGTTACCGCGTCACCTAGCACGGAAAACGTACGTCATCACATAGCTTAACGTAGCTTAGGCTAGCTACAGTGAACTGTACTAGCAGACAGCGGACAAACGTCGTCTGCTTTTCTGTATGGGGTTTGGGCGCCCCTAGTAGCAAATATGTGAAGTAGGCGCGATGACGACAAAGAAACCATTGGGCAGGCATTCTCAGTATAAAGGAGGCTATGATCTATCATAGGGGTGGCCAAGCTGCGGCTCTTTGCGTGCTAAAGTATGGTTCGCGGCTCCCTTGTAAACCTGCCCCCCCCCCCCCCCCCCCCCTTCCCCCTCCCCTCCCGGTCACACAAGCACTTCCCCGAAAAGAGAAATGGAATGCGTTTTATATCGAAAGACAGGTTGCAGTTTGGTTGTCTTGTGGTACTGCTACCCTACGTACAGTTGGACTACTTTTGACTTGGATCGATCGAAAGTAGTTCAAGTTTCGTTTATTTCTGTGGACAAAAGTTTGCCCCCCCCCTTCCCCCCTCCTACTTCTTCTTCCCTTCCTCTTTGAGGCGGCTCTTGGAGGTTTCGTGGTTTTGTTCGCAGCTCTTAGGCCGAATCAGCTGGGCCACCCCTGATCTATCATCTCGTTTCTCAACTCTGGGAATTTGATGCCAGACACCATATGTCGCACAACATCTATGCAAATACATTTGACACCATTTGCTCGTATAACTTTTGAACTGATATGACAGCCTCAGCTGTAGTGAAATCTTAGGGACACTGACACCCCCCAAACTTTTTGTCTTATTTTTTGCCAGGCGATTCACCATGGTGTCAGAAGACTACCCAATCAATATTTTGCTAATATATTTTTAATAAAGTAAAAAAATGCAACTGCTCGAAATCAAAACTGAACTGGGGAGGAAGAAGAAATATAGAGGAAGAGAAAGTTGGCGGAGGCAGGGCCGTACCCAGAAAAAAATTTCGGGGGGGGTTTTTGGGGACAACGGCGGCCATTTTGAAAGTGTCTATTGTCTTATTTTCGCCTATGAATCATGTGCATCGGTGGCATATAATGGAGAGTTGCAGCAAACCGGAAAACCGGTCCCGGTTTGGTACCCGGTAGCCGACCGGTGCCACTGCGCGTGCGCAGAGGTGGAGATTAAAATCGGCTGGCTGCAAGTGCACCGACCAGGGCCGTACCCAGAAAAAAATTTCGGGGGGGGGTCAGAACCCCCTAACCCCCCCCCCTGGTTACGGCCCTGGGCGGAGGTAACGTGGCTGTACAACTTTTTTTTTTTTTCAATCAACATATTTGCACCTTTTTAGAAGCCACAAAAAATGGGTATCATATTTCTTTTCTAATATTAATATTGAGTGTGTGTTTTCGATGACCCACGACTTAGATTATATTTGGTGGTTGGGTCTAAACCATTGAAAACGGCTCGTGACCATGGAGAAGAGAGTGAGCGTGACTCAAAGCAGCCAGTTCTCGATGGGCAATTTTTGGGAGGAAAGAAACCAAATTTCGAGCCACAAATTGTGTTCTGGGTAGTTGGGCTCTCATATGTCATGCACAAATCAAAAACCTTGTCGTGCATAAATACACTGTAAATGTCCCTTTAAACCCCCCCCCCCCCCCCCCCCCAAAAAAAAAAAAAAAATTTAAACAGTTTGACTGGGACACGCATGTAAAAAAAAAAAAAAAAAAAAAAACTTAACGCAGAAAAAAAATTTTTTAGAGCAATATATACGGCGCGAGATGCAATTTAGTCGGTAGTCACTTCTGTTCCACTTTTTTTCTCTCAGCACTTTTGGCGCGTGGAGGAGAGGTGGATCGGTTTGGCGCTCACATTGAGGTGGAAAGAGTAAATGACCATCTCGTTGAGATCGAAAAAGCGAATGACCATACCGTGACGTCATACCGTGACGTCATGGACTTTGTGCGCAGGATTTAAAACAAAATCTCGCTGTCAATATTGTTCTAAAAAGAAAAAAAGCTTTTTTTCGCGTAAAATTAGTTTTTTGACACGCGTACGAGATTGTTTTAAAAAAAACTTTTTTTTCTTTTCAGGGTTTTTTAAGCAATTAAGTGCATCTACATACTTTACTCATATGTGGCATTCATCATGGTGTTGCAGCACGTGCAAGAAGTGTTCTGCCCAGTTAATGTAGTACTGTGCAATCCTTTTATAATAATATCACAAATAACAATGTACTTCTTATAATGATCAGTTTTTAGAGTTTCTAAACTAGAAATGCCCAGTTTCTAGTCCAGATACAACAATTTCTTTAGGTTTTCTCGTTATAGTTTTAAGTTAATTGCAGTGTACATTCATAGATGGGTTAAACATTGCAAGTTTATTTATTAAAAGGCAGGCTTCTAACCCACATTTCCAGGATTTTGGGAAAACTACCGGTTATTAAATTACCTCGAAGCATGAATGTTGTAGAAGCTGGTGGGGAGAACCAGAAGCTTCCTGGGAAGCCCGAGACTGACGAAATGTTTGTTCTCAGTCTGAGGTTTTTCAGAATGCTCCTTTTCACGTTACATTTACCCCAGATTTTCAGTTTATCCATTAATGGGAGAAATCGAGAAGCGACATCTGAATCACGAGAATGAGTTTTGAGACTGACTCGGAGACCCTAGCTTTTTTAACTGCAATTGTGAAGTATTTATGTTTGAAAGCACGACTTACAAGAACACGAGAGATCCTTGCGAAAGTGTTTTCCCAAGCTAGGATCTGGCTCTTGCTTCTTTCGTCTCGACACAGTAGGAGTTTGGATGTGCTTCATTTTGTCTCGCAAATTTCGCTCACGCTCATTGACGCGAGAGTTTGGACAACAGTTCCTAAAGGGGTATGCATTCCCCTTGCTCCCCCCAGCCTGGGCTGCCTGGACACTTGGTTCCTGACGTTGCTGTCGAGCCCCCAGATCCTGCAAAAGCACTACCAGACGTCCGCGGCTTTCGTGGCCCTCCTGTCGCACCCGAGCCTGTTCTTCCTGCGGGAGGAGCTGGCATGCAGCCTGCGCTCCCTCTCGGAGCTCCCATTCAGCTTTAGCCTGAGCTTCGCCCTGGCCGCCGAAGCCCAGAGCCTGAAGCGCCACCCTGCCGCCCCGTTTCCCGCCCGCTCCCCCTGCGCTTGTCCCCCCGCGACAAACTACGGTGAGAGCCCCGGAGAGGACAGCGATGACCTGCGCACGGCCACCTGCCAGAGCCTGGTGGACTCCTCGTCCTTGGAGGAGACCCTGGACAACTCGTCACGCGTCCTTGAGCTGCAGAGGAAGCTGAAAGGTGGTGCGTCCCCGATGGACGGCGCGAAGGTCCTCTACCCTGCCATGCAGAAAAGTGAGTGTCCAGGGAGCGGACCTTGGCTGGGGGAGGGACGACGGCATGCTGCCCCATTGCAGGCAAAACCCCCAAACTCGCGAGTAACGAAAATGAACGTTGTGCGGCGGTTACCACAGCAACTGCCACAGACGCTGATATGTAGACCTATGTGGAGAGCAAGTTGTCCGCTGCTTGCGCGAGAGTTATGGTGACGTCAGAATGACGCCGAGCTCTGATTGGCTTTGATTGAAAGGATAGTGGGTAGACCTCAATGCTGGATGCCTCGAGGTCTATTGACTATTTGTTTTTCAAACAGCCAATAAGAGCTCGGCATTCTGACATCATCGCAACCCCTGTATGAGAAACTGACACCTTTGCTCCGCAAACCATGCCGCCATTTTGCATCATTCGGGGTAGTTGCTATGGGAACTGCCGTGCGACGCCCGTGTTCATTGCTCGTGTGTTTGGGGCTTCAGCGAAGCGGGGCAAGCTGTCCCGCAAAGCCGTCCACTCTTTCCATTCTAGCAGAGTGGATGCTGAAGATTCAAGTGAACTCTCCTCCTCTCTCACCTCTCCAGCATTCACTCTGCTGCAGTGAAAAGAGTGAAGAGATGTGCGGGAGGAGCTTGCCCGGGTTTCTTAACCTGCAACAGAGGCTGTTTACTGCGTCCTTGTTTGCACTTTCTCGATTTCCAACCGATAACGTCGTGCTGTTTGCTGCCCAGCTGCCAAAATTCTGGCAGCTGTCAGGTGGCGAAAATGGAAACGGCATACGTGTGTTGACAGTCCAGCGTAATAGTCCGCGAAAGCTTCGGCAGATGTTAGCTGGGACACCTTGATGACGGCGACTCGCGGATTATACGACGATTTCGCGCTGTCCCACAAGAGTCGTATAATAGGGTTTCCATTGTACGGCTCTAAGCTGACTCGCCTCTCGACCATCATGGTCACTAGTGATGTGGCAGCGTCTCCGTCCTCATTAATGTCATCATACCCTCCATTCGTCGCGTTGGTCGACCATCACATGCACGAGGCAGCTCCGCCGGGTCCGCGATCCCTGTGTGATGTGCTGCAGCCCTCTGGGTACTTTGACTATACGAGATTGCAGTGCGTTGATGCCTCCAAGTGGCAAAGCTCGTAACTATGGTAATGCTTGGCCCTGCATGACACGACGACGTCAAGGGCGTGTCGGATCTCCCGGGATGCATCGCGTTCTTCAATGGCCGATTTTGAAGCACTCGGTTAAAACGAAAAATATAGCCATCTACTCAAAAATACAAGCATGTGATTATCATTTGCAGGGTCAGCTGTTCCTATTTGACTGATTTCCTAATGTATTTTTTGTATATGTTAAGTTTTGATTTAGTATCCATTTAATTAACACAATGCATCACCATTAAGTCACCATGTTGTCGACTGAAATTCACTTTTGTATTTCAACTTTAATGTATAAGAGAGAGAGAGAGAAAGACAAAATATGATGTGGAGAGTTTGGCACCCTTAGAAACAATGCCATCTACATCATTCTAATGTGCGAGCACTTGCTGGTATCTCGGAGCAGTAAAATGATATAATATTGCTTTGCAAATATTGAAATTGTTTTTCTGCAGTTTCATGGGTAATGCAAGCCCATGTTGTACTCATGATTTTCTTTCCACTTAAGGAATTTTCTAAGGTTGTTAGCAGTGTCTCCACGACTTCACCTGTCGGTGTCCCCTAATTTCTGCCGAACATGCCTGGAAAAGAGACGAGTAGCCTCAACTTCATGCTTGTGGTTGCCGTGTCCAGTTTAGTATTGCATTTGTGAAGTGCTGCTGAGGGCATTCTCTCCCTCTTGTGTCCGGCAGTCCAAGGCACCGAAGAGGAGGTACAGCGCTTTCAGCAACTGCGCAATCACTGGGAGCAGATGTCCCACGTGGCCTCAGGGGAAGCAGCCAGCGTTGCCGACAGCCCCAAGCCTACCAAGATCACTTCGCCCACCAAGCTGCCGTCGCCCACCAAAACGGTAATGATCCCATCTGGTCGAGCCGCCACCACACTCTGTTTCATGTCGGGTCGGGCCGCAGTCAACGCTGCAATCCAACGAAGCCAATCAAGAAACACCAAAAAACGTAGCGCTTATCCTCCTTGTTAATTCGCCGTCGCCGGCTCAACCTGTTGTGCGCAGAGAAAAAGCGCGAAATCACGCTTTTTTCGTGCTCCACAACGAGATACTTTTCACGCTGCTCGATTGGGTTCATCAGCTGTAATCGGCTGGCTACAATTGGCTGCAATCGGATTTAACGTGAAACGGAGTAGTATAGCATAACAATATTTTTGTAAGGTGGTTTACTTTTTTGGGGTACAACACGTCGTTATTTAAGGGCGAGTGAACGACGGAGCGTGCAGAAATCATAAAAAGAAAACACGTTGAGACCCGTTGCCTTTTTTGCTTTTCGAAAGCACGTCGCAATCATTACCTGGCAGCAAGTTAGCACGTTGTCAAACAAATGGAGGGAGAGCGGGGTTGAGCATGCTAACTTCGGAGGGGTGCCAATTCAGTAAGGTTTTATTTTCGTTGTGTTGCAGAACAAAGAAATTAAAGACCTTTATAATTCTCCGTAATGCTAAATTGTAAAATTGTTGCGAATTCCCGCAGATTTATCGCATCGTGAAACGCGAATTTGTCGTGTCTTCGATCTGCGGTATCAGTTCCCGCGTCACGTGGTTTGTAGGGGGTGCCCTGGTGCTTATCATCAACTTTTGATAAAGTTTTGCTGTGGCATCCCCAAAGATAGCCCACCCCATGTTTTCACCATTTATCTCTTCATTTTAGGTGGGCGTCCTTACGGGATTTTACGGTAATCTATATACCCTATGCATCATAAAAACATTGACCGCATCTCCACGTGGTGAATGATGTTGATTGGGGCGAAGCTCTGGTGGTGCTTGTCTGCGTAGACGCTGAGCCGCAGCATGCCGAGCTTTTCGTTCGTTTTCATTCATGTCAGAAAGAGAATGTGTGGTATGGAACGTGGTAATATAAGCATTTGAGCATTTGACCGCAGCACCCTCTTGTCTGCTAAACGTTGAGCCAATGCATGCAAAGTTTAATGCGATTATATGCGCATTTGACCGCAGTGCCCTCTCCTGTATAGACCTTTTCACCCTCCTCCGCATGGGCGCTGCCATCTTGGAATCACGTGATGCGGCCGCCATTAGGTTGCTTCAACTTGTTGCTCCGCTCTCCCGCCCGCGCCTTGGCGGATGCGTTGAACTCGTGTTTTTCGTCGCGTTTCACCGCGTCTCTTGCCTTGCTCCGTAAAGTGTCGTCCGACACTTATACTTACAATGCAATTGCATTACATCATTGAGCGCGCAACTTTTATAGTTAATTTTGTAACACGTTTTGAATATTTTTTTTTACCATCGGCGTGCGGGATACGTGTGAGAAGGCTTTATGGGAACAGGAATCAGCGTTAGCACTTGCGCACATTGAACATTTGCGATAGGAAGCCCCATGTTATTATATATATATGAGTGCGCATCGGTGTCAAGGGAGGAGAGAAAAACACTTTGCGTAATTAGCCACGTGTTTTTCCTGAAAGCATGGTGCTTTGTATGTTACAACAGATCGAAAACAGTTTCTTTTGACAAGACGTTTTGTTTGAATTACTTTTTATGCTAGAAATAATGGTACCTGAACATTAGGGAACTTGTTTGTTCGCAACATCACACCTATATCTGTTTTACGTTCTTAATCGCGTGTGTGATATAAGCATTCGCTTTATCGGTTTATTTATGAGCTTTACGAAATTGTATATCCTGCTTGGTCCCATGTCCATAATCTTTCAGTTGCTTCAGTCATTTTTTTTTTAAATATAACCATGCAGTTGCAATTAATTTATTTCAACACAAATATCTGGACATCCCGCGTAAGATACGGCCACAGAGAGCTTGATAGTGCCTATGATTCACAAAATGTGACGCCGAGAAGAATCTTTCTGCATGAAAATCACCTGAGTGCAGCCGATTGTCGACGGCGAATAGGGAGTTACTTTCAGTAGCTGGCGAGGTCAAAATGCGCAAAGCGCATAGTTTCAAATCAGTGAATAGCTTTCGTCCGTTCGGTGGAGATTGGCGTTCGACTTCAGCCAAGCTTATTGGAGATCATTTCTTTTGCGCTCTTCAATTTCATTCGGCATATTTTATGGAAGATGTATATCAGACTTTATTTGAAGTCTGGCGTTCACTCATCTCACCATTCTCATACTTCAGAACGTCGTAAGCAGATGTCCATATAACAAAAAGTCTATTTCATAAGGCCAATATTTTGAAATGCTGTTAATGAATACTTTAGTTAAAGAAATTTTCTAGTCAGCCTAGGCTGGTCTTTCAAAATATTTCTCGAGCGCTTAATTTCTTTAAATAAAACAGACAGGGACAATATCACTTTTTTATATTATCTACGTGATTATATGAAACGTTTCTGGTCATTATAAAAGACGTTTCTAGTCTCGAAGTTAGAAAAGGTTGGTGTACGGAAACCAAACATCGAACAGTAAACTTGTCAGTTCATCTGTTTTTGGTGATTCAGCAGATTGTTAATCATGTTGTCGACCTGCTTTTTCAC
This sequence comes from Ixodes scapularis, assembly GCF_016920785.2. Classification (NCBI taxonomy): domain Eukaryota; kingdom Metazoa; phylum Arthropoda; class Arachnida; order Ixodida; family Ixodidae; genus Ixodes; species Ixodes scapularis. The sequence goes on from NW_024609835.1 coordinate 112,744,407, forward strand.
TAAGCACTCATGCAATATAGTCTGTTGCAATATAAGATGATCAGTTCAATATCTGACTTGAGCGCGAGCTACCTACCTTCCGTACCGCTCGGTGCACGCACAGCCAAATCACGGCTGCAGGCAACGAGCGCACGCTGCAGGCGGAGCCTTGCCCTGCTCTTTATTTTTCATTTTGTTTTTGTGGAAATTAGTGTCCGCAGGAACGGCCGTGGACTATGGTACTCCTCCCTGTGCATCAGCGCAGTTGTTTCACCGCCAAACCTGGCCGAAATTAACGATGGACGGAATCAGACGCATATAGTGTTCGTCAAGAAAGATCGCAATTTAGGCTCGAAACCACTTTGTGGTTTGCCAAGTGGTTCAATACTATTGCTTCATTCGCTGTGTGCGACAAGAAAGAACTTTATATCGCAAAATTAATCGAAAGGGGCATGAAACAGCGTCACAATCGCGTGCACGTTGAAACCGAAACCGTCCAAATTGAAGCAACCTAATGGCGGCGAGTGCGCCAGCGCCCTCTCCCCGCCGGTCAGGCAACTACTGAAATGAAAAGGTCTATAGCCGTTGAGCGCCCCCATGCAACGTTTCATCCATGGCATCCCCAGCTCTTGAGTTACTGCCACATCTCAGAGCCCCCTACTCGTCCCGCGGTCGTGGCCGAGTGGTTAAGGCGATGGACTAGAAATCCAGTGGGGTCTCCCCGCACAGGTTCGAATCCTGTCGACTGTGCAAACATTTTTTTTTTCACCAATTTTTGATGCGGCGGCAACCAAGAAGCCCAAGCCCCCCCCCCCCCCCCCCCATCCAGAAAAAAACATATTCTTTTGCTGGGACCTCCTCTCCCCCCCTCCCCCACATACAGCATTTTGTCATGGGTTGGCCCCCCCCGAAACAAACTCGTGGCTACGTGCCTGTCTCAAAAATGGGCATTTTGCAATATTTGGTCTCAATTTTAAGGTAGGAAAAGGGCACCCGGGATTTTATTTTATATAAATAAACAGATAGCTGCTAAATCTGAGTAAACAGGCTTAAACAATATAATCTGAAATAAGAAAAAAAACGTGGTTAGGTGGCGCAAGTTACCGTCCAACTGCTGCTATACATCCATTCTTCCGTCCATTTATCTAGTTTTAGAGAGCCTAGATTTAAAAGAGGGAGCAAACGAAACTGAAACCCCCGAGATGGCTCCTGCACATATTGGTCGTAAGTGCGCATCTGTTGTGTCGTCGCGTGGAGAGAAGGTGAGCAAACGAAAGAGCGACGACGCCTGCCTGATCAACGCTTTCGTCAAATACTTACTTTCGTCTTTTCATCACCTTCTCGCAATTCGTAATTCAAACACGGCTATCGAATGGTCGGAAACATTCTAAAATGTAGGCACACAATTTTTCCGTTCTGTTTCGTTCCGAATCAGAATTTGCGGCTTGCCGTTCGAAAAGAATGACAACGACAGCTCGGCTGGTTTCATCGGCGTGGTTAACGTGGTTTTCTTTTTGTGATCTTCCAGTCGCCAATTTCTGTGAGTGTGACAAGTGTGTTCTACATCGGAGCTTCAATTTAAAACAAGGGGCTTTACTCGTGAAAAGAATTAGGCATGGCTTGGAATTTCGGCCTCCCAACAATTTGTCTCTGGAAGCGGCGCAAACGGGATGTTTCGGTTATGATTCAAGGTTAGTTTGTGTCACGATCATGAGTAAATCTGCGTGCTATAAAGTTTGTGGTGTTTGTTACTTTTCTTCTTTCTAACCTGCCTGTTAGATTTTTGTGGAATGATAGGACCAAGTGGTGTTTCTCGCATGGTCTGTCTAACATCACGGTGCTAACATTGAGAGAAAAAAAGACTCTTTTGTCAGCTCTGCACCGACCGCGCATCTTTGGCCGAATATATTGAATATTCGAGCAACCAACTAGGAATTCGATTCGCAAATCGAATTATTCGGAAACTTGTTATTCGATTCGAATTCGTATATTAGAATATTCGCACACCACTACAAGAAACGCGTCGAGTAGTTAAAAATTGACTAAAACTTGCCAACTTTTTAATTAGCGAAAGTAGACGCGGTACCAATTAGAAACTTGCCGAGCGACATCTAAAACCCTTCTATCGGGGAATTTTAGGAATACTTAAAGCAAGCGTAAAGCGTGGGGTTGCACTGAAGTTACCACTCGTGCAGCAGGCACGAGGTTGGCGACGCAAAAACGTGAACAATAAAAATGTTGTCTGTGTTTTCCCATTGGTAGGAATTTTCTAAAGTCTTTGTTGAAATACCTGGTATGCCAAGGCACGGAACCGTAATTGTAGTTGGGCTGTTCCGCAAGCCACTTGCTACGCTCGCGTGTCATGTGCAGTGTTCCTCGCCCTGACTCCCGCTCATTCGCCCGTCCCCTTTCAGATGCACAGGGCGGGCCAACAGCAGAGCGGCGGGGCGACCAAGAAGGGCGCGTCGGCCGCGGAAGGCAACCGGCGCCAGCTGCGGCCTCGCACCCCGGACTCTCGCACCCCGAGCCCCAACCTCCCGCAGGGCGGTGCCGGTCCCCCCAGCAGCAACCGGCAGGCACCCCAGACTCGCCGCTCGCTCATTCCGGTCCACAGGGGCTGGAGGAAGGGGAAGCAGGGCACCACAGCCGACGGCAGCAAGTGAGGTGAGGAGGCGGGCCTTTTTCAAAAGGGGGAAACTCTTGGGTCGTCGTGGGAAGTCCAAAAGAGCACCTCCTACACCTTTCCACTTGATTTTCGAGGTCACCTCGATTTTCAAAGATGCTGGCAGAAGGCTCGTGTGAACATTGGACACGAGGACTGCGTTAGCGTTCTGCCGGGACTCGTGTTTTTGCCGATTGGACACATTGTCCTGGCCAAGTGCCAACCCAGCATCCAACCTGTGTCCTGTGCTGGCCTTCGGTGGGTGGCCTTTGCTGATCTTTCCTAGGACAGCAAAGGGGAATTGGGGTTTTTCACACCCCTTCCGCGCAAAGATTTTCGAGTGCACAAGCACTCGAAAATCTCCGTGCGGAAGGGGTGCAAAAAACAATTTTCGGCTGTGCCCGGGCGAGAAAAGGAAACACCATGAAGCCCGTGTGCAAGCTGACTTTTTGTGTTGGCAGAGTGTGAGGTCACTTCTGCAGCAGATGCTGTGTTTGGCCCTCTGCCTTCACGAGAGTTATTGGAAAGTTTTAGCAGACTGCTTTGGCTCTTGCCGTGTGCAGTATGTTACACGAGTAAGTTCCCAACACCAGCAACAATGACTTCTGCCGCCTCAGCACTTATTCGTGTTGGACGGCATACATCTCTGGCAGTGCTACAGGAGGTATACCATATTTTCTGGTGTATAAGGCGCACCCCCATTTTTCGCAAGTTTCTAAGTAAAAGTTATATACTAAGACGCACCAGTGTATAAGACGCACTGCTGAAAATTTTGGAAAAAAAGTGTGTCTTATACACAGGAAAATACGGTAGTCGCTGATTTCTAGTCTTAATTTGTGCAACATGTGGTGGTCCCCAAAAGCCCCACTTTAGGAATCTCCTCGGACTCTGGAAATATGTATAAACCTAATTGTTACCTGGAGACCGCGCAATAACTCAAAATGGTGCCAGTTGTTTCTGTTACCCGATCGAGCAGCACCAATATTTCCTCCAGAGTCACTAGCGCCTTGTGCCCCTAGACGACCAAACAGCTAACACTCCTAGCAGATGTGACACGTATACCAGATTTACTCAAAATGGATGTGCCATGTGTGAGCAAGTTTTGTGCATTCACCTTCCTGCAAAGCACACATACACCCAATACGGTTGCCGACCGATTTTTTGGACTCCACAGGGACCGCAAAAATGTCAGAATAATAAAGCATTCCGAAAACTCGACAGATTAAAAAACTTGCCTTTATTACGTCTAAGTGGGCTTAAAAAAAAGCCGTCAATAGTGCCTTGTTTCAGCTTACGCCTGCACGCCTTGTTTCATGCTACGCCTCTGTTTGCGTTCGGCAACCTTTTATTAGCTAAAAAATCACTGCCTTCTTTTCTAGCGTTACGGTTGAATACTTTCTGCACTTCTTAGCCACATATCGTGGCGGTGGAAAAATAGATGGGGCAATGACATCCAAGCCAGCGTAGTTCAAAAACATGATTCACCGATACGAGATTGAGATGAGAGATGCAAGTCCCTGACTGCGATGGCGAATGAGCAAAGCAAAATGGTAACAACCATGACTATGATAATGACATGCAGCTAGAGGAAAAAAAGGCCATAAAGCGTCACATAGCGGTAAGACTTAGCAGTATTCAAATAGCACTGCCAAACCAAGCCAATCCACGTGCAGCCAGCGTAGAATCCAAAATGGCCGCTTCTCGGTGGTGTTTCCCGCTGAACGCTCGTGACGATTTTGTCCGAAAAATCGAACTTTCGGACTTCAAGCTGTCTGAAACATTGGTTGTGAGTATGCACTATTTCTATCGGGTAGGTCACGGTTCCTCCTTTAAGTCCGAAATATAGAAAAAGTCTAAATTATCGGCATCCGAAAAATTGGTCGGCGAGTGTACTTTCTGTTACTATAGTGACATTTTATAGAGTTTTTATCTTAAAGTACAATGGATATTTCCTTGATGGTAATCCCTACTTGATCTGTGTTCGAAGATTGTGTTTGTTTTCTAAAAGTGCTGTTGGCTTTGTTGCAGCTCGGATGCTAGAGGGAAGAGTGAAGTCGGCGAGGGACGTTTTGCCTGTCAAGTTTGGTCGACCTTCAGCGGTTAGGTCTTGCTTTCCAACCTGATGATGCTGCGTAAGCCAGAGGATAACCTAAGTGGGCCCTTCAATATCATTTGCATTTGGGAGTTGCAGTTTTGGTTTCCATGCATAGAGCTCAGCCTCAATGTTTTTTTTGTTTTTTTTTCATGGTTCTTTATCGAGTTTGGTTATTTGCACCGATTGGTTTGGTTTCTTTATTCCAGGGGAGAATTTTTTATGTGCAAGTTGTCTAGTCATACTGTTTGACAGTTGTCTGTCTTTATCAATCGATGGAAAGAAAATATAACCCATCAGATTGTGATTGTTCTGAAGAATCGGGTTTTAATGGAGGCATTTGTTGTATTTTGGAAAGTTTATGTGTTTTTTTTTTTCTTTTTGTTTTGAAGGAAGGAGAGTTAGAGTACTACCTTAGAGCTAGTTGCCAAAACCGACATTCTTTTTATTTACAGTGCTTCCTTCATTATTATCGGTGATCACTTCACCGGAGAAGGTTTACGGAGGAGGAAGATGGGTGTTTGGTCATATCTATTTGGTCATATGTATTTTTTCTGCGAAAAAAAGGCTAGATTATCATTTATGGTAGTTACAAAGAAGCGCTAACAACATTAGCCGCTTTAGAAGTAGTTGCATGGCAACATTTAAAGCCGTGAAATTGTGATGAAGTTTTCTTGTATGTATATTTTGTTATTCTATGTACCCTCGAAATATCATACCTCACATTTGCCTGAATTGTACCGTCGCACAAATATAAGAAGCCAGTGGGCGAACTGGGTACCCACTAATCGAGAGCCCGACATTAGCGAAAGCTTGTGCCCTTGTCGATGATGGCCCTCCCTATCGGAGAGGGTTCCAAACACAAGCGTGCATTCATACATTGGTTTCAAAAGTTTCGGTGGGGTACGTTGGGGCTCCCTCCCACTTACCTCTTTCTTGTCATCTTGGTTTTGCAAGCAGACGAAGGATGATGTGCCTGAGCTTTTCTGCTTCGGTCTACGCTTCTCGCGAAGTGTGGTACGGTCGTGTGGTCTTAGCTCTCTCCCGAATGGAGTTTTTTTGCACGGTCACCAGAGTTGGTGGAATGTAGCGAGATGCTCTGGGCCTCGACTAGAAAGCGTTTTTGTCACGAGAACGTTCCTTCTCAGGAGTGCGGCTTTGGACCCTAGGTTCAAGGGAACTTGAGGCCTGAGGCTTCATTTTGTTCACATTTTTTTAACCCGCCTCTTGTTCCTCTAACATCTTGTCTCTTTTGTTACTCTTCAGAAATGCTGTTGGCGTGAAACTAATTAACTCGATTAAATGGTTTATGGTCTTATGATAATCAAACTGTGGCTATTATTGCTATTAACATTATTATTATTGAGCGATTAAGTTTTTGTAAATAAGCGGGGATATAAATGTATATGAGCTGGTTATCAGTTTGCATGTATTACACAGGATGTATAAGCTTTGAATGGGCTTAGGAACTCTACATTCCTAATAACCACGGTTTTCTTGTGAAGTAGTTTGTAGTTTGTTTCCCGTGCAATGTATTGAAAGGCGGTTTTGCGCGCCTCTAATCTGAGCAGTTATTTTTAAATTCCCAATGGCCTGTAACATAAACAGTGTGTAGTAAACCTTTTCCCCCTCACCATCTGCATGAAGCAGTTACGGCTATGTGCAATTTTCTCGGTTGTAAAGTTTATGAGTTCCGAGTCTCCCCAAGTGTTTATTGCACAAATTCAGTTTCCTTTGTAACAAAAGTGCATATTAAAAATAAAGTGTCTACGAAACAGATGTCGCCTTCTTCAATGGCATTCTAATTTACAATGACAGGAGGGGGGTGACGTGTTTTGCACCTGCCGCATCTGCAGCTGGTACGCATGGTACACTTGACCCAAATTTGGTATAAACTGCTTTAAGCGGTTTGTTTAAACTGGCAAGGGCCAGTAAGTTAAACTAGACGTCTGTGTTTATGCATACGTAAATCGAGGAATTCAGCAAACTTTTGCCAGTAAATGTTCTTAGGATTCGGATTTAGTCCGGAAACTCGGACTTGTGAAATTGTAATTGGCCCAAAAAGGGCATGCAGTTTTCCCTTTTTCCAACAAGTGTCGGCCAATTTTCGTGGCCTCTTTCTGGTATATATACGCTCACTGTCCAGGTTGTTTAGACCGACAGTGTGGAAATGAGACAGCTCTGATGGATATAAATGTCTGCAACCAGTGGTAAGTTAAGAATTCAGGGGAAGCAGTCGAGTTGTATGCACCTGTTTCAAGTCCCTCCTCTCTTGCAAATATTTCTCTAGAAATACCGCTGTGCATCATCTGCTTTGCAGTATCGGTTTCAAATGAAAAAGATGGTGGCGAAATTTTTCACTAATGGAATGGTACAAAATGACTGCGACGCAGCAAACATATTTATTTGCCTGCAGGTTTGAAAATTGTCTAAACATTTAAGATATATGGTTAGTTACTTATGCTAAAATGTGCCTAAGGCACATATGTGGTGTATATATTAAGTAACAGAAGTCGTCCTTAAAAGAAAAGTATTAAAAAAATTTCTTTTTTGTACCTTCTCTCTCCTGTCCCTACACCACTCCATGTGAAGCTTCCATTGCTGAACGGGGTGCTGCAGGTCGTCGAGTAATAAGCCCTTCATGAACTCTGTTGCTCTTGACTTCGCAGCATCAACAGAGTCGAACCTCGTTCCTTTCAACCCAGATTTGACCTTGAGGAATGGGAAAAAGTCAGATTGGGCCAAGTCAGGCAGGTATGGCAGATGCTTTATCACTGTGATGCTATGCTGAGCAAGGAGCAACATGGCCTGGAATGTGGAGGAACAATTCAGGGATTTTTCATTAAGACAATGTGCCACCACTTGTCAGTCGTGTCGTTCCTGGCTCAGCTTAGCATCACCGTGTTGGACCACCCACTATACTCACCTGACCTGCACCCTTCCGACTTTTTCCTATTCCCCAAGATCAGTCTCTGTTGAAAGGAACGAGGTTGGCCTCTGCTTTTGCTGTGAAAGCAAAAGCGATAGAGCAGTGTCTTCATCAAAAGTAATTTGAGTAGGGAAAGAAATTACTCAATTCTAAAGTAATTAGTAGGCTATGCTACCGTAAAAAAGTAACAAATTACTTTCAAAGTTACTTTTTATATTCTTTATGGTAGGAAAAAAAAGTTTTTGTCGATTGAAAATTGAGCACTCCTCTGTTCGTCCATAGTACAGTCAGAGAGATAGCTGTGAAACGTCACAGTGAAGTTGTTGGGTATCGGTGTCGCGTTCACGCACCATGGACAAAAGTGTTTGGAACAAAATACAGATCTGACCATTTTGCTCCGAATGCTTTTGTTTCTTTTTTGTTCCGGGGCACATGAAATTGTGTCTTCCGGCACAAGCTGTTGGCATTGACAGTGCTACAACAGCATTTTGTTATCAGCCATTTTTTTTACCAGGGAGCACATGCAGTGGGTATTACAGGAACCCCAAGTATAAAGCGGGTTGTTAACGCTTTGTAGTTCAGCAGCTGGCAGCGGGTGGTTTTTTTCGAGGATTTGGCAGCATCAACAACGGACGCCCTACTACGTCGACTACAACATCAAGAGCAGATGTCATTTCCAGTGGTAGGAAGAGTGAAAAACAGCTATCGCCGTAAAAAGTAGCTGCCTGAAGGTTCTGCCTCTGTGGGTCCTTCTGGATTAATCTTTTCAAAAATTTTTGTTTGATGACGCACAAATTGACACCTCTTTTTAGACGTACAGTGCAGCTATATGATGTTTGCACTTTGAGGTTTTGCTTTTTTATGAGCGTAATTTTGCAGACATTGTGTTTGATTGTTTATTATCTTTTATGTAAAAATTTGAAGAATTCCTAAGGTTTCTCGAACAATCTTTGAAACCCCTCGAGCTGTGCTAAAATAGGTCAGTGTAAAGAAATCACCTGGCTCACCTGCGCGGGTACCAGCTTGTTTACTCGGGTGTCCCTCCTTTTCCCGCTATCGGCCAAATCTTTCTTGAACTTTCATTTTCTAATAAAGGTGTACCCAGTCCGCCTTTTTCCTAACTCGATCACCAAAGAGAAAAAGAAAAAAAAAGAGCACGCTATTCTTCAAGTACACCACAAAACAATGGAAATGACGCTTGTTGCATAGTGCAAGATTGAAGAGCACCGTGCCCACAAGATTCAGAGCAGATGCCTAACTTTGTTGCCCTCTTTGGGTGAGGATGTGTCTACGTAATGGGCGAGAGTGTCTATGGGGGTTGGGGAGGAGAACAAGCCCTATTTTTAAATGCACTCACTTCTCTTTTTCGGGGAACACGACGAAAACGCTAGCCTCCAACGCTAATCCCGCATTTACTCAGTCCCACCTGAATACACACTTCTAGACGCACCTTCGCGTTACGTGTCTGGTTCCAACTGTCAGTCAGGACCTCAGAAAATAGCCTTCTCCCTGGAATGTCTTGACCTGACGTGTGCGGCCCGCACCTGTTATCGGTGGCCGGACCGCCGCATGTGCTGTGCTGCCATGGAGAGGGCTTTTGTGGTGGCATTCCTTGGAACTACGCCGCACAGGAGCCGATAGGAGCCTCATTTCTTGAAATTATGATGTGCGCCAGCCAATAGGAGCCTATCCTTCAAATTTCTGCCACAGACGACAGGCTTCGCTTCACTGGGACAAAAGAACGTGCCGTTTAGCGCGCCTTCAAAAGCTGATGAAGTCGGTTCACTCCATGGGGCATTTAATGCTTTTGCATTAAAAGTGTTTAAAGTAAGCTACTGTAATATACCCTTTTCGAAATGCAGTGCCATCTGGCGGCTGAAATGATGGTTAACTTTTGCCACTCTAATGGCTGCAATGAACCTGTAGCCTGCAATATTCTATCGGGCATTGTCACTTACGCTAGTCAACGGCAAGCGAGACTGTGCAATTCTTTCTCGGTCATCTCTTTCAGTGTCAATGGCCACAAAGATGCAAGCAATCGGGGTGATGTGCCACCCCAGATAAACGCCTTGATAAAGTTCTATACATCAACAAGCGTTCAAGTTTATTTTGGGCGACTAACAGATTGACTGGGCGCGAGTTAGAAATGAACGCTTACGCAGCTTTTCCATTCAATTCCTGCTTTGCAACGTGCTGATACCTCAAATGTATAGGCCTCAAATCCTCAGCTTAGAAATATCTTGAACATGTTCCTTCATCAGTAAACAGAAAAGCGCCATTAGTACGGCATATATTTGGTAAGCTCCATTTGGTAAGCTCCCGTTTGTCGCAACTTTTGGTATTAGCAGAAACGGCAGGAACTTTGAACTCGAGCTTTATTTAACATATTTTAGTATATCAAATTATTGATATATTAAATTATTCTTTGATCCTCTTTGAATTCGATATATCCGGGTTCGACTGTAATTGCAGCACCCACTCCAACGTGTCGGGACTGGAGTGCATTCAGGTCGTGTTTTTGCCTCTGAGCACGACTGCTGCCCTTCAACCCATGGATCAAGGGATAATTCAGTACGTGAAAAGCAATCACAGGTAGCATGTATTGGGGCGAATGTTGCTGTGCATCGAGGCTGTAAAGGAATACGAAGTTTCGCTCCTCAGTGTGATTCTCATTTTGTCGTACGTGTGGAACAACACGCCCACTGAGTTTTTTGCAAACTGTTTTAAGCACCGCGGCTTTGTCCGGTTTGAAGCTTGCCAGGTCGTGGAGACTCCAGACGTCGCTGAAGACGACAATGGCCGTTTCGACGGTGTGCTTCCTGCCCAAGTGCAACTTGCTGACTACCTTGCGATTCATGACGGTGTTTGTTGTGGCCGGTCAGCCGAGGGACGGTGAGATAATCAGGGATGCCCTATGTGATGACAGGTGTGCTTCGGATGAAGATGAAGGCTGTCCGTGTGTTGTATTGTACCGTAGAATGAACCGACCGTGATTAGCCCAGTCACTGTGCGTGACGTACATCATTTATTCTATCCACTTCTTCCTCCTTTTTTCCCGCCCAATCCATCCAGTCCTAACTTTTAGAGCGCAGCTCTTAGGGGCCCGTTTCCGGCTTCAGCGGCGTCGCCGTCGGCGTAACCAAGGTTACCCCAAGGTCACGTGACCCCCAGGACACGTGACCTTCCAAGGTCACGTGACCCCTCTCAAGGTCACCCCAAGGTCACGTGACCCCCAAGTCACGTGACTCCCCCGGTCACGTGACCCCCAGGTCACGTGACTCCCCCGGTCATGTGAATCCCCCGGTCACGTGACCACCCAAGTCACGTGACTCCCCGGTCACGTGACCTCCCAAGTCACGTGACTCCCCCGGTCACGTGACCTCCCAGGTCACGTGACCCCCAAGGTCTTGTGACCCCTAAGGTCACGTGATCCTCCCAAGGTCACGTGACCCCCAAGGTGTCGTGACCCCCGAGATCACGTGGCCCCCCAGGTCACGTGGCCCCCTCCCCGAGGTCACGTGACCCCCTCCCCCCGAGGTCAGGTGACCCCCCGGAGCATAGTAAAGAATGAGGGGAGGAGAAGGAGGAGGAGGGGTCTACCCTCCCCTCAGTACCCTTCCCTCCTCCTCCTCAAGAGCTGCGCTCCAATTCGGCGTTACAGGGAGTTGTAAACGGCTTTCACTTTTTCTTTCTCAGCCAACACGGCATACTCCCCCACAAGGTAAAATTATGTGTTACGGAGAGTAACGATCTGGTGGCCGCTTATTTCTCTTAAGCCTGGACCGGACGGATGCTTCAGCTTCCGGTATAATTGTTGTTGCGGCGGGAACTGCTGGTGCAACAGCTCTTGTTAACTTAGAAGCGTTCCAGCAGTTTCCCTCTTCTGTTAGAAAGGTTGCAGGTCTGAGGGACTCCTTAATCCTCACTGCAGAACTGAATGATGAAGAACCTTTTGTTGCGTGTCCCGGAAGTCGGACACATACGTAGTCTCCTCCTTTGAACTTTGGATTCTTTACCCCTCGGCGTTGGTCAGCGTAGTTTTTGAAGTTATTCTGATATTTCTTCACCCTGTCACGAAGTCCATTTATCGCCCTCCGAGCATCTTCTGAAATATCTGGATGCAGGAGCCCCACAATGTCCAGTCTCGTTCGCATTGGTCGTCCATGTAGTAACATAGAGGGTGACAGAGTTGTAGCTGCTTGCGGTGTACACTGATAAACTCCCTAAAATCTGCCAGGTCAGTCTGGATCAGGGATGGGCAAAATACATGCAAATATGTATCGAAATACGAATACAAAATACTTAGTCAATATTGTATTTAATTACAAATCTAATTACATTTCCAAAAAAGCATTTAAGTACAAGATACAAATACAACCAAATGTATTTGGTCTCCTCCAAATACTTTTCCAAATACATTCCTCAAAATTTGCGTCAGCGACTTCAGGGCACCTGCAACGGGTTTCTGGGTATCTCATTTTAATTTTGCATTGCACACACGGGAGCTAGTGTGCGATAGTAACATAATAGAAATATAATCACAAAAAAATGTAATCAGCTTGGACGTAATGGGTAGAAAAAGTACAGAGCTTCAAGCAGCTTTTTTTGGTCGATTACATTTTGGTATAGACCAATAACAAAGAACCGAGACGACCAAGACGCGCAGCACTAGCTAGAAATTTTTTTATCGTTGCAACTCGCACCAGTTGCGAAAACCTGGACGACCCGCGCATTTAGAATGTTCCAGGAAAAAATATGGATGGAAATCGGGCTGGAAAGCATCACAAGTTGTCACAGGCACTTATTTAGCCAGTCTGCCTGTGAACGTCGATTTCGTCCCTATTCTTGCCCTGGACTAGCACCGTAATCACAATGTCACAAAACGCTTGTGCTTGATTGAGAGACACTGCATTCGATGCAGAACGTAGTTTTCTTTCTGCTCTGGACAGTGACAATAAATTTGAGGGATGTATTTTCGCCCACAAAATTGTATTTAATTACAATTGTATTTGAAATACCCACATTTTAGTATTTAAATACACACGTCAAATACATTACCCAATTTGTAATTAAATACAAATGCAAAATACACAAAGTATTTGAAATACGTATTTCAAATACTTGTATTTGAAATACTGCCCATCCCTGGTCTGGATGTTGCCTTTCTCCAACAAGATGCTTTGTATGTAGTCTTTGAGCACCCTGTTGAAACGCTCTACTTGTCCATTCGCCTGTGGGTAGTAGATAGACGATTTCGAGTGTATGATTCCTCTGTCTTGCAGAAAGTTTTTGAACTGCAAGGACATGAACTGTGAACCGTGGTCGGACACCAGTACTTCGGGGTAGCCTTCCCTACTGAAGATTTTTTGTAGGAAGCTTATTACAGCATCCGTCGTTAGGTGTGTACAGAATTCGACCTCCGGCCACTTGCTGAAGTAATTGACAGCGGTGATGGCATATCGGCAGTTTCCTGGGAAACTAGTAAATGGCCCGACGAAGTCTATTCCTATCTGCTTCCATGCACCTGTTGGAAAAGGAACTGGCTGCAACGGAGCAGGTGTGGTTTTTACGGTCTTGTCATGTTGTTGGCAGACCATGCAGCTTGTGATGTAGTCATTGACCTCACCATCTATTCTCGGCCACCAGTAGTGGTCTCGGAGTCTCTGCTTTGTTCATACAATCCCAAGATGAAATTCAAGCGCGATGTCCATGATCCGATGACGAAGTATGGTCGGTGGGATGATCTTCTGATTACTCAAAACCAGGCCTTGCACCGCAGAGAGTTCGTCCTTAAGTTTGTAGAAGGGTAACAGGGTAGGTTGTGCCTGTAACTCAGAAGGGTTTGAAGAAGTGATGATATCGCTCACTTTTGCTAGTGTAGCATCTTTCGAAGTCTCCTTCTGAAGCTCATCCAAGGTGACGCTTCGCAGGGGGGCTCGAACTGCGCATATTATTTCGGCGTCCTCTGCGTCGCTTGACGTGTCTTGTTTGGTGACAACTGGAAATCTCGAAAGTGCATCTGCAATCACATTCTCTTCGCCCCGCCGGTACTGCACTTCGTAGTTGAACTGCAGTAGCCTTGCAGACCAGCGAGCGATACGCATGGGTTGCCTTACCGATTCCTGTGTGGCAAGTAATGTCACAAGGGCCTGGTGATTTGTACGCAGTATGAAACGTCTTCCTAGGTGGAATGTTGTCCACCTTTCACAAGCCCAAAGGCAAGCCAGAGCTTCTTGTTCCCCTACGGAGTATCGTCGTTCGGTCTCGGACAATGTCCTTGACGAGAACGCCACTGTCCTGACGCCTTCTGGATGGAGCTGCTGTAGGACAGCTCCCAGTCCGTAGTTGGAAGCTTCTGTTGTAACCATCATTTGTAGTGTAGGGTCAAAAATGGATAGAGTAGCACAGTTCTTTATCAGGCTCTTCACCTCCTCCAATGCATGTTCATGTTCAGCTGTCCACAAAAAAGCAACACCTTTGCGTAGCAAGGCACGGAGCGGATCAACCACTGTTGCGTAGTGTGGGACGAACTTCAAGTAATACGATGCAAGTCCGAGGAAGGATTGCAAGGACTTGACATTTGTAGGGGATGGCGCTTTGTTGATAGCGTCGAGCATTCCTTCAGCTGGTTTTATACCTTCTTTGGATATTTGGTGTCCAAGATATCCCAACTCCGTGACCGAAAAGGTGCACTTTTGCGTGTTGAGCTTCAACCCACTTTTCTCTAAGCGTGATAGGACTCGCTTCAAGTTTTCATCGTGGTCTTTTTGTGATGACCCTGCGACAAGGATGTCATCAAGGTAATGAACTGTGCCTTGGCATCCCTTCAGTACTGTTGACAGCATCTTTTGAAAGGCTGCAGCTGCCGAAGCTACTCCAAAGCAAACCCTCTTGTAACGGTAAAGACCTTCATGCATTATAAACGCTGCAATGTCTCTGCTCTCCTCTGCCAGTTCCATTTGGTGGTAAGCTGATGAGAGGTCCAGCTTGGAGAAGATCGTCATACCTGTCAGCTGGTGAAAGATTTCTTCCGGATGTGGAAGCGGATGACCGTCAATTACGGTTGCTTCGTTTGGTCTTCGTAGATCTACGCATAGCCTGATTTCTCCTGTTTTCTTCCAGGCCACGACGATTGGGGAAACCCACTCTGACGCATCGATTCTCTCAATTACCCCTGCTGTTTCTAACTTCTGCAACTCCTCAGAGACTTTGTCTTGTACTGTCAGAGGGAGACGACGAAGTTTTTGTTGTACTGGGGCAACCGATGATCGCGTCTTGACTTTGTGAACGAAATCTTTCACGTGTCCCAGTCCCTCTTTGAATAGCTGTGGAAACATCTCTGTATACTGCTGAGGATTTTGTATACCTGTGGTAAAGAGCTAATGACGCGCATGTTTTTCAATATCCAGCCTCATTCGCAAGCCCCTAAGGACATCTAGTCCAACCAGCGGTTTGCCGGATGTGACATGGAATGTACAGCTGCAACGGAAAAAGAGTAGCACAAGTGACCGATGACCGGAGCGGCAAAATCGCGACACGCGGCGCTCTTGTTCCCGAGCGCGCCGATAGCGAGAGTGACAGTCACATTCCATGTCTCAACGCGGGGGCGGCCGGCAGCAAGCAGCTTATTTTAAAGCCTGCATTTTGAAAGCTATCTTATCCCTCAACTTTCTGCCGGCCACCCCCACATTGAAAAATGCAACATGACTTGCACTCTCGCTATCGGCGAGCTCGGTGAAAATAGCGCCGCGTGTCGCGGTTTTGCCGCTCCGGTCATCGGTCTCTTGTGCTACTCTTTTTCCGTTGCAGCTGTACCTGTAGTATGTCTGGTCGCAAATGATGCCTCGGCTGTGAACATCCCATACACCTCGATTAGCCCATTAGAGTAATTTCTGAGCTCTAGGTTCGAATGTTCCAGCTTGATGTGTCGAAAATGCGCATCGTAGAGTGCAGAAGATATGACGGATACTGGTGAGCCAGTGTCCACCTGTAGCTTGAGTGCAACGCCGGCTATGATCATTTCACAGTACAGGATGTCTGGCAATCCCTGAATGTTCATCAGTCCTTTGGCGCTGATGGAAGCTGTGGTCTTCACTGCTGTTGACTTTCTGCATACAGCTGCAAAATGGCCACGTTTATCGCATTTTTTACAGGTCTTTGCACGTGCCGGGCATGATGTAGCATCCGCCAAGTGAGCTGAAGATCCACATCTGTAGCATTTTTGGCCCTGTTTTGAAGATTTAGCAGTAGATCTTGTGAGAGGCACAACCTGAGAAGTGCTTGAAACATTATTGTCCTGGGTTAGCAGCTTAGATTCACGCAGAGCGTGTTCCACTTGCCTGGCGATGACTAATGCAGCGTCAAGCGTTAGCTCTGGTTCGAGTAAAAGCTTCTCCCGCACTTCCTTGGTGTTGGTTTTCTCCACAAGCTGGTCGTAGATTAAATCTTCAGTCAGTGCATCCAATTTGCACGTCTTGGCCAGACTTTGCAACGCGGCAACATACTCTTCTGCTGTTTCTCCTGGAAGTTGTGCCCTTTGCCGGAAGCGATATCGCTCCACGGTCTTGTTGATGGCAGGCGTGAAAAAGTTGCTCAGTGCACGTACAGCAGCGTCGAAGGCACGAGTAGTAGGAGTACTGGCCGCTGAAGTAGTTGGGATAGACTCCTCTTGGGATCTGGCAACAAGACTTCCAGCCGCCGAAGTAGATGGCTGGGAATCCTCTCGGGTTGTGGGCAGGGAACGGAATACTCGCTGTCCCTCCACTCCAAGGCAGTTGAGTAAGGTGGCCTTTTTCCTGTCATCTGAGTATGAAATAGCGCCGCTCGCCACCAGGAATGTCTCGAAGAGAGGATACCATTCCGTCCATGGAATTGTAGGTTTGCCGGGAGTCGGCAAGAAAGGCAGCGGGGTTCCCAGTTTCATGGTCAACTGCTCCAATATGTTGTATTGTACCGTAGAATGAACCGACAGTGATTAGCCTAGTCACTGTGCATGACATACATCATTTATTCTATACACTTCTTCCTCCTTTTCTCCCGCCCAATCCATCCAGTCCTAACTTCTTCTTTCTCAGCCAACACGACACCGTGTGAGGAGCCGCCGCCACGTCGCACTGTGCGAGAGGCTGCGGAGGCTCTTGTGCTTGAAGAATTTTGCGACAACACCTCCGACAGCGCGAGTGCGGTGGATCACCTGATCGCGCTAACGAAAGTTCTTGTCTCCGCCCAAATGTCGTCCAGAAAGCAAATGGCAATAACAGATTTCTTTTCAGAATAAAGGTATGTCATAGGGAAACGTTTTCATGCAGTTTTCTTTGTCCTTTCATTTTTCGGATAATTCTGACATTTTTGCCGGTCCCACGAGATCCGAATTAATGAGGTTTTCCTATAGTTGAATTACGTGTAAGTCTCGTAAATTTGAAGGTTCCATTAAAAACTTTGTGGGCATCACCGAAAACCGCTAAACCAACGCATTTTATAAAAAAAAGTATAATCAAATAAGGTACCTGCAGCATTTCATGGCATTTCGAAAAAAAACGCTCGGTTTGGATGCGTTTCTTGGTCTTGGTTTCCTGTCTGAGCGCATCTTTGCGCCGGTAATCCTGCCTTCCAAGGCGCGCATCTGCCGCCTCAGCCTCTCTCGTAATATGGCGCCAGGAATGCGTCTCCAACTCCTGTGTTCACTGTGTCCAAAAAAACTGGTCCCTCCATTTCCGCCTGATGACGCACGTAAAAGTTTCGCGCTGTCGCTGACCACGCTCCTGGCGGCGTGAGCGCGGCCGTAGTGGATGTGGCAGATGCCTGTTTGCCGCAGGTCGTTCTCCAGCTTGTCGGTCCGGGATGTTTCTGGAGCTACGAGTTGGGACGCTGCTACAACAGTGACACTCGCGTTTGCTCGTGCTCTTTGCTGGAACCTCTACACCCAACCGCCCAAATCGCAACATCCGACGGTGCGACACTCCGGGTTTTGTGACGTCATTTGTTGCCTCTTCGGGACCACTTTCGATACATGGCTGGAACCGGGTGCTAAACACACTGGCTGCCCTTTGGCAGAGGCCACTATGACAGTAACTTTCTTTCTGTGCTTTGTTTGCATACTTTACGCAGTAATGATTTGGCTCGTGTTTTGAGAAACACCCTGTGTGTTCAGATACACCTTGTTCATGCATTTTGAAAGGTACCTTTTTGCCTCCACAGTTTTTGGACGTAATGAATAAGGAAAAAGGTACACGAAAAATTGTGTGGCTAGTGTCGTAGCAACATCTTAATTATGAATTATTACGAGGGGTACTAAATACCTTTTTTAGTTTACTTATGAATACTATAATAATCCAAACCTGCGCTGCCACACCGTGTGTATCAGCTGTACTGATATGTTGCCTGATAAACGCAATTCAAGAGGTGGTCTTTGCGAATCGTCTTTTTGAATGGCAGCACTCAGCGTCTGTTGGGTTCTTCACCCCATCCCAGGAAGCTTCACATGAAAATGCTGTGTCCCAGCTATGTTGTAAACCAATTATTTGAATTGTGATATGTCATGTGCCAATGGCTACTATGCTTGGACTAAAACGTTTGCTATGGTGTCTTGTTACGGTTGCACAGATAATAGTGTCAGCGTCAAGCGCCTTCCGCGCGGAGAGCCACCTTGCCTGCCAGACAGAGACCCAGACAGTCGACCAAAAATTTCGTCCAGCCCGGGCTTTCCCATTGCACCTCCGTGGAGCCCCCAGAATCGGGCCCCCCGGTTTACGTGACCCGGGCGGGATTCCGAGGCGAGAGGAGCAAGGCGTCGGGTTACGTCTCACCGAGGAGAAGCCCCTTCGCAACAGAGACGACTCCGGGACGCCGTACGAAACGGACGGGACGACCGCTCTTCCTTCCGACATAATGTAACCATTGTGTAACCGATTGTAATCCCAGTTAATAAACGTCTTGTTAATTTTAAATCAACCCCAGTCTACGCCTTAAACTTACGATCATCTACGAACTCCCAAAACCCCAACGGATAACCTGACATGGCGCAGCCGACAGGATCCGCAGAATCCAACGAAACCGGTGACCACGCCCTGATCACGGACTCCAACAAGGGAACGGAAACTACCAATCAGGACATAATGCGTCAAGAGATACAAGATATCAAAATTCAACTCCAGCAACTAATCCTGGCCTTCAACAACGCACTTCCAACGCCACACCCAGAAAATGGCGTCAACGTGACGGACCGAAACGGACCAGAACGAGAAGTAACCACGACGGATGCTTCTGCGCTGGGCACGACAACGCAGGTGAGCGGCAACGCAACAATGGTTGATTTGCTGTCGGTCATCGTCCAAACGCAACAACAACTGGCCGAGACCCTACGACAGTCCACGAGGCCCCTCCATGTCCACTCCACGAGCGACACTTCGCACGCGATTCCCACGTTCGAGGGGGAGTCATACGAAAACGTCGCTGAGTGGCTTCGAGAAATCGAACGAGTGGCTCTCCTCGCAAACTGGACACCAAACCTCACTCTGCTCAACGCCGTCACCCGCCTTCACGGTGCCGCACGAGACTGGCACAAGTCATGCGGTTCCCGGATCGACGATTGGGAAGTATGGAAGGAAGGAAGCCATCAAGGAACGCTTCCAACGAAAAATGGGACTTCAACAATTTTTGGAGTACCAACACCGCCGACAGCTCCGCCACAACGAGAGCATTGTGCAGTACATCTACGCGAAGAATGCCATGCTCGAGCGAGCTCCCTGTGAGCTAGGAGCCAGCAAACGGATCTCCTTAATCCTACACGGAATCACTGAGGACAAGTGGGCCAATCCCCTGGCAGCCCAAGGCTGTAAATCGGTCCTCGAGCTGATTGACTGCGCGACGACTTTGGACCACCGCCGTCCCAGAGAAAAGACTCAACCACGCAAACAAGGCACGCACGAACATTCGACATCAACGCAGCAAACGACAGGCGCCCCGACCAGCACCTTGGCGAATGCCCCATCACCGAAACCCTTCAAACGCACGAGGCAGAGCAATTGTTTTAATTGCGACCAGCCCGGTCACTTCTCCAGGGACTGTCCAGAGCCGAAAACTGCAGCGACCATCCGTGCAGAGGAGAAACGCGCACAAAAGGGCGCGGGTCCAAAAGAGAAGAATGTCCACTGCTTCTTGCGCACGACAGGAGATTCTCTCCCCATCGTCACCGCCTTCACGGATAACCGTCCTTTGAGGGCGTGCATCGACACTGGAGCCAACGTATCGATCATCGATCCCAGGGCATTACCCCAGGACGCTTGCGTATCGTCGTGGTCCCGAGCAGAGGAATTTGTCAACGTTTTGGACAACAAGCTTACGCCTGACAAGTGCACGTCTCTGACGATCAGCGTTGGATCAACGACGGTCAAGGTACCGGAAATACTCATTCTTCCACTCCCCAAGTCAATTGACCTACTTCTCGGATCAGATTGGCGTCAACTCGCTAACGTGGAAGTCACGTTTCACGTTTAGAACGACATAACCATCATTGAACTACCTAAACGTTACGATTCGCCCGCCGAGATTCCAAAGACGACAATCTCCGGAGAAGCTCTGGTGTCCAACTTTCACGAGAGACTGCCCCAAGCTGAACGCCTGGCCATGTTCGTGAAGTTCGAGCCAGCACGGAATGACATCGAAGCAGCCCTAATGCAACGAATCCACACGGCTGTGGACAGCATTACCGAAGACGCCTCGCCGGAAGAACGCGAAAGACTTTTTGGGATACTCACAAAACACCACGCTGCGTTTACGACGGTGGAGGAACAACTGGGTACCTGCCCACACGCCGAGCATTCGATCGAGCTACGCGACGAGATCCCCGTGGCGTCGCGGCCCTATCGATGCTTCCCAGCCGACCGGGAATTCATCAAACGACAGGTCGAAGACTATCGCGAGCGTGGAATTGTTCGCGAAAGCCAAAGCGAATATGCTGCACCGACGCTTGTGGTAAACCAGCCGAACCATCCCTCGACTCCAAGACGAATGGTTCACGACTACCGAAAATTGAACGCCAAAACAGTCAACCCGCCGTACCCCATGCCTCGAATGGACGACGCACTCGACGATGTAATGAGGGACGGCTCCCGTTACTTTACTGTTATGGACGTCAAGACCGCATTTCTCACCATCCGAGTGAAGCCGGAAGATGTTCACAAGACAGCCTTTGTCACTCCAGATGGCAAGTACGAGTATCTCCGCATGGCCTTCGGGTTCTGTAAAGCGCCCCAAACTATGCAAATGGTCATGCGAAGAACTTTCGACGGACTTCCCCGAACAGCAACGTACATGGATGACGTTGGCCAAGGCGCAAAAACCGTAGCTGAGGCTCTGGAACTTCTAGACGAAGCCCTACGACGCATCGTTGTGAACGGACTCCGCATGGATATCGCGAAGTGCCAGTTCGTACGAACCAGCGTTCAATTTCTCGGGAATGTGATCACGGCGGAAGGCAGAACACCCGATCCTCAGCGTGTTTCTGCAGTCGACAAGTTTCAGCCCGAGAGGGATGCAAAGCATCTTTACTCATTCCTACAGTTCCTAAATCACTTCCGAAAGTTCATCCCGGACTTCGCAACACGATCATCACCGCTGCGTAAGCTACTGCTGAGGGACGCGAGCTTCGAGTGGTCTGACGAACATCAAAGGATCGCCGACGACCTGAAGCACTGTCTGAAGACTCCGTCGGTTCTGGCCACCTTTCGGAGTGAGTGCCCCAGCACGGTTCACGTGGACGCGAGCCAAACGGGCTTTGGAGCGATCCTGACGCAGAGACACGACTCGTGCGACAAGGTAATCGAATACGCAAGCAGATCTTTGAACGCGCACGACAGCACCTTGCACATTAACGTTCTCGAGTGCATGGCGCTACACTAGGCCATCACGGAAAAGTTCGCAATATACTTGCGCGGAGGCCCACGATTTGCAGTCATTACGGACAGCATGTGCCTCACATACCTTGTTAAGAACGGCCTGACCAACCGAAGATTTGCACGGTGGATCCTCGACCTCTCGGACTACGAGTTCGAAATCGTACACCGACCGAGTAAATCAAACAAGGCGGACGCCCTCTCACGTCAGTACGACCCGGAAGACTCCCAGACTCTTCTCACTTTCGCCGGAGCGACCAACCCCTCCCCCATCTGCTTGAATGCGCAAGTGAGCACGAACAGCCGCCTACGGGAACAGCAACAGATCGACCCGTTGTGTCAGCGACTAGCGTCACTGCCCGGAAACGACTACGGACGGTCGAATGGGATCTTATTAAAAATGGACGAAAAGTTCAAGAGAATCGTTGTGCCAGCCACACTTCGAGATTCTGTTATGAACATATGTCATGACTCGACTGGACACATGGACGTGGAGCGAACGACGGAACAAATCAAGGGGAACTACTGGTGGCCTCAGATGTTGCGAGACATTCGGGAGTACGTTCGATCGTGCAACACGTGCCAACGCGTGAACCAACGAACCACAACTCGAGAAGGCGCTCTGCAACCTCGCGCAGTTCCAGACTCTCCGAACACGACAGTCTCTCTCGACCATTTCGGACCACTGGAAGAAAGCAACGGTCAAAGGCATGTCCTCGTTTGCATCGACCACGCGACTCGCTACATTGACGCTGTCGCCGTGCCATCTACAGCAGCACACTTTTACGTCGACTTTGAATCGTTGGATTCCGAGATTTGGCGTGCCCACGACAATCGTCACCGACCAGGCTGAAAGCTTCGTCAACAAACAGACTGCCGCTCTGTACAGACGACTTGGAATCACGCACGTGACCTCACCACCCTACTGGCCTCAGGCCAACGGTCTTGTCGAACGGATGGTAGGGACGCTGAAGAATATAATTCGAAAACTCATCGAACCTCACAAGAATTGGGAGAAGATTCTACCCGAGGCAGTTTTCTCTGTCAACGTTTCGCGACAGAGTTCGTCACGCTTCAGCCCCTTCGAACTCATGCACGGTTACGTCCCGAAACTTCCCGGACAGCTCAACATCGGAACAGTTGAGGCTGACCTAGACGAGACGACTAGACTCCACAGGTTGGCAAGACAGCGGCACGACGCGAAAAACAACTTGGAAAACTCTCAAGCTTCGGCCAAAAGCCGGTATGACGCAAGGAGCAAGACCCCGAGATTTAAAATCGGCGACTCCGTTTACTGCAGCATCGGAGCGAGGTCAAGCACGATGGACCCGTTCTTCGAGGGCCCGTTCGAGATCAAGTCCTTTCTAACCCCAACCACCGTGGTCATCAAAAGGCTGCAATCCATAAAAGGACGACAAAACGAAAGAAAGGCAAACGTCGAGCAACTCCGCCGACACAATACACGCACACCAGCGGCACCGGAGTTATCCGACACCTGCGTCGGCCGAGCGCTCTCCGGCGCAGATGAAAGCGATGAACGTGAAGACGAGGACGGATCCGAAGCCCCAACGCGCGATAAAGAAAACTACGGAGCACTCATCAACGTCGAGGATGACGCTGCAGGTCAGCAACTGTCAAGGACGCGCAGACCTCCGGCCTACCTTGCGGATTACGCGTTGGAGTGATTTGAGGACAAATCATATTTAAAGGAGGGCGTGTCAGCGTCAAGCGCCTTCCGCGCGGAGAGCCACCTTGCCTGCCAGACAGAGACCCAGACAGTCGACCAAAAATTTCGTCCAGCCCGGGCTTTCCCATTGCACCTCCGTGGAGCCCCCAGAATCGGGCCCCCCGGTTTACGTGACCCGGGCGGGATTCCGAGGCGAGAGGAGCAAGGCGTCGGGTTACGTCTCACCGAGGAGAAGCCCCTTTGCAACAGAGACGACTCCGGGACGCCGTACGATACGGACGGGACGACCGCTCTTCCCTCCGACATAATTTGTAACCTTGTGTAACCGATTGTAATCCCAGTTAATAAACGTCTTGTTAATTTTAAATCAACCCCAGTCTACGCCTTAAACTTACGATCATCTACGAACTCCCAAAACCCCAACGGATAACCTGACAATAGCACTACTACTGTGCAGGTACGAGCCCTTCCTTGTTTTGCTACATTCCAGAGAAATACCCATAGAAAACTAACTTGTAATTACAAACTTACCAGAAACTGTACTTAAGGTACAGGCACCAAAAAATATAAGACCTTGGTTTGCATCTTAGGCGTGCAAAAAGGCAATTGTGAAATTCCAAGCAAGCGCCCACTCAAAGTGGGAGATAATCATACAAAAATGGGAATGAATTTTTTTTCATCCGACAAAACAGCATAGAAGCAGTGTGGGGACCTGGTGGAACCCGTAATTTTTAAACCAGGTGCACCACCCTTGTGAAATCTGCTTTGCAGTGGTGCTCTTGCGTCAAGCTTCACCACTTTGCACGGGCGCATACAGATAAAGCTTCACTGCTTTACATCGGCTTCTTGGAGAAGCAGCCGATGTGGAAGAGCATCTCAGTTAGCTCAACGGGCCCGGAAGGTTGCCGGGGCTGGAGGTTGATACGTCCTTCGCTTAAATTTCAAATGCTCCAATAATGAGGGGTGGGTACCTGTTGCAATGTGTGTGCATGCTTTGTATTTTACAACACATACTTATTTGCAGTTACTCGTCCGTACATACTTTACAATCCTACCTGTGTGACATTGGACAACACAAAGAAGAGTTCTGGAAGATTAGTCCACCATGACAGCATGACGGTGGCAATCGGACACTGTCTCGAAGCTGTGGGTGATGAAGCACGACAGCACAATGCACTACAGCAATGTGGTTAATTGGGCTAGTTGGTTCATAGTTTAAAAAGTAAAAGCACTGAAAACAACAAGGAATAAGACTAAGAGTCTGCTTTTATTTTTGGCGCTTCATGCTCTATAAATTATGGACCAATTATAGTCCAATCGGAAATAAATAGCGTGCAACAAAAAAATACACTCGAGGACGAGAGGGAACATGCAAACGACACAAGCGCTGTTTGGATAGTTTGCACGTTCCCTCTTATTCTTGTCCATATTTTTTTGCACGCTGTTTCTTTCCAATTGTACCATGAACCAACTCGCTTACATCACGACTTTAATCCAATTAGTCCACTTTACCCAACGATTAAACAGCGCCGAAAAAACGCAGGGACATGAGATGAAGGGAAACGGGACAAGACCCTGTGTTTTTTCGGCGCTGTTTATTTTTTGTTTGCAATGAACTAACCGGCACAAATCTCCACATTAGAACTTTACCATTCTGCTGTGGGTGATGGACATGATTGCGACTGTCCAGCAATGCGTTTACACGAATCGAGACAGTCACTTAAACACACGTCTCTTTCAATTGTTGTCCACCATGCGATTGATCTCAATGACACTGGACATGAGTGCCATGTTTCACAGATAAGTCTGCTTTGAAGGCATCGAAAGGCTCACTATGGGGGGATGTCTTAGCAAGATTTATTCTGCTTTTGTCGACGGCTACACGGGCAATGCCAAATTGAATGGTGTTGCTGCTGAGCACAGGTTGATTACAGGCTTCCAGCGTGTCCTTTGCGCACCATCAAAGTTGTCCCGAGCTGGTAAGTAGCTATAGACTGACGAAATAGAAACGGCAGTGCATTTTTTTAATGTCTCCAGCAAGCGCTTTGTGCCTTCTGCCATGCTTTGGCATCATGAGTCTGCCCAAGTTGCATGAGACGCAAAAGTGTGGAAACTGGGAAGCTCGTGCTGGACTATTGACTCTGATCTTAAGTTATGAGGCCACTTGTATTTTGAAGGCTGCATTCCTAGATTGCTTGTTCACAAAAGTTGATGTATACTTTGGGTGAAATATGCTATCGAAACACAAAGGAGCAGGCAAAGAAGCTTTAATGAACTATGAAGTCATTTTATTTTTTCTCCACAGTGCATGGTGATAAAATTAACCCTAAAAGATGTGCACAAGGTTGCACTATCTGCTTCCATTATCGTGGACTTGCATGACTGAAGCCAGAGTCGCATAACATTATGTTAGAACCAAGGACATCAGAAACAAGTAAACAAAGTAACTTTAGGCATTGCCAACAGGGCACAGTCGCATCAACATGAGAAGGGTAACAAACCTGAATCCCTCTCTTCATGTTAAATAATAGTGATCAAGAGATGCATGAGGGAATTTTGTTCTGCTTTGAAGAGTGCAGTCTGCTACAGTTCAGAAGTAGGCTTTCCCACATGACTGCAAAAAAGCCTCCTTCTAACTTTGAGACCCCTGTAGAAAAATGTGAGTGAGAATATGCATTTTTTGCAACAAGCTTTATATTTGGGCGTCACACTTCACATATCATATGAGGAAGATATGACAGACGTCGAAGATCATGCGGTAGGTGCCCTGTCTGCCATCAAAAAACAGAAAAAAAAGAAAGAAAAAAACCCATTTGCATTTAGCAACAGCCAGCAATCCTGCTCTCCAGTTGGTCATTTCCAACCTGCAATCACCGAGGCTTGTGGAAGGCGAGATGACGCCGTTCACAGCAGAATGATCACTGGTCACTGGAGTACTTCTTAAAGAAAACAAGGTAGTGACTAATCAGGGACGTGTTGGTTTGGACCAATGCGAGTCTAACGCCCGAAAGTTCATGTACTGGCCAAGAATGACTGCCGATATCTCAACTTTCACTGACAGGTGAAAAACATGCAAGAAGTTTGCTTATCGACAGCCTGAAGAACCTTCTGTCTTTGCGCAACCCTCCAATTATGGGCCAGGGTAAGAAAGATTGTTCCAACATGCTGGAAAACTCTACACGAGTCTGTACAGTGCATACTCAAATTTCCCTCTGGCACCACATCCAGATCATGGCACACACACATACACATACAAAGTTCAATCTGGCTTTGGCGGAACATCCAAATCACTGTAAACACACACTTGCACACAGTCCAAACTGGCTCTGGCAACACATCCAGGTCACTGTACACGCACACACACACACACGAGACCAAACCAGCTCTAACAGAACATTCAAGTCTACACAGACACACAGAGTTTAAGTTGGCTCTCACAGACCAACCATACCATTGAACACACAGAGTCCAAAAAGTGTCCGGCAGAATGCCCAAATCACAGTACATTCATGAAGTCTAAAACTGGCTCCAAAAAAAGACCACTGCCACAACCCTAGTGAGGGCGGCGAGGATGAAGGCTATGAAACCGACGACGGACGCGACGCAGGTGGCTCGTGCAGGGTGTGAGCACGAGGCGGTCTCGCACAGCCTTCCCCCGTGCGTAGAGGCACCTTGACTGCACGGAGATCCGCTCCTCAGCTGCGTCACTGGTTTCGTCCTCGTCGTCGGAACTGCTGTCGGACTCTGAGTCTGACGGTGGGTATGGCTCAGGCTCCTCCGAGCAGAGGCAGACGTTGTGGAGCACCGCGCAGGCTGCCGCAATCGTGCCGGCGATCTTCGGGTGGTGGAACAGGGTCCGGGGCCTCTGCAAGCACCGGAACCTGCTCTTCAGCAGCCTGATGCAGCGCTCCACAACCGCCCTTGTGGAGGCGTGGGCGATGTTGTAACGCCCGGCCGGGGAGTCGAGAGACGGCCGCCCGGGCACGGGGCTCAAGAGCCACGGCTCCAGTGGGTATGCCTCGTCGCCTGCACATTAAATAGGAAGGCTATTCTTAGACGTGTGCACCACTCGCTAAGCCTTGCACCAGCCTTACTGATTATGCTTCATCCTTCAGATGTTTCATTTTGTGAGCATGTTTCCACAATAACCAGTTAGTCTGTAATTGGGCGTTATCAAATATTTGCCATGTAATACAAACATTTCTAACCTACAAGTGTGTATTATGTTTCTGTAGCTCTCATGCACTGAATGATGGAGGCCTTTAAAGATACACTGACACCCCCCCAAATTTTTATTAGGCAATTTAATATGGTGTCAGGACACAACCCAATTAATATTTTGCTGCAGAGTCACATACCTTTTTAATAAAGCCAAAAAAAACCCCAAATTCTCTGAAACCAAATGGCATATTGCATTCCCATATTAAACTTCACATTGTGATGCCTACAGAAATATGAACACAGGAAGCCTTTTAAAGTGAAGTAATTCTTAAGTCATTATTTGAACAGTATTATCACCCTTGATGACAATTACAAGCACGCTGAAGTGGTTTACCGTGCAAGCCTGTGTCCTAAAAGAAATAAAGACATCAGAAATATTAAAGCAGGCATTTTCTTACTTTTTCCTGACTTTCTCCCACACTAATACCAAATATAAAAAAAATAAAATAAAACACAGTTAAAGCGTTATTTGAATAATCTGAAGGTTAATCAATGAACTTCCCAGTCCCAATATGCGTTAGGTGAGGGCGGAGGGTGATCGGCAAGTCTCATGAGAGTCACTAGCCCTTATCAGTGAAAGAGTTTCGCTGCGGTCGACGCCATTTGTGTTGTGGTGTGGGTTGACCGTTTGTTGGAGTTGCAGAGTCTACTATGTATGAATAGAAGATTATTTAGCCTCAAATTTATAATATTAGCCTTTTGACATCCACGGCCCTCATTGAGAAAATTGAAGCAAGTGAATCCACACTATCGAGAAAAACATCTACCGTAATCACACGCATGCTACCGCGTTGCTCAGTTACACCTGCTTGTTCCGCTCGTAGCAGATATATTAAAATAGTTTGTTTCACTTGTTTCAGTTGTCCTGCCAACAGTTTCCAGATCGTAACTAGAAGAGGCGCTTCCTCTTCATCACAACGTAGCAGAATTGTTCTGACTCCAAAAACTTTACCCACACCATGGGAAACATTGGCTGCAGCAGAATTCAATAGAACGATAATTTCCGATACAGCACTAACTTCTCTTCATGCTAAATAATTAAATTACTGCAAAAGCCAAAAGTTGCAAAAACAAAAATGCATAGAACCTGCTGTTTCAAAGCTTACAGTGCCACTATTATGTTATCCAGGTTGGAATTTATTGTTTTGTTGAATTCCCACGCTGGTGAACCGATTCACCTATTTTAAAAGAAGCAAATATTTAACATACATAGCACAGTTCACCTAAAGACAGGCATCCGTCGTGGTGATCTATGCTTCCCAATGTTTGCCTAGAGCAGATAGCGCATCCACACAACCCATTATGTAAATTTAGGTTGTACGCTGGTAACGCGATTCAATCTTCACTGAAGCACCGAATGGTACGGCACCATTTTCCGCTAAAATTGTTTTCCCACCAGTACTGTGCAACAAAATAAATGCAAGGAGCTACACCATCTCGCGCGCGAACGCGGAAAGCCCATAGACCGTTCCATTAGGGTCATAGCAGAGAGGGTAAAAGAGACCCCGCGTGTCGTCCGCTCCGCCGAGTGGGGTGTAGCTAGCGTCCGGCTGGCGTGCAAACTCTGTTTAAAATCGCGTCATTTTGGAATGCGCAGATTTTGGTATGCCAGTTGTCGTGTTATACTATGCTAGATAAAAAGACTCACAGGGTCCAATTGCGCTGTTACCTGCGTGCAAATAAAAAAAAAAATAGGAAAAACTGTGTCAGATTGGTCGGTTTCTTTGTCGAAAAGTAAATCCGGTTCCTGTACGTTTTTTTACTATACAAAGTTCGTACTGGTGTAGGACTTTAGAGACCATGAGTGGAAGTCTGAAATAATAAATAAAACATGCTCTCCTGCCGCAATACACGCAGTAGTTGAGGGTAGTACTGCCGGCTGACTCAACTGCTATTTAAGCAACGGAAAAAAGATAAGCTAGTTGGTCATTTAGCAAAATAGAACAGCAGAGAGCTCTATGCTGATTTTGGAGTAGCCACAACTATTCTAAGAACGCGAACCACTTCACAACGGCAGCCACGAGCGAGAGTTCGATGTTCGGTAGAGCCCGCCGATACAGCCCAAAGATGGAGAACGGCAACCTCCCGGTTTGTTGTCTGCTAGCGGAGTCGGGCGCGTGCCCTCTCTCTCGTTTTAACCCGCCGAACCCGCTGAACTTCCCGAATGTGTGGAGAGGGCGCTGCGTTCAAACAAAATGGTGCCGCCCAGAGAGCGCTAAATGGAATGGTCTATGGGCGGCCATGCTTCTATCCCCGCTTTGATGATGATGATAGCACGACAACGCCACCTGTAGTTCGATCTTGAGGCCAATAGATGCCTCATGCGCCACAATATTCCTCGGCGCCGAGAAGAGCAGAACCAACTGGCGAACTGTTTTCTACCACGCGCTTTTCTGCATTACCTGGCTCGTTCGTGTCTTGTGCACCATCTACTTTTCGGCGGTTACGTGGAAATAAATCTTGACTTGAGTTAGCGTGAATGATAGTGAAAGAGGTGGTGCAATGATTTTCAGACTTCGGCCAATTAACTGCGTAAATTAATCACCTGTCACCTATAAAATGAAAAACAGAAAACGATTTTTTTTTTGCGAGTGATAGTTTTTATTTTAGGAAATTAAATCAAAGGTCAAAGTGCCTCTCAACTCTCCACGTCACCTTTCGAGTGAAGTACTCTGGGGGACCAGGTGGTTTCCCCTTGGGTTCTCTCTTCAGAGACCCCAGCCGCTTCCTCCGCGATTGTCAACTTTTAAAGGATTAGCATCGTCGAAGATTGTGGCGAGCAATTGACACAAAAGACAATTCGCCACAGGGCTGACGGCAAGTGTAGCAGCGGAGGGGGACAAATTTTTGTTGACTGCGATATATCGCCCAGTGACGCTGTCACCGTAGTTCCTGTAATCGCCACTTGTTGTTGCAGATCGGCAAATAATTCGTTTTTTTCTTTGCGATTATGCAGCGGAATAGCATTTTTTAAAGGCAAGGCAATGAGTTTTTAGTCACTTGTGCTTGGATAAACAATATAAAAAATACAAACTGTCAATTCTTTCAATATTAAAATCGTTGCACTACCCATTTAAGTTGCCCTCAACTGGAACTTTCGAGCACTAGCTCAAGGAAGCTCACCGAGCAGGTACTCGCCGTCCTCGAGCAGTCTGCCGGCGACGCACTCTTGGCGCACCCAAGATCTCCTCCACACGAAGGAGTCGTGCGTTGAGCCCGGCATGCAGGGGTCGAAGGCCAAGATTCTCATGTCGGCGTCGCACACCTAGAATGAAAAGGGGTACGGCTCTGAGAGGGAGGCAACAGAGTCATGCACTCGGTCGCAGTTGTTATTAAGAAATACTCCAAAACCAAGGTGAAGACGAGATCAAAGTAACGAGAGAAACAGCTTGCTCTTTGGCTTGCTGACTCTGCCTCCCCCATATTTAAACTGTTTCTCTCGTTAGGTCAAGCGTTTTTTTTTATTACTTTTAACGCTAATTTTATTTAGAAAGAGAGAGGGAGTTATCCTCACCTATGTTCCAGCCCCAACTTTGAACACAATGCAGGCATCGATCGATGCTCTTCAATACACTTTTATAAATGCCCCCCCTCGTGACACTGTAGAATTTTTCTTGACGAGCTTAAGTATTCCCAGACTTTTCCATCGCTACGACGAGCCACTTTCGAACGTGTCTAGCTACTAAACGTTCAGGCCGGCTCCTTGGCCACTTTTCGATTCTATTTTGGTATATTCATTAACCCTTTAACCACCCGGCCCGAGCTGTACTCGTCATGGAAGGTTGTACCAATATCGCCGATGACTAGTCACACTCGTCCAGCCAAAAATGAGGGTTTGTTTTCACTGCCAAACACGAGACAGGTTCGTCTGTCCATCCATCCATCCATCCATCCATCCATCGCGTATCTAGCCTTGTAACAGTGATCAGAAATGGCAGCACGCTTGAGTGATTCCGGTGACGACCCTCGGAAACGGGCTCTCTCTTGCGGCAGTTCGAACAGTAGCGACGATGAAGACATTGAATTTGCCTCTGGAAGTGAGTCGGACATGGATTTTGAAAACGAAATGGACTTAGACGACGATTACAGTGACTAAGAAGACGACGCGCTGGGTAATGTTCGAGTGTGGCAACGCGTAAACACTGAAAACCCACAACCTGCGCCTCCGAGGTTTCCCGTTTTGTGCAGTGCCTGGGATTCTGCGGCAACCCACTGAAAAAAAAGACATTCTCGGGTGGTTCGAGGTTGTTTTTTTTTATTGGGACCTTGTCGACCTCGTTGTGACAGGGACAAACCGCCACGCGGATCCGCATTTAGCAGCGCGGGGTTCTTCATGGAAACCGGTGCACCGCGAAGAGATGATAGTGTTCCTTGCGCTAATAATTTTGCAAGGAATCGTTGGCAAACCGCAAGTTGAGATGTATTTGTTAGCGCTAGTACGGAGAAACGTCTAGGCACTTGATCTTTTGTTACAGTGCGTATGTTCAAATAAATACTGCGCATTTCAGCATGTGTTATTCTATTACTCTTACATGCACTGAGAGAAAGCTTCCACAAAAATCAGCTTTTTCTTTTAAAAGTTTTGTGTTAATACCAATCAAGTAATGTATTTGCAATATCAGAACGACGTAAGAAAGAATATGTGGAAATAAAATTTGGTAAAGATTGTACATTTTTTTCGAAAATAACTTGGTGGTCAAAGGGTTAACTGCATACATTTCATAGTCACAGACAGGATGAGGACGGCAGGGCGTTTATCATAGGACGCCCGGACTCCAGCACGCGCTCGTTGCCTTCTGTCATGCTTTTGCTGTGCGTGCATGGTCGAAGCTCGTGAGAAGTTTAAGTGTAGGAAGCAGGTCAACTGAAAGACTTCCATTCCATTCTCATCCTGAGAGGCTAGGTTTATTTCATTAGACTATCGGTCATCATCATCCGTAACTAATATGCTTAAACTGATGGACCTGAACCCGCTCCACCTGCACCGTCAAGTTAAAATTTCTCTATTCACTATCAGATAACAGTTCTGGCCTGTGAAGTGAACACTATTTATTTCCAGATCAGCACAGATCAACAAGACTAACACCAAAGTCAGACGGCGTTCTAAGATCCTTTTCACTAAGCTCCTTTATAAAATTGTCCAATCTGCTCACGATGTTGAGTGAGCACGTGCCCTACGGCATGAGCTGGTTCGCCGATTTTATCAAGAAGCTTGTTCTAAAGGCCTTTAAAATGCCCATTTGACAGGGGTATTAACCAAAGTAATACACATATATTTTGCCAGAACTAAACTTTTTCAAAGGTGGAACTGCTTGCCGCCATTGCTTATTGAAAGCATAAATGTTGAATCACTTGAGTGTCTGCTAGTGTCCCAATTGTAGTAACTCGAGTACGCCAACATTGTCTGGTTCCCCCACACAGTCTCCGGCATCAATAAGGTAGAAACAGCCAAAAAATGACAGCGAGGTTTATTTGCAATACATATAGTAGGCACATCTCTCCCTCTGACCTTTGCAGGCCCCCCCCCCCCCCCCCCCCAACTGGATTTCTCCTCTCTAGAAAAAAAAGAGCAAAAATGGCTAGACTTATATTTCTATACGAATTAGCCAACAATCATTTTAACCTACCAAAAGAAAATTATCTAATCCACACAAGCAGACAATTAACATGGTACAACCATGGCAAACTTTATGAGGAAGACGTTGCTCATAATAACGGCTTTAAATTCTCCTTCTTTTCTCCAAACCATTAACGAATGGAACCTACTGCCTCAAAAAGTTGTTCATTCCTCTTCTATTGAAATCTTTCTCAATTACTTTGATGCCCACATTTCATCAAAAACTTACATTTTATACTGTTTTTCAAAATGCAATGTATCAATTGTATTGAAGTTATTTACTAATTTTTCATTCTTGACTTCCATATTTGCATTGAATATTGACCTGCAAAATGTGTGCTGAATATTGTTTTTGCTCGTAATATTTCAAACTGTACCACCCTACAAACCCCAAATGGGGTTAGTAGTAATGGAAATAAAATTAAACCCTCTCCTGCTTGGGCGGCTCTGCTGCATGCAGTATCTGTAAATAAATAAATAATAAAAAAATAAAAACCATAGTGTCTACAAATATGCAGGAAAAGGACACCTTTTCTGGGAATTATGATGGGCTTCAAGAAAAACCCTGTACTACCACATATGTGTAGCACAACAGGGACTGCTTAGACTTTTCGATGCAGTGCCAGCAGCCGAAAAAATTGGATTTGAAAATATTGAAGCAAAAGCCGAACGTGCCTCTTATAATACTGTACGGCATTCCTCGATAAGCTTAAATACCTTCAAACTTCCCAACGGTCAGGCGGACCTTAACCTCTTACTGCTAAAGGCACCACAGTCGGATCTCCTCCCCCAATACAAAACGCAGTGTCTAGAGTGCCGTCTAACGGCACTCTTGTGGAGTGTTCAAGCGCTGTTCGACGGCACTTTGCGCCCACATTCGAGTGCCGTCCTAGGATGCCCCTATCGAGCAAATTCCGTCCTTTTCCTTTAGCAAAGAATGTCTTGGTTTTGGCACTTTGTGGCCGAAATTAGTATGACGAAAATAATCTCCGGAGAAGGGGAACAGGGCAGACAAAGGACAAACGCAGCTAGTTGACTGGTGCGTGACCGAAAAAATCCGCCTGGTCTTGGTATTGAACGAGGGACCTCTCCATAGAGCACTACACTGGAAATGGAAATGTCCCAATTTGGTACCAGGACCAGGCGGATTTTTTCGGTTGTGCACCAGTCACCTAGCTGTGTTTAGAGATTTGTGTTTGTTTTTTGTCCCCCTTCTCCACGGGATTATTTTCTTCCCTCTTGTCCAGCTCGCATGCGCCTTTGCATTTAATTGCATTATCATCGAAATTAATCTGTCCACCTCAGCAGTACTTTTTTTTTTTTTTCTTGTATTACATTTGCCAATTATGACTATACTCAGATTCCATAAAACTTTTTTCATAACAAATAGTAACCGGTCTCACAAATGTTTAGGTTCAATAGTTCCTTTCCGAAATTCAGTCTGGCCGCTTCGATGACTATCATCATCATCATCTAAAAAAATGGCATATGTGTCGTACTAATGGCGGCCTTCTGTTTACCGAGGAAGGAACATGTTGAAGATACTCCTAAGCTGAGGATTCGAGGCCTATACATTCGAGGCATTAGCATATTGCGAAGCAGGAATTGAATGCAAGAGCTGCGCAAGCGTTCATTTCTATAACTCGGGCCCACTCAGTCTGTTAGTAGCCCAGAATCCACTTGAAAGCCCCTTGATGTATAGAACTTTATCAAGGCGTCTATCTGGGTTGGTGCTTCATTCTGACTGGTTGAATCTTTGTGGCAGTCAACACTGAAAGAAATGATCGAGAAAGAACTGTACAGTGAAGAGCAGATTCTTGTAGCCGTCGACTTGCTAAAGTGACAGAGCCCGATAGAATACTGCAGGCTACAAGTTCATTACAGCCGTTAGTACGGCAAAAGTTAAACCGCCATTTCAGCCACCAGATGGCACTAAATTTCGGAGTCTGTACGCCTGCCTCAAAAAAAAAAAAAAAAGTGGAACCTTTTTTTTTTTTTTTCTTGAGGGGGAGGGGGAGGTGTATTGCCGTTACTTGAGAACGTTGTTGCCGTCACTCGAGAAGAACTTAAATTTATTTTAAATCACACTCGCAACCTTCGAGAGAGTGCAACTTCGTCAAACTTGATGAGATCGCGCACCTGTACAGCGCAGGCACAAACATACATAAGAAAACATGCTGCTCGCTCCTGCAGCGTTTGTCTCACTCGAGTTTTACGGTAAAACAAATTGTCGGCGAGCTGCTGATGGAACGCATGTCAGAATAAGCGTGACTTGTATTTGACACTTTCCGACGGCACTTTAACGCTCCGCAAGAGCGCCGTCGGACGGCACTCTAGCCACAGCCAATACAAAAAGAAACCGAGGAAAAGGAGATGTGAGCGCGCAGGAACGTCAGAGGGAATAGACAATAAACACAAGGGACTTCTCTCTCTGCCCGCTGTACCTTCCAAAGGGAGCGAGCAAGAGCGTCATCTGCTCCTAGTGCAGGAACGGCGTGCGAAGTTCGAACGCCGAACGGTGGCGTTCAGACGCTGACGTTCGAATTATGAACGCGGGCGTTCGATGAAAATGGTCCGACTTTTTTACTTACCACCATGACGTTGAGCGCGTAGTAGTGTTTACGACACCAATATAGAGCCTTAGTCACTGTGCGGTCGTGCTGTGACGGGGCCTTGATGGCAACGAAGGTGCCGTCCACACATCCGACGACGCCGGGCAGGCAGCCGCGTCGAACGAAGGCCTCCCGGGTCGCCGCCTTCTCTTCGTCGGTCTGCGGGAAGGCCACCCATTGCCTGCCGAGGCAGTTCACGATTGCCGTGGCCACGGCGCGGATGGCCGCGCTGACAGTCGTCTGGTGCACAGCGAAGTGCTGGTCCCACGCCACCTCGCCTTGGTACCTGCCGGTGGCGAAGAAGTGAAGCGCGCACAGCACCTGCTGTTCGACCGTCATGACGGTACGGCCGCGGCGCCGCCTTCTCAGAGCCGGATCTGCTCGAAGTTGGTTGCACAGCCACCGTACTACGTTCTTAGACAGTCGATAACGCTGCCGGAATTCCTCGTTGGGCATGTCGAAGGCGTTGACATGTTCGAAATACCGCCGTCGCTGACGAAACAGGCCAAGCAAAAAAAAAGCCGCCACGGCCGCCATTTCTGCTGTTTTGACGAATGAATGGATATCTCAACCCGTGAACAGAGAGTTCGGTCAATGGGAGGCGCGGGCAGAGCCAGGGCGTGCACCAGACTCGGAAAGGGGGCTTGGCATGCTCTCTCGACCAGAGCCGTATATAGGGAGAGTTTGGTCAGTCTACGATCTCGCCGCCGAAACGCTCTCCTCCCGAGTGAGCCAATCAGCACGCGGCGCAGAGCGAGAGGCATGAGCGCATGCGCGTGAACTCCCGACTGCTCCCAGCTGAGTGGGGAGGGCCGCCATCTTCGATCATTCTCCCGGCGGAATGCGTGGGATCGGCATCTAAATCTCGATTATTGCCTTCTATATCGCTGGCTCTGGCAAGAAAATGACATTCTGTTATTCCTCGGTGGGTTAAACAGCTAATAAACGAAGATTTTTGGGCGTATGGCCACAAACTTTTATTCAGGCGAAAAAGAAGTCGGCCGGTAGCAGACGACGCGTAGCCTCAGCAGTGCTCTTCTCCGACCAGTCTCCGACAGCGTTGCTAAAAAATGGCGGTCGTCTCCTCTCTGCTCCCTTCTTTCTCTCTCGCTCCTTCGGCGCTCTCCTCCCTTTCATTTACTTTTCTCCTCTCCGGCGCCTTCGTCGCCACACCCACTGGCCAAACTCTCCTGCTCTTGACTAACCAGAAGCCGAAAAGAATCCCCTAGCGGTGGTAGCGAGAAACAGTTCTGATCGAAAGTCTATGTTCGTATATGGTTCTAATAAGTGCGTAAGAGTGGAGTGTAGTAACTCTTCGTGGTTGAAAATAGGGTGCACGTATTGTTTTGATCATGATGATGCAGAAAGATGTAAGAAACGAATGCGCCGCTCAACCCTGTTTTGCTCGGACAGAGTGTGACCACTCGGACGGCAGATTCCCGGCCCTCGGCGTTTGGCGTACGGATTATGTCGATCGTTCCGCTAGTCGCACTCTTCCACCATCGGTTGGTTGGTTGGTTGGTTGTATTGTTTGCCAGACGTGACATTTGCCTCACTCACGGTGGGGCAATCACGCTCATCATTTTTGATGAGCGTGATTGGTACATCACGTGTATCATATTTTCAGCCATCAAGAGTTACTCTAATGCAGTTATCAGGTTTGTTTCTCGCGACCACCGCCAGGGTACTATTTCCGGCTTCTGGTTGGTCACATTCGAATTTCTGAAGACGCCCTGGAACACGCCCAGCCCGCTTTCGGCCAATGGCATAGAGATCATATACTAAATCTAGAGGAAAAGGTCCGCCATTTTCCCATACATTCTGGCTGCCGCAAGCGGCGGACCATGCAGGCAGACCCTCTGGGTCCCAAACACGGTTACATCAGCAGAGCAGTTTCGTGAACTTCAACAATCCACGAACTTACCGGTGGAAAGATACTCGCGTTCTTTTCGAAGGTTTCTTTTTGCATAGCGCGCAGATGTACGGCCTCGCGTTAACGCTAAACTAAACCATATACCCGGCTTCGCTGGTGGGGCGCGGCTGGGCGCGGTTGAGGAATACGAAACTGCGCAACCACCACCTTTCCGAGATTTCGACGGAAGGGAAGTTAATGCAGCGTAATGACTTTATTGCTTTTTATAAGCGTTAGAATAGCTCAGAATTTAGTTTACAACGTTAAATTATCACTGTTTATATTGCTGAGAGTTTTCACTCTTCGTGTTTACCATGGCAACGTTGCTTTCTTTCTCTCGTGTTCTGTCGCTCTCTTTTGCGATCGTTCACTCGGGACCCAGGATGTCGGCGCACGGGATTTGCCACTCCTCCTCACCCACCTTTACCCCCCTGGCCAATGGCGCGTCCTCATTTGTCTCCTATACACCTTTCCAAAAACCGCTCCTAGGCCGCCGCCATGTTGCTGATGCTGATGCGGTTGGTGCGACTCCCGCTCAGCGCGGTTCTCTACCTACGTTTTTGCGGTTCTGCATTCAACGTTTTCTCGCCCCTCTTGAAAGTTTCCACTTAATTTTTTT
Organism: Ixodes scapularis; assembly: GCF_016920785.2. NCBI lineage: Eukaryota > Metazoa > Arthropoda > Arachnida > Ixodida > Ixodidae > Ixodes > Ixodes scapularis. Next base: position 112,782,629 of record NW_024609835.1, read on the forward strand.
TATGCGTGCTGCGTACCCTTTCTGTGTTATCTTCGATTGTGAGAAATAAGGCTGGTAAGTGCCTGCCATTCAAGCTTTTCTGCTCGACATTCACGGGAAACGAAAGACGTGAAGGACGTCGAACGACCCTCGACGCGATTTTGCGAACATTGTTCTCCCACCTCCCAGATATAATCCGCGTAAAATCCTCAGCCATCTCCAAAAACAGTCGTCCGGGTTGGGGTGAGAAACGGGTCAGTCGCGTTTGTTTCTTTGCCTTGGTGCGGTTGTGAAAAAAGGAAGCTCTCCCCAAGACGTGCCCCAAAACGAAGTCATCCCGGATTCCGTCCGATCGTCAAGATGTGACTGTCGTCGACTGTGACTGTGCTATTTGAGATCTTTCTCAAATAAATTCGTTTCGGATAACGCTGCATCGTGTGGTACGTACGAATGTTAACACTTCCTCAATTGTATGTCCGTGTCCTGTCCATCGGTAAACACGTTATTTGTGAGCGTGAAAAATGCATGCCGTTCGGCCCTCTTCTGTTGCAATTTATTTTTGACAGCTAAGCCCTTTGTCGTTTCACATGCGGCGAATCCCGCGGTGCGGTCAAAACTTATCGCAAGAAAAAAACAAATAACGAACTATTCATTCCAGTCGCATTCGTTCTGTCGCGCGTGTACCCAACAAAAATAGTTTAGATTTTTTTTTTTACTTTTTTTTTGTTTTTTTAAATGCGGCACAATGCTTTCTCAATGTCCTCGGGAACATACATGTACCATGAAACACAAAATATAGCGGGAAAAGACGAGAATTTAGCCGCCAGCAGCGTTTGAAACTGCACCTACGCAGGCTGCGCCTATTGAAATCACAGTCCACTCAATTAGGGTTAGGAGGGACGCCGGTGAGAGTCTAGCCTCAAACTCAGTGACTGGGCTCACAAATGGTTTGTTGCCCCTGGGGTCGAGTGTTTTTTGGAAAGGTGTATACTTCCCAACGAATGGCCAAACTCTCTACATATACGGCTCTGCCCGTGAATAAATAGATGGATGTTAACGGCTATAACTTTTGTGATGGGCGGCAGCTTGCGCCACCTAGTCGGCAATTTGAACTTTTGCTGACCCCCCTGTCTCAAAGGGGTTAGGTACCGCCAACTAACTAACTAACTAACTAGACAAACGTATGATTCTTCCCGCCCTTCTAAAGGGTAGCTGCAAAGAAAGAAAAAGTGTTCTGTCAAAGCAAAACAAACCTTCCGCGAAAAAGTTTTTTTTAAAGCAATATTTACGCCACAGGACTCAGAATTAGGGGAAAATCCAGAACTCCGTTTTTTTTTTCTTTTTTTTTTTGGAGGGGGGGGGGAGAGAGTTTGACTTTGTTTGGGGGGAAGGAAAAACGGCCGCCCTTGTCGCCCCCCCCCCCCCCCCCCCCCCCCTTTCCCCCTTGGATCCGCCCCTGGTCAGAACCTCTCCTCATTTGAAACTCCCGCTCTTTCGACCCGTGCGGACGGAGAAGTATGCCCTGCCCACTGATCTCTATCGCGCTTCCCCGCTTGTTCGCTGCAGCCCAAGTGAAGCCACCGGACTTCACTCGCTTGAGATACGATTTGCCGTTTTTGCTAGCCTTTGCTGCGGTTTTCCAGCGTGCTGTGGACACGTTTTCTACTCGTTCGTCGTCATTAGCCGAAGAAGTTTTTTGAAGACTCTGTGTATTGTTGAGACTTGCCGTTGTGAACACGTGGAAAATTTTACGAAAGTGCAGTGTCGCAGGAAAAAGGCACAACGCGTCGAAAGGAAGGGCTGGCGGCGTGTTCAAAGCTTCCTTGGCACGCCGAAGTGCCGTGTCTCTGTGCCTTCGCACGCTTGGATACCGACCAAGAACCGACGCCGTGTGTATGTGTCTAGCGAGTGCAATGTGCGTGAAGCTGTTCGTGCCTCTGGATCAGCGTCTTTTCCCCTCGCGGTTTAGGAACGAGCTTAATCCAGCGTCCACTAGCGACGGAAGGTGGGGGGAAGGTACGTCTTTTGTTTCGTCCTTAGACGATTTACACAATAGGTTGTATTCGTGAAGCGGTGCATGCTGGGACCAGCGCCATCTTGCCGTCCTCGGGAGCAGACAGTCGCACAGTCGCGTACGGACAACCGCATCCTACCTTTTCAAACTTCAGGCGAAGCCGCAGCCGCGCTTTCTGCCTCGGGTATGGTGTCGTGTGTGGTGGTAGGTTGCCACAACAAGACGCAATCGTCAAAGAAGAAGAAAGAGTGCAAGGTCGCAGACGCTCGGTTCTTTAAAATACCGAAGGTACGGACTCGTGAATGCGACACGACGCGAACACTGTCCGCGAGGAGACAGCGAGAATGGTTGAAACGCATCAACAGAAAAGACCTGGACGCTGACCTCGACAAGTACAAGGTGTGCTCACGCCACTTCGTCTCGGGTGAGTGTCGGCATAGTTTGTTTTTCTCTGACATTAACTTCCTGAAGCTTTGATTAGATTCGCACATACTACTTGCTTTGGTTAGATTCGCACATACTACGCGACAAAACAAAAAAAAAAAAAAAAAAACGATTGCATTCCTCACATCCGCCGACGCTGCACGCATGACGAAGTGAATTTCGGGCATTAAAACAAAAAAGATCCTTGTTTTAGACAGATCCAGACTGTCTGGTTTTGGCGACAATGTCGCACGCTGTTGAGAAATTTCGCCAGTGCAGCGCGACCGCTAGCCTGGAGTCTTTACTAGGTGCACCACGCAGTAGCGATGCACGACTGCACACCGGTACGATGTTTGGGTCCTGCAGCACGAGCTTTCCACGTGCTCCGATCTAAGACGCGCTAGGCCACCATCATCTCCTTCGCGCTATCACTATCACTGGCTACTACACGCTCCTGAAACAGACCGTTTCGCCGTTTCAAACGAAATTAAGCGAAGATACGCGTCCGCAAAAACATGAAAAGTTAGGCTCACCTTCGAGACGATGATCACGCTGTCCGCGTTCGCTGCTTTCATTGCCGGCTCCTGGACCCATCCGCTCGTAAGGTAATTATGGGCGTCTAATGATTTGTACGCTTTTAGCTGCTTGCGCGTCACGAAACTTGTCTTGAGGATCAGGTAGTTGTGTATGTCGCCCATTTCTACCTGCGGCCATAGGTTGCTGTTCCGGACTAGGTCCATCGGCGGCAGCGCGAACGGATCCGCGCCGCACATTTTAACCTTTTCCTCGTAACGTGTGCGTTCCCGTCCGCTTAAACTTAGGCCGTATAAACCCAGCGGTGGACAACCACTTGAAGAAGACATCTTCACGTTAGCGGGCGAGCAAACACCATAAATACGTCGCACTGCAACGGTGCGTGCGTAACGCGTCCGTCACCTGTCGCTGGGCGCTACGGGAGTGCGCGCGCGGCTGTCTGCTCTCGAGGACGGCAAGATGGCGCTGGTCCCAGCATGCACCGCTTCACGAATACAACCTATACTGTGCACAACAGCTCCTCATCACTGATCAGTGCTGGCTTATTATCAGCCTACTTAATTGCACTTGACGTTTGAGCGCGGCTCGCCTAATTGTAATTGGTCAACAGATTGCACACGACCATATCGGCCGCGCTTCAAAGATTTTCATTCTCGCCGTCTTGTACTTTTGCTTTCGAAAACCCCCCTGGCTCCACAACGTTGCCCTATTCGTGCTCCCACGGAATCTATTAGAGTAGATTTGGGACATAGCCATGGATAATATATAGTACATAAGAACACGTACAGATCTCTCCCTTTTATTGATAGCAACTCACCGGAACAGCTGGACGATCCAGAACTCCGTGGCCGATATATATAAATGATCTAAAGGCTTCTACGCGCGACACACGTTCAGAACTTTGGCGCGGCGTCAATACTTGACCGGTATCCAAGCGTGCGAAGGCACAAAGATGCATCACTCGGCGTGCCAAGGAAGCTTTGATCACGCCGCGACACCGGTGACACTTGTTTTCGACGAGTTGTACCTTTTGATACGGCTTCACGCACATTGCACTCGCAAAACACATCCACACGGCGTCGATTCTTGATCGGTATCCAAGCGCGCGAAGGCACAGAGACACGGCACTTTGGCGTGCCAAGGAAGCTTTGAACACGCCGCCAGACCCTTGCTTTCGACGAGTTGTGCCTTTTTCCTGCGACACTCCGCTTTCGTAAAATTTTCCACGTGTTCACGACGGCAAGTCTCAACAATACACAGAGTCTCAAAAACTTCCTCGGCGAATGACGACGAACAAGTAGAAAACGTGTCTACAGCACGCTGGAAAACCGCAGCAAAAGGCTAGCAAAACGGGAAATCGTATCCCAGCAGGGTTGGGTCCGGTGGCTTCACTTGCGCGAGCGGCAAGCGCGATCCAGCAATTGTCATTGAGATCAGTGGCCCTGCCCCTCGCTCTTGGATTTGCTCTTGTATTGACTTGGCTGCGGAGTTCAACGACGTACGCAGCGTCTCGACCACTGATCTCAATGACAATTGCTGGATCGCGCTTGCCGCTCCCGCAAGTGAAGCCACCGGACGCAACCCCGCTGGGATACGATTTCCCGTTTTTGCTAGCCTTTGCTGCGGTTTTCCAGCGTGCTGTAGACACGTTTTCTACTCGTTCGTCGTCATTCGCCGAAGAAGTTTTTTGAAGACTCTGTGTATTGTTGAGACTTGCCGTTGTGAACACGGAAAATTTTACGAAAGTGCAGTGTCGCAGGAAAAAGGCACAACGCGTCGAAAGGAAGGGCTGGCGGCGTGTTCAAAGCTTCCTTGGCACGCCGAAGCGCCGTGTCTCTGTGCCTTCGCGCGCTTGGATACCGACTAAGAACCGACGCCGTGTGAATGTGTTTAGCGAGTGCAATGTGCGTGAAGCCGTGTCAAAAGGTACAACTCGTCGAAAACGTGTCGCCGGTGTCGCGGCGTGATCAAAGCTTCCTTGGCACGCCGAGTGATGCATCTTTGTGCCTTCGCACGCTTGGATACCGGTCAAGAATTGACGCCGCGCCAAAGTTCTGAACGTGTGTTGCGCGTAGATGCCTTTAGATCATTTATATATATCGGCCACGGAGTTCTGGATCGTCCAGCTGTTCCGGTGAGTTGCTATCAATAAAAGGGGGAGATCTGTACGTGTTCTTATGTACTATATTAACCATGGCTATGTCCCAAATCTACTCTAATAGATTCCGTGGGAGCACGAATAGGGCAACGTTGTGGAGCCAGGGGGGTTTTCGGAAGCAAAAGTACAAGACGGCGAGAATGAAAATCTTTAAAGCGCGGCCGATATGGTCGTGTGCAATCTGTTGACCAATTACAATTAGGCGAGCCGCGCTCAAACGTCAAGTGCAATTAAGTAGGTTGATAAAAGCCAGCACTGATCAGTGATGAGGAGCTGTTGTGCACGGTATCGTGTAAATCGTCTAAGGGCGAAAAAAAAGACGTACCTTCCCCCCATCTTCCGTCGCTAGTGGACGCTGGATAAAGCTCGTTCCTAAACCGCGAGGGGAAAAGACGCTGATCCAGAGGCACGAACAGCTTCACGCACATTGCACTCGCTAGACACATACACACGGCGTCGGTTCTTGGTCGGTATCCAAGCGTGCGAAGGCACAGAGACACGGCACTTCGGCGTGCCAAGGAAGCTTTGAACACGCCGCCAGCCCTTCCTTTCGACGCGTTGTGCCTTTTTCCTGCGACACTGCACTTTCGTAAAATTTTCCACGTGTTCACAACGGCAAGTCTCAACAATACACAGAGTCTTCAAAAAACTTCTTCGGCGAATGACGACGAACGAGTAGAAAACGTGTCTACAGCACGCTGGAAAACCGCAGCAAAGGCTAGCAAAAACGGCAAATCGTATCCTAAGCGAGTGAAGTCCGGTGTAGAGTGCCTTCATACACACGCGCGCTTTTGCTTGAGTGGTGACATCTCAGCCATTTTTCCGCCCAATCGTTTCTTTATGTATTTTGAAGTGCGCGCAATCCGATGTCACTCAGCTCGAGCGCGTAGCTTTGGCTGATGCATAGGCGCCATCTTACCGCCCAAGTCACGCACCGAGTGCGCGAGAGCGTCACGCGCTGGTACATTCCGGACAACAATGGATGTCTTCACCCTGAGACAGACAGACATCTAGGCACCCTAGTCCGGTGGCTTCACTTGCGCTGCAGCGATCAAGCGGGGAAGCGCGATCCAGCAATTGTCATAGAGATCAGTGGTCTCGACTTCCGGTGTGTCTTGTCGAAGATACGCCGCGTATCAGGAGAGGGAGGGGGGAACGGGGGCAAGGTGCAGGTGCCGCCGTGCCGCCGATGTACGCTGGAAGCTAGAACCCGTTCGTTGTTTTTGTTCGGTCGGAGAAAATGTAACAACAACGTACGTCCAACATGGCGCCGGTATTGTTTTGGTTTGACGGAACGCGAGAAGCTCCGCGGCTTGCGAGCACATCGTCATCATCATCATCATCATCATTTATTGTCCGCGCCAATTCCAGGGCGCCGCCATGTTTATCTACGCTCGCGCCACCACGCGGAGAGAACTGGCAGGCAGGAGGGGGGGGGGGGGGGCTGCGTTGGCGGCGTTGCTTTGGGGAGCTGGATGCGGCAGGCTGTCCGAATGCACCGGCACATCGTGAACGATGTCTTCACCAGAAGCCTCCGCGAGCCGTTCTTCAACAGATAAGATGTCGTGAACATTCGAGAACCCATCTCGATCAAGAAAACAAGAAAAAACCTTTCTTGTCTTAAATGTTCTCGGTGTCTGCTGACCCTTGACATCCGCGTTTCAGTCCGGGTTCATTCCGTAATAAATATTTCGCTACCGCTCTCTTGTAGCGTTCAAATCCTTGATTGTTGGCTTCTTGTATACGACATTACATTCGTGGCACGTTTGAGACCGATTTTCGCGATCTGCTTGCCTTTCTGCGGCAGCGCGGCTCTGCCGAGCCGAAATAAGTGGAAGGCGTTCAGTTGATCGAACGCCGTTTTAGCGAATGAAAACGAGACCACGACGTTTCATCGAATGACTAGCGAATGGGTCTAGTTACATAGACAGCTCGGATTAGCTTTCTTTTGTAATGTGGCGCCTTCTGCCGCTGCGAAGCGGCGTAAACGAGGGCTCCGAGTATGTTAGCACACGCCCCCCCCCCCCCCCCCCCCCCACACACACACACACAAACACACACTGCGAGCGTCTGGGTTCGAAACTATTAATTGCCAGTTCTAAAGGATGGTACCTACTTGAAGTGGGAGCTGGAATTCTACGAGGTACCAGGAGACACTTACTATCGGGCAACGAAGCACGGTGCCTGTGGGGGCGGAGTCTAGGAACGCTACTGATTAATATTGTGACAGGCGGTCAGTTTTGATAGCAGACGAAACTTCGACTCGTTTGTTCAGAAGTTCGCGGTGATATTTTATTAGCCCTCGTTACAGCACACCAAGGATCTTAGGCAGTGAAATTCACATCACGCAGGCTCGTCCGTCGTAGTCAAATGAGCGCAGTCGACGATGAGGTGTAATGAGCTACTAAGCTTCACAAGGGAAATGCGCATGAGAAAGAGTTTTGAGGAGTCCAAAACACCGATCCAGCAGACGAACGTACGTACGCTTACTCCGAACTTCATGAACCCGACGACGCAAGATCAAAGAGCACCGCCGCCATCGCCACCCGGTTTTCTCTGCACTTTGCGCGACGACGGCACTGCAACGGAGGGCACTCGCCTCGGCGTTAACAATCCGCGAAATAGATTAATTTACCACTCTTGAAGCCATTCCAAATGATAAATGAAAATACCTCGGCGTCGCTGGACATCTGACGACACAACCAACACAACTGTGCCGCTGGCTGCGTGAGCCTGACACAACTGTGCCGAGCGCCTGCTCGGCACCGTTGTTGCTCGTGAAGGCCTGCTTATTTGTAGTTGAGACGATGATTCCACATCTTTCGTGGTGCTTGCAATAACTTCGAAGGGCAGGGGAACCTTCTCACGAGGACGTCGAAGACACTCAACACCGGAGCCACCAAAGCAATCGTACAAACCGTCGCCATGTTTGCTTCTTCGTCACTCGCGGCGCGGTCAACTCGTCGCGAGATGTTTTCTGGCTCGGCTAAATGGAAACCAACAGCGGCAAAGTGGCGTATGGACACACGGCTCTCACATTACGGGCACTGTACTCACACACGTGGTAAACAGGACCGATGCCGGCGAAACGGCAGTCGGCACACCAGCGAAGAAGCCCTCAACGGGAAGCGGCGGCGCAGGCCGACGCAGCCCCCCTGGCCCCCCCCTCCCCGTGAACGTCTGGGTTCGAGATTATTGTTCGCTTTTGCTCCTTGCGGTCGAGGCTAAAAAGAGCACTTCCGGACAAAGGTCTATAATGGACAGGAGGTGGCGTCCCTATCCCCAATGCATGGAGCGAAGTATAACGGAAGTAGGCGTGGCCACAAGCCGCAACGAGCATTTCTTGACCAATTGGAAGCCTAGTGAGTGGGCGCCGCCATTAATTTCAGTGCAAACAACCGCGTTGCGATGACATTTCCGTGGCAACGCGACTGTGTGCACCGAAAGTAATGGCGGCACACACTGTTATTTGAAACAGCGCTTAACGGCAGACTTTTAAACCGGTATGGTCGGAATTGAATGAGATTATTATAAACGAACGCCTGGTTGCCCAGCAGAAAGTAAGTGACTAGAATAGACCCTTTCCGGAATTCAGTCTCACTTTTATCACTATCATCATCATCTAAAAACGGCATATGCCGTTTACTGATGAAGGAAGAAGTTGAAGATGCTCCTAAGCAGATGATTCGAGGCCTATACATTCTCGATGTTAGGGCGTCGTGAAGCAGGAATTAGACGCAAGGGCTGCGTAAGCCTTCATTTCTAACTCGGTCCCATTCAATTTGTTAGTAGCACTCACTCGGCTTCAGAGCCCCTTGATGCACATAACTCTATCAAGACGTCTATGTGGGTTGGCGCTTCGTTCCGACTGGCTGCATTTGTTTCGCCATCGACACTAACCGAGATTGGAAAAGAATTGTAGCCAAGTGCACATTCTCGTTTACCGTTGACTTGCGAAAGTGACGGTACCCCATTAAATACTGCAGACCACAGTTTCATTGCCGCCATTAGTATAGTAAAAGATAAACTGCCGTTTGAGACACCAGATGGCACTGAATTCCTGGGAGGGTTAGGGTGCCTCAATGTCCTTCTGTTTAGGGTGATGCCACCCCTTGTGGTACCCGATGCCGACAGCACGCGCTCACGGGTAAAATACAAAGAAATCGACGAAAACAAAATGTCGCCGTAGCACAGTCAGCGCCACGAGCGCGTGCAAGGACACGTTCTTTCACGCGCTTCTGAACAAAAAATAAAAGTGTGAGACAAAATGGCCAGATGTCTCCACCCTAAGCAAAGCGCACATGAAGGCACCCTAGGAAGGGTCTATTGAGACGCTCTAGATGACGCACCGTGAAGGACTGCGGTGCGCAACGCATTTTTTAATAAACAGCAGCAGCAGATCGCACGAGCGCGCATGCAAGCCAGGAGCGCACAGAACAACGGGCTCGCGCTTCCAGTCCTGACTTCGCTCGCACATAATGTGGAACTAAGTATAAACACTCACACTGCAAAGCATTTGCATCGTGGACGCCCACGGCGGACGCCGACTGCATCGAAAGCTAGCCTCGTGAAGCACACGCCGGAGCAGATTAAAAAGCAGACGAACTGCCGGTGCGCTACCTCATCGGAACCAAACGAAAACATATCGAGGGGCTTTAATCGGAACGGGTGCGCAAGGCAGTCTGGGATTAAACGCCTCTTCCGGCTTCACTCAGGCTGACGTCATGCCGGGTTCTGTCTGTTTAAACGTCCTTGTTGAAGGCCCTTACGCGCAAGGAGGATAGAAGGGTAGGAGAGGGCATAACGTCACCCGCGTAGCCTTCACGAGCCATGCTCCCTTGACGCCTCGCCTCTTTCTCATCTTCCTCCTTACTCTCCTCGCTTATCAGGCCAACGTGACCACATCACGTGACCGTAGCTAGACTTCGTCTAGCCTTTGATCTGATAAAACTAAAACCTACCGGACGGAGCGCGCGCAAGCCTGCAAAGAATCCTTCTACAGGGTGATTCAAGGTCAAAGATTTCTGGAAGTTGCCCTCTGACACTTCTGAAGTAAAGAACAGAAAAGCGATTTCGCCTGCGTGTCTTAGTTGTTGCGTAAAAAAAAAAAAAGAAAAAAGATAAATATTGGCATTTCAGGCACCCCTCAACTCACTCCCAGCCTTCAGGGTCACACCTGGTCCCCCTCCTAGTGACGTCGTTCAGAGTGCCGTGTAGCAGGGCCGTACCCAGAAAAAAATTTCGGGGGGGGGGGGGGGGGGGGGTCAGAACCCCCTATCCCCCCCCCCCCCCCCCCCCCCCTGGTTACGGCCCTGCCGTGTAGGTTCCCGTGTGCTATCTCGGAGGACACTTTCTCTCCCTCTCTCTGCTGACATTAGCGGGCGTTATGCTGCAGCTTAGAGCCGAGCGAGGTCATGTAACCTTTTCGCCGTAGTTCCTTCGGCTGCCACTTGGGGCTGCAGGTGGGGGAAAAAGCTCGACTTTTGCTTTGCGATTAAGCAGCGGAATCGCGACATTTTTAATGAAGGAGGTGTTTTCTCTATCCTCCGGGACACGATAAACAACGTAAAAATGACGAGATGCAAATTCTTTTAATCATAAAATCGTTGCACCGCCCCTTTAAATCGACCGCAAAATTCGGTTTTTAACCTATAGGCAACCTGCAATGCTGTTTGGTTTGGCTCCATCTAGCGACTGAAACAAGAAATATTGGGTACCCCTGGGAGTGGCGGCTGCATTCTTCAAACGAGAGCTATTACTCTGGTGGCGCCGCTCAGCCTAGTGTCTGAAGCAAGAAATACTGGGTATCCCAGGAAGCCGTGATCGCGTAACGTGCCAGTGAAGCAGAAGCTACGGCCCTGGCGGGCCAATCGGAACGTGACTGCCTATCACCGGAGCGCGCCTCAACTCCGGAGAAGTATCAGGCTTTTGGGTGCGTCATGCTCCAATACGTGCGCGTTGCGCTCGTATACGTCGCGCATTTGGAAGCCTTCGACACGCAATGTGGGGCTTATCGTTTACCCTTTGCCAAGTTACAACGAGACAGGGTATAACCGTGCGCTCTCACCCTGCTGGCGCCGCCTGGCCATCGCCGGCTGGCTATTGCGCTACGACTTTGTGCAGCGTTGCCCACAGATGGCGCATTTTTTTTCTGTAAAATTTGCAAAGAGCGAATTTACCCGAGGAAAAAGTAAAGAAAGAAAAAAGGCCTAGCTCCTATGGAAACGCCGCGAAGCCACCGGTCTTCAAACAACACGGCGCCGTTTCGCACGGGAGACAAGAGATGGCGCAACGGACGCCGCCAACGTAAAGCCCCTCGATGTGTTTGCGTTAGTCGTGCAAGTAGCGCCAAATGCGCGAGTGCACGAGACCCACGTCTCGAGTGGGCCTTGGAAGCGAATGGCGGCGGAGCACCCGCTCATGGCACGTGTCTCGCGCGCTTCCACAACAATGGTTGGCGGTACTTGTAAAAAACGCTTTTATCAAGGGGCTTTACGCCAACGAACGAGCATACGGCGCCGAGAGCCGGCGTCTTTAGCAGACAATCTTTTCGACTCAAAAGCGGCGCGCGTTCCGCAGGTGGCGACAGTCGCAGAAACAAAAACAGGCGCGGTAACAACAAGGAACTGCAGTTCCTTGTCTGCTAAAGACGCCGGCTCTCGGCGTCGTATACGCTCGTTCGTTGGTGTCAGTTGGCGTCGCGACCGCTTGCGCCATCTCTTGTCTCCCGTGCGAAACGGCGCCGTGTTGTTTGAAGACCGGTGGCTTTGCTGTGTTTCCATAGGAGCTAAGCCTTTCTTTACTTTTTCCTCAGGTAAATTCGCTCTTTGCCAATTTTACAAAAAAAGAATGCACCATTTGTGGGCAACGCTGCACAAAGTCGTAGCGCGATAGGTTAAGAAACCGAATTTCGCGGTCAATTTAAGGCCACGGTCCCACTGAATGTGGCAGTTTAGGTACTTTTTGGCAGGTCATTACTCATCTCCTTTTAAATACTGTTTTGGGGGATTGATGTCATTCGGAAGGCAATGCAATCCTCTTTCATTTGATATTATGTGTGTGTTGGGGTTTACTGTTCATGCGCATTTGTAGCGTTGCGAATATGATGGCGCGGACCCTAACTTGTTCCGCTAGTTCATGTTTTATGAACGATCCATTAAAGATAACACGGTTCCAATATAGCAGTTTTGTTAAGATGATGTCGGAGCAGAATGTAACGATACACTTTTTTGGTATTTGCACTACTTCGTTTTTTTTTCATCCCTCCAAATATTGCCCTAAAATTGACATTTTTCAGCACAAATAGTTTTTTAATGACAAGAACTAGGACAATGAAATTAGCTACAGATGTAGTGCTTATAATTGGTAATATGTAAAAAAAAATTTAATGTTGTGTAAAATTTTTTTGTTTAGATATTTTATATCAAACGCAGCACTTTTTTGTGCTTCGAGTCATGGTACTTCAAATGCCGCTGAGGAAATAATTATACTACGATAAAATCTTTTATACCATTTAGATCTACAATGGTTGCCCAAGAGGTAGACGATGGCTTTTTTTCATTTTCAAAGTCATAACGCTCCAGGAGCCCTTCAAGCTTACCAGATTTTGACGCATATCTTTTTTGGACATCAAACAGATTTATTGGCATCTAATAACATTTATTGTTTGGAATAGATATACATTGCGATGTATTAGATTCTCAGAATAATCTTGCTTTGGTTTTTTAATAGGTATAGAGCTTAGCTAATTTTAAAAACAATTAAAAACTGTTTGGGTGTTTTGTTGCGCTACCTGGCGGATGGCAGACAAGCTGCTGATTTTTAATGTTCAAAAAATTTCCGAGGGCGGCGTTGGCGTCTGTATCATCATCAATCTCCGTGTCTTTTTACCTTCACATTTAAAAAATATATTGGAAGATTTACTATCGATATTTGAATGGTTTATGTACTGGGTCAGGTTAATAAATCTAATACAAATAATTACACAAGCGTAGCGTGATATAATGTGTTCATCATTCGATATGATTGAAATCAATAAACAATAAAGACGAAGAAGAAAATAATACACCTGTGTTCACTTCATGCCTAGAGTCACTAAATGAGCTCTAAAGTATCGGCTAGAGCCACTAAATAAGCTGCGCTTAAGAGTATCGGCACTCCGTTCCCAGACATTGTTGTGGGCGCCGCCATTTTGGCTCGTATGCAGAACAGACGCAACGGCCGATCGTCATGATTCAAAAGTGCGACTTCCTCAGCATTAGATTCGGTTTTAGGAAGGTCATGTAATACCGCTTTGCTCTGTCGCGAACAGTTTAAACATTTGTGGAGGGCGGAAAAGCATTTTCTGTGATTTCAGATAAAGCTTCAGATAACTGGCAACCATGATTTTAAGCCACAATGTGGCCAAGTGTCGTTACTCTGAAGCGTAGCTTATTTAGTGGCACTAGTATCGGCATTCTGTTCCCCAAAATTGTTTTGGGCGCCGCCATTTTGGGTCTTGTTCAGAGCAAACGCAACTGCCGATCATCATGATCCAAAAGTACGACTTCCTCAGCATTCGATGCGGTGCTAGGAAGCTGATGCAATATTGCAATGCTCTATCGCGGGTTGTTTAAACATTTGTGAGGGACGGAAAAGCGTTTCCTGTGATTTTAGATAAAGGTTCAGATAACTGGCCACCATGATTTTAAGCCACAATATGGCCAAGTGTCGTTACTCTGAACCGTAGATAATTAACTGGCACAAGCGGGAACAATGAGGAAGAGGCAGGTGTCAAAAGGTAGTGGCTTGTGGAATCCACGGGGCTTACGCCATGGCCCCTCCAGGTATTACAAGCCTCTTGAACAAGAGCATGAATAGTGTCATTAAATAAGCTACGCTTCAGAGTAGTGACACCTGCCATATTTTGGCTTAAAATCATGGTTGCCAGTTATTTGAAGCTTTATCTGAAATCACAAGAAACGCTTTTCCGTCCTCCACTTTAAACAGTTTGCGACAAAGCAAAGCCACATTACATGAGCTTCCTAACACCGAATCTAATGCTGAAGATGTCGCACTTTTGAATTATGACGATCGGCAGTTGCGCCTGCATGCTCTGCTCAAGCACGAAAATGGCGGCGTTCACAATACTGTCGGGGAAGAGAGTGCCGATACTCTAAGCGCAGCTCATTTATTGGCTCTACTTCCCTCAAATCTCCTTCCCCCTGACTGAAACTGAAACTAAATATGAATAATACGCTATTATTATACCCTATTTAGTTATAACCAACTACACATGATGAGAGGAGGAAGCGGCCGGGTAGGAAAAACGCGGGTTTTATGTGCAACCGTTCTTACCGTCTCAAAAGAAAGAACGCGCGAGCTTGCGCTGGTTTAAAAAATACGATCCAAAGAAAAGAGGCGGCATGCTGTGTTCTTTGTGATTGTGCGTCTAATTGCTAATTGTTGTGGGTATGTTTATACAACCGGAAGGTAGTCTGCCTTAGTGGGCGTCTGGTGTCTCAGCTGTAGATGAAAAATTTAGCCAGTGCGGTACAACCGCAAACCTGGGGTGTTTAACGTGCACCACGCCGTAGTGATACACGACCGCACGCCGGTACGATGCTCTTCCAGATCAAAACGGGCAGGGGCGGGGAGGGTTCTGCAGTGCGAGCTTTCGCTCCACGTGCTTTGAGCTGGCGTGCGCTATAGACGCTTTGCAGCAGCTGTGCATGGACGCCGCCATAACTGACCTTCAGTTTTTGTTTCCTCTTATTCCGTTTATTTCATTTTATCATTACCATAGCAGGCCTGGTAATTGCCATATTAGATTCAACTGTGTCCTTTTCTAAGGCATCGGCCTTTGTAGAGTATCGTCAACTACCGTTTCAGTTGCTCGGCATCTCGGTAAGACAGGAGAAGGTCAGCAATGGCGGCTGTAATTTGGCGCGTGTGTAAAGTATCTATACTCCATTTCACCTTATGTTGTACCGCAGAGAAGGCTAGAAGCGCGAGCTCATAGCGTTGCTAGCTGCTGTTAACATACGAGAGCTTGTGCCGCCGAGGAGCAAGGAGCTCGCGCTTGTACCTTTTACTGCGGTACATCATAAAGTGAAACAGAGTATAGACCATGCACTCGGCCACCGATCCCCCCCCCCCCCCCCCCCCCCCCCCTTGTGCGTCTAATTTATATACAGGTAGAAGTATTTGAAGATCGACGATGGGCGTCGATCGTCTCGAGGTAATATAACGTAATAACATTATATAAACGATAAACATATTGAAGGACTGAACGACTCAATTTTTTAGTTCTTGGATTGTAATAAAGCGGTAGCCTATTGCACTTACTGTTGATGAAGAGCAATATGAGGTGACGAGGTAATAATTAAATGATGAGGCTCTATAAGGACGACGGCATTAGTGGGTGTCGAACCACAACGTACATTGCTATAGACTTGCTTCAAGTATCGTGTACCCAAAGACCTTTCTTTACCCGCAATAGAATATGGTAGAATCAATGACGATGCTGCTTTACAACTGTATGTGGAACAGGAAAACTGCACTGTGCAGAAGTGCGGCTTTTTGTTAATATGAGAGACGGATTTCTAGCAGCACTCCCTGATTGACTGCTTGGAACAGATAGCTTCGTTGACGTAAAGTGTCCCCGTTCCAAAAGATTCTTGAAGGCTGCTGAAACCACAAAGGAGTATGAGGCGAAAAATAAGAAAAATGAGCTTGGTGTGAAAGGTTCAAATCACCACTATAGCTTCTACTACCAAATACAAGGGCAGTTACACAATACACAAAGAGGGTTTGTGATTTATTTATATTTACAATGAAGGACATTGATATCCAACGTATTCAGAGGGATGACACCTTCTGATCAACCAACAAAGAACCTTTTCTACTCAAGTTTTACATGGAAGGCCCGACTTCCGCTGAAATTCTTCAGGTAGACGAGTTGTCCGACCGAATAAACTGCCATTACCCCCGATTTGGGAATCTCTCGATCTTCGTTCGTAGGCCATAGTATCATGAGATCGAGGGGTGTGGCTCTTCGTCCGCCGAACATTGCTTCGGCGGGTGTTTTTACCGTGTAATACCCTTGTTACACGGGCACATTTAACTGCAGTTACGCTAAGCCACAGATAGCGCACAATACTTGCGGACAACATTCTGCGGCTATGCAGTCAAAGCTATGGGCTAACGTGCGCTCGAGCATCTTGAGCATCTATCGAAGCAGTGCGCTCGCGCTCTTCACTTCTTGTGATATAGCTGTCAGAGAGTATAGTGCGGTACCTGTGGTTCCGCGAAACAGCAGTTAAGTTGAGTTAACCGCGGTTAACTGTGCCCGTGTAACAGGGGTATAAGATGAGACCGTCGCGTGTTGCTGGAAAAAGAACCTGGCGATTCTTCACTGAACTGCTTCTGCCGTAAGCTTCAAGAGCGCTTTCTTCGTTTCGCACACCATCTGTTCTGCTTGCCCGTTAGTTGGAGGATGGTATGGTGCACTAAGGTGATGCCTGATGCCGGTTTTCTTCTTTTTTTTTTTTCAAAAACTTGTTTATTTGATTTGAAGCAAGATTTGTCGCTTTATCAGAGAAAAGTATTTTCGGTAGGGCAAAAGTAGGAAAAACAGAGCGTAGAATGACAATGACGCCTTTGGACGTCGTGGCAGGCATCGTGTAAACTTCCAACCACTTAGAGTACGCGTCGACAATGACTCCGCAAATGCGGATACGTTTCGCCACCCACCGACTGAATAATGAATCGTTTTCAATTACTTTTTATGATGGCGCTGGACTTGAGGAAGACTTCGAGTCTTTCCACAAAGTTATAATAGTCCAGGTGCCAGCAGTGTTCGAAAAGTCGACAACGTCGGTAGCCACGTGCTGTGCTTCATACTGGACGCTTACCATTCGCTGAGAAGAAACTTGCTTGTTCGTCTGCCACGAGTCGTCCGATATCAGGTCATCACCGCTACTCCATCGCCTGACAGAACAGATCTTCATTGTCCGCATGTCCATAGTTAGGAATCACGGCAACTTACAAATTACCGAACGCTCATAACTTGCCGTCGCTAAACGCCGTTCATTCATAGCCTCTTTACTGCAAATAAACGTCTTCCTATTTATTCTGATGGTTTTCATCATAATCCTCCTAAGCTGTACTTACAACATTATGTGTGTCGGTACTTCCGAAAATATCGGAACGGCGTTTGTTTTCTGGGAACCCTATAATGTAACAACTTTTACAACATCTTCCGGATCCCGTGAAACACAATATTTTGTGATGTTACTTTTCAGTCGTCATTGTAATGGTGAGTTAAGTACCCTAAATCGCGGAGCAGTTTACTTGACGTCCGCTTCCACTGATATTTTGGAAGATTGAGTCTACTGAGCGTGCATTCCTGCAGAAGTTTTCAGTAATATGATATTGATACGTCAATAAAGAAGTGATTCCTTCTTGGTAAGATTTATTATAAAAACCCGTGACAACCGCCGAACTATACATTTATACCCAGCCTGACATTTTCGCACAGGGGAGTTTGATAGGCCACCCTACTTGAACCAGCTGAGCACAGCTGGCAGCGGCGCGAGCAAGGCCACGAGGGGAACGTGATGGTGCTCGAGCCATCCCTTCGTGAACCAATGTTTCCGCCACCCCACGGTTGCGTGTCGCCATCTATTGGTTGAACTAACGCTTTGTTCAAGATGGCTGCCGTGGGACCACAGCCTTAATTAAAGAGCCTTGCCTCTCCTTGAATCACCTTGTACAATCAACCACCCATCTCACAAGATCTACGGTCACGTTGGCCACAACATCGTTTAAACTTTTTATGACTAGGCTTCACCAATATCGCAATGGGCGCCCTCCTAGTTCTTATAATCTCCTTGCTTACGGGCATTACACAAGGTGGGGGCACCTGCTGAAAAAACGTTATATAAAAGAACAAACAGAAAGTGGGTTACATGCTGGAGAACATTGTTATATAAAGCAACAAAACAGGAACAAATAAACACTCAAAACATTTTTAAGAAAAAACAGCTGATTAAACAGAAAAATGCACAAATAAAACATTTCTATAAACACGAATTGACTTTGCTATTAGTGCAAATGCAGATGGATGGTCAGTTAGGGTATGAATGTGTTATGATCTGTCTGGGCATAGCCTCCTCTATACGGGTCTGGGTCACGATACTGTTAGGCAGGCTATTCCAGTCTGTTATTGTTAATGGCAAGGTGGAGTTAAGAAACGAAACTGACGAGGCGAAAATTGGGCGAACTTTACAGACGTTATTAATGCGACGAAATATGCGAGTGGCTGGGAATAATAGTGAAGTTCTGATGTCATGGTTATGATAGTGAATCTTGTGAAAAAAGACAGGTGATAATTTTCTTCTGGATGGGAGAGCAGATCAAGGTTAGATTTCATTCGTAAAGAAGTGATGCTGGTGTCTCGTGAGTAATCTGAAAAAACAAAAATGAATCTGATTGCGCGATTTTGAAGTGCCTCTATGTTTGTTATCAATGAATCTTGCGGATGTGGCGAAGACGTGACCGGAGAAGTGCCCCTGTGATGTTCCCGGAAGATGGAAAGTATCATTCGTATTGTCTAAAAAGAAGGGGTGTATTGTGACATCCTTTGTCCCATATAATACACCCCAAAACTTCAATTCGACGTACAGCGCCCTACAGTCGAACAGACGGCCCCAAATTTGACGAGGGGCTTGATAGCCCTGTGGTATAACTTATTAAAATAGCTAATGTACGTGTTACTGACTACAAAAAAAAAATCGTTTTTTTTTGTTTTACTATAAAAACTCAATGTTTTCTTAATGTGGTCCTTGATACGTACCTTAGCTATTTGAAAAGTTATATCGCACCGTTATCAAGCCTCTCGTAAAATTTGGGGCCGTCTGTTCGACTATAGGGCGCTGTACGTCGAAAGGAAGTTTTGGGTGTATTACATGGGACAAAAGGGTGTAAGGTGATACCCTATTTTTAGAGTTTAATCGTCGTGTGTGCTTTGAAAGCGAAGAGAGTCACAGGGTCCACGAGTGCGCAACCACAAGCCAACGTTCAAGACAACGCTGCGTTGACTTCGCCGATCTCGTTCGGTTTGATGCAACACGGCGGTACGACAAAGAACTGAAACGTTCGTGATGTGTGGTGCGGAGCTTGGAAGTAGTAACCCACACTAACACGGAGCGCAAAATGGTTATTGTGGGGTTGAGGTTCAACGGGTTCAGTCCCGTCGTCGTCAGCTGATTCAGTTCAGCTGGTCCAGGACGCAGTGAGCGTCTTTAAAAGTAAATCTTCCTTCGTTCCGCTTCAAAATGTGGAAGATTTCCGACGCATACCGTGAGTAAAAAGTTGCGGGCGTTTTCAACAAAATTACGTCGTTTTAATTCGCAACTTTCACGGCTTATAGGGGGCGCACTTGTGCTTATCCAAAATGGTTGTCATCTGGATGATCGTCGTAGAACAACAGTACGAGGCTGGGTCTGCGACGCGTGAGTAATTCTAGTTTTTCTATATACGAGCAGTATTAGAACCTGATTTTTTTTTTTCACGTCGGGAAGGTGGTGGCAAGCACCTTCATTTTGAAGCCGATCATCCAGGAGCTAGAGAGCGCGATTCTCACACCGCGGTACCACCATCGCTGAAAGTTACAAATTGAACGATGGACTCCGGATTGTTGTCCTAAATCTGCCGTTTTATGCTTCGTGTTGTTGGACCGCGTTTGCACAGCGACGTGTTTGCACAGCGACGCACACCGCTCGAGTAGATAATTCGGTCCTGCAAACGACCGGTTATACAGTATTTCAGGAAAACACAAGTCACCACCGATATTTTCCTGTAAATCTCGTGTGAATTTGTTGCGCTGATCATGCGGTGTGAATAAATTTGTGCAGGATTTTCTATTTTCCCACAAATGCGTGAACTGAAACAATTTATTACGTAGTGAACATAGTGCTTTTTTTATTTCGGGAACAGGCGTTGGTGCATTTATTATGGTACAATCACTTGAGAGTTCAGAAATTGGGAAGGGCGAGAAAGCTTTCCCGACTTTGTCTCCTTTCTCTGTGGCACTGCCCCTAGTTTCAGGTTGCAGTTTTTGGTAGACATACCTGCTAGCAGGTACAACCTGCTCTAAAGCAGGTAAAAGACTGGGAAGTCAGGACGGTGCGGACTCCGTGTTTCTCGCTTTTCGCAAGGTGACTGGGTACGTGCTTTTGCGAGGTATGCGGAATATGCAAACGATTTTGTTATGCCCGTCGTTTGCGTCTCTCCAGCAAAACGAATAAGATTATCTACAAAGGCGCAATCGCAAGCCAAGATTTACGATAGCAGTACACATTAAATTCAAACAACTTTACGTAAGGTGGTTCGGAAGCCGAGAAAAATCTGTCGGCTAGGGCAGAATTCGGACGTCCGAAGGCTTCTGCGGACAGTTGTTAGGCCCGCTCATACGCGGCAACTTCACCCAGCTACTTGGCGTCGCAACACCAGCAACACGGGCCGGCCGCGTTCACACGCAGCAACCGAGTTGCTACGACTTGCCATCATCATCATTCAATTTGATTTTTTTTTTGGCACTATTTAGACGCACAACTACGCGCTAAAAACGTGTTTTTATATCTTTGAATGGCGTTGGAGAATACTAACTCATCTTTCTGAAAAGGTTTATTTCCAAAAACGATTCATTTCAAACTAGAACCAAGTCTTTAGCTGTCATCATATCCACTACAGGGGTGTCACGTGAAAATATCGCGTCCTTGATTGGCTGCTGCCGCTTCAAACGTCTCTGAGTTGTTCGTGTTGCTCGTCCGTTTCGAGCCAGACCCGATCTCAGCAATTCGTGTCGATCTAGGGAAAGCTAGGGAACAACCCGCCAGCAACCCCGAAATTGCTGGAAAAGTTGCCCCGTCTGAAGCGGGCCTTACGTAATAACCGGGCTGTGTCAAGTTTTTTACGTAAAAGCTGTGTCTCGGTCGCGGACGTTCGGTGCACCCGGTGTGAATCTCGAAGGACTCCGGAACGTTTGTCGCTACGCGAACGCCCGATTGCGCCCAGCCAAATAGCATTCATCTTTCGGGGCGACATGGCTGTTGGAAGGCTCGCTGTCGCGATCACTTACTGGCAGCACTTTACAGAGCAGCGGCGCCGCTTTACAGTAGCTGACATCTCCAAAAAAAGTCGGCATTTGCACGCGCAAGCAAAAAAAAAAATAAATAAAAAAATAAAAAAAAACACGCTAAGAAAGCAAAGAGGAAAACGAAAGTAGCAAAGCGCTCTATGAAAGCCAAAACCCCGCGTAACTTCCTATCACTAACACCTGCGACAGCTGCTAAACACACACTACTTCACTTCAGGAAGTCTCACTCAAGCACCTGGGTCAGCACGAAACACTGATCACTTCGGCGAAATGACTAGTCGAGGTAGGCGAGAGCGAGACAAGCGGGAGCAGACACTTCGGCGGCCATAAAAAGAATGGCAAAGCATTTTGTTTGTTATGGTAGGAATGCAAACGGAAGTGCCCGTCTTTTAAACCTTTTGTTAAGAATAATAACTCCCATTACATGGTTTACTCTTTAAACATAAAAATATGCCGTTAAAAAGGAAATTACAAGATATCACAAAGGTTTAACACACAAGATCTAAGCTATCAATCAATCTTTAGCCAATGAGAAGAGTTGCTATCGGACGTACAGCAGCCACCCCGTGACGTATAATACCTACTTTGTGCCGCGCGATTTAAAACGGACGAAATAGCCGCAAACTAAAATCAGTCTCGCGCAATAAATAACTTTTTTGTTTCGAGGAAAAATGGTTTTGAGACTTGCTTGTCCCAATTAGACTGTTAGAAAACAATTGTTTTTTTTTTTTCTTTTGCAGTTACCCTTTAAGACCAATTTTACTTGGCTCCCCCCTTTCTCTTCACCCCAAAATAAACAACAAACAAGACCAATTTTCGCTCCTAACTATCACCAGGTTAACATTCAGGGAATCGGGCAAAAAAAAAAAAAAAAAAAAAAAAAAAAAAAAAAAAAAAAAAAAAACATTATTTCCCGCTTTTTCCCTCCGGCGAGGGAGTCGCCAATTTTCTTTTGGTCAAACCTTATCGGCGTTACCCCAGCGCCGGATCCACTGGGAGACAGGGTTGAGACTATGGGCCGGAGCCACGCGGGAGGGAGTCCCAATTTCCTTTTGTCCCACCTGGCTCCAGCTGTGCTATAGTTAGTTGTGCATCATTCAATTTTCCCTAGATAATTTCCACCAATCTTCTAAACGCCTCTTTGTCACTGTAATCCTTTTCTCTTCCGGCCTTCCATCGTCGCCAGTATTCGCAACTCCAACGCCCTATAGGTGGCGGGGCGGTAGTTTGAAGATGGCGGAAGAGACGGGGATAGATCCTCCAGGATATCCCGTGCACCTGCTCGCGCTGACGCTGTTCAGCGCGCTAAAAATGATTTATTTGTCTACAAATACGAAGCGGTTAGGGAGGGATCATATTACAGGTGACGGAGATACTGATGTACGTTAGAAAAACGAGCATGCTGATAATTAAAAGTTACCTCAAATCGCGAAGCTTTCTAGTGGGCTAGCGCGTTTTAGGCACCGGCCACGTTACTGTTTGTGGCAGAATATTTTTGAGGGCGATGAAGATATGTTTGCGGATTTGCCTGGCCATTAGTTCTCGAAAAAGAGAGCCGCGAACGGTGACCGTCAAGCTTCGGAAGAGCTGAGCGCTCGCAGTGTTGGTGTCTTCGCGTCACAGCCTCACAACTCGCTGCTCGCCGTCTCGGTTTTAGTGTATTGCAACACGTAATCAAACTGCTCTGTGGTTACTGATAGAAAGTTTGTTACCGCAGGCTACCGTCTGGTGTAGCATTACAACCGCAACCTCGCGCTGCGCCTTTGAAGCACAATTTTCAGTGCTCGCCAGGTGCGTTGCCGTGCTCATCTCTAAAAAAAAAAATGTTGTAGTCCTCACACCTCTTGTCACATATACGACACTCCAAAGCTTCAGTTCGCCGTGCAGCCCATCTGACGTCAAACTGACGGCCCCAACTTTTACGAGAGGCTTGATGACGGTGCATTATAAGATATTAAACAGCTAAAGTACGCATCAAAGAGTACCGAAAAAAAACAAAAAATAATCGGGGCCAAGAAAGCCCCGATTATTATTATTATTTTTTTACAGTCATTTACACATACTTAGGCTTTTTTAAAAAGTTGCACAACTCGGCTGTCAAGCCGCTCGTGAAAGTTGGTAGCCCGGTTGAACGTCAGTGCGCACTGCGCTGTACGTCCAACTGAAGTTTAGGGGTGTCGTAAGCTCTGCAAAAACTGCCTATTGACATAACCGGCGTGTTTAGGGGTTTTATTTATTGCTCTATCAAAAATAAATATTTTAATATACCTTAAATTTTCTGTACCGTGTTATTTGCAACATTGCGGTCGCTCTGGCCAAAACTGCGCGTTCTAAGGTCTCGTCACAAACGGCTGGCTAACACAGACCCGCTTAAAATGCTTCGAGCATTTTTTTATTTGCTTTGTAATCACCGCAAAAATATTCCAAAAGCCGGGAATCATAATGATCAAAAAAACTGCTCCGACTTGTTGAGTAAAGTCGGAGCGGTTTTTTTTTATCTTTGTAATCACCTGAAAGCAAGTACGGGTTTCTGTCCTTTTTGAAGTGCTTGGAATTAATGGTCATGTTCCTTGTAACGGCCTTAAAACGAGAACCCATTCCCGATTTGTATTGCTCGAGTCTCGACATACCCGTTTCGCGACGAGTTTTCTCCTACCGTACTATGGAGTTCTTCATTGTTAGCGGAAGCGTTTTCCGTCACGTTGAGTACAGATTGAGCTGGCGGCCATGCACAAGACAAGACCAGAAATCCGCAGCGTATGCGCTACTCGAAAGTCCCTAATGAAATTAGACATCCCGGTCCTTCGTGAAAGGCTGTTGCCAAAGCGGAGCACAAGAATTCCTTTTTTTAACGCGCTCACTTGTTTCGTTAAAACGACTTCACGCATCAAGGCCGACAGTCCCTGCCACCGTTGCCGCGCCGCCGCCGCCACCGCCGCCGTCCCCGCTCCTCTGGTTCTCCGTTCGTCCGCGGGAGGGCGAGCGGCGCGCTGGGAGTTGCGAATAACCCAGGGCCCCGGCCAAATCCGTTACCCTCTTCAGGGAGGGTAGGGCGAAGCCCCGTGCACTTCAAAACCAGGTGCTCTAGCGTCTCGCTTTCATTATGGCAGGCGGCGCATAATGTGCCTGTCTCCTAAAAAAAAAAAAAAAAAGAAAAAAATTTTTTTTTTTTTTTTTATCTCCAACAGCAAAGAACTTCCCAGTGGATTGTCAAACACATTTTCCTTTCTTATGTCCTGTATTTCGTGACCTGTACACCGTTAGAGCTGATTTCTCCTGCATTCTTCCCTCCCAC